>NC_059337.1:13766500-15032500 GCF_018350155.1 Leopardus geoffroyi | reverse complement strand
TTCTCGCTGTGCCCACTAAGGAACCCAAAAAGAGAATTCAGTGTTCCAGAAGACAGCCAAGCGCTTGAGATGGAAGTTTAGCCTGGAGGTAACACCTTCCAGATGTTAACAGGTATTGTATTTGTATCAACATAAGAATCTATAAAAAGCACTTTGGTTAAGAGTCAAATTACCCTCATTCTGCCACTGAAAAGCTGTTGAAATTTGGAGCCAGCTGCCTAATCATTCCTTCACGCCAGGAAATGGAGAATGCCGGGAAAGAGGAAGGAAAAAACTAGCTTGTGCTCTGGCACTAGTCTTGGAATTCAAAGCTTTGGGTTCCAGTCCCATTAATTGGCTGTGTGAGCTTGAGCGTATCATGTCATTGCCCTGGGTATCTGTGAAACTAAATCAGCGATTCAACCTGCCTACCTCCGGTACATTGTATGTGAAGCAAACAAGAAAAGTTACTTGGAAATGACTTGGGAAGTTGCAGGTCCATGCAAGGTATCGTGACTACTTCTGATGTCAAAACCCGGCATTTGCCTGAGCAAGAGAGAAGATTTCCTTCATTGTGGTACCAGAGGAGATGGCGTAGAACTCCCCCAAGCCACAACCAGAAGATAAGCCTGGCCTGGGGTGGGATAGGAAAAAAAAAGAAGAAGAAGAAGAAGAAGGAGAAGCAGATAAAAAACACAGGAAAGTCTTCATTTTTCAGCCACGCTCGATGCTTTCTCGGACATATTCTAGAGCTCTGCAACCTTGTCGTGTCATCAATTTCTTTTTTTTTTTTTTTTCAACGTTTATTTATTTTTGGGACAGAGAGAGACAGAGCATGAACGGGGGAGGGTCAGAGAGAGAGAGGGAGACACAGAATCGGAAACAGGCTCCAGGCTCTGAGCCATCATGAGCCATCAGCCCAGAGCCCGACGCGGGGCTCGAACCCACGGACCGCGAGATCGTGACCTGGCTGAAGTCGGACGCTCAACCGACTGCGCCACCCAGGCGCCCCGTCATCAATTTCTACACGCAAAAGAGTTAACCACTATATAAATAATAACAGAAGTAATACCTGGCATCACAAGAGCTAGGTTTCAGTTACTGGCTCTACCTCTGGCTTATTTTGTGACCTAGGACACAACTACCTCCGGGGCTCAATTGTCCTGAAAGGATTGAATTGTATAATGGGATGGGCATGGCAGCTGCGCTCCGGGATATGGCTTTCCTCTCCCTTTCAGGCACGTAGACTATTTATAGTTATGCTTGGACAGGTGGCGAGTTCTTGCCAACCGCCCATGAGCAAAAGAGCGACAGGTCACTTCTGGGCATGAGACATTCCCGAACTCTCTTCCTTTGCTGTGGCCACAGAGGATGCCACTAATTCAAAATGGCCTATTTGTCGATGGCAGAGCCTCTGTCATCAGCCCCTCGGGTGGGTATTTGGAACAGAGTCCCCTTGCCAACTTGCAACCAGCATGAAGTATGAGCAAGAAATAACCCTCTGTTTTGTTAGGCAACAAGCCTTTGTTACAGCAGCATAATCTAGCTTATCGTGAATAATAAAATCATTTTCTTTTACTCGCTACAGTTGCTAGGCATATATGTTTCCTATGTTGAAATAATGGGGTTTAGAGCAAAAAGAAGCTACGAACCCCACAGATCTGCTAGGATATTTTCCTTTATAAGTTGGAGGGAGAGATGGGGGTAAGGAGAGGCCATGGGGTTTCTCTGCCCTCGGGAGGGGGCATTCTCTGAGATTTCCTTGACTACGTCTTCCCATTTGTCCCACCAGAACTTCAAAAAAAAAAAAAAAATTAAAAGGGGTGTTTTATCTTACTAAATGTCAGAAAAATAGACGTCAGACTTGAAAGATACATATGTTAACGTAAACGTGTAGTGAATAGACATGTAGAGTTACCAGAATTAGATATCACATTTTTTTTTTAAATTTTTTTTTTCAACGTTTATTTATTTTCGGGACAGAGAGAGACAGAGCATGAACGGGGGAGGGGCAGAGAGAGAGGGAAACACAGAATCGGAAACAGGCTCCAGGCTCTGAGCCATCCGCCCAGAGCCTGACGCGGGGCTCGAACTCACGGACCGCAAGATCGTGACCTGGCTGAAGTCGGACGCTTAACCGACTGCGCCACCCAGGCGCCCCAGATATCACATTTAACGTATCGGTCATATTTATTTGCAGGTGTGGCCCAAGCAACTTGCAAAACAAGGACATTTTAAGAGATCTAGTAAATAGCATCATATTCCTGGCTGCGCTCGTTGTACCTCTACTTTAAGAACCAAGAAGTTTGTCCAAATTTACTGTGGTAAATTTTATGTATTCCTGTTTTGCCAAAAGGTCAGAAGACCCCTTCAAGGAAAACACCGAAAGGTTGAGAATAGGAATAATGATATACTTGGTGGAAGGAAGCAAGACAAATGAGAAAGATATTTGTCTGTGTTATCCGAAGACTTTCACGCTTTTTATCGAACACTCATGTTAAGCCCTAGACTTCCACCTAAAATATAAAATATCACGGGATCCATCCAAAAAAAAAACCCATTTGCTTGGCCAATTTCAAAGTGTCTTTTTTTTTTTTTATTTTTTTTTTTCAACGTTTATTTATTTTTGGGACAGAGAGAGACGGAGCATGAACGGGGGAGGGGCAGAGAGAGAGGGAGACACAGAATCGGAAACAGGCTCCGAGCCATCAGCCCAGAGCCCGACGCGGGGCTCGAACTCCCGGACCGCGAGATCGTGACCTGGCTGAAGTCGGACGCTTCACCGACTGCGCCACCCAGGCGCCCCCTCAAAGTGCCTTTAAACAGAAGCACATAACACGAGTGAGGAAAAGGCAGGAAAGGAAGGAAGGAAAATGGATCCAGCCCTACTCCTGGTTTTCTTCTCCCCTACTTCATTCTCCATGGTAGAGAGCTAGATGGGAAAGAGGAAGGGGGAAACGACGGAGATTACAGGACTGGATGGGACTAGAAGACATTGGCAAAGCGAGCAAGGTTAACATGATAAAAAAAAAAAAAAAGGGAGACAAGGATATGCAGGGAGTCTCCTACAATTTCAAGCATGGTCGAGTCAAGGTGAAGGAACCGAGTGACGCACAAGAGAACCACTTAGTGACTTGAGTCCCTCACTAAATAGCCTTGAAGTCCGCTCGAGCCATTTCTGCAATGGCGCCTATAGCTCAAACCTCAGAATTACGGCTTCAAGGTCACCTTGAGTGGTGGAAGAGGAGTCTCCAAATGCCTTAAGAGAGACCAGTCAAAGGGCAGAACCGACACTGGACAGAAGGCCATTTGGAACTGAGAGAACAGGAGCAGGAATGTTCAGCACCTTCTCCAGAGTCCAGCCCTACAGGCTGTAAAATGTGTCCCTACTGTCTTTATCCTACCTCGTCAGGCTCCTCCTACGGTAGCAGAGGGGTCAAACCATGCTTTAATCACACGTCTTGTCTCCAGCTTTTCAGGCAATCCCACCATACTGCTGGTGGGTAAGAAGGGCAGCCGAGTGGTCTAACAATGTAGGAAACAGAAAAACTCATCACGGAAAGGGGCAAGTTTCGAGAGACCTCCTGCATGCCAGGTGGTAGGTAAGCTAAACCTTTTCATACCTTGCCTTTTGAAAAACCCTCTACAGGGCACCTGTTGGGATGAGCACTGGGTGTTGTATGGAAACCAATTTGACACTAAATTTCATAATAAAAAAAAAAATAAAATAAAATAAAAATAAAAAACCCTCTATCACACTCTTTGTTTGCTTGACTTATAGATGAAGAAAATGAGGCTCCAGGGGATTAAATGAATTCTTTAAGTTCTCACGGTTTGTAAATAAAGAGGTGGGATTCTGAGCCGGGTCATCTGACCCAAAGGCCAGCTCTGGTCACATATGGCACCACAGAAGGCATGGGTGAGCCCCACCCCCTGCAAGTTTCTCCCATTAACTGTTAAATGCCTTGCATTATTCACATCCTTCAGTTTGGTGATTGGACTCATTCTCACCCATGAATCCCTTGAGTATATCACTGTGGTGACACCCTTACTCATCTCGGTTGGTCGCGTCTACCTACCAAACCCAAAATCTGGGTTTTAACTTCTGTAAGCAATGAGACGTAAAGAGAGGGCTTCAACAAGTATTCCTTTAACAAAATGCTGGCAGATGTTCAAATGGGCTCAGAAGTATTTCATAGTTAAGGAGTGGTCCCACTAGTGGGCAGCAATAAATATTTGCACAAGGACTGAACTTTTAATAATTAAAGAGATCCTCCTTCAGAAACACTCTTCTGTGAAGCTATTTTATTCATTTATTTCTTATTTTTTTTTTATTTAAAAAAAAAATTTTTTTTAACGTTTATTTATTTTTGGGACAGAGAGAGACAGAGCATGAACGGGGGAGGGGCAGAGAGAGAGGGAGACACAGAATCGGAAACAGGCTCCAGGCTCTGAGCCATCAGCCCAGAGCCCGACGCGGGGCTCGAACTCCCGGACCGCGAGATCGTGACCTGGCTGAAGTCGGACGCTTCACCGACTGCGCCACCCAGGCGCCCCCCTGTGAAGCTATTTTAGAAGAGGCTATACGAAAAGATGTGAAAGGATGTACGTTAAGCTGTTCATGTATTCATTTGAATTCATAGTCTCCACAAATATTTCTGAGCTTTCTAGTCAATCCCAGAAACTGTGCGACTTACTTCTTAGGGATGTACTCGTTACCCATTGCTATGTAACAAATTAACCCAAAACTTGATAAGTAAAAACAACAAACACTGATGGTCTCACAGTTTCTGTGGGTGAGGAATTGGAAAAGAGCCTGGAGTGGGGGCGGGGGGTGCTTTTGGCTCAGTCTCTTGTACGATTGCGGTCAAGTTATTGGCTGGAGGTGAGGTCCTCTTAAGGCTTATGGAGGCTGAAGAATCTGGATCCAAATTCACTCAGCTAGGTGTTCCTGGCTGGCTATTACCAATTGTTACGCCAGTTCCTTGCCATGTGGACCCTTCTGGAAGGCTTCCCAGAGCCAGAGATCCAAAGAAAGAAAAAGAGAGAACATGCATCCAAACCAAAAGCCACAATTGGCTTTTTATTACTTTTCATTTAGTCTCCAAAGTAGTTCTACGATGCGTCTCAAAATCAGGCTCCAGCTCTCAAAGAGGGAAACATCAGAGAATGCCTGGATATGATTTTAAAACCGTGGAGCGAGGGGCGCCTGGGTGGCGCAGTCGGTTAAGCGTCCGACTTCAGCCAGGTCACGATCTCGCGGTCCGTGAGTTCGAGCCCCGCGTCGGGCTCTGGGCTGATGGCTCAGAGCCTGGAACCTGTTTCTGATTCTGTGTCTCCCTCTCTCTCTGCCCCTCCCCTGTTCATGCTCTGTCTCTCTCTGTCCCAAAAATGTTGAAAAAAAAAAAATTAAAAAAAATAAAAATAAAAAAAAAAAAAAAAAAAAAAACACAACAACCGTGGAGCGGAGCTGACTGGAAAGAAAACTGTTAAAGTCGTCTTTACGCACACGCCCGTGCTTTGACGGATTATAATTGACAAGTGCTATTTTATAACTTAATTTTCTATTAATATACTATTTATGACCATGTGCTTGGGACGGGAATGGAGACTCATTAGACATACAGGGGTAGGGCTGGGCCTTCTCCTCTCTCTTACCCTCTCCATAGGAAACCAAAATCGCATCAATTCCCCCCACCAAGATGTCTGGGGGGAATTTAACGGAGGGGTGTTATTTCCATTTATGTGTCAAGATACTGCATGGACCCAAAGTGCTAGTTGGGCGCCGTCCCAGCTAGCTCAAAGAGAGTGGGGCACACTCCCAGTGACACAGAAAAGGCTGTCAGAGAAAGATCATCAGGGAAGCTAGAAACTGCCACCTACGTGTAGTTGCCAATGATTTTCAACGTTCCAATTCATTTAACTTTTAATGGTCTGTATTTTGACCTGTTGAACTGTTTAGCAGATTCAGATTTTCACCATTGTCCTTCACAGCAAATAATGAATTCTGAAGCGGACTTTCCATCTGTCAGTGGAGAGGATGCGGCATCTCATCTCTGCGGTGAAATCGAGTTCCCCTCACCTTTCAACAGCCAAAGCACCATTTCATCGTCGGCAATGTGGAAAGCCACAAATCAATTAAACTTACCTTGCATTCACGAGTACCCATGAATTGCACTTACAATGGTTTTGCAAAAAAAAAAAAAATAAATAAACAAAAAAATGGTAGCTCGGGGTTCTCATCAAAAGCACGAAAGTCAGGTAATGGCACATCCGGGGTCAGTCCCTCTTTGTCCTGTGTGTGACTCAAGCGGAGTTCTTCTCCTTCTTTTCTCTTTTTTTTCCTTCTTCCTTGGGCCCACCCGCCACATCCACTTTGCAATATTCCTTGTCGCTCTATTTAAATCCAAGAAGAAAACCCCATGCAGGTTTCTGAAGAGCCGCATGTGGCTGAGAAAGCCTCAGGTTGGAATGCAGCCCCTGTAATCCCCTCACAGGGGCAGAGAGAAAACAACTCCGGAGAAGGCTCCAAACACAACCAATGCCCCTTCGAGCTAAGTTTTGCATTTCGCTTTCTGCTTTAAAATCGCTATTGGCTGCACATCTGAGAAGGCTTAAGAACATAATTTATTCCATATAAAGTTCCCAGTAAATTATGCTCACTAAATTGGCAACATAGGAAGAATTTTTTCATGGGCTACCATGGAAGATTATTAAAGGCCATTTCGTACAAGTAAAGACAGGACAGGTAGCCATACTTCGTACAAAAGGAAATCTATTAGCATCCCAAGTTTTAAATGAAAATAGTTTTTATCTTTTTAATTCACACGTTTATAATTTCAGGTTTGGGATCATTGCCCCTTCACACAAAATCCTCCTCTTAGCCCACATTTTACCATTTTTTTTTTAATTTTTTTTTCAACGTTTATTTATTTTTGGGACAGAGAGAGACAGAGCATGAACGGGGGAGGGGCAGAGAGAGAGGGAGACACAGAATCGGAAACAGGCTCCAGGCTCTGAGCCATCAGCCCAGAGCCCGACGCGGGGCTCGAACCCATGGAGCGCGAGATCGTGACCTGGCTGAAGTCGGACGCTTCACCGACTGCGCCACCCAGGCGCCCCCACATTTTACCATTTTTAAGTGCTTCTTCCTCAAACTGGGGAAATCCAAGAAAACCTTCTTTCTTGAACTCACTTTACTTCCATATATGGTTTTTTTTTTTTTTTTTTCAGCTTCAGATTTATGCCAAGATAATAGCTCATTGCTCTGAAATGCTTGCTTTCCTGACAGGTAAATATTAACTCTTTGTTCTCAGCTTTGCTTTTCTCAGCAAGAGACAGAATTTAGTATCAGCCCTTCCTTTGTTTTGCCCGGGAATGAAAAACAGATTGGATCTATATGCACGAAGCCAAGGCTATGGATGCAAAGCAGGAAATGTGTTCCATGATCTATATAAAAACTCCTGAACATCTAGATATTGAATCACTGTTCAATGATTAATGAATGTTTCATTTTCCTTCCACTTTTTTTTTTTTTTTTTTGCAGCGAATAAAGACAATCATGGGCTGCAGAATGTTATTTGTAATTGTCCCATGATGACGTGACTGCTCTTCCCTCCTTGGTATTTCTTAGAAATGCCTGAATCAAGAATGTTAAATCCATACATTTGTTGTAACAATTATTTAGATACTTAGGGGTAGGCACGTGCGCATGGAGACAGTTCTCCAAGGTGGAAGAAGCTATTGGCTTCCTATCCGAATCCCAAAAGTGAAGGCTCTGTGTTTTGTGGTCTCCACAGAACCACCCGGATGCTGAAGGGCTGGCAATTGACCAAAAGCTGAATTCCCCCATCTTTTGCATTTTGTGCGTCCGACCCCCTTGGACTCTCTCGGCATGGGCTCTCTGGAACCACGTTTTCATATTGCTAATGGGAAAGATTGATCTTTGCCCCCGGGGAACCCACAGCCCTCAAAGTTGTGCCTTTCTTTGAGTCACATGCTGATGGCCGGATGACATTCAGACAACATCTCAGCTCTCTGGATACTGAGACTCAGGTCAGGATCTCTGAGATGATTATCAAGGCTACCATGGCCTCCTCAACTCAAAGCAAACAAAAGCTATAAACTTCTTTACTGAAAGTGTCTGCTGCTCCCAGGAGCTACGCACAACAGTAAACATAGTCCTCAAAAGTGTGTTCTGTTTCACTTGTGAATTCCTTTGCAATTCGAATTCTAAAAAGAGAATTCACAGTAGAGATACCGGGGTCGGGAGGATTTTTTTTTTTTTTTTTTTAAGGGAGAACGTATTTAGAAAAGAAGAATAGGAAGCTATCTTGCCATTAAGCCAGTGGGAATTTGAAATTTCTCCAAGCCAAGGAGCCAATAGACTGGCTAAAACATAAGGTAGAATTCAAAGGGAGCTGATCATGTTTTGATCTCATTTTATGCTTTTCTTCATGCTTGTTTCCAAGATCTAATTGGTGCCTATGTTAGAGAACGTTAACGCAGAACAGTGGTACAAAAAAGGGCATCAAAACATCTTAGATTACTCTGTCCTCCCACATAGATCTTGCCCTTTCCCTGGGCAAGTGGCCATAAGGTACTAACTTTTAAGAATCCAGATTATTGGCATTCCTCGGGTCACCCAAAGTTATAAGGAAGCCACAGGAAGAACCACAGTTGAGCCTAATTGAGAAAGTATCTTGGCCAAGGTACAGACAACACATAAAACGACAAACAACAACAAAACATGCACACCCAAGCGAGTTTTGGTCATATGAGACTTCACTGTAGCTCTGAATGGCACAAAGACCAAGAAAGAGAGCACGGTTGAGCCTTTCTGTCATGCTGAGAAGTAACTAAGGCAAAAAATTGAACATCGATTTGAAGCCTCCAGCCCAGTGTTTTTCAAACTTGCGGGTCTTGAGTTTCTTGGAGGTGACTGCCCAAGGTCAAGGCAAGAGGACACAGTTTAATATCTACGGTGCTTTTACCCTTCACTTCCGCAGGCCAGTCCCCGCCGTCAATAAAGACTAGTTTTATAAGAACCGGTTTGCGTTGCGATCACTCTGTGCAATCACAGGTGAAAACTCCAAATGATGAGCCGAAGACAACATTTCAGATACCCCACCTCTCACGAACACAAATGAAAAACCAGTATTCTTCGACTTCAGAATGTACTGAGCTCGTCTTATGCGCCTGGCACTGTGCCAGGGGCTGAGAACAGAAGTGAATCAGCTAAGCTCCCAGCCTCCAAGGGAGAGACAGACACATAAAACTCACCAAAGCATCGTGTTTCATCTGCTCTGATAGAAGCGCGAGCCCCGAAGAGGAAGCCAATTGGTACCAGTACTTTTTGGCACACTTGCAGTCAGGAGGAATACATTCTGGTGGGTATTTGTTTTTTCTTTTTTGCCACAGCGCTCAATATGCTCATCTCCTCTGACGTTTCCACAACTTGGTCTACTCGTATGCGTCCTTCTCGCTGTCTTAAACCTTCAGTGAACGCTCAGGACACAAGGAGCTGCATTTATTCCCTCTAGAAGGAAATCTAAATGTGGCTCATCAGCTGGACTAAAAAGAAACTCCTTCCTTTGCGAAACAGTCTCGCCTACCTCCTCCCCTCCATGAAAAGGACAGACGGGCAGAAGACACGCTGTATGCGAAACCCACAGCTCCTTTACACAAGCCCCCGATAAGCCAAGGAGCATTGCCTTTGACTGTTACCCCAAGAAAGAAGAACCCGATCTGACCTTCTCCACCTGTACTCTGCGCCACCAATGTCTCTCTCTTGTCCCCACCCTTGTTCTGCCGCACCTGCTGCGGCTTCTGAGTCCCAGGTGAGATCGTCTCCACTATGAGGTCTCGCCCAGGTAGTTTTCTGTGGCAGGAGGGACCGCTCTGTCTTTCACGCTTCCAAAACTCTTTGTATCCATTGTCAGAATCAGTAGGTTACATTTTCTTACCCGTCCCTGCAAACTTGAAAATTCCTTGAGGCCAGGGCCCGTGACTTCCTAATCTTTGTGTCCACATGTACGTTGCTCTAGGCTGGAAACATTTTTTTTTTTTTAAATGTTTACTTCTTTTTGAGAGAGAGAAAGAGAGAGCACGAGAGGGGGAGGGGCAGAGAGACAGGGGGACAGAGGATCCCAAAGGGCTCTGCACCGACAGCAGAGAGCCCGGTGTGGGGCTCGAACCCCCAAACTATGAGATCGTGACCTGAGCCGAAGTCAGATGCTTCACCAACTGAGCTACTCAGTCACCCCAGGCTGGGAACATCTTACCTACTCAACAGGCAGATGTTAAATGCATGCATAAGTGAGAAAGATTCCCTGAAGAGCAGGAAAATAACCATTCCTTCCCCTTCTACTAGGTTCTGTATTCCCCACGTTATATACCCATGGCCCCACCCACACTTCTACTGCGTCCCAGGACCCACTTGCCAAGCCAGGGAGCTTTAAATGCAGGATAGGCCTGGGGTATAGCCAGTAGACACAGCCAATTCTGACCATCGGTGTCCCTCTAGGACTGACTGACCCAAGCTAACCACCTCCCTCCAGAGGAGTAACACACACGTGGATGATTCCCTCCGACAAACTGGAGATCTGAATGCTATCTGTCATTCTGCTGTTTTGAACCAACATAATAACGACTACCTAGGTACATTGATTCTACAGTGGCCTTGAAAATATTAGATGCTTCGGTGCCCTTGGGTGGCTCGGTCGGTTAAGTGTCTGACTCTTGGTTTTCGGCTCAGGTCATGATCTCCTGGCTTCATGAGTTCGAGCCCCATATCAGGCTCTGTGCTGGCAGCTTGGAGCCTGCTTGGGGTTCTCTGTCTCTCCTTCTCTCTGCCCTTTCCCCAATTGTGCTGTCTCTGTCTCTCTCAGGGTGAATAAATAAACCATAAAATAATTTAAACAATATATTAGCTGCTTGGTCTTCTGGAGATGCCTTCGTCTTATGGAGATGTAACTTTAGCTTGAACCAGGTTACCAGATTTGAATCTGAATCACCAGGTAGTTTTGCTTTGGATTCTCCTTCCTGTTTGGCTGAACACCTGCACTGTCAGCTGCCTTCCAGTCCCCACTGATCAGCCAAAGAGGGTAAGCAGAAAAAAACTGGGGCTGTCTTATTTCCGTGAACCAAGGTTGGCACCTCTAGCGTGAGTCAGTGGGCTGTGGCCGAAGGATCCTGCTCCGGTTTCCCTGGGGACAAGGCTTTGGCCCCCTTAGCATCTCAGCATCCAGACAGGTCCCACCCCTCAAGGACAATGTCCTAGCAGGGTTGTCAGGAGCAGTCACGCCCTGCCTCTGACCAACAGGCAAAGGTTCTTCTCACAGGTGAGAAAATGATCCCAAGCAGTCAGTAAAACAGAAAACAAAACAAAACCAAAAAAAAAAAACAAAAACAAAAAAAGCAACCAACCATCCGAATGTCTGTAGAGACCTACACATGTGGCATTGCACCTAAGACAAGGAAAGGCATTTAGATCTCTTAAGGAAGTAATGATTTTGAAGACGATCACGGAATGGAAAATGGAGACAACTGGGGGAAGGAGAAATAGAGTTAAAGTCACATTGCCCATCCTTTGATCCACCCATCCCCCCAAAAGGATAGATTCTGAGGGGCCTCTGGGTGGCTCAGTTGGTTAAGCTCTTGATTTTGGCTCAGGTCGTGATCTCACGGTTCCTGTGTTCGAGTCCCGGTTCAGGCTCTGTGAGGACCCCACGGAGCCTGCTTGGGATTCTCTCTCTCCTGCTCTCTCTCTCTCTCTCTCTCTCAATAAATACATAAACTTAAAAAAAAAAAAAGAATAGATTCTATAATCCAGGAACGCTTTTGCATATAGCCAAAATGGATAACTTGGTGCTACTGATTTTATTAGCAGAAACCCTGTGATGAAAGAATCTTGGTTCTAATCTTGCCTCTGCCGCTGACTAGCTGTGTATGACCTTGGGCCTACTAGGTGACCTCTCTCTGCCTTGGTACCCACATCGACAGTATGGAGATAGTATAACGAATGGCGTCCTATGTTTGTTGCCAGAGTTAAGGTATCTGACATAAATAAGTGAAGTGGGAACCTGTCTGGCTCACACAGCTGAGGGGTCCTTCAGATAAAAGTTAACACCTGATGCGACAGGTATTAACATTGGAAATGATAGGCTACAGATAGAATTATCCTCATAGAGTCTCGTTGCTTCCACCTGCCATATGTAGGTCTACGTGGTTACCATCAGGACAACAGCCATAGATCTCATTTGTTATTTGTTTGCTTGCTTTTATATTACTTATCCAATAATATGTAACATATATGTTCGTATATTTACTTAAAGGAAGCAAATAGCAATATATATAGAAATATATAGAAATATATATTTACATGGGGCGCCTGGGTGGCGCAGTGGGTTAAGCGTCCGACTTCAGCCAGGTCACGATCTCGCGGTCCATGAGTTCGAGCCCCGCATCAGGCTCTGGGCTGATGGCTCAGAGCCTGGAGCCTGTTTCCGATTCTGTGTCTCCCTCTCTCTCTGGCCCTCCCCCGTTCATGCTCTGTCTCTCTCTGTCCCAAAAATAAATAATAAAACGTTGAAAAAAAATTATAAAAAAAAAAGAAATATATATTTACAGAGAATGCAAATACATAATTACAGAGAATCATACAGGGAGGGGGGTTCTAATAAGGAGGGTATTTTCTTAAATTTATGGAACGTGAACTTGCTTAGCTAAGAAACCACCCTTGTGAGAATGGTGAAGAAGGAACAGCTTAAAAAGTAAAGAAAAATGGTGAGGTCAAATACCACCCGTCCCAATTTGGTAAGATAGTTCATGGCTCTCTATCATTGCTACTACGTAAGTCTGTGAAGACAGCACGGAGGTAGATGAGAAAAAAGGGGGGAGACGTCCTCCTCGCTATTATGTCTCTCCATTAACACCTGCAGACAGGTCCTTCCGGTGACACAAGGGGACAGCTCTCTGTTCCACCCTGAGAACGTTGTTCTGGGGTCCCGTGAGGAAATGGGACTTTTTAGTAAAAGGGAAGCTCTCCTTTGTGTGTTTACATCAGTGTCTCTCCCCGTCATAACGGGGAGCATGTTGGGGTGTTTGAAATGTTGCTTTGGGGCTACAAATTGTGTTACGTGCCTCGCACCAAGCCGCACCCATCTCCAGAATAAATCTGCACAAGCGTTGCCTCGTAGTACAGGTGCTCTCTTTTCTTTTTTTCCTCCTTCCACCCCCACCCCTTACATCCAAAGGCAAGCGCTCTTTTCGTGGGACCTCAGAAAGGAATGATGATCTTCTCATTCTCTCAAAATAAATCAATAAACTTAAAAAAATAAAATACGGAAAGTGCAAAGTCATGGCTCTCAGCCCTAGAAGCATGGAGGGGAATCCCTGACCTCAGCTGAGGGGTTCAGGCACTGAAGCCCCTCACTGGCTCTGCAATGGGGGGGGGGTGGTCAGATCGCCAAGCAAGGCCACTGCTTGGTCCCAGAGAGAGGCTCCATTTTGCTCTCCAAGTGCACAGATTTCTCTCCTGAGTGCGGGTTAGGACAGAAGCTGGCCTCCAGTAGGATCTCGCTGGTTCCATCCAGGTCTCTGCTAGCTGGCTAAGCTTGGTCAGGGCTCTCAACCTCCCTGAAGCTTCCTTTCCCCAGCAGGGAAAAAAAAAAAAAAAAAAAAATAGGAGGCCATTGTAGTACCTATGTCTCAGGGGTGTGTGAGGGTATAAAGACATAACTACAAGTAACAGGCTTAGCCACCTGCAGGGCTCCAGAATGTATTTCTGACCCTTTATTTCTATTTTTCTCCACGTCTTTCCCAGAGAATCTTTCTAGCTGTGGACAAAGTTGTTGCAGGAAGGTTAACACCCCGTGAAAACCACTGCTGGGCAAAGTTTAGAGATGGGAGGCGGGGTCAAAAGCGCGTGTGGATTTCATCAGGACTGGGCGGTGGAAGAGGGGAAACGGGGGGAAAAGGGCCGCAGCCGAAGCCCGAGTTCCAAGTCCAGCGTTGGCTGCCATTCCGGGTGAGAAGCGTCTCTTGTTGACCAGACCCACCCAGGTCTCGCTCCCGATCCGGGGTGAGAAGAACGAGGCTTTTGCCCTTGAGGCCCTAACGTGTTCGGAAGCCCTGCCTCCCCTGGGTGTCTCCTTGCTCTCACCATGATGCGGAGCGAGGCAAGCGCGGGACTGTCGATCTAGGGGACGCTGGGCTGCAAATCCAAGAGCAGGCAGAGGGGGAGGAGGGTTCCGAGCAGAGAAAATTGGGGCCAGATGCGGACTGGGTCCTGCTCTTCCGTCCTCAACTGAGCCTTGAAGGAATCTACCCCCAACGCGGAGGGAGGCCGCGTTCCCAAGTTCTTGCCGATAATACCGAGTTCCCCAGCTCCTCCATCTCAAACCTGCTCCGATGTTGCAGGAGGCCACGAGGACCAGGGGCCGGGAACCCTGCACCCGTCATCTCCTGATCACGCAGGAAAGGAAAAGAACTCGGTTGCGAAGAAAAGGAGATGTAGGCGGTGGGGGTCGTTGCGGGGGAGGAGAGGAGAGGCGTCAGCTCGCCTTGCTGGAAGCCTCCAAGAGCAATAGACTTTTGGGTTCCCAAGGCCAATAAGGTCTAGCAAGCCCCGGGGGAAGCGGAAGTTCCCCCAGGAAAAGAAAGGACGGGTTGGGGTCCCAGTGACGCGTGTGGTGGATGCCAAGTTTCCCAGCCCCTTGTCTTCCTGTCACCACCCCCACCTTGCGCACAGACATCGGTTAGGTGAGCCCCAAACAAAGGCCATAAGGCTTTCCCACCGGGCCTCGCGGGGCCAAACCCAATGGTGGATCCTTCTCGCCTGTTCTGCCCTCTGGTTTCAACCTCGACCTCCCCTGGACAGTTCTTTCGAGCCTAACTGACTTCTGCCCCGCACAGCGCTGGACCGAGAGGGGAGCCCGGCGTGGCTGCGAATGTCTTAGCCTTCTCTGGCTGACCTGCGTGTCCGAGACAGAATGGTCAGGTCCGCGGGGTACCCTGTGGGCCCAGGGTCCTGGGCTCAGCCTCACTCGGGTGGCCTCCCAGGGCCTGTGAGGCACCCTCCCGCCTCTAGTACTTGTTCCCTTTTCCCAGCCTTTAAACGGGCCATGGGGATCTTAACTCAGGGCAGTGGGTCCGGAGATTGCCCTACCCTCTCCCCTACTTCTTTCAACCTGCTGCTCTTCTGGTAACAGCGGCGCAGACGGTGCGCTGAAGGCCGCGGGGGGGGGGGGAGGGGGTCCAGGCTGGGGGGCGGTGTGTGTGTGTGTGTTGGGGGGAGCGTCGTACGATTCTCAATCTTGTTCTTTGTGCCTAGAAAGCCGCGTGGAGCCCGCGCGAGGGGCGAGCGCGGAGTGAGAGGTGACAGAGAAAAGCATTGGCCCTGCGGTCACAACGAGGACACTTGCGGGGTAGGGGAGTCGTGCCCGAGGGCAGGAAGGGTGAGGGTAAGTTCCACAAGCCCAAGAAGGAGGCCAGAGGCTTCCCGAGAGAAGGAGGTGACGAATCTTGCTGCCTCGAACGTTCTGCCCAGGCCCTCAAGGCAGAAACCCGAGGCTAGGGAGCACCATCAGAGACCGAGCTGGGTAGGCGGAGCACACGAGGGGGCGTTTCAGCATCAGGCTCCAACCTTTGGCTTCTAGCC
Source organism: Leopardus geoffroyi (assembly GCF_018350155.1). Taxonomy (NCBI): domain Eukaryota; kingdom Metazoa; phylum Chordata; class Mammalia; order Carnivora; family Felidae; genus Leopardus; species Leopardus geoffroyi. The sequence continues at coordinate 15,016,860 of NC_059337.1, read as the reverse complement.
CCGGGGCGGGAAACCTTCCTACCTCCTCGGGGCGAGTCGGTACCTGGAGAGGCCAGGCCAAGGCTGGGGGGAGGAGGGGGGAGGGGGTGGCGCTCCCGAACCACCTGGAGCCGCCGCACCGAGCCCTGCGAATTCAAATCCAGTGGAACGGTGAGGGCAAAGGCCTTCCTAGAGCGGAGTTCACTCCCGACCGCGCATTGACTTTCCCGGTGTCTGCAAGTCCTGATCCTGACCTCATAACCTTATTCAGTCTCCGCTCCGAGTTCCAGCCCACTCGGGGTGCCCGGCTTCCCCAGAGTATCAGCCAGGGTAGGGACGTCCACCGCCCGGGATGGATTCGCCAGGGACCAGGTTTCTCCGAGCTCCGCCCGGGGGCGCCTCGAGCCCTGTGTCCCCAATCCCGGTGTGGCCGCTCTGCCTGCTGGGCGGCCGGCCGGCCGCGGCAGGGAGAGGCCAGGCAGCCGCAGGCCGCGCGCACAACTTTTTTGAAACGCTTTGCCGTCCACCTGAAAGGTGTTACAACAGCAATTCAATTACAGCCAATGGCGCACATCGTCCTCGCAGCTGGAAAGTCGGTAACTAACTGCGACCGAGCAGTGCAAAGGAATGTGGCCAAACGGACGTTACTTATTTTATTTTCCGCTCCTCCTACAAATCCCCCCCCCCTTTCCGTCTTTTCCTCGCTCTCTATTAATTGTAGCTGGACCTCTGGTTAATTAACTCCAAAGAGCTTTGTCTATCTGGATAGAAACACACTGAGAAATTTGCACCGGATCCTAAAAGCTGGACGTGGCTCAAAAAGATCTCCGGAAGTTCCTCTCCTTTCCTTCCACCGCCATAGCCGCGGCCCCCAAGGAATAGAGCTGTAGTCCCCGGTGGCAAAGTCGCCTGGGAATGTGGCCACCTAGGTGCGCCTGGGTCCGTGGCCGGGCTTCGGCTAGAGAGCCTCGTCCCAGGGCATGGTGTCCACCGAAGCCCATGTGACGTGGTCCGCAGGCACCCAAGGAGAGGTCGGGTCTGCTCCTAGGGGGCCCGCACTTGGGAGTTCATTGGAGAGAACAGACACGTTCGCCATTGGTGTCACGGCACGTGCAGTTCATGCTAAACTCTAAATAGCGTTCCGTGAAATTAAGAATATCAACAAAAATGAAGTAAGGTGTTGGGGGGTGGGGACGAGGTCGGGACGAGCTGCTTGCTCTCCAGGACAGTGGTAAATCATTACTCCACACGTTAAAATCTGGAGGGAGGGTTGGAGGAGGGGGAGAGGCCCTCACCAGGCAGCCTCCGCAATCATTTAGATGAAGGCAAAATTAACATTCGCTCCTTTGAAGCTGGGGAGGAGATGGCCCAAAAGCGCATGTTTATTTAGTGGATGTCGTATCAAAACGGGAAGAAACGCGTTGGCTCGCCTGGAGTTTTTAGTTTCATGATTAGTTGTTTAAAACCTCATTTCAGAAAAGGCCAAGATGGCTACGTGGGAATTCGAGCGCTTTCTCGCCGCCCCGCGGGGCGGGCCTCCCCCAGCAGCGACGGGATGTTTCCGACGTGGAAACGCTCGGTTTTCCGCGCCAGTGTTAACGCAGCCGGAAGACGCCTCCGGTGGCGCCGCTTCTCCCTAGCCAGCACTCGCTAGACCCGGGGATGTTTTAGTGCTTTACTCCCGGAGAGGGCAGAGCGCGAGATACAGAGGTTGGGATGGGGTCCCGGCGGTGGCCTCCCTGCCACCAGTGCCCCTGAGCTTTCCACCTGACCCCACGCCTTCCCTGGCCTGGGCGCTGCCCCCTCCCCGCCCCTCCCAGAGCCGTCCTGGCCGCAGGGGCTCGGCAGCTGCAAAGAAGGGTGCACACAGGGTCTCCTGAGTCGAGGCGAGCCGAGGCCGTGGCGCGCGGGCCCCAGCCCCGAGTTTGGACCGAAATGATCCCGGAGCAGGGTGCTCGGCGCGCGCTCTGCCCTGGACGCACTGGGCTCTGGGCCATGCACAGCCAGACGTGTTTGGGTTGTTTTTGGCTTTGTTTGCTTTAAAACCTAGAGGCGCGGGTTCCTCTCCAGCCCCGTGAAGCCTCTGACCTCCAGTTTACAATTCTCCGCTGGGCCCGGCCCTGACCTTTTTTTCTTTCTTTCTTTTTTTCTCCTAAGGCGAGAATGGAACGGCTAGAGGAAGGTTCCTCGCCTGTCCTCCGCTCCCAGGGCCGGCGATGGTAGGAAACAGGGAGCCATCAACATAACCAGAGGTCACCGGCAGCCTGTGATTTGGAGTTGTCACGCTTGTCCCCGCCCCTGGAGTTCCCGGTTAAGCGGTTGCAGGAGGGGTCGAGTTTCGCGGGTTTCGCCTCCCTTCCTGGTCTGAGGAAACCCCTCTGCTGCGGGCCAAGCGGGCAGCCCTCACGACCGCTTCGTTCTTGGTGTTTTTCACGGAGGCACCGGCCGGGTCTGCATTCTGCAGGGAGAGTTACCCCAAGACCTCCCACTTTCCAGCGGAGCAGCCTGGACCCCCGCTCCGGCCTGCTTGGGGGAAATCCCGGGCCCTGAGCACGCCCGCGGTGGCGTCGATGGCGACCGAACCCTGGCCCGCGTGCGCCGCCTCCCCGCTGGGGCCCGGGCGCGGCTCGGGCTCCGGCTCCGAGCACACGCAGCCCCCTCCGGCCCCGGGGGGGGGGGGTCCCTTCCTCAGTCTCCCGGCTTCCTTCCTTCTGCTTATCCTTGCCGGCCCCTTTTGCACTCCGTGAGCTTCTCCGGGGTGCCAGGAAAGGCCCCATAGAATTCGCTGCACGAAAGCTCGCTTTTAAAGCCCGGCTGGGAGGGCTTGGTCCTTGATGGGCGACCGGGAGCGAGACTTAGAGCCCTGCGGGTGGCCCTTCTGCAAAGAGAAAGCTCCCCTCCGTTTGCAGCTCTGCTCGAGCTTTTTAAAGTTCTACTTGGAACCTGCTCGCTCTTCCGGTACTGTGATTCTGGGGGGCGGGGAACCGAGAGGCCGATTTTGAGGGTAGAGGCCGCCCTTCAGACACAGGGCCTCCAGTTCTGCGGTCGGAATTGGCTCCTCGGGTGTCTGCGAAAGCTCGAAGTATAGGACTCGAGGGGCACGCACGCTCCACTTTTCTCCACCTTGCTTCCAGAATCACCAAACCCAGGGCGCCTGCGGCCGCGTTCTCGCTCCCTCTCCGCCCGGCGCAGCAAAGCTGCAGGGGCTGGGGCCTGTCCCACCGCCCGGCGGCCTCTGGGGTCCTCCCGCCGCGCCTCAAACCTGGGGCTCCCGCAGCCGCTGCCCCAAACTCCAGACGCGGGAGGAGTCACGGATTTGAACTTGTGAAACCAGTTAGCGCAACTCTTATGGAACTTTTCCGTTTCTGCCCACCTGTTAAAGAACACACGTTATTAACGGTTTAAGTCGGTAATTCGGGAAAACAGGAGTCCTTCTTTACACCGGCCTCTTCCCCCCCGGGAGGGGGGGGGTCCCTCCTCAAGAGAGAGCTCCTAAAACCTGCACTTAAGGGAAGTTCTTAGGAAACTCACTTGTGCTCCTCTTGGTCTCAGAGGAAATGAAACCCAACTATAATTCAGATGGTTTCCCCCAAATAACTTCTTATCTAAGATAGCCAGCTAAAAATTAGAGTTGGCAGTGATGATAAATTAGCCCCTTGTTTTACTCCTCCTAAAGTTCCCCAAACCAGTAGAAGCTAATTGGAGAGGATTCCTATTTTGGCAAAGTTGACATTCATTGCTTCTGGTTGTCCCCAACGTGTTCTCCAGCCCTAGCTGTCTAACCAGTATTTTTTTTTTTTTCTTCTTCTTCTTCTTCTGCTCAGCCTGGTCCCATTTCAAATTCCTTACTTTGGTCTGTTCTCATAGAACTGCCCTTCCCACCAGTTCCTTTTATTTTCTTTCCCCTGGTGGATCAATCACAGAGACAATTGATTTTTCTGTGTCCTGTTTGAACCAGAAAGTGCTGACATCTTGGGGGGGGGGCGCGAAATATGAGTGAGCATTAACTCTCACCAAATAAGAGGCAACCAGGCCAATCTCTGGGTTTAGTGATTAAAGTTGTGTGTGCATACGTGTGCGTGTAAGTGTATACTCCTGTCTACATACCTGAACTTGCATAAATTGCCAGTGGTAAGAAATTTCAGTGTGCTGCAGGAAAACACGCTAAATGAGAAATCGTGTTAGCAAACCAGATCTAAAAGTCCAGGAGTAGATCACTAATTAGGAAAACCCAAACTCTTGAGCTATGGTCCTATGCGAGCTAGCAAAGAATAATTTTTCCCTCTTTTCTTGGACATAAGACCCTAAATTCCTTTTGACTGGAAGGAAGTTACGAGACAAGATGCAATTTTCTCTTTCTTTTCTGACAACTGTCATCCAAAGGATCACAGCCCATGTCAGAGTATCTGTCTTGAAGAGAAGAAAGAGAGAGGGAGAGAGAGAGAGAGGGAGAGAGAGAGAGAGAGCGCGCGCGAGAGAGCACTCGTGAGAGAGGTCCTGCAGCCCGTGGCCATCTCTGCATCACAATTTTCCAGACCTCTATTTTTGATTGTGATCCCACTGATCTGAGTTTGAAATGCGAGCGTAGTGAAGCCCCTAAGCCTTCAATCGTGTGAAATTTTCAAAAGATCTCTAGAAGCAATCTCAGGCTGCCTGACCCCTGACAGGCGCCGATCTCTTTATTCCTCTCTCTGCCAGCACTTTATTTGTTGGAATATCTTTCAGATTTGCACCTCCAGATGACAAACCTGAGTGTTTATTATGTGTACATGAATCGGAAATCTTCAAGCCCACACAAAAGCGCCATCTTAAACATAATATTTAATTTCCCAGCCTCGGTGCCTCCTTCTTTATTTGCTTTTCATTAGCTTAAATATTTTTTCCAGGTCTCCCATGTGTCACTTTGATATTTAGATGATTCTGGCTTTTAATCATTTCCCCCTTGAAAAATCCCCTGTCGCCTGCCTCTGCGGGGCTCACACTGCAGTGTCGCTGTGTAGTGGGCGGTGAGGCCTCCGAGCTGGTGGCAGGGCAGTTCTGGGGGGATGTGGATCCAGGCAGGATGGGGGCCCTGGAAGTGGCAGAGAAATGCTTGTATTAACTGGCGGCCGGAGCTGGGTCAGGACCGGTGATGATGACCCTTCTCATTCCACCTTTCCTCCTCAGGCCTTTGAAAATTCTTTATGTTGTATTTCAAAAACCACACACATAAAATAAAACCTCGGGTGCTTGGCAAAGGTGCTCTAGCAGCTGGGAGTCGGCCCCGCTGGGCTGCGGACGTCTCTGAGCGTGGGCTCGGGGTTGAGACTCCTCACCCAAACCGGTCAGGCACTGCCTGGCACTCCCTCCGAGCCCTGGCACTCCCTCCGAGCTGCCTTTCTGGGGATCCCTAAATCCTGGGGCCCTGGGGGCACTAGAGGGAAAGGGGGGGCGCTTCTTCAGAGAGAGCTGCTTTGTTACAAGTGCCCTCTGTCAAATAACTCCACAGACGAGATTTGGGGGTGGATGACATCGCCCATCCCCCCCCCATTTCAGCCCCCCACTGAGGCTTCGGATCCCAGAGGGGCACCTAGGTGGACTGAGCTGAGACACAGCCGCACCCCACCCCTGCACAAGCAGAAGGTAAATCGCCACCCTCGAGGACAGTTCCGGGCTGGGAGGTGGTGAGCTACAGCCTGAACACCCCTCCCTCTGTGTTTGGATGGGCCGTGTTGCTATGATTAACTTATTAAACCCCTTCGTAATTATTTTAATTTGACTCCAAAAAATACTTTGGGCGGCGTTGCGATGTGTTTGTATTTATCCATCCCCCCCCCCCCCCCATAAAACCTGTGTTAAAACAAATGTTACTTTTCTCTCTCTGTACATAGACCCTCCCTTTTTGAAATAGACCGCAGGGACTGCCATTAGATCGAATGGCAAGTCTTTATGGAAAGTGTTTTGCATAATTACATACCAAAGCCAGAACAGTCACCTCCACATTTTATGGGTCACAAACCATCAACAATTGCCACATTATTGTCCACGAAACCTTAGTCCCTTCATTGACGGAGCGGACTCCACTGCCTAATCTAGAACGAGAGAGGATGGAAATTTCTTCTAATAAGAACCCGAGAAGATTAGGTCCCCACTGACAACGTGTTTACATATAGTTATAAAGTTCAGAGGACCGACAGGGAGAGGAAAGGAAATCGGACTAGGCCTGATTAGGAGCGGCGCATCGGTCTAACGTAGATAGCGCATCAAAAGGAGCGGCTGAATGCCTCTGCCGTTTTCAGATCCGACCCCTTTCCTACCTTTGTGATGCAGTAATTAAGATATTCTTATTTAGACAGACAGCTTCTCTGGTAACTGAATAATATTAGCTCCTTTGATGTCAAACTTTTGACAGTTATCACACCAGCACTGGGCAATTTAGTACAAATACCCTCCTTAAAAAAGAAAGAAAGAAAGAAAGAGAAAGAGTGAGAGAGAGAGAGAGAAAGAGAGAAAAAGAAAAAGAAAACCCCATCGGCTTTAAAGAAATCTAATAAGTGTGATCCTTAGCACCAAATGATCTAAATCGCCGCCGACAGGCCGCCCGGCTATAAATTACATTCGGTGTTACATAATGAAGGCGAATTTGGGTTTTAGCTCATTGAGCAATTTTGGTGGAAACTGGAGCGGAAGCCCCCCCAACTCTTGCACCCCCATTCCCGACCCCCCGACCTCCCCCCACTCCCCAGAGCCGCTGCCCAGATCGGGAGGAAAGCGCCACAAAGTCGCCAGGGTCAGAGCAAGGATGGGGGGGGGGGAGGACGAGGTCCGGCCGCGGTGGGGGCAGGTGCGGGCAGAGCTCGATGCCCTTGTCCCCGCTCGGGAGAGCGGGACAGGACCAGCCACCTACTCCCGGGATGACACCTCGCCGTTGCTTTAGGAGCTTGGTCGCCAAATTTGGGATTTGCCAGATGGCAGGATTATTTTAGCGTCTGTTATATTATGTGTGTGGGTGTGCGGGGTGGGGGGGAGCGGGTGCAGAGGGAAGGCAGGAAGTCCAGAGACCGCGCTGGTTCCTTAAAAACACACGCCCGTTCCCTCTTTGCCCACTCTCGGGCTACGGCCGCGTGGACCCTTCCCGCGGCTCTGGGATCTCCGAGCCGCCCTGCGGCAGTCAGCAAGCCGAGTCTCCGCCATCCCTGCCCTTCCACGCCGGCCCACTGCCCGCATATCTAGACCCGGGACCCAGATGCGCGGAGCTGGGGGGCGGGGGGGGGGACGAGAGAGCTTCCCTCGGAGAAGAAAAGGGGGGTGGGGCGGCTAGGAGCGTTGGAAGGGAAGGGGGGCAGAGAGGGCGGGTTAGGAGGGATGAGACTGTGACGGTGACACCTGGAAGGCATTGTCCTTGCGAGCGACACCTGTCAATCTCCGCTCCGGGGTCCCGGGGCCGGGGGCGGGGAGGCCGCGGGTCTCCGCGGTGATGTCATCGCAGAGTCCCTTCCCGGCGGAGGGCGGAGAGGACTGGGAGGGGCGCCAAACCCGGCGGGCTGAGAGAAGGGTGGGGGAGGAACGGAAAGAAAATAAACAGAAATCGCTCTCACTCGCCGCGTCCTCTGCTCCGGATTTACATGGAAATCAATAATCCGACTTTAGGGTTATTTCTGATCTTGATTGACCCGTCTTGCCTTTTTTCACTGGGGGAGGAGGTGTGGGGTTACAGCCTCCCCGCCTACAACCCGCAGTCCTTGGGGGGAGCCCTGTTACCCCGGAGCCTTGAGGTGACCGACCCTCCTTCCAGACCCAGCTCCCTCTTTTCCTGGCGGTTGTTTCCAAGCGCAGGCTTCAGGCTTAAAGAGGAAACACTTGGGGATGAGTTTTGAAAGTCTTCCGATATTGCAGGGGGCGAGGGGAGAGTTAATTAACGCCGGGCTCGCTCAGCGAGTGGGAGAGGGGGCCTCGGCGTGGGTGGGCGGGCCGGGTCCAACACCCGGGTGCGCGCAGCGCGGGAGGCGTGTGATCGGGAGGCCCCAGCTCGGAGGCCCCGGCTGAGGGAAAGCGATCTGCGGTGGCCTCCGCGGGGGGCTGCTGCGGTGCCCCAGGCAGTCGCCCGCCGGTCCTGGGGCAATTCTGATCTCCCACCTACGGCGCTCCCACCCCCACCCCGCCGAGCACTACTGGACTCTCCCTCTTCCTATTCTTTTCGGCCTGAGCTAATTAGCAGCCTGCCAGCGGCCTGATTTATGGAAACGCTCGGGCGGGCGGAGACGCGCCGCCAGCCGAGTCCCGGCTGCCTCGGGGCGGAGTGGAGGAGGAGTTTCCACCGGCCTCCTCCGAAGAGTTCCCCCCCCCACCCCCCGCCGCCACCCCCACCACCACCACCACCGCCCCGCCGGAAGCTAGAAGTTGCCGTCCCTCCTCCCCACCCTCCACCCAGGCGGGTCCTGGAGGCCCCTGCGCCCTCGGCGCCCCAGCCTGGGACTCCGGGCACCCTGGCGCCAGCGGGGCGGGCGGGGGCGGTGGCCGCGCAGCCTGCTGCAGAGTCTCGGGCGGGCAGGTTCCAGCCCCAGCTGACCCGGAGGGCAAGTTGGGCGCAGATAGAGCGGGAGCCTCCTTTCCCACGTTCGGGTCTCCAAAAAAAAAAAAGGAAATCGGACCTGAGGGCGGGGGGGAGGGGATGTTGCTCAAGGTCGGCACCAGGCCCCCCAGCAGCGAGGAGGCGTCGTAGGCCAGGGTGGGGCCCCGAATGGAGCCACCAGCCCAGCCTGCCCCCAAGAGGTTAGGGACTGTCCCAGGGGAGGGCGTGGTCCACTTCACTCCCTACCCCCCCACTTCCCCCCTATATTTTCTCTTGGATCTTATCCTCAGAGGGTCCTCTGAGTTGCTGCCACCAGTCAACAGTCTGGGAATTTTGAGCTAGGAGAATGCGGGGCCACCGATGGTCCTTAGAGCCACCCAGCCAGGCAACTTGCCCAAAGATGCGGGCGCCGCCTCCTCGCCTCTGGAGGGTTGCACTCGCTGGTCAAGCGGGAAGAGGGCGAGAGGTGCTCCGTCTCCACCCACCTGACCCAGAAATGAGAGGGAAACGGGTGGAAGAGTCAGTGAGGAAGTACACCAGAACCTGTTGCTGGTGGTCCAGCAGTCTGGGGAGGTCGCTAGGTGACCGACTTGACCTAGAAGCAACGACGCAGGGCGATAAAAGAGAGAGAGGGGAGCATCTGTGTCCTCCCCACCTCGGGGAAGGGTTGGGAGAAAGAGCGAGCAACAGACCCAGAAGGCCAGGCACCCCGGGGCGTGTTTTCCTCGCTCAGACTTGGGATGGGATGGGGACAAGGGTTGAAGTCACTGGGAAGAGGGCAGTGCCCCGAGTCTGGCTGTGACCCACCTTGCAGTGGTGGGGAAATGTGATCTACAAGAAAGTGTTTAAAATTTATTTAAAACACCCCACCAGTTCACCCTCCAGAAACCATATCTGGTCTCTGACCCCCGCAGGTGCAGAATTGAGAACCTTCTCCCCCATTAGGAGACCTTCAACTGCCTGCCCCAGTCCCCCTCTGTCCTGGAGCTCCCTCCCAGATTAGGGCCCGTTGATGTCACTGAGAGCCCAAAGCGCCCCCCCCCCCCCCCGTCAGGGCCTCAAGGAAATATAATTTCCTGCTCATCTTCCTCCCCTTCCTCCCCCACCTCAGTCACCACCATTTCCAAAGAGTAAGGGTCTTTCAGGCCCTGGCCCTTCCCCACGCAGTTGGATCAAGAAGAGGAGACCCTCAGCCAGCTGGGGAGCTGGGCTGAGCGCCCATCTACATTGTGGCATTCAGTCCCCTGAATTTCCAACTGTGCTGATGACTGTCCAGACACACTACGGTGGGCCAGATCCGTGGCCGAAGTCTCAGCGGAAATGGAGACCCGCCCACCACAAAATGTCGCTGCAGACAGCGTGGGTCTCACTCGGGCTGGCTCCCAACGCAGGGACCCGGGGATCTGCCACTCCGGAAGTCCCCCGCAGGCGGACTCCAGGGCCCGCAACCCGCACAGCAAATGTTGGCTGTTAGGCGCCCAAATAATATTCTTCATTCGTCTTTTTCGAAGTTGATTTATAGCAATCGACAGGTTAAAGCCTCATCTGACTTCATTACTTTTAAAAGCTGTCTATTTCACAACTGTCACTTTTCATCACTTAACTCAAATAAATACTTGAAGAAATGAATTGGAAGAGACTTTTAGATCATGTTTATAATTCTTGGTCACTACGTTCACATTCCTAATGACCTGACCCGCCGGAGTTTCTGTAGACTTCTCAATTGGGCCGAAAATTCTTGCATTTACGCTAGATAACTTCAAGGAAAGTGAGGTTGGCCAGAAACCGGCTAAAAGCAGCAGCACAGCTGGTAGGAAGCGATAGGGTGCAGGTTCAGCAAAGCTTGCCAGCGGCCACCGTGGCCCAGGCCGGGCACCCGAGGCCACTGGGAAGGGTGGCGGCTCCTGGGTCAGGGCGTTCCAGTGCAACCAACTGCTGGAAAGAGGGCCCAGGCTAACAGCCGCTCGATGCTGCAAACCCAGGAAGGATTTCATGCAGAGTGGAAAGGCTGTTCATTTTTACTGTTACTATTATTATTCCTATCATTGTTGCAAAAATGTTTGGGAAGCCCCCCCCCCCCTCCCCGCTCCGACAACCACAGGTGGAGTGTGACCGGGTGAAAGGCATTTCCTCCGGGTCAGCGTTGACCTAGAGCTTGTGAGATACCCAGGGAAGGCAGAAGTGTGGAAACGAAATCGCTAGGACGCAAGTGCGTTCAATAAATCGAAATAGTTTCTTCTTCAATTTTGCTGCCATTTGCCAACGCTGAGTCCTCTAGGGCTCGTGCCACTCAGACCCTTCTCTCTCTTTCCCACCCACTCACTCAGAACCATCTCTTAGAAGTAGGTTAAGAAAAGAAAAGAAAATTAAGAAAACAGAAAACAAAGGAAGGAAGAGGGGGAAAAAATAAGGAACGAAAAGAGAAGGAAAGGAAAATTACAGGAAAGAAAAAGAAAAACCTATTAAACAGAAAAACTGCCTACTTTGGAGGACAAAGCAATAGCGAGCGCATACGATGTTCTTTCCTTTATTTTTTCTTAAAACAAGAAAAGAGAAAGAAACAGCCAAGTCTGCCGACCCTGGGGGTGGAGGAGGTGGGCGACGCTCTGGTGTGTGGAGCGCGGGCCTCCCCGCAAACCCGGCGGAGGCTGAAGCCCGACGCGCGGATCCCGGAGCCTCCGAGGTCCCCGCACCCTGGCGTCGGCCCCGCCCGGGTGCCACCGCGAACGCGAACTTCGCAGATTCCCCGGAGCAACAGCGCCGGGAGTGTGCACCGGCCCCGGCCGGGGTCGCGGCTCGCCGCCGCCGCCGCCCGTCTTCCCCGGTCGTGGCCTCAAGCCTTCGCCCGCCCTGCGGACCGATCGGCCCAGAGGGGGCTGAGCGCTCTCCGACTTCGGGTGCAGAGGCGACAGGGACCGGCGCGAACCCGGCTCCGCGGCCGCTGCGTCGCTGCGGGAACGCGGTCGGCGCGCTCGGCGGCCGCCGGCTGGGTGCGCTGCCGTACCCTGGAGCGCCACCTCGCTGCGGAAACTGGAATGGCATGGCCATGTTCCCAGCCTTCTGCAGCCTAACTTGACCGTCACCGGACTTTTTTCCTTCGTCAAAACCTTACGAGAAGCCGAAACGCACAGGCCTTCTTCCCATCGGTTAAAACCCATTATCTGTGACCGACGTATCGCACAATGTCTGCATTGGGGTGAAGGGAAAATAGCAGGAGAAAGAGAAAAAAAAAATAGGTCTAATTTCACCAAGTCCAAGCTGTGACTGCTTTGATACGAAAGATAAACTAAATGAGAGATGTTTTCTTGGAGGCCCATGGGTTCGGGCCGCCGAGCTCGGGCCAGTCAGCTGAGGCCAGTGCAAATATCTCCAATGAGGCCTATGAAGCCTTCCCTTCCCAATTGTAAGTCCCCCCAAATTCACTCATTCTGGCCAGTCGGACATAAGAGGGACTTTTCCATGCCATGCCAGTGGCCAGCCTACCAAACCTCATATCCCACGGCCTTCGGCCCTGCTGACAAAATCATCACAGAATGCAGCCCTTAAACATATACACCTGTCGGCAGGTGAAAGCAGAACCAGCGAGAAGCACAGATTATACTGCATTGGACCCTATTTCCTCCAGCTGAAAACTTAAGAGGCTCGCCCGGCTCTTAAACCCTCACGACTAAAAAATATACAGCAAAATTAATTCGCTGAATATAGTGAGGCTTTGCTTCGACTTGTTTTCAAAGTGCACCATCCCAGAGACAGAAGGGATAAGTAAAACACAAATTTCACGAAACAAGTTTTTTTTTTGTTTGTTTTTTTCTGCGAAGATTCCAAACGCGGTGTTAAAAGTAGGACATGTATCTGGTGGTGCTGAGAGCATTTGTGTGGTTTCTTTGTTTTCGGGGGGGGGGGGGCGTACGGTCCTTTTTCTAACGCAGTTTCCACCACAAGTTTCTTTTGGTTTTTGTTTTAAGGAACTCAGTGGATCGCACATATAATGATGGCGGAACTGGGGCCCATGGGGTGGAGGAGAACGTGATGTGGTTGGTGCGTAAGCCCCCGCATTTTCCTGCCTGAGCAAATCCAACATAGAGACCCTTTCTTGAATCTTCGGTCTCCCTAAGTTCACAGGGGGTGCTCCGGTCTCTCACTGTGACCAGTACTTTCGGCCCTGCTCAGAAACTACAGGGCTGTGCGGGGGGGGGGGGGGGGGGGGGGGGGGGGGGGGGAGGGGGAAGCCAGGTTGTTTTCCTGGTTGTTTGTCCTTCCCCATCGGGCTAGGAAGGATTCCTAAAAGGGACCACACAGGAAAGAGGCCCTAATTTCTTAGCAGGACTTGAATGGGGATCTCTCACTCTGGCCAGCGGAGGAGGGGTGGCCTGGCCTCTGGGAGTCTTGGGGTCTTCCTGTCTGGAGGGATGCTACCTCCGGGCGGAGGAAGGTGTTGAGAGATCCTGGGAGCTAAGAGGTACTTGCAGGGTGGGTCCTGGGATCCACTGAGGGACAAGGGTGAGGGGCAGGGACAAAAACAGAAGGGAGGAGAAGCATCAGTAAATGAAATGCTTCAGAAGGGGAGTCTCTAAATTAGAAAGGTTTGCTCCTTTCTCTCTCTCTTTCTCTCTTTCCTTCCCTCCCTTCTTCTTCTCCTTCCCTTCATTTCTCTCTCCCTCCACCCCTGCTCACATTCAGATTTTCTGGGTTTTGTTTTTTTTTTTTTTGTACTGAATAATGCCTGGAGATGAAAAATGGTTTTTATTGCTATTACACTTCCTACCGCGAGATGCAGTGTAAGGCTCAGAGTTTGTATTACAACTATGTCACAATGTTTCACTGATGCAAAACATGTAGCCAGAGGGTGTTGCTAATGACTCCTGGATTAGAGCGAGATTGAGACTGGGAGGAGAAAGAGAGAGCGAGAACAGGAGAGAGACAGGAAGGGAGAAGAGAGGAATTTCATTAGAGGAGGGGGGAGGGGAAGCATCACAGAATCAGGTCTAATAATCTAATCAGGATATTTTCCGAATTCAATGTTCTCTCCAGGCTTGAGAGTGTGAGCTAGAGAGAGACCAATATCCTTTCAAACACCACAGAGGTTTTTTTTTTTTTTTTTTTTTTTTTTGCATGTTAATAACTATTAATTATGTTTACAGCCAGTTAGCTGAAAAACTGTCCTTTGGAAAGAATCAAACTTCGGAAAACGCTTAATATCTGATTAAAGGCTTTTTCCTGGAGCCGCGGGAGGTGGGAACCCGGTAATCACCCAAGGGGGTGCGGAGCTCAGCGCGGCCAGCAGAGGCTCACCGCCCCCGCCCGTGGCCGGGCCACACGTGTCCACACGCCTGCGACAGCCTGGTGGGCCCAGGGTGCCCCGCCGTGGCCGGGGCGGAGCGCCGAGGCGCAGCCTGCGGCCCGGGCTCGGGCTCGGCCTCCGCTTGGGTCTTGGCGAAAAGGTCCCTGCGGGCTCCGAACTCCCCGGCGCCCTCCCCCGGGACGAGGTCTACTTAGGGAAGCGGGAGGTTTCGCGGTTCCTACCGTGGCCCGGGCCGGTCCCACCGCCCTGCGGTCCGCTTCTGCCCCTCGGGGCACAGCGAGGAGGGCATTCCCTCGGGGCTGCGGCCCTTTGAACCCGGGGAGCCCTCGGCTCCCGCCCGGGCGCGCGGAGCTCGCTCGGGGCCCGGCTGCGGAGCGGAGTGTGGGTGGCGGGTGGGGTGGAAGGGGAGTGGGGGAGGCGGGAGGGGGCGGAGGGGCGGGGGCGGCAGCCGGGCGTTAAGCCTGGAAGCTTGGCTGTTTACCCAAACGATTTTCCTTTCAGGCCCGAGACGCCAATGAGACAAGATCAAACTCCCCTCTTCGGGGTGTGTGTGCGTGCGTGTGTGTGTGTGTGTGTGTGTGTGTGTGTGTGGTGTCGCCTCCTCCAAGCCGGGCTTTGTGAATGGGGGCTCCGGGACGCCGGCTGGGAGGGACCAGAGGCCGACCCGGACACCAGCGCCTCCTCCCGGGGGCGAGGAGAAACCAGGCGGAGGGCGCCCCAGACACAGTGGTCCGGAGCGAGACAAGCAAGCGACAGGGACACAGGCCGCGGAGAGATAAGGGCCGCGTCCCTGCAGGCCGAGCGGAGAGACGTATGGTCGTGTGTGGGAGGGGGAGAGGGGAGAATAATATGAATCACATCCCCCTTGCAGTCCCTTAATTTCCGATCCCAACAAAGCTTAAATCTAGCTCCTTGGGCCACTGATTTCTCGGCCGACTCCTTCGCTCGAGATATATTAGCTGCAAATTAGGCCAAGGTTTTGGCGATTACGGTACAATGCAGGCCGCGTGACACGCGCCGCCGGGCCTGCGCCTGGGTCCCTCCTCACGCCGAAAAATGATGAGAAAGCAAGAGAGGATGGATGGTCTGTATTGACAAGACATTTGTCATTTTTAAAGGGGTCCACATCCGAGAATAGCCACCAGCCTGGGGGGTGGGGGAGGGCAGAGGAGAGGAGGGGGACCAAGTCCCGGCGGCTTGCGCAGCAGGTGATCGCGGTCCTGGGCGTGGCTCCTGCCCGGCTCCAAGGGCCCTCTGAAACGTCGTTTGCAAAATAACAAAAACAGTATTTTTAGTACTGCTGATAATCAGAGGAATCAGGAAGACGGGCTTCTATTTGTTGGAGGTCAAACACTAAAACCCGGCTTCCCGGCGTGGCCCATGTATTTGGTGGCGCTGTCTCGGACAGCTCATTCCCTTCGGCCTGGCGATTAAAAGCCTACTCAAATAATTGTTTCTGGAAGAAAAAGGTGTCATGCCGCTGCTTCTGACTCATCTACGATTGGCACGCCTGCCTTCGCCTGTCCCTGATCCCCACCCCCACGCACTTTCTGTTTCTCTCTTGTCTCTCTTCCTCACCGAAGGGTCCCCCCCCTTTTTTTTATTGTTTTGAAACGATGAACCACCACCCCCTGTCCCAGGATGCTCTTATCTAACCGAAATTCCCCAGCCCCCGCGCTGACCGAGGCAGAGTGCAACGTTTGCTCCAGGCTTCAGTGGCCCAGGCCCGGACAAACACCCTGGGGGGAAGAACCACAGAGGCCTCACGTTTTCCGCAGGCGTGTTAGGGTGGAGGGCTGTGACTCCAGGGCTCAGAGGGGGCAGGGGTAGGGATCTTGGGGACCCCAGCTATGCGGTGATTGGTCTGGGATAAATGTGTGCCAGAGACTGAGATGCCCCACGGAGGAGATCTGATGTGCCTCGTGATAATAACAGCTAACATTTATTGAGTGCTTACTATATACAGTCATTGTGCCCATACCCCTGGAAACCTCCAAATCTGAGGTCAAACATGGTGGCCAAGGGTTGGCCATTGGAGCAACGGAGGCCGGGATGGGGCAGGCAGGTAGCTAGATAGGTGCCATTGTGTGGCGGGGGTAGAGGTTTCTGCCCCGCAATGCATTCTCCGGGCCAGGAGAGGCGGGGCGCCGCTGGCAGCCAGGAGCCCGGCCAATGCTTCCTCCCTCCCCGCCTGCGGTCGTCTGTAGCAGGGCCGAGGAAAGGCCTAACAGTTTCCAGTGACATTCCCACTTCTTCGCACTGGAACCCTGGAGGGAAGTCGATTGGGCGGCCAAGGGCCGTGAAGGCCAGCCCCGGGCGGATGGCGAGCGCTCGGCGCGCGTAGGGCAGGCTCCCAGCCAGGCCCGGGGGGCCCCCCGCGTCCTGCGCCTGCTCTGCCCAGGTCGCGGCCGCACTGCTCCAGGCGAGGTGCGCCTCCCTCGTGGTGCCAGGGGGCGCTTGACCGCCTCCGGGGCCTCCGCAGCCGAGAAGGGAGTCTCCGGCCTCTGAGGCCTGGTGCGCGCCGGGGCCAGCAGCAGGGCGCAGGCCGGATTGCCCTGGGAGCATTCCGGCCGCTCCCGGCCCCACCTCACCCCGCCGGGTTTCTCCGCCTCGCCTTCCGAGGCCGCTTCCCGGGAGCAGTTTTGCTGCATTCACTGCTTCTCCCTCCCATCCGCCTAAAGCAGGGGCTGAGACTAGCCCGTGACCCCGTGCCGTGCCCCGCGCGGGTGGAAAAAAGCAGGCTATGCGCTCTGTCTGGAGACAAAAGGCCTCCGCGCTCAGGCTCCTCCAGGCTTAGCCGCGGCGCGTTTCGCACCCGCCTCCACCTATGCAGAAGAGGCTGGTGCAGGTGGAAGTGTCGCTGTAGGGTGGCTTGGAGCAGAGAGCCTTGATTGATCCCAGAAGTTGGACACCTCCAAGGGCATAGGCACGGCCCGGGCATCTGCTCCAAAAATATACAGTCTGCCCCCAGCACTCCCCGCCAGCCCCCCATCCAGACATGCTTGTATAAAGGGGGCCCCTCGTTGCTTTTTTTTTTTTTTCCTCTTCCTTTCTAGTCTCCTTGCAAATCACCTGGCAGCTGGAAAACGCTCGCTCCTGTTATCGACCTGCAGAGGTTACTTCATTCCCGAAAAACGACTCTGGCTTTCCTTCTTCTAGTGGACCTAAGGGGGAATTCACTGGTTTTTAAAAAAAAAAAAAAAAAAAAATCTTTAAACTCTCTCTGGGTGTGAGATGTGGTTGGAGCACGCAGAGTCCCCTGTCTCCCCACACGGACTCCCCGCTGCACCTGGAAAGCTAGTCCTGCGAAGAAGCAATAGTCTTTTCCTGCAGTCTATCATTTCGGTATTACAAATAACAACCATGGAGCGAGAAATACCCCCGGCCTAAGAATATTGATAGATGATAGTAGCGATATTCACAATCGATCCTTTAATAGGCAGACGTCATAAATCACGTTCAATTCCCTGACTGCACACCACTTCGCTTAATAATATAATTAAGATTAAAACTCGAGAGGTATTGGAGGCAGCAGGTATTGATAGCTTCAAAAATTGCATTCTGGATATGATGGTGGAAGGGAAAGGGACCTCTGGAAAATATAACCCCGTTCCCAACATGTGAGGTCTTCTCTGCTCTCCTGTCCTGGGAGTCCCTTTGACCCTGCCCCCCGCCCCCCCCCCCCCCCCCCACACCTTCCCCCTACCACCACCAACAATCCCCATCTTTGATAGGTGAGCAGAGAATAGGCTGGCTCTTTCATAGAAATGTCAAGGAGGAAGTTAAGGAGAAATAGGGCTTTGCTGGGGGGGGGGGCGCGATTTCATGGATTTAGGGATCCTTCAAAGATCTACTCCTTCAGCCTGGAATCTGGAGGGGGAAAAAATGTTCAGGAGACCCAGGAAATGATATTGTTTGGTTCTTTCCACACGATCAATTTCCTCCACAGTGTTTTCCAAATTACGTTGAAATCACTGAACATCTACAGGTCTGCCAGTGAACTCCATCCCTGCGGTTTTCACGGCCTGTGAACCTTTCCACCACTGCTGTCCCATCCAAATCAGGCCTCAGAATGGAAACCAAAACTTCACATGAAGAGTAAAACCAGAGGGAGAGGGTCCCGTGCAGGGGGTGGCGATCTGCTCTTTGCTTCATGGCTGAAGCTGATTGTAAGTGTTGCTAAAATTATTTCAAAGAGTGAAATATTAATCAAGTCCATCAGCGCTGACAAATGAGAAATATCTGAAAGTCAGTGGTAATTTACAACTTTGTTATTAGTTAAGAATCGCCTGCCTTGTAACAGTAATTAATAACACTTAGGAATCATTTGGAAATCCCCCTCCCATGCTTTTTATTTTCCTCTGTCTCTTAAGGAAGGAAAGAGAGAAAGGAAGCAAATGAGTGATCAGTAGAAACAGGAAAAACACTGAGTCGTTAGTGAGGAGAACAAAACTGGAAAAAATAAAAGAAAGGGGAAAAAAAAGATTAGCCCCATGGGAGGCCATCAGGAAATAAAGAAAATATAGGAGGAGGGGTAGTAAATCAGAAAATGAATTCTGTAACCATACCCCATGAGCAGGCTGGCTAAAGGTTGAATTTCAAATGGCCCAGAAACCCCATCAAAATGAACAGTGCTGCTAAAAAATCTTGAAAGTAGCTCAGCTCTGAATCAAGGCAGAGCTCAGGGCATTGTCTGTTTTGTTGTTGTTAACAATGTATTTCTTTATAGCCCAGGAGCAGACGTGTGCAGGCTCTTTCCAAAATTCCATCCCTGGAGACCCGCCTGGCTTTCATGTTTCTGGTGTTAACTCTCCTCTTGGTCACAGACAATCCCCTCCCCCAGTCTTACATTGATTATTAGATTGTCTCAGCCCCACCTCAACAACGCACCAAAATAATGACTTGTTGAAAAACTATAAATCATTTTGGTTGTCTGAGCTTGGAAAGCCACTTCAGTCAACAGGCTTGCTGTGAAAAGGTAAAGAAATTTCCAGCCTTCTACTCACCGAGGAAAAGCTGCTACTTCCCTGAACTTTTATTTGTTGGATGGGGGAATTTTCCAGATTGGTGAAAAAGAGATGGAAGGGGAAAAATAACTTTGGCAAACTTTATCTGGCCTTTATTATAAACCTCAGTCTTGTCTCATGGAGCTCAGGCTACAAAAGGTAGCTAGAGATGGAGATTTATTGGTCTCTAAATGAAAAGATTCATTTGATATAAGAGGTTAACTCAAAGTTCCTATACCGTGACTAGCTTCGGCAAATGCCTCTGTCGAGTCAGCACAAAAGCAGTTCAAAGAAATCTTAAAAACACACACAGATATAGACACACAAACACACTTGCCCACTTAAGCCGCAAATGCAATTCTCTTTTCTTTGTTGTTTCTTCTGTCATTACAAATCTCCAGCCTCTTTCTAGGTGGCTGGGATGGCGGGCTCCCCCCATGCACGCGCAGCTGAACTTTGCCATTTTGTATCTTTTGCTTTTTCTAGCAGTGAATAAACGAATGAGGGGGGTGGTGGGATAAAGTAAGAGAGGAGAAGCGAACTAATTCAAATAAAGCAGAATGCGTTTGTAAATGAGGTGGAGGGGAGAGAGAGAGAGGGAGAGAGGAGGGGAGATGTGGACGGAGGAGAGGGGCTCTGGGATAAACGTAGGCAAACTGGAAATTGATGAGATGGGTTTTCAATGATCAGAGTCTATGGGTCCAACAGGAACCTGCAGAATATAAGCCAGTGCAGAGGGGAACCATGAGAGAGAACATGCCAGAGACTTGGGGGGGGGGCGGTGGGGGGAGCAGGGAGAAGACAGCAGGCAAGGACCTGAGATCCTGTGCAAGGAGAGAAACTATGGAGATGCTAATGAGGGAAAATTAACCTTCGGGGTTGGGTCTGTGACATGGGCCCTGCATTGAATGCCTGACCCAGGGGCTGCAAGCGGCTTCGCTCTGCACCAGCGAAATGAGATAATCGCTCTGAAACCCACCAGTCTTGGTGCAAACGAGCTCTGAAACACTGTTGTGGAGAGTAACTAGCCAGCTCCTCCAAAGAAAAGGCAAACAAATGCAAGCAGGCAGAGCCACAACCAGGCACCGAGAGAGCAAACCTATAGACATTGGGTACATTTGTTCAACTGTGGAGCCTCCCCCACCACGCCACCCCCGCCCCCCTCCCGCCCCTGCCGCCCTAGGCTGGCATATTAAAGGGAGGAGCTGGGCCTGGGAAATGAGAAATGTCTTCATCTCTCTTGCACCAGTCTGTCACCAAAGGCCCCGGATAACCGGGCCTTGGTGAGGCAACACAAGGGATAAATGGATTTTATCTCCAGGAACGTGGCCACCGGGCCAGAGGATTATTGCTTAGCCAGAGAAAATATACCGGGGCGGGGTGGGGATGGTGGGGCGGAGGGCTAAAGAACAGAGAGAGAAGTTGAAGAGGACAGACACAAAAACAAACAAACAAAAAAGAAATTCAAAGGGAAATTTGAAGAGTCGAGTGGCTGTGGTTACATATGTCACAGACACTGAGACATTAACACACACACACACACACACACACACACAGGGATTTTATTAAACAAACAAGCCAACAACTAAAGGCACATCAAAAACACATTTGCTCCCGTTGTCAGAGGGAAAGAGAGTTTGAAATGATTATGGGGTTCTGGTAGGAACCCTTCTGGCCTTCACTGCTGTGGTCTCTCTCCGCCCCCCCCCCCCCCCTTGGCCTTTTCACAGAAACCCTAAAGTCATCTATGGAGAATGGGCCTCCCAGAGGCTGCCTGGGGAGGACTCCCTGTTGGAGGCAAAGGGGTCGTGTTTCCAAGTAGAGACATCAACAAACCACAGTCTTAGTGACAGTGACAGCGCAAAATTATGTTTAATGTTGCAAGGGGGAAAGGGGAAATATAAAATTAGCACAGAGAAAATGTTTCCCAGACCTGCTTTACAATTAGGGCAGTGGCATAGGGATGGGCACAAGAGGGGCGAGAGGTCGAAGGCGACCTAGCAGGGGCCACAGCACTGGGTGGAGGCCAAGGTGCCTCCAGTCCTGGGAGGAAAAGGAAGGAAGGCTTCTGAAGGGGGGGGGGGGGCGGTAATGGCACTCTGCCCAATCGCTTCACTTGGTTTCGAACCTGTTTTTGGAGAAGGGAGGATATTCTAGACATTCCATCCTGGTGGAGATTGACAGTTCAATGACTGGCCTGCTCAGTCCCAAAGCCACGGGGTTTTTAAATTAGTGATGAGGCTGGTGAGCCGGTGGGGGTGAGGGGCTGGAAGGAGGAAAAGGAAATAGGGGGGTAGATGTGCGCTCCCAGACCCCTCCCCCATCCTTTTAGGAACATGGGTGGCTATAGGGAGAAGAGGGGAGGTAAGAATTATTTAATAAATTAGCAAGCCCCTCTTTGTAATTTGCTATCGCTCTGCCTCTGCTGCCGGGGGACAGGCGGGCAGGACCCCACAGCAGTTTTCTCATGGGCCCTGGGATCTCCATAGGCCTGCCCCCACCCCTACTCAGGACCAAGGGCGAGCAGATACCTGCCAGGCAGCAGAGGGGATTTGCCCAGAGAGAGCCAGGAGAGTGGG
Source organism: Leopardus geoffroyi (assembly GCF_018350155.1). Lineage (NCBI taxonomy): Eukaryota > Metazoa > Chordata > Mammalia > Carnivora > Felidae > Leopardus > Leopardus geoffroyi. The sequence continues at coordinate 14,995,443 of NC_059337.1, read as the reverse complement.
AGCGGTGGCATTTTCAAGAAGGAAGCAGTTTCTGTTCAATGGCAGAGATTATATTTCCTAAGCTGCTTATTTAAAGAGACAGAGATGAGAGAGAGCGAGAGGGAGAGAGAGAGAGAGAGAGCATCCCCAATCCCCATCCTGTTGTGATTATAAAGAATATAATTTTGTCTCTGTCTAGAAAAGACCATATCTTTGCGGTTATTAAACAACACAGTTTCCCTTCTTAGTGTCAGGCAAGGGGAGCAGGGATGAGAGAGAGGGTGAAAGGAAAATTCATTTTTCAAATAATACCAATTTGAAATGAGTGTGTTTGTAAAAATGAACCCTGGACGATAAAGGCAGGAGAGGAGAGACTGCAGTGAGAGTGAGAGACAGAGAAGGAAACACAGAGAAAAGGGCCTGATTCTTTAAAGACTAAACTGTGCAGAATAATCAGGAAAAACAACTTGGGGAGGAAGAAACAGCAAGTGCCCTTTCCTATGAGGTGGCTCCATGACCTTAGGAAAAATGAGGAAGCAGCTAGACCTTGGGGTTGTATTTTTACACTTAATTTTAGCAACAAGTATCAAAAGATCTAAACTAATTGATTGTCGAGTTCCTTGGCCCTTCTCCAAAGAGCAATATAGGTTTAATTGTATGTTGCTTAAAACTCCATTTCTCGAACAGTGTGAAACATGTAATAAAAGTCATAAACCGTATCGGAGAATTTTTTTTTCCCCCACAAGCATAAATACCCAACTGACATTTGGAAATCTTAGCTAACACCCCTAAGGGGTTAAAAAAAAAAAAAAAAACAGCCGTGTGAGAGAGGTAGCCACATAATAAAATCTAAACTGTTAATCCATTTTAACTCATTCAAAAAGAACCTGAGGTTGCGGGAGGGATGTTTTACAGACGAGGGGTCGGGGCGAGGAGACCCCACATCAGACATCTGACCTGTTTCAAACGTGGTCCATCTAAACCACACTCCCCTAAAGGAAAGGAAGTTCGGGCCTTCCAGAAGACACCAGAAATCTCTCTCTACCCCGGGAAAACGGAGCTGAAAGTTGCAGCCAAACACCGGGAAGCCACTCGGCGGCGGCCGTCGCTCTCCATCGGCCTCAGCCCGGCTTCTCCGGAGGGAGAGGGGGAGCTGGAGGCCGGCAGGAGCTCCCCAAAGCTGCGCGACAAAACCGCTCCCTGCTCCTCCCAGGCAGCCCCCCCCCCCCATTGTCCTCTGCTATCCCTGACCCACCCCCCCCCCCAGCGGCTGTTCCTTCTAAACCAGCGTCCCCCCACCCCCACCCCCGCACGACACCCCTCCGGGGCCCGGGCATCTCCGAGGAGGGAAGGGTCCCAGCCACGCCTGCGATTTGGTCCGCGATCAGCCACTGCCGCCAAGTTCGCGGCCGCCATCAAGCTGGCGGCTGCGCTCGTCGCGGGCCGTGCCCTGGCGTGGCCACGCGGGCCGGCTGCAGGCGGAGATCTGTAAAAATCCACGTGAGCCGCCCCCTCCTCCTGCCGCCCGCGGCCCCTGACACGGCAGCATTGAAGCCGGCCCGGAGGTCCCTGAGGTCTCCGAGTGTGACAGTACTCAGCATAGCGGGTAGATGGCACAATTTTCTAACATTTAGAGAGAGGAACCCACGCTGGGAGCAATAAGTCCATTTAAAAGCCCTTTATTTAAAAGGAACAAAGATAACTGACAAGCGAAGTACAGAGACATCTCAATGAAATTTCCAAAGAAGAAAGAGAAATCAGAGGCCAAAGCAAATGCGAACTGGGCTTGATGGAACAGGCCAGCACTTTCCTCCCCCTCGGAAAGAAAGATAAAAGACAAAAAGAAAGGGGGGGTGGTCACTGGGGCTGCGTGTGTTAACGATTACAGTCCGAACCAAATTCTCAAAATCCACAGCCACGAAAACTTTAAAATGGCCAGGTGGGCCCTGCTGGGGCAGGTGCCAGAGAAGCCGGATCTGTGCAGGGCAAGAGGAGACTTGGGAGTTTTGCCCCCACCGTGGAGGCTACACCCTACCCTTGGATAACAGGCGCCTGCCTCTGCCTTGGATGGTTGGGATTCCGGGAGCCCAGGAAGGTAGATGGGCAAGGCACCCACCCTGGGCACACTTAGGCCCCTCTGAGGGCCAGGGAGCCAGGGGGGTGTCTGTCTCGGCGCTCCCTCCCCTAGAATAGGCCTGCGGGTCCAGCGAGGACCCATGACCTAAGATTTGGTCAAAGTCAAGGTACTCGAGAGCCCACTCGCAGACTGAAACAATTATCACCCCTTCAGACCCAAGAGGGTCACGAGAGCGCCCAGTGAAGTCTCCCAGCAAATCCAAGAACAGCCTACACTTCATCGTGTGATCTAACACTGCCCCCACCAGCTCCCCACCTCCAAACCTCCATGCCAGGTCCCCCAAGCCCCCACCAAGAGCCCTGCAGGCTGGGGTGGTGGGGGGCAGGGAGAGACAGAGGAGGGGGTGAGAGGCCAGGAGAGCGACCATGCCCCTCTGGGTCTTCCCTGCTCGGTGCTGACCCGGCAGAATGGGTGAGGCGGCTAGCGCCCCACACGGGGGGTCAAATGATTGTATTTGGGTGGGTGCTCCCCGACATATTTGCTGAGTAAACCTCCCTCGCTGTGCTGAAGGCGAATCCCCGTTGATAAATCCATCATTACTGTTCGGATTCAGGGAGGCAGCCGCGCCACTAAATTCATCTTACATTTGTAGCGCTTTAATAGACATTTATTAAATGCTTTTAGAGAGAGGCATGGGGCGCGTGATTACATCCTAGTTATAGACAGAACATAAAGACCCACGTTAACACCCATTTGCAGGAAGGAAGGAAGAGGTGGGGAGGGGTAGGAAGGCAGAGGGATAAAGCGAGGAGAGGCCAGGAGAGATGGGGCGGGCGGGGGGCACCGAGCCTGGGCATTATTAGCAAAGGCTGCCTGGCGGGGAGCGAGGCGAGAGCCGCAGGAAGTCGCGGGCTGCCGAGCAGAGAAGTCCCCCGCTCGCTTGGCAGTTCCCTGGGCTTCCCCTTCCCTGGCTCTCCCCCCACCCCCTTCCACACACGCACTTGGCAGCGTGAGGGGCTCCTTTTCTCTCTACCAGGGCACAAGGGACGTCCGCATTGCCTTTATCGCCCCCATCTGTCCCCACCCCCCACACCTCCACTTTATTTCAGGCCTCTCCAACTGAGACTCCTTGGAGCAGCCGGACTAGAGCGAAAGGAGCCTCCGCACCCGAGGACTCCAAGAGCTCCTTTAAAGCAACCTCTCCACCCCACTCATGCCCCAAACAGTTGGCCAGAGAGCTGAGCCGGGCCTCCTTCAGCACAAAGCAGACAGTCCCCTGTGGCCACAGGGCACGATACCCCCGGCTGCTCCCAGGGTGCCCTGGCCTGACTTGCTCTGCTCAGTGGATCCCTCCCCCTTCCTAGGCCAGAAGAGCACCACGCCACCTTTGCACCTCCACCATCTCGTGCCTGGGGACCTGCCCCAGACTTGGCCCGCGTCCCTCGACCTCAACCTCGGCAGCTGGACTTGCTGGAATGCCTGGGCCTCCAAAGGGCCTAACGCCTTCCCGAGCACCCCCAAGACCTCGCCTAAAGGCCCGGTCCCCAAACTCCGTCTGTTCCGCGCGGGCCCTGGCTCCCTGGGATGCAGCCACCGACCTGGGCCAGGAAGGCAGCGGTCAGCACTCCCGGCCCTCTCTGGCTCTTGGTAAGGAACGCTTCCGCTATCTCAAAGTTGCCATAAGAAAATAAATACAAGTGACACTGTGCTGGGCCAAAGCTCATTAGTTCGTTGTCCAGGGCTAATAAAGGAACAGAAGCGCAAATTATAGAGTTCAGCTCCAACACACGCTCTGTCACCCGAGATCAGCGTACCGCGAGCCTGATTCCAATGGCTCCGAACTTGCGGCGCAGTTTTGCACCCCCCCCACCCCCTCCTTGCGAGCAGGAGGTTGGTGGAAAAATATAGTTCCAAAGGGGGTAATGATCAAGCTTTTCCTCTCGGAAGCCTGCGCCACCTCATTTCCCATCAGTAATCCCAATAAAATTAACGTCGTGGCTGCAATTGAAAAGAGGTGGGCCCGCGACACTCCTGAAATAACACACTCTCCCCCAGCAAAAGGTAAAAGGCAAAAACGGCCCTTTGTTCAGCTAATTAACGAAGGCCCAACTCCGAAAGCAGATGTGTTTGCTTAGCTAATCACAAGCATGTTTCTTTCAAGGAACGTCATTTCGAGGGGGCCGCTCCGGGGGATGGGAAAGGGGGACACGGCACACACAACCCCCCCCCCCAGGCCCTCTCTGCCTCAGGGGTCTCTCACCCCAGACTAGGATCCAGAGGCTGAAACCAGGCAGCCCATCTCTCACACCTTCTCCCCGCTTGGCCCTACCCCAGAGGCCAATAGGCACCTCCGAGCTCCACAGAATGCCAGGCCTGCAAGACGCGAGGGGGAAAAAAATAATAAAAGTTTTAATGACACAGATGCCATATTAAATGAGGCAGTTTTACAATTCACTTTGAATAGGACGCTAACTTATTACAAGTGTGTTATCAGAAGGACGATAAGATTTATAACTCCAAGAGTCAGCTTTTCGCCTTAATGACAATGGATGTGAAGGGGAGGAAATCTGTTCTCTATTAGAGAAGATGAGAGTCCCTTCCCTCTTTTCGGGCACTTACAGATGGGTCCAGGAGGGCAGATACGAAGCCCCTTTGTGTCTCCTTATGAAAAATTGTCTCATTCCCATTTGGCTATGAAAACAGGGCTCTCTGCTGGGTGAGCACCTCGCTCAGCTTTTGAGCTTGAGCTGAGAGAGGGCAAAACAGGGAGAGAGAGAAGAAGGGACAGGAGGCAGACACGGGGATGGGGACAGAGGTGAGGGGGTGGGGGCGGTCCTCAGCCCTCCAGTTTGTGCAGCAAAACTATTTCCCCGTCTTTCTTTGCCATACAAAAGATGGCTTTCCCCTAAACCAACACAGTGAGCAAACTTTAAAAAACTGGGGTCCTATTACAAACCAACGCCCAGCACTAACTGCTTTAAAATTACTGCATAATTAGATTTAGTTGAATTTCACCATTAATTAGGCAGCCGCACTGCAGGGAGCCTTTGAAATCTGAGAAAATGGGAAAAAATCATCTGAAGCACGTTTTTAAAACCCAACTTCAATAAATCTTGACGAGGCCCGGAATTCACAGAGTACCTCGCTTCCCTCCCAGGCGGCTGAGGGTAGGGGTCTCCAGGCCCGGGCAGGGGCTGGCATTGGACGTAAGGGGCGATTCCCCCATCCGCTGAGAGCTCAGCCCGGGCCAATCCACTGTCTCTCCAGAGGCCCTCTGAAGACCCTCTCTGGGAGGCCAAATCTGTCCCACGGCCGGCCTCGCCCGCTCAAACCTATTAAAGAAAGGGGATCTTCAGCTGCAGGCGCACTCCTGCCAGGGGCACCGTCCACGCAGGCTCACACATTTCTTGGGCCTGCGACCACCCGCCCGGAACCCGCCCTCCGCCGCTGCGCGCCCCCAAGTCAGCCCTCCGTCCGGAAAGCCACCTTTGCTGTAACTTTGACAGGCAAGCAGCAAGTTCTGCCCACGCCTGGCGGGGTTCGCAGCCCAGCCTCCACCCCCAGCTGGACCGGCCCGCACAAACCCCGGCGCAGCCCCTGCATTAATGAGCGCGAGCGCTGACCAGGTCTGTAAATACTGGCCTCTCCCCTCCCCCTATACCATTCAGACATTTAAGATGCTTTGAGGATAAGAGACTTTTGCTTTTTCTAATTTGGCTCTTGTTGGGAGGGGAGACATGAAATAAACTCTAATTACAACGGGGAAGGGGAGCGAAGGGAGAAGGGGACACTGCGTTACCAATCTTTCCCCTACGAATTCTGCTGCTCTAATTACAGAACAATCGAGGGCCGCACTCACTCGCCAGCAAGAGTTTAAAAGAGGGTTTTCTGCCTGCAGATGCAATGGTCTTTGGTCGCCCCCCCCCCACCTCTTTTTTTTTTTTTTTTTTTTTTTTCTTTTTTGGTAACCAATGTGTTTTCTATTACCCGGCCCTGCCGTGCCTGGCAGCCCGGCGCTCGCGGTGCAATGGGAGACGCCATGTTGGCTCAGCTCATAGGACCAAGTCAAAAGCGAGCTTCGAGGCAGAGTTTCACACGCTTGAGCTCCCCCTGACCGCCCCCCGCCCCCGCCCCCCGCCTGCCGCCGCTTCGTGCACATCCAGGGAGTGCAGCTCCGCGCGCCCGGCACCCCGGACTTTCCCGGGGCGCTGGCGGAATTCCGCCGCACGTAAGTGGGGGGCGGGGGCTGGGGGGGGGGCAGGCACTTTTCCGCAGCTGCTGCCAACTCCAGGCCCCCGTCCCTGCACGCCGGCCGGATGCGAACCCAGGCGTCTCCGCGGAACCAGCCCCGGACATCGCCCGCTAACTTTGAGCCCCAGCCCCTCGCGGCCCAGAGAGAGAACTAACGCTGCAAGGCCGAGGCAGGGCGACCGCGAGCCGAGCGAACGGGCTACGATCCTCCCCCCCCCCCCCCCCCCGCCTCCCACCACCACCCCCAGCTCAGTCTTTCCCCCAGGTTTGTTTGAAAGTGGCGAGAAGCAGCGATCGCCCCTCTCTCTCTCCTCGGACTATTGTTGCATTTCGCGTCTAACTGGGTTCTCTCACACCCCCGAGCGCCAAGAGGAGGAGGGGGAGCGGGTTGGGAAAAGAAATAAAGCGAGCTCAGATCAGATGGAGGAGAAAAAAAAAAAAAAGAAACCAGCAAGGAAAAAGAGACACTTAAAGGGAAAGAGTCGCCATGTTTAGCAGCTTTTTTAAAGATCTCGTCAATTTCACACAGAACGCACTCGCTGGGTCCCAGCCCTCGTCTTTTGTCCAGTTCAGTTGCAGCAAAGATCTTTTGTTCTAACTCAGCGTGAAAAGAAAAACTTTCTTTAAATGCAATAAACTTAAACCAAACTCAAGACTCTAAACAGATCCTCCTCCGGCCACTCTAAACATATACAAGGGGTTTTGTTTTAACCCGTTTGAAAAATTTTGGGTCCTGTTTTTCTGCCTCGCAGACCCCCAAGCTCCTTGCTGAAACTTAGAGTGAGAGAGAGATTTCCAATGACTAGAACACATGCTTAAAGCATAATAAAACAGGGACTGGCTTTTGCTTTGAAAATCATAAATTATAATTTAATGCCAATAATAATTTACAACAAATGGCTGTTTACAATAAACTAACACAAAACAAACAAGGAAAAGGGCCTGTGTTTTACTTATTAGAGAAACTTCACACACTCACATGGATAGCACTTGCAAGAGGAGAAAATAAACAGCAACCGACAAACCTGGAACTAAAAAGGTCAGCGATATTCTGCCCTAAGTATGTACTTGTATTTCTGGATGTATATATCTACAGAAAGAAGCTGAGGGTCAGATGGAGAACTCTGCTCAAATGCACACATCAGACAGATTTTTCTGGTCTACATGTATTGACTGGAACTGAGTATCAAAGTTTAACACACTTTACAAAATGATCCCCTTTCTTCCACCTGCCCTACCCACCGGCTTTTAAAATTGAACCACAACATGGGGAAGTATGGTGGGGGTGGTGCTGGAAAGCCTCAATAAGAACAAAATTGCAAGCTCCCACACACTGAGCTTCCTCCAAACCAGGAAAAGAGAAAGAGGAAAAAATAAAAAACCTCCAAAACAAAATAGTTACTACTTCCAAATCAGCACACCCTGTAAAGTTTCCTTCCTTCTTTCTTTCTCTTCTTTTTCTTAATTTGGCTTCTAAGGACAAAGGATCCCAAGAGCAGTACAGATTGTATCTACACAATCCGAAATGTCAAAATGTCGATGTGTTTTTATGTACATAACTCCAGTGGAAAAGACTCCCTTGACCTGTGGTCATGCTCTCACAGAATGAACGTAAAGGGGGGAGGGGAAAGACAGGCCAGCGGCAAGTTATCATATATACACTAACAACAGACCCTTCAGCACTATAAGCTATATCACTGAATTTGAAATCCTCTCAACAACCAAGCTAGATGAGAACCACAGAGTATTTTTAAAAAATCACACCTACTTAAGGAAAAACTCACTGCAAACAACTGCCCTCTATTTACAATGCTGTGATTAGCTTGCTAGAACTGTCTTTTGCTGAACTGTCAGAAATGTACAAAACAGTATTTTTTTCTGATCATAAAATAGATACTGATCTCAAGATTTCTAATACTTTCCACAATACCTTCCCTAAGCAGGCACTTAAGTGTGACAAATATAAGGGCCTTTTTTTTTTTTTCCTGGAAAATCCATTTTTAATTAAAAGGAGGATTAGGTGAATGGGGGTGGTTTACTATATCAGTATGGCACTTCCTAAACCATAGATAAACCATTAACTTCAGCTTCTCCCCCCGACACACACACCCAAATTAAACAGGCAAATAAATACACTAGTCCACCTTTGAACAAACTGAGGGGAGTAAACACATGAAAGCCCCCAGCCCGGCTCAGCGAGAGCTCACAGGGGCTCTTCTCGATGGAAAGACAGTGAGTGGGGACAGCCAAACAGATTTCAGATATCAAATAATATTTTAATTTCTGAATACTTTCAATTTTCCTTGGAATATAACACACAAAGACTCGACCAAACAGTTCAGTTATTATAACTTTTACAGTATACAGAAATGTTGCACTTAAAAAAAAAAACCTTCAGTTTTTTTTTAAAACACAAACTGTAAACTCTAAGATACTGAATCAATCACGTTACCTATAAGTGCCAACAGTGTTATTTTGTCATGCTGATTTCAATGGTATTTTTTAAAAAGGGAAAATATCAACAATTATAATACAAAGGGTTTGCAAATATACAAACAGATATAGGATTTTCATAACAATTCAAGAACTAAGCGGGACCCAATTCAAATTACAAAAGTTCACTTTTTATTCAAAACCTCAGCACGTGTCTTGGACACATTCCTTGGCTGCCAATAAATTCCACAGTTCATTCTCTTTCTTAAAATATTTTTAAAAAGCTAGGTTTGTCATGGTGTCTTTTTTTGGGGGGGGGGGCAGGGTAGGGGAAGTTAAGTGTTGTGTGTGGTTCCTCCAGTTCTCAAATTAAAGAGTGCTCAACTTCACCTAAAATTTTTGGTCACCACTTGTAAGTGCGTTTCCATCACCTTTGAGTTGCCTTTTAAAGTTTTATGTCTTCCTATGGTATTTTCATGGACTCAGTTTTAATTCTTGCAGAACATATATTTTAAGGATACACAGTTTTTAAGAAGCCAAGATTATATCAAAACTTATTATAGAACCACAGAATAAACTGGTTTGGAACCAGAAAAGTACAAAAAAGAACAGCTAGAGGTACATAGACACAGGACAATTAATAATTTGGAAAAAAAAAAAAGACTTACTTTCTCCATTCTGCTAATTTTCTCCCAATCTCCTTAAATGCACTTTTAGCAATATTTTTCAAAAATTTACCAAAAAAAGAAAAAGACTAATTTCCTTTTTATACAAAAATGATAAGTAGCAAGTTGTTCTGACCGACACAGGAGTTTTTTTTTTTTTTAATGCATTCTGTAAAAGTTCATTTGACAGTCTTTTTTTTTTTTTTGAAATTCACAGTCCATTAAATTCTTCCCCTCTCTTCGTTTAGCAAACTTGTAACATCCTTTTATATCCTTTCTTAACAGAAGGAATTTAAGCAAACAAACCAGTCTTTTGCCTTTTCTTTCTCTCTGTTTCACTCCCCCTTCTTATTTTGATTTCTTATTTATTGAATTGCCATATACGGCCAGTTAAAACTGCTGCCGGACAGTAACATATCCCGGATGAGGGTTTCGATGGGGGTTTTACCTACCAAACGGACGAAAAACAATTGCTCTATGACTGAGGAGGAGACCGTGCGGAGGGAAGGGAGGCGAAGCAAAAGCTTTCCGAATCGCGTTGGTTGGTTGGGGTACTGGCTCCTAACGTACTCTTCCAAAGCACACTGGGACTTTTCCTGCAAGCTTTCCACATGGGCTACATCAGAGAGACCACAGGCATCTGGAAGAAAGTTTAAAAAAAAAAAAAAAAAAAAAGAAGAAGAAGAAGGAGAAGGAGGAGAAGAAGAAGGATTCAGTCATCAGATTAAGAGGTTTGAAATGGGTCACATGAGGTGTGTGTGCAGTGCTTTGTCAAACTGCCCCAACCGGAGTTGGAGCAAATGCCAGTATACTGAAAACTTGGATGGAGGAGGGGGGGTGGGGGGTGGGGGTTGGAGAGCACGAGATGGTCCTGGGGGTATTTGCTTTAAAGTAAAACACAGCTCAGTGCACCGCAGGCTTTCACGCCACCAGAACTCAGGCTTGGTCCCTGGGAGGCCCAAGCAAAGTGCACTGGGTGAATCTGGCTCAAGTCAGTTGACGGACAGACAAACAGATGAAACCAAAACTGCCAGTGCTCCTCCCCCTCCTCCTCTGTAAATAAGAGTTTGGCTTATAATTATATATTGGGGGGGGGTGGTGGGAGAGGAGGGCCACAACCTGGCCCAGCCTCTAGTAATGGCGTCCACGACCCAGCCTCAGATTCTCCCCAAAGAGGGCGACTCATTTTTCTCCAGTCTTTGAAACTGATTTAAGTGGCCCTTTAAAACTGATCTTGTCAGTTTAGCCCTATTGAAGGGCAGCCATGCAAACTGTGATCTCTCTGTTCATTTGAGCTGTTTCTTTTCCCCCTTTTCTTCTCTCTCCCTTTTTCTCCTACCCCCCTTTATTTATTTATTTATTTATTTATTTATTTATTTATTTTAAAACCCAGTTCCCTCCAAGAAGAAACCCCCCCCCCCCCCCCGCTATCTTCAGGAAAACACTTTTCTCTTTGGGATATGTGAAAATACAATAAGTGCCTTTGAAATGAGAGGCTTCTCAGTGGAGGCGGCGCAGGTTGTGACCTGACCTTTTTGGGCGCCCCAGACAAGACTTGGGGCTAACACATGCATACTGTGAATCCTTAAAACAGATATTTGAAAACAGCCGCCACCACCTCCAGCCCCCAGAACCAGAAGACACATGTAATTTCCTCATGTGTGTATCCAGGGACTCTGCATGTAAAGAATGCATAGGTGTCTGTGGTCAGGAATTAAAAGATCTGTCTGCATTGGACTCCCTCCCTTTGCATGGGTACACTGTGTGTCTCCCTACGAATCAGATAAGAGGGACCTTTATCTCTTTGTGAGGCGATCTGCATTCTCCACACAGGCCTCTGCATTTTGCAAATAGTAATAAATTAAACTCTTACGACAGTATCAGGCATTTCTTTCCTTGAAGAGACCAAGGGTAAGGCTAAGAGCTAACAATGATAGGGAGAAATTAACAACACCCCCGTCGCCTGGGATCGTTGGCTGGGTGGAGGGTTGTGGGCTGGGGGTGAAGGGGGCTATGGGGTTAGGGGAATATCCTGCCTGTACATTTGCATCAGGCAAATGTTCTAGTTATGACAGTTCCCCTGAGAAAAATACTCCAGATCCAAGCCTCTCTATACAGCTCTTCCTTGCCCAGACACTGCCCTTTAATTGATTACCTAAGGACTTTCAAAGGCAGAATTTGGGGTGGCTGTGGGGGGAGGTTATGTGTTAAAAAAAAAAACAAACAAACCAGTAGCGTATAACAGACAGTGGGTTAAGGACTCAGAACCTGCAATCGATTGAGCTAATGACTTGGGTCCCCAGATTTCCTTCAAACAATAAGGAAGAGACTGTGAATCTTTTTGTCTGCCACAAGAACTACCCAGCTCTCCGAGTGTCCTGGTTACAAGCTGTAAAAAACTGCAGTTCCTAGGTTCCAAGCCCCACAAACGTCCAAATGTTTGTAATTCTTAATTGGGAACCTCTTTCCCCCCCTCTCAGCCATGACAAAGGGATCAGCTGACAACTTAGAAAGAGAATGGAGAGGGGGTGATTTCCACCCACCTGGGATGTGCTGAACTCAGCCTGGAGGCAGCCAAAAGGCTCAGGTGTGGCCCAAAGTGGAAAGCCAGACACCTTCAGAAATCATTTGGCCTCAAGAGTTAATTAATATTAGATCTATTACTCACACAGGTTAAACTACATGCAAACTAATTAGATTTCATAACGCAGTCAATGATGGTTTTATATCTCTGGCAACATTCATACCCAGCCCAAGTTGGCATACATTTTGGGTTGTCTGAAAATTGTCTGAAGTGTTTGCCTGGGCAGAGCAAGCTAGAGGCCAGAGTCTTCAACCCCTTGCAGACATCCTGGACAGTTATGATGCCCCCTTTCTTCCTCTTGCCCCCTTCCTGACAGCCTTCCTCCTCTCCTGGCAGTCTGCATTGTTTTAATAAGAATATGATTTTGAAAACTGCTGCCCTCAGGTTGGGTTTGCCTGGAGCTCCAGCTCCCACTGAGTTAGCAGGCAAACTTTTCCCCTGCAGGGGCAAACTTTTCCCCTGCAGAGATGATGCCAGGACAGCTGCAGGGCCCAGAGGCATCTCCTGCAGACTCAGTCAGGGTGACAGAGAGAGCGCCCTGGGGCAGAGGAGGCTGCACAGGACCAGCCAGCCCAGGAAGCCTGGGCCAAGGGAGGGCACAGGAACACGCATGCCAGTCTGGCAGGCTTGAGAGGCTTCCCCATGGCCCATTTTGAGAGCATGTGCCCTAAGGGACCTTCCCGAAGCCCCAGCCTTCCTCTCTTGTCCCCAGGACAGGCCTGGCGAGGCCCAGCAGCTCTACAAAGTCCCCACTCCAGGTTGCCCTCAACAGTTTGGCCTTTCCAGGGGGAGGCTGGGCTCACTCTGGGGACTCCCAAGTTCTCTGAGCCCTAACTCTGAGCTAGGAGTCCTTGGGCATGAGAGGGCAGGGCTCCTTCCTACCTGAGGTGAACAGGACTATGGCCTTGAGACAGCTGTACTCGGCGGAGTCGACGTGCAGCGCTTTGAGCTTCTCCACTTGCTCTTGGAAGATCCGTATGTGGTCCATAAAGGCGACCACTCGGTCGGCGGACATGGGTGAGGCGTGTAGGCCAGCGGCGGCCAGGAGCGGGGCGACGTGGAGAGGCATGGAGCACTGTGCCGCGTTCAGCACGAACAGCTCGCTCCAGGTGAGGCGAAGCAGGGCCACCTGGTCGGTGATCTGCAGGTCAGGGAAGAAGGGGATGTTCCGGGCCCACTCGACGGCGCTGAAGAGCATCCGCGCGGCCAGTTCGCAAATGTTCTCGATGCCCATGATGTTGTTGGGCTGCATGCACTGGCTGCCGAAGCGCGACGTGGGGTAGGGCTCGGCGCGCAGCAGCAGAGAAATATATCCGGACAGGTACGAGTGGCAGTTGAGAGGGTCCCCGTTGGTCAGCGCAAACTGCCCGTGGGTTGGCTGGGTGGGCGGCATCCTGCCCCTCTGCACCGCTGCGGGGAGGAAAGGAGACACCCCGCCGTTAATGACCAGCCTCGTCGGTCGCCCAGCTCCCCCGGCAGGGTCTGCCCCAGCCCGACCCCCGCCTGACCCAGAGCCCGCACCGCGCCCGAACAGGCAGGCCTGCCCCTCTCGCCAGCGCGCCAGGGCCACAGACCTGGAAGTCGCCGGGAGCCCGGCAGCACTCCACTCAAGCCACCACCCAGGCAAGCTCTGGCGGCCAGAGCGGCACACTTGCCTCCGAGGCCCGCTCGGGGCTGGGCCGCCGAGGACCCAGAATTGGCCGCTTTGCCTCGGGGTCCCCGGCACTGTGGGCGGGATGGAGCATTCTGGGGGCATCTTTCTTCTTTACTGCTAAACAGCTGATATTTCTTATTGATTGGAGGAGAGGGAGCGGGAGGGGCGAGTCTGGGGGGGAGGGTGAGACGCTTTTGCAAAAGACACAAGGGTTCACCCCAGACGGCCTGCGGCCACCGTGCCACGACTCTCCCCCCAACCCGGCAGCCCCAGCCCCAGCCCCAGCCCCAGCCCGGCGGGGAGCCCCCCGGTGAGAGAAGAGCAGAGAGCCGAGGTCTGGCGGCAGCCTGATCAGTGTGCTCGAAGAAAGAGAGACGGAGGGAGAGGGCGGAGAGAGAGGCCGGCCGAGGCGAGAGGAAGCCGGGGAGAGGCGGGGAGCAGGCGGCCGGCGCCGGCGCAGCCCGGGTAGGGCCCGAGACGGCTGGGGAAAGCTGGCGAGGCTCGGGCTCGGGCTGTTATCTGACGCCGGACCGGGAGAGTCGCTCTCGCAGAAACACAAAGAAAGCCCGGCGTTCGCTCGCCCAAGCCCGGAGCCCGCGCCCGGCGCCGAGCGCGCCATTGGCCGAGCACAGCTCGCGGCGCTCGGCGAATTTCATATCACAAAGACCCAACTCGCGCAGAGCGAAAGCAGCCGCCGAGGGCCCCTCGCCCACCCGTCCCTACTCCTATCGCGCTCTCCTCCTTTCAAAAGTGAAAGGAAAAAAGAAAACAGAGGTATTTTTTTTTTTTTTTAGCAGAATGTTAATCCACGGAGGGTCACATGAGCGCTGCCCGGGCGGCAGCGTTAATACGGCGAAGTGCATAAAATTGCCATTTGTAATTTGAACCTCCTGTACAAAAGTACAATCTCAGGTTGGTTTTTTTTTTTTTTTTTTTGAGAGGGTGGGGGCTGGGGAAAGGGGTGGGGAGGAGGGACATATGTTGAACATGCAGGAAAAACAAGGGGGAGAGAGGGAGAAATCGAGAGGAAAGACGGAGAAGTAAACCAGGCTTTTAAAACAACAGACAACACCCCATCCCTCGCAGAAAGGCGAACTCGAATGAACTCGCAATCAATGCAAAGAAAATGAAACAGCCCGAAGAGAAAGTAGAGGAGGAAATCAGTCGGCCAAAGCATGCGGATTTGGGGGGTCTGGGTTCCAGTGCAGAACTTGCTTCTAGTATAAAACCCCTTTCAGCTGCAATACGAAGAGAAGAGCTTGGGGCTTCTGCGTCCTTACCCAGAGCAGGCTAGCCAAACGCACCCAGGGCCCCGGGACCCCAGGCGAGGGTGGGGGGGAGAAATGAGAGGCCGATACCTTCCCGTCTCATGCCCACTTTGAGGCACTTTTTGAGGCGGCAGTACTGGCACTGGTTGCGGTGGTGCTGGTCGATGGGACAGTTCCGGTTGGCGCGGCACGTGTAGCTCAGGTTCCTCCGCACGCTGCGCTTGAAGAAGCTCTTGCAGCCCTCGCACGTGAACTGGCCGTAGTGCTTGCCGCTCGACTTGTCCCCGCACACCACGCACTCGATGTGCTGCTGCTGCTGCTGCTTGTCGCCGCCGGGGCCGCCAGGGCCGCCCTGGCCACCGGCCGCCGTCTGGGCCGGCGTGCTGGCCGGGCCCCCTTGGCCCGGCGTCTGTGGCGTGTGCGGGGCGCCGGGCGGCGGGCCGGGCACAGGCGGCGCCTGCGAGGCCTGGCTGCCCTGCGAGCCGGGCACCTCGTCCTGGGGGTCGCGCCACGTGCTGACTACCATTGCCATATCTATGGGGGCCGCGTCCGGACTTCCTGCTCCCCTGGCTGCGGGCGGCGGCGGCTCCCGGGTCTCGGGCTCCGGCGCGCCGCCTTTTGTGTGTGCGAGGGTGCGAGAGGGCGCGGGAGGGCGCCCCGGGTGGCTCGGGGGCTGGTTGGTTGAGGTTGGTTAGTTTTTCCTTTTTTGTTTCTGCTTTTGCAAAGTTTTGTCGATTGCTTGTCTGGCCCGGTGTGTTTGTTTTGTTTGTTTCCCTCGGCTCAGCTTTGTTGGTTTCGGGGGGCTTTCGGCCCGGAGGGGAGGGGAAGGGGCCAGGGGAGAGAGAGTGGGAGCAGAACGTGGAGAGAGAGGGAGGGGAGGGAGAGCTGCAAGTCGATTGTCTGGCTTCAAGACAGAAGTAGGAGGCAAAAAAAAAAAAAAAAAAAAAAAAAAATCTCTCCAAAGATCTCGCTCGCTCTCACTCTCTCCCTCCCTCTCTCGTTCACTCTCTCGCTCTCAGAGCTGGTGTGCCGAGGAGTTGGAGTAGGAGGAGGAAGAGGAGGAGGAAGAGGAGGAGGAGGAGGAGGAGGAGAGGCGACTGTCCGGGGGCCAAGTCCAGGGCAGCCCACAGTCAGCCATTCAGGAAAGCCATCGAAATCAGGAGGACTGGGAGAGCGGAGGCGCCGGTCGCGGGCGCGCCCAGAGAGCCGGGCAGGCCGGGGCGGAGGCCGGCGGCCCGCGGAGTGGCCGGAGCGCTGCCCGGGTCCGGGGGAATCAGCATGAAAGTGGTCCGCGTCGGGCGCTGCGCGGCGTCGTCCTGGCGCTGGGCCGCCGCCGCCGCCTGCCACGGGCGCCCGGCGCGCGCCTCGCTCGCTCTGGCCGCCGCCGCCCGCTTTCGCCGGATGGAGGCCGCTCGCCGCTCCCTGCGGGCCGCCCGGGCCGCCGCCGCCGCCGGAGCCGCCGCCGCCGCCGCCGAAGCCGCCGGGTCGGGCCCGGAGCCGCCGCGTCTAGCGCCGCCGCCGCCGCTGAAGCCGCTGCTGCCGCTGCTGCCGCCGCCGGAGCCGCTGCTGCTGCTGCTGCCGCCGCCGCCTCACACACATAGGGAAAGAGTCAACTCGCCGGCGGCGGGGGAGAAATGATAAAAGAGAGAGAGGAGGGCAGATCACCACCTAGAAGCACATCCTTCGTGCGCAGAGGGGGGAGAAAAAGACGGAGAGAAAGAATGAAAGAAGGGAAAAAAAGGCAGCACGGCACCCGGAGAAAGGAGGCAACTCGGGGAGAGGAGGAGGAGGAGAAGAAAACACACACGCGCGCACGCACACACACACCGCGGAGAGAAAAGAACAGAGAATCAAAGTGATCAAATATGCTAAAAAGGGGGGCGCGGGAGGGAATGCGATTTATAGGCGCCGGGGCTGGCAGAAGTGGCTTCTCCGCGATCAGCTCACTGAGCTCTCTATATAGTGAACTTTGACACGACTGCTGCAACTTAGCGCACGTTGCCATGGTGACGGCGCGCCTTATAAGGCAGCAGCCGGGGTTGGCCTGGCCAGGCGCGCGCGCGCCGCCCCCTCGTCGTCATTGGCCGGAGCGCGGCGGCCCCGCCATGGCGGCCGCGGGCTCAGCCCGGTCCTAGCGCGAGCGGCGTCGCGGCCGCGGCGCGGGGCGCGCGGGGGGCCAAGGGGGGCGGGGAGGGGGCGGCCGCGCCGCCACCACCGCCGGGCGGGGGATGGGCCCGGGCCGGCCCCGGGCACGCGGCCCCCGAGCTCTCCGCACCCCGCACCGGAGGTTTCCGCCCCAGCGGGGAGAGGAGCGCGGCGCGCACACACAACGCCTCTTAAAGGCTCCGCGAGAGGCTTTGGATGGAATCGAGGACTTCGCCTCCCGCAACTTGGCGATGCCACGAAATCCGTCGCTCGCGCACCACCCGGGACTCCCGGCGCATCTTTGTGCCCACAGTGCCAGAGAAAGAGAAAAGTTCCCCGGTTTCTTTGCAGAGGGGTAGTGGGTGGGGGTCAGGATAGGTGCCGAGAACCGAGCTTGGAGGCATTTTGCAAACGAAACATTTGGTCAGATCCGGGTGACGGTAGACCCTTCTCTTAAGCAACTCTGATCACTTGCTTGGTTTTGTGGCTTGATAGACATATATACATATACATATATATATATATATATATATATATATATATATTTTTTTTTTTTTTTTTTTTTTCCTTTTTAGAGAGAAAAAAGAAAGAAGCCATTTGGTATCTGTCTTTTCCTTGCAGGGTTAACATTTCACAGGTATGTGGCCTGACATTTTAATTGCTCAAATGAAACCTCTCGGATGCTGAGAAGCACAAGTAGACTTCATCTCATTGTCATGACGCAATTAAAATCAATTTTCCTCAACTTCATCCTCTCTCATTAGTTATAGCTAACTCACAAGCCAACGTCCTGCCACACTACCCAGTCGTGGAGAGAGGTGAATAGACCGTTCTGTCCGCTGATGGACGAGCGGAGGCAGCCTCCCAGCCTCCTAGCCTCCCCTGTGCATACCCTCTGTACACACATGTAAGCGCGCATGTATCAGATGCATATTTGTCAATGTACACAGACAAAGACTTCAGCGCCTATGCTTCTAGGTCATGGAACAGTTGAGGACGAACTTCATTGTTCCTCAGGTTCCTTTTAGGCATCCATTGAGTCATTAAAACACGACCAGCGATTCTGCTCCAGATTGGAAATAATACCAAGCACAACTCACAGGAACCACACACAAGCCACAGGCCACCTCAAGAGATTCACTGCAATAAGAACAACTTAATAGCCTATGCCAGTCTGCTTCAATGTGCTAAAATCATCAACATGGATGGGTCTCTGAACTCCAGGGCGTTTGGCTTTAAACATCACACATCTAGAATTGGCCCCACGGAACACACTGTATTTCAGAGCAGGCACCTTTCGGTTTGATCATGAGAAGTTCATTATGATTGTTCAACGTTTAGAAAACAAAATTTTGACAGCATCGCACACGTTTTGCCCCAAGAAAAACTGTAAACTTGGAAGCCAACCAGGTTTATGAACAGTTGAAATATTTTACATCAACCACGCTGAGTTTCAGGAAACATGAACACATATGAAGAGTAAAGTAATGACCCCAGGAAAGCATCCTTGATAGTGCAAAAAATGGACGAGATGAAAGGTGTAAAAAAAACCAACCATAGACCACACATACGATTGACCTGTGCTGGTGTGTGCTCTTTGCATTCAATAAATACCCTTTACCCACAGGCAGAATACAAGGTAGGTACTAAATGAAGATATAGGCAGACAGGGGCTAGTTTTGAGGAGAGGGGAAACCCTCTTTACACTTCCTTGCTGAAACCTTCTTAGTCCTCACCCTTTCTCCGCTGAAATCACGTATTTCACTAAAGCTGCAGGTGCTGGGATTATTTGAAAGTTGTAAAAAAAAAAAAAAAAAAAAAAAAAAAAAAACCAACTACAGTGGACACTGAACTATCATAAACCTGGCGTGCAATGAGATTGCCACAGAGAAGGCAGGCTGAGAATTTCAGGTTGATTAGAGACACAATATCACTTTCTCTTAAAGAGGACAGAAGGATGGAAAAGAAATCATTTCAAAGGTTTTTTTTCCCCCCTTTCAACTCCTATGATTCAAGGGATTGCCTAATGCTACAAATGTCAGTAGATTAGGGGCAATCTCAGCAGAGACGTGGTGGGGCTGGGATGAGACAGGAAATCTAATGGACATACCCATCTCAATTTAATAGAAGAGAATAATTGATTGTAGGGAAATCTTAATCTTGCCTCTTGAGTGCAGACACTTCCATAGCAAGATCATGCTTTTTACAGACATGCAGTGGGAAATTTCTGAAAAGCAACAGCTTCCACAGGGCACTTAGAGATTTTTGGTGTTTGAAGTATGCTCTGATGGACTTAGATTTAAAATGAAGAATTTCCCAATCTCCTACAAAACTGCAGCCTGCCACAGCACACGACCACAGGCTTCCCATGAAGTCAGACGTGTTTCACTCTGTATTTTAGATTCATTCAGTTATGGGGATGCTATTAGAAATTCAAAACAATAAATAAATGACCATATCAATTGTAGCTAATTTTTACTGCATATAAGAAGAGAAAGGACTGCAGACTGAGAAAAAAAAAAAAAAGGAGGGGAGAATATTTTCAAATGCCTTCTTCAGAGATGCTCATTTCCCTTGAATAAAACAGCTCTAAGACTAAAAGAGAAATATCAATATGTCGTTACTGTTCAAAAAAAAAAAAAAAATCCAGCCCAGTCTTTTATTGCAGATGTAAATTTATTTTAATGAGGGGAATGGCAAGCTTTAATTTGGCTGGAGAAAGTTGGAAAAACATTTGTTTTACTCTGGTGGAAAAAAAAAAAAAAAGTAAAGCAAACCCACCCAGGAATATGATTTTCTTGCAGCAAGTGGCCTGACGGCTGTCATTCTCCCCAAATGAAATCACAATATGAATACAGACCCCAGCAAATGCCGAGTTTAACTCTGAACTCAGTAGAAACCAGTTCTGTCCACCAGGATTCATTGAATTCCTCCTTTCCCTCAATCTAGTTCGTGTGTGTTTTTTCTCTTCCACCACACTGGAGCTCCATGAATAGGGAAAGGGGTTTCCATTGTGTCCCTCTGAACTTCCAAGTCAATGCAATTTTTAACCACTGGCTTGTGGTACTTTGAAAATCACCAGGGGCTGTCAGAGTTGGGTCCTCTGAAAAATTTACAGTGCTAAATCAGAGCATATGCTGGGAGGGAAAAAATTGCTTAACATTGGAACAAGTACAGTATCTGTCTGCCCCCTAGTGTAAGAGTCCTCGCTGCCTAAAATTCAACTTTAAAAGAAAAGGAGCTCTTAAAGGGAAACGACTTGGAGCTCACGTAGGCATACGAGAATGAAACTTCTGTACATTTTAATCTGAATAATTCTTCAGGATTTAAAATTAATTGGCTCTAGCTTGGTTGGACCGGACTCGGATCTCGCCACCGCTGCGTTTCCGAGTCACTGGCGGGGAGAGGTGATCTTCTTCTTTTTTTTTTTTTTTTTTTTTTTTTCCTCCCTGAACTGGGTTTATGTGCGTCCCCCTCACCCCCTCCTCTCTTTTTCTTTCTCTGTCTCTGTCGTCTCTCTCGCTGGCTTTTTAAAAATGAGGAACCGTTCCTTGAATGTTCTGGACAGAGCACAGAATTGCTTCTTAAGTCAGCCCGACGCGGTTGCAATAGACAGCCAAAAGGTAAACGTTTGCCTGAAATCCGCACGCCAGTTCCGCCACCCCGCCCGATGGTGAGTACCCTTCTCGTTGCGATTCTCCTCGTAGCTTTAACCGAGCGCTTGCCTCCCCGAGCCGCGGCCGAGGGCGCCGGGCAGGACTTTCCTCCCTCCCTGCCTGGCTGGCTGTCAGTTGCACAAGGTTGCAAAATGAAGCGCAGAGGCAAATCGAACAGTAAATGCTGATACTTAGAGCGAGCCTCGCAGCTCCTTTGCTAGAAAACCGAGTCGTCTGTTGCTTGGAAAAACACGCTTATAGGACTGGCTTTTTTAGTTTGCTCTCTGGAAGGAAAGGAGTTTGAGGAGACAGGACGAGGAGATGGGGAGGCACGGCAGTCTTTACGCTTCGGTTTAATCATATTTTGGCAGCTTTGCAATTGTATTTTCCCCCCCACTTCCCCCCCTCCACCACCTCCCCTATCACACACATGTAATAAAATATGGCAATGCATTGAATTGACTGGCCCCCCCTCCCCAAACCCCTGAAACCACAGTCCTAGGCATTTCAGACACGTTAGCAAACCGATTTTTTGAAAAGCCCCAAGTCACCCCCAGCCCCACACAGCACAAGGAGAAAAGTGAGAAAGGAGAGAGAGAGAGAGAAAAAATACTGTAAGTAAACATACCAAAACCATATTTGCCTTGTTCAAGGTCCCAAACCGCTTGCATCTTCCTTCTAAACTGGAATAACTCTCCTTTAGTTTGGCGGGTGAAATAAACGCTTTGTTGGCCCCCTGAAAAGATGTGTCTTTGATAATTAAAGAGAATCTCCTCCTCGGTGTTTATCTAAGCGATTGTGCAAACTGATAAAAAGTAGGCACTAGCCTGCAGGGAAAAAGAGGAAAGGTGAAGGGAGAGACCTTCCACCTCAAGGAAGTGCTTCCCCATGTATTAGGCGTTCTCAGCCTTGGAAAGCCCTGCACACTAACTTTAGAGAGACGAGGTTTCAGGGAGCTTTGTACATAGCTGCTGAGGAATGCGAGCCTCGCCTTTAAGAAAAAAAACCCCAAACCGTAGGTAGGAGATGTCTGGAGTGATCCTTGTCTCTCATCTCATTCCTTAGAAGGAAGAGTGCGTTGTTACACCTTGTTTGGGGCTGGAAAGACGAGACTTTAAAAACACCCGTCCAATTGAAAAAAATCTCCCAACTTAATGAGTTTAGTCGGAGGCTGGAGCAAACGGCTCAGCCTCGGCGGAAAACCGCCAGCAACTATAGGCGATATTGCAAAGCAAGACGACCCGAGGCACAGCCAAATTCCACTGTTTGGGGTCGAGAGGGATGGAGGCTAATCCTAAAGCAAGTTGGAAAAAAACAGAGGTGGGAGAGGAGGGGGGGGGGGGGGGGGGAAAAGCAGCCTCCTAGCAGACTGGCAGACAGGCTCCCCTCACCCTGGATCAAAGATAGAACTTGAAGCAGGAGGGCAACATTTTTCCTAGGAATCCGTTGGAATCCTCATTTTCTACTTTTAACTCATGTCCCCCCAAGTGATTTTTCCCACTCCCCTGCAGAGCCGTGCCCCCCTTTTCCAGTCCCCATTCTAGAACTTTCCTGAGGAGGAAACCTATTTCTTTTGGGGGGGGAGGGGTTCCCAATTTCAAGCCTTCAAATAATGAATGCTTAATTAACCCCCTCCCTCCACCCACCCTCCCAAATGGAAAAAGGAAGCAGGAATACAGTAACTAGAGAAAATTGAGGAAAAACTATGCTGCCTCTTGCAGTTTAATACAGTTTTAACTAATGGATTTTTTTGTTTTGTTTTGTTTTAAGAGAAGAATAATGGGGAAACACGGATCTTTTATTTTAGGAAACTGTTATGGTAAGATGTATGTCAGACTTGACAAATGGAACTAACGCTCTTCGGCTGCTTCTTGTCCTTGTCTTAAACAGGAATTAAGTTAAACACAGTGCTGAATGTTAATTACATGTTTACTGGCTAATGAAAATTACAAATGGTTTTGCCACCTCAAACAATGATGAAAACTCTGAAGACACTGTAATTATATACTTTGAGGGAAATAACTCAGAATATTGATCATAAGAAGTGTAAATCTTTTTTTAACTATTCATTAATACCATAAATATGGGCTACAGAAGTTTTTCCTTGTGGTTTGTCTCATCAGTTATATCGAGTGGATGGATGGTGAGGTTTCTCTGGGGAGGTGGTGAACTCATTCTCTTGTAGAAGGAGGCCACTTGTGTAACTCAGGGGGTGCCCCCTCCCTTCCGCCCCCGCCCCCTTTAACCCCGGCAGAAGGTCGGGGGGGATAGTTGAACGGGAGGAGATGGGGGTGGGGTGGGGGGCTGGGCTCAGGGCAGGTGAAGGTGATCACTGCCCAGCCTCTCCTCTCCCCTGCCCTCTTCTCTTCATTTCTCCCTCCTCCCTTCCCTGCCAGGTCTGATCGATGACCGCCTTCCCCAGCCTGGGCGCCTGTCGGGTAACCTGGCATTCTGGTTCCTAATGGAGGACAACTCACCGCAACCCAGCCACGCTGCCCTGGCATCTTAAGTTCCTTCTTTCAGAGGTGGCTAGGGCAGTTCATGGCAAGAGAAGGGGGGGAAAAAAAAAAAAAGTTGAGTGTGGAAGGGGTTATTGGGCAAGGTGGCTCAGGCGGCGGAACCAGAACCGGTTTGGGAGTAGAGAAATGTTTTTTGTTTTGTTTTGTTTTAACTTTGGCCTGAGTTGTAACTCTGCACTCTGGAGCGTGACAGCCACTCCGATCTTGGGGGTCAAAGGTGAGGGCTGCACTAACCCTAAAAGGCTTGTCTGGCCTGGCCAGAAGGCCGAGCTCGGGGAGAGGTGGGGGGTGGGTGGTGTGGCCAGCCATACTGCCTGACGCTTCCGAGGGGGTGTCTGTGAAACCCACATGTGGGGGGCACAGAACCGAGGGCCGGTTTTAAGTGCAATATTAAGGATTTTTAAAAAAGTGCCCTAGGCTTGTGGGACTGGAGTCCTCTTTTTCCCTGAGAATTCCCAAGGCGCTGGTCTTTGTCTTAGAAGGAATGGAGTTTCTGAATGGTGTGAAAGGGACAGAGAGGGTCGCTTCAAATCGATTTTACTTGTCCTTTCTGTCTTTTCGGATCAACGCCCTTCAATGGGCACAGAGGTGCTCTTTCAACCAAAAACTTGTGCTACATTTTCTGCCTGTATTGGTGCTAAATACAATAAGCACTGGGCAGATTTTTTTTTCTTTGCTCTCCAAAGCAAGAAAGCACCCTAATTAAATTGTTTTATATGGACAGTCAAGACGGACCAATTAAGTATGCATTAGTATAAAGATATAGTCTGCAGATAAGGCAGTTTAGAAAATCATGCGTAGGACAAAGGAGAGGGCGCTAGCGTTGGGGAGGGGTGCGCGAACCCAGCAAGGTCGCCTTTGCCTTCCTCGCTGGGCCCGAGGGAACTGCAGAGGCCCGGGCCTCAGGTGAGAGGAGAGCAGGCCCGCTAACAGGTGGTCAGGCCCGAGCCCCCGACCCCGGCCGAAGAGAGGTGGAACCCAGGGCGTTAGTAGCCCTCCCGTCTCCCTAGTCGGACGGACAATGTAGTCGGCTGAGGTGGCGGGTCCCGCAGGAGTGGCGGGGCGGGGGGGGGGGGGTGGCGAGAGAGTGCCGTGCCCCGTGCCAGGTCGGGCCCATCGCCCGGTGTCCGGGTCCAGGGCGCGGCCTTGCAATGAGAGCGTGCGCCCAGGGGAGGCTGGGAGGGCCAAGGGGCCGCGGACACTGCCACTGCGGCGGCCGCAGCCCTGCGGCAGTCAAGATCAGGGTAGGAGGCCCCCTTCCCAGCGCTTTTTCGCTTCTAAGGAAACGGGAGCTCCTCTGCGGGGAAAGTAAAGTTCCCACTCGACGCCGTCCGGCCCGAAGGGGGTCGAGGACCAGGCGCAGGAATGGGGGAATGACCGAGGGTCGGAGAAAAGGTAGCGAGGAGACTGGCTTCTTGGGAGAATGGAGCTCTGGGCCTCTCCACCCTCTCGCCAGCCTCTGAGGTGTGGGCGGGCAGAGTGCACCTCACCACGAAGGCGACGACCCCCAGAGCAGGGGCCTGGGCCTCCCCGCGTCGCGGCGCAGGGTTGTGATAGGTGGTCCCCGGGCCTCGGGGGCGCGAGCGCAGCGCGCTGCCGCGGGCAGGGTGGCGCGGGGCGCACAGGGCGCCCTTGGTCGGGCGCGGCGCGGGGCGGGCAGGAGCAGGGGCGAGAATTAGAGCCTGGGGAGGTGGCTGAATGTCAAAAGTAAAAAGGTTGAAAAGCCAATTTTCCAGGCGCGCTTTCGCCCCCTTTTGCTGGTTGCCGAGGCCGTAAATCAGCGACCGGCGGCGAGGGCGGGAGCAGCCCCCTCGGCGGGCTTGGCGCGGCCCCGCCCGGACCGTGTGCACCTCCCGGTGGTCCCCGAATCGATCCGAAGACTAGCTGAGGATGTCACCGCACTAAATATTTACTGATCACACACAAGTAGCCGGGGCTCGAACGATTTTCCTCTGTGAGAAGAGCGCAGAGAGAAGGGTAAATCATTTTATTAGTGTGGATAAAGCCCAGAGCACACTCCGGGCTGGAGTGTTTTAAGATGTGTCTTCAACGGGATGAAAAGAGTTAGGGAAATCGATACGGAGTGATTAGAAGCCCCCGGGGTGACGAAGGGGGCCCAGGCTTTCAGGGATTTGGCGAGGCTGAGAAGGGGGAGCAACCCTCGAGGGGGGCGGCCGGACCACCGCCAGGGAGCTCCCGGGCGCAGGCCTCCGTCCCTCCCTACTCGACGGGAGACGCAGGGGCGCGGCAATCCGCAGGGAGTCGGCCGAAGCCCGGCTCCTGCGGGCCGCCGCCGGGGGAGGGTTGCGCGGCCGCCACGGGGCCAAGGGCTTGGGAGCCACGGGCTCCACGCTGCGAGTGACAGTGGTCAGGTGGCCACCGCAGTGGATCGCAGGCCCGGCGCGGGGACGCTGGCAGGTTCCCCCACAGCGCATCTCTCCAAGCGACCTCCTGGAGTAAAGGTGTGACTCAAAAGGGCTGCATTTTTCCGCCCCAGCCGCGACCCGCAGCATCCTGGAACTTTCTCCTTGATACATCTCTGTCCCTCTCCTCCTTTGATGTTCCTAAAGAGGACGCGGCGGCCCAGCCCCGCTAGCTGCCCGTCCCTCCCACCCACCCAGTGTCTAGGGTGGCCGCCGGGTGGCGGAACCCGCTGCGGACCACAGGGCTAGTGGATTCCAGGTTCGGGGCTCCTGGGCAGGTGGGAGGAAGTCTGAGGCCGACGAGGCAGTCGGGGGCTGGGTGACAGACACCAGCGAAGCCCCCAGGACGTCTCGGTTCCCTCCAGGGCGGGGAATTAGCTTTGGGGGCTTCAAGCCACGCTCCAGCGGTGGAAATCGGTCTGTGGCCCCAGGGCTGCAGGAGCCTCAAGTGGCAGAGGGGTGAAGGCTCGCAGGGCTCGCTGAAGTTAGCCAGGCTTTGGGGGGGAGTTTGCTGGGAGGGTGAGGAAACCTTCTCCCCAAACTCAAGCAGCAAAGTCCTGGCGTGAAAATGGCTTTTCACTTCTAGAAGCGGGCGCCTCGCTGGTGACTGCGAACAAACCTCGAGGCTCGACACAGCTGCAAATAATCAAGAAGACACTAATTTTGGGGGGGGGAGGAGGGGCGGAAGGTGAGGCAAGGGGAGAATCTGATTCGTTTCTTCTTCCTTTTCCAACACCTGGCCTTTTCTTAAAAATCTGCTCTTGCCGAAAAGCGGATAGATTTATTTATTTATTTATTTACTTATTTATTTATTTATCTATCTATGCATCGATCCATCCATCCATCCATCCATCCTTCTTCCCCCCAAATTGCTCGATTTTCTTGGCAGCTTGAGGAATTCAGTTCAGGCCGCCCTGCCTGGCCCCTCAGTGCAACAGGAAATAGAACTTCAGATCCAATTAACCGATTTCCAGAAGGGGTAGTTATTATTATTATTTTTCAATATGAATCCTAATGGATTGGCGCAGTGCGTTCAGGTGTGAGGCGATTGGTGCCTGGAATCCCTGGCTCGGTGAGGCTCTAATTCTTGCGATGTTAGCTCCAGAGTATTCATGACCTGGACACTGTCAGGACCCCCGGTCTCCATTAACCCTTCCTGGTCTTGGCCAGAGCGGAGGTTAACTACACTCATGTACCAAAGGGGCTGTAGCGAAGAAGGGAGAGAGAAAGGAGGAGGAAGCGGAGGAGAAAGGAAGGAAGGAAGGCAGGCAGGGACGAAGAAAAGAGGGAGGGGGCGAGGGAGGGAAAATTCGCTCTAGTTGCAGGGATTTTCAGGCTCCCTGCCCTTCACTGGTCTCCCCCACCCTCGTCCTTCCTAGGAAAGCAGGTTTCCATTCAGAGGGACAACAGTCTCATCCATCAAGGAAGCTCACTCCATGAAGGTGGACTTTAGGGAATAAGAAAGCATAATGTAGTGAAATATTTTCTTCCATTTAACTGACCACCCAGTTCTCTTAAAAAAAAATATATTTCTGACATGTGTACAACAGTAGAGTATTGCGGGAGGGGGTTTAACCCCTCCTCCCCCCAAACCCACTACATATTTTACCTTCTTTCATTTAAGTAAAAGCTAATTTAGAATCTTGCCAGTAGCCAAATTATAGCCACAAGATCTGGATGAGATTAGGAAAATCTTCATTCTGTTGGCTTCAAACCTGGTGGCATTTTAATGGGTAGTTATGCAACAGTTATGTGCGTGAAGGTGTATGCACGTGGGTGTGTATATATTCTTAGGGTGTTAGAAGTTCCATGATGGATTAAAGGTTCATATACTCAAGCATTAGATAGAGGCTGTCACTCATGTGTACATGCTGGGGGTCTGGCAGAAAGCAGTGCAAAAAAGAGTTCTGAATAAGCTCCTTGGAATCACTATTGTTGAAATACAAGCTGAAGCAAGTTAGTAATGGTAAAGCGATTGTGCCTTGCAGAATCATAAAAAGGCACTTCAAAGTAAAAATGTCAGTTTTCAGGGTGGTAGCTTTGGCAGGCCAGTTAAACAAAAGGTGAGCGTCTTTTGCCTAATGTAGGTGTTTAAACATTCCACCCTATTTTACTCCTCGGTGAATTGAAGAATTAAAAGAGGAGAGGTGCTAGATACAGATGCTAGCATAAGGGGCTTGTTGCCTGTGTAACCAAGTCTCATGTGGGCTATACACGCTTTTAATATTATCGTGTAAGGCAATTCCTGATGAGAAAGTTCTAAAGACATCTAAAGCCATGTGGACTCCAGTTCTCAGAAGTGGACAGAGTGAGGAAAGATCATCTAATTCCATGTACTTTTCCCCCCTTCTCACAAGAGCCTGGTTATGAAATTTTCAAAATGACAGTTCATTTTTGGTATGTCACAAAAAGCATGAATCAAATGACATCAAGTGCCAGTCATTTAAATGTGAAGGGGTTAGTAAGGCACATATCCAGAGAAATTATTGTTGCTGCTTAGTGGGATCCCTGTACTTGAATCAAATGCAAACAGAACAACAAAGGGGGGTTACCTGATTTAATTTCCTTTAGCCACAAACTCAAGGTGAATTTTGGAAGGAGAAAAATAATGGAAGGATCAGTTTTTATTCTGTTGGTTTTGAGAAGGCGAACAGCAAAGTTTCAACATAAAGCATAGACTTAAACAAGTGCATGAGCAGAGACACATTGCCAGGGGAGAAAAGCACTATGTGTGAATTTCGAACACATAATTAATTAATTACCAATTGCCTTTCTCCTCTTAAAAGGCTGATTTCCTGAAATGTTCAAGGTACACATGAAAAATACAGGACTTCTGTCCAAAATGAAGAGGAAGATGTTTCACATAATATTCAGCTTCTTGACCACAGGAAGTTTCATCCTGAGAGTTTACAAAGTGTAGTATTTAAATAGAACGCACACTGGCCCTTTTATTTTGAATATGGGATAGAGAAAGCTCCCTTTCCCATCTGTCCATTACAATTTATAATAAATTAATCAACCTTATCTAAGAGATTACGAAGCGCTTGACTGAGGTAAATTGATTTAGATGATATCACTTAAAACAGTTTAAAGCAAAAGTGAAAACATAAGAGGAAGGGAATATTGGCCTCCGTGAAAAATGTCACATTGGGTATTTCCTGACAGGACCACATCACATCATATGTCAGAGGCAAGTTAACAAATTAGGCAACCCTACTTCTTGGCAGAATGTATGTTAATAGCTCATTTCCTGACTCCAAAAGTTATGCAGATTTTCATTTTGCATATACTTTGCTGCCATATTACCCATACAGTTAGAAGGAAGCTAATATTGAAAAATGTAAGGGGGCTTGGGGGGTGAAGGGGTGGGGCTAAAAAGTAATTTTTTTCAGTCTCCAAGACTTCATGCTTATTTCCTCATTGATTCTTTTCATAGGACATTGCTTAATTTAATGGCTTTTAAAATCATATACTATTTTGCTGAAGTCTACATTGTTTATAAATAGAAAACAAAATCAAACGCAGATCTTTTTCAGAAAGTGCAATTGACTGTTCAGTTATTGAAGAACTGCTATTTAAATTTCCTAGCTTCTACTTAAAACAAACACGCTTACACACATCTAAACCTATTCTTCTTTGCTAACAACTCTTAAAATTGTTGCAGGCATGGCTGTGGATGAATGTTTTATAGAGCCTTTAACTCTCTTTCTCTTTACCCTGGAAATGCATTTAATGTGTCTTTTGTGCTTACGTGCTTTAAAAAGCATTACTCAATATGCAAGAATTATTCACCCTCTTTTAAATACCAGGGAATAAAAAAACCTGAGTCTAGGAAAGAGGTGTGATGTTTACTTTGAAGTTTCAGGAACATACAAAGTTTTCTTAATAAACTAGGAGAAACTGTACCCTAGATAAACCTAAATCGGGCAGCTGTGGGGTATGGTTATACCCGTGTCCTTCTACCTTCCTGCCTTTGGCACTAAGGTATCTGGGTTTTTGTCCTCACACACTGTCTATTGTTAACAGAGTAGGTTTTGACATTAAAAAAAAAAATTCAAGTTTTCTTGCTTTTATAGCTGGATGTATTATTAAATTAAAAATAATATTCATTTCTGTGTTCAAGTTTACATGTCTAGGCAATAATGAGGAGGTGAGATTCTGCAAACCCCCCCCCCTTGCCTCCCAAAAAACAAAAACAAAAATAAAAGCATTACATAAACACACTAAAGAGAGATTTAAAAAAAAAAAAAAAACCACCTTAGGATTCAGTGTGTTGGAAATACAAGCACACTGTTTTTACAACGGAGCTCGTAGTAAGGCTTTTCTTCATCTTAACTATCCACCAGGATGTGACAGTTCGGTTTTATACGCAATTTATGATTTTTAAACCAGTTTTAAACAACATATCATCACAGGAGTGAAGGAAGTGACCGAAGATTTGAAAAATCAGCCTCCAAAAGGAAAAAAGAAACACAAATAAGAGGCAGGGCACGGTGGCTCCTGTCGGTTTGTCAAGATGTTATGCGAGTTACACTGAAACATCACAATAACATGCATTCTCACTGAGGGCAGAGCAAGATGATGATAGGAGAAAAAAGGAAGAAAAAGATGCCTCCCCCCCCCCCCCACCCAACAAAAACCAAACACAAAAACAAGCCCCAATCCTACACCCCACATAAGAAGCCCCTTACCACTGGAGGGAAAGTTTCTGTGTAACTGTGGGTCCTGCCAGAACTCCCAGTTGGTCTACTTTTTAAACACGCCAGGCAATGGTCACACCCGTCAGCAGCCTGGCCGCCTTGAGAGGGAAGCAAACTGTTCCCCTGCAGATGACCTACCATTTCAAGGTAAACTTTGAAAGCAACTGTTGAAAGTTAACCTCTCCTTTCCGAAGGAGGTTTGCAGAGGCTGGACAGTGAGAGCTGGTCTAATCAATTTTATTATTTTCTAAAGTCATTCCTAACTTTTATGATACTTCCCCCCCCCCCCCCTTCCTTTACTATCTGTCTTTGTGCCTCGAGGGCCAGTGAAAGAACAGAGGGCAGATTCTAGATTGCTTTCAGAGTTTGCCTTCTCTGATGATGGATTACCATGTCAATTTAAACGGCATAGGATTAATTTGTTTCAATGATTTCTCTTTAGGCTGAATGCCAGGCGTTTTTCTATCTCTCTCCCTGCTCTTGAGAACAACAACAACCAAAAAAAAAAAAAAAAAAAAAAAAAAAGCCTTCTTTCCATATTCTAAGTTAGGAGACAATAATGGAAATAGACAAGTTAGGTGTAATGTTGCAACACAGTTATAGGTCTGAGTGTTTTTATCTCTGCCTAAGAGGCTGAAACATACAGTCAGTCACATTAAAATGAAATTGGACTGAACATTTATTCAATAAATACTTGTCTTGTAGATAATCCAGTGCAAGTGCTTTTGACACATAAGGACTTAATTTGTCTTGGAAAACAAGTTATTAATATGGCACATTTAAACTTGCCACCTACAATAAGGTTATTGAGATCTATAACAAACTCAAATGATCATACGCACGCGTGCGTGCACGCGCGCACACACACACACACACACTAGTAACACGTATGTGTTTCAGGTCACATACGGACAAAAAAGTTCAATGAAGTTAGAAATGATTCCCTTCATTATGCAGGTAATATCTAACCTTTCCAAAGTAAAAATGTGTCAGGGAGTCTTCTCGTTTGAAAGGTTTCTGAAGTGCACAAGAAAAATGCTGTTCAAATCCTGTTTCTTTGCAAGACCAAGTCCATTATGAGGTTGAAAATGGCACAAAAAAGCACTTAGGTGCAATCCAAAATCAAACACTCCCTCCACATTTTTTGCCTTGACTAACCTCGTAGCCAGAGAGAGCATGTTGCCTGTAGAATAAAGCCAATTTAGGTGAAATAATCTATTCCTAAAGTGATTATTGTATTTCTTTCTCTAATGGGAGGTCCCCCAGCAGATGCAAAGGAATAGGAGAGGATTTTATCCTGTGGAATGAATCTGCTGAGTAAATGTGGCTATTTGAACGCGAGGCTACATTTCCATCACCCTCTTTTCTTAATTGCCTCTCCCTTTCTCAGCCTTCTTCTGCACTGAAATTTAACATCATAGTTGAGGATAACAAATTGCATTCTGAATATGAACACAAATGGATCTTACAGCCTTCTCCTTTTCCTAAGCCCTCTCAAAAGCACTGGCGGGCTTTCTTTGAGCAGGGTGTGCTTTCTAAGGACATATGCAATCAGAGGCCAGTGACTGTCAGAACTGGAATCTATGCAATTTTAATTTGTAAAAAAGTTGTTGGTTGTTAACCTTGGAGGAGATTGTGCATCTCTAAGAAACCGAATCTTTGAGAGCTCTCCCTGGGAAATGATGTTACACATGAGCAGAAAATCCAGGCAAGAAAGGCTAATTGAATGAAGAGAGAGAATTAGGTTAAAAAATAGAGTACAATCTAGTATCACATTTTCAGTAGTGTAACTTGAAATGAAGGTGTCTTCAAGTCGCTGGTGATGCCAGAGTGTTTAGATGTTGGCCACAGATGGGAACACCTATTGAAATGTGTCTGAAGAAGATTAATAGGGCTTGTCACTGTTGGGAAAGCACTGCTTTGCTGTAAATTTCTACCAGCACAAGATGAATTACCGATGAACGCTCACTTATCAACCCCATCACTATCGTTCGACACTAAATCAAATTGAGAAGTTATCTGCAATCAGAAAATTTCTTTTTAAAATAGACATACACCTTTAGGCCCCGAGCCCTTTAATAATCCCACTCAGAAAACAATTCCCGAGCCCATGATGCTTCTTTAGCTGAAACAAAATTGTATCTCAATAACGAATATGTTTTTAAGTTCACGTGCAATGGGCAGCTAGTCAATAGCAAAGTTTGATAGTATTTTAACGAGGGTGTGAAGGCTTCTCAGAAGCCTGCGTTTAGTATTTCGTGCAGTGCATTTTCTTTGCTTCGAGATCTCTCTCCCCCTTACTTTGGAAGGCAACGAGGAGAGTGGGTGTGCTGTTTTCCTGTTCTAAACCCTGTCCCTGTGAGCTACTCATGATCTAATCCTCTGGTAAGGTAAAATTATGAGAGAACCACATGCTTAGGTAGAGAACAGTGGAATAGGATTAAAAGGATAACGGTGATAATTGAGGAAACGCATCTATCCTTTTATGATTTAATGGTGTTTTATGTCTAAGGTGGCTTACTCGAGAAATAAAACAGTGGTGTTATCTCTTTTATGATCTGCTAACCAACTCCAGGCAGCCGGAGGGTTTCCAACCTAGGAATAATAATGTTTGAATACAACCATGAACCCGTGGGCTTTTGGAAGGTTCCACCTGTTTATACGTTGTCTCACATTCACAGCTCACTGAATTGTCACAGGAATTCTTCACAGGCAGATACTTTGAATTCCCATTCTGCTGCTGAGTTGACTGAGGCTCAGAGAGTTATCTGAGGTCATGAAGCTAAAAGGAGCACAGCCAGAATTCTTTTTTTATTTTTAATTTTTTAATGTTTATTATTGAGAGACAGAGAGAGACAGAGCATGAGCAGGGGAAGGGCAGACACAGAGTCTGAAGCAGGCGCCAGGCACAGAGCCTGATGCGGGGCTCGAACTCACGAACCGCGAAATCATGACCTGAGCTGAAGTCAGATGCGTAACCGACCAAGCCACCCAGGCGCCCCACAGCCAGAATTCTTAACTACCATTCCTAGGTTCCTTTCAGGGTCTCTCTGTGGCGAGTCATTATGTAAATGAAGAAGAAGATAATGACAATGAAACTAATAGCAGGTAACATTTACTATAGGCAAGAACGGGAAACTTCTACACGTGTCATTTCATTTCACCGCGATATATTCATATATAAGATATTCATTTTAATCTCTATCCAACTCTCAGAGGTAAATACAGTTATTATTTCCACGATCCTAGAGCCAAAAGAACCCCAGAGTCTTAATAGAGTTTGGGGACTCACCCGAAACTCACATTGCCAGTAAGCTGGGGACGTGTTCCTCGAAATCTACATTTCAAAGCCACTGCCCTGGACTATGTTCCCGTTTCTAATTGCAAGGGATCTTCAATGCTATGGGGCCGTCACAAGAAATCCCACTGATTTTTGGAACGCGAAGTCCCTCAGACTCTGAGACAGTTTGTCATAGCAGAATAGACCCTGGTTTGGAAATAAGGAGACCCGGGTTTAAATTCTAGCTTTACCAGTTACTGTGTGACCTCAACATCTTTGGTTTTTATTTTCCTCATCTCTGAAATGGGAAGGTTGGAGTAAATGAAACTACACACGTCGGTTTTGGGTGGTTTCTTCTGTCATGGTGTCTGAGAAGAAAGAAATGAGGACCCGGGGCAGCGGCCGTGGTCTGAGGGGGTGAGGGGGACGAGTAATGTGTAGGGCACTTTGAGAAGGTGTCACTAACATCTCTCCAACTGGAGACACTTAGCTTTGGATGAGGTCTCTGCTTTCGTTCTCTCCGCTTGCAGAGAGCGCTGAATATTTACGACAATGGTGGTTCTTTAGGAAACCAGGCAATTGAACACTGGCAAGAAAAACTTTCCCAGAGAGAGGAGGAAAAACCCGAGGTCCGGAGCCGTTAGGTGACTTACATAAGGTCACCCAGCTGATGGGTGACAAGGTGAAAGTAAGCCCCTTTTCTCTCAGCCCCCTAATCCGGGAATCCACTCCCAGTGCCTCCCCCCAAAAAACCATCTTCCCAATTCTCTGCTCCTCATTCCACAAAAACATACTTCATTTTTTTTTTTTTAATTTTTTTTTTCAACGTTTATTTATTTTTGAGACAGAGAGAGACAGAGCATGAACGGGGGAGGGGCAGAGAGAGAGGGAGACACAGAACCGGAAACAGGCTCCAGGCTCTGAGCCATCAGCCCAGAGCCCGACGCGGGGCTCGAACTCACGGACCGCGAGATCGTGACCTGGCTGAAGTCGGACGCTTAACCGACTGCGCCACCCAGGCGCCCCAAAACATACTTCATTTTTAATTTTTTTAAATTTTTTTTTTCAACGTTTTATTTATTTTTGGGACAGAGAGAGAGACAGAGAATGAACGGGGGAGGGGCAGAGAGAGAGGGAGACACAGAATCGGAAACAGGCTCCAGGCTCTGAGCGTCAGCCCAGAGCCTGACGCGGGGCTCGAACTCACGGACCGCGAGATCGTGACCTGGCTGAAGTCGGACGCTTAACCGACTGCGCCACCCAGGCGCCCCATTTTTAAAAAAAATTTTTTTTTTCATTTTTAATTTTTTTAAATGTTTACTTATTTTTTAGAGAGAGAGAGAGAGAGAGAGCGAGCGAGCGTGTGCACAAGTGGGGGAGGGGCAGAGAGAGAGGGAGACACAGGATCTGAAACGGGCTCCAGGCTCTGAGCTGTGAGCCCAGAGCCCAATGCAGGGCTCGAACCCACAGACTGTGAGATCATGACCTGAGCCGAAGTTGGACCACCCAGATGCCTCCACAAAAACAGACTAGATCATTTGGTCATGGCTCCATTATGACTGTTACTCTATTTTTTTTTTTTTTTCTTTTTGAGAGAGAGCGCACAATTAAGTGCATGCGAGCAGGGGAGAGGGGCAGAGGGAGAGAGAAAAATCTGAAGCAGTCTCCACCCCGGCGCAGAGAAGGACACAGGGCTCGATCTCACCATCTTGAGATCATGACCTGAGCCTGGCTCATGAGTTGGATGCTTAACCGACTGAGCCACCCAGGCACCCTTCTGTGACTCCATTTTTTGACATGATACGTTATGTGGGTTATTACTGGTTGTAACGTGAGCTCTTCCTAAATCTCTCCCACAATAACTTTTCATAAAATCTACGAAGTTAACCAGCCAAACGGTCGCAGCTGCTATGAAGAATCACCCAGTAACAGAATATGCTGTAATCTCCATTAGGTCACTGTAATATTCCAATCTGTATTTATTACAAGCCTCCTCTGATGTATACATAACCAAACTTGCTAGATTTATATTCTCTAATGGTTCCCCAATGGGAAAAACCTGTGTTTTTTTTATCTTCCTTTTCCTGTCCCAAATCACCCTTCCACATACATTGCCTGCTTTGGGAACCCCCGTCTGGGTTTCATCAGAAGTTGCAAGACAAAATGTGCATTATTAAGAAATATAAATATTTTCAGAAGCAATCAAAAGGATGAAAGATTGATTCGGCATGTAGATTGGACCTAATTCGAAGCAGCTTTGTCCTAATGAAAGCTACCGGGATACCGAGTGAGGAGCTCTTGGTGGCCCCCAGTTGGAAATTCAGACTCATTAGGATAATCTGTCAGGATTGCTCTTGCTAGGTTTGCTGAAATATTTTTTGCAAGGTGTATTCTCTCGTGTCTGGGCTCTGTCACCTTCCTTGCCACCCTTAGGGACTTGTGGTAGTCATCTTTGAGAAATCATGACTAATTCCTTCTCTTTCGAGTTGGGATCAGTGAGTAGCTCCCTTTTTCACAACTCGGAAGTTGGCTTAGCATTAACTTTCATAAGAACACTTTGGCCCGGAGGCATCTGTATTATAATTTCTTTCTTGGCTTAATAAAAGGTATCACATTATCTACCTGGTCAATCTCTATTGGCTTTCAAAATAGAGACATGGAAAAACCTAATAAGCCTCATTAGGATATCTGCTTTAAAAACAACAGGCTGCCTCATTTAGCATGTTGCTTTGAAATGTCCCAGCAGAACTGGGTGGTCACCGCTTGAATACAGGTATTGCTAATTTGGGATCTTTGTCAGTCTGGTAGCTCTGGGGGGGGGGGGGGAGCCTAATGTGTAGGTGGAATTTTAATACACAAGGGATCAAACCCTGATTGTTGTATTTTGTTTTTGTTTTCTTTCTTTCTTTCCTTTAATCCCACTTTTTGTCCACATGGCCATGTGTGAGAGATGGCTTGATTTTCTTGATATGGTTCACCCATCCCCAGCTGGGATTCCAAAGAAGGCTGAAAATGTCTTTAAAATCAACACAACTCAGGGAGCCTGAGAGAACAAGTTTTCCTTTGTTGTAGGGTATAGTATTATTTGCTGTAGGTTTTTTGATATACATTCTAAATTAGGCCTGCAAAGGCATGCTTCATCTTTAATTCATCACTCTCAGCTGAAAGAGATTAGCAATGTCTAGCACGCACCCCTCGTATGGTGCTGACCTCATCAAGTATGGCCTGAAATTAATTAGCCTCATTCATTCCAAATGGAAAAGGATAATGGGGCAGCATTTTAGACATGACCATCACAAATTGTTTGCAGCATATTTAAAAGGCCCCTATTTTCAAACCATGTAGATTAAAATTCTTTCCAGGGCCAGACTTATCAGGGACTCAGAGCAGAGCCTGGTCAGGTTTCGCGTGTGTATGTTTGTGTGTGCGCATGCGTGTGCGAGGGTGCGTGCCTGCCGAGTTGTTTATTGTGTGGTAGAGCCTGCGTGTAGATGGGTCCATGGTTAGCTGGTTTTGCTGTCCGGTGTGACACCTGGAATAGTCGGCCAACCCAAATCTGATGTTTAATGTGGCTTTAAACGATCCAGTAACAGAATACGTTAGTGGATCTTTTTTTGTTGTCGTTGTTACCATGGAGGGGGCATGCCAGCACAAACTTTGCTGCTATTTTCCAGTAAGATGCTATTCATCCTCGAATTTAGAAACAGAAAGCCTCGTAAAGAAATGCTTAATTTTTCTATCTTGAGTTATTTTTGAAGCTTTCTATGACTTTTCCCAGTACTTATTGTCTGATCATACTTCAAAACATGATTGAGGACTAACTTGGATTAGAGAAATACTTAAATTTACCATCTTTCTAAGATTAGCTGATTTTTTTTCCCTTTTGGGGATTGACTAAGGAAGGCCAAATTTCTGAATATTAAAACTGCTTTCTTTTCTAGCCAAAAAAATCTTGACCGGGGTTCTTTGGGATTCTGGAAGATGTTGTAAAGTTTATTTTTATGAGCGGTCATTTGGGGACTACAGATTAGAAGAAGAAGAAGAAGAAGAAGAAGAAAACCATGACATTTTGTGTTTTTAGATTTTGATTTTTAAAATGTGGTCAGTTTATGAAAAGGTATTTGCAGTATTTGGGGAAATTTTATCCAGTGCACATTTCTTCGGGGAAAAAAAAATTAGAAACATTTAATCCCAGAATAACTTTATTTAGTTAAATGAAGAAATAGATATTCAAAGTAATGTAACTACAATGCTTCCTTCCACTTAACGGTTGGAGTGAAAAATGCGCTTTGAGGCAAATAATCTTTTTAGGGCTCATTGATATATTAATCTCCATATGTAAGTTATTTAAGATTATTTTGGCTTATAATAAAAGGGAAAGTGGAAGCATGTTGCTGTAAAGGTAGGATTTAGAAATTTCTCTAAGCTCACTCTTGCCCAATCTTCTCATCCCAGAAGGCCCCTTTATCTAATGGGCATATATCATTTCTATGTACAAGATCATCAGTCACAAACTGTGAACCTATCATTTTGACATAAAAGATCTATCCTTAAATCTCCTCAAACCTCTAGCATATAATTTGAGGAAATTGGCTAGTTTAAAGTCTGGGCTTCTGACTTCTGGGGGATGAAATGCAAAAATGGAGAAAGCTTAAATTGTACAAATTTGATTTTAAAGTCACAGTTTAACAGAGCCAGTGATAAAAGATGATGCAGATCTTTAAGTGTCCACAGAAATAGATAATTTTGTTAATTATCATCTGGTCAGGTTGGGATCTCACGGCCAACAAACACAGTATGTTATAAAGAGAAATATTTGCCAAAATAGCTTGACTCCTTCAAGCACATGTTACCCCAAATATATTTTCCTTATAATTTTGTATTATCAAGACAAAGAAATGCATGCCTTCGATAATATTGCAGTTTGCTCACATACCATACAGCATGCCTCAATTTGTATTAAAACAATTTTTATCAACCGGGGTGAATATGGCAGAAAACCCATAAATATAAGGATTAAGGCTGCATGAAATTTGAGTTCATTCAAATGACAAACCCAAAGTAAAACCCGGATGAACTTACCAAATTTCCTTTGCTATCCACCTGAAACTATAAATCCTCTTCTGGCATTCGAGAGTAGAAAGGAGGTTCACCTAAAATTCAAACCAGGTTTTCCTGAACCGGACCCAGACTCACTAACTTTAGGTACACCGGGGTTCTGTTGTGGGTTCACAGTGAAACTTTCATCCCGCTTTAGCTAATGATGAACAGATGATGCACTGGGGAAGAGAACCAGAAGATGGTTTTGACATTGCTGTTTGTCTCTCTTTCTCTCTTTTTTTTTTTTTTTTTTCACATTTCCTGTAAATTTCAGAAGTGGGGAAGAATAGCATTTGAAGCAAACTTTCAATGTGTGTGGAAAGATGACCACGTATGAGAGACAGAGGAAGGACTGACAGTGAAATATACATAGGATTGTTTGAAAAGGAGGATCCAGATGGAATATCGTTCACCAACATTTCTTGAGTGCTTGCTATAATCAGGCACCGGTCGAAGCACTTTATGTAGGGTGAGCCAACATGGTTTGCCATCACAGTACTGGACAGACACTATTATCTCCATTTTGTTGATAAGAAAGAGCAGGCACGGGGAAGTTACATAACTCGCCCAAGGTTACACTGTTCCGAAAGGGGATTTGAACCCCGGGACGTCTGGTCCTGGGATCTCTGCGCTTCAGCACCTCCTGACCCCACAGAGGAAATACAATTACGGTGTCGTTTGGAAAACAAACCGCCACAGACTAGGAATGAGAGGGAGAGATCTTTCTGCTTTTATTTTTATTTTTAAAATTTTCAAAGGCTTATTTTTATTCTGAGAGAGAGAGTGAGAAGGAGCAAGGGCAAGTAAGGGAGGGTCAGAGAGAGAGAGGGAGAGAGAGAGAATCCCAAGAAGGCTCCACGCTGTCAGTGCAGAGTCTGATGCGGGGCTCGAACTCACGAACCCGTGAGATCGTGACCGGAGCCGAAATCAAGAGTTGGATGCTCAACCGACTGAATCAGCCAGGCGCCCCATTTTCCTGCTCTTAAACTACTGAGAACGGTAGTAAATTTAATGGGAAAAGCCAAAGGAGAGAAAGCTCGCTCTTGTCTAACCTTATCCCAGAAGTGGGAAGGGAGTTGACATCCCAAATCTCCCATAAGCCTTTGCTGAGCTTGCACTTGGAATGCTACCTATGTAGAATACCTTAATGCTAAGGTGGTAGAGATAAATGGAGTGGAATTTAGAAAAAGTACACGAACGACCCAGTGAGAGATTGGGGAGGAAAGATGAAAACAAACAAACAAACTAAATAAGGAAAACTTGGAGAAGCATCAGTTAATGTAGAACTCAACAGGATTCTAGACACATTTACAGGAGAAAGGAAGGGCCTAAAAATGTCATGAAGGAGATTGGAAATCGGTAAAACAGCGAGTCGGAGAGGAAAGCAAATTAAGGGAATTCAGATTTGTGTCAATGTCTTGCCGGGTCCATAATGCAAGCTCTGTTTTCTTGGAATACTGAAGCCCGAGCTAGAGATTTCACAGGAAAGACTGATTTTCTTCCCTGCCTTGTGTTGTTGAGGCTTAAAGATAGGCTAAAACACTACAGCTTAAAAACCATGCCTGGGTAGCTCAGTGGGCTAATCGTCTCACTCTTGATGTGGGCTCAGGTCATGATCTTGCGCTTTGGTGAGTTCAAGCCCCGTGTCGGGCTCTGAGCTGCCCCAAAGCCTGCTTGGGATTCTCCCTCTCTCTCTTCCCCTGCCCCACTTGCACCGTCTCTGTGTCTCTCAAAATAAATTTTAAAAACTTAAAAAAAAAAAACAACCCCACAATTGCTTTGTATCATCGTAATAGGTGGCAGGCCTCCATAACTTTTATATTCACCTTCTCATTTCATTCTTGTGATGGGTTTGCGAGCTATTTATCACCCACTTTATAGATCTGAAAACCGAGGCTCAGAGAAGTTCTGTTGCCTGCCTGGGCTCACACAGCCTGCAGTCCCCCTGAGTGTTCCAAAGCCCGGTCTCCTCTCAGAACACCCCACTGGCTTCTCTGACACAGCCTTCCTAGGGCTTTGCCCAGAAAATGATGTCATAAAACCACTGGTTTTCGGCCAAATTCATTACGGTGCATTACCCGCAAGGAACGTCCCGATAAGAACACATTATGCCAGAGTGAGACATGGGCCGGCTCCTGAATTCTGGCTGGCATCCTCTGAGAGGTGGCCCTGTCTGCTCAGCACTTGCAGGAGCTTGTGCATGTTAAGTAAACACACCGAAGTCGGCTCGGGTGTGGGAGCAAGGGATAGATGAATGAACATTTGAAAACGGAGTGGAACTCTCGAAGCAGGCCCAAGCCTCCTGTGTTTACAGGCCCCCGAATGGAATCACCTGGCTGTTTATAGGAGTGTCAGCGCTGATGAAAAGACAGCTCACGCTCCAAACTTCTCCCTGCCAAAGGAGAAAAGTTCCAGGTTCTGTCAAAAAGTATGGAGAGCATCGGATCTGAAAAGTGGCAACAGCATGTGGGACCAATTACCCAGATTAAGAGGCAACAATGCTCTGTTTACGTTTTGTAGCCAAGACCCCGTTGATGCTGGCCCACAGACTGGAGATTGAAAATTATAGCAGTTTTGGCCTAACTTGACTTCTCTTTTGACCTGTGTGTCTCAGAGTAGGAAAAAGCAGAGAGAAGAGGCTTGTTGAGGGGCGCCTGGGGGGGGGGGTGGGCTCAGTCGGTTAAGCGTTGACTTCGGCTCAGGTCATGATCTCACGGTTCGTGGGTTTGAGCCCCGCCTCGGGCTCTGTGCTGATGGCTCAGCATCTGGATCTTGCTTCGGATTCTGTGTCTCCGTCTCCCTCTCCCCCTCCCCTGCTCATGCCCCCTCCCTCTCTCTCTCTCAAAAAGAAATAAACATTAAAATAAAATTAAAGAAAAGCCTTGTTGCTGTTGGCTGTAAAGTGGATGGGGAACGGAGTATTGTCTTCTAGGTAAGACATTTAACACGTACATCCCTGTATGTGAAAGCATGGATTCTTTTATCACTGGATCCTCTTTTTGAGACAAGGGTCCGACCAGGTATGATGTGTCAGGATATGGTTTTTCAGCTTGCTACTCCTCCAAAATCATTTTCGCAGAGGAAGTTAAAAAAATAAAAGCTCTCTGACATCCTTTGCCTGATTCCCACAGCACTCCAGTTTAGCCCCATTTGCCAACGTACTGAGGATTAATCAGTAACAAATGATAGATTGTGAAATTATACCATGAGCCTGCACTGCTGAGAATAGTCAGACATAGATAGTGGCCAAGCCATGGTGGGCAACAAAGAGGCACCGTGTGGTCCCCAACTCAGAAGCTGGTAGGGATTTGAATCATTTGGGCTTGAGACTCAGTTTGCTCCCTTTCCAAAGGAGGACCAGTTCCCACTTTGCGCAAACCCGATCGATGATTCCAGAAGTTTTTTGAAAATTTTCGT
Organism: Leopardus geoffroyi; assembly: GCF_018350155.1. Lineage (NCBI taxonomy): Eukaryota > Metazoa > Chordata > Mammalia > Carnivora > Felidae > Leopardus > Leopardus geoffroyi. The sequence goes on along the minus strand of NC_059337.1, from coordinate 14,953,292 downwards.
CCTTCTTTTAACATAATCCTGATGTTAAGGGCTTGACCTTGCCGGGGGAAGGAAACCACAAAGGTCAAATGGCAAGGAGGAGAAATGGGGGGCACAGGCCTGCCAAACGCAGCGGTGTGGAAAAGACAAGCCGTTATTTTACCGATAGCCGTAATGCGTATGTGCTCAGAGATTTATGATCTACCCGCTCTCAGTACCACATTTAGACCATTGGAAATGTCCCAGGCAGGGACTGAGCTCTTCTTTTCAAAGTTCTATGGGGAAGGGGAGCACCTGGGTGGCTCAGTGGGTTAAGCGTCCAAGGTCAGCTCAGGTCACGATCTCTCCGTTCGTGGGTTCGAGCCCCGCGTCGGGCTCTGTGCTGACAGCTCGGAGCCTGGAGCCTGCTTCGGATTCTGTGTCTCCCTCTCTCTCGGCCTCTCCCCTGCTTGCACTCTGTCTCTCTCTCAAAAATAAATAAACATTACAAAAAATTTCAAACCAGCATTAAAAAAGAAAGTCCTATAGGTTGGATAGTTATTTAGATGAAAACGTGATTGACGTGGTGGTCATGGAGTGTTACGGGAATGTTGGTGTCCAAAGCATTTTTCTCACTCAAGAATCAAGTGTCCACTTAGTGGAGGCTGTCTTCCGAGGCAACTCATATTTGGTGCCCTTCCAGTCCCCTCCCATGTCAACCATATTTTTCTGATAAAAACTGATCAACAAACAACAGGGATTTTCCTGACCCTGGTTTATCTCAATAATTTACCACTTTCTGCAGTGTCAGAGCCTCCTGACACTTACAATTAACTCACAAATTAACTGAGAAATGATAGTAAGCTCTCAGCTAAATGATCTAGTGGCCACGGGGGACCAGACCAATTTTCTAGAATAAGGTTAGGGCTAAGTTGCTCTGGAACAATGCTAAGGTTGGTTGTGTAGAAATAGTTATTCAAGTGTGAGCAGGAATCTAGGTATGAAAGGGGAGATTTTATCTGTCCCTGATTCCATTGGTTACTCAGTCCTGCGATATTTCTTCATCTATAAAGCAGGGGTAACTGGTTTAAAAAAAAAATGTTTTGGAATTCAAGGCTTTGTAATGGAATCAAGAAGTCATGGGGTCTTTTCCTTTGAAGGAAGCTTGGAGGACACCGGTCCAACTTTTCGCCGAAGCCAGAGGTCTGGAGATAGGCAGATGGTCAGGCTGACATAAAGGTGTGATGGTCTGGGCGAAGGCTGCCAGATTGGTCAAGGCCAGCCACCCAGGAGATGGGAGGGGCAGGGTTGACTCTCTCCAAGGCTACCGCTGTTGGGAGCTTTGTTTTTAGAAATTTTTGTTCCTTCTATGGAAGCAAAAATTCATGTCTCTGGAGTATCTTTCTACTGGGTTGGATTCTGTCTTCAGAAGCTATACAACTTGACCTCGTTCCTCTATCATATGACAGACCCTCAAACACTTGAAGACAACTTGCCCTTTCCCCACCATCTCAAAGCCACCACTGAAAAAAAAATGTTTATTTATGTATTTTGACAGAGAGAGAGAGAGAGCATGCGAGTGAAGGAGAGGGGCAGAGAGTGAGGGAGACAGAATTTCGAGCAGTCTCCATGCTGAGCAAGGAGGCTGATGTGGGGCTCAATCCCACGACCGTGAGATCATAACCGGGGCCAAAATCCGGAGTTGGGTGATTCACAGACTGAGTCACCCAGGTTCCCCACCGCTTTTGTTTTATTGGCGAAATACTCTGGCTCCCACGTATGACCCGGACTCAGAGGTTTGGTCTTCTTCGGTTGGCTTTGGTTTGCCAGATTCTCTTAAGTGTCCAGAAACAAATAAAATACTTAGACATCTCGCGACCAGCGCTGTCCACTAGGTCCTGTGACTGGCTTTACACAGAGCCGTGAGCCAGGGAGGAGCCCCCATCCCAGGAGTCAGATCTCAGCCATCTAGGGCTTGTACAGGGGATTTATTGCATTTAAGAACGTCTCATGTTTATCCCCATTAAATTGCATTTTGACTTGGCTTTTTGGTAGCTTACAGAGTCTGTCTCTCTCATCTTTTGTTCCTTTACAAATTGACTCCCACTTTTATTTTTGAGTTAGCTCCACCCCCAACGTGGGGCTTGAGCTCACAACCCCAAGATTTAGAGTCGCATGCTCTACCAAACGAGCCAGCCAAAGTGCTCCTCTTTTACAAAGTGTTGCCCAGTTATTGATGTAAATATTGCAGAATCCTGGGTTTCTGGAGTTACTAGGAACTTTTTTTTTTTTTTTAATTTTTTTTTTTTCAACGTTTATTTATTTTTGGGACAGAGAGAGACAGAGCATGAACGGGGGAGGGGCAGAGAGAGAGGGAGACACAGAATCAGAAACAGGCTCCAGGCTCTGAGCCATCAGCCCAGAGCCCGACGCGGGGCTCGAACTCACGGACCGCGAGATCGTGACCTGGCTGAAGTCGGACGCTTAACCGACTGCGCCACCCAGGCGCCCCTGGAGTTACTAGGAACTTTGATGCCACTAGTAATTATATTGAAAAGAGTTACAGGTTTATTTCTTCCATAGGCTCATAAGCAGTGATTAATGGTAGGGTCTCTGGAAGTAGATTTGCCTGGGTTTAAATCCTGAGTCTCCTGATATACCAGATGTGTGACCTGGGGCATGTGGCTTTAACGTGTCTGTGCCTCAGGTTCCTCATCTGTAAATGGAGATGATAATGTAACTATCACCTATGGCAAAGCGAAAGGCACCTAACATGCACTATTTATCGTGTAAAGAACGTAAATCAAGACAAGATCCCTAAGGACGGGGACCACGTATAGCTGTATCTCCAGAGACTTGTACTGTGCCTGGAATATATTTGGGGCTAATGTATTGGGTAAATGGACAACAGAGGTGCCTCAGCGTTTTAGACACTGATGCAAGCAGGGAGTATAATCAACGCGATGGCCTCTAATGCTAACAGATTTTCAGTGTTCCTATAAGAAAGATCTTGACGCGGGAAACAGGTTGGATAAGCACATTCAACCTCAGACCATCCTCATGGTGGTGATTTTGCTGCTAATTTTTCCGTGAAGGATCATCCATGTCACTGTTGTCTTTATTGATGTTAATCTGTTATGCCTCCATTTAGCATGGAAGGCCAGAAAAGTCACATACACACTTAGGTCCAGTCCCCGGTCTCAACTCAGAAAAAAAAAAAAAAAAGAAAGGCTCTGCTTAATTTGCTTGTACCAAGCTTCGAGGAGACACTGTCTATTTTTAGCGCAGGAAGGAGCTCAACCAAAGAATGCTAGCGTCCCTTGGTCAGATCTGCACGTGGTTTCAACTTTTGCAGAGTCCCCAGCAATGGGCAGACTCATTCAGAACTCCATGCTAAAATAAATGAAATGTTTTTAGACATCATCCATGGCCTGGAAGTTTCTGCATTCCCCTACCTCTCCACTAACACCGAAACGAAAGTGCCAACATCAGGGTAGGTCTTGGTTTACGGGCACAGCGACAGAATGCTCCCCTGGGTTCAGCTTCGGTATATGACATCCGGTCCTACTTGGATGGCGAATTGAAATCGTTCGGAGACACCTTCCCCCCCCCCCCCCCCCGTAATTCCCTTTGAACTTCCATCCATGCTAATTTAAACAGGGTCAGTGTTTTCCTCCTTCTATATGACTACAGTGGAGCTCAAAGCATAAAATTCGCCAGTGTTTTCTCCTTTGTATGTGTTCAATAGGTACCCCCGAAGCAATTACCTTCTGGGAGACGTGGGAGGAGCCACTCTGCGGGAGCAGGGGCCACCGGTAATATGATACGCAGTTGTTGTGTGTCTAAAGTGCTAATACTTTTGACAGCAACCATCCTGGAGGGGTGTAGCAAGTCATTTGAAATTTGTACACAGACTGCCCTCTCCATTACGCCTCGCCCATATCATCCCCATAATCTCCCAAGGCAGATATGCTATTACACTCAGCGGGCCAAAGTCGGCCTGTGCTTACATACACACAACTCCCACTGACTCTGTGCCACCGAGGCACTTCAATGGCACTTGTCAGCGGCATAAAATTTAGCCCGGGACAGCCGCAGCCACGGCGGGCGCAGCTACACAGAGAGAGACCTGGCCGTGTATGAGAAAAGGCCGAGGAAGAACAAAAAAGCTGCCGGTTTTCATAAGAAATCTTAGCCCTGGAGCATTCAGAACTGTAGCCCGACACTCACCACCCTCTCCTCGTCCTACAGCCTGCCGAGCCCAGGCTGGGAGTTGGAGGAAGCTAACGCAGAGTGGGCATAAAAAAACAAAAACACACAAAAACAACAACAACAACAAAAAACAAAAGAAAAGACTTCGAAGCAAAACAAAACCTAAAAACAAAAATGCACAAAAGATCTGCTACAGGGCAGACGTTTGCATCCAACCTTATTATGTGAGGGAAGAATTCCCCATAGGTGGTCTTCAGAACATTTATTTATCAAAACGTAAAGGAACATCTTGGAACCAATGACCCTTTTTAATACAGAGTACTTAAAATACCTAAAGCAAGGGCACAAAGATGCCCAGGTTTTGAAATTTACCGGTTCGTCCACTCGAGTCCCACAGGGTCATGGGTGTTCTTTTTTTTTTTAACGTTTATTTATTTTTGAGACAGAGAGAGACACAGCACGAACGGGGGAGGGTCAGAGAGAGAGGGAGACACAGAATCTGAAACAGGCTCCAGGCTCGGAGCTGTCAGCACAGAGTCCGACGCGGGGCTCGAACTCACGGACGGCGAGATCATGACCTGAGCTGAAGTCGGACATGTAACCGACTGAGCCACCCAGGCGCCCCGGTCATGGGTGTTCTGATATAGGAACAGACGTGTTGTCACGCTCCCATGAGAATTACCGTGTTAGCCCTTTCATGATGCTGTCCACCATGGTATCTATGGTGATTCTCGGGGATCTTTTTCTTGCTCTTCCAGAAGTGCCCACATCACCCCTTAGAAACCATCATGTGTCACTGACCTCAAGCCCAGAATGCGGTAAACTCCAGGATTTTATTTCTACCCTGAGCACCTGCCACTGTCGACGATGAAGTCGGCTACCCCCAATCGTTGAAAAGGCTGGAGTTTGGCAAGGAGAGTCTCGGCTCGAGTCCCTGCTCTGTGTCGCCCTGAGCGTGCGTCTGGGGTATGTTGCTTGACCTCTCTAAACCCCAGTCTTCTCATCTGCCTCCTGAGGTGACCCATATCTTCTTCATTGTGGTGCTGTGTAGACAACACCAGAAAAGGTTATGCACTCAGCACAACATAAAAGTTCCACCGAATGAATGGATGCAGCTGTCATACTGTATGGTACAAAGTAGGCACTCGGTCGACTCCTCCTCTTCCTCCTCCTCTTTTTTCCTCTTTTTCCCCACCACGGTCTAATAATAATTTAATGCTCACGTAAGCCTATGTATATTAAGAACAATACTGCCTTTAAAGAAAATAACTTAAATAGAATTCCACGAATGACACATGGCCATATATGTAACAGGACACATTTAAAGCTATGCTCTTCCTTTGATGGTTGTTAGAGGGCAGATGAGAATGATCTATTTAAAAGGAAAAGGAAAAAATAAAAAGGGACCGAACTAGACATTCAGTCAGGCGCGATTAATGACTACTTCCAGTGGCTATTTTAGCTGAGTATAGGAGCCTTGCCTCTCTATCAATGTGCAGTGGTTAGGGGAGGCCATTTTAAGAAGTTGAATGTTGAATGCGTGATTCATTCAAAGGGCACAGAGATTTTCTTCCTTAGTTTGGGAAAGACCAAAAGTCGGGCACAATCCTACTAATGCTATAAAAGTGGTATGCTTCCTGATAATGAATTTGGGCATAGAAAACTATCTTTCTCCGGAATAAATTTCGCTTCCCTGTCATTTCTTCATTTTTTGGTTCTCATTTCTTCAACATGAGGACCCTCGTGGGGAGTGGAATTAATCATGTGTTAAAAAATTGCATCACTGTAAAAGACTTTCACTTATTTGAGAAAAGGTAGTCTAGGTCATATTCAAAAACTACTGTGTTCTCGAACAGGAAGAAGTACAATAGGTTAATTTGAAAAGTATGAATAATTCAACACAGAACCATGCATTTCTTTTTACGTATTTTCCCATATAAAGCTGTTGCTTTGTCATTGTTAAGCAAACTCCCCGTTGGTACATGTGACTTCCTGAGGTCTCTGACAGGAGATGCGATATTGTGTTTATTAGAATAAAGTAACCATTGAAGTTCAATACACGTGGAAAGACGTTTGCACACGCGCGTGTGTGCGTGTTCATGTGTGTGTGTGTGTGTGTGTGTGTGTGTGCAGGAACTGACTCTTTTCAGTTCACAGAGTAATCTTCTATGGATTGAAGTTGTAGCTAGGAAATGTTGACAGTGAAAAAAATTGGAACAGGATTTGTACAAAGACCAGAGGATTTGTAGGGCGTGTGGCCAAAAATTTGGTAAGTCAAGACGACCCTGCAGCCACTCCTACCTGTGTAATAACATCAGCAAAAATAAAACAGCAAAAATAAAAATAAATATAAGTTTAGGTAGTACATTACGGTCTAAACAGAAAATAAAATTGATACACACACTCCAAATATACACGATCAACTCTGTAAATGCTCTTTGTCTCATCAAAGGTAACAGGGGCGCCTGGGCGGCTCAGTTGGTTACGCGTCCGACTTCGGCTCAGGTCATGATCCCACGGTTCGTGGGTTCAAGCCCGGCGTCGGGCTCTGTGCTGACGGCTCGGAGCCTGAAGTCTGCTTGGGATTCTGTGTGTCCCTCTCTCTCTGCCCCTACCCACCCACCTCCCCCACTGCCCTGCCTGTGCTCGATCTCTCTTTCAAGAATAAATATTTAAAAAACAATTTTAAAAAGACAATAGAAAAATAATAAAATTCAAAGCTGCCTTGTGCCTTTCAACTTCATTTCCTTTTATGAAGGGCTGACCGTGGCGGCCTCTCGCGTCTAGCTAATTTTGTGTCCGGGAATCTTGTTGAATAGACTTCAGTTTCGCAAAACAAGGTGGCCCTCGTGGCTCGTCCACATTTTGTCTCAATCTTGCACTCAGCGAGGCGTGGCAGATCGTGGTATCGCATCGGCCCGTCTGGAAGCGATTTAGGACACTATGCATTTCCGCAAAAATTAAATTCCCCGTGAAAACTTAACAGGACCAACAAGAGCATCAGAAAAGCGCTTTTGGGAAAAGCGCCAGAAGTTGAGCGAAAAGGAAGGCAGAATCGTTTCTATCAGGGAGAAAGGGAAGAGGGTCAGACAGACCAGCGCAGGGAAAAGCAGGGCAGGAGGAGAGACACGAAGGAGAGAAGGGAGCTAAATTAGAACGAGAGGCTATGTTTATTAATAACCTTGCTGACCCACAGGCCCCTGACGCGAAATACATTGAGTATTGTTGGGACACTCTGCTCTGTCACTCGCGGGAGGAGCAAATAAAACAGTGTCAGAAATTGCACGCTCTCTGCGAACAGATTTAAAAAGATCCACCACAAACAAACGAACACACAAGCCAGAATAAGGTGAAGCCACAGGACTCACACGCTTGAGCAGGCTGCAGACCAGGTCCTGCTTTATTCTCCTGCAGCATCTTGACCCGAGGCTTCCACGATTCCGGCCGACTAGACTGGAAAACACACAAGAAAAAAAATGTTACCGCCTCCATTGCAAAAATAATGCAAGTCCATCGTAGAACATTTGGAAATTATGGAAACACAGGTAGAAGTAAAATGAAAATGACCTATGGACCCATCGCTTGAGTAAAATCATTGCCAATGCTTTGGTATGTTTTTTTTTTTTTCTTTTAGCATTTTTTTTTGGTTTTATTTTTAATTTTGAGACCTGGGGAAGGTCAAAGGGGGGTGGGCGGACAGGGGACCTGAGGCAGGCTCCGCGCTGATGTTGGGGCTCGATCGAGCTCACCAATCTTGAGATCGTGACCCCAGCCGATCAAGACCGGAGCGCAACCATCTGAGCCACCCAGGTGCCCCCATACTTTTCTAATCTTCTTCCTACTTTTTCACGTGCATGCATGTATGTGTATGCTTGAACAGCAAGATTGACTCCTTGCTATCATCCGTTAGTTTGTCATCTGGCTTTCCCGTCGGACAAGTCGTAGTAAGTATTTGCTCATGTGGTTAAAACCATTGTAAAACATGACTTTTAGGTTGGCGCCCTGTTTCCTTATTTGTAGGTATCGTAACTCAATTGACCTCCCGTTAGATATTCATGTTGTTTATCACTTTTTGCCTTTATAAAATCTTTGTATACATCTCCATTTCCTTTAGAAATGACTGTAGGCAGAATTCCTGGTCAAAGCCTTTTTTTTTTTTTTTTGGACTAAGATTTGCAGAGCCCAAAGTATTTATGCCAATTTATATTCCCACCTGCAGTGAACGAGAATGCAGAATTCACCAACCATCATTAAGTCTCCCCAAACTAAGATAAGAAATTTAGAATCCTATTATGGTTTGTATTTCTTTGATTATTTGTGATGCTAACTTTCTTCATGTTTCTTGGCTGCTTGGCTTGTTTTGTGTGTATGTGATTTGTCTGTCATTTCCACTTTTACGTATTTAAAAATTTATGAAATTGAGTTTCTGTTAAATTGGAAACCTTCTTCGCATGGCTTATTAACTCTTTCACTATCAGGCACTGCAAACAGTTTATCCATTTTATCATTTGATTTTTAATTGTTAATGGATTCTTAAGGTGTGCATTTATAAATCCAAGTACATAAATATTTTTCTTTGTTCTTCCTTCCTCTGCTTTTATGTTCAGAAAGACCTTGCACATCCCAGGGTCAGAGAGATACTAATCTACATTTTCTACTGGTATTTTTGTGGCTCTTTTTATTTTTTTAAAAAAGTGTTTAAATCTCTGAGTTGTTGGAATTTATTTTGGTCTGTGTGGTAAGAATCTAGGTACTGAAACCTCATTTGCTTACCGATCTAAATCTTGAATGCTATTGGGTCTTTTTCTGTATTTTTTAAATTTTATTGCATTATCTGTATGCCTCCACTACTTCGGCCAAAACTCTCCCTTTTCCTTATTGCAATTTAAGAATATTTCATAGAGATGCCTGGGTGGCTCAGTCAGTGAAGCATCCCACTTCGTCTAGGGTCATGATTTCACGGTTCGAGCCCCGTGTCGGGCTCTGTGCTGACAGCTCGGAGCCTGGAGCCTGCTTCGGATTCTGTGTCTCCCTCTCTCTCTGCCCCTCCCCTGCTCGCACACTGTCTCTCTCTCTCAAAAATAAATAAACATTAAAAAAAGAATATGCTTTCATGTCCAGTAATACAAATTTGTCATCCTCACAATTAATTTCTGGGTTATGCCCCCCTCTTTGTTATTCTGCACGAACTCATCCAGTTCAAAATGTGAGTACAAGTTACGCATTAATGTGTGGGGACTTGAAGTCTTTAATTCTGAGTTTTCTCATCTACCATTTATCTTTTCCTCCGGATTCCTGCCAAGTTGTAGCTTCCATGTGTAACTTCTCACTACAGTCTCAAGTTTATTCATTGTTGTTATGAATACAATTTCTCTATTAAATTTCACCACTGCAGAGGAAAGTTACTTACTTGCATATTTTTATTTGCTATTTGCCACTTCACTGCTTAAATTTTATTTTGAGAGACAGAGAGAGAGCAGGGGAGGGCAGAGAGAGGGAGACACCAAATCCGAAGCAGGTTCTGCACAATCAGTGCCAAGTCCAATGTGGGGCTTGAACCCACAAACTGTGACATCATGACCTGAGCTGAAGTCGGATGCTTAACTGACTGCACCACCCAGGTGCCCCAACCACTTTTCTTTTTTTTATTTGGAGAGTTTGCCAATTGATTCTTTAAAACAAAATTAATGTTTATTCATTGTTGAAAGATGGAGAGAGACAGAGCACAAGCAGGGGTGGGGCAGACAGAGAGGGGGACACAGAACCCAAAGCAGGCTCCAGGCTCTGAGCTATCAGCACAGACCCTGACGCGGGGCTCGGACTCACGAACCGCGAGATCATGACCTGAGCCAAAGTCAGCCGCTCAACCGACTGAGCCACCCAGGTGCCCCCGCTAATCGATTCTTTTGAAGCATGTAGGTAACTATTATCTGCAAATAGAGCTAATTTTGCTCTCTTCCAACAAATTACGTCATTTCTTCATCTTTTCCTGTCGTATTGCAAATGGTTAGAACTTTCAGATTATTCAAAAACATTCTTTATTTGCAATGCCTCTGATATTTGACTATGAAATGTGATGGCTTGAATACCTGGCAGTTTTGAAGAACTCTGGCTTTTGGAAAGTGCTTTTGGCTTCAAATGGCGATCCCCCTCGTCAACCTTCTGTTCACTGGTCCCCTTGGATGACTCCCATCCCTCCCTGCCCAGCACTGAACAAGTCTTACCCTTTTCGGACGCATAGACTTTCTATCTCTATACAGACAACCTCATCACTTACCTCCTGAAACTTCTTTTCTAAAAACCCACATTCCTCTGGGGGAGATCAATTCTCAGACCACCACACTCATGGCAAACCTGAACTGCTATCGTTTTGCTTAGCACAGCATATGAGACGACCAGGCTACTTTCCGCCACCTTCAAAGTTAGCGTCTTGTGGAAGATTTTTTTTTTTTTTAATGGTTGCATTTTGAGAAAACGCTCCACTGTTGTCTCACGTAGGAACCGTTTCATTTGCGTTTGCTGACCTTTTTGCCGGCGAAAAGTAACAATGACCCGGGATTTCGCAGCTGCCGTGCCAGGAGGGTTGGTTCCACGGGGGAGACGGGGAAAAAGAGTGAGAGCAACGGTTACTCATAGTTGGGGTCACCTATGTGGCGAGAGAAGGGTTGAGCGCTTCGGAGAGGGTCGGGCCCGACAGCCTTGGGAAGCTGAACGCATGGTCTCCGTATCACTCCGAGACCGCATTTCTGCGATTCTAAATTAGGGGTCGTTACCGGTAAAACGTTAGGACGACAGACAATGTGTGTAAAGCATCTGGACACTTGGTACCTACCAGGCACTTACGGAGACAAAGTGTAAGCTCCTGGGCAGGTTTGAAGGCAGGGGCACGGGCCATGTTATAGCTAACAAAATGGAAAGAAAAGGCCTTTCTCTGCTCCACAGAGTTAATTGCAAGCACGCTCGAGGATTTCAGGGTTTAGCCGACAGGCAGTGCTGTGCACCCAGTGGGTTCTCGGGGTTTCCAGTCCCTGCCTTCCTCTTCTCCTCTGCCTGGGTTGGCCCTTTCCATGGAGGCCAGACATCACTGGACCCCACCTGCCGTCCCAGCCTGATCGAGCATGAGCCCTGAATGTTTAGATTTTGACTGCCTCTGAGCCGGACAGGAAGGGCTCCTCATTTCGATATGAGGGCAAAATAGTCGTTGTGGCCAGGTGCCTGGCATTTAAGAACGTCCTTGTTAGCCCGCCTTGATTTTTCCAATTTGTTAGCCTGGAAAGCACCCTGATCAGTATCAAACTGAGGTCTTCACAAGGCGGAATGAAGTTTCTCTTCGATGTTTCCCAAAGTGAAGGTAGCAATCTGGATTTTTTTTTTTTTTTTTTTTGGTTGCTTGGTGGGAGGTTTCTGTATTATTATTGTTTAAAGTCAATTATCCTTTCCTCCGTGTTCTTTTTCTGTTGTTTATTTTATCTGTCCTTCTCTCCCAGAGGGGCAGCATTAAGGCCCCCATTTGGTTTTTATTAGCGTAATCAGTTAATAGCTCTTCTATAATGCTTTACTTATTGTGTTAATTTTCTGTAGTTATGTCCAGAGGCAGCTTCCTGGAAGGCCACATTAAAAAAAAAAAAAAAAAAAAAAAAAAGATAGAAGTTCTAACTTATTTCTTCTTTAATGGGTCCGGATAGCATTTATAGCGTCAGCTAAGATTATTGAACACTGTTGATTTACAAGATTATTGGAAATATATATAAACTGCCGTGACTATTTTAAATAGGTCTAGGGTAACGCTAACAATTCCATTAGTATGGTGCCGGTGCAAACACTACCCTTAGTGTTTCTGTTGATCTGGCTCATCACACCAGTCCTTTGGATTTATCTAGAAGGGATTAGAGGAATGGGTGTATGCCGTTCTCGTGCATACCGTGGGAGTCACTATAGTTCTACTGCACAGGTTTTAGCGAAACTCCGGGTCCCAGGGACCACTGTCCAATTGCTGGTGGGATTTTATTTATTTATTTATTTATTTATTTATTTATTTATAATTTAAAAAATATATTTATTTATAATAAAAATATATTTTTTAAAAGTTTATTTATTTATTTTGAGAGAGAGAGAGTGAACGAGTAGAGGAGGGACAGAGACAGAGGTAGAGAGAGAGAGAGAGAGAGAGAGAATCCCAAGCAGGCTCCACATGGGGCTCGAACTCACGAACTGTAAGATCCTGACCTGAGCCAAAACCAAGAGTCAGATGCTTGACCGACTGCGCCACCCAAGTGCTCCCAATTTTTTTTTCAGTCTGTGTATTTATTTTGAGAGAGAGAGAACAAGCCGGGGAGGGGCAGAGAGAAGGAGAGACAGAATCTCAAGCAGGCAATGCACAATCAGTTCAGAGCCCGAGGTGGGGCTCGAACTCAGGAACTGTGAGATCATGCCCTGAGCCAAGATGAACAGGCCAATGCTTGCTTACCTGACTGCGCCTCCAGGCACCCCGCTGGTGGGGATTGTAATGGGAATATCCTACATGGTCTTTAGTACTCATAGAGAAGTGCTCAAATTAAAATGGAGCTTCAGGGCACAGCATAGGCACAGGTAACAAAGACGATGTTTATGATAAATGTGATAGGTTGAGCCCCCATGTTAGGTTGAATGTATGAATGAGATGAATGTCCTGAAGCGAAGCGAATGTGACTTTAGTGATCGGCATCGTGGGTTCTAGACCTGCCTCTGACACCATCCGGCGCTCCACCTGCCTGGGACATGAACTGACTCTAAGGCCTCTCAGGGTCACAGTTTCCTCCCCAAAAAACAAGAAGTCAGGATGAAAGTTCTAAGGTTCCTCCCAGCTTTCACCCCGTATGCAACGTGCAGTCAGTAGGAGCTCTGTGCATGAGCTCAGTGAGGAGGGATCATTAGCGGGTGACCGAATCAGTATTAGAATGCTTTGCATGGTTTATCAAGCCTCTGGAGATGAACACAGCACTTGGCACAAAATAGGGGCCCATCAATGCTTTTATAATAAATTCATTTTCATGGCGATGCCTGTGTAAAATCCCAGTTTTGAGAACCGTTTCTTGGTCTGGCACAATGGCTGGGAGTGGACGTGGGAACAGCACCGGAAGGAAAGTCACAGGGTCCTGCTGTGTGAGCCTGGGCAAGTCACTTTCTCTCCTTGGGTCTTTCCCCTTTCGTTTGTCCAATAAACGGGTTGGAGAAGAATCACCAAGGTAGCTTCGAACCTTGCAAGAATTGGCTGCTATGTAAAGCAAACGAGAAGGTTCAGATGTTCCCCCAACAGCTAGTGCGCAGGGCAGTTGAAGTGTATTAGCTGTGATTTAATGCTCCTGGGAAGCAGGACGCGGGTTTGCTACGGGGCTGGGCTGGGAAGGACGGGACAGAAAGGAGATCTGTGTGCTAAGCGTTGGCTGAAATTTTATGCAAAGAAGGAAATGAGGTCTCCTGTAATTGCCTGTTTCTGAGCTACAGAGTGTATCAAATGCTGTGTTTAAAACGGTGCGATGCCTAGTTGTTAGCACAGCGAACCACCTGTTTTGTCTGTCTCTATACCCAGCCAGTGGTGGTGATGTTTGAGAACTTTCCTTTCAGGCAGTTCCATCAAAGAGGGGCAGTGGAAGGCGACCCAGCAAAGTCACGACTGAGCATATTTGAAAAGAATGGGGATGAAGCCCATATACATTTCAATGGAAGTATTTTTAAGGCATTTCAAGGAGGTGTCTGAGAAATAATTATGAAGTTTAAAAAGAAAGAATCTTAACTTTGATCTGATTTTCTTCTGTGAAGCAATTAGGCTCATCATTTTTCAAGTGCTAAGCTGAAAATTCTAACGGCTGGACCCAAACCCTTTCATTTGCGTCTCGTGGGACTTCTATAATTCCAAAAAAAAAAAAAAAAAAAAAAAGAAGTTAAAAAATTTATTAAGGTGATTTTGCAGAGGGATTAATGCGTAAAGCGTTTTGCTGGTCAGCTCTCATCAAGCCCACAGCATCACAGAATAGAGGAGATTAAGAGCTAGATTGAAATTGCGCGAGAGTCCAATTAATAGCACAGAATTAAGAAACCTGTAAAGTTGATTTGACGGAGGGAAGAACACCGTCAAGGTGTGATCCGAGTTTTCCCTTGCAGGGAATATATCCTACCTGAATTTTAGTATTCACGGGACTAGCTCTCAAATTAAAATGGAGCTTCAAAGCTGAGCCAAAGGACAAACTAACTGACCTGAAGAACAGCAAAGGAGAAACTTACTATAAAAAAAAGTAATAGATTGAATCCCAATGTTAGGTTGCATTTCTCCTAAATTTTTTGAACATGAAATCCCTCATACTTCTTATACTAAGTGCTAGGCTATCAGTTCTCTCTCTCTCTTTTTTAAGTTTTTAAATTTATTTTGAGAGAGAGAGGGAGAGAGTGAGCAGGGGAGTGGCAGAGGGAGGGAGAGACAAAATCCCAAGCTGTCAGCACAGGACTCGAACTCACAGATGGAGATCATGACCTGAGCCCAGATCGAGTCAGATGCTTAACCAACTGAGCCACCCACGTGCCCCAAGACTGTTAGTTACTTGATGGGAGAAAATGGGTATTCATTTTTGCTTTCCCAATGCCTGGCACATGGTTCTTAGCATGATATTAGATTTTTATTAAATGTTTATGAAGTAGCAGCATCAAAATATTTTCTTAAATTTTTTTTTTTAAATTTATTTTTTAGAGAGAGAGAGAGAGATAGAGAGGACAGGGAAACAGAGGATCCGAAGCGGGCAGCCAGCCGACGCGGGGCTCGAACTCACGAACTGTGAGATCATGACCTGAGCCGAAGCCAGCCTCTCAACTGACTGGGCCACCCAGGTGCCCCCAAATACTTTGTTAATTAAACAAAAAGATGTCATGCCATCTCTCCCCGCCCCCCCCCCCCCCGTTACTAGATCAATTAACCAGTGTTTGTCTAAATTTTAAAAATCGGAAAACTTGAACTTTACAAAAACAATATGGATTTCTGGATTCTTTTGACAGTTCTGAGGGTGTGGCACTATTTATTCCACAGTTATATATGGTGACAATTAGCTGGGACCCAAGAGCAGGTGCCCCCATTAGACCGGGCTCCTTCCTGTTGCCACTTAACCATTTGACTCTAGGATGACTTCACTTTCTTACCTACCAGGCAGGTCCATGGGATAGATACTCAGATAAGGGGAGGATATTTGGTATGTGTTATATTTTTCCCCTTTTTTTAAAAGTTCATTTATTTATTTTGAGAGAGAGAGAGAGAGGGGCAGAGAGAGAGGGGGAGAGAGAAAATCCTATGCAGGGCTCTAACGCATGAAACCTCGAGATCATGACCTGGGCTGAAATCAAGAGTCGGACGCTTACCCGACTGAGCCACCCAGGCGCCCCTGTGTGTGTTCTATTGATGTCAGATGTGAATGAGTTAAAGCTCTAACCTTGAGCTTAATGGTTTTCTCCAGCCCGAGACTGGAGACTCTTACGTACTGTGCTTGGAGGGATTTTGTAGTGGGCACATTCCTACGACTTGAATATACTCCCGTGGGAATAGAGCAGAATTGGAGCTCTAAATAACCCTAATGATATCGGGTAGGAGCCCATCAGGGAATTGTTCAAGTTTGTCAGAGCATATTAAAATACAATACATTCACATCATCAAAAAGGATACATCAGTCCACCTGTCTCTACATTCCTTTCTGGTATTAAATTTGTCCAGGGACTTTTCAAAATTACACCTACCTCTACTCCCTCCCTTAGTGAATAGACATGTGGAGAGCAAACCAGAATAATGCACATTGGTGAAAAGTCCTATAATTGAAATCATTATTGCTTAAGACGCCATTGCTTTAATCAGCCCTATCATAAATCAATGCTTCTCGCAAGTGAAGGTTTGAAATAAAGTGCTCTTAAACAGATTGGGTCTCTTAAAAGGCATGATGCAATTGGGAAGCCCCTGAAAATGGATAAAAAAGTGGTTTCTGAATAGATGCGCTGGTTCCAGCATTTTATCTTCCACTTAATTTTTAAAAATATTACCTGGTCCTTTCTTAGAAATTACATAGTGGAGGCCTGTAATGGCCAGGCCTTTAACCCATTAAAAAAATTTACTCCCAGGAACAGTTAATATTTGACGTTTAATTGCTTTTCCTTGTTGGAGAGGAAAATCTGTTTCTTTCCTTCCTTTCTTGATTGACTTTTCAAAAATCACCTTGTGAGCTATAAAAATGGAGAGGAGTAATTGATTTTCAAAAACTCAAGTGCACGCACCTGTATTTGCATATGCGTCGTGCGTGTGTGTGTGTGTATGTTGTGTGTGTGTGTGGACATAACAACCTCTGTGTACCAGGGACAGGGACTTCCCCCACAATAACTGTGCAAGGCGGGTGTTACTATTTCCCGTTAACGTGGAGGCAGCGGAGGCTCAGACTGGTTCACTGCTCGCGTTGGGTCACACGGGTAGTAAGCGATAGGAGGCTGAGTCTTTATTTCTCCAACCCTGGGGCCTGCCTGTAGGGGGGTTTCATACCCAGCAGTGCAGGCATCCATGGAACCAGGCAAAAAGGCCATGCCAACGATCCCCATCATTGGAGTAACTAGTCTTCACTAGCCTGTTTAACTAACCACGTTCTGGAATTTAGCAAAGGGTGCCACGCGCCATCCAGAAGCGTCGAAAGAGTCCAGCTGTGATGTGTGCCCTACGCCATTGTAACGGAGCCAGGAGAAGCGGCTGAATGCTCCTTATAAGAGATAGCAACCCAGGAGAGATTTCTCCTCGGAGAGTTTTATGGGGATGAGCGGGGGTCAGATGTCCCCTCATTAGAAAAATGCCCACGCAGGCTTCAGATGAAGTTTTGGGGCTCCTCAGGACTGGTTTCAAGAGGAAGAGGGGGGTCACCAGGACGTTGGTGTGGAAAGGGTGAGGAGAAGCCTCTTCCTGGTTGCCTTGCGTTAGAAAATTTCCATTTCGACCTTGTCAAGCCCTCACCTTTCACGTGTGCTAAACTCACTAGCGAAGGCCAAAGGGTTCTCTTTCTCTCTTGTTTTCTTCCCACAAAACCAGGTATTATTTAGGTCTCTTGCAAAGCTGCACAGACCAACTGTCCCTCCTCAGATTATGCCTTCCAGAGCTCAGGCGATATGCCTCCTCGGGTTACACCTTCCACGTTTTGTGGTCAGATGTGGGCTGTGTCATTGTTCGTGACTCCACCTTGCAAAGATAATATTTCTATATGGGCCTCACCAGGTCTCGTTTCCTCTGGGATTGCTCCTGAGCGGGCTGTCTTCATGCCAGGGGCGGGCAGTCGAATCGCTGGCCTTCACGGGACCACTGGACATCTGGCAGAAAACAGGAAGCCGTGACTTCGCTCAGCCGGAAAACTACGAGGTGTGTGCCCGTCGGATGAGACATTGCTGAGAGGTTGAGTAGGATACTTGGAGAAAGGGCTTGGGAGGAAACTGACAGATGTTGAGGGAATGGAAATTTGTACCATTCACAGCATTTTTTTCTAGATCTGGAAACACAAAAGCTTACTTGTACACGGTCTTTCTGTTATTTATTTATTCCTCCCCCCCCTTTTTATTCCTGGTAATGGTGATTCCCATTGTTTACAGAGCAGTGGTCAAAAGTGAGGGCGCCTGGGTGGCTCAGTCGGTTGAGCGTCTGACTTTGGCTCAGGTCATGATCTCACGGGTGCGTGAGTTCGAGCCCCGCGTCGGGCTCTGTGCTGACAGCTCGGCGCCTGGAGCCTGCTTCGGATTCTGGGTCTCCCTCTCTCTCTCTCTGTTCCTCCCCCACTCACACTCTGTCTCTCTCTCCCTCGAAAATAAAGATTAAAAAAAATAGACCCACACATGGAGTTATTTAAAAAAAAGGGGGGAGTCCAATACAGCTGGGGTGTATTGTCAAAACCCTTTTTGGAAACCCATTTGGCAGTGTGTCAAGACCATAAAAATTTTTCGTAACCCTTGAGCAAATGATTTTACTCCTGGGAATCCATCTCAGTATCAACAGCAACAACAACTGCTCAAAGGTGTTCTTTACTTTTTTTTTAATTTTAATTTTTTAAAAGTTTTATTTATTTAAGGGATTTCCACACCCCGCATGGGATTCGAACTCACAAGCCCGAGATCCAGAGTCACATGCTCCACCGGACTGAGCCAACCACGTGCCCCTCCAGGATGTTCTTTAAACTATTGTTTACAGTACTTAGAATCTTAATGTAAACCTAAGAATATGGGACATGGAATTATCAAATGCTTTCTTTTTTTTTTTAAATTTTTTTTTCAACGTTTATTCATTTTTGGGACAGAGAGAGACAGAGCATGAACGGGGGAGGGGCAGAGAGAGAGGGAGACACAGAATCGGAAACAGGCTCCAGGCTCTGAGCCATCAGCCCAGAGCCCGACGCGGGGCTCGAACTCACGGACCGCGAGATCGTGACCTGGCTGAAGTCGGACGCCCAACTGACTGCGCCACCCAGGCGCCCCTCAAATGCTTTCTTGATGTTGGTTGGCAAATGATGTCATAGCATCGGGATGGGATGTGTACTCCTGATGATTACAGATACGTGGGCAAGATATGCTCAGTCATCATAATGGATAACATTTATTGTCTCCTTAATATATGACAGGCGAAGTGTCAGATCCTTTGTAATCACTGCCTCCTTGGGCGTGCGCGCAGATTAAGCCAGATTTTTTTGGTCTCCATTTTACAGATAAAGAAAGAGGAAGGTTCACTGGATTATCTGAGGTCGGACTGCTGGGGTGAGAATTGAACCCCATCCTGGTTGACGACAGAGTTTACACTCTTATCATTCCTCATGACGTGTGGATAATTTTATTTTTTAATGCTTATTGATTTATCTTGAGAGAACAAGACAGAGCGTGCACCCGTGTGTACACGGATAAGGAGCGGAGAGAGAGAATCCCAAGCAGCCTCCCCACCGTCAGCACACAGCCCTACGTGGGGCTCGATCCCATGAACCGTGAAATCATGACCTGAGCTGAAATCAAGAGTCGGGATGCTTAATCGACTGAGCCACCCACGCATCCTTTATGCGGATAATTTTAAGTAAAAAACAAATATTAGCCACCCAACCCCCCCCCCCCCCGCCACCCCCCGCAACAGACCCTGGAAAGAAGCCCCCAAACTCCAAACCCAAAACAAGCCAGCATCAACACACACAAATCTGACAAACTTTGCTCTTCTGGTAATCACACTGAAAAGTACATAGCAAAGCTTAGACCAAGAGAACGTGCCAAAGTTGAAAAAGCTCATCTGCGACCAGCCAATAACATGCCAGGTGGGTATCTGAAGCAACAGTTACTGTTTCAGTCTTTTCTCTGGATGGGAATCAATTCTCTCTTTCGCTGAGAGAATCCAATTAATATTATTCTGCCAATTTAAGGAAGTAAATTTTACAAGGAAGCAAATCTTGCATTTAGGTGGGAAAGAGTTTGTCCAAAGAGACTTGAGAATTCTCTTGAGGACCAGGCCCTAGACCGGTGGTTCTTAACTTATTTTGTGCGAGAATGCATTCGGCAATATTGGTGGCAACTGTGGTGTCTGATTCCGGGGGGAAAAAACGTACGTGTCCATCCGTGCCGCGTTTTGTTATATATCTGTTTACTTTTGAAAGCTTTCAGGGTCGTGGCTGGGTTGAAGGTTTAAATCAAAATGTCCCCTTGTGTTTTGGCTTGCAGAATGTTCTTTGTCCCCCCGACGTGGGCGGGGGGGGTGTTGTTTCGCTGGTGCTCCAGACGCCCCTACGGTTTCTTCGGAGCCTCGTCTACACCTGTGACACTAAGGTTTGTGAAGTCACTCGAGTCTCATGAAGGATTTAGTTGCACTGCGTTGCCGTGAACGCTTGGATTTGGACGCAAGGCTCACGACTGCCTTCTGGATTTTCCATGGTAGGGTGAAAAAAAAACATGCGTGACACACATCACCAAGAATCCATGTCTGTGCCTGGCAGTGTAATCGAGAAAAGCTTTGGAATGCGAGTGGACGGCATTATGAATAGCTTTCCTTAGCACACCTGCAGAAAGGCACTACCTTTAGACACACCTTTGTCAAGCGCGTGTGCGTAAGGCAAAGTGTTAGACAGATGTGACAAATGGGTGGGTGATGCCTTTGTAGAAGATTCTCCCAGGACTCTGATGGGCTGAGGTTTAGAGATGCCCATACAGCCTCCGGGCGCTAAGAAGATTACAGCCGGGGCCCGATATCAGCCCATGAAATATTTTCATCATCAGGATGAAGAAAATTATTTTGCACTGTTTCTGTTGTTCGGAAGTGGAAACATTTTCGGGTGTGAATCCCCCAAAGGACTTTCTGTGGACTCCCTACGTCTTATCCGGGATTGTGCAGTATGGAGTCAGAAACGCCACGGGAAGAAGTCGTTGGCCTGCCTTCTCCAGGAGCTTTCCCTGGGCAGTCGTCTCTGCCCATGTTATAGAAGACGGCAAAAATCCGAGCCATCGTGCATCTGGCCAATTATGCAATGCTCCGTCGCGAGGGGAAATTCCTTCCTCACCCCAGCTGGTGAACAGTTATGCCCTGGAGCCCAGGACGGCCATGCCTTGTAACTTTTTAACCTAGTTAGTGTAACTGCCAATATTATTCCTATTCATATAAATGTCTAATCCTTTCTTGAATCTTGCTAGACTATTTGCCTCAATAATACCCTGCGGCAGTGAATTCCACAGGTAGATTATACGCTGTTTTAAGAAGTATTTCCTTTTTTTTTTTTCATTTTAAATTTGTTACCTTTTCACGTCACAGGATGGCCCTTGTTCTTGCATGAAGGGGCCCGCGATCCAGGCGTTTCAAGTTCTGCTTTAATTTTTCCAAGCGCTTCGCCATCATTAGAACTCTGTCTTCGTCAGGTATTTTCGGTTTTGGTGTATCCGATCTTGATTAAACGAGATGATTGACGTGAATAGTCTCATATGGCTTTGGCACATAGTAGGCACCGGAAAAAAGCTCTCCTTGGTATTCATTCCACTTATTGGACAGCTTTTTTTTTTTTTTGAGTACCTACTGCGTGCAGGAATCATTGTAAGTATTGGAGGGACAGCGTTGATTGAGACAGGGTCCTTGTTTGAAGGACCCAATTTCCTAGAGAAGATGAGCAGCGACATAGTGAACAAAGATGAACGACATGGTCTCCAGTCGTCGTAAGTACTACGGGAAAATTAGAGAAGAGTGGTTGGCGGAGGATGGAAGGGGCCCCATGAGATTGCACCGTCAGGGAGTAACTCACTGAAAAGGGGCCGGTTGAGCTGGCCCTCAAGGAAGCATCTGTGTGAAATCTCCATGAAGGTGAACCCACGCTCCCAGACAATGCCTGGCAGGAGGTCAGATTCCATCCTTATTGGTTGGGTGAGTGAATGAATGGAGGTGGAGAAGGGAAGCCTTAGTTATAGAAATCGTCCAGTAACTTCCCATAGACCCAGGAGTTACACTTCTTGAATCCCGACATTCTGTAACTCCAAAGACCGTCGGAGTAGAAAAAAACCCAGGGAACTTAGTTAGACACCAGAGGGTGTGAAGCACTTTGCCGTGTCCCCAGCCACCTCCCTTGGATGACCTTGGGGAAGTCACCTGGTCTCTCCTCCTCAGCCCTGCACGCCCTTTCTTCTCTCTTTCCCGTCTCCTTCCTTGTTTTCTCGGTTCCCTGTTTTTGTCCCTGCCTCTGCCTAAAACTCATCAGTGGCCCCCGTGGCACTTAGCGTTCCGCTAAGTGACTTAGGTGAGGGCGGCACAGGAGTTGGGAGGGCGGTGGTTGCTTTTCTGAAATACTGTCTTTTTCTTTTCTTTTTTTTTTTAAGTTTATTTATGTATTTTGAGAGAGAGCGAGCACGAGGAGGGGAGGGGCAGAGAGAGAAACAGAAAATCCCAAGCAGATTGCGAGCCGTCAGTGCAGAGCCCGACGTGGGTCTTGATCTCACAGTTGGGAGATCGTGACCTGAGCCGAAATCAACAGGTGGCCACCTAACTGACCGAGCCAGCCACCCAGGCACCCCTGAAATGTTGTCTATTTCTTAAGGACTTGAAACACGGAATCGGATGGCACTTTTGCCAGCTGAAACAGGGGACTGGAGGTGTATTTCCAACAGCGATTGCTTGGTTTTATTTTGTTTATTGCTGGGTCTCCCGGGGTCAGATTAACCAAACTTCTAGAAAGACAGGGGCTTTGCCTGAATTTCTGAGGCAATCCTTCCCCCACAGAAAACGGAGACTTTGGTTAAAATGACCTGATTGCCTGCTTGTAGCTTCCTTCTGTGTTCCAGAATATGAACGTTTATTCTTTCTAATTGCCCCTTAATTCACTTTTAGTTTTTTCCCATGTAGGCAATTCGAAGGAGGGGCCCGTGCAGCTTTGCACGATAATGTATTAGAAAGGCATTTTCAAGGAATCAATTATTAGCATTGTTTGTACGCACGGTTCAAATTTACTGGCAAAGTGCGCGGGCCTCGGGTTTACGAGGTAGCGGTCTGCCAGGCTCCTTCCGGGAGAAACCCTGAAATGGGAGAAGTGCCCTTTTGGTTTCCCTCACCCACGTGTCCTTTGCTTTCTTCCTCTCCTTTCAACACCTCCCTCCGTTCCTGGCCCTACAGAACTCTGTGGAACAGCCGGGCCTTTTACACCTTAACGTGAAGACATTTTATGGGTTCTCCCCGCCGGCTCCAGGCCGGGCCCCCATGGAAGCGAGGTGTGCAAAGGAATAAATCTTCAATGGTATAATTTTAGACCGTGTGGCAACTGGGAAGGGCGGCTATTTTGGGCTGCGGGGCTTTCTCCTTGACCTGAGATGGTATTACTTTTCCTGCCAGGGGTGCGCTCGGCCAGGCCCGCACGCGGTCCTCTGAGCCACGTGCCTGCCATGGCTGGGGGGTGCTGTGCCCCTCCAGAGTTCTGGGCATCTGTGCAAGCGCCTGAATCTGTCCACGTGCACCCACCTAGGTGGCATTTCGAGGTGGTGGCTCAGGCTACCCTTGGGGGGCAGCGTCGGTGGGAGACGCTCCCTTCTACTCAGTGAGCGGGGACGTGTGCTGGTCCGGTGTTTGCCCCATCCCTCAGCCTCCATTGCTCAACCAGCCATTCGGTGACCGTTCTGGGCGTCACCCCCTCTCTGAGCAAGGTGACCAGGCGGTCTCTGCACCCCTCCTAGGAGGTCTCATTTGGAGCTGCATTTGGGGTGTCTTCACAGCGATCCTGACTCCCCCCCTGCCCCCCGCCCCCCGCCCCGTCCCGCTGTCTTCCCACTCAAGCTCCTGATCAGCTGCAGCCTGCACACCCCTGTCCTCGCTGGGGAAAGCGAGTCAGGACTCCCCCGCAGCAGGTGGGCGGGACAGCGACCAGAAGATCGGAGGGTGGCCCGAACAACGGTGTTTTCCGGAAGAGGCTAGACAATATCATCACTGGGGAGAGTATGTCGTTCACAGTTGTGGTCGTTGAGGTTTGTTTTTGTTTTGTTTTTTGAAAGAGAGAGCGAGCATGAGTGGGGGGAGGGGGAGAGAAAGAGAGAGAGAGGGAGAATCCCAAGCGGGCTCCTTGCTGAGCTGGGTGCCCCACTCAGGGTTCAAGCTCACGACTGTGAGATCATGACCCCAGCCGAGATTGAGAGTCAGAAGTCCCCGGGGGGCACCTGGGTGGCTCAGTCGGTTAGGCGTCTGACTCGCGATTTTGGCTCAGGTCATGATCTGCACAGGGTGTGAGTTCGAGGCCCACATCAGTCTCTGTGCTGACAGCCCCGTGCCTACTTGGGATTCTGTCTGCCTCTCTCACTGCCCCTTCCCTGCTTGCTTCCTATATCTTTATCGAAATAAATAAAAATAAACTTAAAAAAAAAGAGTCAGAGGCTCAACTGACTGAGCCCCCAGGCACCCCTTGTTCATAGTTTTTACAACCCAAAAAGTACGCCCAAGGCCCAGAGATCCTTCAGGAAGGAGGGATAGTATCAGCAAAGGACAACAAAAATGGGAACGGTTATTTTTTAAAGGATCTGAGCTTATGTATGCCAAAAAAGAGAAAACAGAAGCCTTCTATAGGTATAAGAGAATGTGGTGCTCTCTTCCACAAGTCCCCTGGCCATTAAAAAAAAAGGGGGGATTTGGGGCGCCTGGGTGGCTGTTGGTTGAACGTCCGGCTTTGGCTCAAGTCATGATCTCACGGCTCGTGAGTTCGAGCCCCGCATTGAGCTCTGTGCTGACAGCTCAGAGCCTGGAGCCTGCTTCGGATTCTGTGTCTCCCTCTCTCTCTCCCCCTCCCCTGCTCGTGCTCTGTCTCTCTCTCTCTCTCTCAAAAATAAAGAAACATTCAAAAAAAAAATTTAAAAAAAAGGGGAGAATTCTGGATTTGAAGAGAGACAGAGAGAGAGAGAGAGAGAGAGAGAGACAGAAAACAGGGTGAGGAAGAGACTGGAAGACAAGAAGAACCCGACTCAGGAACGTAAAATTGTGGAGGGTGAGACAGAGAGAAAACGTATCGGGAGATACGATGAGGTCCGCTGGTGGCCCAGGCTGGGGTCGCCCATAAGGCTTCCCCACCGGCACGCGACGACTGACGCTGGCCCTCGCCGCAGCCTTGGCTGGGTCCTGCTCACTCTCACCACATCTCGTCCCTGTGCTTCTCTCCTGGTCTACTCGGGGCTACAAGGCGAGTAACCCAAGGGAGCAAGGTGGAAGCTGAACCCTCCTCTCTGGCCCGGCCCAGGCAATACTTTGTGGGTCCATGAGTGAGGAAGCTCAGCTCAGATTCAAGGAGAAGGCACGCAGACGCTTCCTCTGGATCTGAGGAGTGTTCCCGAAGCTGTGGCTGTGGCTGAAAACCGCCAAGATGTCCAGTCATGACGTCCCCTGTTCTCGACCTTCCAACCTTCTTGTCTAGCTGGAGCTCTGAAAGTCAACCCAGTGATCCTCGCAAAAGAATGAAATATCCAGGCTCCAGAAAGGTGGGGCGGTAGAGGGATATGCACCAAGTGAAGTACAAGGTCAGCTCTTGCATGTGGAGAGGCCTGCGGCACTGGGGGGGGGGGCACTGGCCTCTTATCTTCTGGAGGGCTTTGCGGGCGAATCAGATGGCTGCGGCTAACATCCCCTAACTCTGGAGTGGGTGTTCCGGCTCACTTTATCCAAGCCCTTGTGTTTGTCTTGATACCTTCTTATCTTGTGACCTGTTTTCTCTCCCCGTGCCTCACCTGCATTCCAACCAACCATCCTTGCTTTCAACCACGTTATTCTTCTGTGATCCGAAAGCTGTCTCCATCACTTTCTCTCCCTTGGTCATCACCTTATACTTCTGTGCGTGGAAAAGACGCACCACCCCCTTCCTCTCCCTCGAGTTTGGCTTCTCCACTGCCCTTGTCAGACCAGTAGCTCTCCCTGCCCTTCTCCGTCCCACTCACCTGACCGCTTGCAAATCTGTATTTTCATTGAGGGCTCCCTCCTTGGGGCCATTGTCTGTTGCCTTCTAACGCCGTGTCTTCCGTCCATGTAGCTCATGCCTTTCTTCTCTGTCTGACTTGTCTTATCTTAGGTGCCGTCTGTCTGGCATGTCGCAGGGCCATGGCCCCTGGTGTGCCCAACGCCCAGCATCTCCGTCAGATAGAGTTTTGACATCTTCGCGGTGAGGTCTCGTCCACACCCACGGACTTTCAGGCGGGATATGTTGCTCAGCTGCCCACCTTTGTCTGGTAAGAGTGTCTTATATCCCATCACCCCTAAAGATATGTTTCCCCCCTCGTCTTGGTCTCTGGTCTCCAAATATTATCCACTATAGACATTCACTTTTTTTTTTTTTTTAATTTTTTTTTTCAACGTTTATTTATTTTTGGGACAGAGAGAGACAGAGCATGAACGGGGGAGGGGCAGAGAGAGAGGGAGACACAGAATCGGAAACAGGCTCCAGGCTCTGAGCCATCAGCCCAGAGCCCGACGCGGGGCTCGAACTCACGGACCGCGAGATCGTGACCTGGCTGAAGTCGGACGCTTAACCGACTGCACCACCCAGGCGCCCCTAGACATTCACTTTTAATCCTCATGCAGACTGGGATCCTTTCCTCCTCTTCGTATAAAAGCGATACATACCTGCTGTGGAAAACCTAGAACCCGCAAAAAACCATAAGAAAACAAATGTCGTAGCCATCAACATGGTTGACCCCTCCATACTGAGCATTTTTATTTGCAACAAAATAGAATCACTACCATCTACGTAGTGGGCAGTGCCTTCCTTCAGGCGGTTTGCTGTTTTATAGACTCAACTGTTTTCTCTTTTTTTAAATGTGTATTTATTCATTACAAAATATTTAAGTTTATTCATTTTGAGCAGGGGAGGGGCAGTAAGCGAGGGGAAGAGAGAATCCCAAGCAGCCTCTGCACTGTCAGTGCAGAGTCCGATGCGGGGCTCGAACCCATGAACCATGAGATCGTGCCCTGAGGTGAAGTCAGACGCTTAACCCACTGAGCAGCACCCCCCCCCCCCCGCCCCAGGCGCCCCCGGTTTGTAGACTCAACTGTTACAAATCTACAGTCTCGGGCCCCAGCTAATTGAACCTCTGTGGCCATCTGCTCTCACCTTAGGATGAAACCGGATGATATTAGGATCTGGAGCCATAACAGCACATCAAGGTGGGAATTGGAATTTTCACTTTGAAGCCTAAAGCTTTATTGGAGAAGGTGGTTTGCAAGAGACAAGTAGAGAAGACAGTTGCTGACAGGCTTTGCTTGGATCCTGGCACTCATTCCCGCGGGGAATTTTGTGCCCTGGTCTTTTATTCGTATCTCACATCCTTCCTTAGTCGGGGAGCTGTATCTGTGGGATTCTGGTATTTCCACCTAACAATAGTTGAGAGAGGGGACACTCCCTGGCCACCTGCTCTTTTCACTTAATCATGGTTCATAAGCTTTTTGTTGGGGGGGGGCTCATTATCCATTCTTCCAGATTATAAGTTTGGGACAGCTGTGGATGTTTGAATATTTATGGGGAAAGTGGACCATCCTACTCAAACTCTGGCGTTAGGTAGCACTAAGTCCAAAATGCCTGCTTTGCCGCTTAGTTTGGTATGTGATTTGGGCAAATTACTTAAACACTCTGTGTCTCAGAGTCCGCATCCGTAACATGGATATAACAATATGGTCAAGTGATGTAATGTATCAAACATCCCCAGGACACAATCTGCCACACAAGTAAGCCTTCAGTAGATTTTGCGGATAGTTGCACGAATGATCAAAATCCTAAATTGTCTGTAATTACTCATGAAACGACCCCCCTGTTTTTCAGCATTATAATCAAAGCTGTAATGAAGATCCCCAAATATTTACGCATGATTTTCTTTCATTTATTTATTTACTTATTAAAAATTTTTTAAAAAATGTTTATTTATTCTTGAGAGAGAGAGACAGGGAGCGAGCAGGAGAGAGGCAGAGAGAGAGGGAGACACAGAATCTGACGCGGGCTCCAGGCTCTGAGCTGTCAGCACAGAGCCCGACGCGGGGCTCGAACTCGCGAACCGCGAGATTGTGACCTGAGCCGAAGTCGGCCG
This sequence comes from Leopardus geoffroyi, assembly GCF_018350155.1. Classification (NCBI taxonomy): domain Eukaryota; kingdom Metazoa; phylum Chordata; class Mammalia; order Carnivora; family Felidae; genus Leopardus; species Leopardus geoffroyi. Next base: position 14,925,563 of record NC_059337.1, on the reverse strand, counting down.
CTTTACCGACTTAGCCACCCAGGCACCCCATGCATGATTTTCTTGAGAAAAGTGCTGGAAGTTGCATCTTCAGACCACAGATGATGGACATTGAAGAGTTCAGAACTGTCACTGCTTTTGCTGAATCACCTAAGTTGTCTATACCCCAGGCTTTCCCATGTTTTTCTTGTCCACAGTTTCAGAGACAGTGTGTCTCTTTCTGGGTCCAGGATTTGTTGTACGCTCAGCTTCCAGCAAAATGAAAACCGGGTCACATCTGACATTTCTTTTATTTATTTACTTACTTGTTGATTTTTACATCGGACACTTAAATTGAGGCTCTTCCGAGTAGATTTCACTCACTCGTTCAGTTATGCGCTCACATGCCAGGTGCAGATTAAGTTTGTGTATGAACTAGGCTTAAAGGATCGGTTTATATTCTCAGAGCTGACTCCTGCTAACTACGGAGTGGGCTTTGGAGCTTTGAGGAAGAGTTCTAGACCGTTCTAAGGAAGTCAGATACTGACCAGGGCTGAATGATATCTAGGCAGTCTTTCCTCTCTAGAAATAAGAATATTGGAAATAAGAACCCCTTGATCCCTTGACCTGCTGGGGATGATCCAACTGTAGACCCTTCCTTGGCTTCCTGGCTCAGGAAATATCCACATGAGATCCCGTGAGATGCTTCTTTGAGCCATCCACTGTGCTGAGCACTGGAGAGACACGGAAAACCCAACAGCCTCCTTGTCTTCAAGGAGCATTGTCTGTTGGACAAGCAGATGTACACACAATTCTAGGTCCAAGTTAAATTTGCCAGAATGGAGGAGGTCCGCGTAAGGAAATTCCTGAGCCAAGGTCCGCACGGTTAGCCTGATGGGTCTCCAGAGGGTGTTGGTTGGTCCAAAGCTACAGCACTTAAAACATTTTTAGTTGCCAACAGTTAACAACTGGAGATTTCTGTCTCCCTTTGGAAACAAACAAACAAATAAATGGATGTATTGGTAATACCGAGCCCTCATTTTACCCCGGCAGCAGTGAGGAGTGGCTGATCCGTTAGCCAGGGCTTGGGTTCTCTTTTTTAGCACTGTCCCCACCACGTTTGCTATCTGGATGAGCCACGGGCTTATGACCACAGGCCTAGTTAAGGGGCCTTTATGCTTCCCCAGAGAGCTGTGCTAGAAAGGAGGGCTGCAGGGTAAGCAAGAAGTTGCTCAGGCGGAGGGTGGGCCACCCATGGCGAGCAGAATAGCATGTGCAAAGGTACTGGGGCTTGGGCACAGAGGCCTGCTTGGGTGATGACAAACAGATGGGACGGGAGAGGAGTTGGATATTCGAAGGAAGGGACCGAGAGAAAAGAGTTGGGGAGGCATGCCAAAGTAAGGAATTTGGATTCTTTTTTTGCTATTAGAACTGGAGCTGGTGACTGATCAAAGAATAGCTACAAAGAGTGCCTCCTAACAGTGCCCTGACCTCAATGGTGGCACCTTGCAGAGTACGATATGTGCAGAACCTCATTACGTCCTGACACCGAGCCCAGGAGACGTGTGCTTTTATTCCCCTCGCCTTACAGATGAGGAAAGACGGATAGAAGGAGGTTGCTTAAGTGACTTCCCCAAGGTCACAACCAGTCAGTTGGCAGAGCAGGAAGGGGACCTCAGGCCTGACTACAGAGCTCACCGCTTGACTCCCAGATGGCATCCGTGCTTCAGAACCACTACCCCGGCAGCCAAGGCAGGCTTGCTTTGGGAGTGGGTAGGAGAGGCCGACAGACAGAGCAGGGGGGCTTCGTGCCTGTCCGCTGCCGTGGCCGGCAGGAGAGCGGGAGGGCCGCACCGCGCAGCGTCCGTGCGGCGCAGAGAAGGGGGTGGATGGAGGATACGTGGAGTTAGACCTTCCTCCGTGGAATCTGCCAGCACAGGCGTTTCCTCTTCCTCCTGTGAATTCTCAAAAACGCTCTGCGTCTCTTTCCCCGGGCTCCCTTGTGCCACGACCTCATGGCAGCTTTGCGCACCTCGTGGCAGCCTGTAGAGTTTAAGTTCGCAAGGGGCAGGGGGAGTTTTGCTTTAGTTGCCTCAATTTTCTTTTTGCATCGCCGAGCACAGTGCTTTCGTGAACGACTGCGTTCCCAAATTATCGCTTTCAGATCATTTCTCCTTACATATGCATTTATTTGAGAAGTCCGCGGCAGGTGAAACACTTTTTTTTTTTTCTTTTTCTTTTTTCAAATAGGAAAATCATCTCTTTACACAATCCACTTGAAGCTCTTTGGAAACGTGAGGGAAAGTAAGACGGGGAAGTTGTTTAAAAGCGGCAAACCTTTTAAGAGCCAATGTCACATTTATTGCTATAAAATATTTTTCTCTCTCTGTTAGACATCTGGTTCCCATTACGTACAGTATTGGGTACTTGAGTTCACCAGGCATTTTGCATACCAAGCAGTGTGCATGCGAAATCGACCCCCCCCACCCCCACCATCCACCGGTTCGTATTTGTCTCACGCTAGTCAACCCTTCTATCACCAACTTAATTCTTCCCAATATGCTTTCGAGGTTAGTTTGCTCATACTTGGCTCGAGGACCAAGTTGCCAGCGTCTGAGAAACGAGGAACTTCATCGTGGAGTCTCTGCTTTGTGTCACTGCATGGTCCAACTATATAATCTAGCGGGGAAGTCAATGAAACATCTCAATCTTAAGTCTATATTTCCCGGTAACATTGACCCAGAAATGAGAAACACAATATGGAATGTTTGCTAATGAGTCGTGAATTTCATTATAATTGCTTCCACATTCGGGATAGTGCCCTTAAACCATCTAATCTTGACATATCCTGCAACAATCCCGTGTGTTGTAAATGATTTTGTTTTATTCCTTAGGTTACCGTTAAGGGGCTATTTTATGCTTCATTTCATTTTCTTAAAGAAAACCACACACGTGTGTGCACACGCTCACACACACACACACACACACACACACACACACACATCAGTGAGGCTTTTGCCCCGATGTGTATGTTTGGAAATAAAATAATTACGAAACCAAAAGGAGACCCCATCCTTTGGTTCAGGAATAACAACAAACACATTTAGGAAGAGGGTTGAAATCGGGCCTGTTTGGAGTTCTTAATTCTCTGAGAATTAAAGCCAGAATCGAGCAATGCCTCGGCCAGCGGCATCCTGTCCCCTCCCTCTCTGGACTTAAGAATCTATGACTGAATGGACGGACGCAGCTAGCATTCAGTACAGTAATAATGGAAAATTAAATACGACTTTTAAAAACTGCTCACATTATAAAGTGATCTATTAGCATTATATGACTTTAGCACTTAAAGTGACTGATTCTAATTGGACGATTTGGCCCATGGCAAGCATTAAAGAGCTGCAGAATCTTGTGGGTATTTTAAAGTGGATTTTCTTTGGAGGAAAGCTTTGTTCTTGCTCCTGAAAAGGTTGTGCGGAAGAAATCGCTCAGTTCGGGCGGAGCCACAGGTGATCGTGTGTGTGTGTGCGTGTGTGTGTGTGTGTGTGTGTGTTTTCTTTGGTTCCGGCAGCAATAAGGCAAATGGTAAAAACAGTTCTGCATTTTTTCTCCTTTTTTTTTTTTTTTAATTAAGGGAAACTCTGTCTTTACAGCTTCTGGATATTATCCTGAAGAAGTAAAGATGGATGGCCTTCTCTGATGAGCTTTTTTAGCAACCGGACAGGCGTTCTTTTCCTGCACCTGGTTGGCATACCGTATCCTGCTGAATCTTTTCTGCGCAAGCCTGAGGGTCACTAAGATGCGGCTACGGTATCACACCTCGAGCTGAACTTAATTTAAGCACGTGATCACAAAACGAGGGGGTAATTCTCGCGGTATGGACTACGGGAAGCTTATAAACCGAATAGTATTATAAATGGCACCTTCTTACGCCGAGGGAGTCCTTTTTAAATTTCCATGTTGAAGCCAAACTGAACTTTTACCTCGATCTCCGTGCATAGGAATTTCCCGTGGGTGGTTCTCGGATCTCTCAATTGTGGAAAAACTGCCTACTATGCTTCAGAAGAGTTTTGATCCAATGACCCACATTGTTATCCGCGTAACCCACCGCGGGTTCTTGAACGTGTGATGTAAAAACTCCATGGGGCGCCTGGGTGGCTCAGTCGGTTGGGCGGCCGACTTCGGCTCAGGTCATGATCTCGCGGTTTGTGAGTTCAAGCCCCGCGTCGGGCTCTGTGCTGATGGCTCGGAGCCTGGAGCCTGCTTCGAATTCTGTGTCTCCCTCTCTCTCTGACCCTCCCCTGTTCATGCTTTGTCTCTCTCTGTCTCAAAAATAAATAAACGTTAAAAAAAAATTAAAAATAAATAAATAAAAACTCCAGGAACACGGTCGGAGCACAAACACCAGCCTTATTTGTTTGAAGCATCTCTTTTTAAAATGGGACTTTAACGGTTAAGCATCTGACTCTTGATTTCGGCTCAGGTCACGATCTCTCGGCTTGTGAGTTCGAGCCCAACGTCGGGCTCTGTGCTGACAATGCAAAGTCTGCTTAGAATTCTGTCTCCCTCTCTCTCTGCCCCTCCCCCACTCGCTCTCTAGCTCTCTCTTAAAAATAAAAAGTAAAAAAAGGAAAACTGGGGCACCCGAGTGGCTACGTTGGTTAAACGGCTGTCTCTTGATTTTGGCTCAGGTCATGATCTCACAGTTTGTGAGTTTGACCCCTGTGTCAGGCTCTGTGCTGATGATGTGGAACCTGCTTGGGATTCTCTGTTTCCCTCTCTCTGCCCTCCCCCACTTGCACGGTATCTCTCTCTCTGTCTCAAAATAAATAAATATTTTTTAAAAAATACATAAAATTAGCCTTAATTTTTTTTTTAAAGACATGCTAAGGTAGAAAGAACTTTAAAGGCGCGCTGGCTTCTTGTGAGTTTTTCACTAACACTTCCCTGTAGCTTATAATAGCTCTCTCTCTTCCAAAACCTGGAATCTGCAGAAGACAGCAGAAATACCTGTTATTGACCTGAATTAGGATAAAAGGAAAAGAGAAGATAAGATCATAGCCGTCGGCGCTTTGTTTATGAAAACATCATTTTGAGGATGAGCTTGAATCAGACAAAAGTAATGTACCTCCCTCTCCTTCCAGCATATTTGACATGCCAGCCTGATCAGACCAGGAGAACAATGCCCAGAATCAGGGCATTGCCTTTCCTCTATGCTAGGGTCGTGCAGGATAGCATCATTTAATCCTTAAGATGGTTCTTTGCTGTTCTACAAATACATATGAAACTAAAAAAAAAAATATATATATATATATATATAAAAATATGAAGGCGTATGAATATAAGAACAAAAAATACAAATGTGTTTTTAAAAAAGTTATCCTATTTTATTTGAAAAGTTTTAGGACTCACAGGAAGTTGTAAAAATAATTCAGAGAGATCCTCTGTCCTCTTTACCCAATTTCCCCCTAGGATAGCATCTCATACAACCATAGTACCTTGTCGACATTAGGAAATTGATTCAGCACTGTTATCGCGGCTATAGACCTTATTGGGACTTAAACAGTGTTTTTTATGCATTCTCTTTTAGGGTCTATATTAATATGGAGAAATGCATTGACCATCAGTGTTAAGGAACATCTCTCACTGGTAAGTATTGATGGTATAAAATATCCTCAGATGATGTGGTTTTGCATAGCCTGTGGCTGACTTAAGGGGAGGTAGGATTGGTTGTCTTAACGAGGACCCTTTATCCGTGTATTAGGTGACTAAGAAAATAATCAATCCTATAGCAATTACCAACTGGAGACACAAAGATGGCGGCATTGACTCTGCTCTCAAGGAACTCCCAGAAGGAGACAGAAAAAGAATCAACACAGAGAGTTGTATACCACAGAGCAAATGAAACAGCCCCTCATTACTGAGCGCTAACAGGTACATTAGCCATAAAGGGATTAAGAGGCATACCTCCCGTTCTGTGGCTCTTACTGTCCAGTGGAGAAGACAAGACCCTTAACAAGTGATGGCAGCAGAGGTTCTACCACAGGGCGGGGGGCTCAAAGTGAGTAGGTCCTGACCTGGTCAAAGGGTGCGGGAAAGTGACTCAGGAGCATGTCCTGTGACCACAGCCCGCTTTTCAAGATGTTGAGAATGACGGCTTACAGGATCTTTGGACAGCCTGCTTCATTCAGAGCCTATATAGCATCTCCTGGCTCTGGCTGTTGCCTGTGAACGGAGGGCTTGCTACCAAAAGAGCGGTCATTGTTTCTTAGAACTGACTCAGATGTTCTTTGATGTCATGCCTGATATGCCAGATCTTCCCTGCTCAACGCTGGGAAGGCCTGGAGCTGGGCTCACACAGAACAGGGGGTGGAGAGAGGTCTGTTTTCTAGTGGTAAGGGGGATGTGGTTTCCTAGAGCAGGGATGGTAGACCGTGCCAGAAAAAGAGGACCATTGTACGCTTTAAACATCGAGGTTCCTCATCCAGACTGTCACCATACTATCCTCAGCTAGCCTATTACAAATGTGAATCTGGGCGTTTCCTGCTCAGAACCCCTCAGTTGACTTGCGCTGGACTCCAGGCGGCATCCAAAATTCTTACTGTGGCCTAAAAGGCCCTGCATGGTCTGGCCCAACCTTCCTGGGTCCCCGGGGCTGGTCACATTCCACTTTGCCTCCAGATCCCAGGGATCCGTTCTCGCTGGACTGTTGAATGGCCCTTTAACTTGCTAAGCTGTGTTCCACTCCTGGGCCTTTGCCAGTGCTTCCCCCTTGTACCTTCATCTGTAACCTCATTCTTCAGGCTTGTATTGTAAGACTTTCTGTACTGAAGCGTCTGTCTCTATGAAGTTCCCACCAAGAGTCCCATTTTATCTGTACTGATGCCTCTTGTATGCATTACGTATATAATCTTATATTCGATGATACAATTACATATCTGTCTCCCCTATTATACTGTGAGTTCCGTGAGGGCAAGGATGATGTCTACTTTTGTGATGATCTCCTCAACGTTCAATAAGTATTTGTTGAATGATTTATTGAATGGAGGGATAGATGAATGAATGACATAATGATACGGCCCCTCCTTTCTCCCTTAAGTTTAAGGAATGTCCCATCTGGGATTTGGACATATTTATAAACTCTTTGTTTGGGGATCATTTGTTTTGGGTTCACTTCTGAGGTCTTTCTCATGTTCAGGCAGGAATAGCTTTTCATAGGAAATCATGGCTGAGGCGATTTGGTCTCCGGTTTGGCCTATTCCAGTGGATTCTGTTTTGTGTGTTTTATCTGGTCATTTCAAGGCCACTCCAACAAAGGAGTGGCCATTCCTCATCAATGTCATGACCATTCATTGGCAAAGAATGGCCCGGAGCTTCTTTGCTAATCTCAGGGCTCTCTGAGCATGGCACTTTGATATGTTGGTGATCTTGACAGTGGGAACATTTCAGCAGACAGGTCCAGCACACCCTTGGAAGAGTCGGTAGCTGGATTCTAGATCCAAATCCTGTTTTCACTGGCGTCAGGATGGAAAAGGTCATTATGGATGGGGACGAAGGAGGCTCACTTGTGGATCAAATCTAAGAGGTATGTGGAACAGGGAGAGAGACAGAGAGAAGCCAGGGACCATCTCCATGGAGGAATGATCTTTGAGCTAATTCTAGATTGATGGTCAGATTTGAATTAGTTCTATGGGAATATGTGACAGGAGGTAAGGATGAGGCAGAGGCAGTGGTGTGTGTAAAGGTCCTGGAGATAAGTCTGATAAGAAGGCTCAACCAAGCCTCTGGAGAATTAGGATACAAACCCATGTCTCTTGAAAAGAGTGGTCTTCCCCCTGTCCCTCAAAGTTGAGTTTTCTAGATAATTTCTTCAATTTTGTGGCTAGTACCTACCTAGTCTAGGCATATGTTAGTAATCAAATGTAGATTCTTTATCTTATATTTAGGTAGGTAGGTAACAATCTGTGTGAATTCCATCCCTTCCCTCCTTTCCTTGTAGGCTTTTATCAAGGTGTGTGTGTGTGTGTGTGTGTGCACGCACGGACATTTACATTTATTTGTCTATCTTGCCCAGATATAAATGAAGATCACAAGATTTGTTTTTCATAAAAGCTTTGAGATTCTGGAGGGTTACTCCCAATGGTGAATGTGTAGCTAGTATAAAGGCGACATGGCCAGCCAGAAGGAGGTCAGAGTTTGGAGTTAAATGCCTGGGGACAAGGTTCAACTTTGCGATTGCTGACTTGTGACTTTGGGCAAGTCACTTAACCTCTCTGAGCCTCAGTGTCCTCCCTTCCAACTCTGGGGTGACAATTAAATTATTTGCCTCATTTGTCTCATAGAAGTATGCATGTGAGGGGATCTGTCTGAAAGAGATTCAAAAATTATAAGGCACTTGGTCAATATCAGGCATTATTGTTATACAATAAGTGTCCCCTTAAAAAATGTTACTGGTTACTGGAAGTAGGTGCTGTAAGTGTGGACGAGACCCTCCCAGGCTCAATGTCACTTGAAAGTTTACAATAACGTATTTCAAATATGGTGGCAATGTAACAGCCAGACATTCAAACATTTCTGAAAGCAATGGAAATTTACATTATGTTGCAGGTTTATCATTTACGTGGCAAGCAATTCAATGTATAAATATTGCGAACGAAAAAGTCAGTCCCCAAATAAAGACTGGTAAAACCTTGTGATTTATAGCAAGAAAGACATCAAAGTGAATTTTCCTGGGATATTCCTGGGTAGCTCATTTTGTAGTATGTTTGGAAAGGATATAACATTAAAATCACTTTTTGGGATATAGTAATAAACTTTCTCAAAAAGTCTTATTTAACCAGGAAGTAGCTCGCGTAACTGGGAGGAAATGCAAACACATTTTATATGTAACAGAAGACTCTCTCTCAGACATCAGTTTTACAACCTGACAAATCTAAAAATGCACATCCAGGTCAGTACGAAAAACACTAGTGAGATCTTTTTGCTATAAAAAAAATGACTTTCTAGAGACTCAGATCGGGTTCGTATTAAAGAGGACAGGGATGAGTTTATTCAGACAACACAAGCCCAGAAAACGTTTGGGGTAGTACAAACTGGCTTATTGATGAGTGACCGGGAATTAGACTATAGAATTGTCTATGGTTCCAACCATAATTAACATCTGGAGAAGTACAAAACCATAAACCACTTTAGACCAAGGTAGATTTGTTTTGTTCTCTTCTGTTTTTCCTTCTTTCCTATTTCTATCATGCCAGTTGGAACACTTCCCCCCCCCCCACCTTTACTCTTGAGACCCTCATGAATGAAATGAAAACAAATATTAAAAGACTATAGAGGAACAACACAAGTGGCTTTGGAAATGGACCAACTACAAGTGGTTGTATTCATTGGCTTGCTGGTCAATACCTCCGTCAGCTGGTGCATGTAGGAAGCTAAGGAATGCTTTCTTGTCGACTTGGGAGATCAAAGTTTTGGATCTTGAAAAGACAGGACGTTTGGAGTGGGGGAGGGTGCGACACATTTAAAAATGGCCAATACATTGTAGGGCTGCCTTCGGCCACCCAAGAGGAGAAATCGAGTTGGTGTTCCGCCACCGATTCGTGGAGCTGAAGGGATACATTATGGTCAGCTGACCACGGGGGCTCCCGGGGGTGGGGGGGCACAACGTCGCCACGGGGGCACTTTGCTACAGTGCCCCGGGGGTCTTTACTGATCCTGAGCGCCAGCCACCTCATCCACCCCAGAGCGGTCCAGTAGCTAGATGGCTCTTGAATATCACAAGCTGGCTTTTACCCTGACTTGAGCAATTCGGTTTTTTGCCTCTTTAGTAGAAAGTCTTTTGCCTTGGGAGGTGAGCCCACAGGGAGGGGTTACTTAGCTCGAGCCTCAAAATGCACACACTGCATCTTTAAGAAATAGTTTACTTGTGAATCAGTAAACGTACTAGACAAAGCGGCCATTACTTATGCATTCCTGCAGACCCTGCAAGGTGAAAATAATAGAATAAACATCATATACTTCATTATGATATCGGTTTACACTTCCAGGACACACAAAAAGAGGCCATTTCATCAAGCTAATTGCCTGAAAGTAAAAGAGAGAGAACTTTAGCTATTAGTCTATTATGGGGCTTTTTTCTTAATCACAAATAGGGGCCGTGTGTCCCTGGGGGGATGTGTATTCTAATTTACAATTGAACTACAGATCAGAGCAATCAATCTTGGGCAGCACTTTTACAGTGTAATTGCTACAACAATAACAAATACAAAAAAAAAAAAAAAAAAAAAAGAAGAAGAAGAAGAAGAAGGAGAAGAAGACGAAGAAGGCCTAGTTGAGCTTCAGCTTGAGGTGGAGATATTTCCAGGCACTAGCTCAGGGTGGGAGGGAGAAAAGAACCACAGCAAACATGAATATGCAATGAGGGCTCATTAGCGGCCTAGTGTTGCCATGACGAATGGCATTATCCCCGGCCTGGTGCTGCCTAAACATGAATTTTATAACGACCCATTTATCATGACTTGTCATGAGCTTCTGTACTGTACTTTCTTCCAGCTCACACACCTTTCCCTATTATGACGGTAAAATCTTTCCCTTTCCTATTATTGTTTCCTTTTGTATTGACTCCTGGCTCTCCGAAGCGAGCACTCAAATACAGCAACATGCTAATGGGTGATTTGTGACTTCAAAAAGGCGAAGAAACGAAAACTCGATCGGTCATCCCCCCGCCCGCCCAGCGGTCATATAATTGAGCACAAAGTTAGACTAAACTTTTCAAGACATTTCTTAATATGGGAGCTTTCGTTTTACGGGAGCATTCTGACACCGCAGATACATTACGAATTTTAAATGAACCGCATCGCCTTCCTTTCATTAGTTTTATTCCCATTTGTTTGTTTGTTTTGTTTTGTTTTGTCCTGTGGAAAGCTTTCGATATCTTAAAAGTAGAATTCAAAATTAGAGGTATTTTCCAAAGATCTTGGAGCTATGACAAAAAGGTGTAAGATTGAAATGCTGGAAAGGTGTTTTAGTGCTTAGCATTTTACAGGGGTGTGAGCTGATTTCTCACTTAGACACGCTCTTACATTGTGGGGAGGAAGGTTGGCGTGTTTTTCCATGACAACTTTCCAGGACATACGTTTTATTGATAGTAAAAGACAAAACAAAACATGGAAGCAATGTTCCTTGATAGAAACCGTGAGGTCTGTCTCAATATTCGGCAGGACGCGAAACTGCCATATGCAAAGGCTGGAGTCTCTGCCATTGGCCAAGAGGGAGTGTGAGCTGCCTCAAAGTTCAGGCCAACAGTTCGTCAAGGTTATGGTTCCCGATTGGCAGAAGTGCCCTAATTGTAATACAGACCCAGCCGGTGGGATCTGTGAATAATCTATTTAGTGACCATAAAGAGAGTAGGACTAAAACGATTTCTCAGTTCAACCAGGTGAAGTTCAGGAAGGACACAGGAACGCAGGGGAGGAGAATCTGGTGTTGTTTTGCACACCCAGGGGTAATGGTCATTCCTCTGTCCAATTTGTAAACAGTAAATTGCTGGCCAGATCTTTTTTTTTTTTTTTTAAATTAATTTATTTATTTGAGAGCGAGAGAGAGAGCTCTAGCACGCGCACGCACACAAGTGGGGGAGGGGCAGAGAGAAGGAGAGTCCGAATCCCCAACAGGTTCCATGCCATCAGTGCAGAGCCCGATGAGGGGCTCGAACTCAAGAACTGTGAGATCTGACCCGAGCTGAGATCAAGAGGTGGATGTTTAACCGACTGAGCCACCCAAGCGCCCCTAGCTGGCCAGATCTTTTTTGAGTGTGGCTGTCTCTCTTGTGCCCCTGGATTCCACATTAACAGTCACGATACTTTTATGTAATAATATTGAAACAATAATATGTAAACTTCATGGGAAAATATTTTATTAAAAAAAATTTTTTTTAATGTTTTATTTATTTTTGAGACAGAGAGAGACAGAGTATGAAGGGGGGAGGGTCAGAGGGAGAGGGAGACACAGAATCCAAAACAGGCTCCAGGCTCTGAACTGTCAGCACAGAGCCCGAAGCGGGGCTCAAACTCACGGACCGTGAGATCGTGACCTGAGCCGAAGCCAGACGCTTAACCGACTGAGCCACCCAGGCGCCCCTGGTAAAATATTTTAAATGTTGACGATCATGTGCATTTGCAGTTGTGGTTCCAGAGTTCTTTCCTGAGATCTTCAGCTTTATTGGGGGCAGGGTTATTATTTCCGTTTTAAAGAGGTAAAAATCGAGGCTCAGAGCTTAAGTGACAAACTCAGGGTCACACAGAACACGAAGGTGCTGAGGCTCACCAAGGCTTTACCTTGCTAGTGCTTCTCTAACCCAAAGTCACCAGAGCAGAAATTGTTCCCAATGTGTCATCTCTTATGGGACCTGGCAGCAAGGGAGTGAGTTTGGGGAAGGAGCCTGTTGAAAAGATGGCCGCCATTTGCACTTGAGAGCTGGTTATTCCCAACGACTTACCAGAATCGAAGTTAGCACGCACATGTCAATTAAAATTCCATCCATTTAAGCTGTATTATTTTTCATCATTAAAAAATGCAGATAGGAAACGTCCTTCAACCTAAAGACTTGGGCACTGTTCTGGCTGGTGTTCCTGTATTTTGAGTCTGTTGAGGACTCAGTATTTTCTGAAGAAAATATCTTTGTGTTTTCCCCTATGAATGAATTAAACAGGACTGTTAGACATGATTTGGTGGGGAAGGGCCTCAAATATTGGCAAATGATATTAAAGAACGTTGTGATTATGACTGAGCAGATTAAGACCGTGTCTATACGACAGCAAACATCTGGAGCTTTAAAAACATCTGGGTTTTTGACTCTTATTTCCCAGGTTTTATCTGGTGGTTGGCATCATGGACAGAAAGGGGGAAAAAGAATTTAATGCTCTTATTGCTGAATTAGACACAATTTTTATATTTAGTTAATCTGCAAATATTAACTAATTATTCTATTTAACATAACATTTAATGGAGAAAATTTTTCCACCAGGCCAGTAAATACCGAGAGAAAGATGTAATTAGGTGATTTAAGAAAAAACTTAGCTTGAGGCATGTTTCAATCTTGGTCATAGTTTATCGACAGCAGTTTCCTTGGGCCAAAATCTTTTTAGGTCTTTGGACACTCTTTTTTTTTTTTTTTTTTTTTCTTTCAGGGAGTCGAGTCTCCATGTATTATGAGGATCTGTGAATTTACAATGTGTTTTGACAATAGTTAAGTTTTGTAAACACTTAATAACATGTGAGATACATCTAGTAACAGACATTTTCTTTGCCAAGCAAATGATCTGGCCCGATAAAATCAGTGTAAACCCACTCTCCACCCGGCCTCCTGACATGCCCAAAGCTGAACCCCCAAGAGGAATGGAATGAAAACAGGTCTTTGGGGGCAGCTGGATGGCTCAGTCAGTTAAGCGTCTGCCTCTTGATTTTGGCTCAGGTCGTGATCTCACGGTTTGTGGAATCAAGTCTGGTCAGGCTCTGTCCTGGCAGCGTGGAGCCTGCGTGAGATTCTCTTTCTCTCCCAATCTCTCTCTCTCTCTCTGCCCCTCCCCCGCTTGTGCTCGCTCTCTCCCTCTCTCTCAAAATAAATAAATAAACTTAAACAAAAAACCAAACAACTCCTAAAACAGGTCTTCAAAGACTTGACTGCAATGAAAAGCACCTTATGTGACTGACCTTTTTGGTGATCTCATCTAAAAAAAGTTATGATTATTGAGCATTTCCTCTGTAGCTTATTCTCAATCCAATCAGTTCTAATGAAAATAATCTGCTTGCTTTTTATATTCTCAAGTTTTCGAAATGATTAGCACTTCCTTGAGATAGGCCATTAATTGGACACACAACCCAGATAAAAAGGCTGAAACCCGGGGAGCATATAAAAAAACATAAGGCTGTTGCAATTTAAGTGCCTTCAAAAGATCTAATTTGATTTTTAAAAGCAATTCTGCAGATGTGAAAATTAAAGGCACGCAGAAACAAGATATGTTTTAATGAATGTGTAGGTAAGAAACATTTAGAGGTTTCAGTGGCCTTCCTCTGAATTTTTATTTTTTTTTTAATTTAGCGGTTAGGTTGGAAAGACTGAGCCTGCAACATAATAGAAACTGCTGAATTTTATGGGTTGCTGTTTCTTTATTGAACTGCCCTGTTTTTCTTGCCCACCATATTTCTGGAACAACTTGGTATTTCCGGGTGCAGATTTTCAATCCTAGTACCCATCAATCAGATTTCAAATTCTAATAAAGTGAAAGGGTCCCTCCATTTGGTTTGTCTTGGCTGCCCCCCCCCCCCCCCCCCATGAGCAAATTGTATGCTGATTCCTATTAAAAAAAAAAGGAAGAAGAAAGAAAAGTGGTGGCAGGGGTGAGGGGGAACCTTCTCGTGGCTCTAATGACATCTTCAGTCATTAATGAGTTAATAAAAATCTCAAAGTCATCTGGGGCTAGATAAGGAGGAAGAAAGAGAAGTATTGTACTATAATGACAGGCTCCCTGACTGCCCTCGGAGATGTCATGGGTCAGTCATGTTAAGAATGTGTGCGTCCAATCATCTGCTGATTTTTATCAGCAAGCCTTCCAGCAGGAACTGACAAGGGCCAGTTTGGGAGTCACAATGAATAAACAATGACTTTTTGGATTGTTGGGGGCTGTGTAATAGAGTGAGGGGTTTATAGGTACTAAAACATGGTGACATTAGCAATCAATATACCAATTACCGGACAAGTTATTGGATGAGGCATCCCCGGGTCCTCAGCCTTCCTGCGCTTTGAAGAGGCCTGGGGCAGCCCTCATCTCCTGGGAGCTTGTTGGAAATGCAGATTCTCAGGGCCCTCTCCAAGCTTACCAAAGCAGGAGCTCTGGGCGCGGGGCCTCGGAGGTCTGTGCTCCCAACACGGCCTCTGGGGGACCCTGAGGCACCTTACGCGTTTGGGAATCGAAGTACAACTTCGAGCCAGAGATCCTCACCAGGGCTTATGCTGTCCTCTGTCACCCCTGATGCGCCACATGATGCCTTTGTTGCTCAAACGAGTTAAGAGGCAGAAGTGTGCAAATAAATGATTTCCTTAAAAAATTAAATGAAGGTAAATCCCGGCTTATCTCTAGAATTACGTCACTCTGCTACCCTCGCACAGGTTTTCTTGAACGATCTTGATGCATGAGTGACTTTGATTCTAGTAACGGAAGAAGGAACATGGCTTTTGAAATCTATTATTTGCAATAGAGAGGAGGGGCGCCCGGCTGGCTCCGTCGGTTAAGCGTCCGACTTCGGCTCAGGTCACGATCTCGCGGTTCGTGAGTTCGAGCCCCGCGTTGGGCTCCGTGCTGACAGCTCGGAGCCTGGAGCCTGTTTCGGATTCTGTGTCTCCCTCTCTCTCTGTGCCCCTCCCCCGCTTGCACTCTGTCTCTCTCTCTCTCTCTCTCTCAAAAATGAATAAATGTTAGAAAAATGTTTAAAAAAACAAAATAGAAAGGAGAAGTGACTTTGTGAATAATCCTCATAGGCCAAAAATAATCCGTAAGAAAAAAAAAAATCAACGTATGTGGAATATTCACTTACAAATGGAAATAATACTCATCTGGGCATTCAATGTCATTCTCTTATTTTTGAGAGAGAGAGAGAGAGAGAGAGAATCCCAGGCACCAATGGTGCCGAGCCCGACGTGGGACTCGAACCCACTAGCCGTGAGATCGTGACCTGAGCCGACGCTTAACCGGCCGAACCACTCAGACACCCCTGGAGTATTTCTCTTATCTTGGCTGAGAATCTTACAGAAGGGGCAGCCCAGAGCTTGCTGAACTTTCAAAAGAGGTGGGCTAGTCAGCCAGACAGGCAGTAGGTTTAAATATCTTACCCTGAGTGTGTTTTACAGAACAGTTCCGACGTTCGAAGCATTAATACAAAAAGAAGTCCGGGTCAAGCGAAAAACTCTAGGTTAAACTGAGTCAAACGGGATGGTTTGCAGCAGAGGCCTCTAACACGTTACCACGCACTGTAATTCTCCAGGACAGCGTTGCCCAATGGATTTGATCGACAAAACCCTTTCGCGAAGGATAATCTTAGAGAATTAGCGTTTCAAGGAGTAAACTTTCGGAAGCATGGATTCAAATGTTTTAAGATGGCAAACACCTGTGGGCACAAGGTAGTTATTCTCTGTGTTGTACAATAATGGACCGCTTTCTTTGTTATGATTTATTAAACCCTCTGTGTCTGACATCAACATTAATTACGTGGTGGCTTAAAGCCAACGAGAAAGTTCACGTAACCATCACCAAAGAGTTAAATAAGTTGTCCAGCTGTTGATGGTCAGGTTAAATTAT
Source organism: Leopardus geoffroyi (assembly GCF_018350155.1). NCBI lineage: Eukaryota > Metazoa > Chordata > Mammalia > Carnivora > Felidae > Leopardus > Leopardus geoffroyi. The sequence goes on along the minus strand of NC_059337.1, from coordinate 14,909,256 downwards.
CCCTGAATTTTTGGCATATCTCCCAGAACAGGTACTAATTTAAAAAGAGAGACAGAGAGACAGAGAGAGAGAGAAAAAAAATCTGGATTTTACTGGTGAGATTCCATTGCGTTTTCACAAATGAGAGCTAATTCCATTGCTACTCCCCGTATGTACCCCAGAAACTCCACACGAAAGGAGATGTGAACCTCGCCTGATCCTGGCGAGCCCTTCTGTTCCCCTTGGACAGTATTGTCCTGATAGTTTCCACCTCCCTGGGTTCCACATGGCTGTGGCTATGGGTCCACCTTGGTTTCCACACTGGCTCTTCCTGAAGGTGATAGGTGGTTGGGGAAAGGGCACTAACAGAGGTCAGCCCAGTGGAGATCTTAAGCACATCCTTGGTTGCAAACCTTCCTCTCTTGAAGTTCTTACAGAGCTGCCTGTTCATGCCAAATGTTAATTCTTGCCGGGGACGTAATGTCTAATAAATGTTATGAAAGAATATCATTTTTCCTGTAAAAGTGAAGGTGCTTTGAAGGGCAGGTTAAGAATGGGATTCGTTTCCCAAGTAACATCTGCGGGTCACGTGCTGGCCTATAAATTACTTCTTTGCTAAAACCCCACCCCCCCGCCTCGATTGTTACACCAGCCTTGGAAGCAGTTCTCACACGGAAGGAAGAATGGGACTTAACCGGCATTTGCAAGATGTGCAAAGATGAGAAGTAAACAAACAAAAACCCTAAACGTAAGACAACCCCACCACCCGTGCTAATATTTGTCGTCTTTTTTTTACACGGTCCCGCAAGTCCACGCAAGACTCGGAACTCATTAGGAGATGTCTCTGAATGAAAAATAATGGGACAAATTCAGCTTTGGGAGGTCTCAAAGCCCTTATTTTCATCTCCTTTGTAAATATATCCCTGTTGACACCACATGTGTTTCCCAGCTTTGGAGACGCAAAGGCCTTTGCTGGAGAGGATTCACTCCACACCCTGGCAGGAAAGAGCGGGGGTTCAGCGTAGTTAACTGAGGTTTACCCACCAACTTGTCTGGTTTGTTACGGAGTGGAATATTTCTCCCCTTTCTATTCTTTGAAATGGTTTGAATTAAAATAGCTTACTCAAGGTCACTGGAGGCATATGGTCCTGCTCAAAACTTTAAACAAAACATTAGTTTTTACAACCTTTTGTAATTTGGTATTGTATACAACATGGTTATATGCAGAGATTCTGTAATCTTTTCAGCGGTGACAGAAATATGAGAAGCAAATTTATAAGCCATTTAGTGAAGCATTTAATCAATTTCATGCATAGGAAATAACTCTGATTGCTTTGCTTTATCAATCTTTCTCTCCGGGAGAACTGCAGTCAACGCGATCTCCAGACACTGGCTGGGGGGTGGAGGGGGTGGGCTTGGGGGGGGGGCAGAGAGCAGGGATGGGGTGGGGAGGGGTGGGGAGTGTGCACAAACCTTTTGATGCACTTGAGATATCAGGGACTTCTGAAGTCTAACAGGGCTGCCACAGCATCTCTGAACCTTCTGGAGGCTGTTAATGTATTTCAGAAAGAAAGTACGGGGTCTAATGTTTAGAAGAAGTTTTTCGAGGACTTTTACTGCAGAGTTACTCATTAAACACCCTTTCTCAGAGTGACTCTCATGTGCCCAGGGTGGCAGACTGTGTCCAGCTTTAGGCTCAAAGAAATGTCCGGTGGTTATTACTTCCAAACACATGAAAACTAAAACAACTTACACTAAAGCTTACTTCTGAATCAAGGAGTCAAAGTTATGCCCCGAATAACTGAAAAACCCATCACTGTGGTCTCTTACAAGCAGAGATAGCTTAGCATTTTCCAGATTATTTGAATGGTCTTTTAGGGTTCGTGTTGGGATTCTCTTCTGAATTGCTTAAAAGATTAATCCAGCTCTTGGCTACATGGTGGGTTAATGTTTTCTTTTCTGTCATGTGCTTGAATCCCTCTTAGAACACTTTACCCTAAACACCGTCAGGTTCTTAAGTGAAAAAAAAATCCTGAGGGAGCAGACGACGATTTTGCAGCAATCACTATCTGCTAAACTATATTAAAGTTGCATCAGCTCTACTTGTCCTCAAAGATTGGAAGTCATATAAAGGTACCGTAGACATAGTTTCTAATTTAGAAAATAATTTGCTTCCACTTATTTCTGAACCTAGAGAAATATTCCAGTGAATAAATTCCAATCGAGATTATTTAGTTCTGATTTTAAATCAGCTCCGTGCATGGATCTCATTTCCGGGAAGACAGGTGTTTCACATCCCCTTTTAAATGTGACAGGCACAGGGATGTCTCTGCATTGGCAATTCAGTGGCGTGCCATTGGTATTTATTTTGCCGTGTTATTTAAGCTGTGGGGACCGCACGATTACATTGAACAGAGTTGCCTTGGTAATCCTGGATGAAATTGATAGCTCTAAAGGAGATTGGCCAGTGGAGGTTTGCATGTCTATTGTCTATCTACCTATCTATCATCTATCTACCTATCTATCTATCTATCATCTATCTATCTACCTATCTATCATCTATCACCTATATCTATCTATCTATCTATCTATCTATCATCTATCTATCTGTCAGCTATCACCTATCTATATCTATCTATCTATCTATCTATCTATCTATCTACCTATCATCTATCTATCTATCTATCTCTCTATCATCTATCTACCTATCTATCAGCTATCACCTATCTATATCTATCTATCTATCTATCTATCTATCTATCTATCATCCATCTATCTATCTGTCTGTCTATCTATCTATCTTTCCATTGCTAGTCAACCCTTAACTCTTGGATTAAACCAGTGCTTCACTGACTTTATTTTTTTTTAATTTTTAAAAATTTATTTATTTTGAGAGAGAGAGAGAGGGACAGGATGGGCAGAGAGGGAGGGAGAGAGAGATAATCCCAAGCAGGCTCTGCACTGTCAGCACAGAGCCCGATGTGGGGCTCTATCCCACAAACCACACGATCTTGACCTGAGCTGAAATCTAGCGTTGGACACGTCATCGACTGAGCCCCCCAGGTGTCCCCTCCTTCTCTTCAAAAAGGAAAAAAAAAAAGGCATCATTTTAGAGGAAAGATGTCTTTGGCATAAGAGCAGATATTTGGTGGGGAAAAAAAAGCGCAATTCCTCTGGGCCAAGGTATTTAACATTTTTAAACGAATTTTGAAGCTCAAAGCAATTACCATACACTTACTGTCCTTGTAAATATTAGAGTTTAGAGCATAAGGCTAACGCTCTCCCTGCCACTACCTGCAACCTGAGTTGTTTTCTCCAGCTTTCTTGATGTGACCTATGTTAGCAAAGGCTTGCTTTTGTCTTTTCAGCCAGAGAAGCCCTAAAGCGTGTATCATAATCGGCAACGTCTCATTGTGCACTTGGTATTTTCACTCATCAGTGTCTTGGAGGTTTGGGCGTTGTGAGGAGAAAGAGATATACATCATTCTTTCCAAGTGCTTCAGGAATTTCCCAGGGTACGAATATACCAATGCCCATCAACGCTCATTGAGTTATTCCCATACGCTGCACACATATCCTTCTACTGTGTTACACTGAATATGCTTGGACATACTTCCTTATGTACTCAAGTATTTCCCATATGCTTCCATGCATAACACTTCATATGCTATCAGTATTTTCTGAGCATGGGCACCTAACGTGGAATTGCTGGGGATGCATATTTTATTTTCCGACCCCTACTGCCAAACTACCTAGCAATTCTAAATGAAAGTCCTCCTAGAATCTCCGATTCCACTCAATTCTACTCAAGCCTACATGCCACTTGGTCACTCTCGTTCTTTGTTTAAAAATGTTGCCTTTGGGGCGCCTGGGTGGCTCAGTCGGTTAAGCGTCCGACTTCAGCTCAGGTCACGGTCTCGCGGTCCGTGAGTTCGAGCCCCGCGTCGGGCTCTGGGCTGATGGCTCAGAGCCTGGAGCCTGCTTCCGATTCTGTGTCTCCCTCTCTCTCTGCCCCTCCCCCGTTCATGCTCTGTCTCTCTCTGTCCCAAAAATAAATAAACGTTGAAAAAAAAAATTAAAAAAAAAAAAAAAAAAACTGGGCTGGCCCATGGGGCGCCTGGGTGGCTCAGTCGGTTAAGCGTCCGACTTCAGCTCAGGTCACGATCTCGCGGTCCATGAGTTCGAGCCCCGCGTCAGGCTCTGGGCTGATGGCTCAGAGCCTGGAGCCTGCTTCCGATTCTGTGTCTCCCTCTCTCTCTGCCCCTCCCCCGTTCATGCTCTGTCTCTCTCTGTCTCAAAAATAAATAAAACGTTAAAAAAAAAATGAAAAAAAAATGTTGCCTTTGCTTCTTCAAGAAGATGGAGACCATCTAAAGAGCCTTCTCACCGAGTTGTCCTCATGCCAGGGCAAGCTGGGCGGGGCAGCCCAGTCACCTGCCAGATGTCTAGAAATTGGGCTTTTCAGGCCCACCGAGGTGGCCGGCTAGTCAGGGATTGTGCAGCATGGGTCACAGCACCAGACCAAACCAAACCCACTACGAATCCTTTTCAAATGGGTTCGGAAAGTCAATCACATGTTTCTATTTCAACCATGACATTGATGCCCAAATCAAACAATTGTTTCGGATAATTCATACTTAAGGCCTGCAGGTGTTTAGCGTTTGAGGAGACAGCCTTGCGACAAAGGTGGTGTTTGCTCAGGACTTACGGCCTGGGAGGGACATTGTTCTGGAACAAGCTGCCAAGAACAACTTTCCTTGTCCCCTTCACTCAGTGAATTTCCGTTCCTCTCTGCAGTACCTCATGCCCATGTTCTCCTCTCCATCTTCACTGCTGCCTCTTCAGACCCTCCCCATCCCCACCAGCTCTTTAAACAATATGGTAGGTCTGTATTTACCCCAGCACACCCTTCTTTTTTCCATGCATTGCATCCGTTAAATCCATGAAACACAAATCTAGTTCAGATTAGTTCTTGTTTACAATATTTTCTTTTCTTTATATAGTTTTTAATGTTTATTTATTTTTGAGGGGGGGAGGGGCAGAGAGAGAGGGAGGCACAGAATCCGAAGCAGGCTCCAGGCTCTGAGCCGTCAGCACAGAGCCCGACGCGGGGCTCGAACTCAGGAAAGGGGAGATCGTGACCTAGGCTGAAGTCGGACGATTAGCCGACTGAGCCACCCAGGCACCCTTACAATATTTGCTTATTATTCAGACTCCTTATTCTACTGCTCAAGGTCCTCCATGATTTGTCCCCAGAGCAGTCTTTTAAAACGTATTTTCTCCTCCTTTCTCTATCTTCAGCTTAGCAAAACAGAATGATCATGATTCCTTCAACCTTGCTCCCTTCCTGCTCTTCCCCTGACCTGGAATGCCATTCCCTGAACTCCAGAGGAGATCTTGTCCTCAAAGTGGGGGACTCGATGTGGCTTGTGCCACCTTCCTCATGTTCCACCAAAACCAGTGTCACCATTATCTGGGGGGACAGCCACACGTATTAGCACAAGGAAGGGAAAACAGAAATTGGATGTTGGGTTAGTGCTACGTAAAATGGCTAGACTGAGTATAATCTCAACAAAGGTTAAGCAGATTCTAAGTGATGGATGGCAATGTGTTTTCTCTCTCTCTCTTTTCTTTTTTAAGTTCATTTACTTTGAAGAGAGGGCAGAGCCCAGCGCGGGGCTCCAGACCACGAACTGTGAGATCGTGACCTGAGCCGAAATTAAGAGTCGGATGGTCAACTGACTGAGCCACCCGGGTGCCCCTATGTGTTTTCAATTCTACAGGCTACAGCAGAAAGTGAGAATGTAATGAAATTACAGCTGTATGAAAATGTTAGGCTACAGCAAGTTTCTATTCAGTGCTACCCTAGTGCAAGCATCTAATCAGGAAATGGCCTCCTATGTAACGCAGTGAAGCTTACCCGATGGATATGAATAACATGTTTAGTCTATATTATGTATAGTAATTCACGGACGAAAATGACACTTTGGGGTCGCTTAGTAGAACATATACTTTCGGTTGATTTTTAAGGTAAAGAGCATTGATTTTATATCATTTTCTTCATACTTTTCTTCCTGTCCCCCCCCATCTAACTAATGGTATATATACTTAGGCGTAGCCTAATGGAAGTTAGCAACGTAAATCCTGGCCACAGACCAACTTTTCTTTTCTTTAAAGATAATTGGCAATTATTGGGATTGGGTCTCTAAAAACTAGCTGTTGAAACTTATTTCTAATAATGAAAAATTAGAAGCCAACTGTATGTCCAAGAGTAGTAGACTGGTGACATACACATAGCAGATCAATACTGAAATTGCTGTGAAGGCCGTAACAATATTGAAAACTCTTTTTGACATACCCTTAAGGAAAGTGAAATGGCAAACCCATATGGGAACCTAACGCTAGATGCAGATGGCCCATGAACTTGCCAGAGTGGTAGAATTGCAAGTAATTTTATTTCTTTAACAATTTATTTTCTATAATGAAATATAGTGGATTTCAAAATCCAAGCATTGCACCAGCTGTATTGCTCCCAGCTGAGTGGGGCCCCCCTGGGCTGGAGGAAGAGGCTTCCTTCCTCTGTTATCCCAGAATGGCGGCGGGAGGGCTTTCTCCTAAGTAGGGCAGAGGACGCGTTGCCCTTACAAACAAGGAGAAACTGTACCAATTCTCCTTAAGGAGACTGGTTTAAACAAACACTTGTAAGAGGAACCTGATGCTTCAGCACAAGGGTAGGATTCGTCATATCTTCCCCAGCTACTATAAACACACCCTTGTCTCCTGATCTTGATGGATTGATTATCTTGTGGGGTGGGGGCAAAGAAAACTAGCAGATGGGATTGCCAGAGTGCTTGACTAGTCTTCAAGGAACTGTAGAAAATGGGAGATTTACTGGAAATTGAGAGATCTGCAAGTGGTGATTTACTTTCCAAAATATTTCACAGGTGACTTTGGGAAATGCTTGAAACACTTGATAGCCCATGAATTAGATGTGGAGTTTCAACAGGATTTAGGAGAAAATCTTTTTTTTTTTTATTTTTTTATTTATTGTTTTTTTTTTAATTTTTTTTTCAACGTTTATTTATTTTTGGGACAGAGAGAGACAGAGCATGAACGGGGGAGGGGCAGAGAGAGAGGGAGACACAGAATCGGAAACAGGCTCCAGGCTCTGAGCCATCAGCCCAGAGCCCGACGCGGGGCTCGAACTCACGGACCGCGAGATCGTGACCTGGCTGAAGTCGGATGCTTAACCGACTGCGCCACCCAGGCGCCCCAAGGAGAAAATCTTAATTGGATGTTCGGTAATTTTTTTTATCAGAGGGTGATGGAGATTTAGAACGTCAGGCTGGGAAGGGAGTTGGGGATAGAAGCAGAGATCATGTGGGTCCCACATGGGTTCACTGAGAACACTCTATGTCAAGCTGACTTATTTTTTCTGATAAGGTGAATACATAGCAGGCGAGGGATGTTATAGACCAGTACTCTTCAAACTGATGTGTAGGGGCACCTGGGTGGTTCAGTTAGTTAAGCGTCTGACTTCGGCTCAGGTCATGACCTTGAAGTTCGTGAGTTCGAGCCCCGCATCGGGCTGTGTTGACAACAGACAGCCCGCTTTAGATTTTCTGTCTCCCTCCCCTTCTGCCTCTCTCTCTCTCTCTCTCTTAAAATAAATAAATCGACTTAAAAAAAAACCTGTAATGTGTAGAGGAAGTCGCTTAAGGATTTTGGTAAGATGCATATTCTGAATCAGAATGCCCAAGATTCCTCATTCCTAAAAGGCTGCTGGCCCAGGGACCATACTCTGAGTAGCAAGGCTCTAGACCGTGGGCTCCAAATATGGCTTGTTAAAAACCAGATTCCTATGCTGTAGGTCCAAAGTTGCTAATTCATTAAGCACGAGACTGCAATTTTTCAATTATGATGTTCTCTCCTAAGAAACAACAGCTTTCGACACTGCCTAGCAAGTTACAATATCGTTATAGTTTTGATTACAGCCAATTAGGTATATTTCTAACTGGTTAGACTATTACTCAATCTTTGATGAAATGAATTACTTCTACCTCTGTACAACTTCTTTCTCTTGTATGTACTTCTATTACTGCATAATTCATCTTTCAGTTTTGAGCGATTCAGCTTCTCCTATACATGCCCTCCTTCTCGCTGACCCTTAATGGACTTTGTATGCCGTTACTTCTCTTTGAACCGAGTCGGGCATTGGCTTGTGCTGTGTCCCTGAGCTTCAGGCGCTCATGTGGCCAATGGCCATGATAATACTTTCTCTATCTACTTTGACGAGGACCAAATCAGAAGAAGCCTGAAAGAGTATCCAGAGCTTGATGTTACAAATCAGGAATCTTGGGTTGTAGGCTGTTCTCTGTCAGATCTGATGTGACCTCAGGCAGCCACCTGACTTTGTCTCACCAATAGCGAGAAGGTTGTAGAAAGTATGAAGTGCTAAAAAACTGTTTTTTTATTATTCATGGTCGGAAAATATGATATATTTTTTAATTGGCAAAATTAACAAGCCGAATTAATTGAGCAGCACTGAATTAATATCATTAATATTTCCGTGACTTCTCTCCATTGGCTGTGTTTTTTGGTGAATGCCTACAAGAGGAATCCAATAGATAAGCATCGTTTTCACCTGACACATAGGCTAGATTCCCCCTATGCAAGATTCTAGCTGGGGACCATATTTTTTGGCCCAAGTTGCCACCATGGTGTGTAGAGATCACTCTCTTTCATGTTGTGTAAGCCCATTGTGACAGCACAGTGCCAATGGCACCCTCCATTTGTGCTTGACCTAGAGTTCCCGTTTTCAATCCCTCTTTGGCTTTGGCCAGAAAAAGAAGTCAATGATTATGTGTTAACTTCGCTGCCTCTAGGGCCACCTTCTCCCACTGGTCTGTGAAATCAGCATTCCTGTGATGGTATCTCATTTATAACATTCTTTGCCTAAACATCAGTGGATTTCAGAGAGAAGAAACACAGACAATTAATTTTTTAAATTAAAAAAAAAAAAGTTTCTTTTCTTTTTTTTTTTTTTTTAGAGTGAGTCTCTCTAGCTGAAGACATCTACTGAAGAGAGTCCAGCTAATTACATGCAAGGATTAACTTCTCAAGGACCCAGAAAAAGGTCAGTTGGAAACGGTAAAGGCCTGAAGGATAGGGTGGGTTAAGAAGATGGGCTCCAATGGCCTGGGCTCTTACTCTAACTTTCTTGCTGGGTGATGGTACATAAGTTAGCTTATCTCTCTGGGCCTTCTTGCTGGGTGATGTTAGGTGAGTTAGCTTGCCTCTCTGGGCTTCTGCCTCCTTCTCTGTACAGTGAGGATTAAAGGAAGCAATCAATTCTATTAGAATCTATACTGTTAGGAGCAGAAATATTTGTTTTGTTCCCCAGTGTACTCCAAGTGCCCAGAGAGGTTCTCTGCACATAGTAGGTGTTGGATGTTTACTGAACGACTAGCTTCCTTCCAGAGTGACGGAAAATACGTAAGCCTTTTTCTGAGTTCCCTTCTCAACTTTCTTCACATTCTCTCAAAGGGATGCTTCGTCGGAATATTCTTATTGTTCTCTAACAGTCAAACGGCCCCAGTATTTTGTTTACCGTGCCAGACCAACACTAGTGGCATAGTTAAAAGCTTAAACATTCCGTGGACTTTCACATCCTCCAACATGTTTATTGATTCAAAGAAAGTAGATGCAAATATTTGAAGCTTCAACCAAGTTTAGGCTTCTTTTTTTTTTTTTTATTTTACTGTTTACGAAACAAGGTATTTTATGGATGTAATTTATACATCGAATAGAAGAGGGCTATTCCCAATATTATCTTTATCTTCTAGACATAAATAACAAACAACTCCAGTAATCAAAATTTACTACAATTGTAATAGATTTTGGCAGAGTTTATGGATTGCATACCCTGCTAACATAACGCCGACTTCCAAGGATAGAGGCCAGGATTTTTAGTTTGGCTTTGTTAAGTGGAAAAAAAAAAAATCTACTACTGTATTTGTAGCTTTTACTACATTCAAGAGATTAATTTTCATAAATAAAATAGTTTATACCGGCTTCTAATCAGAAAGTTGAAATTATCTGAGGCAATGGAACCACTCAAAACTTGTATACTATGAAAATATTTCAATAATTAATGCATGCTTCATCTAGAGTAATTGACAGGAGGTCATAAACGTAATGGGCCATCTGTGTTTGATTTGTACGTGAAAATGCTGAAAGGGATAGGCAGGTAATTCAAGCTTCTCTGGCAAGGAAGATTTGTTCCAACTCCTCCAAGGAACAGAGCCATTTACTAGGGGGATTTGCTTTCTTCTTTCTTAAAGTCTTTTCCAGATTTCTGCTGGAGCTACGCACTTCTCCTTGCTACTCATTCTCATGCCAGAATCTCCTTTAGAGTTAGTATATGTGGATCACAGCCATCCTCAACAATTCTACTTGGTTGTCCTGGCCTTTTCAATAGGAACTTGAAAGCCATATGTCTGATTAAAAAAAAAAATACCAGAGCCTCACTCCAATGCTGTGACTTTACCACTGATTTCGCTCAATCTGACCACTTCCAAAATTTATTTCGCAATTTTTTCTCTTCCGTCAGTTAACAAACCACCTTGCTTATATTTGTAAACAAAGAGGAATAGGGCCGCTAGGAACCTTAGCAGCATTTTTGTAATTCAGTCCTTTGGGAGTGGACCAGAATCACAATATTTCAAGGTGTAAAATGGTCTTGGTGAACATCAAAGTAGGTTCTAGAATTCTCTGTGCAAGGACACCAAAGAGCGTTGAATAATTGCCTAGAAGGCTGTCCTGAGATCCAGACCCACATGTTCATCCAAGAGCACCTATTCAGCTGGCATTTACTGAGCATTTATCATCTGCCACGTGTTGTGCTAAGTAAGCAATGATTATGCTGAAAGCCACGTTGTTTGATGGGTCGAACTAAACCAACAAGGTCCCTGCCTCATGGATCTTACATTCTAGTAAGTGCAACTTTTTCCCTAGACATCTTATAGACACCACGAACGCCATGCTAGAAACCTAAATGTGCCATCTCCCCTAATTACCTCCCTTCTAAAAATCTGTTTCTCCTCCCGTATGCCCCAGTTTGGGAAAGCGTGCCACCCAGTTGTTCCAGGCAAAAACCCAGGATTATCCTAGGCTCTTCTCTTCATCTTTCCTCTTCACCAGAGCAACCCACAAGCTCTGTCTGTGCTTACGACCTACCACTGTTTGACTCTGCTTCCTTTTTTCCATCCCTAATGGTAACACCCTTAATTAGGTTCTTTAAAAAAAACTTAAAAAAAAATATATTTATTTATTTACTTTGAGACAGAGAGAAAACAAGCAGGGGAGGGGCAGACAGAGAGGGAGGTGAGGATCCCAAGCAGTCTCCGTGCTGTCAGTGCAGAGCCTGATGCAGGGCTGGAACTCAACGGGCCGGGCCAAGAGATCATGAACTGAGCTGGTATGGAGTCGGACGCTTAACTGACGGAGCCACCCAGGCGCCCCACCCCCATCTTCATTCATACATATACATATGTATGTATATATTTGTCTGGAATATTGCACCAGCCTCCAGTAATGTTTTCTTACCAATCTAGTGTTCATACTGTTGCCAGAATGGTATAGTCAACATACGATGCTAACATCATTCTGGCATTTCCTTGTAAAAGGTCCTTCCTGGGATGCCTGGGTGGCTCAGTCAGTAAAGCGCCGACTTTGGCTCAGGGAATGGTCTTGCAGTTCGTGAGTTCGAGCCCCGTGACGTGCTCTGCGCCTAAAGCTCAGAGCCTGGAGCCTGCTTCGGATTCTGTGTCTCCTTCTCTCTCTCCCTCTTTCAAAGATAAATAACCTTAAAAAGAAAAGTTTATCCTAAAAGGCCCTTGCTGCAAGAGTACTACAATTGCCTTGGAGACAAAACCCAAACTTTTTAACATGGCCAAAGGACGACTCTTGCAAATGTGGGCTGGGCCAGATTCTCCAGGGCCACCTCTTGCCACATAGCCTGCTCTGTAGTCACATGGAAGCGTGTCCCCTGACCACATGATGGGGCATGACTACCTTTGAATGTATAGCTCCCTCTCCCTGGAATCCTTGTGTCTTCACCCATCAAACTCAACTCACACAGTTGATGCCTTTCTCTTCTACACAGCTGCCCTTTCTTGAAGCTTGCCTCGGTTATTAGTGGCTCCTATTGGAATATTCTGGATTCGCCTCTATGGTAGGTGGCATAGCACAGATCTGTCTCCCTGTCTCACAAGGTCACATGGGCCTGCATATGGGAGATGTATTGAATAGAAGGTATTGAAGGCTACTCATCATGTGCCCAGCCTTGAGCTATGTCTGGTCTAACACGTAACAGGGTTGGAAGCCAATTCTCGTATTTGTCTTTAAGTGGGACTGGCAAAAGACGGTCACTCTCTTCTTTCTCCCATCCTGTTATTGATTTGAAACCGCTTGTTAAATCACTCCCAGCCTTCTCTTTTCCAGGCTAATTTTTCTCCAGTGTCTTTGGCTCTTGAGTACTTCTTAATATTCAGCTATGTCCGTCTTACAGCTCTTATATACAAATACGTGGCTCTTAATAACGTTTAACCTACGCTCTTCAGGTTTTCCAAAAAGCTCTGAGAAAGATACAAGAAAAAAAAAAAATCAGTGCATTTTATTCCGGGTTTTGAAATACAGGAGAGTTTTTCAGTTCCACTATGGCATTCTACAGAATGCCAATTGGCTAAATAAAAATTTTTTTAAAAATCCCCCAAACCCAATTCTTTATGTTTTTGACGTGAGGAAGATAGAGTATCTGGATGTTGAACTGAAAGTTTGGTTTTTCAGATACATTTTTGGTTTTGAGCAGCCACAACCCCTTTCTTTCTCTCCTGTAAAAGTCAACAAAATACCAACTATCCTGATTTTTTTTTATATATATTAGAAAGTGAGAGAAAGATGATGAGCGGGGGAGAGGGGCAGACAGAGAGAGAGAGTGAATCTTTTTTTTTTTTTTAATTTTTTTTTTTCAACGTTTATTTATTTTTGGGACAGAGAGAGACAGAGCATGAACGGGGGAGGGGCAGAGAGAGAGGGAGACACAGAATCGGAAACAGGCTCCAGGCTCCGAGCCATCAGCCCAGAGCCTGACGCGGGGCTCGAACTCCCGGACCACGAGATCGTGACCTGGCTGAAGTCGGACGCTTAACCGACTGCGCCACCCAGGCGCCCCAGAGAGAGAGTGAATCTTAAGCAGGCTCCATGCTCAGTGTGGAGCTCGACGCAGGGTTCAGTCCCACGACCCTGGCTGGGATGGTGACCTGGGCCCAAATCGGGAGTCGGACGCTCGACCGGCTGAGCCAGCCAGGCGCCCCATCCTTCTGATTTTTAATCAGAAAATATACATATAAAATATAAATTCAATAAAAAATCTAAATGCGGATCTTTACTATTTCCTGAACACGTGTTCATTTTCATTGATATATAAAGTGCACGTTCGGAATGGTAACGAAAATGAGAACTTTAAAAACTGTTAATGAGCACGGTTAACTATATACTGAAGCATAGGGGTAGTTTGCACAGGAGAACTCCAGTTATACCAGGAAGAAAATGCAGCAGGCGGGTAAGGAACCTGCACGTGTGATTGTTTCCAACACGGCTAAGGGCACTCAGTGTCCTGTGCTGTGTCGGATGCCCCTGGAAGGGGACACAGGAGCGTGATGTGGGTCAATCTTTGTTCCTCTTCTTGCACTGAGCTTATGCGGCTGATTTTGCCTTTAATGGGTAGAACAACAATGGTAGTTGTTCTTAATTCCATGCTGATGATCTGAAGAATTTTAATGTATTTTTTCTATGTATTCAAACACTAACCGCCCCCCCCCAATATTAAACAGCCCCCGACTTTGCCACCCAGATGTGTAGAGTTCAAAGCAAATAACAGTGACAGGCCAGAGGCAACTCAGCCATCTATCAGACAAATGCACAGCCTGATGAGACAGAAGATTAAAAGCTTAAGTGGGGACAGTTTGAGCTGGTTGAGATAGGCGCAGCTGTGTTTTCCACCAGAATCTAGGTCCTTCTATTGTTTTTGGTATTAGGAAAGCCATGTATACTTGTTACAGAGAAAACTTAGAATATGTAAAGAGCAAAACTAAGAACATCCTTAAAATGAGTTTTCCTTTCCATTACAAATAGGCTGTTGTGGGGACGCCTGGGTGGCTCAGTCGGTTGAGCGTCCAACTTTGGCTCAGGTCATGATCTCACGGTTTGTGAGTTCGAGCCCTGTGTCGGGCTCTGTGCTGACAGCTCGGAGCCTGGAGCCTGCTTCAGATTCTGTGTCTCCCTCTCTCTCTGCCCCTTCCCCGCCCATGCTCTGTCTCTCTCTCCTTCAAAAATAAATAAACATTAAAAAAAAACAACAAATCAGCTGTTGTGATCCCATTCGTATATATCCTTTCAGTACATAAAATCTCATGCTGTTCTACATACACAGATCTATTTATTTGGTATTATTTTTATGGCTTCAAACGATTCCATTTTCTGGATTTACTAATGTGTATTTAACAATTCACTTTTATTAAACATTCCGGTCATTTCCTGTTTAAAATTATTTTTTAAGTTTATTGTTGAGAGAGAGACAGAGAGAGTGAACAGGGGTGGGACAGAAAGAGAGGGAGAGAGAGAATCCCAAGCAGGCTCCGCACAGTCACTATGGGGCCTGATGTGAGGCTCGAACTCACGAACCGTGAGATCATGACCTGAGCCAAAACCAAAACACTTAGCTGACTGAGCCACCCAGGTGCCACAACATTCAGGTCATTTCTAACTTTTCTCCCTGTCAACATATTGCTCTAAAATGTATGCAGTAAGACATCTTGATTGGTATAATCATCTCAAGAGGTTGATGTACTTGACTAAGAAACTATTGTTTGTTGAGAAGGCATATTGTGTGCTACAAATCAGTTCATGTATCTTTTTTAAAAAATTTGGGGCCTATAGAAGACTGAGAATAAGATATGAATACATCAAGTTAACATGAGTCTTTATTTTAAGTTTTTTTTTTTTTTTTTTTTTAATTTTTTTTTCAACGTTTATTCACCTTTGGGACAGAGAGAGACAGAGCATGAACGGGGGAGGGGCAGAGAGAGAGGGAGACACAGAATTGGAAACAGGCTCCAGGCTCTGAGCCATCAGCCCAGAGCCCGACGCGGGGCTCGAACTCACGGACCGCGAGATCGTGACCTGGCTGAAGTCGGACGCCTAACCGACTGCGCCACCCAGGCGCCCCTATTTTAAGTTTTTAATGCTTGTTTATTTTTGAGAGAGAGACAGAGAGACAGAGCATGTATACAGGCAGAGAGAGAGGGAGACACAGGATCTGAAGCAGGCTCCAGGATCTGAGCTGTCAGCACAGAGCCCGATGTTGGGCTCGAACCTGTGAACCATGAGATCATGACCTAGCTGAAGTCGGATGCTTAACCTATTGAGCCACCCAGGTGCCCCAGCATGAGTCTTTATTTTAAAAACTTGGATGATATGCCTTGTGAACAAACCAGTTCAGTGTTTGAGAATGATAGGTAAAAAAATGTTTGGGGGCACCTGGCTGGCTCAGTGAGAAGAACACGTGAATCTTGATCTTGAGGTCATGAGTTCAAACCCTACATTAAGTGTAGAGATTACTTAAAATACATAAAAACTTGAAAAAATGTTTAGCAAGTGGGGTGGATATTTTACAGTGATGTGGTTATAATAGGATAAGGAGTAGACTTTGGAGACCAATGGACAAGTGTTTGAATCTCAGCTTTCTGACTGGGCTGCTCATGACTCCTTGAGTCCAGACTGTATGTAGGTGGGAACACCTAACATTATCCTTGGCAAGAGTTGGCATTCTTTTAAGTTGGTGGGAAGAAGTAGAGTCTCAGAACAAGAGGAGGGTAAATGGAAGGTGGGGAGGAGGAGAGGATAAGAGTGTGAAGGAGATACTAAAATGATCCTGTGTGCCTGAGAAATGGGGAGAGGATTTGGTATCGTCTCCAAGTGCAGTACTGTAACTGAACCCAATGATAGTGATGATGGTGATGATGGTGGTGGTGGTGGTGATGATGATAATGACAGTGATGGTGATGATGATGGCGGTGATGGTGATGATGATGGTGGTGATGGTGGTGATGATGGTGATGATGGTGGTGATGGTGATGATAATGACAGTGATGGTGATGATCATGGTGGTGATGGTGATGATGATGGTGGTGATGGTGGTGATGATGATGGTGATGATGGTGATGATGGTGGTGATGATGATGATAATGGTGGTGATGATGGTGATGATGTTGATGATGGTAGTGTAGTGGTGATGATGATGATGGTGATGATAATAATGGTGGTGATGGTGATGATGATGGTGATAATGGTGATGGTGATGATGATGGTGATAATGGTGGTGACGATGATGATAATGGTGGTGACGGTGACAGCTAAAGTAGAGCATTTACATTAATGATGATGATACCAGCTTATACTTCCACAGCACTTTTTATGCCAAACAGGGTCTGTAAGTACTTTAAATATATTCACCATTTATTCCTCACCACACCCTATCGGACCTGGCTCCTCTGCTTGCTGGAAAGATTAAATAGGTTAACATAGGTAAAACGCTTAAAATAGTGCCATAAGTGTTTGTAGATAAAGTCCTCCTTTCACTGAGACACAGAGAGGTTAAGCACAGAGAGGTTAAGTTCTCTGTTTCTTGTCCTTTCCCCAGCTCCTCTTCCCCTTACCTTGCTTCTGCCCCTCAACTGTTTACCACCTCAGTACCCTGCCCCGACTGAAATGATAATATTAATAACAATAATGCTGGGAACTCACAATTATGGAGCTCTTATTATGTGCCAGGCACATTCATGCATTATCTCATTGAATCCTCATAAGAGCCCTCTGCGGAAGGAGCTATTTTTTTAAGACCTACTTTATATCGGAATAAATTGAGGTTCTGAGAAGGTACATCACTTAGCTGGTAAATGGATAAGGTGGAGTTGGAGCCCATCTCTATCTTGCTAAAATCTGATGCTAGATCTTCTCATCATCCAATGCACCAGAATCACCTGCACTGAGTGTCCATTTTTCCAGCATCACCTGATCCTTAAAGGTAAATGGTAGGCGTACATAGATTTCCCCGAGTTAAATGCTCTAGCAAGTGTTTTTGCTTTCCACAACTTAAAAAATTTTCCATAACATTTTAATTCTACCATGGGCAAAAAGCTGTGCTGAGTACTCTGGGGACACAAAGAATTATTTAAAGAGGAAGATGTCCTAACCTTTGTGAGATATATATACATAAAATTTATAATACAAAGGTGGCAACTGTTGAGGTGTGATGTTCAGCTACAAAAGTGTAGTTATAATATATTATGAGTGCGATGCCTGGGTGCTCGTTCGGTTGGGTATCTGACTTTGGCTTAGGTCCTGATCTCGTGGTTCCTGGGTCTGACCCCTGCATTTGGATCTGGGCTGACAGCTCAAGTCTGGAGCTTGCTTCAGATTCTGTATCTCCCTCTCTCTCTGCCCCTCCCCTGCTCATGCTCTGTCTCTCTCTCCTTCAAAAAAAAACATTAAAAATTTATAATATAGAGTGAGTATATACTTACTACATGAGACATTGAAGCAAAGTTTATTCAGGAAATAACTTGTATCCCAAAATTGGGATCCCTTATTGTTTGACAAAATAAGGATTCAGAGTAAATTTTAGAAAACTCAAATCCAAAAGTAGCATAATAAAATAGGAATGTAGAAGGAGGGAATTAATAAGATAAAACCTAAAACTAATGAAATAGAAAACAAACATAAAAAGGGATACGTAAAATCAAAATTAGTTTCTTTGAAAGATTGTTGAACTAGATACACCCTTGACAAGCTCAATAAAGAGAAAGCAAGATAAATACAACATTATTAACGAATATAACCACAAAGATGGAGATAAGAAAACTTACTGGTAGATGTTATGTACAATTCTGTAGAAATGAATTTGGAAATCTAGAGGCAGTGGAAAATGCCCTGGTAAAAATAAAAATTCTTAAAGTAATTATTTTAAGAAACATGAATAGACCAATTATTGTAGAAGAGATTGGAAAGTAAAAGATCTACCACTAAAAAAGGCACCAGACCTAGACGGTTTTACAAGTGAATTTATTACATTATTTGTTTGTTTGTTTTTGTTTTGTTTTGATTTTTTTAAACAGAGAGAGAGAGAGAGACAGAGAGAGAGAGAATGAACATGCAAGTGCAGGAAGGGCAGAGGGGGAGGAAGGGAGAGAATCTTTTTTTTTTTTTTTTAATTTTTTTTTTCAACGTTTATTTATTTTTGGGACAGAGAGAGACAGAGCATGAACGGGGGAGGGGCAGAGAGAGAGGGAGACACAGAATTGGAAACAGGCCAGGCTCTGAGCCATCAGCCCAGAGCCCGACGCGGGGCTCGAACTCACGGACCGCGAGATCGTGACCTGGCTGAAGTCGGACGCTTAACCGACTGCGCCACCCAGGCGCCCCGGAAGTGAGAGAATCTTAAGCAGGCTCCACACTCAGTGTGGAGCCCCATGTGGGATCTCATGACCATGAGATCATCACCTGAGCCAAAATCAAGAGCCAGACACTTAACCAACTGAACCACCCAGGCACCCCGCATTACAGTTTTGAAAATCGATTGCAGTGTTAAATAAAATCTATTCGACCATAAAAAGGAAAGATACTAAAATAATTTTCTGAAGACAGATTCTTAGGACAGTACAGAATTTGAATACCAATTTACATAAAGAATTATGTACAGAATATTAGCAAATCAAATCCATCAGTGTGTCAAAAGCATATGACACCATTACCAGAGAGAGTCTATTGCCAGAATGTAAGCATGTATCTTAACTCTTCCAATTTTACATAAATTGTGGGAAGACTTCCAATCACTTGTAATGGATGTGATGGTGGCCCATGAATTGTTAATGTTTAATTCTTAAATTTTGATTCTTGAATAGTTTGGAGATGGTTGGAGTGAGGCTGGGAGGGAAGGGGGACTTTGGGGGGAAAGAGAAGGAGTCATTTGGCTTTAGGCAAATGCATTAGTTATTTGTGCTGATTTATTTAATTTTTAAGCGATGCCAGTTGAAGAGAGGAATCATAAATAAAGAATGACCCCTTAAGGAATACCTACCATGTTCTAAACCCTTGGCTAGGTTCTCTGCCTACAATGTCTTTTAATGGTTTAGTCAGGTCTGGGTTAATATGCAAACAGAGCGCATACATGCACACTCACATCAATGGAATGCCTTCTAGAAACATTCGTTCATAAAGGAACAAGAACAACGTGTCATTTTTTAATAAGTTAGTTAATAGAAGGGCTTATACATAGAACATTATTATTGAAATAGGCTGCAAAGAAACACTTCAAATACTTTACTGACAGATGCCATTCACGAAGCAAGAGAGATGATAATTTTAACTGACATGTAAGTTCATAGATCCTGGCAATTATTTAGAAGCTCATTAAAATGGATGGGGCGCCTGGGTGGCTCAGTCGGTTAAGCATCCGACTTCGGCTCAGGTCACGATCTCATGGTTTGTGGGTTCGAGCCCCGTGTCGGGCCCTGTGCTGGCGGCTCGGAGCCTGGAGCCTGCTTCGGATTCTGTGTCTCCCTCTCTCTCTGCCCCTCCCTTGCTCATGCTCTGTCTCTCTCTCTGTCTCTCTCTCTCTCAAAAATAAATAAATTAAAAAAAGCAAGAAACTCATTAAAATGGCTTTGCTGGTTGTAGCCATGGGGACACTAAGGCTCATGCTGCAAATTCTTGGCTCACCCTGGTCTGCTTAGGCTGCCTTAACAGGGTAAGTGTCCTCTTACCCTGTGGTAAGTGTACCACCTCTGAATGGAGAGTTTTCTACTCCCACAATCCCAGGGCTGAAGCTTTTCTTTTCTATCTAGCACAGCTGTCTCTGGAGACACTTGGGATCCTGGGGAGGTTGGTGGGTCCCAAGAGAAAGGAGGAAATCTCTGGGCGGGTTTGTGTCACGAAGCAGACTCCCAATTGTCCCTTTGAGAATGCTCTCGGCTTCATTGGTCTCTGGCATTGCCTGGGGGATGATTTTGAGGTTTCTTTCTTCTGTTCACCTCGAGAAAGGAGATTCTCTGCTACGGTTGTCTGCCCCGAAAACCTGGTGCCTTCCTATGGGGAAAGGATCACTCTTTCTCACGGTGCACAAGGGCAACAGAGCAGAGCTCTGGCTAAAAGATATGGCCAAGAGAATTTAAACAAAGCAAACTGTGGACACCTCAGACACGAGACTCGGTAACGTACCCAGTTGGAACGATAGCTATTAGGTCAGTGGCTGTATGTCTATCCTATAAACAAGGATTATAAAATTTCAACAGGGCTTTGCCTCCCAACAATTATGTTAGCAGCCAATGATGATCACGAGACAGCTACCCTGTCTTTCTGCTTCATCACTTAAAGTGACAGTATCCAGCTTTCCTCTCCGCATCTATCATACAGACACATTGATTTCCTTTCTGGGGAAACACATATTTCTTTTCTCCTGCTAAAAAGATAAATCTGACAGATTTTAATCAAATGTAGTTGTTCACAACTACAGGAATTCGTTCAGTGCCACATATGAAAACAAAAATACACTCACAGCGAAAGAAGGAGTTTTGGGCCGAGTTGATTCGAAGAACACACTTGTATTAAAACGTGCACACACATACACACACACACACACGGCAGTGAAGCCTAGGAGTTAGTTAATATTTTTCAAGATGGTATATCATTTGTCGTGACATCAGTAAATGCTGGTCTCCATTCACATTTCCGTTGAAACTATGCTGTCCAAATTCTCTGTTTAAACTCCAAGATGCTGGAGTCTTGGTCTTTAGAATGAAGTCTTTCCCAGGATGAAAGTTGTCTTTCAGATCATAGCAGTATGATCTAGAAAGATGGAGAATCTGCGTGTCTCTTATTCAACAGGCTCTCATCAACAATGAGCATTGTTGAGCCGGTATTTGGCTATGAGTTGGGTAACTATGCTATGAACTATTTCTACTATTTCATAATGTGTTTCATGTGTATTGATCCTGAGTAGCTTTTGTTATTCTTTTCAGTGTGTCTAAGGAGCGCCAAGATGCCAACTATGTTTTCTCTCTTCTGTGTTAGACATTTAATAAGCTGATTTTTTTCTTAATTTTTTTTTCATATAAAGAACTCTGTGGGAGAGACTCTTAAAATCAACAAAGCTTGATGTTGTTTTACATATCATTCATTGAGTGATTCACTTCTCTATAGGTTGTACACAAATGGATTTTTTCTAGACTTTTCTGAGGTTCATTCATTTTTGAGACACACACACACACACACACACACACACACAGAGTGTGAGCGGGGGAGGGTTAGAGAGAGAGGGAGACACAGAATCTGAGGTGGGCTCCAGGCTCTGAGCTGTCAGCACAGAGCCTGATGCGGGGCTTGAACCCACGAACCGTGAGATCATGACCTGAGCCGAAGTCGGACACCTAACTGAGCTGCCAGGAGCCCCAATACACAAACTGATTTTAAATGGCACTTTTCTAAATATGTGAGTCTTTGGCATATGTTGTCTTTTCTCCTCAGTAGAGACATGCCCGAGGATGGAGAGATTGGCTGTCTCTTGTTCACACCTAGTGGCAATTTCCTGCCCAGAGATCTTGGAAGAATATATCTTATTTCAGCTAATTTTGAGAAGTGAAGAAAAAGAATCCGCATCATGAATGGAAATGTACAGATACAGTTTTCATTTACCATCGATCCAATTCTGCTTTACAGAGTCCACTGTCTCAGTAAAGTTTTTTTTGTCCCGTCCTCATAATTTTGAATATTATATTAAGATACTTGGCTCAAGAGTAATTGTATTTCAAATTTTTTTTTTCAACGTTTATTTATTTTTGGGACAGAGAGAGACAGAGCATGAATGGGGGAGGGGCAGAGAGAGAGGGAGACACAGAATCGGAAACAGGCTCCAGGCTCTGAGCCATCAGCCCAGAGCCCGACGCGGGGCTCGAACTCACGGACCGCGAGATCGTGACCTGGCTGAAGTTGGACGCTTAACCGACTGCGCCACCCAGGCGCCCCAAGAGTAATTGTATTTCAAAAGTAAAATATCGAAAGGACAGTTATTTTAATAATCCTACATATCATCATAGTGTGAGTATATGTATATACATGTGTGTGTGTGTGTGTGTGTGTGTATTTATATGTATATATATGTGTGTGTGTGTGTGTGTGTGTGTGTATTTCACTGGGCAAAAATAGAGAACCTTATCTCTTCTAAATGTGAGCTTTAAAAACTTCCCTTAAGTGTGCTTCCATTGTCATTTCTAAGTTTATGAAAATTACAAAACATTATTATTTATATGATAATGTGCCCTCTACATGAATTGCCCACAGTGCATTATTGGGTTAACTTTGACAACCACTTTGGTTTAAGAATGAGCTCACAACTCTGATATTTGTCTGTGATGTGCCATATATCTATCTATCTATCTATCTATATAGATAGATATATAGATATAGATATTTTTTTTTTCTGAAAAGCATAGGGTGATCTGGGAAAAAGGGAAGAGTGGCTAAATCAGAAATTACCTTGCAAGAATAATATTAGAAGAGCTTGGCATTTAAATTGTAACAGGGATAAATTAACTTCTTCAAGTAAAAAGTAAGAAAAGGAAGGCATTAAAAGTGGGTGAACTTATTCACTTGGAAATCATGGTGTCCTCGTTAAGCCTCAGCCAAGAAATTGGCGGTTAAAGATTTGTCCCAATTTTCATCTGATGCTGGTGTCATTTGAAAGTTTCATCCAAAGTGAAAGGCCATCCTGACATAGGAAGTAGGTGATTGTTCTCCTGAAAGAATATTTGTGATGCCCCGCACCACAGCCACTAGAAGATACGAAGGCAAGCACAAAATATTACCTAGATCATGATTTATACATGCTGAACACACAGTAAACTCGCCACCCTCTTTGCCCCTCCAGAAAATGCCACCGCCTAGCCAAAGCTCCAGCACAGTGTTTTGAAGCAATGTTTCTCAAAGTTTGTTCTTATTTACAAAAGGAGCAATTCATTTTGTAGGACCTTTCAAACTGGCAAATGGCCAACAACAATTTTGACCCAAGCTGGGTGCAAAAGGTACCACAAAACCCAAAGCGGAAAGAGTATTTAGGAAAGATGAAAACAAAAGGGAAGATTATTCATCCTTCCATATGGCTTCTTCGAGCCATTCACAATTATGTATCGTTTATGGTAGTTTCTATAAAATTTTTTTTTTCCATTGAGAAGGCAGAAGACTGAATAAGTTTTGTGAACGCATCACAAAAGAAAGAGAAGAAATTCAGAATGACAATGGAATTTAGCTGATTGTTTGAGGATCTGTGCGTGATAATGACACTGTTAACCGGGAGAATGGAGACTGTGATCTCATTTGTTTTGCCAGAAAGGGATTTTAAGAACTTAACCAAAAATTAAAGTCTCTAGCGGGATGCACAGAAACAGAAGCAGTCCTACCACAATTATGCATCTGATTGAAAAGGTAGAGAATATCAGAAGTCTCAGAGCCGATGGTTGGCTTTGTAGCTTGTGTGCATGGAAATACACCCACTTCAAGGGACAGGAGGGGGTGCCTCTTGACTTTTAATTTTGGTTCAGGTCATGAGATCAAGCCCCACGTCAGGCTCTGCACGGACAACGTGGGGTCGGCTTGGGATTCTCTTTCTCCCTGTCTTTCTGCCTCTCCCCTGCTCTCGAAATAAATAAATAAATAAACTTAAAAAAGAGAGAGAGGCGATAGTGTGGGGCTTTCTCAATATGTATTTAGATAAGTTCTTACTAGACACAATTAGACCCATGTTGCCATGCCACCAATTCACGTCCTTGGCCTCTTATAATTAAACTGTAATATCTAGAGACATTCGGGGGCTAAATGGGATTCCTGGAGATTTCATACTTCATTCCCTAGCTGCCAGATGAAGACTTTTTTTTTTTTTACACAATTCCAGTCAAATTGCAAGGCATTTTACTTGTCAAATTATTCACAGATCTTCGTACACAGCCCCACCCCCCAACACACAACTACTTGGCAAATTCCAATCTTGTGTCTCCTTTTTTTTTTTTCTTTTTAAAGTAATCTCTACCCTCATCGTGGGACTCGAACTCATGACCCTGAGATCAAGAGTAACATGCTCTGCCGACTGAGCCAGCCAGGTGCCCTCCTGCAATCTTGTGTCTTAAGGATGAATTTTGCATAACCTCTTTACTTGCACCGACGTTCCATTAGTGTTGGGAATAATTCTTGGAGCCCTTTCAAAATCCTTAAAACAGCGTGGTCAAGCGTGGCAAGGCCGTACGAACCTTGGATGTGAAAAGACGCTAGACTGAGTTTCAGTGTGGCCAGACTAGGTGTTGGATCTCCGACACGTCAGTGACACTTGTAAGCCTCAACTTTCCCCTACGGAAGGTGAGAACGACGGCTCCTACCTCGTGGAAATCGCGTGTGCTAACGTAGCTGACGTATTGAAGACATTAATGTAGAACTTTCTGGATCACAGCTCATGGGGGACAGAAGTAGAAAGTGGGAGAGAAGGCCTGGTGGCTTTGCGGCCCCTCTCTATCATCGCCACCCTGTCCCTTCTGCCCATTTTTATCAACAGTGCTGTAAACATGGGCATCAGACGGATTCTCGTGTGTTCTCCTTGTTTCTGCCTGACACACTCCCCGTGCATCTTGTCAGAGACCACTCTAAATCTGGAACCTCAGAACCTTAAGCAATGAAGTCTTCTCTCAAAAAGTGCGGCTTCAACAGAGGAAGTCGCTCTTGGCGTTCCATTTGGTGAAGCGCCATCCTGATGCAATGCACGACACTCTGGAGGCTGCGCGTAGTAGCGGATCCCGCCTCCGAAGGGCCCAGCCCGCCCCGGGATTAGTCACTTGGCTATCTCGCCGGGCAGCTAGTAATTCAGAGATAATCATGTTACCCAAGATGCCATTTAATCTGTATTTGGCATATCTCGAGTTTTCATCTTCATTAATAGAGCCATCAAAGTTTTCATTGGGCCTGACTGGTATTGGGAGCACTAGTGATTCACCCGGGGGGGGGGGGGGTTGCAGTTTGCATGGAGAAACTCTGCTTGCCAGATGGCAGCTGTTAATCTGCTTGCATCAGGAGTGTGTGTGTGTGTGTGTGTGTGTGCGCGCGCGTGTGCGTGGAAGGGGAGGATAAGCTCTCCTGGTCCCTAGCCAGTAGGACTGTCCCTCACCTCTGATTACACATCGCTGCCGGCCAAGCCTAGGAAACCTGGTCCCTTGCGGCAGGGTGGGCTTGCCACTCCCTGCTGACTTGAAGGGAGCTTGAGGGAGTGGGTGCCGGACAAAGGGAAGGCCTTGCTGCCTCTAGCCTAGACCATCCAATCAAAAGATTCCTGTGGAAGGCAGTATAGTACAAGGGAAGGGTGCTAACCTGGGAGTCAGAGAAACTTGTCTTTAAACCCTGACTCTATACTTAAGTGGCGACGTGAAGTTACACACATCGTGTAACCTCTTGGAGCCTCAGACTCTCCCCTTTACATGATATGAACCTGATGGTGTCACCCTGGTAGGTTTCCCACAAAGGAGTCAGAACCAGGGAGCCAGATGGAGACCCATCCTTTAGTCCCATGACCTGACTGTCCCACGTCTGAGTGTAGAGCCTGGGAAGCTCTGATCAGGTCCCCGTGGGGAGGCTGGATGAAGAGGCTCATCGCAGTGTTGTTTGTGGTAATGAGGATGATGGAATCTCAGGGTTCATCAGGGAGCAGGACAGATAATGGGATGCCAAGGAGGCTTCTCGCGCAACACCACAGAACCGCGTGAAGTGATAGAGGTGAATCTTAAAGACCGTGCTGGGAAAGAGAGAAAGAAGGAAAGAAGGAGGAAGGGAAGAAAGAAAGAAAGGAAGGAAGAAATAAAGAAAGAAAGAGGAAAGAAAGAAAGAGAAAGAAAGAAGGAAGGACAGAAAGAAAGAGAAAGAAAGAAAGAGAGAAAGAGAAAGAAAGAGAGAAAGAGAAAGAAAGAAAGAAGGAAAAGAGAGAGTGGGGGAAGGAAGGGAGGGAGAAAGGAAGGAAGGAAGACAAAACAAAGTCTGTGGACATCATTCGTATCAACTGAAAACACACTCAGAACAAGAGAATACTACGTGTCTTATGAAGACACAGACATATTCCAGGATATCGTCAAACCTGATACTAGCTTTTATGGAATGGGGGACAGGAAAATGGCAGGGGGAGGGGGATACACAAACGTGCAGTGATAATGAGTTGAGGAGTATGACTTACTCAATGTTCTGCCCCTGGGTCTGAAAGAAAAAGAAAAGGTGACGGAAAAGTTACGGGAAGGGAGAGGATTAAAGAAGAGTGGTGCTTTGGGGGCTTCAGGGAGTGAGGACAGGCACCTGTCTGGCTGTGGAAGGCTCTCCATTAGGGTCTCTTTCTCTCTCTGCCGAGGGTGGGGTTCAGAAGGCTTAGGAAACACGTGACGGGAGAATGAAGCCGAAGGGCCTGAGATACTCATTTGCTCTTCTCTGAATTCTCAATCTCCACAGACCCTGAACTGCCCGAAGGCAGTTCTCTAATTTTTCCAGAATTCTCATTACAGACTCAATTTCTGTGGCTCGGTCACTGTAGAGTTTTACAAAGGTGTGGTGCTCATTCTTGTAAAACCAGTTGAGAATTTCCTGGATCCCCAACCCTCAGCCCCTGCGTAGAAGTGTCCTGTTCTAATCAATGAGACCTTTGTGTGCAATGGGGCCGAAGGATGTGACTGTGTGAGAGAGAACCACAGGAAACTCCCATCGTTTCTCTAGGGTCTGAAAAAAAAAAATCGTAAGTGTGTAACGGGGCACCCTGGGTAGCCTCCTTTTGTTAATTTATGAATTGGAAGACAAAGGTGGATTTATTGGAAGAGTGTAATTAAGTGTCACTATGGTACGGATCATAATTATGACCAATATAATAAAGCAGAGGGAGAAACAATTTCCCTCCTGAATGGCATCACCCGTAGTAAGCCTTGCCGTCCTCAAAGCTCTGTGTTCATTACCTTTAAATATAACAAATAAGGCAGGCATAAAATAACGTGATCTGTAAAGGAAGGAGGGGTGATCTGTAATCCACTTCCTGCCTTAGAAGCGAAAGTTTTGAGATAAGATTGAAGATAAAACCCACCAAGATACCTCTGGGCAGAGAGGCCTCTCTTGTGTCAGACTTCTGGATATGACCAGCATCCCTTTCTTTCTCCTCTTTTCTTCCCTTCCTCCCCGGCCCCCTTCTCTGTTAGCCAGTCGGATTCTTATCCCTCTGAAGGTGATGATTTGTTCGAGAAGGGGTGTATGATCCAGGCTAAGCCAGTTCAAGGCTTCCCTGGGACTTTGGCTGGTGACAGAAAGAAGCAAGTGCTCTCCTATCCGGAACAGCCATAGGTAATCCCGTAACCGCTGGCAAAGAGAGCCTGGCTGAGAAGGAAGCCAGTGAAGACGACAGGGCAGAGCTGGGCAGCCTCCAGAGTGGGATGAATCTAAGACATCTCACCCGAGTGCCTGCGCTCAGCCATGCTGGAACCCCGAGTTCTCTAGACCCTTCGCTTATGTCAACTAATCAGCTCCTCCTTTAGCTTTGAGCTGGTTGAGTTTTCGTCATTTGCACACCCAGGATTTCTGAGCGCTGTGCCAAGAAAGTAAGGTAAATACTGCCTCACCGGGGAGCGTGTGCTCATTTAGCAAACATTGAGCGGATGCTTGCTCTGTGCCAGAGAGACCCTTTGCATAGCAAAATCGCATCTTATACACGTCGTTTTTCGCATGACAAGAACACAACTGTCATGTGTGAATTCAACTCTGTGTGAATTCAACTTTGTGTGTGTGTGTGTGGGGGGTGTAGTTGTATGTGTATCCCTTTTCTTCAATGACTACACGGTAACATGACCATCTGTTGGGTTACCTGGGGCACATCACACGGTGGCCCAATTCATGAATTCTCTGCCAACGCCTCGATGGGCATGAGGGCGCCAAGAACTACTTTCGTGCTCGTAGGCCGATGAGCTGTGTGACCCTGGGCAATTTGCTTAACTCCTCTGAGCTCTCCGTGTTTCTCTGTAGAGTGGAGAGAATAATATTCTATATATCAACTGACGGTTGTTAGTAGCAAACAAACAACTTCGTGTAGAGTGCTTAGCATAGTGGCTGGCACAGAATGAAATCACTCAGGGGGTGCCCGGGTGGCTCAGTTGGCTAAGCGTCTGACTCGATTTCGGCTCAGGTCGTGATCTCACAGTCGTGAGATCGAGCCCCACGTAGGGCTCGGGCTCTGAGCGGGCTGTGGCGTCCTCTTAAGGTTCTCCCTCTCCCTCTTCCTCTGTCCCTCTTGCACTCACGCTCTCACTTGCCTCTGTCTCTCCCTGTTTCTCTCAAAAAAAAGAATCATTCAGTAAATGATAGCCATTGTTAATGTTCTCATTACCACAGTCCTCATCACCTTCATCATGAAGGAAGCTGGGACGGAAGTCTGAATACAAAGCATACGGGGCTTTGGCGACCATTCACAAAGTACCGTCTCATCCGATTTGATACAGTGAGCCCACTGCCACGCAATATCCATTTCACATTCTGGCTTCTCGCGAGTTGACAGCGATTTTTTTCGAAGGTTTCCATGATATTTGGCAAGATCCACTGAGTCTACTATCAAATATAAGGGGCTGAGAAATGCATTCGTTTGGGCAAAAACTTAAAAAGAAAGAAAGAAAGAAAGAAAGAAAGAAAGAAAGAAAGAAAGAAAGAAAGAAAACACTTCTAGGACAAATGTGGCCCGGCACTAAATATCTTGAATCAAGGCTGGAGTTTAACTGCTTAATAAAACTTCGGTTGCAATTTTTATACCTGTGAAGACCTGGTCGGGGGAGACAAAGTGGTGTTTTGACAAGAACGGCTTTTTCTTTCCCCTAATACATCACTGCTATCAAACAGGAAAGTTTGAAGCCAACTCTTTTTTAACTTCTTTGCTCACTGGTCATTTAAAATAGTCTTAAAGTTTGGACCTCGTGAAAGACTGTGTGTGTTTCATGTTACCAACATGAGCAGATTGTTGAATTTGACGCATTTAAATGTTTTCTTTGTGGCATGTTTTTCACAAAGGCACGCTTTCAAAATGCTAAAATACGGACCCGTTGTCAGATCGCTCGGTTCTTTGCACAGGAAGATGCTTTTGGATTAACAACTGGGCAAAAATCCTTAATTGTGTGGTCGAAGGGAATGCCACACTTTTGATCCCACGCACCTTTCTAGAATAAGAAAAGGCCTTGATTTACTAATTGAGCAAAACTTGCTCACAATTCTATTTTTTTTTTGTTTGTTTGTTCTTGTTTTGTTTTGTTTTTTTTTTTTTAATTTTTTTTTTCAACGTTTATTTATTTTTGGGACAGAGAGAGACAGAGCATGAACGGGGGAGGGGCAGAGAGAGAGGGAGACACAGAATCGGAAACAGGCTCCAGGCTCTGAGCCGTCAGCCCAGAGCCTGACGCGGGGCTCGAACTCACGGACCGCGAGATCGTGACCTGGCTGAAGTCGGACGCTTAACCGACTGCGCCACCCAGGCGCCCCTGTTTGTTCTTGTTTTGGATCAGGGTGTTGTTTTATCCAATTCAGGGAAGACACGGCTTGTTCATTAACTGCTAAGGTGACGGTGATGCTGCGGAAAGAAGTCATACAGGTTTACAGGTACAAATTCTAATGATCTCTTGCCTCAAAAACCAAGAACAAACCAACAGGCATATAAGGCAAAACTGTCTTGGGTATTTCGATTATTTCCTCTTGCTCAGAGCTCCTGCCAGAAGCTGGAAGAAAGACTGAATTCAGACTTTTTCTCCTCTGTTTGGGTTGCCCTGTCACTGGGTGACTTCTGATGTTGCAACACGAGTGTTTTTCATTCTATACCATTGATTGCTGATTGATTCCGCACCCAGATTCTCCGAGTAGTTTATCGAGAGCAATCACTTCTGCATCCTTCATTGTGCATCACAAGGTGCATGCCGAATTGTAGACTTCCGTATTAACACCCATGATTAAGGACAGCAATCGTTAAATGAAGATGAGTCACAATATTTAGGTTTTATGAATTCTTGATGCGTTTTGAAAGACAGGGAGCGGGGTTCTCCTAATGCTTGAACAATGGCTTAGTAGTAAATTAGGCATCCTTAGAAGCTATACGAAGACAATGTTGCAGAAGTTTTTGATAATATGCGGAAGCGGTATGTTAGCGTCGATGGACAGCCTGTCCCAGAGAAAGGAGCCACAGGGACAGGCTACCCCCATTCAGCTTCACATGGTCAATGAGCGTTTTAGGTAACTTACTGCCAAGAGTTCCGTCAGCGATTCTCAAATTTTACATTTAAACTTAGCAAATAGTACTCCTATGTTTCACAGGGGGGTCGTATGTGGTCAGCTGGATATTCCATACGCAAAGGGAACCTGGGGGGGTGCCTGGGTGGCTCAGTTGGTTAAGCGTCGTGCTCTTGACTGTGGCTCAGGGGATGATCTCCCCGTCATGGGATCGAGCCTCATGTCGAGCTCCTCAGTGAGCATGGAGCCTGCTTGGGGTTCGCACTCTCTCTCTCTCTCTCTCTCTACCTCTTTCTGTCTCTCTCCCAAAATAAATACATGAACGTTACAAAGAAACTCAAAGGGAATCTGGATATTTGTAGGTCTCCCTTAGCTGTGGGCATGCATAAGGTCGAATTAGCCTTAATTAGCTCTTGAGAGCCTCTCTTGGACACCACTCGGCAGTTCTCCCCTGCAGCTCAGCACGGAGGGTCAGAGTGGCTGTGAGTGGGGTGTGTGTGGGGCGGGGAGGTCCTTCTGCCTGTGTGTCCCACTTTATCACTTCAGCCTGGAGGCAGTGGCAGTTTGGACCGGAGTCTCCCTGTGGCTTTCATCCAAATAGACCCTGCCTCTTCCTGCAGTGTCTCTCTCACACGTCAGACTGAGCTTCCAGCCTTGGGAAAACAGCACCCTTCTCCACGTACCTGGCTTTTCCTGCCTTCACGGACGTCTGTTCTCCAAAATTTTTCTCTGTTCGTCCAAACCCCCAAAAACATGGGACATGCACTCATTCAAATAAATGGGATAACAAGACAGGGGGTTTGTGGCCCCCCCCCCAAGTCTCAGCACAGACATTGCTACTGTTAGTATATTTTATTTTTAATGGATCATTTTGGAAGATGGCCTGAGTGTAGTGGCAACTTGGGCTCAAAGGATAAACAGACCCAGGCATTTCATAAAAAGCTTCTTTTGTGATTTTGTGGCTATGACTGTAGTAGATGCTAAAGAAACTTACTTTTAGTAGATACAGAAAGTGAATGGGAATTTAAAGAAATCTGTGAAAGATCAAAATAAGACGCTTGCCATGATGGTTTTGCGGGCTGGTTCAGATATCAAAGCGACAGAGTGCTCAGGAATCAGTGACTTCTGCATGATATTTGCATAGAGAGAACTTTGAAAAGGTTACATTTCTTTTCTCCTTTCATATTTACTCTGTGCTAAGGTTAGAGGATCTCGCTGGCAATGCTGCTGATGCTATTTTTGCAAACTCCAACTCAGTGTTTAAATGTAGCGGGATGGAAATTTCGAGCTACCACAATAATAAATATATCTGACATCCTTGCAACTTCCAAGTTGTACTACGCCTGAGAGTTGCAAAGGCTGGTTTTTTGCCTTGAACTCTGAAGTAAGAAAGAAACTTTTGTTTATAAATTTCAGAGATTTTTGTCTTTGCACTTACCGCGAAGTCAGATGTAGATATAATCCACTTTAAGCACTTTGGGCAAAATGCCAAATATGCCTGTTTTTTTGATAAGGGGGAAGAAAAGAAATCCCAACTTTGTGTCAACACAAATCCTTTACACCGTGTTGCGGTGTATGACTTCTGTCGGTCAAGCTGGGATCTGGGCCATCTTTCTGATCCATTTTAGTTATGCCTGATTCTAAATTGAGTTATAGAATTGAACTTAACAGGACCCGGTTTCCATATTCTTTATTCCTCCCTTCTAAAGATGGAAAATTTTATATGCCGATTTCAGTGAAATGATCTAAGGGTGTTGAGAATCAAAGATGATTT
This sequence comes from Leopardus geoffroyi, assembly GCF_018350155.1. Taxonomy (NCBI): domain Eukaryota; kingdom Metazoa; phylum Chordata; class Mammalia; order Carnivora; family Felidae; genus Leopardus; species Leopardus geoffroyi. The sequence continues at coordinate 14,877,083 of NC_059337.1, read as the reverse complement.
CAGTTGTGCTTCAGCGTGGCCTATATTGGACTCCTTTGCAGAGATATTCGGTAGCAGAACGATGTTGTGTCTATGCGTGCGTATTTTTTCAACTGCCCATGCTTAGATGTGTAAACTAGACTGTAAGTGCCCCGAAGGGCAGGGTTGTGTGGGGGTGTTCATTTTGTTAGCCTTGTGACACCTGGTGGAAGGCTTTTGAGAAAAAAAAAAAGCCAGTTTATGATCATGTAGTCTTTATATTCCTGAAGATGTCTGTCTGTGACTTTTCTTACAACCATGTGGCGGTCAAGAGTTAGACGCTCAACCAACTGAGCCTTACAATCTTTATTTCTTTTTTTTTTTTTTTAAATTTTAACTTATTTTTGAGAGAAAGAGAGAGAGAAAGCATGAGTGAGGGAGGGGCAAGGAGAGAAGGAGAGAATCCCAAGCAGGCCCCACACTGTCAGCGCAGAGCCCCTCGCTGGGCTCGAACTCACAAACCATGAGATTATGACCTGCGCCGAAATCAAGAGTTGGATGCGTAACCAACTGAGCCACCCAGGTGCCCCACAGTCATTATTTCACAGATGATAAACTTGAGCTTCAGAGAGAACAATTTGTGATTCCCTCGATGTCTTTTACTCCACTTTTCTTGAGCCGTTTTACAGTGAGTGGAAGGAGCGTCACTTGACAAGGGTGATGGGGAAAGGGCTGCTGGGAAATGGCATGTCTGAATTCCTGTGTCAGGTTGGTGGCAGTTGATAGAAGCCTTCCTACAGACCACAGGACTTCTCCATCCCTGCGGGCACCTCCCGTCCTGGACTGGAGGGAGCATCAAACCATATTCTCAACAGCCGCGAGCAAACCTCAGCATGGTTGGCGGTGAGGTTTTTAAATGGAGGTTAGTGGAAATCTATCTCTGGCCTGAAAGTGGTCTCCAAGGTGCCTGCAGTGTGTTTTTCCTTAAGCTGCAGGGTCAGTCTTGGAGTTGCTGGACCGTCTTCACCTCATTTTTACTTGGTCTTGCTCATTGTAGACCGAGTTATCGCTCAGATAGACAGGAGGTCGTACTGGGAATGGGTCGACAGCGAAAACGGGACCGGTTGGGCACGTGCTACCTTGTATCTTTGGGTTACAACTATTTATAAACCAAAATATGAAAACTAGAACTCTCAGAGTTCCAGTGAGAGACTTAACGTTTAGGTAAGTCTTGCACGTAATTCTGGGTTGGACAGTGTAACAATTTGGCTTGCCCCGTGGCAGCGTGCTATGGGCTAATACATTTCCATCCAATTCAACAAATGGTTTAATGAGCACCCGTTACAACAACATGTCAGGCGGCTGTGGGACAAGGTGGGAAATGACAGGTGCACTGTCCTTGTCTTCATGGAACGTATACGTTTAGTGGGGATAGATGAGAAGAAGGGAATGAAGGTTGGGTTCATGTGATGAAAGAGCAGCCCCATGAAATGGGGTTATCTTTTTCAGAGAGGTGAGTGTGCTGGAATTTTCTGCGTATTTCAGAGTTTAGATTGCCTAAACTTTTTTTTTTGTTTATTTATTTATTTTGAGAGAGAGAGAGAGAGAGAGGGAGAGGGAGAACGGGGAGGGACAGAGGGAGGGAGACAGAGAATCCCAAGCAGACTCCACACTGTCAGCACAGAGCCTGATGTAGGGGCTCAATCCCAGAAACCCTGAATGATGAGATCATGGCCTGAGCCAAAATCAAGAGTTAGATGCTCACCCAGTGGAGCCACCCAGGCGCCCCTAGATGGACTGAACTTCTTAATGCCCTCACAGGTAGGCTCTGGTCTTAGTAGCTATAAAATCTTGTGAAAGTTTCCTGACCTCTTTGGAGCACAGTTTTGTCATTTGTGAAATATAGGGGTTAACGGGATGAGTTTGTGACCACATGCATCATTGTGCACATTGCATAAGGCAGAGAACTGTCAAATGTCAAATCCCTATGCTGCACACCTGAAATGAAGATAGCATTGTAAGTCAACTATACTTGGGTTGAAACAAACAAACAAACAAATAAAAGTCTTTTCAGTGAAGCATTGAAGGCTCTTGCTCTAAAGTCAGGAACAAGACAAGGGTGTCTACTCTCACTACTCTTACTTAACACAGTTCTGGAAGTCCTAGCCAGAGCAATTAGGGTGAAAAAGAAGAGAGGAGAGGGGAGGAGAGGGGAGGGGAGGGGAGGGGAGGGGAGAGGAGGGAAGGGGACAAGAGGGGAGGGGAGGGGGGAGGGAAGGGAATGGGAGGGGAGGGGAGGAGAGGGGAGAAGAGGGGAGGGGAGGAGATGAGAGGAGAGGAGAGGGGAGTAGAGAGGAGGGGAGGGGAGGACAGGAGAAGAGAGGGGAGGGGAGGGGAGGGGAGGAGAGGAGAGGAGAGGAGAGAAAAAAAAAAAAAGAGAGAAAGAAAAGATCCAAATTGGAAAGAGAAAAGGAGAATTGGGTGTACTTCCACATAATATGATCTTGTATGTGGACAATCCTATAGATTCCACCAAAAACCTCTTAAAAAGGAGTCCGGTAAAGTTTCCAGATACAAAATCAATATACAGAAATCAGGTGTGTGTCTATACACTAACAACAAAATACCTGAAAAAGAAATGAAGGGGGGGGAGTTCTGGCTAGCTCAGCTGCTAGAACATGGAGGGTCGTGAGTTCAAGCCCCATGTTGGTAGGTGTAGAGCTTACTTAAAACCAAAAAAAAAAAAAGAAAAAAAAAAAAGAAATGAAGAAAATGACATTGGCACCAGAACCAAAAACAAATAAAACACTTAGAAATAAATGTAACCAAGATGAATGATCTCTACCTGGAAACCTATATGACTTTGATGAAAAAAAATTGAAGAGAACTAATCAACAGAAAGATATCCCATGCTTCTGGATTGGAAGAATATTGTTAACATGTCCACACTACCCAAAGCCATCTGTAGATTCAGTGCAATGCTTATCAAAGTTCCAATGGTGTTTTTCACAGAAATAGAAAAAAAAAAAAACATCCTAAAAGTCCTATGGAACCACAAAACATCCCAAATAGACAAAGCAGTGTTGGGAAAGAAGAACAGAACTGGAAGCCTCATACATGTCCTGATTTTGAACTATATTACAAAGCTATTATAATCAAAATAGCATGGTAACGCATAAACACAGACACATAGACCACTGGAAATAAATTGAGAGCCCAGAAATAAATTCACACATATATAGTCAATGACTATATGACAAAGGAGCCAAGAATACCCAACTGAGAAAGGGTTGTGTCTTCAATAGTGGTGGTGGGAAAGCTGGATAATTACATACAAAAGAATAAAATCGGACCCCTATCTAACACCATTCATAAAAATTAACTCCAAATGGACTGAAGACTTAAACCTAAGACCTGAAACTATAGAACTCCCAGAAGAAACCATAGGGGAAAAGCTCCTTGACATTGGTCTCGGGCAGTGAGTTTTGAATCTGACTCCAGAAGCACAAACAACGAAAGCAGAAATAAACAAGTGGGGCTATTTCAAACTAAAAGTCTTCTGCACAGCAAAAGAAGCAAACAACAGGATGAAAAGGCAACCTATGCAAAGGGAGAAAATACTTGGGAACCGTATATCTGATAAGGAATTAGTATCCAAAATACTTAAGAAGCTCACAAAAACTCAGTAGTGGAAAACCAAACAATCTGATGAAAAAGTGGGCAAAAGACCTAAACAGACGTTTTCCCAAAAAAAGACATGCAAATGGCCAGAAGGTACATTGAGAGACACCAAACATCACTACTCGTTAGGGAAATGGAAATCAAGATCATAATGGTGTCACCTCACACCTGTTAGAATGGCTGTTATCAAAAAGACAGGAGTGATGTGACTGGGTTGAGCATCAGTTGCTTAAGTCGGTTGCTTAAGCGTCTGACTCTTGGTTTGGGCTCAGGTCATGATCTTGCCGTCGTGGGATGGAGTCCCACGAGGAACTCTGAGCTAAGTGTGGAGCCTGCTTAAGACCGTCTTTCTCTCCTCTCTGCCCCTCCCAACTCACACTCACTCTGTCTCTAAAACAAAACACAACAACAACAAAAAGAAACAAAAACAAAAGCAAAAAAAAAACCACCCCCAAAACCCAAAAGGCCAGAGATAAGTGTGGGTGAGGATGTGGATAAAGAGGAACCTTGTGCTTTGTTGGTGGAAACATCAATGGGCAGAACTACTATGGAAAACAGTTTGGACGTTCTTCTAAGAATTAAAAAGAAAAGAGACTGCCCTATGGTCCCAAACCCCGCTTCTGAGTATGTATCCAAAGGGAATGAAATCAAGATTTCCATGAGGTGTCTGTACTCCTGTGTTCATTACGGTATTCTTCACAAGAACCCACATAAAAAAACAATCTATAAGTGCCTGTGGATGAATGGGAAAAGAAGCTGTGGTATGTATACATTTCTGGGACTCTAACGTGCACGCGTAGAAATACCAGTGTAGCCACAAGAAAGAAGGAAATCCTGCCGTTTTAGACAACACGGGTGGGCACTGAGGGCATTGTTTTAAGCGAAATACGTCTGATGAGAAAAACAAACCGTGTGTGATCTCCTTTACACGTACAGTCTAAAAGACCTGAACCCATAGAGACAGACGGAATGGTGGTTACCAGGATCTGGGGGTTGGGAGAAATGGGGAGATGTTGGGCAAAGAATGCAAACCTCCAGTTATCAGATGAACGAATTCGGAGGGTCTTATGCACAGCATGGTGACTAGAGGTACTCGGAGTGGCTATCAAATGTCCCTCCGCTGCCGACAAAAGAGCATTGGTAATTATGTGAGGTGATGGGGAGACGCTAACTAACCCTGCTGTGGTAATTATTTTTCGGTATATGTATGTGTGTCAAGTCATCGCCTCGCACGCCTTAAAGGTACACATGTTACATGTCAATTGCCTCTCAGTGAAGGTAAGGGGGTGGGAAGTCTGTTCAACCTGAAGTATTTTCGTCGTATTATTGCAATAGTTAACATCAATCAAAGGCTGCACGAGTGCCAGGCACTGGACAGGGGGCTTTTCCAACACGGTTACAGTTTTTAAAAACTTAAAAAAAAAATGTTTATTTGTTTTGAGAGAGAGAGAGAGAGATGGAGAAAGTGAGCGAGGGAAGGGGGGAGAGGGGGGGAGATACAGAGGATCTGAAGAAGGCTCCCTGTTGACAGGAGAGAGGCAGATGCGGGGCTCGAACTCACAGACCCTGAGATCGTGACCTGAGCCACAGTCGGATGCTCAACCAACTGAGCCAGCCAGGCACCTCCCTGGCGTTGTTACATTTTAACAGTAAATTTTGTGAATCGCATTAGAGAACCATCAAGGGAGCAGATGGCTTTGCCCAGATACATTTCTGGATTTGAGATATTTGAGATCCTTCAGTGGGAACTTGCATCAGACCTACGAGCATCTGCCTGCTGTTTACATAATATCTGTATGTAAACTGTTTGTCCGTGGTGAAAAACGATCGCTCTGATAGCTTCCGTATTTTAAAAAAAAAAGAGACTCTCTCGAGACAAGGAAGCAGTTTTCCAGGCAAAACAGTCTTTCCATCTGTCATAGCTACTGATTTCAAAGGGGACTTACGTTTCAAATGCCCCATAGCCACCCGTCTCCGTTAAGTGTCTCCTTTTGCAAAGTTGTTTCGGTCTTTGCTCCTTTGCGTCGTGTTCCAACGTGCTTGAGCTTAACTGCTGCGTGCGTTATTAGGCGGACGTGGTCTTCAGCTACCTGCCTGGGATGAGTGCACATCCCTTTCAGTAACGCGAGGACAGGGACGTGAGCGATGCCCTTGAAATAGGGCAGAAATCACATGCCAGGAGAAAGCGGTGCTGTGTCTGATGGGCCACTAACGTGGTGAACTGGTGAACTAACCAGGGTGAGGATAGTGATGACCATAATCACGATGATGGTGCAGGTGGTTTATTTTTGAGAGAGAGAGAGAGAGAGAGAGCACAAGCAGGGGAGGGGCAGAGAGAGAGGGAGACACAGAATCCGAAGCGGGCTCCAGGCTCCGAGCCGTCAGCACAGAGCCCGACATGGGGCTCGAACCCACCGACCGTGAGATCATGACCTGAGCCGAAGTCGGATGCTCCACCGACTGAGCCACCCAGGCGCCCCTGTATCACGCCGTCAGTTACCAGACAAGCTGGGATTTAAGCCCAGTTCACTCCGAATCCAGATCTTTGGTTCTCAGCTTCTGAATGGAACCCCTTCGGGCCACCTGGGTGGCTCAGCGGGTTGAGCGTCCAACTCTTGATTTTGGCTCAGGTCATGATCTCATGGCTTACGAGTTTGAGCCCCACGTCAGGCTCTGCGCTGACAACTCAGAGCCTGCTTGGGATTCTCTGTCTGCCTCTGCCTCTGCCCCTCCCCCACTCTCTCTCTCTCTCTCTTGAAAATAAATAAATAAACATTAAGAAAACAAAACAAACCCAGAGCTCACTATTAAAAAAATAATAATAATAAATGGGACTCATTTAAGACTTTGGTACCAGGATTCCTTTCTAAGAGATGAGGTAAGTCTGTGACCCTACCTTTAATTCTATCACGATTTAAATGGAGTTCTAATTGATTACCAATCACTAAATAGGAAATTCTCTCAACGTCAAGCCATTGGGAGAAAGTGAGGTTACGTGAATGTCACAAGTGTTTTGCAGGCGAGCGTTCAGTCTGTGTGTGGGCAGGCAGCGTGAGGCAGAGGAAAGGAGCTGGGTGTGAGGTTGACCTTGGGGGGACTTGGCCCCACCTGGCCAGCTGTGTGATCTCGGCCAGCCACTTACCCTCTCTGAGCCTCAGTTTCCTTCCCTATAAGACGGGGCTAAAAATACCCACCTGAAAGGAACGCTGAAATCTTTGGAGATCATAAACTACAAATCTGCACCGCGCCCGGCAAATATAGCCCGGCGACATTAGTCCCGCTCCATAAAAGGCAAGAAGTGATTTCATTTGACTTTCCTGCTTACAAACCATCAGTTCCAGTCAAGCTTTTGGGACAAAACTCTAACTCCTTACCTCAGCCTAAAGGCCTTTGAGCCCCGCTATGTAACCAGCCTCCTCTTTAGACATTCTCCCTCTCACCGGGCTCAGATGGGCCAAGCATTAGTTTTGCACCCCAGGATCTTTGAACATGCTGTGTCCTTGGCTGAAAATACTCTTTCATTGCTTTATTAACTTACTACCCCCTTGTGCTTTAAGTCTAAGCTTAACTATCCCTTCCCCAGGGAAATCGTCCCTGAAGCCTAGAAAACATCAGTCCCCTCCTTATCTACCCCCGGTGCTCCTTCTTCTTTGGGGTACCGCTCACAGTGGTAAGTACTTCATTCATCATGAATCCGTCTTGTCACTAGGATGTGACCTCCAGGAGGGCAGGGGCGGCATCGACCCCGTGTTCGTGTCCAAATCCCAGTTCCTGGCATGGGGCCTCATTCACAGCAGGTGCTCGACAAGCTTTCACTGAATGAATGAAAAAAAAAAAAAAGAATAGGGGCACCTGGGCGGCTCAGTCGGTTAAGCGTCCAGCTTCCGTTCAGGTCATGATCTCGGGGTTCATGGGTTCGAGCCCCGCATCGGGCTCTGTGCTGACAGCTCAGAGCCTGGAGCCTGCTTCCGATTCTGTGTCTCTGTCTCTCTCTGGCCCTCCCCCTCACTCTCACGGTCTCTCTGTCTCTCTCTACGAAATAAATGAACATTAAAAAAAGAAGAAGAAGAAATGAGTGGATGAATAAAGGATTACCTTATTTTAAAGATTCCCCTTGATGTTTCCTGACCCGTTTTTATTAAAAGAAGACCGCAGGGTGTAAGCCGCGGAGACTTCTAGCAAAGGCACAGGTTTTTGCCCAGAGTGGTGGGCTTTTCACTCTTGAGGAGGACAAGCCTTCCCTGGGGACCGTGTGTTACCTGTGGCGCGACAGGCACCTTGTGTCCCCAGCAAGCTTCATTCGGTCTGGCCGGAGCGATACACCGGATGAAAGAAACCTATCACATCTCTGACACCGATGCTCCGTTTTATGATGGGAGCAGCCGAGCTGGGGCCGGCAGGAGTGGGCTGGCCTGACCTGGGCTCTGTGGAGAATCATCAGAGCCTCCTTAGAGATGTGGATTTACCCTGTGTTTAATCAGCCACAGGCAGAAGTGGCTTCATTTCAGCTCGACGAGAGCCAGATCACAAAAGGAAGATGGATGGTCAATACTATTGGTTCATCACTACAAGCATATTGTCTTAATTTGAAGGAACAGCCTGGCCCCCGGGCTAATCGAGGAGGACAATGCAATATGGCTAGTGCAGAGGGCCAGCTAAGCTTAACTCTCCGCGCGCCCCTTAAGGAGAAGCTCTTATGTGTTTTCTTAATTAATATTTTAAGGGAAGTGAGAACCATAAAACGCATCCCTCCGTCACTTACGAAATTCCCCCGCTTGGAATTCAAGATGCTTAAGGAATGACTTTTTCCTTCCCTGAAATGCCTGAATCTCCCTCCCTATAAGGAAATACTGCGGGGGCGCCTGGGCGGCTCAGTCAGTTAAGCATCCTTGATTTCGGCTCAGGTCATGATCTCACGGTTCATGAGTTCGAGCCCCGTGTCGGGCTCTGCGCTGACAGTGGGGAACCTGCTTGGGATTCTCTCTCCCTCCCTCTCTGCCCCTCCCTGGCTCTCTCTCTCTCTCTCTCTCTCTCTCAAAATAAACAAATAAAAACTTAAACGCTCGCCTAAGAAATACCAGAGAAGGGATTTTTACGCCCGTGTGGGAGGAATCACACATAATCTGAACTCCGTGTCCTTGCCGAACCCCTCCTATGTGAAGCAAAAGCAGATAGCGTGTAGCTGGGGCCCTTACAAACAAGTGGATGTTTTAGAATCATTTGGTATGTGTCACATACGTGTTTTCATTCCATCCCCTGAGCCTGAGCCCAAAGAGTTTTACAGCCCTCCCCGCCCCGATGCCTCTTTTCCAGATGTTCTGAAACAACATCAACTGACCCAGTTTACCCCTGAGAGGTTTATAAAGGTGCATTTATGGAGCGCCTGGCTGAGCGAGGCTGAGATGCTAAGTACTCCCAAAGTGAAGAAGAAACTTAAGAGGCTTAGCGATGGATGTAGAAATATTATCATCAATCATCAGCCATCGGGGTGATAGCATCCAGTCCTCTCTCACCTACAGGCACAGATTTCGGCGTCGGGAAGCGAAGACTGCGCCGTCGAAATGCGCGGTCTTGGCACATTTAAATGTGGGCACGACGAGGCCAAGGACCTTGTTAGCATAAAACCTGAACACGTGTCACTTGCTTTCCATGCTGCACAGGATGGAAACGGGATCACACTTGCAGAAGTGAGAAGGGGCACGCCAGGGTTTTGTACAACAGACCTTTGTGCGGAAGCCGGACCGCCGGGACAGAGAAGTCATCATGTGTGGGCAGGAGGTTGTTTCATTCCTAGGACACGGGCAGCAGCCTCCAGAGCAGTCCTTGGGATCAGAACCCAGCTCTTCGCCTACGTGGCGGAGGCGAGCCATTTCTCAGGGAGAAACAACGCGCTGTCTTACGCGCGGTCGTACGAAAAGTGCCACCAATTCCCTCGAAACGCGGGCATCGGGCACCGCGTCAGAACCTGGCAAGAAGGTGGGAGAGTTCTTCCCCAGCACATCTGCCACGTGTGTGTAGATGGCACTCGGTGGGAATGGGCCCCCTCCCCAACCGCCAAGGTAAGCGACATGCCAAGGCCTTGATGCGCAAGGTACTTAACGTTCCATGGGACGTCGATCCCCTACTGGCTGCCGGCGTAGAATGAAAAACCTTCCTGGCCTGACTTCTGTTATCACTGGCACCGGACGGGTGCAGGCATCTCCTTGAGGTGCTTTGCACGTGAGAGGGAGGGTGGGCTCGTGTAGGAGGCTCCTACTCCCTGCAGATCGCGGAATGCCTGCTGTGCAGCATCCGTTCACCCTGTGAGACCCGCGACCCGCCACCAACTAACAGGTGATGGTCCTTTCGCTGAGTTCAGAAATGGATGCCCCTTCATCTGGGGAAAAGCTGGGGAGTCCCAGCCAGCACCGGACCCGCTTGTCGAGCACAAACCCTGGGAAAGAAGCGTTCGTTCCGACTTTGGTGTGGACGTGGGCATCCGCTTGGCAGAGGATAAACCACACTCTGCTTTGGACATTTGTGGCGTGGGACACTAAAGACCGATCGTTTTGGGGGTCCGTTGGCATTGCTGGTGTTTTTCGATTTCGGCAAGGGATCTGCTCATAGTTGGAGACGTCAGTGACGTTACCCTTATCTTAACATCCTTCAGCGACGGTGTTGTTACTGGTCATCCAATTAGCTGCTTCCTCGGATTTCAGGTCCACTGACAGTTCGGGGTGGTTTGAGTTGAGTGGGGTGGACAAAGGGGAAATTGGCGATTTCCTCTGCCTCCTGCAGAGTTAATCTCTCGTCCAGATACTGCTAAAACATCTCTTTCAACAGCAGTCTTTCTTCCTAGTGTAGCCGCGTAAACGTACAGAACAAGTTTCTTCTTTACAGTGCTCTAACTCAAAGTCCCACTGATAGATGATTTCCTGATCCTGAAGAAGACACTTAAACCCTTATGCTCCTTTCAACAATTTATTCCAGTTTGAACAGGACAGTCTATTTCCCATTTTAGCATGGAGCAGTCAGGTTATGTGTGTGCAAACAAAATTGTCTGGCACCTCTACAAGCGTGGGGTGAAAAAAAGGACCCGGAAAGTACGTTGCCAGCCAGAACTATTACTTTCTTGTGTCCACTATTCGATACTTGGGCATTTTTCTCTGCTCTTGTTTTTACTTTTTACTTTTTTTATTTAACGTTTGTTTTTTTATTTTAATATTTTTAATTTTTCAAAAATGTTTGTTTTTGAGACAGAGAGAGACAGAGCATGAGCAGGGGAGGGGCAGAGAGAGAGAGAGAGAGAGACAGGAAGACACAGAATCTGAAGCAGGCTCCAGGCTCTGAGCTCTCAGCACAGAGCCCGACACAGGGCTTGAACACCCGGACTGCAAGATCATGACCTGAGCTGGAGTCAGACGCTTAACTGACTGAGCCACCCAGGCGCCCCACGTTTATTTTTGACAGAGAGAGAGAGAGAGAGAGCACGAGTGGGGAAGGGGCAGAGAGAGAGAGTGAGACAGAGGATCCAAAGTGGGCTCTGTAATGACAGCTGAGAGCCTGATGCGGGGCTCAAGCTCACAAACCGTGAGATCATGACCTGAGCCAAAGTTGGATGCTTAACCAACTGATCCACCCAAGAGCCACTCATTTCCTCTGTTCTTAAAAGCCCTGTCTGGGTCTGCGGGGACAACAAACTTTCTTACCATGGATCCTGGGATATTTTCTTAGTCTCTTTACCCTAGTGGCCCAAATAGTTTTAATCTTCTAGTTTTAATCTTGGCATTGTTTTGTTATGCATCAACCCCTCCCTTCCCGGACACCCCCGCCCTGTGTGCCCACCGAAGAGCCATTTGGGTTGCTCACGTGGTCAAGCTGACCCAAATCCATTCCAACAAATGTTTTACTTTCGCCTAGTAGAACATTTGTTACGAGGAACGTGTTCTGTCCTGCCTGCTACATCTGAACTGCTAAAATGTCACTTCCCTGGCAATTATTTCCATGAGGAAACGTTTGCAGCCATCTTCAAAAAGGGGTCCCCCTTCCTTACTCCAACAAAACACACAGGAAGTTAGCACAAGCGTTTCTAAAATCCTTTTTTACTGGAGCGCCTGGGTGGCTCGGTCGGTTAAACGTCCGACTCCTGATTTGGGCTCAGGTCGTGATCTCACGGCGTGCGAGTTCGAGCCCCGTGTCAGGCTCTGAGCTGCAGAGTCAGCTTGGGATTCTTTCTCCCTCTCTCTCTCCCTTTCTGCCCCTCCCCTAGCTCATGCTCTCTCTGCCTCTCTCAAAATACATAGGTAAACTTAAAAAAAAGTCCTTTTTCCTTCATAAAAGTCATCTCTATTCTTCCTTCCTGATCAGCAGGGAGAGGTATAGATGCCCACACTCTCTTATATAATTTGCGTTATATAATTTGCTGTATGCACTTGGCCCGCACAGGCTCCAAGGGCTATAATGCATTTGAGCGTAGGAGTGATTTTAACAATCTCGAGACAAGTTTTCCAACTGGCAGGTCTTTGGGGGAAGCTGAGAGCTACCCTTTCCATGGGTGCCTGTCAAGGGAGCAGCGAGAATCAGAAGCAAATGCTCTCACGTTCACAGGATGCACTGACAGTCGAAGTGTCCAGAATCATCCCCAGTAAGGAACCCTCCCAAATGCTGAGCCACGTGAAGTCTAAAGAAGAATCACTGTCATTCAGAAAACTTGGATCAGCTTCCTTCTGCGTTGCCTGAACATCGGTGTCATCTGGATAAAGTGTTTTGAGGAAAATTTATGCCTCCTCACAAAGAAACAGCTGTGCATCACCACAGTCACTAACTTTTGAAAGATGTTACAGGAAGGTGTTCATTTCAAGTCAGTTGCTTCAGCTACAGCGTTCCCTTCATGTTTTAATATCATGGCGTCTCCTTCTGGTCCCCTAAGTGTTACCTGGTTTCTCTGGAGGAGTGGGGGAACCCAGGACCCATAAGTTATGGCTCCTATTAAGAGGGTTGGCTGGACGTGCGGACAATGTGTCAATAATTATTTCTGGCGGGGCCTTAACAGCAGAGGAAGTGCCTCTGTAGAGTGGCTTATTTTAACAGAAGACAGATATGCCTGCCCCGGGTTTTATGACAGATGTCAAATATATCGAAGTGTGTCGTGAAGCAGATCATCTTATTGGCAAAGAAATGAAAGACCACCAGGAAGATGGATGGGAAGCTTTCCTCAAGGGGTTTCCCGTCTCCTCGCGCAGGTACGTGAACTAGAAGAAAGGCCAACTGGCAGGCGAGAGGGGAGACTTCAGGAAGGAGTCTGAACTTCCCCGCCTGTTGGTGACGCTTGGGAACAAAAGTCCCCGATCCCTTGGAGTGATGTTGGGGCAGTGAGTAGTGGGCGGGGGGGCAGGGTGGGCACTACAGTGATATGAAAGAGGCCACCCCAAGAGCGATCACCTCCTTACATGCGATCCTCTAGGCGCCTTCCAGACCTGCTCAAAAAATCTTGGTTCTCCAGCCTTCCCTCCTGAGTTCAGTTCAACAAAGACATCTCGAGAGTCTACCATGTGCCAAGAGTTGTGCCCGGCCTGAGAGATTAGTGCTAAATACCACACGTTCCAATCAGAGACCTCCCACCTTTCCTTCTTCTGGGTCCTTCTTCCTTGGGGAGAAACGAGATCTCAGGGTCACATATTAGCTGCTGGGTGGTTGGGGATGAGTTGACTCACCGGAAGGCAAGCCTCATAGAATTAAGAGGATTGAACACGACAACGTCTTTATGCTTGCCCCAAAGACTAGATATAGAAACTATAAAGGGGAAGCAATGGCCTCTCCACTGTTTACCTTTTATCCATAAAGACTGCTTTTTGGGTAATTTGTATCATCTGCTACTAAATTAGCGTCATTAGATCACAAGCTCTCTATATCCCTGAGCCCTGAGCTCCCTGAATCAAATATGATTATCAGGAAAAGGTGCCTCTTGAGACAGAGGGATGACCAAAAGGCCTTCTTTCCTCCAGGTGGGTGGATCCAGCACCGGGTGTTGGGCTTGGTGGAAGCTGGATCTCACTTCACACAGTGCTGGGCACAACGTGCATCCTGGGTGAGTGTTCTCGAATCGATTTATTATGGCCACAGCTGTCCTAGAATGACAGCCTTCAATTTTCAAAGATGTGACTTCAGTCATTGGCAAGACATAATGGATAAATTATAGATAAAATGTAAAAAAGCCACTCCAAGAGTATCCTTTTTTCTTAAGAGTGTTTCTTCCTCAGATTCCGTGCTGAGAAAAGAGTAGAGTAAAACCTTGGATTGCGAGTAACTTGTTCTGGGAGTGTTCTGCAAGACGGGCAAACCTTTCTAATGAAAGGTTTCTTTTTTTTTTTTTTTAATTTTTTTTTCAACGTATATTTATTTTTGGGGGGACAGAGAGAGACAGAGCATGAACGGGGGAGGGGCAGAGAGAGAGGGAGACACAGAATCGGAAACAGGCTCCAGGCTCTGAGCCATCAGCCCAGAGCCCGACGCGGGGCTCGAACTCACAGACTGCGAGATCGTGACCTGGCTGAAGTCGGACGCTTAACCGACTGCGCCACCCAGGCGCCCCTCTAATGAAAGGTTTCTAATGAAAGGTCTAATGAATTTTATCTTGATAAACAAACAACGTCTCCCAATACGAGTAGGACCTGACACCGAAGGTCACGTGATCGCAACCGAGCCAATGGCCCTTGAAATTTGCTTTGATATGCAAGTGCTTTGGATTACAGGCATGTTTCCAGAATGAATTGTGCCCACAAACCAAGGTGGTACTGTATTTCCTTCCTTCTGGGTTTGCTGGACATAAACTGTGACAGGTGGCTTCTTGGTGACCATGAACGACGGGGAGTCAACAGTAGCATGGGTTAGGGAAAAGCCTGGATCAACAGTAACACAAATTATTGAGAAAGGGTATGAATGTCTTTACACCCAGGGGACTCCCCACCGTGAGGTAAGGGGGACGAAATAGAGACACGGACATGACTTGCCGGGAAAGTTAGTTGTGATATAGAGTGTTTGTTGGCTTTACTACTTGTTGCAAATTCGATAAAGATAGGTCGGATGCTAAATGTAAAATGCACAGTAGACGGAAGGGCTGCAGAGACTTCTGTTTTGCGTTTTTATACAGTCCTGCTTTATCGCCCACTCTGTCCTGTAGCGATACCACGAAGAACAAGCTTAAGAAAGCCGATCTTGTGCGTTGGCTAGGTTTCCCCCGTCATCACCTGGGCTTTTCACCACGACTGCCTACAAACAAGAGATTCTGTCAGAGGGGAAGTGGGAGCCGACTGGTTTCATTCGTTGTCATCCTCCGAGCCGGCTGCCAAGGTGGTTAAAGGCTTTCTCTACGGAACAGAAAAGGCAAACCTCCCTCGAAGGGAAAAGCAGGATCTTGTCTCACGTTAAGAGACAGGAACAGGGAAAGAACTGAACTGAAGAAGGAATCGCTCTGTATGTGAGACTCTTGCCGTTAAGCGAGGCAGTAAGGACAGTTTTGTGGCTCCTATGGAGAGAGGAGTCACCGTAGATGTCTCTCTCTTAGGCGCAAAGGAGAAATGATTTTTTTAGTTTGAATCTAGGAAACGTAGGATCTGTCACTGAAAGGAGGAGCAAAATGGCTTTTATTTTTTTCATTTTTTTTAAGGTTTATTTATTTTTGACAGAGAGAGAGAAAGACAGAGCATGAGCAGGGAAGGGGCAGAGAGAGAGAGGGAGACACAGAATCCGAAGCAGGCTCCAGGCTCTGAGCTGTCAGCAACAGAGCCCGACACGGGGCTCGAACTCACAGACCGCGAGATCGTGACCTGAGCTGAGGTCGGGCACTCAACCGACTGAGCCACCCAGGCGCCCTAGCAAACGGCTTTTCAACCACAAGAGAATTCCTCCGATTCATATTCTTTTCTTGTCTTTATTCCAATCCCCCCCTCTCCCTGCTCTTTTTATTTCCATCTGAATTTGTATTAAATTCGTTACATGCTCTTAAGGGAGAGAGGTCTAATCGAGGTGTAAGAGGCTATGAATTAAAAAAAAAAAAAATAGGGAGGGGGGTAGGAATTCACCATCGCTTCACTGAGCTAGACTGGAGCTCATCGTAAGTGCTGTTCCTTCTTTCAGAGAAAAAGATAGCTTTCTCCTCCAGGAAGCTCTGTGTCTCAAAGGCCTTTATTAACTTGATCTTTGGGAATAGTGTTTTAATTTTTTTCCATAATCATCATGCAAATTGATCATGATAATCTCTGGAAAGGAGAAGGAGGGAACCAATGGCCTCATTAACTCCAACCCTGGGAACATGCATGCTCCTAAGAGCTGGGGCCTGGACCCCCCGACGGCTCAAGTCTTCTTTGTGTGTGACTTCGTCCAGTCCCCAGTGCAGGCTGTGGCTTGTTCCCTGCCTGGCTTGTTTAAATTGCTTCATGCATCTGACTCCCTCGCAAAATAATGGGAAATAATTTGAAAGGTCCCAACCTTACGAAAGAAACATTTATGTTCTGCTAGATTCCAACGAGAGTTTCTAACTCTCCTGTGACGGAACCAGACCATCCATGCACGGGTTGTATCCAGACCTTATCTTAAAGACATTGTGGTCTCAAATTGCTAAACTTTGGACAATAAATTGAGTCAGCACATTTTAGTGGCTTCGGATGCATATTGCTGAATGCTGTTCTGCTGAATTAGGAGGGCTTTTTTGTTTGTTTTTAAAGAGTGTGTTTTAATTTTCATTTAACATGGAGAATGGCAGAGACAAATAGATCTGTCCAAAATACACTGAGTAACTGATTTTTGAGCTGGTTATTAATTTCATGTAAGTGGTTCCTCTTTTTATTTCTATAAACTGTAAAATCCAGGAGCAGCAGAATCAAATGTGATACACTCTTTTCTTTTTTTTTTAATTTTTTTTTTTTCAACGTTTATTTATTTTTGGGACAGAGAGAGACAGAGCATGAATGGGGGAGGGGCAGAGAGAGAGGGAGACACAGAATCGGAAACAGGCTCCAGGCTCTGAGCCATCAGCCCAGAGCCCGACGCGGGGCTCGAACTCACGGACCGCAAGATCGTGACCCGGCTGAAGTTGGACGCTTAACCGACTGCGCCACCCAGGCGCCCCAAATGTGATACACTCTTATTGAGAGTGCCGAGCAAGGTGTTAAATGGTTTTAAATGCTGCCTCATTTATCCTCCTCTGACAGGTCTGCCTCATCCTCGAAAAGGATTCGATGCAACTCTTTGGAAATTAACTTCCTCAGAGCCAAGGAGAGCTAGCGCTCGGTACTCCAGATGCAAATATAAAAGGGCCTAAAAACCTCGTTGGGAAGGGGAGCCTGTGAACAAATGCGTGTTAGAACGATGGCCCACAGCGGAGCAGCACGGAGGAGCGGCTCGAGGAGAGCTTGAGAGCAGTGCGAACGTTTGAGCTCGGTCTTGAAGTCGTTAGGAAAAGTTCTTCAGATCGAAACATCGGGGAACATACCTTCTGCTCTGAAGGGGCTTCGTGTTTAACTCGACAAAATGAGTACGTGATCGCCTTGGAAGGAGCCATGAACATGGCTAATTGGTAATTGGTTGAGGAAGGTGGTGAATCATGCGGCTGAGCTGGCATGGCAGTGAATGTATCTGGTAGGACGGTATTTTCTCAAGCTATCCTTCGAAGAACACTGGTTCCTTGAGGTGGTAATTGGTATTGTTTGTGAAAACAGGGGGTTTTAAGGCCAAATACAAGGTAGGGAAGGCGGGGTTAGGCTGTTGGATGGGGTTCTTTCCTGCAGGACTTCTCAGGGCCTTTAATATATGACTCTGCCTTATACATTTCCAAGAGCTTGTCTTTTTTTTTTTTTTTTTTTTAACTTTTTAACATTTATTTATTATTGAGAGACAGAGGGAGACGGCGCATGAGCGGGGGAGGGGCAGAGAGGGGAAGAGAGGGAGGGGGACACAGAATCCGAAGCAGGCTCCAGGCTCTGAGCTGTCAGCACAGAACCCAACGCGGGTTTGAACCCGTGAACCTCGAGAACATGACCGGAGCTGAAGTTGGACGCTGAACCGACCGAGCCATCCAGTTGCCACTCCAAGAGCTTGTCTTAAACCTATTTGTCTTTCCCTATTCACAGTGTTTTCAGAGTTCCACGGATCTTACGGTGGCAAATACTTCTTTAAGGCAGGAACAGCTGTCAGCTGTCTTTACGAAGTGAACAGTTTCTGGGGCACCTGGGTGGCTCGGTGGGTTGAGCGTCCGACTTCGGTTCAGGTCACGATCTCGCGGTTCGTGAGTTTTGCGTCCTGTGCTGACAGTTCAGAGCCTTGGAGCCTGCTTCCGATTCTGTGTCTCCCTCTCTCTCTGCCCCTCCCCCCCCACCCCGATCTCTCTCAAAATAAATAAACGTTAAAAAAATTGAAGAAAGAAGTGAATAGTTTCTGTTTGAGAAACTGTGGGCGCCTGTGAGGAAGAATACCAATCGTGAGAGACTGGGTGCAAGGTGGCCTGTAACCAAGTTGTTAAAAATCTTCTGGGCAGAAGAACATAAGGGTCAGAATCAAGGCACTGAAGACGTAAAGGAGGGAATGGAACCGAAAGACAATTCGCGGGTAGAATGGATACTCTGTGACCAAATGGGGGTGAGTGACACAAAAAAAGTACTTGAGGGTTACTCCCTGGGGTCTAGTTGGGAAGCTCGGGCGAAGAGAGATTTTGAGTAGAAGGTGAAAAAGTTGATTCATTTTGGGCTGTGATATAATTGTGGTGTCTATAAGACCAACAGCGTTGATCAACTCATTCAATAGTTGGAGAAACTAATCTGTAGCTCAAGATACACGTGGACATAACCACCTTTCTGTGATGCTTCAGATGACTCTTTGCTATCTAGCCATGTCTTAGGGGTCACCGTAATTAACATTAAGGGTGCTCGACCGTAAATGTATAGAGATGCAGGTTGTAGAGAGCTGTGTTTAATAGAAAGCTGAAAACAAGCCATTAACTAGATTTACTAATAGGTGCCTTGTCCAGGAACAGTGCATCGGGAGGAAAAAAAAACAAAAAAAACAAGCAAGCAAACAAAAAAAACATATAAATTAATATGTCAAGAAAAAAAAAAGAAAAAGGAAGATACAACCCTTGTTCAAGGAACTTATTATCTTCAGCCTATAGAAGATATGACAGGTGGCCAGACTACCTGTGTTAGGATCATGGACCTTGCGCTTGCTATATGACCTTGGGCAAGTTAGGTAACTTTTTAAAGCTTAGATTTGCTCCCTTGCCAAATCATCTTTGCAGAATATTAGTATCCTCCTCATTAAGGAGTTGTAAGGATTAGCTACGGTGAAACAAAAATTGATTTCCTGTATTTTGATGGTGTACAATAAATTTCTTTAGGAAATAATGTGTGCATTGTGATGTATTTAATAAATTTTACTATTGCTTTATTTGATTTCCAGTTAATGCCAAATAATAACCTGTCTATTTGAATTGCAAAAATCAAGCTGGTTTGAATTAAAGAAGTGTGAAAAACTCTTGGGTTGGCAAAATACGGTAACACTTCCATCAATTAAAAATAGGTAAAATGTGTTAGAAATCATGAAAAGTTCACGCTTTAATTGAACTGGCTTTTTCATGAGCTTATATTTTTACGCAGCTTAATGAAACAAAAATTGAAACAGTGCCCATTCTGAAATCTGCGTTAATTGTTATTATTTCCAGAAAGTTCACATGATTACAAAAAGTTTTGCTGTCATGCCAAGTAGAAATGTACAGTACCTGCCTTTCATTTTCTCCGGATTTCTTTTTGGTAATAAAGACCAACATTCATTTTGGCAAACAGAGCACTGGCTAAATTGAAAACTTCCTTTAAACACGCTCAAAACTTTTGACATCAGATTGCCAAAATTGCAGGGTATTTTTGTCAGTCTGACAAAACTTTCTTTGTTCCTCCTGGCTTCGTCAACAGCAAGAGTTTCTCCACTTACTGTTACTTCAATACCATCATAATCTTAAATATCTTTGTGCTAGAAGGCACTGCAATATTAATTAACAATATAGTCTAATTATTTACCCTCGTTGGTTCATACAAACCCCTACAGTATAATCATGAGACTCCCTGAAGGGGTTTCACGGTATTTTGGAGTGAAATAGAAAGGTTTGTTCCTGACTTACACTGGCTCACGAGTGTAATTAGATATAACCTACAATTCACCGATAGGTCCCTAGATCAAATATAACTTATCTGGGCAATGTCCAAAGATAGGTGCTGATGTTGACGGACCACGGCTGGGCAGCACACATAAATGAGTGGGGCTTTTAATTTACCTCCTGGCATCTCGGAGAACATTCCGGGGGTTTCTGGAGACAAAGGGAAAACAGAGGGTGGCCACATCGGTCATTCATTTTAGACCGTTCTCAAGACAAAGCTTCACAAACCACGCCTAAGAACGGCTCAGCTGGCTGCAAGTGTTCTGTGACCCACTCTTCTGGCTTAAGCGCTAGCCTAGGGATGCAGAGAAATATTTTCTAGCTGTAAGAGGTGCGGTGTGAGGAATTCTGGGTGTGCCTGGGGCTGAATCATCAGGGCAGGATGCCTTCTGGAAGCACTGCAGAGAAATGTTTCTAGGCCCGGCAGGGTGGTCAGATCTGTGTGCAAAACCTTAATGCCCTGGGGCTTATCTGGCATTAAAAAAAAAAATTTTTTTTAACGTTTATTTATTTCGAGAGACAGAGACAGAGCGCGAGCGGGGGAGGGGCAGAGGGAACCGAAGCACAGAATCCGAAGCAGGCTCCGGGCTCTGAGCCTGAAGGGGGGGCTCGAACCCACAAACCGTGAGATCATGACCCGAGCTGAGTCAGACGCCTACCTGACTGAGCCACCCAGGAGCCCCTTATCTGGCATTTTTTAATGAAGGAAAGGTTTCTTCCAGAAGGAAACTCAAAGCATTCATTGGTCTCCACAAATGTATCTTAGAAAGAGTGGTAGTAACAGAACTGACGTCGTGGCATAATAAAGCCCCAATGTCACCCGACCCCCCCCCCCCCACCCCTTAACATCCAAATCAGTGTCTAAGAGCCCTACTCAATTTGAAACCTCGGATTGGCTGGCCCGAGCAAGAGGCAAGCAGCACAAGCCACCGCCTGAAGTTGTGAAAAGAGTGTGGTCAGTGGGAAACGGTAGCAACAATGAAATAATCCTTGATTCTAGACACTGAAGCTCATCACAACTCGGGGCAGCTTGAACCGTCCGTTCGTTGACAGTATGAGAGATGAGAAGAAAAATTTAGTGTGGGTTAAATCTGGAAGACTCTGAGGATCTCGAATATTCTTCTGAAACGCAGAAAACAAATGGTGTGGTTTAACCTACATAAGCAGCTCAATAAGGAAGGTTCCTCGGGAGACAGAAGCGGGGGCAGGAGGGGCAGGTATCTGCTGTGACTCTCCTGATTGAAATCCCCCCTGAAATTTTGGTCAAGGAGAGGTAAGAATTGGGAAAAGAAATGCGCGCCGTTTCATAATTCGACAGGTGTTAGCAGCCAGGAAGGAAAATCAAGATGTGATGCCTCCCGAGGGGCGATCTGTGAATAGGAAGAGGGATAAAGCAATCAGAGATGGCGGTGTTTGGGTTTCTGCCTGTGGAGAAATGACAAATGGAATCCTTGCCAGCTTGGAGGTTCTGACTCACAGAAACATGAGACGTCACGTGAGTTATAAAGGCAAATAGAAAGAGTTGTGTAGGCACCGGAGAGGTTTTGTTTTACAGAGTGTTAATCTTGATATTGGGGGATTGGTCTGGAAGTCACTTGAATGTGCTAGAAGGTATCCAAACACACCCCCCATCTGTTCCAGGGGATAAGCTGCCCATCCGTGCACTCGCTTGACAGAGTTTCTGGAGCTCCTACTATGTGCTGGCCACTGGGAGGAGTAAAAACGGACGTGTTTCTGACCTCACAAGGACGACAGTCAAGGGAAGCGTCCGGGAAGGCTGTCCCACCGGGAATTTGTGGCCAAAGGTGGGCACAGTCTGGGGTGTGGAGGAGAGGCGGAAAGGCCCGTGTGGGCCAGGGTCAATATTTTCTTTTGGCCATTAAGAAAGATGAGGAGGGGCGCCTGGGTGGCGCAGTCGGTTAAGCGTCCACTTCAGCCAGGTCACGATCTTGCGGTCCGTGAGTTCGAGCCCCGCGTCAGGCTCTGGGCTGATGGCTCAGAGCCTGGAGCCTGTTTCCGATTCTGTGTCTCCCTCTCTCTCTGCCCCTCCCCCATTCATGCTCTGTCTCTCTCTGTCCCAAAAATAAATAAACGTTGAAAAAAAAAATTAAAAAAAAAAAAAAGAAAGATGAGGAGCCATTGAAGGGTTTTATTTAAAAAAAAATTTTTTTTTAACGTTTATTTATTTTTGAGACAGAGAGAGACAGAGCATGAACGGGGAGGGGCAGACAGAGAGGGAGACACAGAATCTGAAACAGGCTCCAGGCTCTGATCTGTCAGCACAGAGCCCGACGTGGGGCTCGAACTCACGGACCGCGAGATCATGACCTGAGCAGAAGTCGGACGCTTAACCGACTGAGCCACCCAGGCGCCCCTAAGGGTTTTAAAGTAGTGATATGATCAGATTCGTTTCCACAGGTTCTCTGCCGGCCTCCCAACAGCGTTCGCTGACTGCCCCCATCCCCCCTCGCAGCCATGGCCGTGGGTGTTTGAACAATCTCTGGAAATGGATGAGGGCCTCAGAGTGTTGGTGACAAGAACCTGGAGTAATGGAAAGGGATCGAGAGAGGGTTTCCTGGGGTTTGGACCCTCATGACCTCCCAGGTGGACTGCACAGTCGTTCCCTTTGATTGTCCTGGGTCTGATACGTTCCTCTCCTGCCAGACCGGCCTTCTCAAACAACTGCTCCCTGTCCGGAAGCCTTCCCTAGCTCCCTGGTGCTACAGTCACAGACCTCCCGAACGCAGCAGCGAGGCCCTCCGCGGAAGGGTCCCTGTCAGGCTTTCCTGTGCTGTTATCCATGATGTTTGCACAAATAGAACTTACCAAACTGGTTCCACGGACTGCCAGTTCAATGAGATGATAACTGGGGCTCTGTAGAAAAATGGGGGGGGGCCCACTAGTCAAATGAATTGGTAAAACAAAGCCAGCATTATAATTATATCCTGTCCTGGAGACTCCCGATGCAGTTAACTTCACTA
The DNA here is from genome assembly GCF_018350155.1 of Leopardus geoffroyi. Classification (NCBI taxonomy): domain Eukaryota; kingdom Metazoa; phylum Chordata; class Mammalia; order Carnivora; family Felidae; genus Leopardus; species Leopardus geoffroyi. The sequence goes on along the minus strand of NC_059337.1, from coordinate 14,854,286 downwards.
AAGGCTCTGATAAGTCCTGCAAACTTTTGTTTGACTTAGCATTTCCCAAACACGGTGAACATCAAATCCCTTTTCTGTGCATAACAAGCAGGGGCACCATGTTGAAAGGTTTGGGAAACACTACCCTGGCTAACCTTCTCGCTTTTGCCACATTGGTCTATTTAACCCCAAATATGTCTTTTGAATTTCTCACGGCACAGCTTTCCTTATGCCGTTTCTCCTTTTGCAAAACTCTTCGTTACCCTCTCCCTCCTTCTAAGCACGTCCAACTCAATCGTCACCTCCTTCGTGAAGCCCAGCATGATGATCCCAGCTCAGCTGGATATTGTTCTTTTCCTCGCTTTAAAAGCACTTGGAGACTGGGTTGTTTGTTATTTATTTACTCCTCGTATTGTTCCCTTTTATGCTTTCCGTGTTACTCTTTCCGTCTTTACAGTCACGGAAGTCGCTTAGAAGGCTCTTGGAAGGATGCGTGGTCTCCTTTTTTACATGGAAAGGCAAAATGACGAAAGAACCTGAGTTTTGGAAGCCAACAGTCATGTCGTTGCTTTGCAGCTCACCAGCCTCATGGGGGGCGGCAGGTTACCCAGCCTCAGTGTGTTTGAGTTTTCCCATCTATAAAACTCCCCGTTTCTGGGGCGCCTGGGTGGCTCAGTCAGTTAAGCCTCTGACTTCAGCTCAGGTCACGATCTCACAGTCTGCGGGTTCGAGCCCCGCGTCGGGCTCTGTGCTGACTGCTCGGAGCCTGGAGCCTACTTCGGGTTCTGTGTCTCCTTGTCTCTCATGCCCCTCCCCTGCTTCTGCTCTGTCTTTCTCTCTCAAAAAATAAACATTAAAAAAAACAAACAAACAAAAAAACTCCCCGTGCCGAACACTGAATGAGACCGTATATAGTATCTGACATATCGTAAGCAATCAGCCCATTCCAGCTGCTCTTACTATAACCATCATCATTGTCCTCATTTACTACTGCTCCGAAATTATTTCTCCTTTATTTGTTATGGTGACTGTACCTGTCCAGCGTTCCAGGACATTCGCATCTCTCAATATTCTGATATTTCGGCATCCAGAGAGGCTGCCTCTCTCCCTGCGAAGGCAGAGACAGGTGCACCTGCGGCCCAGCAAGGAATGGTCTACTGCCCAGAGGTGGACGGCCCGTGGCTATAACGACCAGGCTCCCTGGATTTTCTGGTCCACCCAGATTTCGATAGTAAATCCCATCCGCAAACGAGGAAATCGCCCGGTGCTTCTGATTTGTGGTTCAATGCGAATGCTGTGCGTTGTGGGAAGAGGTGTGTGGTCCTTGCTCGTGGCTGACTTGCCTGCCTGGTGGTCTACACGGCCCGGATGTTCAGCGTACCTGCAGCTGTCAGTCAGCGGCTGGGCGGAATCAGCATTTTATTTGCTTTCGGTGAGGTTTCTCTGGAATCTTGGCAGGTGATTGTCTCTGTTATGCTAGTCCGGCAACAGAAAATGTCAGGGGTCCTTTTACGCTGAACGTGGGAAACATATGGGAATTAAGACCACGCCGCAATCTCTGTGCCTCTATATTTTTCAACCCCCCCCCCCAAATGCCTATTGAGCACCTGCTATGTGCTGGGCACAGTTACAGGAGGTTGTGATACAACAGCAAACAAGAGACGACACATCTCAATTGTAACGGAACTCAAGCCTCGCTGGGGAAGGGAGAAAACAACGACGGCGGCAAAGGAATATATAACGTGCCCGGTGATGTCAAAGCTACGAGATAAGAGATAACCATAGCGGGGTGTGTCGATGGCGAGTTGGGGAACTCAGCAGAGTCCTCTATGTCTAGAGGAAATCTGAGCCAAGGTAGGAGGGGAATGTGAGAGGCGCACGGGCTGAGGAACTCCGAAAGGCAAAAGGCACGAGAAGAAAGCCGAGATAAAGGGAAAGAGTGGCTTGATGGTGGTAAAGAAACAGGCCGGGTCTCCCGGCCAGCTCAAGTGTGGATTTTATCCGCAGAGGGAAGCTACCAGTGGGTTTGAAGGGGGAGGCATTGCGTGTGCGTTTTTACAAGGTCCTTCTGGCAGGGTGGGGGGTGGGCAATGGGCTCAGGAGGGTCCGATGGCTTTGGAGAGATGGGTTGGGGCTATGACAATAGTTCGGGGAAGAGACGGGGTGCCGGGTTGGGCTAGGCTGGGTTTTCTCAACCTCAGCACCGCTGACGTCTTGCCCTGCATAACCTGCCTTTCGGGAGTTGTCCTGGGCACGGAGCCCTCTCTCCAGGCTCTACCCACTGGAGGGCAGCGGCGTCCCCTGCCCCCCTGCCCCCCAAGTTGTGACTACTCCAGGCAGATGCCCCCTGCGACGTAGACTTGTCCCCAGTCGAGAATGGCTGGACTGGGCCGGTGATGGAGACGGTGGGAAAGATCTGAGAGTGAGGAGGCGGAGTCTGAGGGGTGGTGGGAAGGAAGAAGGAGCAGAAGGGAGAGACGGGGTTTTTTTTTTTTTTTTTTCAACGTTTATTTATTTTTGGGACAGAGAGAGACAGAGCATGAACGGGGGAGGGACAGAGAGAGAGGGAGACACAGAATCAGAAACAGGCTCCAGGCTCTGAGCCATCAGCCCAGAGCCTGACGCGGGGCTCGAACTCACGGACCGCGAGATCGTGACCTGGCTGAAGTCGGACGCTTAACCGACTGCGCCACCCAGGCGCCCCGAGAGACGGGTTTTAAACTTGGTGGCTGGTGAGTGGGGCCACGGAAGAAGGGCTGAACGAGGGCCGAGCCCCAAGACACCGGGTCAAGGACGGCATCCAGGAGGCCAGCTCCTTGGGGGGACGGACGACCGCCGGCAGGGTGAGGGGGTGGCGGCAACCTGTGCACGCCTCGGAAATGGCAGGTGTTCTGGCGTCCAAACACAACCCGGCTTCGGATCCCCGTCCCGCCACTTCGCCCCACGTGACCTGGGGTGCACCAGGGTGCACCTACGTGCCCTGGGTCGTCTTTCGAGGCCTTGTGGTGTCGCTGGGAGAAGGGAGAGGCGGTGCGGTCCTGAAAACCTGGGACAGCGCCTGGCGCACCGCGGATGCTCGGGTAAGTGCTAGCCGTAGGAGGAGACGGGGAGAGGCACATCGCTGCGGAGGGCACGGAGAGAGGGAGATGGGGAGGGAGATAGTCTCTGCCGACGTTCACCTTGAGCCCTTGGCAGCGTGCCCTGGAGCAGGAGCGCCTCAGCCGGCGTGCCTAAATCGGATCGGCTGTAACTCGACACAGCCCGGAGCCGACCCGCCCGCGGGTCATGGAATGAAAGGTGTTGTCCTTCCTCCGGGACAGGTGCTCAACTGATAACACTTTAGAGGCTCAAATTCCAGAGCTCGGTTGTTTGCTCTACACACAAGTTAGCCCAGCTCAGAACACCTGTAGGCTCGCTTCTTTTGATGCACCACAGCCTGTCTTTTGTGCAGCTCTTTGCCAGCCGTCAAAATCAGCCCCGACGTCCCCCGGGTCGCGGAGTTACGCACGTGCCCGTGAAACAAGCCAGCGTGGGCACAGCCCTGGCAGCCGCCGGTGGGGACCTGAATCCCAGGGCCCCGGCCGAGATGGTTATGTGATTAGCGCCACCGGAGTCAGATATAAAATAAAATTAAATATTTTCGAGAGAGAGAAACTTGCCGACACACACATAAAATTCCCTATTAGTTGTGCTGGAGGCCTCGCCGTGTGGAATCGATAAAAAATGATTTAGGACGGATGGTTTTCGGCGGCCGCTGGCGCTTTCAGTCTTCCAGAAAGAAGTTAAAATTAATTTTAATATGTTGACGGTGCTTATTGATGGTAATATTCATAATAAATATCCATCGGAAACATTCTCTGGCACATCCATGTGACAGAGAGGTCAGGAATGTTAATGACTGTCACCACGACAAAATGCAATTCAGTCAATTACTTTAATTAAATCTGAAACTACTTTATGCCTTCTCATTTATATAGTAAACTGATAGTGGGGGAAAAGGGCATCATCGGTATCTGGTTCATTTGGGGAGTCCAAAGATGTGGTCTCCGATTGTGTTTTAACGTTTTGTAGCTCTTAGATCCTTGTGGAACATCTAAGGTAATTATGGGTCTTACGAGTAATGCTGCTGCTTCTATAACGGAAAAAGAGGTGGAGATTTTCTTTTGAATGCAGTTTTATAGAAGGGGAGTTTTCCCTTCACAGATGCTAATCTTGTATTTACAGACTGGGGTATATTGGCTAGAGCCAACATTCCAGGGTAAATGGTAGAAACGTCTACATTTCAGTGAATCCTTTTTAATTATATTGTTTGGGATCAGAAGAAAAGGAACACAGCTGTCTGAGGTTCTCACTGCCACACAGGTTCAAGGGCTTACGGCTCACTCAGTCGTTATGACCGTACAAAATGCCTTTTTTTTTTTTTTAAGTTAATTGTGGTGTCATACAAAACTGTGTTCCTTATGCATTTATATTGTTCAAACCTGGGAAATAGAAGGGTGGGAATTAAAAAAAAAATTTAATGTCTTTATTTTTAAAAGAGAGAGAGAGAGAGAGAGAGAGAGAGAACGAGTGGGGGAGGGGCAGAGAGAGAGGGAGACACAGAATGGGAAGCAGGCTCCAGGCTCTGAGCTGTCAGCACAGAGCCCGACGTGGGGCTTGAACTCACGGACCAGAAGGTCATGACCCGAGCCGAAGTCGGCCGCTTAACCGACTGAGCCACCCAAGTGCCACAAAGGGTGAGCATTAAAAAAAAAAAAAAACGAGTCAGCCAATCAATTAACGGCTCATTCAGTCTTCCAACAAACAGCTAGTTAGTACCTACTATGTGCCAAGTAGTGCTGTGGGCATCCAAATACGACGGTGAAGCACCCAGATGAAATCCGGTCCCTGCCCTCAAGGGGCTCACATTTTAGTTGGAAGGAAATGAGAACACAAGCAAGTAAACTTAGTGGTGCCAGATAGTGGCAAAGACTCTGAAAAAAGAAAACAAAAGGCAGCAGGACGCTGGTAGGGGCGCCGACTTCTCCAGGTTCGCTTAGCTCTGTCCCGGTTTTAGCACAGACAGTCCATCCTGGGAAGCCCCCTGGTTCCAGGCAGACTGGGATTATTGGCCACCCCCAGAACGGGACAGAGAGTGACCAAGAGCGAGTTTCTTTCGGATGGGTGGTCAGGGAAGGCCTCTCTGGAGAGGTGTCGTGTGCGACGGAACAAGAATGATGCGAAACTGGTCTTCGCAAATCTGTAGAACCATCGGGATAAGACTCACCCCCTCCAGATGGCCCAACAGGGGATGTGTTGCTTGGAGAATATGAGTAAACATGGAGGGAGTGTTTTCTGTGGGCCAGATGATGTAAATATTTCATCTTATTTCATTTACAAATCAAGTGGTAGGCCTTAGTATTCTCAGTTTACAAGCCGGACATAAAGTGACTGTTGTCTGAAGTCTTGAGGCTAATAAGTAGAAGAGTCGGGATAAAACCTAGCTCAGCCCAAGTTCAAAGATCACATGGAGTAGAGTGCCGACAGAGTTTGAACTACTTTGGGAAGGAAGATTTCACTTCCTGCTTGTAGGGGAGATGAAAACAGATCCTGTATTTCATGGAGCCCAGGCTTTGGCTGTACAGCCCCTTCAACCTCTGCTAAACAGGATTGGACATTATGCTTCATCTACCCTAGATCTGACAGCTTCTGGGTTAAGCAAGGGCTAAGGCATGCAAAACCTCTTAAAGAACGCAGGATTTTGGGGGAAATATGAAGGGGCAGAAAGATGAGATGTGGGGCTTCTGCAAATCACAGACGAGGTAAGAGGCAAAGAACACACACACACACACACACACACACACACACACGTATCTCTGGCCTCGTGTTGCCTATGGACCGATGGGAGGCACATATCTTTGCCATTATTTAGTTTCTGGCATGTGTGTATTCTTTGTCTTTTCAGAGCCGATTCTATGTATCATATCTTTGGATTTTCCGTTGCAACTGACATGGGTACTTGCGTGCAATATGGAACCCATCAATATTTGCTGAAATTCAAATATTTGGAGGATTAGCATGGGTATCCTAAAAATTTAAGATTATAATTTTAAGTAATTTTCTACAAGGGAATGTTTGGTGACTCACTTCTGGGTTTGGCTAACAACTGTTTTGGACTTCAAGAAGAACAACATCCTTTGCCATAGTTACATTTTAACTCAACCCATGCCATGATTGCAAAGTTTGAAGATATACCTTTATTTAGATTGAAACGCAATTCTGTGAGACATCAATTCTGGAAAGGTAGATTGCAGACATAGCAAAACTCACCCCTCCATAAAAGCAATAAGAATCCTGGCAAAAATCACTAAAAGCAACTTTTTCAGGGCTCTGGAAATTAACCAAAGGTTTGCAGTAATCCGAAGAGTGTTTATTCAAGGACGATGGCTAAATCATGTACGAACGGTGCGTTGGGGTCCCTCCAGTTCTGTAGTAGCCTTGAAAACCAACAGCCTCATAAGTATGGTAGCTATAAAAACAAGTAGCCTAGCAGCCGCTGAAAGAGGAAAATGGTTTTGAATCTCCCCAAAGACCCCTTCCCCAGAAAACTCTCACCATTTGACCTGTCTCACAGTTTGTCTTTATTTGACCTGACTCGAACCTCACTCTGTACAAATAGCCTTTTCTCTAGGGTGTTTGTTAAAAACAATCAGTGGCATTGTTTAACATGGCAGCTCTCGGAGCTGCTGACTACAGTTGGAGCTACCAAGAGACTAAGCAGAACATTAACATGGAAAACTGGGGAATGAGACGTCCACAGAGGGTTTTGAAAAGCTCCGATGTGTTCTTGAAAATCTAGAAGCCCACATGCAAGTGCAGGGCTAGGTGCATGCCCACGAAAGACCCAAGAAGGCTCCAATTTCTCGCCTCTGGTGACCTGGAGTCTCTGTGTAAGCAGGAAGTGAAGGCTAAGGGGGAGTTCTCAGCTACGTGGCTGAGCACTGAAAGTATCTTTGCCTTGGCAAAGGTGGGGAGACTTAGCTCAAATCATTTAAGGAAATCTCCTCTAGCCACGAGCCGACCCCTTAGGAGCTAAATAGCGACTTCACATGACACAGACTGTAGACTTCACAAACCTGTTTCAGGAAAGTCACTAAGCAAACAAGCAACACCAACTAAAAACTTCAGCAACAATAAGCTCAGGTGGGGGTGGAGGGGGAATCTTATTTCCAGAGGGGCCACTTCATATTTTTTACAAGAACTGTCCAGTTTTCTGGTTTTTAAGTTTTAGATTTTATTTTACTTTTGAGAGAGAGAGAGAGAGAGAGCACAAGCAGGAAGGGGCAGAGAGGGGGACAGAAGATCTGAAGTGGGCTGTGTGCTGACAGCAGCTAGCCCGATGTGGGTTTGGAACTCATGAGCTGTGAGATCACGACCTGAGCTGAAGTCAGACGCCCAACCGACTGAGCCGCCCAGGTGCCCCTAAAACGGCCCAGTTTTCTAAAGAAAGAGGAGAGTATGGCCCATACCCAGGGGAAAAAATCAGTGAAAGAAGCTGTTCCTGCAGTAGACCAGATGTTGGACTTAGTAGACAATGACTTTAAAAGAACTAAAGGAAATTATATCTAAATAATTCAAGGAAAGTATGGGAATGGTGTTTTACCGAGTAGAGAATATTAGTGAAGAGATAGAAATTATTAAAAAAAAAAATAATCTAATGGGAAATCTGAAGTTGAAAAGTACAAAAACTGAGATGAAAGATTTGCTAGAGTAAGTTAGGATGTTGATTTTAATATCACTAAGGGCAACTAAGAACATAACAACAACAACAACAACAACAACAACAACAATAGTAAAACAAGCAGCCAGGGCATTAAAATAGTAAACTGTAAAATATCAGATTAACACAGAAAGGACAGTCATGGATAAATCGTACAACCAAAAAACACAAAAGATATATAGAGAACAAAGAGCAAAATGGTAGCTGTAAATCCTACCTTATCAGTGATTACCTAATGTAAATGGACTAACCACTTCAATCAAGAGCGGAGGCTGGCAAAATAGGTAATAAAAACATGATCCACCTACATGCTGTCTGCAAAAGAAACACTTCAGAGCAAAGACACGAATAGGTTTAAAGTAAAAGGGTAGGAAAACGTATACCAGGTAAACAGTAATCAAAAGTGAGTCGGGATGGCTATACGAATGCAGATGAAATAGACTTGAAGACAAAATCTGTTACCAGATGTAAAAAATGACATTTTACAAAATTAAAAATATCAGTCCTTCAGGAAGACTAAACAATGATAAACATATTACCTCCCCGGGCTGACGCAGGATCCCAAAATATATTAAACAAAAAACTGACAGAATTGAAGGGCAAAATAGACAATTTAACAGCAATAGTTGGAAATAAAACTATTTCTATTTGAAGATGACTGATCTTGTTTACAGAAAATCCGAAAGAACCCACTAAAAAATACTAGAGCTAATAGGTGAGTTTTGCAAAATGTAAGGTCAATAGACAAAAATCAACTGTGTTTTTATGCACTAGTAATGAAACTAGTAATGAAAATTCCATTCTTAATAGTGCCAAAAAGAATAAAATATTGAGAAATAAATTTAACAAAAGGAGTACAAGACTTATATGCTAAAAACTACCAAATCTCACTGGAAGAAATTAAAGAAGATCTAAATAGTTGGAAAGGCATGCCATGTTCATGGATTGGAAGACAATATTGTTCAAATAGTAACACTTCCCAGATGGTCTACAGATTCAACAAATTCCATTCAAAATCCCTGCTGCCTTTTTTGTTTGCTTTTTGTTTTTTGCTTTTTTTATGTTACGTTAATTGACAAGGTGTTCTTAAAATTTAAACAGAAATGCAAGGGACTCAGAATAGCCAAATGATTTTTTAAAAAGAAGAAAGTTAGCACTCACATTTCCCAATTTGAAACTTAGTGTGAAGTACCATTAATGAAGACTGTGGTTCTGGAATAAGGATAGACAATTAATTAGATCAATGGAATAGAATTGAAAATCCAGAAATAAATCCTAACACATACAGTTCACTGACCTTTGGCAAGGAAACCAACATGATTCAATGGAACAAAGAAGAATCTTTCCAAAAATTGGTGCTAGCACAACTGGGAATACATATGCAAGAATGAAGTTGGCGGAGGGGGGGGGGTGGTGCCAGGGTGGCTCAGTTGGTTAAGTGTCTGACTCTTGATTTAGGCTCAGGTCATGATCTCACAATTCGTGAGGTCAAGCCCCACATGGGGCTCTGTGCTGACAGCTCGGAGCCTGCTTGTGATTCTCTGTCTTCCTCTCTCTCTGCCCCTCCCCTGATCACTCTCTATCTCTCTCACTCTCAAAATAAATAAAGAAAACATTAAAAAAAAAAAAAGGATGAAGTTGGATCCCCTCCCCCACAACCATATCCCCAAATTACCTGAAGGTGGATCATGGTCCTAAAAGGAAAGAGAGAAGACTACAAAACTGAATTAGACAATGGTTTCCTAGATATGAACCAAAAAAACCAAATAAGGGCAAGTTAGACTTTATTAAAGGTGTTTTTTTTTAAAGCCTTTACACTTCACAAATCACCATCAAGAAAGCGAAAACCCAACCTGTGGAATAGGAGAAAATATTTTCAAATCATGTATAAGGGACTTACATCCAGAATATACAGGGTATTCCTAGAAAGATCACGGATCCAATTAAAAAGGGGCAGACGGTTTGAATGGACATTTCTCTAAAGAAGATATACAAATAGCCAATAAGCCCATGAAAAGATGGTCAAGATCATAGAAAAATACAAATCAAAACCATAGCGAAATTTCACTTCTCACCCACGAGTGTAGCTAAAATACAGAAAGGCAGACAATAGCAAGTGTTGGTGAGAAAGTTGAGAAATTGGAATCCTCGTGCATTGTTTGCAGAATCATGAATCAGATTGACAACTTCTCAACATGTTAGACATAAGAGTTACCATCAGACCCAGCACGCTTACATGCATACCCAGGAGAACTGAAAACATATGTCCACACAAACATTTCTTCAGGAATATTCTTAGCAGCATTAATCATAAGAGCCAAAAAGTGAAAGCAACCCAGATAACCATCAACGGATGATTGGATCAACAAAATGTGGTATATCCATACAATGGAATATTATCGCAAAAAGGAATGAAGTGTTAATACATGTTGCAGCATAGACAGATATGTCACACTAAAGGAACATGCCACATAGTGTATGATTCCCTTTGTATGACATATCCAAACTACGCAAATGCATAAAGGCAGAAGTTGGACTAGTTTTTGATAGAGGTGGGGAGATGGGGAGTTGGGGAGGTGATGAAAATGTTCTGAAATCGTGGTGATGATCGTACAACTCTGTGAATATATGGAAAGCCACAGAATTGTACACTTTAAAAGGATACATTTTATGGTACGTGAATGATCTCTCAGTAATACTATCACACAAAATACTAATATGCTTTCTAAAATTAACTTTTGTAAGAAAAAAATAAATATCTTGTTAGGTAAATTTCTGTAAGATAAAAGAACTGTGGCAGGGATTCAGAATTGTCCTCTAATATCCAATGTCTTCCCATTTCTCCTAGTTTTGGTCATAAAGCCATTTAACTGGACTATGTTTCCCAGCTGCCCTTGCAAGTAGGTGCAGCCATTTGAACAAATTCTGGCCTATCGTCTAAGAATGAAATGTTTTGTGAAACTGCTCTGTTGTGCTCTTAAAAGGAAGCTGCTGGCCCTCGACTTCATCCTTCCCATCTTAGGTGGGCTGAAATGTGAGCATGAGAGTGGGGAGCCATCTTGGAATGGCCGTCAAGAGCAATCATGAGTCATGAATCATGGGCATGACAGAAAATAAATGGGCCATGCCCTAGGGCATGACAGAAAATAAAATGGAAGGGAGCTGGGCTGCTGGACCATCTTGAGAAACAGAACCTTCTGAACCACTCTGATATGGGAGAGAAATAAATTCTACCACATATTGGCCTTGGTTATTTTGGGCACTTTTTAAAAAAATTGTATTTTTAAGTAATCTCTACACCCAAGATGGTGCTCGAACTCCCAACCCCAAGATCAAGAGTTGAACGCTCTTCCAACTGAGCCAGCCGGGCACCCAAGGTGATGTTCGAACTCCCAACCCCAAGATCAAGAGTTGAACGCTCTTCCAACTGAGCCAGCCAGGCACCCCAAAACTTCATTTCTTTTTTTTAAGTATTCTCTACACCCAATGTGGGGCTTAAACTCAAGACCCCAATATCAAGAGTCACGTGCTCTACCACCAGGCACCCCTATTCTGGACATTTTTAAAGCAGCCAATCCGATCTAATTTATATAATAACTCTTTGGGATGAGATCATGGTAATTTCTGTTAAAGACTGTTCTTTCTGTGGATCTATGCTCAAATGGTTTCAAATAAATAACTCTGAGGGTACAGGATAAACAAGGCACCGTCCTTTTCCTTTGAGAGTTCAACAGTGGAAGAATTTGTGCATGAGTAGCTAACGGAAAGCGCAAAAGATATAAAAGCAGAGATTCAAATAGAGTTTTGTGGAACTACACATGAAATTGTCACCGGAGGAAGATGGAGAAAACCGAGTGGGCACGGGTTAGAAAACCTATTGGCCAGTGGATGAAGGTAATGCATTTTTTTTTTATTCCATTTCATATGCTTTTTTTCTTTTAAACATTTTTAAATGTTTATTCATTTTTGAGAGACAGAGACAGAGTGTGAGCAGGGGAGGGGCAGACAGAGAGGGAGACGCAGAATCTGCAGCAGGCTCCAGGCTCCGTGCTGTCAGCACAGAGCCCGATGCAGGGCTTGAACCCATGAACCATGAGAGCACGACCTGAGTTGAAGTCACTGCTTAACTGACTGAGCCACCCAGGCTCCCCTCAGATGCTTTTAAAGAATATGGTTTCGTATCTTGATTATTGGAGTTGCTACTGCTTTCAAGACCTGTTTTTTTTAAACGTTTATTTATTTTGAGAGCTAGAGACAGAGGGAGAGGGACAGAGAGAGAGAGAGAAAAAACCAAGTAGGCTCCACAGCGCCATCACAGAGCCCGATGTGGGGCTCGATCTCACAACCATGAGATCACGATCTGAGCCAAAATCGAATCGAATGCTTAACCAACTGAGCCACCCAGGTGCCCCCCTCCAAGACCTTTTTATTGTGAAAGACTCTTAGAGCTGCAGAAGAATTCAGAGATAGTCCAGAGAAGTCCTGCATACCCTTCACCCAGCCTGCCCTAATGTTAACCTTTTCCATAACCCTAATCCTGATACTAATCCTGATACTAAGAAGGTAGCTGCATGTGTATATATAAAGTATAAAACCATTAACTGAACTCCAGGCTTCATCAGATTTCACATTTTCCCCTATATATATATATTTTTACCCCCTTTTCTAGCATCCAATCCAAGATCCAAAATCACACTTGGTCTTTAACTTGAAATTCTCCTTTGCCAGATTGACATAACTGGCTATCCACAGAGTATGGGCCCCCGTCCATCTGAGATCAAGTCTTGTAAGGCTGAATATTAAGGATTTATCGAATGCCCGCCGTGGGTTCTAGGATGCTAGTTATTAGCCTTCCCTTCAAGGGCACGGTATGAACATTCCATTACGGGCCTGAAAGAGTTAACGCGTTGGCAAGCCCTCCCTCCTGGCCTGGGCGTCTCTTCCCTCGGTGAGGGCTGCAGACGCATTAGGCTCCGAGTATGTATTTTCTTTTCCTCTCTGTTTATGTCTCTGTTTTCTGTAAAGTGGCCTATACTACAGCAGTATCTACGGGGTTCTCTGACAATGCCATAAATTTCATTAAGAAGATGAAGCCTTGCGGGGCAATTAACTCCAAAAGTGGTACAAAGCCATAGCGAGGAGATACTGGCCCGTGGTACTTAGCACTTAGCTCTGAAATGGAGATAAGGCCTATCAACTCGGGGTTGTGTTTAATGTTCGCTGCGGCTTCCACACCACAGCTACAACCTAGCGGTCACCGTGTTAACACTCCCCAATATCTATTACAATTAGTTTTTGATTAAGAGGCCTAACATGGCTTTTGAAGCCTTTTATGTTGTGTCAAATGGCCAGTGATGGAGTGATATGTGCGGACACCTCCCAGTAACAAAGCATCTTGTAAAAGGTTTCAAGTGAACTATTTTATCATCCTAATGGAAACCAGATGACTGTAACTGCCCCCCCCCCCCTTAATTTCAACTATTTACTGAAGAGTCCTTGTTTGGAATTACGTAAAGATTTATTCTTACATGACGACCTCATGCATTAAGTATGGATGCTAACAGAGCCACTTGGAATTTGGGAAAGCTTTTTAAAGATGACTGGGGCAGTTTTCACGGGAAATTTATTTTCTTTTACTTTTTCCTTTGATTTTGGAAGGAGAGGACACCTTTGCCTTTTTTCCGCCTCCCCCCCCCCCCCCCCCCAGTATTTCATTATGATTTTAATTGTTGGTTAGGAGGCCATTTTCTGTGGAGTTATGCTTTCTCTGCTGGGGTTTTTAGTCAATAGTCTTAGTTTATTCTTCTAGAGAGAGGTCCGTGGAATTTTGTCAGGAAAGAAAAAAAAGATTAAGACTTAACCTAAGATTACGTTCTGTGTGAACGTCAAATACACCTTATTTTTATAAAGGTATATGAGACTCAAGAAAGTAGACGAATTTTCAAAGTCTCATGATCTATACATATACTTGCAAATTTAATAAAAATAGTATATCGATAGGACGTACCATGTGAATGTGAAACATACTAGTGTTTTTCATGACTGTCTTTCTTTACAGTCTTCGTGGCCTGGGCCATACTCCCCTTTGAACCTCAGTTTTGTCCTTTATGGTCTGGGGTTGGACTAGATGCTCCCTGAGTTTTCATTCACCTCTGGAAGTCATTGGTTCTGTGACATCAGATGTTCCAGAGAACTCTGAGCTCAAGGCACTCGTGGGAAGGTAGTGTGGTGTATGGGTTCAAGCCAGGGTGACAACTGTGTACCCCCTGGCATGGTACCCACCTGACTGAGACTCAGATTGTCCCCACGTCAAATAAGGACAATATTCTCTACAATCAGTAAGTAAAATCTGGTATATAGAGTGCCCAGTAAATGGTGGCCTGTCAATAATTTCTATCTTCCTTCTTTTCTTTCCTATTCTGTCTTGTTGCATATTGTCTAGCACAGTTTGAATGAATGAAATGATCCTATCTGTCATGCGCGTCATTCTATTAGAAGCGTTTAGTGAGCCCTTGTTACGTGCTGGGTGTCCTCCTGAGTGAGCCTGAGAATCCCAAGGTGAGAGACAGAGTCCTTGCTCATAAGCAGAGGGGGCCATAGACAGTAGGTAGGGAATTTTAACGGAGTCAGAATGAGATGAGTGGAGGAGAGTGGACCACCTACTCCAGATTGCAGTTGGGGCTTTGTCACTCGTAGGGTGATTCTTTTTGCACGTGGTCCCATACATCAGTTCAGGTCATCTCCTCAACCACCCTCTGAGCCTAGCGGGGCAGACATCATCACCTCCATTTTACAGATGGGGGAGCTGAAGTACTGAAGTTTTGGATCCTTTATTGCTGCGATTGATCAGATTCGTAAGATCCTTTAAAATACAACTGGCTGCCATAAATGGCGTTGCCGTGAACACGTGCAGAGATTTGGACCAAGAAAGAAAGCTGTAGCAAAATCACTTAGTAACATCTGACTTATCAGGGTCTTTTTTCCAAGTGTTTTCCTCTAGGGTCCATTCATTCCATTCATCTACACATTCGTTCAACATTCATGTGCTGCTTTCCGCACACAGGGTTAGGTGGTAGGGGTTCAAAGCTTGAACTTGGTAGCCCTTGCCTTTCAAGAGTTCATGGTCTGGTGGGGACGTACAGACACCCATGGTTCCCTGTGATTGTACTGCAGCAGCGGATGCTGAGACAGAACACAGAGAGAGAGAGAGAGAGAGAGAGGAACCCTGGACAGAGGGTGGGAGGTGAGGTTTTCCGGAAGAGAAGACACTTGAATTTAGCTGAGTTTTCTGGGACAAATAAGGAATCGCCTCTGTCGAAAGTGAGGGTGATGTGGCTAAGGCTTCAGGCGAAGAGAGGTGGGGAGAGATGAGAAAGCATGGCACATGGGGTCACCTGTCGATGGTGAGGAGAAACCACGGAGGGGGCGGGGCTGTGGTGAAGCAGGGACAGACACCATTAGATGGACACCCGTGTCCCTCCACAACCTGTTCAGGAACAAGAGCCCGGGCAGCCTCTGCAGTTCATGTGCAAGTTTAACTCACATGTCACTAGTAAACGCGCCCTCTACCTTACCTGATTTTCTTACCACTTCTTCTCGAACCTATCTCGTTTGCTGCTTTTGGCAAGTCTGGTTTTATAGTCAACCTTAGCAGTTGGTTAGAGGCTGTTATTAGTATAACCAACCTTAAATAATTTGATTTTCAGGTTGGCTACGTCACAATATCTCCTGTGGGCTCGATGGTCAAACTACACATTTATTTAAAAATTGGTTTCTTCACGTTATATTTGAAAGCGGTGCTACTCACTCATCTGTAAAGCATTAGGCTCTGTGTATAAAAGTATCTCATTTGACTTTTATTCACAGAGTTCTGAGAGTAAGGTTTAGGTCCTGACAGATATATCAGTTTTCTATTAAGTCTATTGTCTTATTTTATTAGTTTTCTGTTTAAAGAAATATTTTTATAGAGAACAATATGTTTGAAGGAGAGGAGAGACTAATAAATTTGAAAGATGCTCTTCTCAGTAAATTTCCAGAGATTTGTGTTTATTTATTTATTTTGAATTTAGATAAAGGGTTTATCTTATTTTTTTTTTACTTTTTTTCATGTTTATTTATTTTGAGAGAGTGAGAGAGAGAGAGAGACAGTGTGTGAGCAGGAGAGGGGCAGAGAGAGAGATCGAGAGAGAATCCCAAGCAGGCTCCATACTGTCAGTGCAGAGTCCAATGGGGGGCTCGAACCCACAAACCATGAGATCAGAACCTGAGCTGAAATCGAGAGCTGGATGCTTACCAATGGAGCCACCCAGGTGCCCCAAATTTAGACAAAGTATTTAGGCTAGTGTGGCCTGTGGTAAATGGGTATTGTTTGGGCTAAGGAAGGTTTCAAAGAATTGTCAACATCTAAAAGTCCAGAAACCTAGAAATTTCACATGAAATCTGGTTTCCTTGAAAAAAAAATGTGATGCCATGGACTCACAGGATAACAGTCTGTGGGGCGAAGACACATTCATTCCCTGTTCCTTACAGTCCTGGGAGGCCATCTCATTCATGAAGCCTCCCTGCCTCCCTCTAACTACCGCCCCCCCCCGCCACCTTTGGCTTCATGATTGCATTTCCCAATTTAAAAAAATGAAACTTATATGCACACCAAAAATTACACACAGATGTTTACAGCCGCTTTGTTTATAAATGCTGAAACTTGGAAGCAACCAACTTGTCCTTCAGTAGTCCAAGGGTTAACCCATGGTGGATCCATGCAATGGAATGGCGGATCCATACAATGGAATGGCGGATCCATACAATGGAATGATGGACCCATATAATGGAATGCTATTCTGCATTAATGGTGATGAACTATCCAGCTATGAGGAGACAAGGAGGGACCTTAAATGCATATTACCAAGTGAAAGAAGCCAATCCTTAAGGCTACATGCTGTATGATTCCAAGTATATGACATTCTGGAAAAGGCAAAACTCTGGACAGAGTCAAAAGTCAGTGATTACCAGGCATTGGAGATTGGAAGGATGAATGTATCTGCAGAACACAGAAGATTTGTAGGGCAGTGAAAACACTCTACATGATACTATAATGATGGATACATATCATCACATATTTGTCCAAACCCATAGAATGTGCAACACCAAGAGCAAACCCAAATGTAAACTATAAACTCTGGGTGATAACGATGTGTCAACGTAGATGCATCAGCCGTAGCCAATGTACCACTCGGGTGGGGGTGGGGGATGTTGAAGTGGGGCAGGCTACGTGTTGAGGCAGGAGATATATGGAAATCTCTATACCTTCCTCTCAATTTTTCTGTGAACCTTGAAAAAAATGTCTTCAAAAAAAAAAAATAGAGGTAAATGCCAATCATCACATGCAAAACCCTTTCCGCTCAGAAGTTTTAATAGAACACACGGGCCTAATAACGGACAGAGCTGTTACTTTGAGAGCCCGTCTAGCTTAGTGAAAAAGTCAATTTCTTGATCAGTTTTATAGACTACTATGGAAGGAATGCAAGGGCACAGTCAGTGATGGGCTGAGTGTAACTTTTCGAGTAAATGGTCCCCTGGAAGTTTTCCCCATGATCCCACTCCTTATCGTGACCCTCTCAAAACTGGTTTTTGGGTGTGAATATGAGAAATGTAAACATGGGCCAGTAATTTTTCACTCTCTAGCAACCAGAAATCGCTGGGTTTTTCTCATTCTGGCAGGGGCGGGGGGGGGGCTGTGGAGCTGGTGTTTCTGACACCTACTTTCCTGAGCTTGGTTGAAAGTGCTAAGTTTTTCCTGGTGTTAATTATTAATGTGACCTGTTTATGTACCAGTTATCCGGCTAACCATTAATATCTGTTTACTCATTGATGACCTTTGCAATTTCGTACCTCTCTCTTGGCTGTAAATGTCAACCTTTTTTTTTTTCCAGCAACTCCTTCACAGAGGAAAATAGCAGGAGGCAACATAAATGTAATCTTTACATACACGAAAGAAAAGACAAGAGCTTTTGATTGAAGAGGATTAAAGACACAGGGGTGCCTGGGTGGCTCAGTTAGTTATGTGTCGGACTTTGGCTTTGGTCGTGATCTCATGGTTCGTGGGTTCGAGTCCCACGTCAGGCTCTGTGCTTGACAGCTCAGAGCCCGGAGCCTGCTGCAGATTCTGTGTCTCCCTCTCTGTCTCTGCCCCTCCCCTGCTCATCCTGTCTCTCTCAGCCTCTCAGAAATAAATAAAAACGTTAGAAGAATTTTAAAAAGAGAGAGAATTGAGACGCAGAACTTTCCTTTTTGCAAATGCAAAGATCCCTGGCCTGGGGTGGGGGCGGTGAGGGTGGGGCAGAAATTCCTAAGAAAAAGAAGTTCTTTTGCCTCTGTGCTTTAGCAGAGAGAAAACCAAGGAAGGGACTCTCAACCGGTCCTGGGGAATGGAACCCAATTTTCTTTTCTTTCTTTCTTTCTTTTTTTTTTTTTTTTTCCAAAATGTCAGGATAAGCTCTTGCACAGTCAAGCAAGCCTGCAGGATTTATCTCTAGTCCCCCAATCAGTCTACATTAACCCCAACAGTAGCGAGACATTACCATTCTGCTCACTTGTAAATGGCTAAAGCTGAGATTAAGCAATGCGGTTGGATTAGGGCTGCAAGGGTGACCTTAATTTTACCCATCATTGGAGCCTGTGTATATTTCACTCGTCTTAATTGCATTTACCTAATTTAAACAGACAATAGCAGCCCCAGAAATTTTTTTTTTTTACCCCCCAAATAATAAGAAAAGGAAGAAGAGCTATTTCTTAGAAATTAAGCCCAGAGCACTCTAGCTATGGCCACTGCTCGGTTAACAAAAGCAGCCGTTTTTTTTCTCTTTCTTTTCTTTCTTTCTTTCTTTCTTTCTTTTTTTTTTTTTTTTTTTTTTTTGCTTTGCTTTGCTCCATTAACATACCAGCACAGGGAAGGACCCATTGAAATATTATTATCTTTGCATAACAATACAATTTGAAAGTCTCACGGGCTTCTTTATTGAAATGTTTTAAAATATTAATATCATCCCGGCCATAAATAACCATTATGGCATTCATAGAGATTAAAGTTTTGAGATATGCCCTAGGTGTACATTCACATTTTCTCGTTCACTGAGTTCTAACTTCAGTAAAATTAGTTTTTTTAGATACAGCCCTGCACACTTGCTGTGACTGTCACTTCGTGTTGAATTTATCATCTAGAATTTAAGGCGGAAGACTGGGGAGCAATCTGTCACAAGCGATTGTGTTCGTAATCTTTGAGGGTTGGGATGGGGGCTGGGGAGAAGATAAGCATTCTAGAACGCCGCTCTCCAGTGCGGAGACCATTCATTGGGCTCCAGCCGCCTGGCCAGTGAGGAGATTTGCGTAGACTGTGTAATGCGTTTTCTTCAAGCCTGTGTCTGTGTCGGACGGCTGTGCTGAACTTCACGCACATAAATGCCGCTCAGGTTTTCTTGGCTAAATGATAACTCAGCTTGTCTTTCCCAGTGAGTTCCGGAATAAATAGATAGATGGGCTATACGTGGGGTGTTGTGACTTAGTTAGAGCCTCTAGTGTCCTCGAATAGACAAGCGGACTCGATCGTGGTGCCCGCACAAAACACAGACTTCCAAGGAAAACGGGGGAGGGGGGGACCGCGGTTTTATGCTACGTCTATGATGACGTGAGTTGAAAAGCTGTTGGAAGTCAAGGTGAGGACTTGACTTCCTGTCAGTCTCCTGCATCCAGAGGGGGGGGGGTGATAAATGGTCCCCAAACACATCATTTCCCTTGGAGACGGAATGTGTCTTAGGGATTTTTGACATGATAGGGAAGTGGGACAGTTGAGTTCATTCTCCGTCTCGTTGAACGGGGACATTTTGCGCTGGGAACTGAGCAGAGCATTTCCCCGAGACTGCTGTTCGGTGCTGTTGGTCGTCCCTCTGAGGTGCAAAGCGGGCATTTCTTTGCGACCTCTGGATTTTGGAAGCCGACTACTCTGAATAGCTTACCGATCTCTATCTGGGTATCAAACTCGGAGGCTTTGAACTTTGCCAGTCCGAATCCCACATTTACATTTCCTCTTTAGGTCACCTGGTCAACGAGCTTCATTGACACATGCAAATTTTCCCTCGCACGTCTTATTCGAGGCAACACTGGAAATTTGGGTTTATGGAATGTGCCGGCAGCTCTGAGCCGTCTTGGCTTCCCCGCTGTTGGCTTGGTCCGGGGCCCACGATGATGTAAGCTCTGTGTAGCTCAAAACTCAGATTAACTGCTGGAGCAGGATCGGGAGTGGGCTTGGGCCCCAGGAGCCTTTCAGAAGGGTGGATGGGGAGTGGGGAGGTTCCTCGCCCGCTGTGAGACAGAGGTTACTGTTGTTTGTGAAGTTGTGAATGGCTCCGGGCCATTAACTTCTGCAGGAAACCCGTCCTCCTTCCCACCCTGCGGTCTCCTTAGGGGCTTTGGCCCTGGGCACCCCCCAGGTGGATCCTGGCATTATCCTATATATAGCACTCACCACCTTGCACTGGAAGGGCCCCCTCATAGGTCTCTGTTCCAATGAGATCCCGGCTGGCTTGAGGGCCGGGGCTCCTCAGCGCCCAGCTCAATGTCTGACATTCAAGGATGCTCAACATCTGGGCAGCTGTGGGACTGAGCAGGACTAGCCGGTGGAATGATAACAATAATTAATAATATCCTTCTGCTTACTGCCCCGTGCCTCCACGATGAGAACTGCTGAGCTAGGCGATTTCTTTGTCTTGATCTTACAGGTGAGAGCCAGGCTCGGCACGGTTAAATAACGTAAACGGACGGGGTAACCGGAGGGGACGAGGGCGAGTTCCGGACACCCTTGACTTGACTCTATGTTCTGACCCCGTGTGCTGCTGCTTGATCTTAATGAAGACGGTATTTCCATCGTCGGAATGCAGTTCGGCAGGAGCCACAGAGCCACTGATGCCCGGGCCCTTCGCGGAAAAACAAGTGGGTCCGCTCTCCCAGGCCTTTCCTTGGCCCTCCCCCGCTTCCCATGGCACGCAGATTATCTCCTGGTTTCAGCTTCAGTGTTGTTGTTTTGTGGTCTGCGCAGCATTTCAGTCTTCACATGCCGTGATGCGTTGGGGGCCTTTTTTGTGGTTGCTTGTTGTTTTGGTGGTGGCCTCTTTGAGTATTGCTACCTGAATTAGGCCCCTGGCTTCACCATGTCCAGCTGTGTGATTTTGGAGACGTTGCTTGACCTCTCTGTGCGTCAGCCAGCTTCCCCATCTGCGTCTTGGGGAGCAACAGCGCTCACGCTTGTGAAGATCCCGGAACAGTCTGAGAGGGCCACAGGCGTTGTGTCCTTTCACTCCGTCACTCTCTCCTCTGGTCGCCGCCGTCCCGGCCTGCACGAGCATCCTTATTTCTTTCTTTGTTGGTTTGTTTTTTATGTTTATTTGTTTTTGAGAGAGAGAGAGAGAGAGAGAGGGGGGCAGACAGAGAGGGGAGCAGAGGATCTGAAGCGGGCTCTGTGCTGTCAGCAGAGAGCCTGACGCGGGGCTCGAACTCACCCACATCGAGATCATGACCTGAGTCCAAGTTGGAGGCTTAACTGACCGAGCCACCCAGGTGCCCCATGGGCTTCCTACTGCTGTGGCTCTGCTACCCATGGACACGCTGAGCGAAGGGAACAGTTGGTGGAATGTTTGCTGAGCCTCTCGGCCTGTTCCTAGTGGCTAGTTATCGAGACATGACTTAAAGCCACCCTCTTTGTAGCCTAGCTGCTTCCCCGGGGTGGGGGGCGGCTGCAGATGGGGGCCACAGTCTTGCTAGGAGCCTGGTCTTCTCCCCTTCCCTCCCTCCCTTCCTCTCTTTCTCTCTCTCTCTCTCTCTCTCCATTCACAGTTCTTGGCCTTTCCCTCTCTTCCTCTTGGCTGGCACGATCTCCCTCCAGAGTGTGCGGCTCTGGGGAAACAAAAGCCAGGGGCCTTCCTTTTGTCCTCTCGACACAGACCTCCCCCGAGGCAGGGGCACAGAGGGGCCTGGCTTCCTCTGTAGAGCAGAGAGCCGGCAAAGGCTGAGATAGGAGCACAAATTAATATATCAGTAAATTATCCTGCCATGCTGACATACTCTCTAATCAGGAGGACAGTGAAAACACGGGGAGGATGCCAGAAAAGAATCCGGAGGAGGAGAGGACCTTTGGGAGGCTTCAAAGTCTGAACTCTTCCCCTGAGATTTCATGGAGCGTGGGGAGGGGGGAGGGCAGTTCCCGCTGCCAGGGGAGTGACAGGCAGAGAGGTGAGGCAGAAGGAAACGGAGAATAAAAGGGACCTATGACGGAGAAGGCAGGGCAGAAAAGGCAGGTAATGACAAATAACTGAGAGGCACGCGTCACTGAGAGCTTACCATGTGCTAGGCACGGCCTGTGGCCTCTGACTGTGCCCTCAGCATCACAGCCACCTGCCCTACCGGACATGGTCGCTGCTACCCCCATTTGAAAGATGAGAAAACTGAGGAAATAAAGCCTGGCGGACGTTCTCAATTTCCCACATCTAGCAAGTGATGGGGCCGGCTCTTCGGCCAGAGAATCTGAGGCTCACGTAACCCCTCTCCCGTCGGGCTCCCCATTGACAACCCTTGTTCTGATAAAACAGTGGTGCCAGAAGTGAATTTCATCTCAGCTGGCGAATTTGGTGGTGGTAAGGGGGGCCTGAGCACATACCCGTTAGACCAAGAAGAAATTAAGACGGTAAAAGAAAATAAGCTCTACTCCCAGGACTTCAATAGGAACGGAAGTTCCCAAGTGAAAGAATAAAGCAGTCACATTCTACAACCAATGAAGAGGTTCTAGAAACATGGCCTCATTGGCCCTACCCAACCCCGTCAGATAGATCAGACCCGAGAATTAGAGACATTAGAGACAGGATGGACACTATATAGGTCCATTTTATAGATGTGGAAACGGAGGCCGAGAGAAACTGAGTAAGAGGCAGATTTCAAGACTGAACACGGGTCTGTCAGTTTGTAGTTCGATGCCGGCAGGTGGGTGGGCGCTATCTGTCAAGGTGACAGCCCAGAGAAGGGGAGGAATAGAATATCCGTTGACCCTGTGCAGGCTGCTGGGCTCGCTCTGGAGAAATCCATGTTCGGGGCCAGATGGCGGGGATGCTACAGCGGAAGGAAAGGGAGAGTTTTAGGGGGTGTCCATTTCAAGCTTTCGATTCGGCAGAAGAGGAGAGAGCGTGGAGATTCGGGATGTGAAATCAACGTCGCGGAGGAGAGCAAAAGCAGAAAAAAAGAAAAACGGGTGCAAAACCACTAGGCGATAGAGGAAATACAGGAGGCACCGAAAAGTGGCTTCTGCGCGTAAAATGTTGGCACGCGGTTTGGAGAAGAAACAGAGGGTGAAACAAACTAGGGAGTGCCAAGGGAAGGAAGCGGAGAGGAAAGCGATCGTGTGGACGATTTAGGTGTTCTCAGAAGCTAGCAACGGTGCCTGGAATTTGTACGAAACAGATTTTTGTGCAAAGGGAATTATCAAGTGTGGGGGCAGGAGAGGAAACACCTGTGTAAAGAAACGTGTGAGAGAATCAGAGCCACGCCTAGACCAGAAGATGTGGGCAGACCGATGGACATCATTCTGATGAGAACAGAGAATTGCATCACTAGGTTTCGGCCAAAATACGAGAAAAAAAAAAAAAAAAAAAAGGCGTGGGGTGGGAAAAGGAAGGGAAAAAAACAAAACGAAACAAAAAAACAACAACCCCCAAACCAAAAACCAAACACCAAAAACAAAAAAAAAAACAAAAACAAACAAACAAAAAACCCCACAATAAAACCCAATATTCTTTCTTTTCAGAAATGGCTAGAATCATAATAGAAATGTTTCAGCCTTAACTACTAGGCCAACATTTCCTGAATGTGTCTGTAATAGCCCCTCCCCTTTTTTAATTCTGTTTTTTAAAGATCCTCTTTAATATCTTATGGAACTATTCTTTTTCTTTACATTTTTTCTAATGTTTTATTTCTTTTTGAGACAGAGAGAGGCAGCATGAGCGGGGGAGGAGCAGAGAGAGAGGGAAACCCAGAATCTGAAGCAGGCTCCGGGCTCTGAGCTGTCCGCACAGGGCCCGACGCGAGGCTCGAACCCACGAGCCGTGAGATCGTGACTTGAGCCGAAGTCTGATGCTTAACCGACTGAGCTACCCAGGCGCCCCTATTTATTTATTTTGAGAGAGGAAGAGACAGAATCCCAAGCACGCTCTGTGCTGTCAGCACGGAGCCTGATACGGAGATCTGTCTCATGAGCCCTGAGAACATGACCTGAGCCAAAATCAAGAGGGGGACACTCAACCGACTGAGCCACCCAGGCGCCCCTCTTTTATTGGTAGTATTAACATACATTAACATAGGCCTCTTTTGCCCGTAAATTCATCCTTCCAAATTATAGTCTGTTTTGAGTTTCCCATGGTGGGTAATAATTCTTCCCACGTTGCTGCTTTCACGGTGCCGGTCTACGTGCGACGTCTGGTCAGGTAGGAGCTGGAAATCCAGACTTGTTAGCGTTTGCCCAATATCCGTATCACAGGACTGTGGGTGTTGGCTTTCGGGACTCTTCCAGGAGTAAATACGGAGGCCTGGTGCCCTGAGGCTCCCACAGCTATTTGACCACCCTCAGGATTTTTCTCGTTTGCTTCCTTGATTCTTAGCTTCCATTCAGAAAGCAGAATTTTCCAGCTAATTGACCTCTAAATAGTCGAAGCATGCTTGTGTTATTGCTACTAATATTGGCTTTGCATAAAAGCAACAGAATCAGCCCGCAGATTACACACTGCAGAGGTCCTTTAAGGAAACAGTGGATCCAGAGATTAGGCTGCATATTTTTGAGGACTTTTTAAAATCTGTATCAGGCACACATGCTCATCTGGTATTTCTAACAGTGGCGAGCCTATCGTTCGTCGGGTGACAGCGGACTGTGGTGTGAGAAACGCATATGCCGACCTACCAGCGAGGTGCAGGAGGCCAGGTACCCGGCCACGATCAAACACATTCTTTCTACAACTCCACGAGGCCAGAGCGCAAGCCCGCTTGTGGCATCTCCGCTGTTTTCCCCAAGTGAATTTGACGGAGACGTCGCACGGGGGAGGTTTCGGCGCCTTTCATTTTCGGCATCTTTGTGTAATAAACTACAGACCCAGAATTTAAACGATGCAGAAGTTAAGGGGGGGGGGGGGGCTCTTGCCGCGAGGTGAACTTGGTAGAAGTTTGAAGTTTGAAGTTTTGAAGTTTGAAGACGTTCCCATCACCAGCCCCAACCGTTATACCCCAGACGCTTCTTTGGGTGAAACGAAGCAAGGACGCTTGAACCCAGACCGTTGCTTGGAAGGACGACACAAGTTAACACTAAAATGACTGCCAGGTGAGGGGACGTCACAGTGTCACTTTGAGCTACACTTGAAGTACTTTGGTTCACACCAGGCATGGCTTTTCCCCTCCCCCACCTCAATATCTGATCATGGAAATTTTCTTTGGAAGAAGAGAATTTACCATGAAAGGTTTTTAACCGCGGAAGCTGAAAGAGGTCGACAGTGAACACCCATGTGCCCGCCGCCCAGGTTCCACACTGCACATTTTACTCATGTTGCTCTGTCCCGTACCTCGTCATCTGTCCGTTCTTCTGTCCGACTGTGCGATCGTGTTGATGTTTGCACGTTGATTTGGGGACACGTTTCAAAACAGGTTGTGGGCATTGATACCCTTCCCCTCTCCCCCCCACCCCAACCTTCCAGCATGCAGAGCATTAGAGTTCAACATTCGTTGACAATATTTTGGGGGAGCGTGGTGACAGATACAGTGTCAGGTACAAGTTGCAAGCCGCTCTTTAGATTTAGTGTGGCAAGTGTTTACAACTGTGTGATCCAAATGACTGTCAAACTCTGGAATATTTCCATTGTCCCAGCGAGTTCCTTTATGCCCATCCCAACCAATCCCTGCCTGCTCTCCCATAGACAACCTTGGCTCTCGTGTTCCTTTGTTTCTTTTTTTTTCCGCACCATAGATTAGTTTTGCCTGCTTTAGAATTTCAGGTATACACCATCATATCATAAGAACTCTTTAGGTAAGGTTTTGTCACTCAGCGTAAAGATTTGGAGATTTATCCTTGCCACTGGGTCTCTGGCTAGTGTATTCCTTTTCGTTGTTGAGACCTATTCCATTGTGGGATTGTAGCACTGGGTGCCGCTTTAAGAAGGATAAAATACACGGTACCAAAGAAATTCCAGGGAATAGCTTGCAAGATAAGAGAGGTTGGAGGAGGGAAGGGGATTTGAAATATTCACCATAGGAAAAGAGCACATTTAAGAACGCACATGAGAACTGCCTTCAGGTATCTAACATAGGGGTCAGCAAATGTTATTGGTAATGAGTCAGATAATAAATATTTAAAAAAAAATTTTTTTTAATGTTTTATTTCTTTTTGAGACAGAGAGACACAGAGCATGAGCGGGGAAGGGGCAGAGAGAGAGTGAGACACAGAATCCGAAGCAGGCTCCAGGCTCTGAGCTGTCAGCCCAGAGCCCGATGCGGGGCTGGAACTCATGAACCGAGAGATCATGACCTGAGCCGAAGTCAGACGCTCAACCAACTGAGCCACCCGGGTGCCCCATATAGTAAATATTTTATGATTTGCTGGGCCATAGAGTTTTTTGTTGCAACTACTTTTTTTTTTTCTAACACTTATTTATTTTTGAGAGAGAGAGAGAGAGAGAGAGAGAACGCACATGTGCACGCAGGTGGGAGAGGGGCAGAGGCAGGGAGACAAAGGATCCAAAACAGGCTCTGTGCTGTGAGTGAAGAGCCCGATGTGGGGCTCAAACTCACGAACGAGGAGATCATGACCTGAGCTGAAATCAAGAGTCGGCAGCTTCACCAACTGAGCCACTGGTTTTTTGCTGCAGCTACTTAATTCTGACCTTGCAGTAGAGTGAAAGCAGTCACAGTGTGTAAATGAGGAAGCACGGTTGTGTTCCAATAAAACTTTATTTGTGGCTACTGACATGTGAATTTCATGTATTTTCATGTGTCATGAAATATTATTCTCTTTTTGATTGTCTTTTTCAACAACAGGAGCGCTTGAAATCCATTCTGAGCTCATGGCCCGTACAAAATCAGACCATAGTTTGCAAACCCCTGATCTCAAGGACTGTCAAACTGAAGAAGGAATAATTATTGCTCTGTTTAAGGCTAGTGGGCAATACGAAGATTGAAAGAGGCAGATTTGGCTCAGAGAACTAAAGATCTTTCTATTAAGTAGTGTTGAAATATACTCCATGTCCTTACCCTGTCTCTCTCCCCTGTCCCCACTGGTGCCATAGGGTTAGAGGGACAGGATCCAGAACTAGACTTTTCTTTCAATTCCCCAGCTCCTCTCTGTCCAGCTGTGTGACCTCGTGCAAGTTATTTAACCCCTGTCTGTTTCCACCGATTCCTGCATAACGTGAGAGCCATTACAATGATTCAGGAAGTTAGTATATACAACATCCTAAAAACAGTGCTGATTTGTAGTCAGTACTCAAGGTACTTAGTCCAGTGTCTGTCACGTGGTATGTATGAAATGTCATTATCATAACAATGATCATCATTACATCGTTCCTGCTATTACCACTGAGATGCTGGATAGGCCTGTATGAGAATTTTGTTAAAGGAATTCCTACTTTTCATGGTAGGCTGAGCTAATAGATGCTTAGATGCTTTCCAGTTCCAACAATCAGTGTTCTCTTTATTTAGTGCCTGAGGCCTCAACCCTGGGACTCAAGCGCTGTTGAAATCCGAGATGAAACAGCACAATATTTTAATCATTAATGTTAGCTAGCCTACACCATGAGGGAAAAGAGAGTTTTGTTTCTACTTGATCTTTCCTGATCTTGGATCTCGGGCTTACTCACCATGAAGACTTGTGTGGAGGTGGACTGGTGGTGGTGTTGCTTTAATGTTTTTCTTCGTAGGAGACACTGAGAAGAGAGATCTTTACTTTGTGATGGGGAGTGAGTGACATCAAAAGCATTAAGCAAGGGCATGATTCTTCCCGTGAGCTGTACTCACCTATTAGGCAACGCTGAAGAACTGGACCGCTGTGGGGGGTGTTGGGAGATCGGGTCTGGGTCTCATGGACGTTGTGGGACTGTGCCCTGAGCCGCCATGATTGCTGCCGCCTGTCAGGAGACCAACAAAGGTAGAGTGAGCTGCAGCGGACGTCCATTGGCATTTGCCCGTCTCCCCGTTGTAACTCTCGTCCGACATTGTTGTCTTTGTTTCCTTGGTCTCTGACATGTGTGTTTCTAAGCCTGTTTATCTTTACTGGTGTCTGATTACCTCGCCTTGTTTTTCTCCATTTCTGGCTGGAATGACAGGCCCCACGTCTAGGAGTGGTCAGCACGATACATGGTCACAAAAAGAGCCCCAGAAGAGACCCGGGGGACCACTTGGGGCAACATATTCCCTTTCTAGATGAGAAAACCAAGGCTCAGATAAAAATAGAACCTCATGAGATCCTCATGGCTTCCAGGCCAGTGCTCTTTTCTAAAAAAAAAAAAAAAAAAAAAAAAAAAAAAATTTTAAATGTTTATTTAGTTTTGAGACGGAGGGAGACAGAGTGTGAGTGGGGGAGGGGCACAGAGAGACACACACACACAGAATCTGAGACAGGCTCCAGGCTCTGAGCTGTCAGCACAGAGCCCGATGCGGGGCTCGAACCCATGAACCGCGAGATCATGACCTGAGCTGAAGTCGGACGCTCACCCGACTGAGCCATCCAGGCACCCCTCTAAAAATTTTTTTTAACGTTTATTTATTATTGAGAGACAGAGAGTCACAGAGAGTGAGAAGGGGAGGGGCAGAGAGAGGGGGAGACCCAGAATCTGAGGCAGGCTCCAGGCTCTGAGCTGTCAGCACAGAGCCTGACGTGGGGCTCGAACCCATGACCTGTGAGATCATGACCTGAGCTGAAGTCAGTTGCCCAGCCAACTGAGCCACCCAGGCGCCCCAACCAGTGCTCTTTTCATGACGCCATGTTGATCTTTGTCTATAAGCATGATCTGGCATGGAGATGGGTTTGGAGGCATGAGCCCCACATTCACGCCTGAAATGCAAAATTTTTTGCGCTATTTCCACATAAGAATATGCTATAACTGGAATGATAGCCTCTATTATATTGAACATTCACAGACGACATTAATAAATATTAAATATAAAAGCCCAACCCATTTTTAAAACCTTGTTTGGGGATGTCTTTATTCTTACATATATTGGAATCCCAGAACGTGACGCTGGTCTCAACCTTTCTGTAACTCCAAAAGCCTGGTGGGAAAGAAAGGAGGCGACGACCACAGCCATCCCCAAGAAGTTAAGGTGGAAGTGAAATGCAGAGCTCTCTGGTGAGTGACGCTTGCAGCCCTTTGACAACACTAGGAATGGGGACATCCCCTCCTTACCTCTCCTATTTCCACATCACTTAATAAAAACCTCCCATCATCCCATGTGTCTTTTGAAGCACAGACGAATTTGAATTGACTCTTACTACTTTCCCCCTTGACCACCCAAACGGTTCACAGCACTGGAAGTTCCAAGGTTGCACAAAAACAATGCCATAAGGGCTATTCATTTTAGGAGTAAAGCTGGTTGCCTCCCAACTGATTTTCTGAACTTTTTGGAGTTAGCAACTATGGCTTTGAATGCAAATGAATTCTACTTTTTATAGTACCATGGAAAATGACACACGGGCGTGAATTACATTGATGAGGGACCCAAATTCCCTTTTAAAAACATAGTATATCTATAAAATTGGAAAGCCATCTTATCCCCTTCTAGAATGTACCTATGCTAATGCCTTACTCATTTACAGAAAAAGTCCTTTATGAGGAGAATAAAGAATTCTGCTGCCAAACAAGTTGAAGAGATAGAATTTGTTTATCACGGTGGAGGCTTCAAGATCACACGTCTCCATTAGAGGTATTCAGTGCAGGGTCACTGAAGGGTCTGCAAAAGACAGCCAATTAGACGTCTGTTTTTCCTTTCAAAGTCCTGTCTGTTTCCTTCACTCTCTTCAAAACACCTTTAAGCAGACATATGTATCTCGAGGTCAAAGTAAAAACAAAACAAAACAAAAAAGTAAAAAAAGAAAAAGGAAAGACACAGAATCATGAAAGTTTTCTTTTATCGTCCAACAGTCACGTGCGTCTTAAATACCCACCATTATCAAGAGAAAAATTAAGCCAAGTGTCTGATAAGAAGATGTGCTACACAGTCCAACAATCTTCCGTGTTGTCAAGACGTCAGACGCAGGCAGCAAAAACAACTGAATGAAATAATTGAATTCCCACCATGGACGAAAGAGGGCTTCGAAGTTAGAGAAAAAAGTGTGGAGTGCGGGGAGAACCCAGAGCTTCTGGTATTTACGGCGCGGGGGTAGGGGTGGGGGGTGGGGAGAAAAACAACTGGCCTATCTTTCAGAGCAGGAATGCATGGTTAAATTGGCCCCGTTTGTCCTTAGCAACCTGAACTCAGAGGCCACATTTTTTCCTCTCTAAGAAGCAAGTGGGAACTTGCAAAGTATGTAGCATGTCGTGAAAAGGGAGCAGTGAACTTTGCTCAGGTCTGCAGCCAGCACTGAAATCTGAACCTTCAGAGGGTTTAGGACCGGTGGATTCCCTGCCCCCCTTCCTTTGGAATCCCTGGATATCCAGTGCCTTTACGAAATACCTTGGTCTGGAAGCAGAGGAGTCCTGACTCCTAACCAAAAGAAAACCTGATCTAAGTATTTTCGATGGCATTCCAGAGGAAGTACTAAAAGCAAAAACCAAACGTGAGATCCAACTTTCTAATGACCATATTTCGCCTTGTGTTCTATAGCCGGCGGAACATGTAGAGAGATTTCTTCTGGGCATTCGTTTTGAAACTAGCTTTCAAAATTTTTTTAAAGATTCCCTGTGGCGAGATTATCACCGGTTGGAAAGATTTCCCTTATTATTAAGTGAGGGAGAAAAAGATCTTGAAAAGTCCCCGCATTCAGGCTGCTTCCAGGACGAAATCTGTTCACAACAGCAAGTTACTTGGTAACTTGAGCCACGTTCGTTCCTGAAATTCTTTCACATAATTGAAGATTAATTTGATTCCCTAGATTGTTGAGGGTTGTTGACAGTGGGGGGCTGGGGTGGGTGGAAATAGATTATTCAAATCACAAAGAGGTAGGTGTGCCCAAAGTGACTGTTCCATTACTGCTCAGAAGTGTTTGCCTTCCTCAGTATTCATCAGAATCTGTGGGATGTTGCAGCCGGGAGAAAGGAGAGGGCCCTGCCAATGTTCGGCGAGCAGGTGAACCTCAGAGAAACTGAAATATTTTGTCGAGAGAGTTCTATGTATTAATGGCCCCTCCAGAATCC
The DNA here is from genome assembly GCF_018350155.1 of Leopardus geoffroyi. Taxonomy (NCBI): domain Eukaryota; kingdom Metazoa; phylum Chordata; class Mammalia; order Carnivora; family Felidae; genus Leopardus; species Leopardus geoffroyi. The sequence goes on along the minus strand of NC_059337.1, from coordinate 14,823,134 downwards.
ATTACGGCCGAAACAAGCTGGCTGAAGGGCTCCGGCTTTCTCAAGTGTCTAATGTAAACAATATGAAAGTCAATAGTGGGGGACATTCCAAGATAGTATTAACACGATTGATTTATTGATGGTTGCACCATGGGAGGTTATCTTTTGTTAATTGACTCAGTAAATAAACTCGTAGGCGGCAGGCGATGGGGGAAAAGTAGCCGGTGGAGGGAAAGGTAAGGCACCTGCACTGCAATTTTTTTCAACTCCCAGCCTGTCTTGATAAATTCCAAATACCACTCCCGCTGCCAACCTCAAACACGGTTTTGCAGAGTTAATTCTGCCCGGGACTCAGCCTCCGTCCCGCCCTGAGGAGAAGACTCAAAACTCCTGTATTCCTGTCAATGTTTGCTTCAGAAAGACTCAAAACCTAGTCATACTAGATGTTAAAGAGAGAGAGAGAGAGAAAGAGAGAGAGAGAGAGAGAAAGAGCAAATCCACCAACTCAGCTTCTTTTCAAATCTAGAAACACTTGGAAGGTGCACGTACAGTGTGTGTGACACTTGTCACCTCTGGTCAGTGAATGGTTGAACCCTGGGGAAAACACATCTTTTGCTGTTGATAGCCATTATGCAGGCTTGTCCGTAAAGGGTACTGTAATTTGGTGGCCCCGCCTGGGCAACCAGACGGAGAAAAACCCACCACCCCCATGCGCTATATAACTTCTGGGCATTTCCCAGTATTGCACCAACCAAGTGGGATCCTGGGATCTCCTGGATGGTTGTGTGACATTTTAAACTTGCTTTGATGGATTCCTTTTGGGCCTTTTAAACTTCCATCAGAAATGGTTTCAAACTGAAAAATGCTCACTGTTCATTCCTTCTCATCTTCTAGAGCATTTTAGAAACAACTTCCCCTTTCAAGATGGCATTCCTTCTGTCTCTTTAAGGCCCTGTTTCCTTCTTTCTTTCTTCTCTTTCTTTCTTTCTTTCTTTCTCCTTCCTTTCCTTTCCTTCCTTCCTTTTTTCCTTCCTTCCTTCTTTCTTTTTTTTCTTTCTTTTTCTTCCTTCCTTCCTTCCTTTCCTTCTTTCTTCCTTTCTTTCTTCTTTCTTTCCTTCCTTCTTTCCTTCCTTCCTTCCTTCCTTCCTTCCTTCCTTCCTTCCTTCCTTTCCTTCTTTCCTTCTTCCTTCCTTCCTTCCTTCCTTCCTTCCTTTTTTAATATGGGCATTCCTCCAACTCCTGGCTTTCCCCTTTCTCTGTCCTCTGCCAGATCTCCCAGTTCCCCCAGCTACTGGCTATACTCTCTGCAGGGGAGTCCAGAACACGAGTCAGGAATGCCTCAGTTCCTATACCAGCCCTGTGACCATCTCCACCCCTGAACCTGCCTCATCTGCCCCCTCAAAGCATCTTCCTTGCTTCTCTATTTCGGTACATACCGCCACCCCAATCTCCCATTATCTTTGGCCCTAAACCTCGGGGTCCACCTTATTTTTCCATTTTCCTGATTTGTCCCATCCAGCAAGTTCTCCAGTCTTATATAGATCCTGCTTTTTAAAACATATATGTTATGAACTTAACTAATTTAACCCTCTGGACTGGAACAAATTGATCCAGGCATTGGCACGTGGTAAGTTTAAAATTCATGTCTGTTGAATGAAGGAGTGAATGAGTGCATAGCTTTGCCTGCTACTGTATTTTTTTCCATGATAATCATCTCTGATCATATTATTTCAGGGCTCAGGAACTATCAGTAACTACTTATCTCCAGAATTAAGTGCAAGCCCTTCTTTTCAAGACACCCACAATTGACTTTTTTCCTGATGTCGTCTTCCACCAAGCTCCAAAACATTCTACGCTCGATCCAAAATATTACCGTTTCCCCTAAAGTCTTCGCATCTCTCTGCTTCCATCTTTTAGCTCATCTTCATTTTCTTCAACTAGAATGTTCAACCATTTTGTCAAGTTCAAGTTTTGGCAGGTCCTTGAGGTCCAACCGCAAAGCCACCCCCCTCCATGCAGCTATTTTTAATCCCATATGCCTCTCCCTCAGCCAAGCTGGTACGCTCTCTCCCTCTTGCTTCTAGGCAGCCTGTATCATAGATATTTCTATACCTGATGTATTCTCTCCTAGTGGAAATAAACACTTAGGGGACAGCAGCTAAACCTTACTTTCTTTCCCCCTGTGTCCGGGTTCTCAATGCCTCCTAAATAGTAGGTGCTCACAGAGTACTCTTTGAATTGCATTGATTGCTATTTCTTTCTCACCGTTGCAAGATTTTTTTCTTTCTCTTTTGATTGCATGTTGTTCAGCATTGTGTGTATGTGTGTGTGGTTCCCCCATTTATTAACCCGGTTGGCTCCTCTAGTCTTGAAATGCACATTTGTTAACCACTACTTGAAAAGTGTCTTCAGGAGAAACGGAGGTGTGGGAGAAAAACTCCTCCGCTGTGGACCCACACAGCTTGCTTGGGGGCTTACCCAGCGTTACTCTCTTTCTCTGCCCCTTTTAACGTCTGGGAATTAGTTACACTAAAGTTCCACTGTGCAGGGAGCTGCCTGCAATTTGAGATGCAAACTCCGCCATCGTGGGCCACTTTTTAGAAGCCTGTGGTCATTTGGGGGAACAAAGGCACTCCTGTTTCCTCTTCTCAATAACAATTAAGACATCAGATTAATAGAATCTTTAAATTCTTCAACGATGCTTGCAGAATAGTGTGTGTTTGCCTTAACACAAAGGCATACTTTCCAGGCCGTAAAGGTCACCCAAGAAATAAGAGAGAGAGACGGCCTATGAATGGGGTGTGCTGGTAGAATTTTGGAGAATGGCATGTGTCCCTCGCAGTATGTTCTGGCTTTGGAGCTACTTGGCATGGGAGCCTCTGTGATCTACTCCAGAGAGGCATTTCTTGGGCAAGGAATCCACTGTGTTGAAGGGGCCTGCCTTTAGGAGCAGGAGAGGAAATGGGGAGAGGGAGGGGGGAGGCTTCTCCGTTAGCATCCAGGGTTCACTTAATGAGTGTAAGATTGTTGCTAATGGGATTTAACCACAATACCTATCCCTAACCTTGTCGCCAAAAAGGTAGCCCACACGCTCCTTTTCTCGATACCGTCGGCCTGGTAACTCTACAGAAGTCTGTTCTCCCAATTTTCTAAGCGGTAATCCTAGAATTATCTTGGCTCAGAAATAAATGAAGAACTCGTGTACGGGACTCAAATTTCCCTACAGGGGTTGTAACCGAAACAAGGATTAAGTACCAGTACACAAAACCTCTCAAACAGTGGACAACATGTCAATTGCTAAACATTCTATGGTAGGAGGCCCTCAGTCTTTCTTTTTTATAAAGCTTGGGATCAAGTTTGGGGAGGGAGTAAAAAGCAAGGCAATTTAGCTCCTTTAAAGGCTTGCTAGTTGGGAAGGATAGAGCTATATTTAGCTCTGTGTTCGTCTCTCCAGGAAGTTAAAACCACCAGGCAATTAAATGGTAAATGGTGCCGTGTGTGTGTGTGTGTGTGTGTGTGTGTGTGTGTGTATGTCAGGGCATTTGCAGGAGGAAGGCAGGCTTGGGGAGATGATAATATAGCTTAAGAAGAATCTGTTCAGGAAAAAAAATTTATAAATTTATAATAGTTGCTTAATATGCAGATAAACAGGCTATTGCCTGACCCCTTGTTGGGCATGGCAAACATTTATTCTGAGGTGGTGCAGACAGGGGCTAAATGACTCTAAGTCAGCTAATCTCTTACACCCCAGATCCCCTCCCTCCATGTGGCAATAATAGTTATTGAGTACGTATTCTATGCCAAACACAATGCTTTGCCTCTTTCGTGCCACTGAGTTTTGATAACTGTGCTCTGAGAAGCAGATAATGGGAGGGTTTTGCCCCAGATCATGGAGCTGCTAAGTGGTTAAATAGATCTGAATCTAGCTGTCTTTCTGACTTTGCTTTTAGGTGCTTCTGTGTCCTCCCTCTTATACTATTCTCTGCTGCACTGGCATTTCATGGTTTTAAATTCATATATGAAAGCATGAAAGCACTTTGACCTTGTCAGAGGAAGGGATCACACACACACACACACACACACACACACACACACACACACCATCTATGTTGAAATCTACGTTTTAAGCGGACTGGTATCCTTAAAAAAGGAATAATGGGGGACTCTCATTTGCATTTTAATTTATATTCAGATATACAGGAACGGTAACTTGTACTCCTCTGTTTAAAAACAAAAACAAAAACCCTTTCCCTTGTTTTATTCAGGGTGATCTCTGGACACTGTGCCTTGCTCCTGTTCCCAGATAAGGGATCACAGTGGTGGGATAGAGGATAGAAACATGTCAGAAAATGATAGAAACATGTCAGAAAAAGAAATCGAAGGGTAGAATCAAGGGGCAAATAACCAACTCTCAGTGCTGGTTTTTTTCCACGTGGTATGGCAAACTGAAGACGTTTTTGGTTTTGCATCTTTGAATTTTTACCCTGGGTAAATCAGGTAGAGGACGGTGAGTAATTCCAAGTGAAAACTTGATTTACGGGAGGGTAAAAGATTTGACTTAATCTAAACAGAGGATTCGTCTTGTAAGGGCATTTTTTTTTTTTCAACGTTTATTTATTTTTGGGACAGAGAGAGACAGAGCATGAACGGGGGAGGGGCAGAGAGAGAGGGAGACACAGAATCGGAAACAGGCTCCAGGCTCTGAGCCATCAGCCCAGAGCCTGACGCGGGGCTCGAACTCCCGGACCGCGAGATCGTGACCTGGCTGAAGTCGGGCGCTTAACCGACTGCGCCACCCAGGCGGCCCCTTGTAAGGGCATTTTAATGCAAGGTGATTTTCCTTTATTATTATTATTTTTTTACTTACCTCCCCTATTGTGAGGGGAGGGTAGAGAGAGAGGGAGAGAATCCCAAGTAAGCTCTGTGCTGTCAGTGCAGAGCCTGACTTGGGGCTCAGTCTCACGACCTTGAGATCATGACCTGAGCTGAGATCATGAGTTGGACGCTTAGCCAGTTGAGACACCCAGGCACCCAGTTTTCCTTTTTTATAGCCATTCTTTTACTGCACAGGTAAGAATCAAGGATTGCATCTTTTGGAAGATTAATGTTCTTCCATAAACAAACAATATGAATAAGAAGTATATTTCCTTGGATGACATCGTTGTTACTTTAGTGCCTTTTATAAGAGGGGATTCGATAATTATTTGGCAAATCAAATGTAGAAATAAACATTCAGCTCCTGAGGCCCTGTCAAGGTTTGTCTCCAAGTAGGGGCACCTGGGTGGCTCAGTCAGTTAAGCATCTGACTCTTGCTTTCGGCTCAGGTCATGATCTCACGGTTGTGGGATTGAGCCCCGCGTTGGGCTACTCACCGGACACAGAGCCTGCCTAAGATTCTCTCTCTCCCTCCCTCTGCCCTTCTCTCCCACTTGTGCTCTTTCTCTCTCTCTAAAAATAAATAAAATGAAAAATAAAAAGGAAAGAAGAAAAGGTTTCTGTCCAAGGAGACAAAGGAATGTTGTCAATCTTATGTGACCTCTTTGAACCCAGTTGGACAAGCTCATCTCACCGGCTCTGTCGAGCTGTGATATTCCATAGCCAAACTACCTTTCATTTTTGGGCTCGTTCCTTGAGGGATGGGGATGAAGTGGTCAAGGTACCGGAAATCAGCTGTTGAGCCCAGATGTAGTTGTAGATATAAAACAGAAGCTTCCTTCCTTCCAGATCAAAGGGAAAGAGCTCTTAGATCTGCTCAAGTTTGAAGCAGATGAAGAAGAGAAAGAATGCCAAGTATCAAAAATAGTGGTGTATATAGAGATCTAGGCTTATTACGGAGACCCAAGAAGCAATTCTCAGGAGGACGGTCCTGCTGCTGCTTACCTGGGATTATTTAATTACAGGCAATTCATGATTACCTGTGAAGGAGAGAAATAGAGTGGAAAGCTCACGCAGTAGATGTGGTGAAATCACATCAATTGACTTGGGGATATTCCAGATGATTCTCCCCCCACCCCCAGAAATTTGCCTTCCTAATTACGTTTTGCTTAGCCCAATATTAAAAATTAGTTGGTTTCCCCAGAGTATCTCTGAGGTTAAATTGCAGAGGGAGTTGGTTGAGGAGCGTGCCCATTGGAATAGGGAAGATGAAACATTTTCTGGCACTTATGTAGAAAAAAAAAATCCCCAAGTTATTTTAATCTTAAAGGAAAGCATAATTTTAAGCATCTTCCCAGACTTCACATATTGCCTGGAATTCTATAAACATTTATAAAAATCACAGAAATGAGGTTAGTTTTACTTAGGTGTGCGTGATTTTACCTTGAGAATGTTATGCCCTCACCCCCATCCTTCTTAGAAGCTATAGCAAATAACCACATCTCAGACTCAAATACAGTGATCTGCACACAAAATGATCAGAAATGTTTGTTGGGGCACCTGGGGGGGCTCAGTTGGTTAAGCGTCTGACTCTCGATTTCGGCTCAGGTCATGATCTCACCATCATGAGACGGAGCCCCGTATCTGGCTCGGCACTGAGCGTGAAGTCTGCTTAAGATGCTCTCTCCCTGGGGTGCCTGGGTGGCTCAGTTGGTTAAGTGTCCAACTCTGGAATTTTGGCTCAGGGCATGATCTCACCATTCTCGAGATGGAGCCCAGCATTGGGCTCTGCACTGACAGCTCAGAGCCCGCTTGGGATTCTCTCTCTATCGCTCTCTGCCCCTACCCCATGCATGCTCATTCTCTTTCTCAAAATAAATAAACTTAAAAAGAAAAAAAGAGATTCTTTTCCTGCCCCTCCCCTGCTCACGTTCTTTCCCAAAAAAGAAAAAAAAAAAAAAAAAAAAAAAAAGAAATGTGTGTTGAATAAATAAATGCTCCTGCTTAGGAAGGGCCTCAATCTGTAGCAGCAAAGCAATAGATTAAACAAGATTGAAATGTTAGAGGTAGGGGTGCCTGGGAATTCTAGATCCTTTGGCTACGTAGTTGTCGTCGGGATTCTGAACTGAGGCCCCTACTCCCTTTCCTTGCTTTCTCTTAAATTGAAATTATTTCATATTCTAGTATTACTTAGGTAATCGAACTTGAACGTAGGCACACTCCTTAAGTTTATGGTCCTGAAACAACCAACCCTGTAACAAATTTACAGATTGCGTTCAAGCAAGAACGACAAACACAGCATTCAAATTAACAACATTGATTTAACGTGATGGATGACGGTTTGTTAACGTTAAATCCCCACTCATGGCATTGATACTGTGCTGACTGGCGTGCAGAAGATGTTTTGATTTTTGCCTGCCTATATTTCCATGTGGTGTGCAAGGCAATTCTTCTTGTACTTCTCTAATTGAACTCCTGCAAAGCTATGGTCCGCACAGAATTTGACCTTCCCTTGACATAAATACATAATTTACTTACCAGTGGATCTAGGTTTTGTGGGCCTGAACAGTTTGCAATTTTCAGGTCTTTCTTTAAATAAAGGCATAGTGAGGGCCACTTGGGCGGCTCAGTGGGTGGAGCGTCCAGCTTCGGCTCAGGTCGCGATCTCACACTTTGTGGGTTCGGGCTCCGCATCAGGCTCTGTGCTGATGACTCAGAGCCCGGAGTCTGCTTCCGATTCTCCGTCTCCCTCTCCATCTGCCCCTCCCCTCTGTACACTCTGTGTGTCTCTCTCTCTCTCTCTCAAAAATAAATAAACATTTTTTAAAAATTAAAAAAAAAGAAGAGAGTGAAAACAAAATTATCAGCCTTCTTCCCAGGGCCTTGGAAGTGATGTAAGTACACAAGGAATCTTAAAGCTCAAGCTTCATTATCTTCATGCTAAATCTATCCGTCTTCATGTTTCAGACCCTTTTCTGTTGTTTTTTCCATTGTTGCCAGTAAAGCAGTAAGATCTGGCAACAATCAGAAAAGGTATTATTATTTTTTTTAATCTGGAGGAAATCCACTTTATTTTTATTTTATGGGTTTTTTTTTTTAATTTTTGAGAGAGAGAGAGAGAGAGAGAGAGCGTGAGCAGGGGAGGGGCAGAGACAGAATGCAAAGCAGCTCCAGGCTCTGAGCTGTCAGTGCTGAGCCCAACAGGAGACTCAGACTCACAGACTGTGAGATCATGACCTGAGCCAAAGTCAGATGCTCAACCGATTGAGCCACTCAGGCACCCCTACTTTATTTTTATTTTTAAATAATGTTTATTTATTTTGAGAGAGACAGAGAGAGTGCACGTATGAGCAGGAGAGGGGCAGACAGAGAGGGAGAGAGAGAATCCCAAGCAGGCTCCGTGCTGTTAGCACAGAGTCTGATGGGGAACCTATCTTACCAACCGTGAGATCATGACCTGAGCTGAAACCAAGAGACAGGTGCTTAATGGACTGAACCACTCAGGCACCCTAGGAGATCAGCTTTAAGTGGCACATTTATACTTACGAGATTATGTTCAAAATAAAAACAGAGACTTAAACATTTTTGTTGATAACACAGAGGCAGTTGAGGAATATCTGTTCAATTCTTTCCCCTGATCCGTTCCTTGGAGGAGGGGCCCCGGGACACAGTCTTGGGTTCTTGCCACACTTTGGTATGTTGGATTTACAGCGGTCCAAATTCGGGGTGGAAATAGAGAGATTATCAGTACCCTATAATAGCTTTTCTTAACCTGCCTGATTTCTCAGAGCTTACACTTTGGGCACAGCCCCTGTGAGCTTATAGCCCCTGGGCTCCATACCTTGTCTGGCTCCCGGCGTGATGGTGAGGTTGGGTTGGGGGGCACGTAGGGCCAAAGCAAACCTCGGGCCAGTATTTCTATGGGTGCCAGACGGACAAACAGAAGCCAGATGTCAGGATCGGTCTCAGGCACAGTGAGCGTCTCAGAGTCCCGTGGTTGGGATCAAGTGCATTGGGAGTCAGAACTCGAGGTGCTGGCAATCAGCCAGCCAAGGGGGTATGAAAGGGCCAGACGGGCAATGGAAACCAGGTTCAGGAAGAACTTGGGGCTAAGACACTGGTGGGCATGGTGGGCAGGTATTAATTTCACAATTGAGCATGTCTCTTGCTTTGGGCCCTACGTCTTCCTGCCTTTTTTTTTTTTTTTTTTTTTTCCTGGTAGGACTCCTGTCTACAGGACTTGGGCTCATCAACCCTGGGTGTGAAACCATGGATGAGGAAAGGAGATGGCTGTGGCTCTTTCTTCCTGGGGAGATTCTGGAATTATTTTTACTAGAGCTGACTGGAGAAAACAATGTCATAGCCAATATCTGCCCTCCTTGCTTAGGCCTTCTTCCTTCTAAGACAGGAGAGTGTTCTGAGACATGCCCGTGGTGCCAGTATCCAGGATGCGTATTCTGATGCAAGCTCAGTTCAAAGCAAATGTTTATCTTGGAAAAATTTGAGGCTTTTCGTCAAAGACCCTAACTTTCTAGCGCCTTACCTTATGGAGTTAGAGTGACGTTCAACTGTGATTTGTGAAAATTCACCTATACCAGTTTATTGTAATCCCATTTCTTTCCAATGGAGATGTTGGTTTTTATCCACCTGATAATTATTTTCAGATGGAGTTACATCACCTGATATATACTTAAAAACTTGACATATCAATTGACATAGAACATGAGTCAGTTTCAATTTGATATTGGTATATATTGCAAAATGATTTCCAAGATAAGTCCGCTTAACATCGATCAGCATGCAGTCGCAAAATATTTTTTCTTGTGATGACAAATCCTTTTTCTGTTTCCTTTTTTAAAAATGTTTTTGTTTCTTTTCTATTTCTGGTGAAAAATGATTCCATTGGAAATTTTGTATCAGAAAAAAAATATTTTTAGAGAAGGGAGGGTTTCTCAGATTTAAAAGAGATTTTTTTTTAACTCGGAGCTGTTTGAGCTGCTAAATAAACCTCTTTATCTAATCAGCTCGGCCTTTCATACAATACATTCAACTTATGCTTGGGTAGAATATACGTCTCCAGTCACATGAGGTCTTATCAGTTATAATACAGAAAAAGAATTAGCCACTCTCCTATTGAAAGAGGATACCCGTGGGCTCATTCATTTTTCTTGAAATATTTGGTGAGGGGGATCCGAAAGCTTATAAAGTAAACAGGTTGTTTTGTTCAGGGAACCTTCTCTGAAAGAGTTAGCAGGGTTCATCTGATGACATTAACTTTGCTGGCAATTTCCATGATGTCAAGGACACGCTGGAGACTGAAGAGGGATTAAACCTACTCGCACAGTCAAAGCATTACAGTAAATTGCCTTGGCAGGCTGCCCCTCAGGTTGGCACCCTTCACCACCTAATCACCTACAATGCAGTTTTGTGGTGTTAGCTTGCCTACTTTCTCAGAGGCCAGAAGTCGTGACGCAGGCATGGCGGGAGGTTTAAGACGCCATGAAGCTGTTATGGGTCCAAGAGGACAAGCTCAGGACCACCTTGCCATCAAGAGCCGCCCAAGCATGAAAACATTAAGGAAAACCTTTTTCATCCTTTTCTTTTTTTTCCAGAAGGTTTCAAAAAAAAATGAACTTAGTTTCTGTTTACCTTCCTTCTGCCTACACCCAAGCTTCTCAGATATGGCTTTCTCTTCAAACCTTCTTAATCCCCCGTGAGATTATCAACTGTTCTGTGAAAGGAGTCAGGTTGGCCCCGGAACTTCACTGAATAAAGATGAGTTTATACTTTAAAAAGGAAACAGCTGGATGGCAAAAACCAGGGCGGGAGGCAGCCCTTGCTTCATTAGCAAGGGGAAGTTCGAGGGCCCGGAGAGAACTGGGCCGGCAGCCATGGCGGGGAGAAGAAAAGGAAACACACGATCATAAAGAACTAATCATGAAAAATGGAAAGTGACAATGGGCCAAGAACAACAAGCAATAAATAGATTTGGAAGGAGGGGGAAAGTCGAAGAGGACTGCCTTGCTCAGCAAAGGGGCAGCGGGAGCTTGTGCATTTCGTTTGAAGAAAAGTATAATAATTCTGCAAATCATTAAAAAGTCCTATGGAAAATGTTTCAAGATCACTTTTCAGGCCCAGGTTTTATTTCTGTGGTGTCATTTCAGAGTCTATTTCAGAGCCGGGGGAAAACTCGAGTAGAAACCAGAGGGAGAAAGTTAATGTACGATGTGCCAGAGTGATTGTTTCTTAATTTTTAATTTTGGCCTGATGGTAGGGAAAGGAAGCAATTAGTTCGGCCATGTGAGGTCAAAGCCTACACCCCGACTGGTAAATTGAGAGTTTTTCTAAGGGCAACTCATGCACATTCTAGGCTTAATTCGAAGTAACTAGATGTATCTTTACCTGTGTGGCAATCACCTAATCCCTAGTTGTGTGCAATGAAGGAGTGATGGTTTATACTCACAGGTATGTCTCTAAATATTTTCAGATGAAATTAGCATGAGTTTAAGGAGGACCTAAGAGGAAAACCAGATCCTGGTCTGTCCTTCATCTTGAAATCTGTCCAACATGATAAAATCTACAACCATGGCCAACAGTTCAGGCAACCCTAGAGAGAAGGCACTTAAAAAAAAAAAAAAAAATTGAAGTTTTCCATCAGTTACAGACAACACCTTACCAATGACGTGGTGCAGGTCTTTTATTTGGGGCACGCTTATTAGGTTTTTTTTTTCTTTTTAAATTAGTTTTTAATAGCAGCATTTGTTTAAGGAGGAGAAAATGCTTGGTGTTGAGTTCTGGAATGTGCATTAATCTTGTTAATGACACCACTGTTCATGGTTGGAAAAACAGGGCTTTTGAATCAACCTGGTTTTTTTTTTTTTTTTTTTTGGTGGTAGCTACACTTGAGAGGTAAGACGGGGCGGGGGGGGGGGGGTTGGATAGAGATACACGAAAAGTGATGAAGACGAGATACAGGGTTTCCTATGATTTTACGTTATTCTTAATTAGGGAGCATACTGGCCGCAAATGCTAACATGTGTTAGGATGTTTAGCTGCAGCCAAATAAATGTTTTCTATTACAACTCTGAATCCCATGCCTAGTCAGAACCCATGCTGTTCTGATCATGGCTCACAAAATCCCTTTACAAGTCCCCTCAAGGGCCAATTTTCTATTGGCTCAGGGGACAAAACTACTTTTCACCACATGTTTTCCTGAAGGATCATCTTCAACGCAGGGTGAAAGTCAAAGATTGGAGTGTGATGGCCTCTAATCTTGCAACTGCTTTGCTTGGTGGTGATGACTGGTCCTTAATAAGTCAAGTCCGTTTGACCCTAGAGTCAGGACTGGGTGTCACGGAGCCACAGGAGCATCCTTTCAGTGATGTTTAATGTTTGTCCTGGTGGAGGAGGAGGGAAGGGAAGAGGACGGAAAGTCTAGCAAGAAAAGGTAGCGGGTGAAGGTAGCTACATAAGGGCAACGTTTTCTCATGTGCATTTCCCGTGTAATGTTCTTTAAAACCATTGTAAGTTTCTTTAAAAGCATTGTTTGCAGCAATAGAAACTTGGCAAAATCCTCAGTGTCCATCACAAGGGAATGGGTAAATATACTCTGGGAGGGAGTACTCTAGAACAGTTAAAAGGAATAAGTTAAGGCTCTTTGTAACAATGAGGCTGGCTCTCAACAACATATTGGGAGAAAAGAATCACATTTCAGAATATTCAATGCATCGTGATGGCATTTGCATGAAAAAAACCCCAATAAAACAATGGTATATATTTGCCATGGGCTCATATAAACACATTTAAGAATATCCCATAAATTCTGGAAAGATCGGTATGCAGGGTAGTTCTACCTCCGAGGAGCTAGGGACGGAACCGAGATTGCTTGGGTCAATGAGAATCTTTTTTCTTTAACTGTAGGTGTGCTTGTTTGTTTTTATAATACAATATTCATGTTCTATTCCTAAAGTCAAAAATTAATTGCAAAAGGAAAAAAGTGAATGATTATGAAGGTGTTTCCTAAAATTCAGTATCAAAGCATTTTACCTACACTTGAATCTGACATTGCAAGCTGGCTCTACAACCTCTGTCATGCTTTGAGAGGTAATTCGTACATGGATTATTCTATCTGGGTCTCAGAAATCTTTTTTAAAAAAGAGAGAGAAGAGTTTCTATAAGTGTCCTTTTTGTTTGTTGTTGTTGTTGTTGTTGTTGGGCCTGAGAAATTTTACACACACTCATATACATAGATGACATGACGGTCTATGGTTCCTGCCTCTTGGTTGGAAACTTCCCCCATTTTTTAATGTCAGTGAATTAATGAAATCCAGGTTCTAAGGCAATCTTGAGGTATTCACTCAGTATGCTATGAACGCGTGCCTAAAACTATTCAACTCTTTCTCGGGGTAGTGCCTTTATGCTGTCTAGTTCCTTTCTCTGGAACCTTCTTCCCCCCAATTTTTGCATGGCCTCTTTCCTCACCTCATTCAAGTTTCTTACATTTTTCTCCACCCTCGAGGCTTCTTTTTGGTCTCTCCATCATTCTTTCTCCTCTCTGTAATTATTCACTTCCCTTTCTTCACTTATTTGTTTCTTCTCTCCTCCTCTAGAATGTATGCTTTGAGACAGAAGGGACTTTATTTTTCACTGCCATGCCTCAGCGCCTGGGACAGTGTCAGGAACACAGAAGGCACATCTCACTAAATATTTGTTCCCTGAATTAACAGAGCCGTGGTGGGGTTTTTGTGAACTTGTTATACATCCATGTGTAACATTTTCAAAGCCTTGGAAATTATTAAATCATTTCTCTGCATTTTATATTTAAAACTGCTGTTCTGTTTTTTTTTTTTAATGTTTACTATTTTGAGGGGGGGGAGGGGCAGAGAGAGGGAGACACAGAATCCAGAGTAGGCTCCAGGCTCTGAGCTGTCAGCACAGATCCCGACACGGGGCTCGAACTCCCAGACCGCAAGACTGTGACCTGTGACCTGAGCTGAAGTCGGACGCTGAACCAACTGAGCCACCCAGGTGCCCCAAATTCCTGCTATTCTTAATAAGAATCAGCCATACATCGAAACTGCCCTTTCTTTTTCCTCGTAAACATCGCACGCAGGATATGGGTTAAAGCAATGACAAAAGAAAGTGAGAATGCACACAAAATTGCATTCATTTAATGAAAGAGGATTTTTTCTCTATTCTTCAATGAAGATCTTTAACCAATATATCAGATCCTTCATAAACCATGAAATGAAATGACTGACTATCCAAACTCATCTTGAGAAGAAAAACTGTCTCAAAGCAGTAAAACTCTCCATAAAACTGTGTAAACTAATTACTAGGTTAACTAAAATCAGTGGAATATATCAGGACCTTCAGATGTCTCCAGGGCAGACATAATACAGCAATTCTCGAAAAGTCCCTCTGGAAAGATACTGTAATGGGCAGGATGAAATCAGTGTAAGAGTCTCGCTTAGTTTTGGTCTTGAGACTTAGAAAAAGACTGTTGGTGGCAGATCCCATGTACAGAAGAGATGCCTGTTAATGTGGCATGATACGAGCTGGCCTTTCGAGGCCTGTGGGTCATGCTCTCCGTGGAACTTAAATGAAAATGACGCAGCCCTTTATCCTCCTCAGATGCTAAAGGATAAATACCTTAAATCGATTGCAATGTTTCTTTTCACCTCCTTAACCAAGGAAGTAGAAAGTTTTTTGTAGATAGTGCTTTTTAGTTTAGGTCATTCCAAGCCTTTATGTGTACTATGTTTTCGTGTGTGGGGGTAACAATTAAGGCGAGAGCAAAACCCATCAGAAGCCTCAAAAGAACAGATACAAAATGAAAGACCTCACGTTCCTATGAATGAGCAAAAAGCTCTATTTTAAGAAGGCAAGTTGGTAATCCAGGATAAATCACTAGGATTGGATAAACTCCTTGGAATATTGAATGTTCGTTTTATTAGGTAACTTCATAGAAATCGATATTTATATATACTACACACACGCGGTAGAAATATGTACATTTATTTACACACACACGTCTATTTAAATTGGTGACATCGTTTGGCCCCCACGCTAATTTTATACTCAACACAGAAGATCATCAGTCTGGATTATAACTGACTGTTTATGTATAGGTCTTTCTCATACTCCTCGAAGAGAAGGAAGGACTCCCAATTTACTTGCTGTGTTTCCTAACGTCCAGATCGTGGATTAAATGAATAACCCTTAACAGAAACCTATCTGTGACTTCCTGCACCTACTCTTTCCTGAACGGTACGAGTCAAAGACATAGAAAGCTGATCAGAATACTGTTGGAGCTCATCTCATAAACACAGCTTCACGAGACACAAAGGTTGACTTCTGTCTACTCTGTCCTGGGGATTTCTACCTTAGCTCAAGGTGATGACGCATGAAAGAAAAGTAGGAACCAGATTTCTTAAAAGCGGTGAGTAGCAGACCACAAGGTCAAAGGATGGCGAACGAGGAGTAAAACTGAGAAGACACGTTAACGTGTACCCGGATGGCTTGCACACTAGAAGCTGCGTACCCTCCCCCGCTCCAATTAGAGCAGAGGGCAATCTTTGTGCTGGTTGTGTTCTTTCCTCTGTGTCTGAACCTGCCCTTGCCCTGTTGGCCAGTGCGTCCCTTTGGAATTGATAATGAGGTTCAAGAGAGAGGGGTAGCCCTCACTAAACGTGTCACCCCTACTTAGCACCTTTTTCAGGATGGCAGCCACTATTGTTTTATTATGTCCCCGATCAGCTGTCACTATTCATAAAGTAATCACTGCCATTAACACGTCACGCCTCAAGCCATCTGCTGCCGGCATGGCACACACTGGGCTGTTGGTTGCAAGCTAAGCAGGTGTCACCTAAGAATGACAGTGCCACCGTAAAGGTGGGAGGTCATCATGATGAGAAGGAATATGTCACGTCAGATAATTCTATTTTTTTTTTGATGTATTATAATGCAATGGGCAATGGTATTTCTTGCTCAACTTGTTCAAAGACAAAAAAACATCTTACTTGAGATACTTCACTTTCAATATTGGTAAGTTTGGAAACCAAAATATCACGGGAATCCTTGACAACAGTAACGTCTAGATTGTGACTGCAGTATTGCATTAAATTTGCAGCCAAGTCCGAAACCTTCTCGAACGAGCCTTCTGATACATCACATCTTCACCTGACATTTATTGATTGGGCACTGCTATGGGAACCTGACATAGGCTGGCCCGGTCAAAATCCCTGCTTAAAGAAAAAAATCACCAAATAATATATTCGGTGGATATCCCTTGACCTCTACTGTATTCCTGACCATTGGTCTGTCCTTCACACTTACCTTGATTTTGGACAAGTTTCAGTTTCTTACTACTTTCCATATTGACTGGATTTCATGTATGTATTAGAAAATGAGTTTGCATTAGAAAAATAGAATGATTTCATAAAGCCTATTCGGAATGATAATATCTCAGAGTAATTCGTTATTTTGTTCACCAACTTCATTACAAGGGAGTTTTACAGTCATACAACCGAAAGAGAATTCGGAAAGTTGATGGGGAATTGAAGTGTCTTTAGAAAGTGTGAGATAAATGATCATACGTGGGCTGAGTAGTCTTTCTGACCCCTTTCCTTCCTGCATATACAGTGGAATTGCATGCATGTCTATTAACTTCAGCAAATTCACTTGTTTGCCCTCAAAAATAATAATAATAATGATAATAATAACTAGGGCAGCCAATTCTGCCTTCCACTGCATTAATTTTGTTTATTCCTGGGAGTGAGAAGTGTTGGAGGAGGGTTTGAATCTGCCAGCCCCTCAGTAACCCTCAGCGGCCCCCCACCCATACTCTGCTCACAGGGTGAGCATCTTGCTGTATGCGTTGTGATTCTAGAACATATACAACATGAGACTGTTGTACGCGATCATACAGCCACACATCTTCTATGCTACTGGTGGCTTAAGGGATTTCCAAGGGTAAATTCAGTTTCACCTTCAGAATCTAACCTCTATGGAGGAATGTTACGTGATTACAGACCGAAATATGGAAGGCTATAACAATCCTAAAGTCTACAGAAAGTAAACATGTCCATCTTCTATGTCAAGATTTCTCAGCTAGTTTTGAAACTAGCCTCCTCTTGAGGAACATAAAAGTCTCAAACTCGCCCTTACCCTGAAGTTTGGAGAATCACCTGCGGTAACCAAAAAGATACAATCAAGCTTCATTTTAGTAGTTTGTATTAGAAAAAATGGTTTCTATGTTCTTTTCAAAATCTGTAGTTATGACATGTATTACATGTACTTTCAAATAGGAAATAGAAAAAAAGATTCATTATAAAACAGTCACTCTAGTAATTAATTGCCAACACGCAGTAGGGCCTTTTTAACTTTAAAGGTGAAATAAGGAATCTGAGACACATGGCTTTCAAGATGTTAGGGAAGTATCACAATAAATAAATACATTTCTTGGGGCGCCTGGGTGGCGCAGTCGGTTAGGCGTCCGACTTCAGCCAGGTCACGATCTCGCGGTCCGTGAGTTCGAGCCCCGCGTCAGGCTCTGGGCTGACGGCTCGGAGCCTGGAGCCTGTTTCCGATTCTGTGTCTCCCTCTCTCTCTGCCCCTCCCCCGTTCATACTCTGTCTCTCTCTGTCCCAAAAATGAATAAACGTTGAAAAAAAAAATTTAAAAAAAAATAAAAAATAAAAAAATAAATACATTTCTTCAACTGACTTAATGGCCCTTTCTAAGGAGAGTAAATCTATGATTGCTGGTTATATTACTTGCCAGGGAAAAGCATCCTGATGGATTTGAACTTGACCGTTTCTGAGTGACTTCGTAATTTTTATAAAAAGTTAAAAAAAAAGTTACTTGTTTTCCTAGTTAAGTTGCATTCAAATGTTATAGTTCAATCACTCTATCAGACTGGCTCCTTGAAATATCACATGTCTATGTACTGGGCTCATTTAGAAAATAAAGATGATACGAATACCACTGAGGCACTTACAGTCCTCTTATGGTTTTAGGATTTCAACAGAGAAAATGGCTAATGACTGGAAGACATTGCGCTGGATATTTTGCCATTTCTGCCTAAATAATACCTTTGTTGAAAACTTGGTGAGACACTGTAGATTCAGAATCAAATCAAAGAATATTTGATCACGTGTTTCTGTCAAAAGGGAAGAAGGAGGCTGGGACTCTAAGACGTCCAAGAAGCTGAGTAAGTCTTGGCTACGTGATCTGGGATTTGTAGAAATTATAGGAGATTACCTGGGAAATGTTTTCCCGAGGCACGTGTCTCTCGGCATGTTTTCTGCCTCAGGATTGTGCTCTCGCTGCGTGAGCCATTTATGGGTAAGCAGGAGGCCAACTGAGTCAAACAACATCTGGAGGTTGTGGACAATGGAGGTTGAAGACCGGCTAACATGCAGTGTTTACAGTGTGCCCTTGGTTTTGGGGGTGGATTCCCGTGGTTCATCGCTTATATACAACACCCAGTGCTCATCTCAACAAGTGCCCTCCTCAATGCCCATCCCCCATTTTCCCCGCCCCCTCCATCAACGTTCAGTTTGCTCTCTGTATTTAAGAGTCTCTTATCGTTTGCCTCCCTCCCTCTCTGTTTCTAACTTTTTTTTTTTTTTTTTTTTTAAGGAGAGTATTTTAAAAGGAGGAGGTATTTAAGCTGGCTGTTGAAAGAGAAAGCAAGAACTTATTAAAGGAAATAGCATGAGCAAAGTTTGGGACCCTGAAAGAGAACCAGCTGCTTTTTTTCCCCGTATCCCACACACTATAGTGTTTTTCTCAGTTTGCCCTAAGTCTTGTTTTATGGATTCTTTGAACGATTTGCCTATTTTCATGTTTACCTGAGCATAAATTGTATCGTTTGGATTCTATTATAGGAGATCCACACATGAACGAAAAGGTTCTAATAAACACTATTATTCATCAGTTAGTATTAGTATACTAATTAGTATTCATCAGTTAGTATAATTGAATACTTTATATCTTATGCTTAGGATATAATGATTTTACAGTTTTGCTCATCCCAAATCAACTTCTTCAGCCTCCCATGTAAGTGACTCATTCTTTATATTTAATTGATTATTCAGTTCCCTGTTGCTTTTGACTGGGCATGGGAATTGGGCAGAAGAATGAGAGAGGGAGTGTACAACTAGAAAAAAATAATCTAGAACTGCGTGCTACCGTATATGAAAAAATGAACTTTGAGACCTCAGGATCCAACAATTAATATGCAAAAACATTCAACCACCCCGTTAGAAGATAGAATCTAAGTGCGTCCCCTGTGCTGTTGGAGCCTCGGTGGGTGTCCGTTGATTTTGTCTGTCATTGGTGTCTTCGTTCAGGAAGCACACCTGAGATTTCCTCTGGGGGAGCCACCCTTGCTGGGTCCCATGTTCGTGTTGAGTCTACTTCCTGTCCCCCTTCCAATCCCTGGCGTTGAAAACAGTCCCAACTCAGCCACTTAGGTGATCTCGGCTGGGAAGCTGAACTTTGAGTGGAAAGACCCCAAATGGGAATAGTTTGGGAACAGATTCTTCCTGGGAGGAACACCTTCATGAGAGGGTGTTTATGAATTCCTATGACCTAGCAACCTGTAGTCCTTCAGGTCTATGTTTTGTCCTTCTATGTCCTGAGTGCCCAGCTTTGGGGTTCTATGAATGCTCTGTGTTATCCCAATGATTTTCCTCTTTTCTTTCGCTTAATTTAGAGTGTAACTGATCGACTGATAGTCTATGAAGAAACATGCAAGTACACGAGAAATACCCCTAGATGCCAGAGCTCAGATTTCTGGAGAATATTTTCTCCTCGAACCAGACTTCTAAAGCACTTACTAGGTGTCAGGCACCGTTTTAGGCATTAGATTCAGTGATAAACAAAAGAAAGTAGTGAGAGAAATACATAGTCTAACAGATACTGGTTGCTGGATTTTCAGAAACTAGATTAACGGGTTAACGACACTCATTCAACCTTTAAGGTGATTTTACATATGATGATCTGTGAAAGCTTCTGACAGATCGTTTTTAAAGAAAAAGAAAACGAATATTAAAGCAATCCAGGTATGTGTTTTAGAGAAGGGTTTGTCCTGCGGAAAAGCAAATAGAATGTTGATTTAAATTTCTCAATGATCAAAGTGTTAAAGTGATTTGTTTTGAATAGAGCCATCTATGAGACATATCCATAGAAACAAAAAAGCCTGTAAGTGGGTAATGGAGAAAAAATAATAAAACTATCAAAATAATGTATTTTCTTTATGCCAACTCTATCCATTAATTTTTTACAGTTTTCCACCATGTAACATTACCCTTCGTAAAAATGATATTTTAAAATGAGATGGGGTTGGCGAAAGAAACAACAGGTAGTTAATGGAAGGATGGTTACAAAGCTGTGTTCTACTGGGTGAAGGAGAAGGGAAAATAGAATTCATCTGGGGCTTTCTCTGAGCCAGAGGCCATGGTCCATAGCCTTTAAATGGGTGAGTGATGCTCACAGGCAAGATTTTTATACCTTTATTTTGACTCTTTATTTCTTTTCTCTAAAGAAATCAAACACAAGCCATTTGAAATAATGAAATTCGCTTTGATATAATACATTATAAACAAGGTTGTGAATCTCACACATACTGAACATTTTAACAATTCACCATAGATTCTTGGATGGTGGGATAATCTCTAAGGTCGACACGATGATGTTTTTGCTTGAGGCAGCTTGGGACAGTGGGAAGAATGTGGGAAATATCTGAGTTCTAATCTTGATTCTCCTACACACTTACAGCACTGGGACCTTGGGCAAGTTATTTGACCTCCACATGACTAGCTTTTTTCACCTGCAAAGCCAAGATTACAATTCCTAATAGTACATATTCTGTATGACGTTTCCCTTTTCCCACCTCCACCCCTGATTTCGTTACTTTTTCCAGTTAGGAGAGGATGACTTATTTGTATCTAGGGGCCACACACTATTATTATAAGAGTTGCACTTAAAATGTTTCATATCCTTTGATATTGCATGTTAAGTAAAAATGTGCATGCTAGCAGTTTCCAAAAAAAGAAGCCAGACAATAGAATTGAAAGTTTGCTTCCTTTTACTTAGGTTAGAATGATAGTCCCCACTATAGTCCAGTTTTGGGGAAGGCAATCATCTGGGATAGAAATGCTTTATTTCTCTATTTGTCCGATAAACCCTGAGCACCTATTACGTATTTGGCCCCATGCTAGGCATTTAGAATACAAGGATAAGAAAGACATGATTCTCAATTTCGAAGAGTTGGAGTCCGAGGGGAGAACACACACAGAGAATTATATACAGTAAATGTAGGGGTGCAGTGCCATATAGGAGCACTGAGGGGGGATCCTAATTGGTGGGGGAGCATAGATGGCAGCAGGGGAGGTTTCTAAGGAGAGGTGGTGGTGGTATGGCCATGAAGACTTTGTTGGGGCACCTGGGTGGCTCAGTCGGTTGAGCATCCTCCTCTTGGTTTCAGCCCAGGTCATGATCCCAGGGCCCACGCTCAGCGTGGATCCTGTTTGAGATTCTCTCTCTCTTCCCCCCCCCCCCAGTCTCTCTCCCCCCTCATGCATGCTCTGTCTCCAAAAATAATAATTAAAAAAAAAAAAGACTTTGTGCATGAGTTGGAGTTATGTAAGTGGTCGAGGTTGGGGAGACTGGAGTGGGTGAGCCAGGAAAATCAAAGGCATAGAGAGATGAACCCACATGAGTGGAGGAGGGTGTGGAAGGGAGTGCCGGTAGTCAGTGCTATGGTACCCAAGGCTAGAAGCTAGAAGTAAAGTGAATGGTACTATTGCAGAGGGAAGCAGAGATGATGGGAATTGTGTTTCATGGCCAACTTGCTCAAGCTTTGTGCAGTAGACCATGAGAAGGCAGATCTGAAATATTGCTTCCCAAAGCCGAGTGGAGAATAGCCATTGGGGTGATAAAACCCATCAGGAAACTGGTGCTGTGGTCTGTGGTCCAGGGACAGTTTGTTTTAAAGTTGACCTAGTTGTTGAGCCAGGTCAGTGCAGTGGAATGCAGAGCAGTTGGGGGTGTGTGTGTGTTGGAGGTTGGCAGTGCATGGGGGTGGGGGGGGGAGCATGAGGAAGAGGGGAGAGTTCAGGGTGACTCCCAGCTCTGAAGCTTTGGCCTCTGAGGTGGTTCCATCATCCGAGCTGGAAAATGCATAGATATACGTGAGTTTAGATCTCAACTTTAGGCATTCAATGACACAGTTTATCAGAGATGTGTATATCACATTGTAGGTTCCTTAAGAATTGGGCCATGACCGTGGGTTTTTTAATAGCTCTAGTAAAGCTCTGTTGACACGAGCTGTGTTTATGACTTCTCGTACGTGGTGAAGGCCTGTCTGGAAAATCATGAAAGCCTTGCTAACATTAGCTGTGTTTCTTTGCAGCTCTGGGATTGCAGACAAGTCATTTGAGCTGTCTGGACTTCCTGTTCCCCTTTGATAGAATGAGTAGATTTCACAAATAATTCCTAATTAAAAAAAAAAGTTATTCTAATTTGATTAATTAGCGACCACTTAACGTGGTACCCCCTTTTTTGGCATTCCCCACTTGTGCCAAAGGTCGCCCTAAATTTATGAAGCACTTGACATTGGATGCCAGAAGGATAGCTTAAGTCTTCTAGACTTTTGTTGATATTCTCAGCTCCTTCTCGTCAGGAATTGCTTGGAACTCTTAGATCGTGTGAATAGCCCCCAAAGCGTGTACTTTCCCAGTGTTCAAAGGCTCCTAGCCAGAATTTGCCTAGAAGCAACATCAAGCCTCACCCACCACGCTTCATCACCCGCCCCCCACCCTTGACAAACTGCCCGATCCAAACACTGGGCCACTTCTGCAGCCTAGGTATGTTCTACGGTGAAGAAGTTCATTATAAAGAAGGCAACGTATTTTTCAAATTAGCACACATACCAAAAAAAAAAAAGTATTTACTTAGTACTGTTTAATGGCTTTCAAAGAGCCATTAGGCTCAACTGAGTGAATATTATATATTATGAAAACATGCATAACGTATCCTAAAATAGACATTTGACCTGTAAATACAATAGGAAAGCCATTACCTTTTTGAATTCTCCTTCACTCCTTTTTCCTAAGAAAACTGGCTCATTTTAGAGCAGTGGGGTACATTTTCCGAAGGTTTCCGTGTGTGCTTGCTTTGTTCCACAGTTCAAGGAATAACCACGAAGTGTGTTTATCTGTTGAGTGGTCTTAGTGAGGGGCATTCTGCCTGCTCAAGTTCTGGTAGACTTTCCTTATTAACCAAGAAAAGCATAAAAAGCCTAAGAAGATAAATCGAAAGTGGGAAATGTCTACAGAATAGAATGAGTGCTTTAGGGGGAAAAAACAGCAAAAGAATCACCCCCACCACCACCCATCGATTAGAGTTTAAGGCACTTTAATCTGACAAACTTTGTATTTCAATTGGGAATCTGTCCAATTGCTATCCACCGTCAGAGAAAGCAGCGGCAAAGGGGTTAATAATTGGTGGCAATTTTTTTTTTAAACAAGCAGTGTTGCTGCAGAAATGGAAGCTGGGCAGGAACATTAATAATCAGAATGAAAGGGCAGGCAAGCAGATCTGGAAATCTCACCATTGTACGCGAAAAAGGAAAGTTTTATGGATTTTAGAGAGGCCAAAGGAAAGGGCTTATTTTATATTTGAGAACATAGTGTAATTTAGATTTTTAAGGACAAGTCACCAAACATTCGAAATCCATATATAACAGTTGAGAAAAGTGGAACAATACCTCCATTCGATAATGGAAAGGAAAGCATTCATACTCGACAATGCAGTGTTTATAAGATATGTCCCTAGGTGGTTTTGCAAGAATTCAATGTGTAATTTAAGGTATTGACTTCTGTTTCTAAAGAATCATGTTGTTTACCTGGCTATCTTAGAGGTTACTGTTCCACCTTGAACCGTGACGGAGAAAGCACACCGATCAGCCAGTGTGGACCTTCTGACAATTTCCAGATTTCTACCTGGAGGCACCAGGAAGCAGACTCATTCACGGAAGGCATATTATAGTAGCAACAGCACTGGATGTGGGAGTCAGGAGATAGAATTCAAAACCTCAGCTCTTTCACTGAAAGATAGGTGGCGGTTGGGAAATAGTTTATTCTAGTGGTTCTCAACCGTAGCTGTATAACAAAACCGTCTGTTGAGCTTTACATACACGCATATCCACCTGGGCCACACTGCGAAGATTCTGGTTCAGCAGGTCACAGATTGGTCCCTGTGTTGTCCCAAAACAGCCAGGGTCCTCACTCGCAAAACGGGAATAGCAATTTCCTACCCACTGTATAGGGTTGTTGTGATGGTCAAATGCAATGATGTATTTAAGGCACCTGCAGCAAGGTCAGAAGGGGTTCGTTGTTCTTCCTTCCAATGGGTTTTTGTTGTTCTAGGTCAGGGCTCCCTACAATGGGTTATGAGGAGCAGTAACCCCACAGGATGCTCTATGGAAAGACGGTGCACCTGCCAGTCCCATTGGTTGGTGCTCATGATACCCCCTTCTAGACCATTACTGGGACCCTGAGCACATTTAAAGTCCTGAAGGCACTGAAGCAAATGAACGTGGAACGCAGTGCTTCTCGACGTTATTTGACCACCAAATTCCTTCTCAGGTGGCAACTATTAATTGACGTTCAACACGACCTGCCTTGGGGGTCGCTCTCCTCTGTGATCTCCCAACTCACGTTCTAATATTCTGTAGCCTCCCTAGGGAAATTTACTGCATGTGTCGGTCTGATGAAGACCGAGCTTTTCTCATTGTCCTGAAGAATATTTTCTCCTTTTCCAAACTATTGGTTTAGGTTAGAAAGGATTCTATTCAACTATTGTGGTGTGCCCTTGAACGGAGTTTATCAAGGCCGAACAAAAATGCTCTAGAAAAAAAACCCTGCACCGTCAATTTAGAAATAAAATTAATAGCTAAATAGTAGGAAGTCACAAGCCATGGTTAAATAAAGGAAAGAGGGTTTTGTGAGACCAGAAGGATGGGATGACATTAGAAATGCAACTTATGATTGTAGCTAAATTAATCCAATGGTCAACATCATTTGGTAGACATTTTACAGAGGTGCACTAAAAATAAATAAACTATACATATTACGTGTAGGAATTCAGTAAAGGTTAGACTTAATTAAATATGAAAAGTCATATTCTTTATCTAATGAAAAATTGTGTTTGGAATCCACTTTGGGGAAAGCCAAGAATTTAGGAGCTTTTGGGAAACTGAATATAATTACATCGGGTTTTTGGCAACATCATTTGCCTGGCCTGCACTTCCAGCCTAAGTGGAATATTTGTCTTCAACTATGTCCTCCTGGGAGCACAGAGCCAGAGTGGCAAAGTGCATCTCTGATTGCGACATATTCATAAAAGAATCACCTCTTCATTGAGGTGTAAGTAGAAGAAAGTGCGTCTGAGTGGATACACGGTCTTGAGACGGATGGAGGTGGAAAGTTCGCCATCAGGCTGGGCGGTGTTTGAATTTGCTTCTGATAATTACTCAGTCTTTCCCCCCCCCCCCCCCCAAACATCTTGCTTTTGCAGGTTTGGTATGAAATCTCAGAAGAACAGCTTTGCTTGTGAGCTTTCTGATATTTCTACTCTGGTCCTAGCCAGGAACACTGTGAGAACACCCTTTCATTTGGTATTTGAGCCCTTCTGCCTCTGTTCCTGGCTCTGGACCAAAGGGAACAAACCCAACTGAACATTTCAGAACCTCAAAATAGTAAACTAAAAATGGTTCGCTCTGCTTTTGGTTCTAAAAATGATTGACCCCGGAGCCTTGTTCCGAACGATCTGGTTGGTCCATCTCTAATGTGGATGGCTGCATTTTAGAAACTGTCGGAGAACAATTTTTTATTTTCGACTGATGACTAAAAACAAAACAAACAAGCGAACAAAGACAAAAACAAAAAACAAAACAAAACAAAACCCCCGCGCAGTCAAAATAGTTGTAATACAGGTATCAGGTCACTATAGCAGAGGCCACATTTTATTAACGTGCTCGATGTTCCGGTATCAAGTAATTTAGAGCACAAGGGGATTGGAGTCTGGATATCTGGCCTTGAATGTAGACTTGTAGAGTGACTAGGGCACGTTTCTGAGGCTCAGTTTCCTTTGGGTCAAATTAATAAAAATAATGAAACATCACTACACCCATTTTAAGTGGGGTATTATGAGGAGTAAAGTGCTTTAAAAATTCTTTTAAAACTGTCGTGTGAAAATTACGATGATATTATAAAAGTTAGTGCATCCCAGTTACTAGAAGTTTGAGCTTTATGATCGAACATCTGGGTTCAAATCCCTGTTCCTCTGCTTCCTGGTTCTCGGTCTGTGTAAGTCACTAACCATCGTCAGCCATCAATCTTATCATCTGTGCGATGGGAAGAGTGTTGCGGGGATTAAGTAAATGAAATGTGGTATATAAGATATTTGGCACAGGGTTAACGCTGGAAAAATCGGTGGCCGTTAAGAACTGTATGAAGTAACGACGATGCTGGTGATTTCATATGCTCTCAATTCTAGAAGCCAGCCCAAATACAAACACGTGGGGATCCGGAGAGATCCTCTCTGAATTCTTCTCCCTTGAAGTCACCCACTCCGCAGAGTTTCACTGGGTGAACTGACACTCTCACTGGGTGAGATACCGCCCTGAGCCATAGTTACATACACTTGGGCAGACCCAAAACATGGGTTGGGCTGAATGTAAGGATCTGGTGAGACGAGTGGAAAACACCCCCTGAGCTGATGCCAAGTATTAAGCGATGCTGGTCTTGGCAATTTTTAGCATCTAATTTTCACCAGCAGAGAGGTAGGTGAAAAAGTGCAAACATATGCAAAAGTCATAATAAAATTGTTGCGGAATTCAAACATGAAACCCACAGTCTCTTAATTCCAACCTGGCGGGATAGCGTTTCTAAAAGTTCTCTTTATATTGGGAATTCCACTGGAAGATTGTTGTTTTCCAAACCCATGTTCACTGCCAAACCTGGCTGGCCCCAAATATGACTTGAGTCTTCTCTACTCGGTATTCCCTACACATATGAAATGTAGGGATTTGGTCAACATTAGACATGATTAAATATTAAAATGCCATATTCTTTATCCAATGAAAACATTGCAGTTTTAATCTACTCTGGGGGAAATGAGAAGCCTGCTATCTTTAAGGTCTCGATCACGTGGTATTTTCTCTTTCTCCCTTCCTAGCCAAAAAGCTTGAACAAATACATTTTTTTTTAAATTTTCTTAAATGTTTTTATTTATTTTTGAGACAGAGAGAGACAGGGCATGAGCAGGGGAGGGACAGAGAGAGAGGGAGACGCAGAATCCGAAGCAAGCTCCAGGCTCTGAGCTGTCAGCAGAGAGCCCGATGCGGGGCTTGAACTCATGGACCGCGAGATCATGACCTGAACCAAAGTCAGATGCTTAACCGACTGAGCCACCCAGGCGCCCCATTGAACACATACTTTTTATTGACAAACGCTTCCTCATGGGCTTTGAATCCCTAGCTCACCCACTCCGTGGTACCAAAGCTGCATTCTTCACAGACACCTCTGACCTTCCAAGCGCCCCATCCAATGACAATTTGTGAATGTTCTTTCTCCTTTGCCACTTTACATCATTGACTACCTTCTTGGAAACCTCTGCTGAACTGTTCTCGTTTTCTTTCCAATTCCGTTGACTCCCTTTTCCCGTGGCCTTACAGGGTTTGCTCAGGATTCTGTCCTCTATCACCTTCTCTTTGCCGGAGGCTTTATCTTTAGGTAAACCCATCCGTTCTTGTCATTCCAGTTATTTCCTCCACCCCAAGGCTGGGCCGCCATATTTTTTTCACCTGCATTTGTTATCTTCACCAGGATTTTCTCAAACTCTGTATATAAAATCCAGACTCATCAATTTTTCTCTGTGAATGAGGTCTCCTATACCTACCATTTGGTTTCAGTAATTTTGCTTGTAAGTGGAAATTATCTTCTCCTGCTGTTAAGACCCCAACATTTCATCTGACCTCCAGCTTCTAGGAAGTTTCCACATTTATCTGTAAGTGCTGTCAATTTTATCTCACAAAATCCGTCACACTTACAAGACAGCTACACGGATGCGAGGGTCTGTGTCTCTTTTGGATGCTTGTTCTTTTTTCTTTTTTTAATTTTTTAATGCGTGTTTATTCTTGAGAGAAAGAGAGAGAGAGAGACAGATCATGCGTAGGGGAGAGACAGAGAGAGAGAGGGAGACAGAATCCAAAGCAGACTCCCAGCTCTGAGTGGTCAGCACGGAGCCCAACGTGGGGCTTGACCTCACAAACCTCGAGATCACGACCTGAGCCGGAGTCGGATGCTGAACCAACTGCCTCACCCAGACGCCCCTGTGATGCTTGTTCTTATGTTCTCAAGATAGGTGCTAGAACTCCAGCCCTTATGTCTGCACTCCAGCAGGAAGAAAGGGGAAGATCACAGAAATACACATCTGCCTATTAAGGAGAACCTTCCTGAAAGCAGTACCCAGTGATCTTTGTTTACATATATTAGCTGGAGCAGGGCTGCATGGCCCCTGACCAGAGAAATGTAGTGTAAAGAATCTGGGCCCAGTGCTGCTCCAATAAGTTAAGAGTTCTTTTTTTTTTTTTTTAATTTTTAATGTTGATTTATTTTTGAGACAGAGAGAGAGAGAGAGTGAGGGAGGGGCAGAGAGAGAGGGAGACAGAATCTGAAGCAGGCTCCAGGCTCTGAGCTGTTAGCACAGAGCCCGATGTGGGGCTCGAACTCACGAACTCTGAGATCGTGACCTGAGCCGAAGTCAGACGCTCAACCGACTAAGCGACCAGGTGCCCCCAATAAATGAGAGTTTTATTTGTAAGGAAGAAAGTGCAAGATGATTTTGGGTAGGCAATCAGCAAAAGGGTATTGGGTAGACTCCAAAAATCTGTTCTTAATTCCCTATGTTTTCTTAAAATAAACTTCCGTGGATAAAGAAGATGTGGTTTATATATACAATGGAATACTACTTGGCAATGAGAAAGAATGAAATCTGGCCATTTTTAGCAACGTGGATGGAACTGGCGAGTGTTATGCTAAGTGAAATAAGTCAGGCAGAGAAAGACAGATACCATATGCTTTCACTCATATGTGGATCCTGAGAAACTCAACAGAAGACCAGGGGAGAGAAGAGGGAAAAAAAGTTATAGAGAGGGAAGGAGGCAAAGCATAAGAGACTCTTAGATAGGGAGAATAAACTGAAGGTTGGTGGGGGGTGAGGGGGAGGAAAAAATGGGTGACGGGCATTGAGGAGGGCACCTGTTGGGATGAGCACTGGGTGTTGTATGGAAACCAATTTGACAATAAATTTAATATTAAAAAAAAGACCGCCCCCCTAAAAAATAAAATAAACTTCCATGGGTAGGATAAAAGAGGCTAATTACACCTTATTTCCTACTACCATCACTTTAGTTCATGTCGGGGCTCAGTTGGTTAAACATCCGACTTGGGCTCAGGTCATGATTCAGTGGTTCGTGGGTTTGAGCCCCACGTCGGGCTCTATGCTAACAGAGCCTGCTTGGGATTCTGTCTCCCTCCCTCTCTTTCTCTCTCTCTGCCTCTCCCCGGCTCATACTCGCACGCTCTCTCTCAAAATAAATAAATAAACTTAAAAAAAGAACTTCAGTTCATGTCCTCATCATCTTTTTGCTTGGATGACCGCCAAGCAAAATTTGTGTCCATGCTCTGCGGCTACTATTGTATCTGTTCACCCATCCATTTATTTAAGAAGAAATTATTGATGACCGGCACTGTGTTGCATGCTAGGGATGAATCAAACCATGACCGTTGGTTTCAAGGGCTTACAGTTTGAGGGTTTTCGCTGGGGAGACCAATATGTCACCAGCTGATTCCAGTGAATGCTCTAATTGACGTAATAGAGATGGGCGCAAGGAATTCTAGAAGCAGAGAGAGAGAGAGAGAAAAAAAGGTGACTAATTCACCTGGGCAATGGCTGAGAAGACAGAGGAAGTGATGTTGTGAGTTGAGCTGTGTGTTCCTAGGAGTGTCTCAGGGCGACCCAGAGAGACATAAAAATAAATTTTCTATTTTTGTAAGCTAATTAACCAGTGAAAAACAAAGTGGCCGTATACTTGACCTCATTCTGAATTTAATTTTTAAAGAAAGTAATCGTAAGCGAAAGCAATTTTAAATATAGCATTATAGGGCACAGTATTGATAAATGAGAGGAAAACTGGTTTTTAAAGAGTGTACCACTCACTTACCATGCCCTGAAATTAACTGAGAACTCATTTGTCAAGGCTGCACCTACCCTACAGAGAATTCTTCCAATTAACATCAAAAACGATCATTCTTAACCTCTCATGCATTAAGAAAATCTTGTCTGCACCCAGTGTTCTGTTCATAATCAATGGAGCCCTTTATGTATGTTATTTCAAATTTATCACCCGGCATATTACCAAAATGAACGAATTAATAAATGAATCTGCTGTAGGTCCAGAAGCCAGATTTATTTGTTGTCTTCTGGTTCTCATGGGATTTTTCTTTTCGTCGTTGTGACCTTTCACTCTACAGTTTCTCATAGTTTGGGATATTTATTGATAGCTACTGACAGTATGTGTTGGTACTCATAGACTGACAACGACTCTGTCAGAAAAGTGGTCTTTTGGGGGGGATCGCCTGCACTCTGAAAATGTCAAGTAAGTCACTGTCAGACTATATTGAAAAGGCAACGCAAGTGTTGGGTTATATCAGTTCTAATGGTATTATGTTGTTAGAAAAAGAATGAATTGAGATAAATTAAATCACAATACTTCATGCTGGTGAAGTTCTGGTAAGATTGATATATTCACAAACTGATTGAAGAGCAAAATAGTACAGCATTCCTGGAGGTCAATCTCATGATATGTTACATGATCCCTAAAATATTTACAGACTTGACCATCGATTGCACTTTCAAAAATCTACTTACGGAGATGATTAGAAATGTAGAACTGTGGGCAGTGTTTGGTGTAGAATGATGGCAATCAGGGCATTAAGCAAACTGCAGACCACACATGCGATAGAACATTATGTTGTCATCAAGATTTGTATTTTCAAGTATTTTTTTTTCCGCATAGGCGAGGGCTCACTATATTCAGTGATAAGTAAGACAGTTGTATTAAGGTTTTATCTATCTATCTATCATCTATCTATCATCATCATCTATCATCTATCTATTCATATCTATCATCTATCCATCCATGATACATGCGCGCACACACACACGCACACACACACACACAACTTACAAATGGCTTTTCTCAGAATACTAACATTGCTCCAAATTTAAGTGATTTCTGTGATCATCTTCATATTTTTCTAAAGTTTAGAGTTTTCTCTGTTGAGAGTTTCGTAACCAGAAATAAATCACTCAAAAGAAAAACTAACAAAGATCACGTCGTAGAGGACGGAGGGATCATGTATTGGCCTTTTTCATACCTAAGCTGTCTGAGCTGATATGTTCTCAGGCCTGCACACGATGTGAGGTCTGAGTTCTGGCTCTGGCCAGAACAGGAACTCTAGGC
Source organism: Leopardus geoffroyi (assembly GCF_018350155.1). Classification (NCBI taxonomy): domain Eukaryota; kingdom Metazoa; phylum Chordata; class Mammalia; order Carnivora; family Felidae; genus Leopardus; species Leopardus geoffroyi. Next base: position 14,791,678 of record NC_059337.1, on the reverse strand, counting down.
TCTCAGCAAGCCTGGGACCATGCTCTGCCTTCACCTCTCCCAACTTCTATACTGCCCTCCGATTTCTCTTTTCAAGGACAGCTATTGCCATGCTATTCCCTGTCTTACAATATGGTGAAAACCTTGCTGATTCCCCCCCCCCCCCCCGCCAGAAGAGACCCCAAAGTCTCTGTTTGGCTTCAGCCCTACTCTTCAGTCTGATATCCTTCTTATCTCCCAATCTTCTTGCTCCCCGCAAAGGAGAGCATCGAATATCTTGCTGGCACACTTCCCCTCGCTCTTGCCTTACCTTTAACTCCAGTTTTGCTCCCTGAAGTCTACCCATCCTTCAGAGTCCTGCTCAGATTCGCAGGGAGTTCGTTCAAAATTTCTTTCTTTCCCCATTATTTTTCCTCTGCATTTTGTTGATCTCTTTCATTAAATACATCAAGGTTTTACTTGTATTATGGGGGCTTGCATTTTTTGTGTGTCTTTATGTTTTTAAATTGAGCCCCTGATTTTTAACTCTCCCGACCCCAATTATGTCATCTTTACAGAATGGCTTTTCAACATGAGTATATGGCTTTTCACTGTCCTCTGAGGGTTTGGTGAGGCAGATTGTCGTGCCTTATCCCCAGGGTTTCTGATTCACTGTATCTAGGGGGTGGAGGCTGAGAGTTTCCATCTCCAACAAGCACCCAGGTGAATACTGATGCTGCCATGGCTGATGGTATGGCGACCACACTTTGAAAGCCAGTGCTTTTCACAAATGGGAGAAAACGAATTAATGTCAATGAACTTTCTCCTTGCTGTAGTAGATGGACGCAGCAATTAAGAGCACAAGAATTAGAATCGGAGAGTTGGGGGTGAATTCCAATTCGGCCACTTACTGTTTGAGCAAATCTTACCCCTCTGAATCGTCAGTTACTTGTCAGACCGATGGGGATATTATTACTTCCTAAGTGGGACTGTTCCGAGAGTTGTACGAGATCGTGTTTGTAAAGTGCCCAGGAATGGTGGCTATTATAATCCCTGTAATGAATGGATTTTGCCACCATTTTGTGGCTTAAGAGACTGAGGACGTATGTCGAGGATCAATAACTTACCTGAAGTCTTCTACCTTAATGGCGAGTCTGAGATGCTAGTTTCAGTCATTTTGATGCTTTCCACTCTACCCTAACACAGCGTACTATGCATATTGCATCCTCAGAACACTTCCTAAAGTTGGATCTTCACATTTATGTGTGTGAAATCCTCCGCTGGCAATACCACATCTCAAAATATTTTCCTGAACTTTCAACAGAAGAATATTGCCATCGTTCGGGGCACAGGTGCAATTTCCCTCTTGTTTTCAGAGGCCATGCGAAAACAACAAATCAGGTAAGTAAAAGTAATCATTAAAGACGGAATGCACGTTAATAAAATTAAAACCAAGTCGACTAAGCAAGGTGTCATCTTACAGTTCTTTATTATGTTGTGGAATGACTAGCTTCAAGAACATTCTAAAATATAGTTTAATTTTCTTCATTGTTGTTTTTCTCGGGGAAGGTGGAGGTATTTTTTTATTATGGATTTTATGGTAAATAACTTGATTTCAACAGCACTTTTGAAATTGTTAGACATTAAAACAATAGAGGACCATTTTTATAAATTGAAAATTCACTTTGTGTGAATGCTAAAATGCTAGGATTTGATTTCTTTGTTTCTATAGAAACAAAAGAAAATTGAGATTAAAATAAGCTAAAATGGAATCAAGTTTTGTGAAACAGATAAAGGAGCTTATATTACTTGTTCCCAGTGTAATGTGGTAAGATAAAATTTGTATTTAAAACTCCAGCTCTCTGTGGACACTTCTTTTTGAGGAATAGTTCATTGAGATGGGGGGAAGGGACAGTTGGCATTGTGGTGAATGACCAGGTTCACATCAATAGAAGAAAATCTACTGGGTGGGCTCTCAGTACATGTATATTGTTTATTGACAGGCAAGCCAATTTGACCAAATTTATCACTCGAGATTTTTTTTTTTTTTGACATTTTGATGGGAAGGGCAGAAGATAAGTAAGGCCAGTGTCATGGGCATAAGACCCGTGCAGTCACATGGGGCCCCACACTCACAGGGGCCTCACATTTGGTTTAATACTCGGCTGCTTTCATCTTAGGATTCTTGATTTGTGAACACGGAGGGCCCACATTTTCATTTTGCACCGGGCCCTGAAAATTATGCAACCGATTCTGAAAACAAGCATTACTTTATAATCTTTCTGACTCTCCTTTTTGAACCCTGTCCTTCTTCATTTCCACTAGAGGAATACTAAAGGCGGCCATTTTGTTCGGGGTGACAGTACACTTTGGCTATGCTTGATTGGTTCGAAAAGGACACGTGACTCCAGATGGCTCAATCAGAGTTTCTTCTCATAGGCAAAATTGTTTGGCCCAAAGACCAACACTTGAACCAAACTGAGCCAACTTCTAGGAACTTTGAAACTTGGACTGGGCAACTGAGTTAGTAGATTGTTGACGGCAGTGCTTCCCACTATGTGGACTTAGGAAAGAAGAGAAAACTGGTATCAAGAGTGAGTGTAAAGAAAGAGGCAGGGATGAAGATACTTGCAAAAGGGAGGACTAGAGAGAGGGTCTTATTGGCATCCCTGGAGCCATTTTGTTTCTGAGGCCCAGTTGGCTTTCTGTAGTTGGATTCTGTCACTTACTATCAAAAAGTCCTAACTATTATAGGAATGAAGAGAAATTCTTTCCATTTACTTCCATTTTGTCAATTCAGTTCAAGGTAGGGTTCTTCTTATTTTGCGAGAAGAATCCTTCACCATGCATTCTGTAATCTTTTTCCTGAAATGATTTTATGTCCTCATATTTATATGGGTTCTGCTTTCCTTGCTCTACATATGTGGCATGCACAAACTTGAACCCGACAGAAGCGTGAAATATGTTTGCAACCAAAGAACCCTCCACTCAACCCACCTTTAATCTGAAATTTTGCTCACAGAGAACATGTGGGGCTTGGCAGAAAAGAGATGGAAATGCCAACTCAACCTTGGCGCATTAACGGTGGTGTTATTTTAAAAAAGCACTGTGCTCGCAGTAATAATGTCTATACTAGCACATAAAACCACTCAGACTTTTCTTTCTTTCAGACAATATGGTCCAGTGGGAGAAGTTTTAGATCTCAAGGGTGCTATTCTTTAATTTTACGATGTGTTCATTCCACCTTTCTGGATCTCAATTGGAGGATTTGCAGAATCTAAGTCATAATTTCCTCGATGAAACCTACAGGGTAGTATGAGGACCCAGAAATAGCGTGTTGCAGAAAGAGACAAGGATATGCCTAAAATGAAAATGGCCCCTACCCGTCTCTCTTGTCTTGCTCCCAGACTAGTCCAACAGAGGAACCGGAATGGTTTATCTTCAGCTTTGCCATCATAGAGGCATAGTCACACTTGATTGATTTTCCTGTTCTTCTGCCCAATATTAAACAATCTACTGTACAACTTAAAATATCACTTTTTTAGAAATATACTGTGAAATATACTGAGAAGAGATATCTGTGGCATTTATCTCATGAGCGCTGGACCGATGGGATGTGTCTTCCATAGCCAGAGGTAACCAAATCAGGAAGGTGAACCAGGCAGAAGTCAAAAAAGCACCTTTGATGGAAACGTGTCTAACTGTATATAGGACGTTGACCGGGGTGTGTTTGGCTGCCGACAGAAACATTAATTCAATTGGCCTAAATGATCAGGATGCTTATTATCTAATGTAATACAAAGTCTAGAGGTAGGGTGCTAGCCCTGGGTTTGGTTTATTCACAAGTTCAGTGGCATCGCTGAGAATCAAAGAGGCTGCATTTTTGTGCTGTGCTATTATCAGCATGGTGGTCTTGTCCCGTCCATGTTGCTACAGAGCGCAGCTCTAAGACTTAGCACTTAATTCAGCAACACAAGCAGAACAAGGGCAGAGAGCGCGAAACCTTTCCCAGAAGGCCTTGACTTTTCTTGCTTTCAGGTCACTTTGGTAGGAATTTCATCACTGCCCGTTCCAAAATCAAGCCCTGCCAAGGGAGAATAATTTCTATGACGGATTCACCCCACAACTGTGGGACTGAGACTTCGCTGAAGGATAGAAGGTTAATATCTGAAGACCACTGGGGTTTTGTAGACGAAGAACAGGGAGGGATGGCTGTAGGGAGAAACTACAGGCAAGATCGGAGACGAAGCCATTTACATTTTACCAAAGTGTAGGGTATTCTAACACTATGGAATGTATCGTTTTCCTAATTTGAGAAGCTGGAATTATTGAAAAGAGGCCTCTCTTGGAATTGTGTTTTCCTACGGGCATGTTATATCAAAGACAGCAAATAAAGCTCCCAAATTTTAACAAGGAGGAAATAAAAGTTCTAAATAAGGAAATCCCTCTTCAAATCCTGGGTTTTATACAATTGCATTTGATTCAGCCTTAGTGCCCGGTATGGGATTTTCTTATTAGGCTTGGGTGGGGCCAATGCATGGTTCCATGTATTTGGTCTGTTCCTTATTTGTTTGTTTGGTTTTGTAACCTACAAGTTCACTTCCCAGAGACCTTTTTAAAAAATTTAATACAAGAATAAAATTATCTTGAAACTTGATTACCTTTCCTTGAAACTCCCAAAAGTTTTGAACTGCGATTAGCAGTCCAAGGAGTAATTTGAGATACAACTCAAATCAGGAAGTACTCTGTCAATGAGTAGTTCTCCTTCAATATATTCGGTAATGTTTCAAAAAGGAAATAAATGTAAAATTCTAGTTACAACAAGTGGTATTTGCTCCCTTTACTTTTATCATCCCCCCCCCCCCGCCCCTTGGCTCCCATTCAGATATTCTCTTAACCTAGGCAGTATCATTTTCTGAAACACAAATACGATACTCTTTCTTTGTTTGGACCTTAAGTAACTCCCCGTTAGTTACAAGATCAAGTCCATGATCCTTGGTTGGATCCCCAAGAGCCCTGAAATTTTGTTTCTATCTTCTTTTATAGCTTCAGAAGTTACTAATTCACTAGAATTTGAAAGTACTTCAAGGGTTGCACTCACTGTAGACTCCGAGCATGGAGTGCTGTGTGCGGTTGCCCAGACACCCCACATTCTTTCATGTTTTCATACATTTGAGCCTTCTGATGCTACAGTTCAGATTACAGTTTTCCAACTATTCTGCCCAACAGGATCCTATTTATTCCTTAAGATGCAAAAGCTCTCTTTCTAGTGAAGAGTTCCTGGAGCTCATCGTCCCCCCCACCCCCTGCTCCAGACAGCCTGTAGATTATATCCTTGTTACACTGTCTTTGTGTTTCCAGTGTGGAATCTGGACCTGTACATCACATGTCCGTTTCACCTAGGCTCTAATCCCCACATGAGATGGGACTTCACTGATTAGACCTAAGGACACCAGAGAGATACGGTTAGTCTTCAACAGGAAATGGATGCATATGAAGGGGTACTTCTGTTCTGCAACATTTTTAAAGACATTGTATAAGTAAAACCAACCAAGACAAATTTAGATTCAAGATATGCATTGAACATCTCTTGGGGGTTTTCACTCATACTATCACAAAATAACAGATCTGTTAAGTGATATAGACTTAAGGAGGTTGCAAATATTTTAGAGGCTGGATTGTTTTTAAAAAATGAAAGATCTTTGTAGTTAAGTGGTGATATTTAAAAAAAAATTCGGGGTGCCTGGGTGGCTCAGTTGGTAAGCAGCTCGCTTCAGCTCAGGTCATGATCTCACGGTTTGTGAGTTTGAGCCCCGCATCAGGCTCTCTGCTGTCAGCACAGAGCCTGCTTCGGATCCTCTGTCCCCCTCTCTCTGCCCCTCCCCTGCTTTCACTTTCTTCCTCTCTCTCTCTCTCTTAAAAATAAATAAACATTAAAAAAAAATTTCTACTGTCTTCCATTGATTAGAGATTGGATCATTACATTACTGGATGATTGCATTACTTTATCAAAGCCCATTTATCTTTACCCATTGCATGAGGTTTTGCATTCAAACTCTGACTGTAATAAATATTTTCTAAAGAAATAAATGAACTTATAAATGTTAATTGCTTTCGTTATCACAGTATCTGGACATTGCCAAGTATTTTGAACACAGTTCAGGCTTACCCTACCACCAAGACAGTCTGGATTTTCTTCTAGTAATTTTTTTTTTTTTTTTTTTTTTTTTAGTTGCGTATAGCTGACTCGCAATGTTACATTAGTTTCAGGTATACAACATAGTGATTGAACAACTCTACACGTTATGCTATGCTCCCCACTGCTGTAGCTACCATCGGTCACCATACAACACTCTTAGAATATCTGGTCAGTTTTTTTTTTGTTGTTTTTTTTTTTTTAGGGGCATCCACATGGAGGCTTTGTTGATGATGAGGAAAGGTGTGTTTGCAAAAGTATTTATGTTTCCACACCCAAGAAACAATAGGTAGATAGCATCAAACGTTTTGATCCTTCCCATTTGGCTGAAATTACATCCACAGCCAGCGAGCAATTCAAGTTCTGTTGTTTGACAGAAGAAATCAACGCGTGGGCACACAAAACGCAAAAAATTAACACACTGGTTAATTTCGATGTCGGTGTGTGGCAAACAATGAGACGGTGACTTGAAATAGCTTCTTCCCAGAAATCTCAGGCTGGGACAGAGGCACCTTGGGTACTGGTTCTCCAGTATCGGTGTGTGGGACACAGAGGAACCTGCTAGGTCCATGCAGGGTCCTGGGACCCTGCATTCTTGACAAGGGCCAGGGCGCTGCTCAGGGGTCCCTGGACTCCACACAGACAGAGGCTGAGGTAGCTCAAGGACGTCATTAAACCAATGAAGCCCGACTGTTCGGCTGTGCCGCTGTTGGGTGATCCTGTCTTACACGTATGTTCCGCGAGACAGCGCACGATTGAGAGCCAGAATACTGAGTTCAAATCCCAGCTAGACATTTCTACCTGTATGTGCTCGCAGGACCGTTATCTCAACCCCCTTTTGCCCCGGTTTCCTCAACGTGCAAGGAGGGACGATAACAGTTACTACCTTTTAGAATCTTGGCGGGACACTTGGCACATTTTGCACATCACAAATATCATACGCGTGTTAGCTCTAACTTTATTGGTTCCAAATCTTCAAAATGAAACTCCTTTCCCACTATCCTGAGGTCGTGCTTCATTTCGTCTGACTGTTTCTTATAGAACAAAATGCTCATATGCGCTTCGGGACACAGGTCTATTTAAAGACGCAGAAGACTTGTGCTCTCTCACGTTAATCCTCTCCATTAAACGAACCAAAAGACTGCATTACGAATTTATAAATTCGCTTAAGTAAAGACAGAGAGGGAGATCGATCCCAAAGGACATATTATCAAAACGGGGCTCCAGATGGAGAATTTATATGATTTGGTGTAAGCTTAAATTTAGAGTTGTTTTATTCCAAAGCTGAAGAGAGGAGGAAGGAAAATTTTGGCCTTGGCTAGTTAAGTGAATGTAAGGAAATCTTCCTTGTTTCCAAAACTTAAGGGCGGTAACTATTAGATTATTCACGCAATTTGCCATTCATTTCAGCCAGCTTTCTGACTTGTCTCCGCTTCTCCCTTTTAATATTGAGTTTTAAAAGTCTTTGCTATGAGACAACGCTGGTTTTTAAGAGGACGAGAAGAGGAGTTGGAGTGGGCAGAGACCGGAACTGTTACGGAACAAGCCTGTGCTAAGAAGAACAGAAAGGAAGATCCTTGGGTACAGAGGTCAGGTGTCCTGGGTGTCTCAGGAATAACCCCTCCGCCTCCCTTTTCCTGTATTGTTTCTGACCATCGCCTTCAAATGGAGCAGCCGTTCACTTTTATCTTTTAATCAAATGGGAAAACAACGCCTAGAAGCCCCAGAGTCGGTATTGGTGAGGCCAGAGTAGATGAACAACTTTGAGTTTAACGAGAAATTTCTACACTGGAGGCTCCATTTAATCTTACTTTGCTATTTCATCTTGCTGTGGCTTAGGAGTTTCCCCCAAGAAACACATGCAAGGTTTCAAAATAACGTGCTAAACAAATAGCTATACATGATCTTTTCAGTGAAACACGGAGGAAATACAATCAGGGCCAAGTGGCCCTAAATTAACTCGTTTGAAAACATGATTCTTCATTTGGTTATGGATTTTCCTACCTCCAATGGTGTGCTGGTAAAAGGTTAACAACCAGCTCTTTGGAACTAAAGCTCTTTTGTGCTGTTGGCCGATTTCCATGATATCCCCATCATACGCAATTTTGAGCTACTATGCGAGGCCTTGAAAGCAGATTTGGGAAGGGAAGCAGACATGGGCCCTTGGAGTCTGTTCGAGCGGGCTCCCACACACCTCTGCTTATATCCCAGAAAGGACGAGGGAGAGGCCACCAAAGTCCTGAGAACTGGCATACAGAAAGGATCTATGGCCCGATTAGGCAAAGGTGAAGGGAGGCATTCAAACAGGCAAGTCAGAGCAACGTGTGCGTCTGCCTCGGATTGGATAATCCCTCCAACCTTCACTGTTACACCGGTTTAAAAAAAAAAAAAAAAACGAATTAGGCAACTGTTTAGACATTCCTCTAGGTGTCAACCTGGATATGTCAAAGGAAACATTCAGAACCTGCGATTTTCTTAGGTATATTCTTTTCTCATTAAAGTTTTAAGGTTACGTCACTTGGTTTAAACTTCTATCAGAAGATTCGGCCTACGAATTCGAACTCTAAGGTTTCTTACGCTTTGCAGGAATTCATTCAACATTTATCTTCCCCGAGGTCCCATCATCCCAGTCACGCAGTGTAAGGGGAAGGTGAGCTGGTGCCTGTCTCCAAGGGATGAAGCGGAGTCCAGAACACAAGATCATCAAGCCATTCTTTGGAGTCGGTGTATGCACAGATCTAGCACACAGACAGGTAAAAGTGTTGGATGTGTGAAGTATTAAAAAGAGAAGTGAGGGCAACTGAGAGTGTAATGGGTAGTCCCACTTGGGGATAGAAGGAAGGGCGCACTGAGGGCTGAACGGTGTGAGGTAGGGGTACCAGATTTGAGGCATGGGGGACAGCTCATGTTGAGGCCCCATGGGTGGAGGGGACATGGTGCATTTAAGCTGGTGAACGAAGGCCAGGCTAAAGCCTGGGAACTTGGGGGAAGCCTCGTGCAGGATGAGATGGGAGTGGGTAGGCAAGAGGGCATCCACCCAGGGGCTGAGATTTTGTGCTTAGATCCTTCGATGGGGAACAGTAGGATGAATGGTTGGATGAGGTCTCAAGGCCAGGAGAGAGAGAGAGAGAGAGAGGAGAGATTCATTGGGAGTCTTTGTGAGGGATTTATTAACCTTTGGGGTTCAAGCAGTGCTGACTTGGGGTTCAAGTTAAACTGGCACCAAGGAATGGAGACTCCCCATCTCTGGACAACTTACAGAGTGACTAAGAGCCACACAGTCATGACACAGGGAGTGACTCATCTCAAGCATTTGACAGGTTTGGGAGCTCCGGGGGGGAGCCCAAGACAGGGAGGAGCCCCCCTATCTAAGGGCAGTGGGTTTGGCTTCATAGTGGAATGGTGAGTGGCTGTTAGGCAGCAGGTTGCCATGCACATTTGTACAGTTTGTGTGTGTGTGTGTGTGTGTGTGTGTGTGTGTGTATGTGTGGTATATACATACACACACGCAAACCCACCCATGTGGGCATGCATATGAACATATTTGAATATTTAAATGATGATGGTGTGTCCTTTCTGCCCTTTCTTTTCCCTCTTCCCTAGTGTGTGACCTCCCACTTACCTTCTCACAACCACAACTACCTATCTTGTCCAAAGTACTTAGTTGCCTTGGGGAGGATATTCTAACGGAACTGCAAAAGAAAGAGGGATACACTATTCAGCTTCTAACGTCAGGCACTGGATGTCGTTTCATCCGTAGCAGGTTAGCCTTTGTGGGAAAAAACACATTTCTAAATTCCCTTAAAATTCTTGCCAACTTATTTCAAGGCCAGCTTGGAAGATATCCCCCATTCCTTCCAGACACAGGTTCCCACTCTTCTGTCAAAAAGGCTGAGCCAGGGGGCTTAGGCTTCCTGAAGAAGAGAGGTCTTTGGAAGTCAGGAAGAGGAAGAGGAAATTCGCTCTTCAACTCAGAGAGAGGACAGGAGGCAGGTGGGAGACACAGAAGATATGTCAGGATTAGGTTTGATTCTGGGTGATAGGAAGTCTAAACAGTGGTTGAAACAAGTAGAAATGTATTTCTCTCTTGTGTGGTTGCCTGGAGAAAGGCAGTTCAAGGATGGGATGGCACTCTCCGGTATTAGGGACTCAGGCTCCACCTGAGTGGAGGGGATCATCTACCATGATCCCATTCCAAGGCTGCCTCCTGGTCCAAGATAGCTGCTCTAGCTCTTTCCAACTCATCTACATTCCAGCCAGTGAAGACTATCTCTCTCTCTCTCTATATATATATATATGACCACACTCCCTAACTTTAAGGATACCTGAGAATTTGACCAATTCACTTATATCCCGTCAGCCAGGACTTGATCATTTGCCCACCTAGATGTAAGGAAAGGTGGAAAATGTGATTCTTATCCAGGGGAGTCATGGGCAAAGCTACAATTCTGGGGGGAAAGGAATAGGGTGAACAGATCTGGATGTGGTTTTAGAAATGCCCCGTTATATTTAGAGGGTTAAAGGGAAGGGGGCCTTGCCTAGTTCCTTGGCATAGTCTGGGAAATCTCCTTCTGCTTAGAAAGGGCTTGTTGGCTGTTGGAGCCACGTGGTGGCATCTGGGTTTCATAGATGTAGCCCTGAGCCTGCCTTACTTCCCTGCTGAGCATGCGGCCTGTCGGGTCTCAGAATTTCCCACAATCCTCCACGAGGAGATGTATTGGGTTGGGCAGTGAGCTAGCAGAGGTCTAGAGTCAGAATAAAGATGCAGTGGTGCATGGAACCTCTGAGACCGGAAGTCTGACATGTGAAAATACGAGAAAGGACATCCTGCCCGTCGAGGAGTGGGGCCAGACCTGCCAGTCCTGATCAGGCTCCAGGTACACCCAGAGTCCCTACGTGAGTCTGGCCCGCCATCTTCCCCCTGTTCCAAAGACAGAGAGCCTCCTCATTCGCAGACACAATCTCCAGAAGGAACGGAAAAGGGGAGGAATCCCTAAAGACTGAGCATTTATCTGAGAGATGCTTAGTTACCAGAAAGCAATGACTTTCAGGCAGAGATGGGCTCTCACTCTGAAACTTGGCAAGGTCACTTTCTTTCTCTTCACATACGACCCAGGGGGCTGAGTGTACGGGGGAAGGGAGTGTCAGGGAGGTGGGGGAAGACAAGTTCTTGAAGAAGGCTTAGATGAATTATGGCAAATAAATAAGCCAAAGTTTTTCACCAAGCATCTGAGAACAGTGTGGGTGAATTGCTATCCCGTGTGTGTCCATAAAAGCCCAACTTGTAATACCAAGTTATTTTCAAAAATTTTTTTGTGTTTATTTATTTTTGAAAGAGAGACAGACAGACAGAGCATGAGTGGGGGAGGGTCAGGGAGAGGGGAATCCAAAGCAGGCTCCAGGCTCTGAGCTGTCAGCACAGAGCCTGATGAGGGGCTTGAACTCATGAACTGTGAGATCATGACCTGAGCCAAAGTGGGACGCTTAACTGACTGAGCCACCTAGGCGCCCCCTGCTCCAGTCATCTCCTTTTGAGTTAACCTTCAAAAGAGTGTAAAATGAGTGATAATTCAAGTTCAAGTTGCTTGAGGCTTTAGGTTAGTGTATCAACGTGGAATTTAGCTGGGTATCAGCCTGAAGACTTGACTTGACAGATACACCGTCTATACAAAAGATCTTGTTAGCAAGTCATAACTTTTAAAATCGAAACTCGGACAGATAAAGTTCAATGGCCAAAAGAATAAACAGGTGCTTTCTAGGTACACAGCAGGTGTTCTCAGAGCCTCTTAGAAAGTACCAAATACAGATATGGGCATGGGACACGAGACATTTCAGTTCCATGAAAGAAAATCCTTTCTCATCCACCAGAGCATCCAAATGCATTGCAGATATATCTTAAACAACCAAAACCATTTGTGTTTTGCCTTCAGTGTTAACCCCAGACTTACTGACTCCAGACAGAGAGCATTATATCGGGGGTATCACAGCACGATTGCCCACAGTGTAGACAAAATCAGGGTGCACGTGGCAGGCAAGCATGAGAGCATGTACACACACACAAACACACAAACAAAACCTATGAAGTACTCACACTATGAAGTATTACATTAACGAACACATGCCCCACAAAACCCATCCAACAACTTGCTTAAGCTTTTCACTGGAACAAGGTGATAGTTTTCTCTCTTTGAACACTATGGCTAAAGGAAAAATACTTTGTTGTTTTAGCAAAAAGTTGGGATCTCGTTCTCCAGGGACTCGTGGAGTTCAGCCTGACTCACTGGTACCCTCTGTAATATTTCAATATTTAACCCGATCGGCACCCGACTACTGGTGACCATGTAGGGACAGTTACAAAGGAGGATTGCTTTCCTCTGTTTGGTTCCCTTTGATTTTAAAAAGTTGTGTGTGTGTGTGTGTGTGTGTGTGTGTGGAAATGAAGATGTAATCTTTAATTAGATAAGGATTTCTGTCCATTGCTTTTCTTTTTATGCTTGGCCTCGCTAACTGGGCTGGTAGCCCTGCATGGCCTGGTGTTGACACAGATTGGCAGCGGGAACCTTAATCTGCTGTAAACACCCATAAAATGTGGCCTTCCTCACGTGGTCAGCGATGAGGCCTTGACAGCATGACATCCGTCATCTGATAAGCGAGGGTCAGGAGTCACTTGATTGCTTTGCTTTTTCTTTGGATGTCAAAGAGCCAAAAGCTTTTAATGTTCTTAATAAGTAAATTACCCAAACATGTACAGTCTTGTTGCACGTATTAGCTCATCAGAGGCCAAAGTGAACCTGGGAGGGCCCCTAGAAGGTCAGGGGCTGTTCACCTGATGTGTTGTAACCTTGAGACCAAGTTTTGGTGAGAATCACCCTGGTGTCTGTGATTGATTTTGGAGGGCTGCCATTGCCCGGTGATAGTGGGATCTTTCTTAGCAAGGAATCACAGAGCACGATTTTAAGCAAACGGTTGGATGCTTTTCCAATGTTGACAAGGTCTACAATCCAGGGAAGAAAGTTATCAGCAGGACTTTGATTACTGGAGAACATTTTTCTTACAGCAAAATGAACGTTAGCGTTAGAGGTAGCCTTTCAGGTCGTTCTCTCATGTGTATATCGTGTCTGTTTCCTAAGGTCTTGGAGACTGAGGAGACCAGATTTTCTCTGTGCCACTACTTGGGAGTCGGTGAATGTGAGATGAGACCAGGCGGCTAGGCAAAAGGACGACACATTGTAAGAAGAGTTCCCCCGTAGTCACCATGTGAAAGACAGCTTATTCAATGAGTCATAAAGCCATGAACAGAAACGGCTAGGTAATTGATGCTGATAAGTCTTTATTCTCTTCCAGTTCTCTTTTCTATAATTGAGGATGATATGGGGGGGGGGGTGGCATGTGACATAAACATTTCAATACCCTGGATAAAATATTATGTGTAAGCAAAAGGAGGGGTGCCTCTTGGATGAAGAGGATGTTCCTCAGCTTGTCCCTTCTGGTTTCTCCTTGTGTTTCAATGAAAGCTCAAGAGTAAATGAGGAAAAATCAGCTGGGGCATTTTTAGGGCTTTTGGGAATCGCTATTTACCGCCTTAAAATTCTGCACTTACATAGGCCACTTCGAGTGTATGATCCTGTGAGATTTCAGAACAGGTCATTGTAATTTTCATGGTATTTCTGCCGTCAATCTGATCATAGTTTTTTTTTTTTTAAGTTTATTTATTTATTTTGAGAGACAGAGAGAGAAGGAGAGAGAGGGAGCAGGAGAAGGGCAGAGAGAGAGGTGGGGGAGAAAGAGAGAATCCCAAGCAGGCTCCGAGCTGTTACTGCAGAGCCCGACTGGGGGCTCAATCTCAGGAACTGTGAGATTATGACCTGAGCCAAAATTAAGAGTCAGATGCTTAACCGACTGAGCCACCCAGGCACTCCTCTAATCATACTTTTAATTGCAAATTTAGTGTCGCAGGCAATCACAATGTCAGAAAGGACTCAGTTCATGCAACGCAAAAGCCTCGTTTTCCTTTCTGATCACAAATTCTAGTCCAACAATTTGTAATCCATGCATACTTCTCAATTGAGACTTGCAAAGATTTCTCAAAAAAAAAAAAAAACAACAAAAAAAGAAAGATTGGTGAGGCAAAAGAAAATGTTGAGTGTTGACCAACCCAAGCAAGTTCAGGCTCTACCCATGGGGAGGAGACAAGCACTTCCAAGCAAACTGAATATTTGGCATTTTTCTTTTCATCCACACTGTTTGATTCCATTCCGGGCCAAAACATCTTGTAGCAGGCAAAAACCAAGTTGATTTTTAATTTACCAGCACCAAAGGGATGTCTCGTCATCCAGAGGAGACATGAATTTTTATCCCTTATCTAATCTTTAACATTCTGCCTTTAACCCTGGGGAATAACGATGCCCCAATTTCTAGCACCAATTTCCTCTTGAAACTGTGGTTTCCTTTCTCACTCACAAAGTCTTCTCCCCTTCTATCCCAACTCCAAACAATCCCGAGGTGTTTTGACTTCAAAGTCAGTCTCCACTGGACATACGTGTGAGCTTGACAAGGAAATGCCTTGGATATACATTGTGGAAGATGGGTGTGGTCTCCATATTTTACACCATATTTTTGTTTCTGGGTCACCAAATTATGATTTGACAAAATTCATAATTTTTTTTTAACCTGTCCTTGAGTTTATTTTACAAAACTTTGTTCAGCTTCGCAACAAATCTGGGGTTTGGCCTGGAGTTTCCTATCCCAGGCGACCTTCCAAAATTGGCCTTGCACAAATCATACCGAAGAGATATGCTTCCGAACTTTTCTTCCCCCCAGACTAACTCATCAAATATATTTTCCCCACAGAAATATCTAGTATCATCTGAGTGGAGAATTAACATTCAAGGTGCTAAGACCATGTCCACATGATGAAAAGTGTTTTGGAAAAGAATAAATGAGTGCATTACTAATGAAAGATTTTTTTTCCTTTACAAAAAGTCGCTGAATTATGCTATCCAGACAGCCTACCGTCTGATGCTGCGTTGATAAATGAAGGAATAGACAATCACATTAAGAACGTCAGGACATCATTTGCAATTCTCAAAGTCGGCGTTCAGAATCAACAAGCTATGAACTTTCTCTCAAAATTAGAGAGAATAACCCACCCACAGGAGCAGCGGCGACGTGCTCATTTGGAGACAGAAAAATGAAAGACATCCCTACTGCTCTCAAGAGCCTTTCGTGTAGATAAATGTTTTTCAAACTATCTTGGCTGAGACCCATGGTTTGTGGGTTCGGGTCCCGAGTAGAGCTCCGTGCTGACCGTGCAGAGCCTGCTTGGGGTTCTCTGTCTCCCTCTCTTTCCGCCCCTCCCCGACTCGCGCTGTCTCTGTCTCTCTCAAAATATATAAAGGAACTTAAAAAAAAAAAGACGTATATTTTATATAGCCACACCCATGGGAATGTATGTGTATAACAGACAAAACTTGCCAATGTAATGGGTCCTTTACTACCCACATTGCACACAGATATTCCCAATTGTATTCTATCTCACTTTAAAGATAAAGGCTATTTGCAAACCACAGAAATGAGGTCTCTAATAGGAAGCCGTGACCCACTGTTTGTAAAAGAGTCACTTAGTAATTACAGTCCGTCTACGTTTTGGGATGAATGGAACAGACAGACTACAGAGTTCTTCAAAAAATTTGTATTCGTAAGCCGGTGGCCCACCCCTACACTCGAGACACAGTGCTGCGGCATATGAGAAGGGCTCGATAAATATTTGATGAAATAATTTATAGAGCGTAGTAGAAAAGAAGAGATTATGGCTACCCCCCTGGCAGACCAGCCAATCAGTTAGAGGGGCAGTGGCTGAGTTTGGGCAGAGAGTTTAGGTTGATCGCTAAGGAAAATGGCAGCTGGTGTGCCTAGAAGTGCTAAATATTTTCTGTAAAAAACAGTGAGAGATATTGAGGGAAGCTCAAAGCTTTGTGACAATTGGATCTGGATTTGAATCCCAGATCCCCCACGTTGGAAACGTGGGCGTGTTCTCCAACTCATCTGGGCCTTAGCTTTCTGGTCATTCATAGGGAGATGCTATCTGATTAACCAGGTTATGATGAAAATTTCTTTTTCACCATTAATATTTTAATTGAATTTTTAAAATGTTTATTATGTTTGAGAGAGCGAGAGGGAGCACAAGCAGGAGAGGGGAAGAGAGAGAGAGAGACAGAATCTGAGGCAGGCTCCAGACTGAGCGGTCAACGAAGAGCCTGACGAGGGGCTCGAACTCACGAACCGTGAGATCATGACCTGAGCCAAAGTTGGATGCTTCTCTTTGTTTTTTAAGTTGATTTATTTATTTTGGGGGGGAGGGGCAGAGAGAGAGGGAAAACACAGGATCCAAAGCAGGCTCCAGGCTCTGAGCTATCAGCCCAGAGCCCGCTGTGGGGCTCCAACTCACGAACAGTGAAATCATGACCTGAGCCGAAACCAAGGGTCTGACACTTAACTGACTGAGCCACCCATGCACCCCCATGATGAGAATTTCGAATAGTGCATATGGAGCCCAAATATGTAGTAAGTGCTCTACAAATAAACAACTCAATATTCTTTTGTGTGTCAGACATTGGGTAAGTTTATAGACAACGTTTGTTTTTGCCCAACATCTGGCATCAGCATGCTGTCATGTTAATGGCTCTGTCCTTCCAAATGCTTCATCAGGCACTGTCATCCCCTCTCCGTCCAAGTTGTTAACTAGCAGATGAGCAAGATAACTCCACCATTTTAAGAGCGAAAAACCAAGGGAGCCCAGTAGAAATAACGATCAAAGACATGGCACAGACAGGAGACCCTGGCCTGGGTTGTGCTGGCTGTGACAGGAAGCTGTTCAACTCGAGCTCAGTTGAGGTGCCAAAGTTCAGAAATGCATGGAAGTGACCCATGCCTACTTGCACGGGCCCAGTGGGAAATTCAGAAAAAGAAAATTCTGGGAGGCTGGTGCTTGGTCATCAAAGTCTCCAAACGGGACACCTCACCATCGCTTGACTTCATTCTTCTTTCCTTTTCGGCCCTCCCAGTTATCTCCTTTTCTCTATTCAGACCGTTGGAAGGTACGTAATCTCAGCAACTATAAGTAAGTATCCGTACTCAGCTGTATTTTCATGCATGTGTCTAACTGGGTGGTCTCCCAGTGAAAATGAAAGGATTCAAGATTGTCATTAGAGAATTCTTTTGTTGTTGTTGTTGTTTGTTTATTTTGAGAGAGAAAGAGCACAAGCAGGGGTGAGGGAGAGAGAGAGGAGAGAGAATTCCAAGTAGGCTTCATGCTCTCAGTGCAGAGCCCGACTCAGGGCTTGAACTCACAAACCAAGAGATCATGACCTGAACAGAAATCAAGAGTCAGATACGGAACTGGCTGAGCCTCCCAGGCGCCCCCACCCTTGTTAAATTTTAAGTCCCCTTGCATAATATAGAGGGCACCATTGCACCCAAGGGTTTTATGTATATATGTATTTATTTATTTATATTTATTTATTTTAATGTTTATTTGTTTTTGAGACAGAGACAGAGCATGAGGGGGAGAGAGGAGCAGAGAGAGAGGGAGACACAGAATCTGAAGCAGGTTCCAGGCTCTGAGCTGTCAGCACAGAGCCCGATGCGGGGCTGGAACCCACGAACTGTGTGATCATGACCCGAACCGTTAACCGGCTGAGCCACCCAGGCGCTCCAGGATTTTATTTTTTTTAATTTGACTTAGTGACAAAAGACAATTTCATATATAGAAATTGACTGGGGGTGGGGCGCCTGGGTGGCTCAGTTGGTTGAGTGACTGACTCTTGGTTTTGATTCAGGTATGGTCCCAGGTTTATGGGATAGAGCCCCATGTCAGGCTCCATGCTGAACTTGAAGCCTGCTTGAGATTCTCTCTCTCTCCCCCTATCATGCTCCCCTGCTCGTGCTCTCTCTCTCTCTCTCTCTATATATATATATATAACAATAATAATAGAAATTCACCAAGGTTGGTATAGAAGTGTTTACTATATTCTTATCAATAGATTTCTGCATATTTGCAATGATTTATAATTTAAAATGTACAGAATAATTTATAACTTTAAATTATAAATCATTGCAAATATGCAGAAATCTATTGATAAGAATATAGTAATAATAATACAGAATAAGGATAAGTAATAAGTATTAAGTAATAAGTAATAAGAAACAGAATAAGTAATAAGAATAAGAATAAATAATACAGAATAAGGAATTTACATTATAGGTTTCCAAAGAATGTATCTTTTTTCACACATAAAATTTCAAAAAGAAAAAGATAATAAAAGCAAAAAACCAAAAACCAAAACCTGTCAATTGGGAAGCCGGGAACAGTCAGCCCAAATTTCACAACATAAACCAAAAAAAATGTACGCAACGAGTAGTAAGGGATTGGGTATCTCTGCTAGAAGTTCTTGATAATGATGGTCAGCATCGGTACTTCTCAAATTTTGGTGCATATTAAAGTTTACTCAGGGTATTTGTTAACAACACAGATTTTTGGAAACCACCGAACTCAGGCTTGAAGGAGAGCCCAGATACTTTTTCTGAGCCTTGCAGGCAATTCTTCGGACGGTACCTTGAGCCGCTGATCGAAGATAGTTCAAGTAAGTTTTATATATTTGCTTCTAAATATTTTAGATGTTACCAAAGTGGCATACGTCTTTTTAACATTCGATATTGACTCTAATAGGCACAAAGAGGTAGAGATTTGAAACGACATTCCGGTCTATGTTTCGGACTTAGTTTTCCATCTTTGCTGTATAGCTGACACAAATATGCCATTGTCTGGGCTTTCTGAAGCACCTCTGAATTCCACGCGTTCCCCTGAATGCGTACCTGCAGGCACTCGCAGATTGTCTGGAGCTCCATTTCTGAAAGCATTTCTCCATCTACCCTGATTGCTTTGAGCGCTAGGAGTATTACCGTAATTTAGACTATCAGTAAATGATACAAGCAAATTTGTGATCGCAGACGACACCCGTCCTACGTTATTAAAAAGGGACTAGCACCCTGGACGCAGAACAGTCTAAAATCGGTCACTAAGCACTGGCAGGACTCGACGCAGTGCGGACTTACTTCTGGCTAACTCTAAGGAGACGTTCGTTAAATGCAACGCAAGTTGTGGGGCGCCTGGGTGGCGCAGTCGGTTAAGCGTCCGACTTCAGCCAGGTCACGATCTCGCCGTCCGTGAGTTCGAGCCCCGCGTCGGGCTCTGGGCTGATGGCTCAGAGCCTGGAGCCTGTTTCCGATTCTGTGTCTCCCTCTCTCTCTGACCCTCCCCTGTTCATGCTCTGTCTCTCTCTGTCCCAAAAATAAATAAACGTTGAAAAAAAAAAAATTTAAATGCAACGCAAGTTGTGACTTAGCACTGCAAACACAGGCCATTCTATACAAAATTTCCACGTTCCTTTATATACTGAAAGGCCACCTGGACAGATGTCCACCAGTCAAGTTGCCAAATGGCCTTCACTTCGACTTTCCTTCTTCCTCTGGTACTTCCATCAGATCTTTGATTTGGGAAAGTCTATCCCATGAGAAGGGGGAATCCTCTAGGACAAATTTTTCCTCCCTGTCCATCTCTCTTCTTGTCCCAGTTCAAGAGGCATCACAGAAATATCCTCGGTGTCTTTTTTTCTTCTCCACTCCCACGTGCTCTACAGAGACCCACGTCTTTGGATAAAATGCCACGTCAAGCCTCAAGATGGTTTGCCACGGAAGTGGATCATTAAGACACAGAGGATCGGAACAAGATTCATGTTCCACATGCCTGTGACTTTGCCTGTCGTAAAGCTAGTAAGGAAAAGCTGGAAACTGACACGATTCCTGTAAGTTTCCATGGGAAGTGAGTTTATGTCTGTCAAATGTTTTGCAATCCCTAAAAACCGTAAGTGCAACGAGACATTATTACTGGCGCTGTTGTCATCACTGTTGTTCCTGTTTTGTGATCAGTGATAATACTAAGAAAATCAAAGGAGGGCTGTGTGCTAAGTTCAGGTTGGGGGCGTAAGAGAAACACACCCGGGTGCCTGCAGTTTCCGTCATGGTGGGCCTCAGGAAGCTAAGGCTTCAAGTTCACCCAGCTGGGGAGGGGCTGAGTCAGGTGTCAAAATGCCTCCTAGCTTTTGATCCCAGACCAAGGCATATCCTTGAGGCCCAGCTCTAGGAGCTTTACTCGGACCCTCAGAGCCCTGTCTTCGGCCTAAAGGGCTCACTCTTCCCTTTCCAGCCCCTGCTCTGTACAGTTCAGTGAAGTTCCTGCCAGGGACCAGGAAGCCACTCTCCCAAATGCTTAGTAGAAACAAAGGAGGAAAAGGTAGGAAAGAAATCCCTCATTGCTGGCCGCCCGAGTCAATTCTCTGAACGCCCATTACACATGCTGGCAAAGTTTTGATTGATCTTTCCCTCCCGGAACAATGACAGCCGCTAGGGACATATGGGTTATGGGTCTTGGAACAGAACAATAGCGGATCACGGTTTTTATGGGAAGATGCATTCTGACACCAAAGCCGTCAACTTAGTGACAAACATTTAGGACTTTACCTATTCACAAATGGAGAATTACCCTTCCTCTGTGTGGTAGTAAAAGTCCACGGGCAGAAATTCTGATATCCCGTTTAAAGACAGCAAGAAGCAATGAGGACAACACCCTGAGAACTACGTTATCGTTTTCGTGACTAGAAAGAGAAGCTACAGACAATGGAAGACAGCATACAGGGAATTCTACCAAACGTATGGGGAGTTTTTCACCCGTAGAGCTTGCTTCTCGACAAGAAACAGACCCACACAACGAACGCTCTTGGTGAGATTTTCCTTGGGTTAGACTTTTCTGCAATCATGTCCTGAGAAGCGTACCTCCTTAAAAACATAAAACCAGCAGGCACTGCTTTCTTCTCATTATATAGCAACACATAGTGAAGAATTATTACAAAAAGTAAAGTAAATGAAAAAGATACGAACTAAAATAGAATTCTTACAGCCATGGATGACTTTTTCTAATATTTTAGAGAACATGTATAAACATACTACAGGTATACAATATATATAGTATGTATATATATATATATACTATATAATATAGTATACATATATATACTATATAATATAGTATACTATACATATACTATATATATACACAATATATATAATATACAATATATATACTATATATATGTCGTATATAATATATACGATATAATATAGTATAATATAATATACGATATATATAATATACAATAATATATATACAATATTTAGATATTGTATCATATTGAAATATGTAATCTGCTTTTTTAACTTAAATATAACCCAGATATCTTTCCATGCCATTCATCCATGTTGTATAATTAAAGTGAATATGTTCGGTTCTATTCTATTTTTTATTTTTATTTTTATTTTTAGTTTTAGTTTTAGTTTTGAGAGAGAGAGAGAGAGCACGAGCAGGAGAGAGAGAGAGAGCGAGAGAGAATCTTAAGCCAGCTCCACGCTCAGTGTGGAGTCCAATGCAGGGCTTGATCCGACAACTCTGGGATCACGACCTGAGCCAAAGTCAAGCATCAGACGTTCAGCCGACTGAGCCACACAGGGACCCCTGTTTGGTATTTTATTTACGGCTGACTGTATTTTATTTAACTATTCTTCCATTTTGGCATTCAGGTTATTGTTAACTTTGCACAACTTTATATTCTCATAATTCACTCGTACTAAGGCAGAGGTATTTATTTTGAACGAGAAATTTATCAGGCACTGTAATTATTTTGAACAGGGTATCGAAGAGACATACGCACTCCCATGCTTAGGGCAACATTGTTCACAACAACCAACATATGGAAACGGCCTTAGCACGCGTCAATGGATGAATGGATAAAGAGGTGGTCTATATACACAATGGAATGTTGTTCCGTCATGAGGCACGAGGAAAGCCTGCCATTTGCAACAACGTCGTTGGACCTTGAGGACAGTATGCTTACTTAGATGTGGAATCTAAAAAAGCCAAAAGTATAAAAACAGGCTAAAATAGTGGTCACTAGAGGATGCAGGGTGCAGGGATAGGACAGATATTGTTTAAGAGCACAAGCGTGGAATGAATAGTAAGTCCTAGAGATCTAGTGCCCAGTTCGTGAATATACCGTATTGTATTATAATCATCAAACTTGCTAAGAGACTAGAACTTGATCATTCCAACCACTAAAAGGAAATTATGTAATGTGAGAGAGGTGGTAATTATTGCCATAATGGAAATCATATGAAGATATGTAAATATATCAAATTAACATGTTGTACACCTTAAATTTACACAATGTTATATGTCAAACACCTTTCAATAAAAGAACACATGTATTAACGGGAAAAAAATCTGTTTTGAGCAAATGAATTTGGGCTCTACCATTTTGACCACGTTGTTTGGACGGTTCAGATAGTAAGATACGAGAACACCTGATTATTTCCGTCAATTGAAAGAAACAACTGGTCAGTTCAGTGCGTGATGTTATCCTTTGCCTCCCTTAAATGGGAAGACGTATCAAATTCTTAGGATAGCTTACAATCTCATCCTGCCTTCTGTGAGACAGAAAGTGCTAACTGACAAAAGACACAGGTCAGCAACAGGCTTTCATTTCTCAGATGCCAGAAGGGAAAGAATTCCTTGTATCAATTTTCCCGGTTGACTCTACAGCGCTCCTCAAGCCCAGTTAGGGACGAAGCTAATTGGCCCTTCTAATATCCCCAGGGACGGACTGTTTCCATGCAATGTTAGGAAAGACAGAAAGCAATATAGGGTTGCCTGTCACAGATGACCAACAAAAATATGGTGGGTGGAAATAAGGAAAAGTGAAGGGACAGAATTTAGAATCCAAGACTGGGAGTGAATGTCTGGAGATGCTCTAAAGGATAGTTTTATATAGACCCCATCTGATTAGATATGAATCTATACATAGCACAGATCTGTTTGTATTCACATTAAAGGAGGGGGGACAAGAGCAGGCACCCGCCAGCTGTTTAATTTGTGGCTGTCATTATTTTCATATTAGCACCTGTCGAATTCGAGGCATTAACCCTCGTTGGTTTTGCCCGTGCGTCTATTTAGTGACGTGTTCTTAAATATGAACACGGTAGGGTAAAGAGCTACGTTAATGGATCATGATCTATAAAAAAAAAAAAAAAAAAAAAAAAACCATGAAAAGTTGTCCTCACTAAAAGTTTCTAATAAATAAATGAAACAGGTTAGTGGGTGGCTAAAAGGACTTCAGAACAACTTCAGGTTGGATGCTTCCAAAAATCCACATGAAACCAAGTAGCATTTTCTTGCCACATTCTGACTTCTATCACCAGCACAGTTGATGGTGAGCATGAGTCCTGGGTGTGACTTTGTGGCCACAGATTAACATAACGAGAAGGCACTTCATTTAAAATCATCTTTACCCTGTTCTTTATGAGAAGTGCAAAAAATCCAGAGAGCTTAGCTTGCTTTTTTTTTTTTTTTTTTTTTTTTTTGGCTTTGATTGGAGTTTTGGCGGTGGGGCATTGTTAATTATTGAAATTTGTAATTAACACCGTAGAGAAAGTTCTATTTATCACTTGTGTTTCCATTGCCAATAAGTTTAGGATTTGGGGCGATTGCTTACGATGTTTAAAAAAACAAAAACAAAAATTAGAATGCCATCAGATACAGGTAGCTATTGAATGAAGAACGTAGACGTAACAAAGTTCATATCTTTCCTACCTCACTTCCCTCAATGTCTGTTTCCTCATTAATAATGTTAATAACAACACTTTACATCAAAATGCTTTGGCCATCTTTAAAATAGGGATTGGGGCGCCTGGGTGGCTCGGTCGGTTGAGCGTCTGACTTCGGCTCAGGTCCTGATCTCGCCATTGTGAGTTCAGGCCCCGTGTCGGGCTCTGTGCTGACAGCTCGCAGCCTGGAGCCTGCTTTGGATTCTGTCTCCTTCTCTCTCTGCCCCTAACCCACTCGCATTCTGTTTCTGTCTCTCTCAAAAATAAACAGTAAAAAAAAAATTTTTTTTAAATAAGGATTAAGGTGAGAAGCAAAAAAGAAACTTCCTTTTCACATAGTTACTTCCCCCGCTCCCGTTCGGGCACGTTCAGAGATTTTGGTACTACGCTAATTTTAAAGCTTTTTTAAAGTTTTTTGTTTGTTTTTTGAGCGTGCGCGCGCAAGAGGGAGAGAGAGAGAGAGAGAGAGAGAGAGCAGAGGAGGGAGGGAATCCTACCTTCAGTGAGGAGCTCAATGCCATCCTCGGTCTCAACAACTGTGAGATCATAACCTGAGCCAAAATCAAGAGTTGGACGCTTAACCAACTGAGCCACCCAGGCGGGACAGCACTAATTTTAAACACACAAAAAATATAATAGCCACAATAGTCTTTTGATACTTATGATGATTTATTTCAGCTTACGTGTAAAACGCTTCCAAACAATTATAAAAACTCTCCCTGCTACAGGATGAGGAATTAAATCCTGTTTTTCATTCATCTCTGGGTATTTGGCTTCGTGCTGAGTTTCCCCAGTTTCAGCTTCCTTGAGTAAAGCATCTCAGTGGTTATCTAGAAAGCTCTCCAGCCTGATGCATCAAAAGTACGCGGAAGGCTTGTCAATACATAGGTTGCTGATCTCCCCCGCAGAGTTTCGGAGTCAGCAGCTTTGGGCTGGGCTGAGAATCTACATTTCTTTTTTTTTTATTTTTTTAATTTTTTTTTTAATGTTTATTTTTGACAGACCATGAGCGGGGAAGGGACAGAGAGAAGAGGGAGACACAGAATCTGAAGCAAGCTTCAGCTCAGAGCTGTCAGCACAGAACCCAATGCGGGGCTTGAACGCATGAACCGCGAGATCATGACCTGAGCCGAAGTGGGATGCTTAACTGACTGAGCCACCCAGCTGCCCCTGAGAATTGGCATTTCTGATCGGATCTCTAGTGACGCCGAAGGTGCCAGGCCAGGGACCACACTCTGAGTACCACTGCTTTAAAAAGATTCAGTTTTGCACTTCTCACATGCTTGAGTTTGCAAATACTTGTGCAGCAAACTTACAGTATTTTTAATGTTTATTTACTTTTGAGACACAGTAAGAGAGAAAGAGAGAGAGTGAGCAGGGGAGGGGCAGAGAGAGAGAGGAGGACACAGAATCTGACACAGGCTCCAGGCTCTGAGCTGTCAGCACGGGGCTGACACGGGGCGGGAAGCGTGAGATCATGACCTGAGTCGAAGTCGGTGGCTTAACCAACTGAGCCACCCAGGTGCCCCAACCTTTCGGTTTTAAGATTAAGCGGATAGGGCAGAAAGACGTGCCCGCTGCCCACTAAGGTACCCATTTTCTTAAGAAGTTACCGATTCTCCATCTATGTCGCTCTGAGTGATTTTATTGGTACCCCAGCCATTCCCTTGAATTTCTCACTGGGGAAAAATGTTACATCATGATAAAGCATCATCAAACAGCAGGGGAAGTTCTGTTGAAGATAAATGGAGCAGCGATGTACCAAGTACTTAATAATTTGCTGAATGAAAACAGAAATAAATCAGTTCTATCCTTTTGAACGAATATACTCAGCGATTTACCACCGTCTCTATTATTTTCACCCCTGACTGCATTTGGATGACATTACGGGGGGTGGGGGGTGAGGGTGGGGGAACTACTTTTACTCACATTCTCCTCTTTCTCAGCCACCACGTTACGTTTCACTTTTCTCTACGCTCGCTGCGTGTCTTTCCATCCTCAAGAAGCTTAGGGGGCAAGGAAGGGCAGGAATCGCTCTCTCCGTTGTACAGATGAAGGAAAGAGGTTCAGGGAAGGGGTCTTCCTAAGTCGCTGAACTCATAAATGATGGCATGAGCCTGAACCAAGGCTTTGCAGCCCCGGGACTGGTGTGGCCTTCAGTGAGTGGGGCCTGCCCCTTCAGTGCGGAGGTTGACAAAGGGTTACATGCACGGAGCAGCTGTCTGCTCGATGCTGACCTGGTGGGTAATGACAAGGAATCAGCTGTTGGGGCTGCGAGAACTCCCCAACTCCGCAAGGACACAGCTTTCGGTTGGCCCTGCGCTCAACGGTGAACACCTGTAGAGCTCCCCTCACCCGGGAGCCGGTTCACCTGTCGGCCACGGTCTTTCCACGCTCAGACCCAGGCAGGAAACCAGAGCTGAGCGCGGGGAGAGGAAGTCCCCAAACCACCTGGGTGTCAGCCCCTTGTTTCCTCCTTCCTCCTTGTGTGACTACCTTTCTTGCCTAGGATCTAATGGTTCCTTCCTCGCCTCGCTGCATCTCGAAGCTGAGGCTCCTCACTCCAAGCCGGGACCACTGGCTCTGCGGTGGGAATTTGGCAACCGTCTAGCCTGACGCGTTAGAACTCAGGTGTCCTTAGGGGCGCTTGGGTGGCTCAGTCCGTTAAGTGTCCGACTTCGGCTCAGGTCACGATCTCGAAGTTCACGAGTTTGAGCCCCGCCTTGGGCTCTGTGCTGACAGCTCAGAGCTTGGATCCTGCTTTGGATTCTGTGTCTCCCTCTCTGCCCCTCCCCTGCTTGCACGTGCACTCTCTCTCTCTCCCTCAAAAATAAAAAAATATTTAAAAAAAAAGGAACTCAGGTATCCTTAACCTCATCCTACTGACATCGATGGCAACTTAATATTTATTTGTAAAATGAGTGAGTATTGTCCAGAAGACAAAAACAGCTCACTGGGTGACATCTTACATTCAAAAAATATTTCTCGTGCCCACCCTTTGGTAGACATCATGCTATGTGCTTCGGGGATGTGTTGGTGAAGGAAACGGAGCCGTTTCCTGCCCTTAAAAGATTTTAGTAGGGAGTACAGACAAATAAGTGATTGCCATGCATGCGAAGGTATGAGATCTGACAGATGGAAAGCTCTACCCCCTTCAGAGTCTAGGAATCATAGGACATCCTAGAGCCCTCATGTCTGGTTGCTATTGCAATCTGGATCTTTCCCTTTCTGGCTCAGTGTGAGCTAAGAATTCACTTTCCCTCCCTGCCTTTTGCTCTGTCTTGCTCTTTTCCTGGCCTCATTTGGCCCTGGGTGTAGGGCTTTCCTGGCTCCCGGCGTAATTTCGATCCGATGTAATGACACCAGCAGCAGTGGGTCGCTATAGAACGAAAGCAATGACTCTAAGCCTGGAAAGTCAAGGAAGCACAGCAGGCCCGTCCTTTCAAACACCTGCCCGTCATCCTGCTGAAGAAATCTGGATCCCGAGCCTCCCTTCAATCTTCTGGAACAGGAGGTGTGAAAGTGAGGGAGTGATCAAGGGTCCAATTAAAACTGTCCCTAAATGGAGGTGAGAATTTCAAAGGCCCATAAATGCTGTCGAGTGCAGAAAACACTGCAGGGTCCGGATGTTCCAGTAATCGTTCTTGTCCTCAGTTTTGGAAAGAAAGCTGTCAATCTAAAAAGGGCAGTGTTGAAGAACATGCTAATTCACCTAGCCACATGGGTGGCAACAGGGAAATGTTACACGGCATTTTTTCCCCCCTAAGTAAAATCCCACTCTTTGGAAATGGTTGAGTCATAGAAACATCTGGGGGCACTTTTTGGCATGAATAAGAAGTTTGGCCCTTTATGCAAGGTTAATTTACTTGGGATGAAACCATAGCTATTCAACTTCCTATCACTGTTTCCAGAAAACCCTGCAGCCTGGGATCCTCCAGGCAGAGCTCATTTACATCTTTTATCTCCCTATAGTCAATTCTGAAATTCCAGTGGTCATGTTCAGACATAACTTACCAGAAGAGTGATTTCGTTCAAAAACATCTTAATTTTCAACGACATTCCGAATCTCCAAATCTGCACTATGGAGACTTCTTTATTTTGACATGTTCATTCTGGTTGAGTAAATTTCATGTTTACGAAACCAATGGGAAAGCCAAAAACGACGTGTTCTTTTTTGGCGGTGGTGGTTTTTTGTTTTGTTTTGATTTTTTTTTTTTGTTTTTGTTTTTGTTTGGTTGTTTCTCTCAGGTTCCTCTGTCCGAGCCAGGAGGACTCCTTCTTTCATTACCCTCTCTGATATACAGACTTCCAATTTCTATTTTTAGGATTTGTTAATTACCACAGAACATGCATCTTCTGCTGAGCCTGAGTTGGACATGACATTTTTGAGAACTGTGCGAACGTTGGCAAGGATCCCACCAAGGTTCGCACCCGAGAAGGCTGACGGAATTACAAATACTCCCCTTGGGGTGTGACTTGTATGATGGGAGGAACCCCATTCGGGGAGCAGAGAGACCCGCGTTTAGATCCAAGCTCGGCCACTTACTCGTTACTCATATAATCATATGGTCTTCTTTCTTGTGGTGTGAACATTAGAGTCTGTGAAGGGCTTAGCACAGGGCTTGGCCCATCGTAAAAGGCGTATAAACGGAAGCTAGTGTCATTACCACTCTCTGTTGGCAGACTCATCTGGGATGCATTTGACCTGATTCACCTGAGGTGATTCTAATTCTTCTGTTGAGACATGGGGTGCCCCGTACCAATCCATCCTTTAAGTAAGTGCTTGCACGGTGCCGACTGGTTCATAGCCCTGGGTCACTGGGTAGAATGTACTTTCCACGTGGAAAGTCAAGTGCTGCTCAGAATTCTAAGTAGTGGTGGGGAAAAATAACAACCCGGAAAGCAAGAGCTCACGGGTAACAAGATACATCAAAGAAATAAAGGCTAGATCTAAACATCAAAGATGCATTCTTTTTTCCAGTAAATATGTAATTACTTAACATGTGCTGGACCCTGGGGGGGGATGTATTGAGAGTGGATGTAGAAATTATAGTCACTACTACTAATTTTCTTCCTTCTGTATCATTGAACTCACTCCACTGAGGAGCTAGAGAGTGGGTATGATGGTTAAATTTTTGAATCCAATTGAACGTCTTAAGGCTAACTTAGTCACTTCTGCTCTATTCTGTCACTTCGAATGCCCTCAGTCTGTGTGCGAGGGAGCCCTTGGGACACACTGTTTATATTCATGGGCGGGGACTCTAGATCTCGCAGACGCCCCTAGAGATTTGTTCCATCTGATCTTTGAGTGAAGGCCTCTGCCATGGTTGGATGCACTGCAGGAGCGTCTCTGGTCGAAGCACAAAAGTATCTTCCGGCCCTGCTCATGCACAGTGAGACCCTATTCCCACTGGCTCTGAGGTCTGGGTGTGAGGCTGTTGAATCCCCAACTTGGATGGTAAAAGCATCGTTGACTCTGGTATGTGGGAGAGAGCTGATACCCCTCATAAAAGTGGAGAGGGACACTAATGGATTTGAGATGTCCTTCGGGTACTTAGGTGAAATGCCTGCCAGCCTTTTGCAACAGGGGCCTGCAGCTCTAGCAGAGGAAAGCTAGAGTTGAGAGATGGACGTTGGGGAAGCTGTGTGTTCAGGGGCAGGACCTGAAGCCACGAGGTCAGCAGAAGTCACCGGCAGAGTGTCAGTGGGTAGATGGTTGGGGCGATGATCTGCCAAGCTCCACAGAGGAACGGCCAGCCTCCCACCTGCGGACTCAGCATCCCAAGAGTCTGGATTCTATCTCCTCAGGAGGAATGGACGTGATTGTCCACGCCGGTGCCATTGTGCATTAATCTTTTTCTCCCTGCGGTGGCATAGTGTTCCATACTGGAATCCCAGTAATTCATTCCCATTCTTGCCTGACGTTCCTCTTCATGGAGAGTGGCCAGCGGCTGGGAAACTGCTAAGCGGTGCCCAGGGCACCTGAGTGACCGTGGTGACCGAGCACGTGATGTCTACTATGCCCGGGAGCAAACACCACTCTAGTATCTAATGAGGCTTCTGAGTCCATCGTAGATGAAACAGTTCGTTCAGGCTCAATATCCAAGCCCCTATACGACCAGATGATAGAGGGGAAGCAGGACGTTGATTTGAGAGGGTTCAGAACCACGGAAGCTGATGTGTGGCCGAGAGGTGGGGAGGGAGGAGAGGTTGTAAAGTCAGCTCCTTGGAGGTGGTTCTTTGTATACTTCCCACGTCTCATTGCCTAGAGGCATTTGGCTCAGATGTTCTTGCTTAAATCCTAGCCTAATTCCAAATCCTATTCCCTAATTCCTTGACTCCTCCTTGTCTGAGTTTCCCACCGGGGCTAGGATCACAAAACTCTGGTCCTTGTGATTTTCCGACCCTTCATTTGCAGATTTTCCTGGCAATTGCTACCGGCCAGTTTAGGCCTTGACCTTGGTCTGTTCTCCCTGTCCCCCTCGACCCCCACCAATGGGCTGCTTGGTTCCACCTATTGTATTTCCATTGTCAGTGCCTTGCCTACATCTAATCTATGGTCTTCCAGTGCTCGTTATACGAGCTTAGACTTAATCTTCTGATCAGCACTTGGAGGTCCTATCAGCCCAGGCACCAATCTTTGCTGAGAACTATTACACATGCCCATTATCTTTCAGGAGGCTTGCGATATAGACTTATAATCCTTATTTTTCGGGGCACCAAAGAAGGCTCGCAGGGATCGAGAAGCTTGCCCAAGGTCACACAACGAGGAAGTGGCAGTCGCTAGGATTAACTGCCAGTTTTGTGGTCCCCAAGCTCATTCTCTTTCTGCGACTACAGGCTTCGGAGGAGGCGTGAAGAGGTTAGAAAGGTGAATGGGTCCGTGTCCAGGCAGAGCAGGCCGGGAGTTTCAGATCTTTACGCTGACCTCAGAGGTAGGGCCCGCTAATGACTGGCATGGACAGGAAGGTCACAAGCGTGAAGGAAGTGGAGGGACAGTCAGGGGAGGTGTCAGCAGAAAGCCCATCACAGTGAACTAATTATGCCGGTCGGGATTTAGAATCAAGACCAACTGCAATATGTCGCCCAGAAATGGGTGCTACGAAAGAGTCGTAATTGGAGCGATGGTTGCCGGAGTCACCTGACCTCTAGGCACAATCCTGTTATTTCCGAGATGTTGAGACACACATGCCGTGGACGTTTGTCGCAGATCTGCCCGCATTCTTGGGCCGGTAATCTTGACCACAACCTCCAGGAAGAAGGAACTCAACATTTGTGAGAAAGGCACAAATGCCGCCTCTCTGGTTCGCTATGAATAGACACGGCTCCGCGTCGCTAGATGATCCTGATGTAACACATCTTTATCCAAACTATGGCTTTTTTTCCTGCCCTAAGTATATGCAGAATAGCTAACATTCTTCCTCTTCCTTTTAGAAGGCGGATTAGTACCACCTGTCTCAGCTAACATTCATGGGATTCAGCAGGAAAAACAGTATTAGGGGAGGAAAGCTCTTTTGAATGCAGTGTTTTAGGATTATTTCTTTGGTTGCTAAACTGCTACCTTTGTATTCAAAGGTGATGAGACGTTTTCTGGCTGGGAGACAGACATCCCAGAAAGGTGTCGAGTTAAAAGAGGGCTGATGAAAAGATCTGAGGCCGAGCCCTTGGAGGAAGGTGAGCGATTGATTGCAGGCATTGCTTACGTTCGCTTCTTACTGTTACAGAAGAGGGAAGAATTGTGATGACCACAATCCTCGCGGCCGCATCCCACCCCTTCTTCTATGGAAGGTATTAACCCAGGGCTCCCATTCCAACTGGATCTTTGCCATCCAGCCCAGGCTGCTCAATGGCTTCTCTGTACAGGAAAAAGGCGGGGGGGAAGGTGCGGCGTGTGGAGGTTCAAAGGGCTGTCTCTGTGCTGGGGGTCCTGAAGTCTTGCTCTTGGATTTGGCATTCAACAGGGATGGCATCATGGACTAGGTATTTAACCTTTGGCTGTCTGCATGTTGCCCTTTTCTAAAAGGGAGATAATGGAATTCTCTTGCAGGAACATTGGAAAGATTAATGAGTTAATGTTTTGTGAAGTGCTTTGAGATTCTAAGATGAAAGGTGCTACATAATAATTATAATAACACTTTGTTCTTACATAGTGCTTTTCTTCCAGGGAGCTCAAACTGCTTTACCAAAATTATTTCATTAATCCTCACGGCATCCCTCTATGGCAGGTAGCAATTATGATCCCCTTTCTCACCTCAGGATTCTGGGGCACAAAGAAATAAATAGACAAGGCCAAGGTCACCCAGGAGCTTGTTGGTAACGTCATGGGCTAAACTCAGGTCTGATTCCTTCATTTACACGTTCATTTATTCATTCATTCACTCATTCACCCAAAATTCACCCACGCTTATATGTCAGATACTTGAGCTATTTGAAACGCGGCGGGGTGGGGGTGGGGGGAGATGACACAAAGTTAAATAGAAATACATCTTTTTGCGATGGAAGAGATTGGATTAGTCCACTTAGACAACTGAATAATTATAAAAAATCTACGTAGAGCAAGCATAACATATGATGGAGTTTACCAGTCCAGAAAAAGAAGTTGGAGACACATGTCCCAGATGAAAGAACGGAACAGCATGATAAGTCTGGGGAGAGAGACCCACTTGGCATGACGGGAGCACAGGGTAACTTGGACAGAAGAGTGGGCTAAGCAATTTGAACTTTATGCCCAAGGCAACTGAGAAGCTTTGGAGGTTGTTCAAGTAGAAGGAACGAGGTCAGCTTTATATTTAGAAGATTAGCTCTGGTGGCTGAGTATTAAGAGGTTTGGATGCAAAAGAGACCTGAGTCCAGGGACCAGGAAAACAGTTCCCCGACTGAAAGTCCAGACCGCTTACGAGGTCATTCTCAATGGCCTGATATGCTAGAGCTCCGGTGTTGTTTTGAAATTCTGCACGTGGTACTTTGATGACAGCTCTCTTTCATGGTTAGGATGTTTTCCCATTTCAAGAAGCATACAGGGGCGCCTGGGTGGCGCAGTCGGTTAAGCGTCCGACTTCAGCCAGGTCACGATCTCGCGGTCCGGGAGTTCGAGCCCCGCGTCGGGCTCTGGGCTGATGGCTCAGAGCCTGGAGCCTGTTTCCGATTCTGTGTCTCCCTCTCTCTCTGCCCCTCCCCCGTTCATGCTCTGTCTCTCTCTGTCCCAAAAATAAATAAACGTTGAAAAAAAAAAATTTAAAAAAAAAAAAAAAAAAAAGAAGCATACAAATGTCTTAAAAAAATCAAATCATCTAGAATGCAGCTTTTCAGTGATGGTACAGTAAGCAACTGTCACTCTTCGGCTCTGAAATCCATCAGGCAAAATGGTTAAGTCGACATCAATTACTTATTATAATAGAAAGAGAGCCTTTGTTACACTATTTGTTAAGTATCTCTCCAAATTAGATACAAGAGAATGATCTTCAATGCAGAAGAGCGTTCGTTTGATTTCACATGATAAACCATTCTGTGATTAGACATATTTATTTTTATTTTTGCCCATCATTATAACTCTATAGTCAATTTGAAGAACAGTTTCTTGATCACTTGTATTTTTCCCCCTTGTCAGACGTCTTTTAAGTGTCTGACAATGAAAACGGTAAAACTATCTTGCCTTCATTAGAGGATCTTAAAATGTTTCTTTTAGGTGTGTATGGATTCGGACCCACAAACTACCTGTGGGACGGAAGAGAAAGGCCCGCTTGAAACTCACCTGTTCTGCATCAGGTCCCTTTATTGTCACTATCCATGGATAGTGGTGAGCTGGGAAAAGTTATAGCCTCAAAATATTCTACAGAATTAAAATCTTGACTAATGGCTGGTTAAACTACTCTTTAAATTTTTTTTAATGTTTATTTTTGAGGGAGACAGAGTGCGAGCGGGGGGGAGGGGCAGAGAGACAAGGAGACACAGAATCCGAAGCAGGCTCCAGGCTCCGAGCTGTCAGCACAGAGTCCGACGTGGGGCTCAAACGCATGAACCGTGAGATCGTGACCTGAGCCAAAGTCGGCCGCTCAACCGGTCGAGCCACCCAGGTGCCCTCGGTTAAACTATTCTAAGCCTTGTGGATGCTCGATAAATGCTCCTTGACCAACTGACAATTAGCTCATTTAGAATTAATACATTTCTTTGAGCAACACTTGTTTTGTAGTGAAGCCATCATATTTGTTCATAAGTTTAACGAGTGTGATCAGTTAGGATAAGCAACGTTGTGCTTCAGTAACAAACATCTCTAAGTATCAGTGACTTTAACAACATAGATTTAATTCTGGCTCCTGCAAAGTTCATCAGGGATCTAAGTGACTCTCAGAGTTCTCCTCCAGGTGACTGCTCTGAACTTTACCTTCCTATGCACATGCATGTCAGGGACTGCAAAGGCAGAACCAGAAAAAATCCACCTGCTGGCCAGTTAAAAACGTTTACAGGGAAGTCCCACTCTTTTCTTCTACTCTTATGACATTAACTAAAGCAAATCACATGGCCAAGCCTCATTTCAGGGGAACAGGGAATGAAACTCCTTTCATGTGCCCAGAAGAGGGGAATTAAATATCAGTGAACAATTTAATATTTGTCCCAGGCTTTTCTGATGGTCTTTGAAAGTTACCGTTTTTTTTTCTTTTTTTTAAATCACCTATGGGGCGCCCGGGTGGCTCAGTCGGTTGAGCGTCCAGCTTCAGCTCAGGTCATGATCTCGCAGTCTGTGAGTTCGAACCCCCGTGTCGGGCTCTGTGCTGACAGCTCAGAGCCTGGAGCCTGCTGCGGATTCTGTGTCCCCCTCCCTCTCTCCCCCTCTCTGCCCCTCCCCCACTCAGGCTCTGTCTCTGTCTCAGAAATAAATAAACATTAAAAAAAATTAAAAAAAAATCACCTATTTCCGTATAACGAAGGTGCACCTTAATATTTGCAAACCACGTTATTTATTATTTGGGGCATTCCTGGAAGACTTACTAGTCCTAATGTCATTGCTTAAATTAAGCCTACGATAGAGAAGTCTTTATTGGTTAACCTCCGTCAACTGATGGTGAAAATGTTAGGGGTAGGGACTAGGTCTGATTGTTTTCTGCCTTCCCACAACGGGACTGGCTGTTGTACAGTGAGCCTAAATGTCTCCCCAGGCCTCGTGGCATGAACGATTTCTACTTCATGTATGCCTGGAAGAAGACATAGGTAACGCATTATTTTCTTTAATGCAAAAAAAAAAAAAAAAAAAAAAAAACCACCTATTTTATCATAGTAGAGTTTAGAAAATTTCTATAGTTGAACTTCTTTTTCAACTTATCTATTTTGAGAGAGACAGAGAGAGAGGCAGAGAGAGAATCCCAAGCCCCCAAGCAGGCTCCACACCATCAATATGGAGCCCGGCATGAGGGTCGAACTCACGGACCGGGAGATTGTGACCGGAGTCGAAATCGAGAGTCAGAGGCTTAACAGAATAAGCCACCCTGCAGCTCCTATAGTTGAACTTCTGATGTGTTTTCTCATCCTACAGGAAGGCAAGCTGAAGTAGAAAACTAAATAATTTCTTGAAAACATTTTTTAACTTCGGGTGGGGTGAGGTGGAATTTGTTTGCGCTTGAAATAGTGAGGAGATTACAAGGAAATTCTACTTTGTAAATGAACTCAGGTAATGAACTAAAGGAAACTTTACACTTCAGGTAGAGAAGCTTAGTCTAATTCAGTATAATTGCAGAATCACTAATAAAGCTGTGCATTTCCGATGTTTGTTAAATTTACCTTTAAGTGTCTTAAATCCATGAAAAGGCTAAGCTATAATAAAATTCTTAAGATTTCACATACTTGTTTGCTCCTTGAATTTTATTCCCATATGACCAGTAAGTCCTTCTAGTATATTTAAAATAATTCCTCTTCCTCATTGGCAAGAATATCCTTGGAACGTTTTCAGCACGTCCCCCTCTATTAGCTACGATCTTTGTTTGGTATTTATGATCTTCCTCATGTGTTCATTGCCCCATTTCTACAAGCTTCTGGCCACCCACTGATGTATCTGAATCATTCGGATGCACAGGCAGTAAACCCCACTGTTACGTGACGTCGGTTAGGTTCTTCGTGTGAAGCACAAACAAAATAGTGTTTTCTTTTTTCTCCTACTACTTTAGAACCTCAGCATCTTCAACTCTTTGGATTCTCCTACATCTGCATTTTGGATCATTTGCTACCGATGTCTTGCTCTTTATAAAGAGCCTTTCTTTTGGTTTCCATGCTAGGTCAAATGAGTTCCCTTTTGGTATATCTGAGGGCACCAGGGAATTTTCCTTCTTTATTTTCCCTCCTGGATCCTGAAAGCAGATAAGGGGTCACGGAAGAATGCAGAAGGCAAGTGGAAGCTACCTTTTTTTGAGTAGGCACCAAGGATCGAGTGGTGAAGTCAAATATTTCAGGAATGCCATGGTTTTGAAAGGACGCCCTTTCCAGCTCCTTGCAGTGGGTATGCCCTTGCGTGTAGTTCAAGTAAGAGAAGTTGCGTGAGGAATTCTAAGGGAGGAAGAAGGGAAGCAGTCCTAACATGCACACCATTGCTTCAGGGTGTTTGCTTGCTTAAAAGTTCTTGTCACAATGACTGGGTACCTCGGAGTGACCAAGGTTGCTGGCATGGGAGTGGACACACGGGTAGAAAAGGCAGAAAGAGTGAATTCAGGAGATTATAGGCAGTCAAGGATTCCTACTGAAGACTGAAAGGTTGTCAGATGCTGCCTCAAGGGCATTCTATTTAAAAAAAATTTTTTTTTCAACATTTATTTATTTTTGGGACAGAGAGAGACAGAGCATGAATGGGGGAGGGGCAGAGAGAGAGGGAGACACAGAATCGGAAACAGGCTCCAGGCTCTGAGCTATCAGCACAGAGCCTGACGCGGGGCTCGAACTCACGGACGGCGAGATCGTGACCTGGCTGAAGTCGGACGCTTAACTGACTGCGCCACCCAGGCACCCCAAGGGCATTCTATTTTAGCAACAACTCTGGCCATGTCATTTTTAGAGTTGCCTCATCTGCTGTTTGGGTGGGATATGGGATGCATGGAGATACAGAGGCTAAAAGGTCAAAGCTTCTAAGCTGTTTTGCGATTTTTTATTTATTTTTATTTATTTTAAATTTGTTTTGAGAGAGAGGGAGAGTGCAAGCAGAGGAGGGACAGAGGCAGAGGGAGGGAGAGAATCTTAAGCAGCCTCCACACCCTTGCACTGAGCCTGAGCGGAACTCGATCCCACAACACCCAGGTCACGACTTGAGCCGAAATCGAGAGTCGGACACTTACTGACTGAGCCACCCAGGCGCTTCTGTTTTGTGATTTTTTTTTTAAACAAAAGACACATTTATTTGTGTTTCCAAATTAGTGTGTATTAGAAGAGTAGTTTCTGGGGCGCCTGGGTGGCTCAGGCGGTTAAGCATTTGACTTCATCTTAGGTCACGATCTCACTGTCCATGAGCTCGAGCCCCGGGTCAGGCTCTGTGCTGACAGCTCAGAGCCTGGAGCCTGCTTCAGATTCTGTGTCTTCCTCTCTCTCTGCCCCTCCCCTGCGCGCACTGTGTCTCTGCCTCTCAAAAAGTAAATAAACGTTAAAAAAAAGAAAAACAAAAGAAAAGTAGTTTCTCGGTGAAGACCTCCGGAGCTGGCTGAATGAGTGTACATATATTTTATGTTGTGTTAGGTTATATTTTATCCTTATGCACATTGTATTATGTTCTGTCTTTTTTTTTAATTTATTTTTTGAAGGAGAGAGAGAGACAGAGCATGAGCGGGGGAGGAGCAGAGAGAGAGAGAGGGAGACATAGAATTCAAAGCAGGCTCCAGGCTCTATGCTATCAGCACAGAGCCCGATGCTGGGCTCGAACCCACAAACCGTGAGATCATGACCTGAGCCGAAGTCAGACGCTCGACCGACTGAGCCACCCAGGCGCCCCTGTCTTTTTTTTCTTTTCACTTCACGCTCGTTCATATCTTCTGCACGTCGATATAATCCATGTACTGGTCATTTGAATAGCTACGTGTGCCGTATTTAGTGAAGCTACCCCATTTGGGTTGGCTTGTAGCTAAATTTTAGAGTTGGTGATCTTTCTGATTTTACAGACTGTCTAAATTTACATAATGTAATGTAAAGTGTTTACGTTGGTGTCTAAATTAGATACTGGCTAAAGGTTGCCCTCTTTTTCTTCTTCTTCATTCCCAATTGCATACAGCCCCAAACTCTGAGATTTCTGACTCCCAGTGCTCATCTCCAAACTATCAATCCCAAGAAGGTGATTTTCATGTAATAATTTTCTGCTCATAGTTTTAACCTCTTTTGGTGCATTTCTATTATTTCTTTGTCCTTACTGGTGGTTGCACCAGCTCCCAGTTTAATATCATTTGCACATTTCATTAATATGTGGCTTACTCCCTCTTCGAGATCCTTAATAAAGATGTTAAATTAGATTGTATCTGACATTGACCCCTGGGGCACTGCAGTGCTTTAACGGTATCCCGTTTTCCTGTCTGCAGTGCATAGAATTCTTGCAGAATGCACGAGGCACAGCTTCAACCTGGGATAAATCTTCAATTTTAATTCTAAAGCAGAAGTCAAGTCATGTGGTTTGGGATAACTTGACATTGGCAGAACAGACTTGTAGTTGCTAGGAAGTCATATTTTAGCAATTAAATACAGGTTTGCCAGAATTGTATGTCAGATTGCCAATCTGCTGACAATTACAAGAGATAGTCTCTCTATCCTGCTTAATACGCTTCAGTCAAAACTGAGAAGGGGCTTGTTTTCCAAAATGAAACTCGACTTTTTTTTTTTTTTTTTTTTTTTTTTTTTTCATTTCGTGGCTGGCCATCACCTTTTGCCAGCTTTTGAACAGCATGCTTCTTCTGTGTTTCACAG
The DNA here is from genome assembly GCF_018350155.1 of Leopardus geoffroyi. Classification (NCBI taxonomy): domain Eukaryota; kingdom Metazoa; phylum Chordata; class Mammalia; order Carnivora; family Felidae; genus Leopardus; species Leopardus geoffroyi. The sequence continues at coordinate 14,752,839 of NC_059337.1, read as the reverse complement.
CAGATGTATTAATCTAATGGTTGTACCGATACACCTAGATAGACAGGCTTCAGGGGAACATACCAGGTGCCCCGCTGAGAATCCGGACATGAAATCAACTTTGAAATTTCAAGAATTTACTAAAATTTCTTCTTCCAAATTGGAAACGTTTATTTTTTTTTTTAATCGAGAAGGTATACTACCATATGATATTCTTGGCACAAAACTTAACTCTCTCGTTGTACTTGGTTTAATTAGATAAATATATTTATATCAGATGCAAGTTTTTCAAATAAGCTATAAAATATTATCTTCAAAATGGGTCTCTGCGACCCCCCAAACACCTAGTGACTATGGTTAAATGGAATATATTCTTCAATTATATCACCAGAAAGCCTTCTAAAATCACTGCAACTGATCCAAGAGTTTAAAAGTCCTATGTTAGACATTGTCATCAATTTCTCTTATTATACTTTACATGTATAAAGTCAACTTCCTTTGTTTTGCAGAAATGTTTTGCTCTCGTCTTGGACATACACATTGTATTTGTCTGCCTGGACTGCGGTAACAAGATATCTTAGTCTGGGTGGCTTCAATTAAAGAAGTTCATTTCTCACAGTTGGGGCCTGGGAAGTCCAAGATCAAGGCACCAGGCAATTTGATTCCTCAGTGAGGACTCTTTTCCTGGCTTATACACAGCTGCCTTCTCATTGTGTCCTCACATGGAGGAGAGGGAGGACAAGCTCTCCTTGCTGTCACTTCTTACAATGACATTAATCCCATCAGGGGGATCATCTAAACCTTCATGACATCATCTACACCTAATAACCACCCATCTCCAAATACCATACCATGAGGGCTGGGACTGAATATGAATTTTTTTTTGGTGGGGAGGCAACATACACAGCCTAGGGTACCTATTAAGTTAATCTTATTTTTAGTTTCCAACAGAAAAAAAAAAAATAGGATTGAGACAACAAATATAACCAGAACTTGAAGTTGGCTTTGTAAATACAATTTTTCGTATCTGGAAGCACAACTAAAATTACGTTTCAGCACCGATCACAGAAGGCCATCTTGCTGTATGAGGTGACGGAAGAAAGATGTTCTGCTCTCAGGGGGGTTCACGCTTTCAGAAGTTTCTCAAACATGTAGTGATTCCTAACGTCTTGGAAGGGACACTTTTCGCCCACTTAGCTCATCCCGTTTGGGAACCTGAACGTCTAAGAGAGATTCTTTTCTCACCTGCTACCCCCCCCCTTTGCCTCACCCGTACCCCATGAAGAATCACTGGCCTCACCTACTTTAAGAAGTAGATGATGGGGGCGCCTGGGTGGCGCAGTCGGTTAAGCGTCCGACTTCAGCCAGGTCACGATCTCGCGGTCCGTGAGTTCGAGCCCCGCGTCAGGCTCTGGGCTGATGGCTCAGAGCCTGGAGCCTGTTTCCGATTCTGTGTCTCCCTCTCTCTCTGCCCCTCCCCCGTTCATGCTCTGTCTCTGTCTGTCCCAAACATAAATAAACGTTGAAAAAAAAAATTAAAAAAAAAAAAAAAAAAAAGAAGTAGATAATGGCCCAGGCAGCTTAGGCAATAAACGAAAGTGGAGCAATCAGGTAGTGTAATGGAATATTTCATCCAATGCTGCTTGGTTGGGTGGCTTTTGGTGGTAGGATTTCGATAGTTTCCTAAATTCCTGGCTTCTATTTTGGGTGAATGATTGGCCATAGAGCATCTCATTACGTCCTCCTGACCCCAGGCATCTAACAGTTTAGCTGACAAGACGAGAGTTGTCTAGAAGAGGAATTAGAATCACACGAGATGTATCGTTTGATGCTCACTTATGCAACACAGAGAAGGGCTCAGGCAGTGTGACGGGAGTTAATGTTCCCCAGAGCCTTACATTCGGCTCTTGGCTTCTCTTATATTCTCTTTGCTGGCTTCTGTGTCTGTATATTTGTCTAGAGTCCATTGCCTTGACTTCTACACTGTTTCATCCAACTGTCTATGATTGCCGCCTGAAGACCCACGATGACGAGAGTGCCCCAAGTTGATGATTGGGCTTTCTCTGTCACTCTGTCCTGTGAGGTGGGGGCTCAGCACACTTCTTGGCGGGGAGGGGGCGTAATTTGGTCTTTATAAGCAAACCAGTCTATTAGGGACTGAATGTGTCTCCCTCAAATTCATATCTTAAAACTCTCAACGCCTCTGTGATAGCATTTGGAAAGTGGGGACTTAAGGAGGTAATCAGGATTAGATTCGGTCATGACAGTGGTGTCCCGATGGTAGGATTAACACATTTATAGAATGAGAAAGAGACAGAAGGTCTCTGTTCCTCTCCTGCCGTGTGAGGAAACTACAAAAAGACAGCCCTCTGCAAGCCAGGAAGAAGGTCTTCCAGAGAACCTGATGATGCCGGCACCTTGATCTTGGACCTCCAACCCTCCAGAATTGGGAGAAGTGAATGTTTTCGTTTAAGCTGCCCAGTCTGTAGTTTCTATTTATAGCAGCCCCCAACTAAGACACAGTCAGTGTGCAAATGTGGCTATAAGCGTTACAGCTTCTGTCTGCTGCGGAATTGTTAGGCAATTAATTTGAAGGCACTTTTGGTTAAGTTCATATGACAAAGCAGAAATTGCCGGCTGTTCGACAACCGCTACGGAGGTTAGGATCCTCTGTTGCGATTTCCAACAATTCCACCTTGCAAAACGGAAATGTTCCTGCTGTGACTTCTTTATTCTTCCGTCCTTGGAAGGCGAAGTTCCAAGTCCAAATGTTTCCCTCTGGTTCCTGGCAATGTACAAACTCTATTTATTTTATTGTTTTTTTTTTTTAAGTTTATTTATTTTGAGAGGGAAAGTACAAGCGGGGGAGGGCCAGAGAAAGAGGGAGACAGAGAGAGAATCCCAAGCAGGCTCCGCACTGACAGCATAGAGCCCAATGTGGGGCTTGAACTCACAAACCTTGAGATCATGACCTGAGCTGAAATCAAGAGTCAGGCGCTTAACTGACTAAGCCACTCAGGCAGCCCTGGACAAACTCTTTATATACTGAGGCCTTGGGGAAGAATGCCCAGAGCTGGTCTCTTATCTGGCATTTTCCAGGGAACAGAAAAAGCAGCAGAGAGAGGTATTCCTCTCTACCTTAGTATAAACCATGACTGGCTTTTTTCCTTCACGTGGTGTCTCCCCACTTGTCAGAATTAAGTAGAATATCATAAACAGTATTTTTCTTAGATCTTATGTTTATCCTACTTCAACGTTAGAAATCTACTTATAATTATTAGTTAGTACAAATAATGGAACGTACGATGTAGCTGTAATATTCTATTTAATACGCTTTTAAGAGTAGATAGTATTGTTACCATGTAAATGCCATTCTAGTCCTTAAGCTGAAATGATTCTAAAATTATACAAAAAATAATGTAGCAAGTCAATTCTTGACGCAACCAATAGATTCACACCAAAGAGAAATCCATTATTAAAAACGACTTCTCAGGGCGCCTGGGTGGCTCAGCCAGTTAAGCGACAGACTCTTGATTTCAGCTCAAGTCTTGATCTCAGGATACTAAGTTCAAGCCCCGCGTCGGGCTCCCCACTGGGCCTGATGCTTACTTAAAAAAAAAACCAAAACAACAACAAAAAAAACCTTTTCTCTTAGATTTTTCTAGTTCACAAACTACCTAACTTGTATTTTTCCCACTCGGCCTTAAAATGAAATATCACCGAAAAGTAATGAGAAGCATGGCCTTGATTTTGAATATGTGCGGTAGGGGACAGAGACCTCTGATGGATATAGAAATAACAGAATTGTGCACAGAAAGACACATACCATGAGTGCGGGCAAGGGCATAAACCAGCCGCTGGCTGTCCCTTCCACCTTGGGCAAGAAGCCCAATTGTAGGATCGTGGTTATTGCATTTGTTCAGAGGGGTTGATCACACTTACTTTGTCTACCTTGTAGGGTGTCTGTGTTGATCGTCTATAAAACACACAAGCCAGGTTGTGTCATTGTCCTTGCACTGAAGTTTGTTTCTGAATCTCCTGATGGCTTCCCACAAGTCTTTGAACAGACGGCACATTCTTACCATGACCTCAAGGCCTGGCATGATTTGGCCCTCTTTCTTTCCCTTGCCGGGCTCCTCTCTGACAACGCTCCTTGATTATAACTTCCTTTCTGCCTGACTGGCTTTCTTTTAGAAGCCTGAATTCACCTCAGCATTCCTCCCTAAAGAGGGACCTCTGACATCCTGAGCTAGATCTTCGCCCCTTCCTTATATCCCATATTAAGTCCAGCCCCTCTGACATCAGATACTAGGTCTCTCCCCTCCTCTCTGACATCCTGCACTCAGTAAGGGCCGTCTGACATCCCAAGCCAGGTCAGGAACCCCTGCCATGTGTTGGCCAAGCCCCCTGCATCCTTCTTCAGGGACTCACCTCAGTCAGAAATACCTTCATTCTGTATCTAAATGACATGATATTGGATTAAGATTGATCTTTCCTCCGGACTGTCATCTCCACCAGGGCAGGGTCAATCCTCCAGAACCCAGCAGAGTGCATCGCACAGAATGCGTTCGAAGTGACGGAAGGAAGGGAACAAGATGATGCCGGCGATAGCCCATCTGAAACTTCGTGTGTGTGAACTGATTAACTACAGAAGCATGAGTGTAGACCCTCTTTTTGAAGACAGCCTCACGAGTAGAGCTGGACCCATGGGCCGCCTGGACGAGTCTTCCGGGCGAAATGTGAAGGATTTGTAGTGCACTTCTCCACGATCTCGGAATTTGTAATGTTAAGTGCCTGAGTGTTCTTTCTATTACCAAGGAAACTCATCAATCACAAATACCGGAAGTAGAAGATGCTTCAATGAAAATGAAATTCCAATAATATGTATATTTGCTGTCCAAATAGTCACCTTTCTTATTTTGAAGCCAAATGCTTTTCCAAACTCTGTATTTCACATTTAAAAATAATATTTGCATTTTAGATCTCAACAGTAGTTAACATCTGAAGGATTCGAGAGGAATTGTTCTAGCTGATAAGCATTGGATTAAACTTGCAGAAACATTTTTTTTTTTTTATCTGATGATCTTCATCACGGTGGATCTGTCTAGGTTTTAGCGTGAATCGAGTTTTCAAAGTACTGTAGACAGAGGTAAGAAGATACGGCTTTTGAGCTCTGAAGTAATTTTTGGGTTATCAAGACTTATTTAAAGCTTATTTGGCACAAATCAGTTTAAAACTCAGTCTTAAATCTTTCTTTAAAAATGAATACTATGGGGCGCCTGGGTGGCGCAGTCGGTTAAGCGTCTGACTTCAGCCGGGTCACGACCTCGCGGTCCGGGAGTTCGAGCCCCGCGTCGGGCTCTGGGCTGATGGCTCAGAGCCTGGAGCCTGTTTCGGATTCTGTGTCTCCCTCTCTCTCTGCCCCTCCCCCGTTCATGCTCTGTCTCTCTCTGTCCCAAAAATAAATAAACGTTGAAAAAAAAAATTAAAAAAAAAAATGAATACTCAGTAAAACCATGAGATTTTAAGGCAGAAGAAGATCTATTTAAACGTATGGATGAAAGTTGCTTCTATTAAACTGAAATTCCCTTACGGAAGACTTTTATCATGAGACCATCTCATGAGAAAACTGAGGTAAAAATAACATTTCCTGTCAAATCTATACACGCATATGAAGTTGTCTGTTGGCTCAGCATGACGACGGACAAAATAAAACCAAGCATTCTGAGCTAGAAGTTCAGAGATACCACTTTTAGAGAATTCACAGATTAAGTGCAGGGCTATTCTAGAGGGAAGGCATGAGTTTTACAGACAAGACTTTTTTTTTTTTTTTCCTTAATAGGTGGTCAATTGGTGCAACAAGTGAAATAGCACAATTGCAGAGGTAAACAGAGAAGCTAAGAAAGAGGGTGCCTATGTATTTTTTTTTCCTTCTGTAAAGTTCAGATCATGCATCATCTCTAATGAGCTTGATAAAGCACAGCAAGGCGAATGTCCCATAATTCATCATGTTTCCCATTTCAAAAGTGACAGGTAACCTAAGGGAAAAAGTCTTTATTTTGTAACAATAAAAAAAAAAAAAAAAAAAAGGAGGCAAGATATTCACACTGGAACCAATATCTGCAATAGAACCCTTACAATACACGTCAAATATAGCACGTGGTCTTGTTATGTTGGGCACGTGTCTGGTTAATGCTGTACCCAAACTTCCCATTAGTGCCCGTAAGCAAAACACTGGATTTTTCCGTTTAACCCAGATGGAGGAGAAAAATAAGTTTCTTTAGAAATCTCCTCGGATGGTGAGGCATAATGTGCTGGTATTGTGTGAAACAGAAGTAACGTTTCCGGTTGTTGGAAAGGTACCGTGAACGTTCACCTCGTTTTGTTACACGGTACAACATAAAGCCCTGAAAGATCTGAGTGAAATTCATTCTGTAAAGAACCAGTATAGACTTAGAACAGTTTTCTGAGGTTGCTCGCTTGTTTCTAAAAATGGTCCCCCAACATACTATCTCCAACAATGCATCTCTTTTTGTTTCAACCATTCCCTTCAGAGATCATTCGTATATATTGGGGCGCCCGGGTGGCTCCGTCGGTTGAGCGTCCGACTTCGGCTCAGGCCATGATCTCACGGCTCGTGAGTTCGAGACCCGCGTCGGGCTCTGTGTACAGCTCGGAGCCTGGAGCCTGCTTCTGCTTCTGTTCTCCCTCTCTCTCTCTCTGCCCCTAACCCACTCACCCACTCGCATTCTGTCTCTGTCTCTCTCAAAAATAAACATTAAAAAAATTATAAAAAAAGAAGTCATATATGTGTGTGTGTGTGTGTGTGTGTGTGTGTATAAACAGCGACCTGACCATCTTAGGCCTCATACAGAGAAAACGGTTGGTAATCAACTGGACGTAATCACATCTTTCTAATGGCTCAAGTATTCTGCCTTATCTGCAAGTAAGCAAGGGAGGATGAGACGTGGTTTGGATCCTATAAGAAAAATAAAAGCTACCGCTGAAAAGCAATGCTAACTTTTACAATATCCCCAAACTACAAACCAGCCTCCGATCGCAAAATATACCACTTTTTACAATGACTAAAGAAGGCAATTTGTCTTTATTAAGGAGTTTAAGGATCATGTTTATTTGAAGTTATTATCTGCGCAGCGAGGTACAAGTAACAGAAATGCTGTGCGGGGCGGGGGGCGGGGGAAAGTGGCTGTTTTTGTTTAGAATACAGGGAGTATATTGACACAAAGATTTTAATTTTTTTTTTTTTTTTTCAACGTTTATTTATTTTTGGGACAGAGAGAGACAGAGCATGAACGGGGGAGGGGCAGAGAGAGAGGGAGACACAGAATCGGAAACAGGCTCCAGGCTCTGAGCCATCAGCCCAGAGCCCGACGCGGGGCTCGAACTCCCGGACCGCGAGATCGTGACCTGGCTGAAGTCGGACGCCCAACCGACTGCGCCACCCAGGCGCCCCGACACAAAGATTTTAAATATGGAAACACGTTTGGTTCTCATTAATGACAATTGACAAAGACCCTGCATCTTCACGTTGGGGTGCTCAGGGCCAAGGGCTTCAGGGTTAAGGTAGTGACTGCCCTCTGTATCGTTCTTTGCCTGTTAGAATATGTCATATTTGGTAGATCTAGGGGCAAAAAAGTCCTGTCAGAGTCATAGCAATTGAATAGAGGCATCGTTGCAGAGTAAATTTCATCATTGTTACATCCTTATTGTCAGTCTTTGCTTCGTGGCCTTCCAGGGGGAAACAGCCCAATCTAGTCGCCACTGAATAATTAACATGCCAAAGCGTATTTTATGCAACTTGTGGGTTTTTTTTTTTTGGTACTCAAGAAGAGTTTGGCTTCTCTCTCCCGCCTTTGAGTTTTTTAACAGGAGGGAAAATGATAAATACAATCAGGTAAATATACCTGGGCAACTCAAATTTATTTTCTATGAAGAGTCAAGAATGGAGTTTCTCCCCCGCAAGTGTATTGACCTGTGTTGTTGCCCAAAGGAGCATACTTTGAGGTCTATGACATATGTTTTCATTCTCCCTGCTCTCTCAGCTGGAAGTTGAAACTCCCTTACTGGCTCCCGCTCCTGCCTCTCCTATTACTTTAGGGTTATGGCAGGGGATGAGATTGATAGGTTTTACCCAAGGGGAATGATCAGTGAAATGCCATTCTTATCTCAGGGTCTGGGGACATTTTCCATTATTGCCAAACACCTGCCTGACGAGTTTTCCAGTACTCGAGTCAAAGAAAGACATTTGGGTGACTGTAGTGTCTAGGCTTGAATTTGCTACACTTTTTGGCATTTTGGCTTTTCCTTCTGATCCCCTTTCCTGCCCAGAGACCATTATGTTCTTTCTTTTTGGAGAGGAAACTTTTTTTTTAAGTTTATTTATTTATTTTGAGAGAGCACGAGGGGGAGGGGCAGTTTATTTACTTACTGGGGGGGAGGTGGGCAAGAAAGAGAGAGAGAGAGGATCCCAAGCAGGCTCCACACGGTGAGCGCAGAGCCCTATGCGGGGCTCGAACTGAAGACACCGCGAGATCACGACCTGAGCTGAAAACAAGAGTCGGACGCTTAACCGACTAAGCCACCCAGGTGCCCCTAGAAAAGAAACTTTTCAATTTCAACCTAAGGTTATCCTTGGCTTATTAAATCTTTCCCCTAATGTCCTACATAATTTCTTTTATTTATTGATATCCATATCTTTTTTTTTTTTTTTTAATTTTTTTTTTTTTTTAATTTTTTTTTTTTTTTCAACGTTTATTTATTTTTGGGACAGAGAGAGACAGAGCATGAACGGGGGAGGGGCAGAGAGAGAGGGAGACACAGAATCGGAAACAGGCTCCAGGCTCCGAGCCATCAGCCCAGAGCCCGACGCGGGCTCGAACTCACGGACCGCGAGATCGTGACCTGGCTGAAGTCGGACGCTTAACCGACTGCGCCACCCAGGCGCCCCGATATCCATATCTTTTGACAGATGTTTATCTTGCTATCCCTTCAGTGAACAAAGTCTGAGGGATTTACCTTTTACCATTCTTAGAGAATCAGTGATTCCGACCATTACTTTTATTAAATTATATATATATATATATATATATATACACACACACACACGTATATATATATATGTATACACACACACACACGTATGTATTTCTCAGAGGCTTCGAAATCATGGGGCACTGCAAAATGGTTTTCGATCCACCCCTCCAGATCCCCATGGAAATTGAACTGAAATTTACAACCCAGGTTTTCAAAAAGAAGGGGCAATAACAGTCTGCGTTTTTCAGTCTACTACATAATATTAAGATTCGAATAAATTTTAACAAACATGGCTGAGTTCAACGTCCGGTGGAAAAGGATCCATTGGGACACGAGGTGACAGTGTCCCTCGACAAAGTAAGCCGAAGAGAGTGCTTTATGTACCTCTTTCTTTATGGGGTTAGACTGACCTGGCTGACAGGGTCCCCACAATTTCAGTAAAGACAAATCAGTGCTTTTTCGGGTGTGAGGGGGAGGGCTGGAGAGACACCCTTGATAAGGGTGCAATCCACTAGTTGAAATGATGCTGTTATCTGGTCTCTCTCCCATATAATCACGGCCGCTAGACCTTTCTATAGTGTTTCTGTCTTTTGTTTTTGGTTAATGCTTCCTCAGCCAGATCTGCCAAAGGGTTATCGTCAGCCAGCCAGAGAAAGCTTGTGTCCCAATAAGATGTCACCGGTGACATAAGAGACTGTTAACAACTGAGAACAAACTGAGGGTTGATGGGGGGTGGGAGGGAGGGGAGGGTGGGCGATGGGTATTGAGGAGGGCACCTTTTGGGATGAGCACTGGGTGTTGTATGGAAACCAATTTGACAATAAATTTCATTTATTAAAAAAAAAAAAAAAAAAAAAGATGTCACCGGTGAGGGTTTGGCCTTAGCGCTCTTCGGCCGCCTTGGTAACTTCATCACTCTCTGAGGTGTGGTGTGAATGTAGAACATAAAACCCAACAGTGACTGGAGGGCATGTTTCTTAAGCCGAAAGTGGGGGCCTTTAGGCTGAGACTGGCAAGCTTTGGAACCTCAGTCGGCATTTCGTTGGAAAAGAGCTCATACAGTCTGTGTGGTTCATGCTTGCTAATCTCTGAATGGTTCTTGAGCGGAGCCTTCAAGGTTTCCTTGGCTCCCCTCCTTCCCTGCTTTGATACCAACGAGAGTAAAAAGAAGAGAGCAACTCACTGTGGTCGAGTCTAGAATGTCACATCCAAGAAGAAAAGGCAAAAAGACGACCGAGCGTTATTTCTGGCTTTAGGATTTGGGGACTTACCACATATTTGAGCTTCTGTTAATTCAGGAGATGACGCTCATAACCTAGCAAAATATCTCTGTTGTTTAGCAGAAGGCAAATGATCTGGCAAAAACGTATCAGGCGGTAGATATCCCTTAGATGAACTTGGGAGGGAACGGAGCCCAGCCAACGTGTTGTAAAATAAAAAGCAGGTACTTTAAAATTTTCTTTCGTGTTGAAACTTAGGTTAAAACTGAATTTGTTTGGTGTTTCTAGACAAAGCACAGGACGGCCAAATGGCTTAGCCTTCCTGGGTGGAACTAAGGGACGGATGGTCAAGTAACTGTTTAAAGATGCTTACAAGAGAGGTATTTATTTCAATCAGGACAACGACTTCTGTGAAAGCCCTTTCTTTTCTTCTTAGCATCCTCCGCCCCATGTTCTTCCTGGGTATCAGAAAGTGGGATTCAGGTTCGGGCCTGCTGAGCGAAAGGAACACTTGGTCTTTCCATTTAAAGCAACTGGATTTTTGCTATTCGAATGTAGGAAACCTAATTACACCCTGGTAAATTCTCTTCAGTCTACCAAACACAGAAAAAAAAAAAAAAAAAAAACAGTGACAGAATCTGAAAGGCGAGAAAAGAGAAAAGAGTCCCTAAGACCTAATGAATCCAAACTAAACACCTCTCCACAGAAATGTCAAACATTTCTCTTAGCACAAAACAAGGCTTAAAGAATTCCCTGCTTTTGTCTCTGGCCTAATTCCTTAAGCAGAGAGGGGGATTTTCCTCTGGGAGTGTTATTTCACAAAGAACGAAACAGCAAATAAACAAAAGACTCTCAAAGAGAGAGAGAGTATAAATAAAATTCATGACTCTTTAAAGAGTTTACACTGAAAGAATGTGGGGGGATTATTTACAATTAAAGCATAGCCCCCGGAATACAGTTATTATATATATAAAACAAAGAATACGAGTTCATTCCATTTTGTTCACAGGAAAGTGCACCTGGCTGCCCTGAGTTTAAAAAAAAAAAAAAAATCACGAAACTTCATTTTCTCAAGATCTTTTCATTGTTATTTTTGCTGTACCTACGTGTAAAACTTCTTAGACAACGAACAGAGCATTTTTGAATTTATGTATACCTTCTTTTTGACATATCGCCATTTGATTAAAAAAAAAATCACGTTGGAAGGCGAAGTTCCAAGAAAAAGTTTTGTCGTGTATCTGTTTAAGAGGAATTTTTGCACATTTTAACACTTGGAAAATGAGTGTTTTCAGCCACAAGAATAGTCCTCGGTTGAACAAAGGAAAAGTTACAAGCTCTTAAGGAAAAAGTTGGAATTTCCCAAGAAGCAGGAGAAAGAACAGATTTTAAAACTCTCTGGTTTCCTGGCAAATCATATGATCACACAATGGGGTCGTTAATAACAGAAATGAGGGAAGGGGTAAGGTGAATACAAATCAAACCCAAGATTTCGGTATTAATGTAACAGGCAGACAGAAATAAATGGTTATTAAGATAAGAAGCAGAGGCCAAAGAAACCACTTGATTATAAATTATAGAGCAATTAGTTCTCTTTTCAAGTGTGTGTGTGTGTGTGTGTGTGTGTTTATGAGGTATTTGAATTCAAGTTTCAGTGTGACTTAAAAAAAAAAAAAACAACAAAAAAACACAGCTGATGATAATGTTAAAAGCCAGGAAGCAAGGATCCTGTGGAGCAAATGGAGTTTAAAGGTAGAGTTCTAGTAAAAGTATGGTCTTCTTGAAAGCTTAAGTGATGGGCCTGGGAGATGGGGGGGGGGGGGGGCGAGGATTTAAGCACGGGCAGAAGTCTACAGCAAAGTTTAGATTGAGTCTTATCCTGACGTGCCTGTCTCAGTGGAATATCTGAAACATTTGGCCCCACGAGATTAAAAGAACGGTGCTTATATATAGCATCTGCTACCCCCCTCCCCAATTCCAACTTTGCTACTAATAAAATTCAGCTCTATGGAAAAGAATTTGAATTCCAGCTGGGCAGTTTTCAAAATAAGATGAAAAGTTAAGCAGGCAATTGGTGTGTATTTAGGGCTCAAAACACCTTGCCCCCTAGAAGACTTGAAGGGCTTAATCCCTTCTCAAGATAATCCACTAAAGAGCATCCTTCATTATGATGTTAAAAGCAAGGATCAGTGCTGGGGAGTCTAACAATAGGACAGGGGGCTTTTCAGTCCCAACCACATTCTTCCTAGGTTAGAAACAGAAACTGATGTGATTCCAGCAGAAAAATAGAGCAGGACTTTTCTCTTATGTTAAATATTCAGATGGAAGGAAGGCGGTGGGCAGGGGTGTGGGGGGGGGGCGGGAATCTTACCACATTAACGAAAGTCCTCATTGGGTAGTTTTTCTTGGAGAATTAATATTTTGGATTATTTTAAAAACTGTGTCCTCTCGGGAGAGGATGACAACAGTTTTAACTCAACAGTCACACAATTTGGAGGCGATTTTGATTTCGTGCAGAAGCACATTTTTTGATGAAACCATACTCAGTTACCCCTTGCCTCTCCATTCACTGCACCCCCCACCATGATGTAGTCCACGGACACAAAACTCGCTGTAAACTATTCACCAAAGAGCCTAGCTGAAGTGATCTGGTCCCTATTTGATCCTGTGAGGCATTATGTTTTAAGTTTATGGTCTCAGATTTTATTTCCCAAAGTGTCCTAATCATTTCCCATGAATGAGAAGATATCTAATATCTAATATATAATAACCAAAGTAGTGTCTGTAAACAAATGAATCTTAAAAACTTGATTTAAAATTTTGTTTTTATTATGTTTTCGTATATTTCATAGTATTGGTAATACAACTTACTGTTTGTTGTTGCTTTCAAAATATTGTGAAAGAAGGTGGTTTCAAAAATAATAAAAGGACACCCATAAAAATCTTTCATACAAGCCCATATCTTAGGTAAATCAGGATGGCAAAAGTTGGCTAGCCCAGGCTATAAGAAATATTTTCTGTTTTCCCTTTTCCTCCCCCATTTGTAATGTGTAAGTGCAATATTTTTTTAGGCATATTTGTTTTAAGGAATTCTTCATCCTTACCCAAACTGAAAAAAAAAAAAAAACCAGGAAAGATTAAAAAAAAATTTTTTTTAACGTTTATTTATTTTTGAGAGAGAGACAGAGAGTGAGAGTGGGGGAGGGTCAGAGAGAGAGGGAGACACAGAATCTGAACCGGGCTCCAGGCTCTGAGCTGTCAGCACAGAGCCCAACGTGGAGCTCGAACTCATGAACCGTGAGATCATGACCTGAGCCAAAGTTAGACACTGAACCGACTGAGCCACCCTGGCACCCCAAGATTTTTTTTAAAGCGTATTTGGGGCGCCTGGGTGGCTAGTCGGTTAAGCTTCCGACTTCGGCTCAGGTTATGATCTCACAGTTTGTGAGTTCCAGCCCCGCATCGGGCTCTGCGTTTGGAGCCTGCTTCAGATTCTGTGTCTCCCTCTCCCTGTCTCTCTCTCCCTCTTCCCTTCCTCCACTCATGCTCTGTCTTTCTCTCCCTCAAAAATAATTAAAAACATTAAAAAAAAAAAATAAAGTGTGTTTGAAGTGGAATCAACTGCGACTCATGCATGTGTTTATGTGTTTTGTCTTCCGTGAACTCTTTTGTGTCCCTAGGTGGTGTTCCAGGCATCTGGGCTCTGATGCCCCTGAGCTGTGGTGACAGCCCTCGAGGGGCCAAAGGTGGCCAAGCACAGTTCTGGAAGGGTGTGACTGAGCCTGTGTTGGGAGGGGTGGTAATCACCAGAGCTGGAAGAGAAAGAGGCAAGGGTTGCTGTCATTGGGATTTGGATGGGTTGAAAGAGCCATCCAGCAACACTGGTAAGACAAAGAATTTGAAAGGGAGAAAGTATGAATGCCAAATAAAGAGAAGCCCTTGAAATGTGGCCAAAGACCTATATTATATGGAGAAATACCAGAAGCTAGTATTTCGAACAGGATGCTATTAATATTTTATTTCCATGAGAAGCGTCATGAAAAAGGAAGGACTTTTGAGGTCAGGATTGTAGCACTGATCAACGGCACGACTTGCTTCTCTTTTCTTACTTATATTCAATGAAAACAGCTACGTCCGCACTGGAGGTTTCTCTGAAGATTCTCAGGGTCAGCGCATCAAAACCTGTGCTATCCCGGGGCGCCTGGGTGGCGCAGTCGGTTAAGCGTCCGACTTCAGCCAGGTCACGATCTCGCGGTCCGTGAGTTCGAGCCCCGCGTCGGGCTCTGGGCTGATGGCTCAGAGCCTGGAGCCTGTTTCCGATTCTGTGTCTCCCACTCTCTCTCTGCCCCTCCCCCGTTCATGCTCTGTCTCTCTCTGTCCCCAAAATAAATAAACGTTGAAAAAAAAATTAAAAAAAAAAACAAAAACCTGTGCTATCCCAATATACTGGTGGCAAAAACCAAAAACCAAAACAAAGCGAAAAACCAAACAAACCCAAGCCCAAACCACACCCAACAGACGCCTGGCCTTTGGCAGGCTCCGGGTGCACTCACTCTATGACTTGGGGCGGAGTCCCTCGTCTTCCTACATCAGTTTGTTCATCTGTGAAGAACGGTACCAACGCACGGAGTTGCCCCGGAGATAAGATCATATGGTCCACAAATGACTCCGTGCCTGGCTCATCATAAGCCCTGAATTAAGCACAGCCAAAGCCACAAGAGGATATATTGCAGAAGTTCATATCGCAAACACAGAGAAAACCCATAAGAAAAATTAGACGCTCTTCCTTGTAAATATACGCTTGCACGCTTTAAAGTAACGTGTATAGGGTTAATTCGAGGAATGCAGTTGTCACTAAGGATTCTGATCTTATGGCCCAAGTATTTTTGCTTAGCCCATATACCTGAAGCTGAACTTTATTAAGACGATTTCAAAAGTAGATTAATCAATGCGAACTCGTCTCTCTTCATTGTATATTGATCGATCTGCCATTTACTATGAAAATGAGGCAGGATTTATATACAGTGTACTTGTACCTAGTGTTACCTCACTTAATCCTCTCAAGATTTATGCCAAATAGGGTCTCAGTTTTTATTTCGGTAGATGAAGAAAAGGATTAAAACTGCATCCAGGGGCCTAGAGCTGAGGACTCTACCCATCCTGTGTACGTGGAAACTACGCCTCCTTCTTCACTCTCTGGAGGAAGTCGGCTTCCCCGATGGAACCAAGATATTCCTGCTAGGGGCTAAACATGTACACCCACTGCCATAGGACAAAATGCTCTATAAGTGAATGACCTAGACTTCTGCCTTGAGGAGCAAGTCGGCTGGATTGGAAGAAAGCCCTGACATCACTTAGACAAACTATGTTCCTGGCAAGCAGGCCACAGACGGAATCAGAGTATGATCCCACCTTCCTAGAGTACCGTGGATCGGAGAAGTGCTCAGTACTACTGATTGAATTGAATTCGTTTGACAAAATAAAATTAAAAAAAAAAAAAGTAAGGGTCAAGACCTTTTCTTAGGCTAAGGGATCTGGAATTCACCGCTTAATCAATAATGATTTGCAGATTCATTATTTCTCCAACTTTAAGTTGGTGCTGCTTAGCTGCTTCGTTATTTTTAAACCTTTACTGGATACATAAATACTTTCCTCTTTAACGAGAATAACGCTGGGCAGTCCGGTGCTTTATCGTTAAGTTCCATTTTATTCACAAATGTTTCAGTTTGTGGTCAGCCCATTTAAAAAGGCATTAATTTCTTGCCCTCTTCTCCTCTCGTCTAGAAAAGGAGGGCGGGGGGAGGTGTAATGGAAAGAAGCCTCTTATTGGCCAGAAGACAGAACACATTTCCGTCAGCTGAACCTATAATTCAAGCTGCTGATTATGGCAAATTAAGGTCCAGTCTGGGGGAAGGTGGAACCCTGGGTCCCGTCCCCATTCAGCCACGAGAATGGACTTTTTGCTGGGAAGCCAAAAGCATTAGTGAACTGGGGAAACTTCTGGGCAGATATTAGCAAATTGGGGCATTGACAGTCATCAGAAAACTGACCGCCTACTGTGTCTTTTGTTATCAGTCCCTCTTCCTCGCGATTCCACGTTTTTATACATGCATTTGATCTTAATTATTTTATTAAAACAACTTTTTTTTTTTTTTTATCACTGAGGAGTCTGAGTGGCTCAGTCAGTTAAGCCTCCAGCTTCAGCTCTGGTCATGATCTCGAGGTTCATGGGTTTGAGCCTCGCATCGGGTTCTGTGCGGACAGCTCAGAGCCTGGAGCCTGCTTCCGATTCTGTGCCTCCCTCTCTCTCTGCCCCTCCTCCGCTCACACTCTGTCTCCCTCCCTCTCTCTCTCTCAAAAATAAATAAGTCAAAAAATTTTTTATCATTGAAGTATCGTTGACATACAATGTTATATCAGTTTCAGGTGTATGACATAGTAATTTGACAATTCTATACATTAAGCAATGCTCATTTTAAATGCATTCTTGAAAGAGATGAATAGGGATATTTTTCAAATAAAAACTCTTTATTACCAGTAATAGAACATTTCTATCACATAATTACTGTTGTTCACATGTATATTGTGAGGCAGATGTAAAGGTGAAATGCAGTAAAATCCATATTTTAATAGATTTTTTATATTCCAAAGAAAATTATATGGTGGTTGGTTTAAGTATGTACACATTACATCAGTAAGATGCTGTAAATTCGATTAAATTTGGATTTATGAAAGCCATGAGGGACAGCACAAGGATTGTTTTTAACATCTAACAAATTTAAATATTTTTTGATAATTACAGAAATATCCAAATCAGATAAGTTTCTGTAAATAAAAAGCTATTTAAAGCCAAGAGTTATTAAAAGTGAACTGTTTTTTTTCTATAACCTGGCAGATTAAATATCTCCTGTCATGTCCAGAAATGCCTTTTCTATGTAAATACACGTTACCAACGTTTGTCAGATTATTTTCACACCTCCAACCACAGACCCACAGTGAGAAGAGTAGAAGATGGTCCCCAATGATCCTTGTCTGCTGGTATTCATATTCTTGCATAGTCCCCTCCCCTTGCGTGTGGGCCCGAGTCCTACTTCTAATCAATAAGGATAGAGCAAAGGTGATGGAATATCATTTTTGTGATAATATTATGTAAGTTGGTAACTTCTGTCTGGCAAGCCAACTCTCCCTCGCGGGCTTTGAGGACGCAAAGCGCCACGTTGCAGAGATCTCTGTGGCGAAATGCTGAGAACAGCCTTTGGCCAACAGCCCGGTCGGAACTAATTCTTTTAATCCAACAGCCCGAAAGAAATTGAATGATGCCGACAACCGCGTAAGTGATCTTTGAAGTAACTCCTTCCCAATCGAACCTTCAGATGAGATGAACTTTCAAGTAATACGAGATCAAGATTGCAGCCTTGTGAGAGATCCTGAAGCAGGGGACTCAGCTAAGGTGTGTCCATATTCCTAACCCACAGACAAGAGATAATAGATATAAATATGTATTGTTTAAACTGCTAGGTTGGTGGGCATTTGTTATGCAGCAATTGGTAACTAAAGCAGACAGACGCAAACACCCAAGACACTATTTGGTTTTTGGAGTAATTGTGTACATTTAAGACATGCCATGTATTAATTTGATATGCTTCTATATTGCAAAAATGATTTACCACCATAGTATTTGCTAACACCTGTACCACATGGGATAATTGATGTTTCTTTTTTTATGGTGATAGCATTTAAGATCTACCACCTAAGCAACTTTCAACTATATAATACGGTATTATTAACTATACTCACTACATTATACAGGAGACCCTCAGAACTCATTCATCTTACAGCTGGAAGTTTCTACTCTTTGGCCAAAATCCCCACTTTCCTCCATCCCCAAGCCCCTGGCAACTATTATTATTACTTCAGTATGATTCTATGCCTTTGGCTTTTTTAGATTCCACAGATAAGCGCTATCATGCAGTATTTGTCTTTCTCTGACTTATTCCATTTAGCATAATCCCTTCAAGATTCATTCACGTTGTTGCAAATAGAGGATTTCCTTCGTTCTCATGGCTGAACAATATTATACATATATGTATATATATATATACATATATATAGAATATACGCATATATATATATATATATCCTTTATATACACACATATATATATATCCTTTATATATATAAAGAATATACCCTTGGATATGGGGATCCATATATATATATATATATATATATATCCATATATATGGATAAAGGATATCCCCTTTATCCATTCATCCATTGATGGACACTTAGTTTGTTCCCGTATCTTGTCTATTGTGAATAATGTTGCAATAAATGTGAGTGCATCTCTTCAAGACCCTGTGTTCACTTACTTTGAATATATGCCCCAAAGTGAGATTTCTGGATCATAGAGTAGTTCTATTTTTAATTTTTTGAGGAACTTCCATGATTGAACCAATTTACCTTCTCACCACCAGTGCACAAGGGTTCCCTTTTCTCCAAACCCTCACCAACACTGGCTGTCTTTTGTCTGTTTGGTGATGAGCTTCCTAACAGGTGTGAGGTGGCATCTTATTGTGGTTTGGGGTTGCATTTACCTGATGATGAGTGATGTTGAGCACCTTTTCATATACCTGTTAGCCATGCGTATGTCTTCTTTGGAAAAAAATGTCTATTTAGTTCCTCTGCCCATTCTTAAAACAGATTGGGTTTCCGTTGTTGTTGTTATTGAGTTCTATGAGTTCTTGATATATATTTTTTGAATATTAACCCCCAGTGAGACACATTATTTGCAAATATTTTCTCCCATTCCATAGGCTAGCTTTTTATTTTATGGGTGGTTTCCTCTGATGTGCAGAAGCTTTGAATTTTTTTAAGTTAATTAATTAATTTATTTATTTTCAAGTAGTCTCCATGCACCACATGGGGTTTGAACTCACGACCTTGCGATCAAGAGTCTCATGATCTATCAACTGAGCCAGCTAGGCATCCCCAGAAGCTTTTTATATTCGAGGTAGTCTCACCAGTTTTCATTGTTGTTGTTGTTTTTGCTTTTATTGCCTTTGCTTTTTGGGTTAGGTTTTTCTTTTTCAAGTAGAAAATTTTTTGGAAGAATATTTATGATAATGCTATTTTTTTTCCCTTTGGATGGAGTAAAAGCAGGTAAGCAAAAATAAGCTATCTGAGTTTTCTTGATTTGATGCAATGGATATGTCCCAAAATGAATGTTTCAAGGCTTTTATTATGTTCATAGCTTGAGTTGAATTGAGACTGTTACCTATAGGACTTAAAATAAATTCCAATTCCAACTTCCAGGCTTATCTTCATTGTCTCAAGGGTGGTTGTATGAAATGCTTCTTAGTATGGTGCCTTTTTTTTTATAATGAATAAATTCAGTTCCATTTTTCCCCACCTCTCTGCATTTCATTTGAGAGGAGGAAAAGGCAGGAATATCAAACCACACTCTCCTACTAGGTCTTATGGAACTTCGTAGGGATCCACTTGAACAATATTGATAAAGCTTAAATTTCTTGATGACATCAAATGATTCTGACAATTAATGTGCATTGTCTCCAATGCTATTCCTCCTTTATCCTAGAGTTATCTCAATTCTTCTATCATCTGAAACACATATCTGTCCCCTAGGATTTTTCTGGAAGTCAAATTTTAACTGTTAAATAATGGAAAACCCAAACACGTAAGATTCTTTTTTATAAATGAAACTATGTACACATATGGTTACCCCATCGATTCGTTAAGCCTTGTTTTCACTACTTCTCATGCCATCTTGATCATAACGTTAGCCTAGAAGGTGACCAATACTGGTTAAGCAAGTTGGCTACCCTACGACTGCACCTAAAGAATACATATAGCTTCAGAAATATTTACAATACATGCTATTCATCAAGCCACATAAATGTTGCCCTTTGAAAACTACCGACTGGTAACCATTGCTTTTGGCCCTAAGCTACATCAATTGAAAAAGTCTGGGAGAAGTGTGTGTATATACGCACATATGAGAAAAGTTCATGACCTTTTTTTAATCTTAAGGTTTGCTTTGTTTTCTAGAAGAGTTATATGTGGTTACATGTGACCAGTGCCAACCCGAGGTATATTCAGAGCCCCTGGCTTTCTAGTTGGCAGAAACAAACATCCATGTGGCCAACATTGTAGTACGTACCTTCCTTTATGAAGCTGAAAGACTCCCAAGAAACAGACGTGATTAGAAATTACCTCCTCAAGAAACCATCAAAACACTGTTCACCTCATGAACATTCCATTTATCTCCTGATCTAGCTGAGGTGGCCGGTGTTTCGTTCCTTGATCGTGCTACCCTCTCTCTCCCAGGATGGGCCACACCTACCCCCAGCCTCTCTTGTTTATTCCTTAGTATCATGGAAGAGGTCTTTTACAAGCGGACTCAAACACTTCAGCAGAGGAATACTGTTGTGTTTCTCAGAAGAACTGCTCGCATCAGACCACGGGTCACCAGGGCAGGACTTGCCACGGGCCCCATCTCACCGTCAATTTCCATTGCACATTCCTGACCGTGCACTGAATATTTTACTAAAGACAAGCATCCAGAACACTATGCCTGCACGATAAAGGCTCTCCCCCACCAGCTTCAGAAATGAGTGACAAGAATTTTATTAGTCAAGGAGATGTCTATTGAAGCAATGCAACAGTGATTTTATTGCTGCTTAAGTGGAAAGCTTTATTGTGTACATCTTTGTTTGCTTTTAATCATTCTGTGGCACTCCGATGGGTGGTATAGAAATGTAAAGATAATGTTCTTGAAAGTCTCCTGTGATTGTTTGAAAACATAAAGGAATAAAACTTAATTAACAAAATAAGTTGTACTGGTGGTGTAGCCCATCTTGGAAAGCTCTAGAATAACACAAGAGATTTTCTTATTAAATATTAATACCAATCATTAGTTATTATATCCTTTAATCTGGAAGGGAAAACAAGAAGCCTCCCATTCATCACAAACAATGGCTTTTGTGCACTCGAATTCTTGCGGAGAAGGTGCATCACGGGTTTTGAAAAGTGTCTCGTCCTATACGGATATTACCACATTTTTGGACGTCGAAGAACCTTCTCGTCTTCAGAATGTCATTGTACAACCCAGTGAGTCCGGTCCTTTCAACACTGTCTGAGTGAGCCATCTCTTCCCCAGCCCCAAATCCACACTACTTGTTAATCAACAACTTTTGAGGCATCTCATTTCATTCCAATTATCTCTCGAAGTCTTAACGGTGTCTCTTTGGTACCCTGCATACGTATCATTTCAAGTTTCAGTTCTCAAGTCTGATAAAACTAATAAACCCACACTGCCAGAGGTGGCACATTAAGCCGGTAAAATGCTTTTCATCTTAATTGGATATGAGCACGGTTATCGCTAATAACCCCAGGATACTTCTAATTGGACTCTCTCTCTCTCTCTCTCTTTTATTTTTGAAACACGAATCGCATTGACCAGCCTAATTTCTTCATTTCCCCACTCGCCGCACCCCAATTTTGAAATGCAGTATAGAAACATTCTCATTTCAGGAGGTTATTTCAGTAGTATTTCTTTGCAGTAGGCCAAACAAGGTAAATGGCTTTGTAAAAATAAATGGTTCCTTTGTAAGTTCGCAGAAACAAAGAAAATTGTAGTAAGACTATGCTAGTGACACCTGCAATAATGTCTTTTCATGTGGCTCGGTGAACTGCCAGCTTCACCTCAGGACACGAAATTCTCCACTTTAAGTCATTTTTAAAACATAATGGTCTCCTCTGTTGAATTATTTATTGTGATTTTAGTGCAAGCTGTATATCCGAAGAAAACACTATTTTAGAAGTTATCAAACGCATACATACTAGATTTCTGATTCATCTTGACGTTACAGATATCGGTGAATATATATGAAAGTTATAGAAATCTGGATGTCCACATCGCGGTTTAGAGGAAAAAGATGGGACAAAACTTTCTCCACTGGTAGCTGTAGTTTGGTTGCTGGTAAACACACACCAACACACACACACACACACACACACACACACACAAGGGTAGTAACACCCGATTCCCCTATTCCACATTAGCGATTTTAAACTAAATTTCGACATGGAAAACCAACCCCAGGTTTTTGGTGGACCATCCTTTTTAGATCGGGTAAGCATATACCTGACACCGAAAGAATAAGAAAATAAATAAAAATCTTAGGAGGGGTTAAAAAAATAAGCAAAAATAAAAGAAAATTTCAGATTTCACCAACCAGCAATTTTTGTCTTCAATCAGTGTAAAAACGGAACACTGCCTATGTTTTAAATGTTGAAAAATGTCATGTGAGCCATTCACTGGCAGAAATAATTCATTTTTAATGGACATAATAATTTTTCTTGAGCAATATATATTTTATCAGCTGAGTGCGGGCCTTTATAATTATTATCACTATTCCCATATAATTAAAAGCCTTTATGTAGATATCATTAAATAATTATAGATGTGCAAAAGAAATGCTTACCATTTTCCAATCCATAAAATGACAATTGGAAAAAAGTATTCATTAATTTCTATTTACATTTCCAGCAATTAAATTAGTAACACTTGGAGCACAAATGAAGGTAGGTAAAAAAGCTTTCATAGGATATTTTATAATATCAAAGCTATAGTGACATCACAGGTGCCTTGGTGTTGACTTAAAAAATGACGCATCAGGGGCGCCTGGGTGGCGCAGTCGGTTAAGCGTCTGACTTCAGCCAGGTCACGATCTCGCGGTCCGTGAGTTCGAGCCCCGTGTCGGGCTCTGGGCTGATGGCTCAGAGCCTGGAGCCTGTTTCTGATTCTGTGTCTCCCTCTCTCTCTGCCCCTCCCCCTTTCATGCTCTGTCTCTGTCTGTCCCAAAAATAAATAAATGTTGAAAAAAAAAATTAAAAAAAAAAAATGACGCATCATTGTGACTCTGAAAGATACCAAAACTGACAGTAGTATGTGTGTCTGTGTGTGTGTCTGTGTGTGTGTGTGTGTAATACATGTGTATGTCTCACATGTGGGAGAGACGCATGTTATTATAACACATATATGTATGTGTGTATATGTACATATATATGACTACAAGGTATATATAGAAAAATGGATATGCATGTTGAATAAAACCAACATATATACATGCACACATATACATACGACAGTGATGATGATGAGATTTTATAGATGGCAAACATTTTAGTTCCTTTGGGACTCGTTCTTGGTTTCCTTGACCAAAATCATAAAATTTCTTCAGGAGATTTTTGCAACAGTGAAGCATATCCAAATCCCGACTTAAGAAAGGGCACTCCTCCACTTTTCTTTTTCTTCCTTTTTTTCTTAATTTTTATTTGAGAGAGAGAGAAAGAGGAAGAGAGAGAGAGAGAAAGACAGAGCATGCGAGGGGAAGAGCGGCAGAGAGAGAGAGAGAGAGAGACAGAGAGAGACAGAGAAAGGGAGAGACTCTCAAGCAGGTTCCATGCTCAGTGCACAGCCTGATACTGGGCTCGATCCCACAACCCTGGGATCACGACCTGAGCCGAAATCAAGAGTCGGATTCACCAACGGAGTCACCCAGGCACCCCTCTCTTCCACTTTTCTTGAAGGAAGGTCATACAGAACAAACTCTCTAGCCTTACTTCTCCCTCTCACAGTGTGGTCTCTGAGGTGGTGGTCTCTTCTAATCTCCGTCCATCAGTCAACAAGAGCTCATGGAGTCCTGGGGGGGTGGGGGGTCATACTGTAAGATACTCGGCTGGTGTCTGTGGAAAACAGGCTGATGGTGGATGTGTGAGACAGGGGCTGTCTTCTTTTAATTTTAATTATTTTTTTAAATTTTTGAGACAGAGAGAGACAGAGCATGAACGGGGGAGGGGCAGAGAGAGAGGGAGACACAGAATCCGAAGCAGGCTCCAGGCTCCGAGCTGTCGGCACAGAGCCCGACGCGGGGCTCGAACTCACGGACTGTGAGATCGTGACCCGAGCTGAAGGCGACGCGTAACCGAACTGAGCCACCCAGGCGCCCCGGGGCTGTCTTCTTAACGAATACATTAATCTAGTTGTAGAAACGTTATCTTTACATTTTAAAAATAGAATTGAAATGTAAGGGGGAATACGGAGTTATAGGCACCATGAAAACTAGTCACATCTTAAAGTTTGACCAAAAACTCTCATCAGGAAAGCAAAAGAGGAAGTTACAGCTGTATGGGGACTTGCTTTGGGTACATGCTCTTATAGGTGTTTTATACGCATTACTCTAATAAAATGTTATGCGCGTTAAACATAGGCAAAATCGTAATGAAAAGAATGGCACAAAATCAGTATTCATTAACAGTTCTAATATTCTGTCACTGTTCACCCCGTGGGGCCATTTTCCCTACTCTCAAGACAAGGGATACAGACAAAACATGATTTTCTGGTGCAGACTGTGGGCTAGGTCATTGTGTTCCACTTCATTGATGTGGTAGGCAAGGGTAGTTCATTCTGATGGAAGAGACAGGGACACAAAAAACATTTCCAGGCGCGCCTGGGTGGCTCAGTTGGTTAAGCTTCCAACTCTTGATTTAAGCTCAGGTCATGATCTCATGGTTTGTGAGTTCGAGCCCCACATCAGGCTCCGTGCTGATGGTGGGGAGCCTGCTTGGGATTCTCTCTCTCTCGCTCTCTCTCTCTGCCCCCCTCCCCCCCACTCATGCTCATGCTTTCTCTCTCTTTCTCAAAAATAAATAAATAAACTTAAAAAAATTCCAAATATCAGGGGTAAATCCCATCTCATAGGATAACTGCAGGTTCTACCATTCCTTAGGTGATAATGGCTTTCCTTATCACAGATCTTTTCCATCACCTATACACCAATACATTTCCTCCCAAGATATTAGACCTCACTCTCTCCCACCTTCCTCCTAACCAACATTCCAGTCCCTTGTCTTCTATTTCTGCTCTTTCTTCCATTTGAAGAGTTTTTTTTTTTCCAACCTCATCAAAGATGCTAGATGTAGTCTCCTTCCTAAACTCCCAGTTTATGGTCTGAAAAAGTCAAATAACTTGCCCAAGGTCAAGCAGATCATGAAGAGCAGAGCGAGAGCTTAAGTTGCCTCTACCATTGGTGTTGTCTTCAGTTTAGGATCAATGTCAGGATGATATGCAGAGTATTCATTCAACAGGCCACCTGGTCGAGGACAGACATTGTGCTGGGCTGTGAGGACACACTGGTAAATGAGATGGGTTAGGATCCTTTAGAATTGGAAGCCCATATTCTAAAGGGGAATGGTGTGAAATAAATAAGCATGCAAAGAAAGAACAAGGTAATGTCACACAGTGGTAGGAGTTTGGTAATTATAAAGGAAAAATCCCTGGGTGGTAATATAGATATTTGCAGGGAGGTGCGGCGTATTATTTTGGCAGTCAGGAAGGTATCTCTGAGGATGGGATGGATGTTTGACCTGAAACCTGGGTTATATAAAATAGCTGGTGTGAAAGCATGGGGACGTTCTAAGCAGAGGTAGCAGCAGGTTCTAGGACCTTAAGGTGGAAGTAAAGTTGTTGTGTTTAAAGAACACAGAAATGGGGCAACTGAGGGTGCCTGGGTGGCTTAGTTGGTTGAACGTTTGGCTCTTGATTTCGGCTCAAGTCATGATCCCAGGGTCATGGGATTGAGCCCTGCTTTGTGTTCAGTGTGGAGCCTGCTTGAGATTCTCTCTCTCTCTCTCTCTCTCTCTCTCTCCCTCTGCCACTCTCCCCTGCTCATGCTCTCTCTCTCTCTCTCTCAAATAAAAAAAGAAAGAAATAGGGTGCCTGGGTGGCTCAGTCAGTTAAGCAACTGACTCTTGATCTCAGCTCAGGTCTTGATCTCAGGGTCATGAGTTCAAGCTCTACGTTGGGCTCCGCGATGGGTTTGGAGCCTATGAAAGAGAAAGGGAGGAAGGAAGGAAAGAAAGAAGGAAATAGAAACAATTGTGGAGCTGGGATCATAATGAAAAAGGGAGAGAGCAGCATGAGACAAGGTAAGCACCATGGAGTACCAGATAAACCAGGATAAAGTTTGGATTTCATGGTAAATGCAAAGAAGTTGCATGCAAAGAACTTCATGGTAAGAAGTTGCGGGAGAGTTTTAAAACTGGGGAGTGGCATGGTCTTATTGACATTGCTTAAATAGAATGGGTTCTAGAATAATGGAAGTAGCAAGAGATACTGCTGGAAGGAGGCAAGAGATGAGAGTGCTTTGGACCAGGATTATAGCAATGGAGTCAGAAAGAAGTGGTGATGAAAACAGAAGGATCCTTTGGTGGATCCACTGTTGGCAGTGTGGGGAAAAAAAGAACCAAGAACACATGGGTTTGGGGCTAGAGTCATATACTAAATAGGTATATGGAGTGTGCTGTCCCTGAATTAAGAGGAGCGAGAATGGAAGTCTGAGGTATGGAGGAACCATGAGATCTGATCTGACCACATTAAGTTTAAGGTACATATTTAAGATCTACGTAAAGGTGTCCAGGAGGCTGTTGGATTCATGAGTCTGGAGCTCCGTGGAGAGGCAAGTGCCAAGAGACAGAATTCTGGGAGCCAAGAACAGATGGTGTTTAAAGCCAAGAAGTGAAATAAGACTATCAAATACGAATGAAAATATACAGAGAAGACATGAGAGTCAAAGTTATTCCAACAATTACAGATGAAACAGGGGAAGAGGATCTAGAAGGGGGCGCTGAGGGGCACCTGGGTGGCTCAGTCGGTTAAGCATCCGACTTCAGTTCAGGTCATGATCTGGCGGTCCATGAGTTCGAGCCCCGCGTTGGGCTCTGTGCTGACAGCTCAGAGCCTGGAACCTGTTTCAGATTCTGTGCCCCTCCCTCTCTCTTGCTCTGCCCCTCCCCCACTCACGCTCTATCTCTGAGAAATGAATAAACCTTAAAAAATTTTTAAAAAAATAGAGTAGGGGGCTAAGAAGGAGCAGCCAGTCAGGTGTACTCTTGTACTTTTTAAAAGAAGGCACCCAGTGGCCCCCAAATTATATTTGCTCAATCACTCAAACATCTATCTGAGCCCACACTGTGGCATAGCCCTAAGGCAGATTTGGGGATACAAAAATAATGAAGACTCAACCATCTATTGGCCCCGAAATGTAAACATTTGCAGTGGACTTTAGTAAATTTTCTTTTTCTTCTTTAGACCCGCAATACCCCAACTGGTTGCCTGATGTCTCAGCAAAGACAACTCCCACAGGGGCATTGATGGCCTGGTCCTCTGGTTCCGCTTTCCCAGTGTTTACCACGATGAGATTGCATTCAGCTGAAGCCGTGGGGGGTAAGTAACACGAAAAAGCTTAACAGACCATGAAGACACCTAATGTTCTTAGGGGGAGGAGGAAGGAAGGAAGGTGCAGCAGATCCGCTGGGTGGTGGGAAGGCCAAGGTGAGAGGGGAAAGGGACCAGGCAAGAGGGGTTGAAGTTGAGTCCAACTTGAATTTTCTTCCCAGTTTCCTAAGAGAGCTTATAACTCCTTCCTGCTTCCTTGTCATTGTGTCCCCTCCTCCCCTCCCACCGCCCCCCACCCCCCACCCCAAGCTGCACTTAATGTCTGTCTTCCCTCATGCCCTCCAGTAGGATTGGTTTGGGGAATTCACCGCTATTTGGGCGAATATGAAGAAAATTCACGTTAGCTGTGGGGCTACATCAGGTAGTCCCGCTACTGAATCTTCTTTCTTCAGGAAGAGTCTTTGAGGCTTCGCACAGTTATCGCATCTGCCTCATTTTGTGTTTTTAATGCCTGACACCTGTACATTGAATAAACACTGGATGTATTTATATTTATCTACACATCACTCATAAATTGTTTTCATCTCACTGCCTGACTTGGGAAGTTGTAAAAAACAGCCACACGCAGAGACATTTTTAATAATATATGTTTAGGTTGACGTTACCTTCTCTTTGACCAAACTCTCCTGTATTGGACATTAACACCACTAAACATACCCAACCGTGTACGGTGTTTGTTATGCAGGTAATAGAGATTCGCGAGTGGTTTCTAGAAGACTCTGTGTATAAAACAGGGTCGAAAACTCAACACGCCTCATCGGGCTAGACAAATAAATAAAAGCAGCTACCATTTTATTGCATCCTTACTACGTGCCGGGAACATCTTGAGGTTATTTACATACAGTGTTTCATTGAATCCCCCCAAAAGCAGTGAGTGAAGTTGAGCTGGTAAGCCAAACCCCAGAACGTGTACACATCTGAAGGAGAAGCCATGCCTCCGGCTACTGTTTCCGTGCGGAAAAGGGGTCCTGACTTGGCACATTATCAATCATTGTAATATACGGAATCTCTAGATTCAAAAATTGTTGGATATATATGCATATATACACACATTACACATAGATAAGCATATTATTTTACAAATACACATTATTGGGGCACCTGGGTGGCTCAGTCGGTTAAGCGTCCGACTTCGGCTCAGGTCACGATCTCGCGGTCCGTGAGTTCGAGCCCCTGCGTCGGGCTCTGTGCTGATGGCTCAGAGCCTGGAGCCTGTTTCGGATTCTGTGCCTCCCTCTCTCTCTGCCCCTCCCCTGCTCGCGCTCTGTCTCTCTCTGTCTCAAAAATAAACAAACACTAAAAACGAGAAGAATTTCCAAATACACATGTTATTTTATAACATATTTTGCATGTATGGTTTCGTTTATGTGTGCATTTCATTTTATACGTACACTTCATTTTATATATCCTGTCATACCATATCACACTCTGCCGAGGGCTGAACAAGGCACGTTTGTGGGCAGCTTCTGAGCTCAGTGGACAGCCTCTGGGGCATAAGGTATACAGTCTGCTCAGGGTTGGTAAGAATAACCCAGATTTGGGGGAGCTGTCGTATGACGGGCCATCTGACTCTCCATTTCTCCTTGTTCCGTGAGGTCCTGGACTGACATAGAAGCCAGGGCTATACTGTCAGCGAAATCGGTCTCTGCTGGGCTTCATGGGTGGATCTCGAGGGTCTCTGGTGCTGTTAGGGGCTCAGTTAATGGTGTTAAAACTGAACTTGAAGGCTGGGCCTGCTCACAGGGAAATATCCACAAGCTTCGCTATCTAGGCATTTGTTCACGATAGGTACGAATGCTTGGGGGGTATGCAAATGGGTATCCTTAATGGGGACATTTTCAGTTTGATAGGGTTCAGTGTCATTTAGTAGACTTTAAGAGGTGTTCTTCCAAGTCCCAGAAGGCCGTGGGGGCGGGTGAGGACACATCCCTCTCCTTCCACCGGACACCCCTCCGTGAGCCTCCCTGGCTGTTTAGTTTTGCTGTCTACTGAGCATCTGAAGAATATTTCCTTTGAAAAAGCGAATTCTGAAAAGCGATCTGAAAGCTTAAATCCTAACAACTCAGATCTGAAGCAACAATGATTTCGAATCTCAATTTCCTGCCAAAGTGGTGTTTTTCCTGCCCGTGAATAAATCCTGGAAAGATAGAAAGGGGCGAAGATTTGGGAGTCGCCACTTTTTTTTTTTTTTTTTTTTTCTAGGCATAGAACTATATGATCCAAACTTCTCAGCTGGAATTCTGGGATGGGAAGCCTCCCTATAAACTACTCACACGACGCACATACTGTTTTCCTGGCAGGATGCTTTCGTGCCCATCTGCCTGGGAGCGCCATGCCAACAGAAGGCGGCCTCGCAGGAGAGCCGGTAAGTGCTGGGGGTGAGGCCCGAGTCAGCTCTGGGATCCCTCTCCTGCAGCAGCCCCCTGAGTCAGAGCACGGGCTGATGACACGAGATCACATCTGTCGATACTGTAGACACAGGCACGATCCGCAAACATCCAGATCATGTGTCCCAGTGCCCAGGCCGTCTACCTTCCGGGAATCGGGAACCTGAATCCCGTATAGACCCGGCTGACTCGGAGGTGCCGGAGAACTCCCCGTCTGCCTATGTCCTTTTGGGAAAAGAACAACTGGTTTCCTTTTTTCTTCCCCACTTGCAATGTAGGGAAGCCATTTCCGCGGGGCCCCTAGCAAACCCCTTGACTTTGCAATTGCATCTTGGTGAATTATCAGGTGAGGTCAGGTGTCCTAAAGCTACAGAGGCACAAGCAGGTGTCTGAATCATTCTTAGACCTTCTTTGGTCCCTCCCGCCCCTACTTCCCTTTGTCCCTTCTTTTTCTTCCCCTCCCTTTCTGTTTACTTGTGTTGAGTTCATTTTATGGAAATCTGAGAGCCCATGACCTCAGTCAAATGCATGCGCCTCCTAAAGGAGGCGGCTGCAGCCACACAGACCTGCAGGGCGATTGGTTATTAACAGTCTGTGAAGCTGGCGCGTGCGTGTGTATATCCACCCGCGTGGCCGTGTAAAATACGTGCGTGCCAGCTCATATTCTCCCATAGCTCATCAGGGCATATTCTGTGCCAAAGTGCAAGGGCCTCTTTGGTTATCTGCTTCCGACTCCCTTAATTGAAAAGTACCCCCACTGCATTTATTAACTACACAGCGTGGCTTCATTGATGAATGTGGGGTTTCTTAGGCGTTTCCAAATGTAGGAAAAGATTGTAGGGCTTCCACTGCTCCCTTCGGGAGTTCTCAAGAGCTGTGAGGACCCCAGCTTAGGGGCCGCTGTTACAAATGATGGTGTACTGGGCAAGAAACCCAGAGATCTGGACTCTGATGGATCCGCAGCCGAGAGCATGTTCCCGGCGACCGCTTCCCGTCCCCCGGGTCCACATGTGCAGACCAGCAGAAGAGCCCTGGAAAATCCTGAAGGAGATCCCCAAGGTGTGTAGGAGAGAACCCAAGGCCCGAAATTAGATCTTCTGCTTAGGAAGCATTCATGACCAGCAGTGCACATTTTCTGCCTAGCAGAGCTCTGGATGGTTAAGTGCCTTTAAAAAAAAAAAAAAAAAAAAGACTACATCAAAGCCAAATCAGGGTGCGGGGCTGTGTTGTGGGTCTACGGTGCCTGTCGTCACTACTTAAGTATTTCTTCAAACGTGGTATCGAGTCCACGAGGCTCCTTAATGATTATTAAACTGAAGACATGTTGCATTCCAAAGATATTTTGGAAACAGTAGATTTGGATATTTACTGGTGGCTTCCATCATTTCAACAAACTTGTATTTAGGGAACAGCTGGTGTCTACCAGCCTAAACTCTAAGACTGGTGTTTAGAGATGAGGCTGATAATTCTCTCACTCATTTACAAGATTACACAGAGGGGAAAGATTTCACCTGAGCGTGTCTCATGCCCGAAGCCAGGGCAATGCGCAAACTTGAAAGCATTTGTGATACGGATACCACACACCTAACGTACGGGGTCATTTTTGTCCCGGGCGGAAATAAACAACTATTGAGTGGATGTGTACGTGAAAAGAACCTGATTGCAGATGGTGAGTTGGTGTGTACTTTAAGAACGACACTGGTGATACAGATCGTGGTGTAAATAACAAAACAACCCAGTGTAACTCCAGTGGGAAAACGTCTTCTAAAGGTAATAGTACATTCTTAACCAGCTGGATCACTTCCACTGGAATGAACGGAACGCGTCTCATAGGTCTTTCTCAAAACTCCGAATTCTAGGCTTCCATGTCGACCAAATTAAGCAAAATGTTAAAGCGGATACGGACAAAAGGTATTATCCTTGCGAGGAGTCCGTCGGCTTTTGCCTCAAGACACAGCGTTTCATGTTCAATTCACATCTCGCAAAAGAGGTTCTGATTCTAATTCCTTAAACTGAAAGGATGAGCATAGGTTTATTGCCATCCTAGGTGGATCTAATATTCAAAGAAAGGTTTACGTGACGAGCAATTCATCCCTAATCCCATGCTGGATAGACATGAACCAGATGGGCAGCAAGCTGGTGACCCTTAGCCTTTGATGGTGTGAGGTCAGGTGGAGAGGGAGCGAGGGTTTGCCCCCCGGCTGCACTCCCCACGACAGCCCTGAGCATAAGCCCTATTGGCATAATTGCCGTAGCACCGTATTCAAGGGTAGAGACGTACCTCCCGGCTTTCGATCCTCATCATCTCTGTGTCATTGTAACCAGTTTCTCCATTTTCTCCAAATTTCGCTTTCTCTGTTCCCGGGTAGGCAATTAAAACTGCATTTCTCTGGGGATTAAATGAGATGATATGTGTCCAGTGTCTGACGCAGAGAGAGAAACACGCCGATATTCTTCTTGTCATCTGTTTATTTTATTTGCTCATCTAGAGACCAAGTGAAAAGCTATTTGAGCACTTTACCAAAAAAAGTCCCTGCATGCACTCGAGGTATCACTGGTGATAGAATTATTTTTCCTTCTCACATTAAAATGTGTTCCAAACACCAATGAGAGGAGGGACAATGTATAAAGACGTGAAACTTTAAGTTATTATTTTTGGTATGTCTTGGGCCTGCGTAGTTTTTCCTCTTTTTTTTTTTTTTTTTATGTTATGAGCATTAGGGAATTGGAAAAAGGATTAACAGCCTAAAAAAAATAGGCTTTATAAATCCACTTAGCTTGAGAATGACCTTCTGAGGCAACTGGCCTTTCCAAAATAAATTTGCAAACTGCATCCTTCTAAGAAATTGGAATTTGGCGGGGCAAAAGAATTTGGGCCATATCAGCCTGTCATTCCAAATCGAAAAATATTTAGTCTCACTTCAAGATAAATAGCAACAGTTGAACTTAAGGAACTCAGAAAAATAAACATACAACTTCTTTGAAAACGTACAAATAACTAGTTGGTTTAAAGACTGTTATCAGAAACGTCTTCACTGCTAACGGGGTCTAGATGAAACTACGGCCATAGATAACGTTTGTTTCTTGCGTTGTAACTGTCCTGATGGGGGGCTGTCTAGTGTGGGGGCGTAGATGAAGCTTACCATTCACAGGCACTTGGGAGCCACGGATGGAGAGGCTCCAGCTGTCTGCCGACCAGAACCTGGCAGATCTTTGGCCAGTGCCTACTTGAGAGACAATCGGGAAGGCTTAGGGAGAAGGTAAGGTTTGAACTGAGTCTTACAGAATTGGTAGGACAGGGTTATACTGTCCCCCTCCAGCAACAGCAATTTTCCTTCCTTCCTCTTCTCCACTTTCTCCACAACAGCACGTGTTTAGAGGCATGAAGGTAGGCAACTGTGGAGGATCAGGGGGGGACAGGCGGTCATAGGAAAAGGCAGTCTGGCCTCTGAAAGTTCTGACACGAGAGGGGTCCAGAAGCAGTGTGGAGGGAGAGCCTGAGGCTGATAATGATTTCATGAGGGGACCTTTTTTTCCTCAGGTTCCCTGATTAAGCATAGAGCTCTGGAGTGAGCCTTGAATTTAAATCTCTCCATTGCCACCTGTTACCTGTGGCCCTGGAGCCGGGTGCATGCTGCTCTTGGACAGGCATCTTTTGCATTTGTAAAACAGGTATATAAAAACCGGATTGTTGTAAGGCTAGGTGATCTGTTATTATAATAATTATTGTCATTTTGTAGTCTGCGGTAGGTCAACTACATTGCCCTAGTTGGTAGTATTATTTATGTACTGATATTTAGTCTACATCTAGTCCCTTAAAGAACTTTGCTGAAAAGAAGGGGCGCCCGGGTGGCTCAGTGGGTGGAGCGTCCGGCTTCGGCTCGGGTCATGATCTCGCGGTTCATGAGTTCGAGCCCCGCGTCGGGCTCTGTGCTGAGAGCTCGGAGCCTGGAGCCTGCTTCGGATTCTGTGTCTGCCTCTCTTTCTGCTCCACTGCCCCTCCTCCCCCACTCTCTCTCTCAAAAATACATTTTTAAAAAACATTAAAAAAATAAAAAGTAAATAAAAGAACTTTGCTAAAATCACAGGTGCCACAGGCCTATGTCCTATGATACCCTATTAAATCTAGGACACTTTTTTCAAGTCAGAAGTAGCTATATTTTTAAATCTCAGGAAGTTCACCTGGATGACTCAATCTGTTAAGCATCTGGCTCTTGATTTCGGCTCAGATCATGATCTCCTGGATCGTGAGATCGAGCCCCTCATCAGGCTGTGCACTGTGCATATGGAGCCTGCTTGGGATTTTTCTCTCCCTCTCCCTCTCCCTCTGCCCCTGACCTGCTTGTTCTCTCTCTCTCTCTCTCCCTCAAAAAGAAAAAAAAAAAATCCCAGGAATCTCTATTACCAGAGTTTAACTGGATAATGACTTCAAGGAGTATCTGGGGTTATTTTGATTTACAGGAAACGGGTTGAAGAGAAGCCTTTTAAGGACATATTTCTTTTCAGTTTGATATAACTCTTCAGGACCCACTACCCAGGTTTTTCCATATTAAGATTTATTCTCTCTAAAACATTAATAAGTACAGAATTAAACCATAAGGTAATAATCTAAACGATTGCTATGAAAAGAGGTTTGTGATAACGGTTTTTAAAATCCAAATTTCTAATAACTTCCTGCCATTTCAAAACACATAATACTTTTGAGTTATAATAATAAAACTTGGATTTTAGCTCTTACCACATGTAATGACATCTCGAGGAGGAATCATAGTACACAAAACAAAAACTTTGAAAGCAGTCTGAGTGGCGAAAATTATGAAAAAAATAAAAATCCCCATCATGCAGCTGTTTTGGCATATTTTCTCCCACTGAGAACCCAAGTATGAAAGACTTGACTGCATGTTTCTGATGTCATATGGACCATTAGCTAACTTAACAAAATACCTACTTGCCTTTGACCTATGGATATCTGGATCGAGCAAACAAAAGGTAATCTAAAATAAGAAGGGCAAGACAATACTTTATTGCCTTAATTTGCCTTTTTTTTTTCAACGTTTATTTTTATTTTTGGGACAGAGAGAGACAGAGCATGAACAGGGGAGGGGCAGAGAGAGAGGGAGACACAGAATCGGAAGCAGGCTCCAGGCTCCGAGCCATCAGCCCAGAGCCCGACGCGGGGCTCGAACTCACGGACCGCGAGATCGTGACCTGGCTGAAGTCGGACGCTCAACCGACTGCGCCACCCAGGCGCCCCTGCCTTTTTTAATATCTAAGGTTGTTGTTGTAGTCATTGTTGTTGTCACTTTCATTGACAAACAGAAGATTTTTCTGGTAACTGGTCCAGTTCCTGACTTCAATTGAAGCCACATTATTTAGTTAGTTATTTCTTTGAATCAATGGATTCCCCCAGTATATTTCCAGGAATTTGGTCTTTCTCTCTTTCTTACTTTTCTTCAAAAGGTGTATATTGCCTTCTTGAATGCTTTAAAATTACTATATCATTTTCCAATTTCAATTATATTTACTTAAAAACATGCCATTTTTCACCCTTAGAGTAGTGGGTGTGATTAGCAAGAAAATCTAAGTAAAAGAAAGCCTTGTAAATATTTTCGGACTTATCAACAAATGTATTGAAAAATATCCTCATTTAAAGTAAATTCATCCAGAAATGTGGATGTTACTTTGATAGGCCCCTGGAACCCCCAAGTTATTTCTGAGCGGCTGTCAGAATAAGGGATTTGAAACTAAACTTAGTATAGTCTGCTCGTTTCATACTTCTCGTGAGAATTTTCTAATATATAATTTTTCTACATTTTGAGCTCTCAACATCGCTTTTGTGAGGCAAGAGATAAAATTTCATCTCTCTAGGGATGATGCTCAAAAGAGACCGTTCTAAACCCAAAGAGACCCTTTTTCTGGAAAATGTTACATTCTTCCACCATTAAATCCCAAATATTAGCCCACAGGAGGGCAATGAGCAAGTATATCATCTATAAACACTATGAACATTTAGACATTTTATGTTGTTAACTATTCATCGTCCTGTTGATGGAGAATGGGCCACACTCATCACATGCCTGATACCAGTCCAGCAATGGCACGTGAAGTTTCAGAAGTATTATCAGAATTCCTTGAGTTTTTTTGGAAACACAAGGAACTTTCTCAATTTGATAAATTTATCTATAAACACTTAAATAAAAAAAAAATCATGTTTGGTGCTAAAATATCAGTAATGTTCCCCTTCACAGGGTGGAATAAGACGATGAGTTCACTCATTACTGCCACTAGGTCCTCGACGGCACATGATACAAATAAGCGAAATATGAACCATATTATTGGAATGAAATCGTTATCATGATTACAGACAGTATGGTTGTTTTTTTTTAATTTTTTGAATGTTTATTTATTTCTGAGACAGAGAGGGACAGAGCATGAGTGGAGGAGGGGCAGAGAGAGAGGGAGACGTAGAATCCGAAGCAGGCTCCAGGCTCTGAGCCATCAGCACAGAGCCCGATGCGGAGCTCGAACTCACAAACCGTGAGATCATGACCCGAGACAAGGTCGGTCGCTCAACCGACTGGGCCACCCAGGCGCCCCAGACAGTACAGTTTTTTTGATAGACCACGTAAATAATTGTGGGAATTTGACAGATACAAGGGCAATATTTAAATATCAATACGTGTCATGAATTGTGTGGTTAAGTGTCAGCAATGGCCAACCAGGAAATGTAATCTTTCCAGGATTCCGTGTTCAATACCCACCAGGGGGCTGAGAATAAATCTAAGAAATGGACGATACGTGTGAACATTATTGTACGGTAGTGTTGAAAAGACACAAAAAAGACTTAAATAAATGGAGATCCGTGACATAGATGGGAAAATTTATTTTCCTAAAGAGATCAATTATCCCAAAACGAATCTAAAATGTTCGTTAAAAATCTCAATATATGTATTTTTTGAACCCAAGAAACAGTCAGTCCAAATGGAATTAGTTCACTCATTCGAAAGAGTCATGGCCCCCAAAGAGCTCGGATTTCGAACAGAGAGAATAACAAGCAGCACACAGCAAGGTAGAGATGGAATTAGTTTAAAGCTATCGTATTCAAAACAGTGTTCTGGTGGTACAGGCAAGTGGTAGAATAAAGATCCCTGAAACAAACCCACACAGATACGGGGAGTATTAAGAGATGGTTTTACACACCAATCGGCAAAGAATGGGTTCTCCTGTGAAAGGAAACAGATATAGATATACCTACACAAAAATAAACTTCAGACGCTAAAAGCAGGAAGCAAAGCTTTAGAATCCTTAGACAAAAAAGGAAAGAGATCATATTTAAGGCCTCAGGAGAGGAAATCAGTTTTTAAACCATGAAAAGAGCACATCTTAACAAGATCATTGAATTTGGTTGGAGTGAAAACTCTTCTATGAAAACTCTTCTCTTTGTTTACAGGCATCCGCAAATATTTTTAAAATTCTACATTCTGAGAGTGTAGATTTCTTTTTTTTTTTTTTCAACGTTTATTTATTTTTGGGACAGAGAGAGACAGAGCATGAACGGGGGAGGGGCAGAGAGAGAGGGAGACACAGAATCGGAAACAGGCTCCAGGCTCTGAGCCATCAGCCCAGAGCCCGACGCGGGGCTCGAACTCCTGGACCGCGAGATCGTGACCTGGCTGAAGTTGGACACTTAACCGACTGCGC
This sequence comes from Leopardus geoffroyi, assembly GCF_018350155.1. Taxonomy (NCBI): domain Eukaryota; kingdom Metazoa; phylum Chordata; class Mammalia; order Carnivora; family Felidae; genus Leopardus; species Leopardus geoffroyi. The sequence continues at coordinate 14,715,181 of NC_059337.1, read as the reverse complement.
CACTCAGGCGCCCCTGAGAGTGTAGATTTCAATACTCACAATTCCTATCAAGGATACATTAAAAAAGTTTTCCAAGTTAATCAAAGTGAAACGGTCCATAGAAAAATGGCGAAAAGGATATGAAAGGCACCCGTGAAAGAGGAAGCCTGAATCCACAAGAAACATTTGAAAAAATCGCACCCCTGCCTCCTGCTTTGTGATGAAGGGCATGTAGATTAAAATGACAAAGACAGGGGCGCCTGGGTGGCGCAGTCGGTTAAGCGTCCGACTTCAGCCAGGTCACGATCTCACGGTCCGTGAGTTCGAGCCCCGCGTCAGGCTCTGGGCTGATGGCTCATGATGGCTCAGAGCCTGGAGCCTGTTTCCAATTCTGTGTCTCCCTCTCTCTCTCTAACCCTCCCCCGTTCATGCTCTGTCTCTCTCTGTCCCAAAAAAAAATAAATAAACGTTGAAAAAAAAAATGACAAAGACAGATTGTTTCAAACTCAATAGATGGGCAAAACAACAACAAAAAAGAAGGAATCTGATAGCACCAAATAGTGGAGAAAATGTGAGGAAAAGGCAAAGGGAGTTTTCACGTACTGTGGTAGGGGAGGTAAATTAGAGCAAATCACCGTGGAGAAGAGTTTCATAATAGGTAACGAAGCAGAAAAATCTCATTCACGGTGGCCAGCAATTGGACGTCCTGATGTATGACATTAAAGAAAGCTTCACCCTGCGCATCTTAGCTGATGACACTGAATAACTGGAAAAAGCTGAACGTACATCAGCAGAGAAATTCATGAGCACGGTTTATTCCTACCAGGAATACTATACAGCAGTTAAAAATGAATGCTGTAGCTATCCCAGTAGTTCATTCATCTGCTCCGTTCTCCATTTTTCTACCAATGGCCTCCTTCCACGGGGATTTGTAATGGCGGTTCCCCCCTCTCTGGAACATTCTTTCCCCCAGATGCCCTTATGGCTGGTGGTTCCTGTGCTTTATCTGGTTTTCTGCTCTCATGTCGCCTCCTTGGAAAGATCTTATATGGATTCTCTCGTTGCCCTACCAAATAGAAGGTGCAGGGGGCACTGTGCTATGTTCACAACCATAACCCCTGTTCCCAGAAGGCCATCTGTCACTCGGGGGACAGTAGATACGTATTTGTTGAAGCAATATGCAGATACCTGCATCCATTCACGTGTTGATGGGCCCCCTTCACGTGATTTAAGTACTCCCTCACATTCGCGTTTTTCGGTGGAAACAGACGGGGCACACCTTCCTCCCTACCGCAAGCCCTCTCCCAGAGCACTGGATGAGCAGGAGGCAGGGGGGAAGCATGTGACACCCTCCAACCTCCTCCTTCCCTTGCACATGGCTCTCCTGGGACCTTCCACGAGGCTGTGGACAGGTGTCCCATCCAGGAATGACAGTGTGTCCGGCTGGGGAGAGCTGGCTGTCTCCTTCTCCGAGGGGCTCTGTAGATGACATGAATGGAAGGGGGGAGCGAGAGAAAAAAAGAAAAAAAAACCGTGCTCAGATTCCGGCGAAGTCGTCTGCTTCTCCTTGAACTTTCTGCAATATCACCTATGCTGGAAATGATCCTTTAAAGCCACAGTCTAGCATCATGTTGACATCCTGAGGGTTGGAATCAGAGTCATTAAGTCTTTCAGACGACGACGTAATGTTCAACCACTGCTCCTCTAGGAGGGATGTCATTTAGCGCACCGCAGGGTGTGGACGCGAGCCACAGCCTGGGAACCAGAAAGCCTTGGTACCTCTTCTTTGACCTGGGGTTCACCTTCTCTCTTCGCTGGGGTAAGCTGGGAGTGTGGTCTCTTCATTTTCTTAAGCTAAATAGCTAAATTCCCTTTGAATTGCTTGTGTTAGTGGAAAGAATACATACCCCGAAGTCAGGTGGACCCGGCCGGGGATGGGCTGTAGCCATAGTACTTCCTAGTCATGTGACCTTGAGCCCATTGTTTATTTTCTCTGCCATCATCTTTCCCTTTTTTTCACCTAAGTAACGGGGTTACAAAACGTCTCCTCCCGCTGGGCTTTGGGGGTTGATGCAGCGAAATGGTAGATGCAAGGCACCATGCTGGTCCACCCTGAACAGGCCGGAAAGCACAATTTCTGGCCCAGCTTGTATCCTATGTCTGCGGACGTATTAATTCTCCTTAGTACTAATAACACATGGCTACGTTAAAATGAAAGTTCTGTCCCACAAGCCCAGAACTGTGAGGATTTTGTTTTCCCCCAGTTGGCCGAGGGAGGTCGAGGGCCAAGAAAAGCAAGCAATGGTAATAACCGATACCACTCGTGTCTTCGTGGCGATCTCCTTGTAACCAGATAACTTCCCTCTAGCCGCATGTGTGACCTAGTCAGCGAAGAAGGAAGGATGAAATGAGATGGGAAGAAAGCCTGCCTCTTGATATTGAATATCCTTGCCTGGGAGAGTCTTACACAGAAATCTAAGGTGTAAGTCTTCAGGGGTGACTGGGCGGCTCAGTCGTTTAAGCTTTCAACTTCGGCTCAGGTCATGATCTCACGGTCCGTGAGTTCGAGCCCCGCGTCGGGCTCTGTGCTGACAGCTCAGAACCTGGAGCCTGCTTCCGATTCTGTGTCTCCCTCTCTCGCTCTGTACCTCCCTCGCGCACATTCTGTCTCTCTCTCTGTCTCTCAGAAATAAGAAAAGGTTGGGGCGTCTGGGTGGTTCCATTGGTTGGGCGTCCGACTTCGGCCCAGGTCATGATCTCACCCCTAGTGGGTTCAAGCCTTGCACCGGGCTCTGTGCTTACAGCTTGGAGCCTGGAGCCTGCTTCCGATTCTGTGTCTCCCTCTCTCTCTGCCCCTCTCCCACTCATGCTCTGTCTCTTTCTCTCAAAAATAAATAAACATTAAAAAATTTAAAAAAAAATAAGATTAAAAAAAAAATTAAAGCGTAAGTCTTCCTTTTGAGGGATTTCACCATAGCCAATATTGAGAATCATGCTGGTATGCCTCTATTAAACATCAACCAGTCTAGAAACCCCTAATCCAAATGAAAGAAACCAGATGAAGATCCCTCCATGTTGACGAAGAGACCCACGATAATTAAAGATTAATTTCAAGTACAGAGAAGCAAGTCTCAACCCCATTCCCCATTTTTCAGATTCTCAGTAGGAAAAAAAAAAGGTCATTTTTCCTATATTATTTTTTTTTATTCTTTTTTAATTTTTTTCTTTCATTTTTGAGAAATCAGGAGTGGGTGAGGGGCAGAGAGGGGGACAGAGGATCCGAAGCGGGCTCTTCACCGGCAAGCAGTGAGCCCTACGCGGGGCTGGAACTCACGAATTACAAGATCATGACCTGAGTCGATGTCAGGGGTTCAACTAACTGAGCCACCCAGGTACCTCTTTTTCTATATTCTTAAGTTGGCTGGGTTCTCTTTGCACTCAGAAGTTCCTCTGCTTGCTGTCTTGCCAGCGACACGGGGCTTCAGGTAGTCCCGTATCAGGGCTTGGTGTAGCGGGACCAGATTCGAGTCCTTGCCTTGACACTTGAGAAATGTGTAACACCGCCTTCCTTCACTCTGCCGTTTAGGAAACTGAGCCCCAGGGAAGCTAATGCTGTCCCTGCCAACATGGTGAGGGGTTAAACCCGATCATTTCTAAAAAACATCTGGGATATAGGAGACACAAAATAAATAAGGTTTTCTCCACGTTCTGTTATCGTGCTCTACACTGCTCTTCTCCTCTCAGGAAGAGCTTGAGGAAGCCTGTTTCTTTGTTTTTAAATTTATTTATTTATTTGTGAGCGTGGGGAACGGGGCAGAGTGAGGGACAGAGAGAAACCCAAGCAGGCTCCGTGCTGACAGTGCATAGCCCAATGTCGGGCTCAATCCCAGGAACCATGAGATCATGACCTCAGACAAAATCAAGGGTTGGATGCCTGACCAACTGAGCCACCCGGGCACAAACCCTTCCCCTCTATTTGTATTGAAGATGCCCAGTGATGTAACCAGCCTAATTCTGGTGCACTATACCAAGAATCGCGAATGCCCACGAACTGAGAGGTTTTAGCAACATGTTATCTTTTAAATATTCTTGACAGGTACCTGGATATAGCTGTAGCTTGGTAAATTGGTTGGTTAATTGGTTTAATGCCCCAATCTATATTCCTGGTTACTGCCTTCTCTTGTACTTTTGACTTTCAACTGGTTCTTTTCTATTTTCATCCCTTTATATGCAGAATGTCCTCCTCAGCCTTCAGCCCATTCACGTTCCTTATCTACAGATGTTGGAATTGAACTTGCTCAAGATAGTTTTCCATGCTTTAATCATCATTCCTACACATGCCCTTTTCTAACCTTCATATAATCTTGGGCTAGGCCAGTGATTCTCAGCTGGGGGGGTATTTTGCTTCCCACCCCGGGGACGTTCGCAAATATCTGGAGACCGTTCTGGTTGTCACAACTGGGTGAGGGCATTGCTAACGGCATCTAGTGGGGAGAGAACAGTAGGTGCACAGGGCTGCTCCCCATTCCAAAGGAGGTTGAGAAACTCTGAGGTAGGGTGACTGCAGACTTTTTTCAATCAAAGCTGGACACTTCCGGGAGTGAAAGGTGGCACTCTTCACAATGAAGTTTAGGTAGCAGGTGTAATCTGGGACTTAGTATTGAAGGTATATGAGGCCTGCGGTCCCCTATCTTGAATTTGTTTTCTTTTGGATTGATGAGGTACTGTTGGTAAGTGTAATTTTAATTTGCTTTCTTGACTTGCTTTTAGGCCTTTTTCACCAATTAGGGTCTTAGCTACCCAAAGATAGGAAGTACCCCCCTCTGCGGCTTTTTAAAAAAAAAAAATTAATGTTTATTTATTTTCAAGAGAGAGACAGAGACAGAGCATGAGCAGGGAGAAGGAGACACAGAATCCGCAGCAGGCTCCAGGCTCTGAGCTGTCAGCACAGAGCCCGATGTGGGGCTCGAACTCACAAATTGCGAGATCACGACCTGAGCCGAAGTCGGACACTTAACCGACTGAGCCACCCGGGCGCCCCCTCTGCATCCTTCTCTCCTTCTAGGACTTTATACAGAATACCTACTTGACAAACCTTCTTGACTGACTATGCTTTTCTATAATCTCTGTTCACAATTGGGTCCTTGATAAAACCCACTATAAACCGCTCAACCATCAATGATATTATACATCAAAAATGTGGGTGAAATGATGGAGAAGAATTCAACAAATAGCACTGCTCATAAGGTAGAGAAGATTCTACCTTCTATGATATGTAATTTGATGAAATATGCTAAGCGAGGGACAATCCCTATAATTGGTATTCATTTAAATTACTCATGTTTACTGTAAATGTGGTTACTATAAAAATTGTGCTTCGATTGAATTATAGTTTTATCACTGAAACCACGGTTAAACAATTAAAGGGAACAAAAATATATAAAGTTCCCCAAATCCTGCTCAAGATATAGTTGAGTATAATAACTCTCAGTTCTGTTTGACTTCCTTACATGCAACACTGTAAAAATAATTTTAAGCCATTTGAATTGTTTTATAATTAAAAAAAAAATTAAACTATTGATGCTAGGGGACTTTTCAAGTTACTGAGATGGCTAAAATTGGTTGGTGTATTAGTTTTGCAAGGCTCTGTAACAGAGCACCACGAACTGGGTGGCTTAAACGACAGACGTTTATTGTCTCATCCCTCTGGAGGCTGGAAGTCCAAGATCAAGGTGCAGGCAGCTCTGGTTCCTTTTGAGGGCTGAGAGGAAGGATCTGTTCCAGGCCCTTCTCCTAGGGCATCGGGAGGCATCTTCTGTCCTGTATGCATCTCTGTGTCTGAATTTCCCTTTTGTGTAAGGACCCCGGTCATCTTGGATTAGGGTCCACCCTGAAGAACTCATTTTAACTTGATTTACCTCTGTAAAGACCCTCCCCAAATAAAGTCCCATTTTGAGGTACCTGCCATTGGGGCTTCAACATGTTCATCTAGGGGGCACACGGTTCTACACATCACAGCCGATAATTTAAAAAATGCCATAAGGAGATTATAAGCTACATTTAGATTCTGTAGAAACAATAATTTTATTGGGCGCCTGGGTGGCTCAGTCAGTTAAGTGTCCGACTCTTGGTTTCCACTCAGGTCATCTCATGGTTGGTAAGCTTGAGCCCCATGTCGGGTTCCATGCTGACACCGTGGGGCCTGCTTGGGATTACTTCTCTCCCTCTCTTGTCCCCTCCCCTGCTCATTCTCTACCCCTCTCTCTCTTAAAATAAATAAACATTCTTAAAAAAGAAAGAATAATTTTATAATACCTTATTCTAAAGAGAAAATTGTGGAGTCTACAGTTTGGAAATACGAGTGAGAAATCTCATTATTGTTGCCACCGGAGAATACATTAGAGTGGTTTGTCCTTAAAGATATAGAAAAGAACTTTCCTGAAGCAATCACATACATAAAACTGTTAACATCTTCCTTCTGAGCATCTCAAAATACTTTGTCTGGCTTTTAATTACTCCCTCCCCCCCGCCTCAAAATCTCTTGGGTTGGCTCGGGAACATCCCGTAGATGACAACACTGAGGTGAATAGAAATTGGTTCAATCATCTGAGCCATCACGTGACCATTTGGTTCACATCATCTTCATTTCCTAAAAGCAGAAATAAATTTGTTCTCTGCATTTGCTTTATTGGAGGTACGTCTGCTCGACTAGTTAGGACATGAAAAAGATTAGGGGATTCCAGGACTGTTGATCTTTGGATGGATTGTATTCATGAAATAATCAGGGTGGGGGGTGGGTCTTGAGGGAAGCCCAGGGATCTACCAGGATGGGATTGGAGCCAGGTGAGGGTTTTGGCTGCCTCTCAGTGCAGAGCGCACTGTAAAGCTGCTGTCTGCCTGGGCAGAAGAGGAAGAGGAAATTTAAAGATCTGTGCCTATTTTATATAAATATATATATATAATATATAATGCATATATGCATTAAATATATATAGTATTTAAATTCCCTCTTCCTATGCTGATGTAGATAGGATATATTATAGGACTATGTTGTACAGATATATGCCATAAAATATGTGTATTATTTTGTATACCTCTGTCTGATGGGGAACTGGGTTCCAGCCCCCATCTCGGGCTCAACTCACCAGCGGACTTCAGCCAAGCCCCTTAGTATGCTGGGCACCTGCTTTCTCAGCTGTCAGCTTGGGTGCCGGGCAAGGTCCCCTTACAATCTGAAGAGGGAGATTGTTCCAAGTACGAAAAGCCATTTCCCCCCGGGGGGCTAACCCTCATGCTGAATGGGCCCTCAAAAAAAGAACAGTAACTGGCTAACCTTGTCCCTGACGGGTCAGTTTCCAAGACTTGTTGGGGGTGGGGAAGTGTCCGCGGTTTTCGGACAAAATGAAGAGTTCTTCCAGACACCTAGCGCTGACCCCCTCACCTCGCCCACCTGCCGCCTCTCCCCCTCCCCGCGCCCCTGCCGGGGACCCCACTCCTCATCGCCACCCCCCCCCCCCGCCTCCCCCGGGAGGGGGGGGTGGGGGAGAGGGCTGGCCGCCGCGGCCGCGGGTTTTAACGCTGTGAACTCGCGAGTCAGAGCGTAAAAGCCTCTGCACCCGGGGTTTGCCTTTTCCGAACAGTCTCGGCGATTGTTAAATGAAGGCAAGTTACAAGGAGCGGGGTCGAGGACTAGGCCATTTAAACAGAGGCCCCTTTATCTGCGTCACCCCCTACCGCTGGGCAGCCTCCGCAACTTATCAGAGTGTCATTAACGGGGACAGCTGCTGGTAAACAAGGAGGATGTGGACACCAGCGCCTCCGTCAACAGGAATTCAACTTTAATCTGTCCCTTGCTTAAAGAAACACCACTCTCTTTCTCTCTCTGTAGCCGTGCATCATTCATTTATCTCCGTCGGCGTTCGCAGGCGAGCCTGGCCTGGACTCCGGAAAGCCCGCCGGCGTAGAAAATTAATAAGGTGCTAGGGACATTCACCTTGGGTCAACTCGAGGGGACACGGAGGGAAAAGAGAAGGTGCACACGAGTTCCCGGCTTGGCTGGAAACCGAGCCCACATACTTCCCAAGGTGCAAACTGGCAGGCTCCCAAGCGCCTGCGTTTAAGTGATTCGCAAATGTTTCTCTTTAAGCGGACACCTCTTGTTCTAAATATATGTGACAAGAATGCGGAGAGTCATCTGGAGGGCGCCGAGGGCACGGCTCGGGCCTTCTCGTGCGCGCCCGGCCCGCGCCGCTCCCCCCGCCCCGTGCCAGCCGAGTTCACGTCGCCGGTGGGCAGGCTGCCAGCGCCAGCGGCTCCCCGCTGTTTAACGACAATGGATTTACTGCTTCTCTGCATATTGGTGTTATTTTGTATAAACAAGGTTAACAGTCCTTTTAAATTAAATGCACCACCTGGTGACTGAGTGGGTGACCTTCCCGGCTCTCTTCACCTGGTTCGGGGAAGCCCGGGATCGTGCTCTGATTTCTACCTGTGGCTCAACCGCCTCCCCTTCCGATTTCAACCGCGGGGGTGGGGTCCGATCCCTTGATCCCTCGCGCTCCGTCGCCGCCTCGGGCGACCCGCAGCGATCGATCCAGAGGTACCAGGCGCGCCCCACAGGTGAGTCTTGTGGGGCCACCTTGCACGTGGCGCAGGTCCGATCGAGGCGGCGCGCCTCCCCCCCCCCGCACTAGAGCCCCGCGACCGCCCTGGTCGGGCCGTCGGTGTCACAGGAGAGTGACAGACGGCCTGGGGCCCTGCCAAGGCAGCCTCCAAAATAGAGATCTCCAGAGGGGGCCACACCGTGAAAAAGGTTCTTTGTGTTCCACTCTAGCGTGGTATTGATCTAATATAGGCCTCGGCACTTTCCCCACCCTCCAGGAATTTGAACACCTGGAAAAATTCTCCCGGCTTTACATGTGAGGAAATTTAATGGTGTAAACAAACTCAGCAGGAAGCCCCCTTTGATATGAGAAGGGCAGCGGTAGGCGAGCCCAAGGGCTTGAAAGGCTTTGCCTGGGAACGTCCGCTGCACAGTTTAAGGATGCCCCGGAGCCGTGCGGGGAAAATCCAGATAGAAAGCACGGTTTGGGAAGCATCTAGAAACTTCGTCCAGAAATTTCAAGCGAATAGTTACTCACTTAATGAAAGGCGTCTCCTCATGCCCTCCTTGCTATTCGCTCCCATCGCTTCCCCCCCCCCCCCAATCCTCTAAGCAGGTAGAAGTTATTCCCCAGTATTTGCCTTTCCACCTGAGCCTGAATTCCAGACCGGTTTGTCAGCCCTCTTGCTATGCAAAGAAGGAAATCAGATCCAGAGAGGTGCGGTGACTTCCCCAGGGTCACCTGAGCCAGAATCCAAGTCCCCAGGCCTGAAGTCCAACCTACTTTTGGCTGTGTTCACACGGGAGCCCTGCTCTGTCTACCCAGGAAGTTTTGTGTGAGCCTGTCGTTGGAAATTTGTTTTTGTTCTTAGCAGCACACAAGTAACTGGTTAAGTATCTTCTGCTTGAGGTTTTTCTTAGCAGTTCAAGTTGGAATAATGCAGCTATCTCTCTAATTAGGCAGAGTGAAGTAATTCGAGTCAGTGATATCGTTTTAATTGCCAGGACTCTAACAGTTTTATGTGAATTTTATTAAAAAGAAGTCTGAATACAGATTTATTAATACCTTTCAATGCATGAGGTGAAATGTGTCTTCTCTTCCAAAATTCCCCTAAAGAATAAAGTATACGTGTGTGGGGGTGGGGCGGGGGGACAGAGGGAGATAAGACAGCCTAACATTAGCAAAATCCACTGTCCAGACTCAGTAGGTGTTCTAGTCTATTCCTACTGGCATTCAACATTCAGTGTAGACAAATAGGGTGCTAGTTCGGGGGCCGCGGAAATGAATAAGGCCCAGCCAGGAACTTGATTAGTTATGGAAGGACGGAGGAAAGGAACGCATACCTAAGAAACCTCTGTGGGTGAAGGGGGTGCAGAGCAGAGGGGCTCGTGACCCTGGGCATCCAAGCAAACCTCACAGAACGGGGACCGCCTCCCCCTAAGCAATTTCACGTGTGCCGTTGTGCAACAAGTCACAATAGGAAGAGACTTCCCTTAGCGGTTACCTCCAGTGATGACCGTTCGCCAGGCATTCCCCTCAAAACTTGGCCTCGACCTCATGGTAACTCTGTGAAGCAGGTCCTGTTATCAACTCCACTTTACATGGTGGGGGGGGGGGGAAAGTGAGGGGTGGAGAAATTAAGTAATACGGCCCACTGAAGAAAGGCAAAGCCACGCGGTCTTTATTATGCTGCCCCCTCTGTGATTCCAGGGGCATTGTGGTGACAGTGCCTTCTAGTGCTCTCTTCCTTTCAAACCATCTATTTTCCAGGGACCAGCTACTGCAACGGAAAACACCCTTAAAAAATTACTCGTTCCCCGGGGGGCTCGGTCGGTTACGCCTCCGGCTCTTGATTTCCGCTCAGGTCATGAACCCAGGGTCTTGGGATCGGGCCCTGCCTTAGTCTCTGTGCTTGGCACGGAGCCTGCTTAAGATTCTCTCTCTCCCTGTCCCCCTGTCCTTCCTCTGCCCCCACTCTCGTGCCTGCGGGCTTGCTCTAAAATAAGGAAGTAAGTAAATAAATACATAAATAAATAAGTCATTGCCAGACGCTGCCGTGGGCTTTATAGGGAATCATCTCATTATCTTCTTCCCCAAAACCCTGTAAAATAGATGTTTCCTCATTTCGCAGCTAAAGAAACTGGGCCACTCATCATCATTATCTCCAGCAACATCATCGATTTCTTCATTGCATTAAATACACTTACTTAAACTAAATGCAAAGAGTACTTAGAAGTCTCAGATTTTCTGGGACAGGAAAGGGTTCCAATATTCGTTTCCACTCTAAGACCAGATTCCCAGACTTTCCAGTTAGAAATTTAAAGCACTCTGGGGCGCCTGGGTGGCTCAGTCAGTTAAACGTCCAACTTCGGCTCTGAGGGCTGTTGAGTTCGAGCCCCGCACGGGGCTCACTGCCGTCATCGCGGAGCCCCCCTTTGGATTCTCTCTCTCCCCCTCTCTCTGCCCCTCCTCCATTAGCGCTTGTGCGCTCTCTCTCTCTCTCTCAGACAGAAACAAACATTAAAAAACCACAAAGAAATATAAAGCACAGAGACTGCCATGGTAAACACCCAGCAAACAAGACAGACCGGCCCCTAAAGACATGATCGTCTTTACAGAAGAAGGGGGTTTTGCAGAGATATTAGAGGACACATTGCAAGAAAGAATGACAGCTAAGAACCGGGGTTGTCCGGGTAATTTCTAGCTGATCCCAAAGTAGCCCTTCCTTAGGGGAGCTAGGTTTCCGTCACCTTGCGGAAGCTGTTCTCTGAATCGGAAGCAAGTCACTTCACAATAAATGTTGTTTCTGAGATTATTCACCACCTCGACCTCCATCCTTTGTCCTTCTGGTGCAGACATGACCCTCTTACTTCCCTTACCCCCAACCGCTTCTAACCCCTAGGTCAGAAAAGCAGGCCACTTCAAACCAGGTTAAAAACTGAAAAAGTGGGGCGCCTGGGTGGCGCAGTCGGTTAAGCGTCCGACTTCAGCCAGGTCACGATCTCGCGGTCCGTGAGTTCGAGCCCCGCGTCGGGCTCTGGGCTGATGGCTCAGAGCCTGGAGCCCGTTTCCGATTCTGTGTCTCCCTCTCTCTCTGCCCCCTCCCCCGTTCATGCTCTGTCTCTCTCTGTCCCAAAAATAAATAAACGTTGAAAAAAAAAAAAAAAAAACTGAAAAAGTATTGCCTGGTCAGCGTTTGGTTTTCTTTCAGGGCTTGTAAGTCAGACCTACCGATCTCTCCAATTACATAAAAAGAATATTACATAATCATCAAGACAATTGGGAAAGCTATGAAGAAGGAAACAGAAACGCATTGGAAATCCCATGGCTGAAAATCCTTTGGCGTTTTTTTGTTTTGTTTTGTTTTGTTTTGTTTTGTTTTGTTTTGTTTTCTTCTTCCAGTCTTTTCTCACAGGAATTTTGAGAAGAAAAATTAGGTTAGGATCACTGACCCGTGGTTTTGGAGGCTACACGTTCACTTCAGAAACATGTTTCACTAACGAATATTGTTTACAATTTATATTTTTAATGATTCTATAATATTCCTAGTAAGTCTTTTTTTTTATTGTTTTTCATAATACGGATTAAAAATTCCCCCATTTCCGGATACTTGGGTTATTGTTACTATTATAAATAATCTCACACCTACATTTTGGCCGCCTATATGATTTTTCCTTGCTCACATGGATTGCTTACAAGTGAAGCTATTAGATCAAAAATCACGTGCTTTTGCTGTCTCATCAGGATTATGAACATACATAGCGTGAGTGAGTTTGGAGAAGATAGGATAAGATTGGAAAGTTGAGGTACACACAAATTGTGATGCTACACTTGTTAACTTCTGTAAAAAAATTTTTAAGCCCATATATATGTGTGTGTGTGTGTGTGTGTGTGTGTATGTATATATATATATATACTTTTTTTTCCCCCAAACTGAAAATTATGCTGGACTGTCTTCTATATTCCACTCTGAGACTTCCTTTGTATCATATGTTGCTGCCTTTAAGGTTGGATTTCTGCCTTTTGGATGTTAACGGGGAAAAAAAAAAAAAACATAGCGGAGATGCTGGAATTTAATGTAACCCAGTGTGGTTTGGAACTTCTCTAACGGAGTTTAGAAATTCTAATTTGTTGGGGCACCTGGTGGCTCAGGAAGTTAAGCGATGACTTTGGCTTAGGTCACTATCTCCTGCTTCTCGAGTTCGAGCCCCGCATCGGGCTCTGTGCTAACAGCACGGAGCCTGGAGCCTGCTTCAGATTCTGTGTCTCCCTCTCTCTCTCTCTCAAAAAAAAAAAAATGAATAAACATTAAAAAAAAGTGTTTTTTTTAATAAAAAAAAGGGATATTCTACTTCGTCAAGTATCTAGTCTCCTTCGTATTTTTTTTTTTCAACGTTTATTTATTTTGGGGACAGAGAGAGACAGAGCATGAACGGGGGAGGGGCAGAGAGAGAGGGAGACACAGAATGGGAAACAGGCTCCAGGCTCTGAGCCATCAGCCCAGAGCCCGACGCGGGGCTCGAACTCACGGACCGCGAGATCGTGACCTGGCTGAAGTCGGACGCTTAACCGACTGCGCCACCCAGGCGCCCCTCCTTCGTATTTTTCAAGAACACAAGGTAGGAACAGCAAAAGTTTGCTATTAAAAAAAAAAAACAACAACAACCTATCACCAGAATTTATAAACTCTGGAGTAATAAGCTATTAAGTGGTACCTTTATTGCCCAAAAGAGACATCATGAATTTCTAAGGCATTTAACTTTGTCTTGCTTCACGGCTAAATGAATTTGCATTGCCACTTTAAATCGAAGTTATGTTTTGGCAGTGTTCAATAGACCTTCTTTCGGGTGGGGGGGGGGGGAGAAAAAGGAGCCGTCATCTGCCGTCAAAGTTCCTGGATCACCCGCTGCTACCCGTTTACCTGTCCTAGACTCAAGCTCTTCCTGTGACATGCTCACCTGTTGTGCCACCTGCCTGCCCGGACCACAGTCTCCTGGGTGCTCCCATCGAGCCTGGCTGTGCTCCCACACTACCTGCCAGTGCTCCTTTGCATCAGCCGTGGTTGGGTTCTCTCGGCTTTCTGTTTGGCCCCGGTCAAGGCCACCATATGCTTCACTTCTTCATTTCTGGCCCTCATCCCTTCCTTGCTCCTGGATGTAAGTAACATTTGAGTGGAATGCTTTTCTCCTCCACTGTGGGCACAGCTGAACGGCTTTGGCTTCAGTGAAACGAAATGGAGCCTGACTTCGTCTGGAAACGTGTGGAATCAGCAGAGAGTGGTAAACACAACTCTAGGGAAGTAGAACACCACTGTGTACAATTTCGTGTTTTTCAACTCCCAGGGGGCCTGTGGGCACGATTGGAAAGAACCATGTTTTTAGCCCTGCCCCTAACAAAATGGATCTGTATTCGCTGTGGGTGAGGCTTCCAGTGGGAAAATTGAAGCTCCCTTTCCTCCTCCTCCTTCTTCTTCTTCTTCTTCTTCTTCTTTTTTTTTTTTCCTTGTTTTGGTCAAATAGAGAAGCTCTTGACCGACCCAAGCTTCTGTTTTCTGACTCCCATGCCATGACGGGAGATGTTTGGTGTTATTTCCCACAGGATAACCTCAGCACTTTCTGTGGGGGATCAGACAGTTTCTATGGGGATTGGTGGCATTAGATGACAGGTCAGCAGACACAATTGCAGGGAAAGGGGAAGCACATGCATTCCATCCATGTGTCTTTCCTCGGAACGTATTGTTCAGCTCGTAGTTGCAAACAATAGAAGCGACCGTAGCTAGTTGAGAGAGAAAAGAGACTTAATAAAGGAAATTAGCTCACAGAATCATTGTCAGGGGGGTGCTGCAGAAATAGATTTGAGGCTGTGTCCAGAAACGTACCCCACATCAAGCCACAGAACTGCGGCATGGGCAGACAATTGTTACTGCTCCTTCCTGAGCTTCTAGAAGACTCTCGGAACTTCTGCAACACTGCTGTGGTCAGCCCGGCTGGAGGTCAAACCTGGGAACGCCACATCGCAACCCAAAGCTGGAGGCTTATGTTGCCACACATACCAAGAAAATGGAAGCTCCACCAGGAGTCTGAACCAAATGCTCATAGGAGTATGTCACACGCCCGGGGCACCTTGGGAGATGCAAGGGAGGCTGGGAATTCGAGGGCTGATTTCTACACTGGGGTTGGGGGAGTCACAGTACAGATTCCCTGGCTTTGCTTTCCAGCGTGCACATTTATTTAGCAGGAAGATGTCTTCCCACTTCTAGACGTGAACTTGCAATCTAGCCAAGTGGTTCAATACATGGGCTTCAGAATCAGTCAGATGTGGATTCAAATCCCGGCCTTGCCTGTTGCTGTCTGAGTGACTGCAAGAAGTCACTTCCCTCGCTTTCCTTTTCCTCTGTGCCTTGGCTATCTTATATGTAAAATACACTTAACACCATGGATCTCCGAGGTACGTGACAAGAACTTAAACGAACGTACACGTAAAACCCTCAGTATAGTTTTATATAATGGAGTGAACATTCAATATCTGGTGGTTATGAGAACCCAGTTACTCGCAAGAAGGCTGCAAGTATAATGGTTTAAATGGGTGGCCCAGTCAGTTGGGCGTCCGACTTTTGGTTGAGGCTCAGGTCAGGATCTTGCGTTCCGTGAGTTTGGTCCTGCGTCAGGCCCCGCGCTGACCGTGCAGAGCCTGCTTGAGATTCTCTGTCTCCCTCTCTTTGGACCCCTCCCCGACTTGCCCTCTCTGTCTCTCTCGAAATGAACAAACTTAAAAAAAAAGGAAAAAAAAAACCCACTTATTACCAAAAATCATATTAATATTTATAATAATAATATAATCCTGCTTGTAACAAACCAGCCTCTACCCAAGCCACCGAGGTTTGCCTTACCATTTCTTATAAGATATTTCAGTTCATATAAGGGATTGTACGGCCATAGCTGAACAATGGGAAAATTTGAGGTCAGATGCTCCAACTGTTTCCAAAATAAACAGCCCCAGGAAGCTTGCCCCCCTCCGCATTAAAGCTTGGGCTGGAGAGGGGAGGGGGGGATACGTTGGAGTCTCGGTTACTAGGGGTTTTCTGCAGGAGCTGTGGGAACAGACCAGCACATGGCTAAGCGTTTTAGCTGCACTGGTTTTGTGTTTGACAGCGATGGCCGTGTCGTACGTAGGCGCTGAATCAAACGACTGAGGGCCACATGTCTCCCTCACAGGCACACTGCTTCCATTTTTCCCTCCAGCCTCCTGAGTGAAAGCCGGTCATACAAAAAGCATGCAGAGTGGGAGTTGAGATCGGCCGGTGCCAGAATTACCCAGGATTTCCAGATCTGCAGAGCCGCCGAGGGGAACTTAGCTAGCTGGAGCGGAAAGGGCAAAAAAAAAAAAAAAAAAAAAAGGCTCCACGCTCAGGAGTCAATAGTCAGATCGGCTGGGGAAGGCCCGCTTGGCCACAGAGCCACATTTCTTGGTCATCAAGCCATGTCTCTTTCCCATGGCGGGGGCGGGGGTGGGGGTGGGGACGGCGCTCCTGGAGGGGAAGGAGGCTGGACAGAAAATAGACAAGTGTATTGAAATCTCCTGTCCATTTACATCATCAAAGGCCAAACTTTCGTTTTCTTTTCTTTTCTTTTTTTTTTTCCGCCGCTTTCACTCGTGCAACTTTGCAAAACCGTATTTAGATGCCACCCGGCTCCCCCTCTTTGCTGATACCCAGATGTTTCCACTTGCCTCTGAGGCCCGGCAGGCAGCATCCAGATGTTGTGAGGGGGCAGAGGAAGTGCTTTCATTTGTGGCGGATTCGAGGAGTGAAGATGCGTTGACTCATGTAATATGAATCTTCCCACACCCGGAATTTGGAGCCGAGCTGCTTGCTCGCTTTCCCGCTCATGTGTGGGGTCGTGTAACTGGAGTGGGGGCCGTGGCGGGGCCATGGGGCTGGGGTTTGGTGGAGAGGATTCCGCAATGTCTACCGCAGGTTTGGATTAGCCCTAGGCAACTCCTTCTGTTCTTTGAAGGATCGTTTAGTTGGCAAGGAAGAAACCTCGGGCCAAGTCACCACCACCGATATCCACCCCGCCCTGGCCCTCCAAAGACCTGCTCTGGACTCACGGCGCCCTTGTACTAGAAACCCTCCCACTTGTCATCCCTCTGCAACCACAACTCTTTCCCAAGCAAGTCTTTTCAGTAGCTTCCCAGGCTTTCCTTCTGCTCATCTGCGATTCAGTTTTATTTCAGCTTCCTGCCTCTCCCCCACCGTCCCGCCTTGTTCCCTCTGTTCCAGCCACGCTGTTCCCTTACTCAGTTATTCTTTGCACACTCCTGCTCGGATGAGCAGACGGGGTGGATGGGTCTTTGCCTCTATAGTTCTGCTTGTCTAAAATGTTCTTCCCCGGATGTCCCCATGGCGCTGACGCGTTTCATTCAGGTCTCTGCCCGAGGGTTACCTTCTAGGAGAAACCTTCCATTTCCACGCGAGGTGAGATATCAGTGCCCTCTGCCAGATCCTGATTTACTTTTCTCCTCCTCACCATCTCATATTACCGGCTGACATAACAAATAATCATGTGCTTCATCGATCCTGTCTGTCCTTCCCTACTAGAATCTAAACTCCGTGAGGGCAAGACTTGTGTCTGTTCTGTTTCTTGTTTTCCGTCTATGGCCCAGAACAGTACCTCACACAAGGTGGGCCAGGCTTATGGTTTGCTGCAGTTCATGAAAAATTTGCTCAGACTCTACGGACATCAGTGGGGCTACTGAACTCTTTCCCTCACAGAGGCGATTTTCCTGAAGAATTAGGTGAGGAATGGAATGAGGAGGCTATTTCCCAAGGTTTTCAGAGCAAACATTCAATGGTTAGGAGGGCATTAAGGACTTGGCCTTTTTGCGGTTTCCTTGGAAAGAAGAACCACCTCATGAAAAAGAAAAATGGAGAACAGATCATGGGGATGTAATGTACAACACGGTGACTATAGTTAATATTGCTGTATTACATATTTGAAAGATGCGAAGACAGTCGATCTTTTAGAAGTCGTCATCACGAGGGGCGCCTGGGTGGTTCTGTTGGTTGAGCGTCTGACTTCGGCTCAGGTCATGATCTCACGGTTCGTGGGTTCGAGCCCCGCCTCGGGCTCTGTGTTGACAGCTCAGAGCCTGGAACCTGCTTCGGATTCTGTGTCTCCCTCTCTCTCTGCTCCTCCCCTGCTCACATTGTCTCTGTCTGTCTGTCTCTCTCTCCCTCTCTCTCAATAGTAAGTGAACATTAAAAAAAGTTTTAAAAAAAAGTTCTCATCACGAGAAAAAACAGTTGTAATTTTGTGTAGTGATGGATGTTAACTGGACATATTGTGGTAATCATTTTGAAAGAAAAATCATTATGTCATACTCCTGAAATGAATACAATGTTATATGTCAATTATATCTCAAAAAATTGAATTATAGGTACACTACATCTCTGTTGTCTGAAGTGATACTTTAATGTCCCTTTTTAAGAGCTGAGCATACAAAGAAGCATAAGAACATGACCGTCCCTACCCCACCTCCATTCATGTGCCCTTCCAGGCCCAAGATGGCATCAGACACATGGCCTCTACCCTGAAAAGTTCTCATTAAAGTGTTATTTTTTAACCCTGTAATTGTAAACTGATCTTTCTCTGATATTCAATTTTAAATACGTGACAAACTTAAATGCCTTTTTTAGTCGTCATCCTTTATTGGTCACGCTCCGTTGGAACCTTCTGCACTTTGTACTTCATGACCCTACCCTGGGGTCACTTCCAGGCTGATTTCTCGTCGCTCTGCTTTGCGGCGAAGTCATCGAAACCTCAACGTTCCTGGTCAGTATTTGCAAACCGAGTGAATGATTATTTAAGCCTCCATTTTATAGCCCAGGAGTGTGAACATGCCAACTTCCAGCCCTCGATTTAGCGATAGCAATGCACCACTTAATTATTCTTCAGACTTTCTTACAAGTTGCTGGGACATGTTGTTGAAGAGCGTGGCTGTTTTGTGCGGGACAAGATAAGAAGGTCTTAGGACGAAGGTATTTCCTAAAACGGGTCATTTATTTTCCGCTTTGAAATTCTCTTTGTCAAAATGGTTTTCTTCTCAACGAGTGTGGAGAAAACAAGAACAAGGATCTGGTCAAAAAAAAAAAATAAATAAATGTGTGCAGTGCCCTAAAGGAATTCAAGGAAAGCAAGTATTAGCTATGGATAAACTTACTCACTACACCACAAGTGTTGACCTAAATTCTCTCTGATTATATTAAGGCCAAAGGAGGGCATCTCGGACCCACAACAGGCTTTGCACTCTGACCCAGAAATACACCGACTCAACACCTTATGTTGGAGAATTCACATTTGACAATTGCCCTTCAAGAACGGAGAAAATTCGAGCAAGTCACTGTCCTTGGTTGAATGGTGCCCAGAGAAAAGAAAAAAAAAAAAATCGAATCTGGTTTTCATTTCAGCAGTTTTAATTCCCCAAGTTGAACAGAGCAAATAAAGATGTGTAATTGGGAGTCCAAGGCCACCCACAATGTTCTACTGAGTATTATCTACATCTGCTCAGATTTCTTCTATTCTGGCATCTCAATTGTTCAATGTTCACCTCTTTTGATATTTGGACCTTGACGAAATAAATGGAGATACTTTTTAGGCGATTCAAATAGGACCGATAATGCACAGTTGCTTATTCACAAGTTTTTAAGACATCTTTATTTTTTTTGCGGTTAATAATTATACTAGAACTTAAAACCTGCGGCCTCGTCCACCGAATGGTCTTGAACGATGCTGCCCTTTGCTTAATTGTACTTTTCTGTAAATCAGTTGCCAAAAAAAAAAAAAATCTCTTGATGGAATTTCAAAGATCTCCTTTGTAGAAACGCTGGGGTCTTGTAATTGCTTGAGTACAACTATCCAGTCTGAGAGGATGACCTTTCACCTCCTACCCAAAAAGAGCACTCTGGAGAGAGAGGTGCTATAATCTGGGTTTAAGGCTTCTTACCAACACGTCGAGAGCTGTTTCTTGGGCCACACACACACTCAGTGGCCAGAAAGCCCGGTTCCAGCATTAACTCTAGCACTTGGCCCACGTCGCCCTTGAGTAAAATCTACTCCTTACGATGAAGAAAGGATCTTCTCCCACACGCTCCCCACCCCCCTTGCCAGGCGGAGATGCAAACACTTGGAGCCTCGTAATCAGCGGTCGGAGACTGTCCAGAGGGAGAAAGGACAGAAGAGATAAGAGCCTGCAAGTTCAAGTGTGGTTCTAGCGCGGGAGCACGGTCACCCAATAATTCCTTTGCAGCACCCGGAGAAAGGCTGAATCCTGAACCCTGACTCCGCGCACCAAGCGGAATGCTTCTTAGCGGGCCAGTGGACACAGAGAACTCCACCTCCGCCACTCCGCCTTTCAAAGCCACGAATGGCGTGTACCTTAAAATGCTCGGTTCGTGTTGGGAGACGTGTCCCCAAACCTAAACGAAAAGGTAGAGCCCGGCTTTGTGGCAATAATGGAGACATGGCAATTTGTGCTATAAAGTGAGACGACTTCTTACACTTCCTTTTCCCAGGACAGCCAACGGAGACTAGTTCGGGTACTTTGACTAATGCTTTCTCTCTGTAAAAACTTACAAAGAACCCTAAAAATCCCCTGCACTTTTGTTTGTTTGAGGCGCTAGCTTTTAGTTTTCCACGCAAATTAACATTCTTCGAGTGGATTCTGTAAATTCTAGCCAGCAAAAACTCTTCTTCAGCATTTGGCTCAAAGCTTTGTTGGCATTTCCGTGTGGGCAACAGAGACATTTCAGTTCTGCTTTTCCTCAGAGCTGCAGGGTCCGGGTTATACGAGTAAACTTGGCCTTCTCTGCTTTAATGACAGTGTTTCCAGTGAGGCTGGAAGTCAATGACTCCAGGGTCCGTATCTATGCCAGAGGCCATATTTTGATCTATTTGACATCTTGGGCTTCCATAAAGGTTTTCTTTTTCTTTCTTCAAATTGTGGTAATACACGTAGAACACGAACTTTACCATTAGTGACATTTACTGCCATTGGTGACAGTGTAGCTAATCATCACTAAGGAGGACATTTTAATCAGCCCAAAAGGAACCCCCTTTCCCATGAAGCAGTTACTTCCTGTCTCCTGTCAGCCCCCAAGCCCTGCCAACCACTCTTCTGTTTTCTATCTCCAGGTTTGTTTTTGTTTTTGTTTTTGTTTTTGACTCGATTACAAGAAAATTTTTTTAAGTTTATTTATTTATTTTTGAGAGAGAGACAGAGAGAGTGATTGGGGTAGGGGCAGAGACAGAGAGGGAGACAGAGAGGGAGACAGAGCCAAGCAGGCTCTGCACCAACAGTGTGGAACCCGAGGTGGGGCTTGAACCCACGAACCATGAGATCATGACCGGAGCCGTAACCAAGAATCGGACGTTTAACTGAGTAAGCCACGGAGGTTCCCCGTCGACTTGAGTTTTGTATTTCATATAAATGAAATTATACCGTATGTAACCTTTTGTGCCTGGCATGTTTCACATAACGTGATGTTTTTAATGCTCATTCGGGTTGAAGCATGTACCCAAACTCCATTCTTTTCTATGGCCGAATAGTATCCCATTATAGGGATATGCCTCATTTTGTTTATCTGTTCATCCGTTGATGGACATTTGGGATATTTCCGCCTTTGGGCTACTATGAACTGTGCTGCTCTGAACATTTGTATACATGGTTTTGTTTGAACATCTGTTTTCAATTCCTTCAGATATATATCTAGGGGTGGAGTTGCTAGGCCATATGGCAATTCTCTGTTTAACTAACTGAAGAATCACCAAACTGTTTTTCGTGGTGGCTGCTCCCCTTTCACGTTCCTGCCAGCGACGTACGAAGGTTCCAATTTCTTCACATCCTGTCAACACTTGTTATTGTCTGTCTTCTTGATGGCCATCCTAGTTTGTGTGAAACAGTATCTCATTGCGGTTCTGAATTACATGCCTCTAATGGTTCATGATATTGAGCATCTTTTCATACGCTTCTTGGCCATCCGTATGTCTATCTCAAAGCCTTCTTTTCGAGAACGTGCCCCGTGGTTTCAGAAGGAGACGTCGTAAGTTGCACGGAAATGTGCTGAGTTTTCTAGCTCAGCCTGGTCCCTTTGAGAAGCTGTCCTTGGCCCTGAAACAAATAGTTGTAACTGTTGAGCCAAAGCCAACCAACCAAAGGTACCTGTTGGTGCCTTGCCGAATCTCTTGACTTCTGTACCTAAAATTTGTGTTCTCTCCTCTTCCTTCTGTCCAATCCTTTAGCACCTCTTCCATCACAACCTTGATCTGTTGCTTGGCTCCTTGTATTTATCTTGACATAGAAGTTAACAGGACATGCTCTAGAGTCCAACTGTGGGAGTTAAAATCTCATCAACTCCACTTACAGGCCAGGGGACCGGGAGGGAATTTCTTCCCTGTGTCTGTTTTCTCTACTTTATTTATTTATTTATTTATTTATTTATTTTTTAATTTTTTTCAACGTTTATTTATTTTTGGGACAGAGAGAGACAGAGCATGAACGGGGGAGGGGCAGAGAGAGAGGGAGACACAGAATCGGAAACAGGCTCCAGGCTCTGAGCCATCAGCCCAGAGCCCGACGCGGGGCTCGAACTCACGGGCCGCGAGATCGTGACCTGGCTGAAGTCGGACGCTTAACTGACTGCGCCACCCAGGCGCC
Organism: Leopardus geoffroyi; assembly: GCF_018350155.1. Taxonomy (NCBI): domain Eukaryota; kingdom Metazoa; phylum Chordata; class Mammalia; order Carnivora; family Felidae; genus Leopardus; species Leopardus geoffroyi. Next base: position 14,692,886 of record NC_059337.1, on the reverse strand, counting down.
CCTGTTTTCTCTACTTTAGAGCATCTGTGCACATAGTACCTGTCTTACAGATTTGGTGTCTCAAAGAAGTGATGTCTAGAAACTACTTTGCCTAGGGTTTAATGGCTCACTAAGAAGTACTAAAAACATCAATGTAAACAACTAGAAGTTTAAAAACATTGCACCTCTCTCTTTGCATTCCCGTCTCCTTGGACGGACAACCTGGTGATCCCTCCTAGGTCCCCTGATGAGGCCTGGATAATATGACTTTCTAGTGTCTTCAAGACACCAGGGTTAGGACCATCATCAAAAGCGCTGGGACTCGACGCACGATCCGGAAAATCATGTGACTTGGCCACTTGGCTTAGAATGTGTTCCGCTGCGCGGGGTGCCTGGCCGGCTCGGTGGGGGGAGCATCCGACGCTCGATTCCAGCTCAGGTCGTGATCCTGCAGTTCGTGGGATCGAGTCCCTTGTCTGACTCTGTGCTGACGGTGCAGAGCCTGCTGGAGGTTCTCTCTCCCCCTCTCTTTCTGCCCCTCCCCTGTGTGCGCGCACACACGCGCTCGCTCTCAAAAGAAATAAAGAAGCATGAAAACGAAACAAGAATCTGTTATGCTGCAGCTCACTTCTGGGGATATAACAGATTTATTTCTCAGCAGGATACTTAATAACATCATCTACGTTTTTATGGAGTGTCCAGCCTGTCCCGGACCACGTGCTACCAGGTGCTTGCATATATCGCGAATCCTAATAACAGTCCTGAAAACCGATGTTGCATTTGTTCTGCCTTACCCACGGGGGCCACATTCCAAGACTGATGCTTGATTCCAGGTGATACCTGCAAAGGTGAATAGTACTGAACCCTCTAGGCGCTATATTTTTTTTCCTATACATACATACCCATGAGAAAGTTTGATTTCTAAATTAGGCACAGTGGGAGGTTAAGAACGGGGGGCGCCTGGGTGGCTGGGTCGGTTAAGCGTGTGACTTCGGCTCAGGTCGTGATCTCGTAGCTTGGGAGTTCGGGCCCCGCGCCTGGCTCTGTGCTGAGAGCTCACAGCCTGGAGCCTGCTTCAGATGCCGTGTTTCCCTCTCTGTCTGCCCCTCCCCCGCTTGCACTCTGTCTCTGTCTCTGTCTCTCTCTCTCTCTCTCAAGAATAAATAAACATTAAAAAATAATTAAAACAAGAGATTAACAACAACTAATAGTAAAATAGATCCATTAGGAAAATACTGCAGTAAGAGTTACGTGATGTGGTCTCTCTCTCTCTCTCTCTCTCTCAAAATATCCTATTGTACTGTATTCATTCTTCTTGTGATGATGTGAGACGATAAAATTCCCATATGCTGACACACTGTGGGAAGGAATGACAGAGGCATTATGACATAGCGTTAGGCTCCTCCTGACCTTCTGATCATACGTCAGAGGGAGGATCATCTGCTTCTGGATGGCTGGTGACCGTGCACAAGTGACACTGCCGATAAGGAATGACCACCCTGTCATCTCGTTTTTACAACTGAGGCTAAACTAAGGTTCAGAAAGGTTAAGTAACAGACCCAACGAACGTCTCAAGACAGGTTCCTAAGCAGCAAGGGTAGAATTTAACACCAGGTCCACCTGACCCCAACGTTTTTGCTCCTTCCTCATCACAACTGCTGACATTAGAGTGGATTGCTAATTTAGGCCACTACCTGGAAGGTCTGATGTTTAAGCAGAAAGCGCTGAGAGCACCCCGACCAACAAACATGGACAATGTGGCACCCTTTACTGTTTGGAACAACTTCATTCCCCTTCCCATCCTTCCCATTCTCCTTTCCAACCATCCTTGCCTCCTCTTCGTCCTACCAGAGCGTAGATGACGAAGCAAAATAATGAAAATAAGAAGCAAGTTCTGCTGCACACGCGGAGGTAGAGATTGGGCGTGTGTCGTCGGCGGAAAGGATTTGGAAACGATTTTCCCAAGAATGAAGAGGCTTGACCCGAATGAACAGAACTTGTAGAATTGGGATTTTGTGTACATTTATAGCCAGTTCTTGAAAAACTATAATATCAGGCAAAGGTCCTGACAATTGGTTAATGAAAAGAAGAATCTGTTGCATGGGATGCGGAATTCACATTTGCAGTGCTTAATGTAAAGCCAATCATAATATGAAATTCAGATAAATTCAGCCTTAAGTCATTCAGATAATTAGATAAACAGAATTTATAGCTCAACAGGTCAACTTGGCGTGTTTTTATATAACAGTTTCTATAAAAATAAAGACATTTACCGTTCACTTTCTCTCCATTATGGCTCTGGGGTGGCCAAATAAAATTTCATCTCCGGTGTCTGCTACAACTTGTTGAATAACTACAAGCAGTGTCACCCTCAGACCTTTGTGGGTGGCAGTTGAGACAACAGTGGCAGTCACCTGAGCCCGAACTCCGAGCTGAACCCTCCCCCACTCGGTGCCAGAATGCATCTGCCTTACTGGCTTCCTTTTGACTTCTCTCTTTGTTCCTCCGCCTATTTACTACCATTGTTATGTTATCTAGATGTATGGTAGCTATAATTCCTGTGAACTCTTCTTGAACCTTCAATCGAGTAAAATCCAAAATATAATTAGCCACTGCGATAAGATTTGGACAGGGTACTGGAGCTCTGGATGTCCCTGGGGTGTCAGGTTTCCCATGGTAGTTAACAAACCTAGATTTTAATCCTATCCAGAAAGAACAATGGAGTTGAGTCACCTCATTTCTTGAATTCCTAAGGCAACGGTATACTCACGGAAATGAGCAGATATCGGAGAATTGTGTATGTTCCAGCAGCATCTATTGGTAGCTACTGCTATTTAAGATGGCCGACTGGGGCCCAAGTTTAGAGAAACAATTGAGATGATTCTGAAATTTATGCAATGTTAACATACGGTGAAAGGTAACAGAAACACAATGTTCTTTGAACTGCACGAACTAATACAATATTTTTGAACTAAACAAAATAATTAAAAATTTGATACATCAGGGGCACCTGGATGGCTCAGTCGGTGCAAGTGTCCAACTTTGGCTCAGGTCATGACCTCACAGTTAGTGAGTTCAAGCCCCGAGTCGGGCTCTGTGCTGAAACCAACGGAGCCACCCGGGTACCCCACAGCTAAGATAATTTTGATGACAGATGGAAATTTAAACAGAAGGTTGATAAAAGAAATTTCCAATATCGTTCCCCATTACTTGTAAACATAGCGTTACGCTCTCAAGCCTATGCAAATATCTGTCTACCCAACGTACATCACTTATCTACTTTGGGACCAGAGTGATGTGGGTGGATCTGGCAAGCGTTGGGGAAAATTCTCAGAGAATCACAAGGCAACACCAGATCGCTCTTCTTTGTATCTGTCTCTCTCTCCCCCCCTTTTTTTTTTTTTTTTCTGTAGTGACACAAGTTTTAAGTCGTTCCTGTAGCAGCTCCTGAATTCACCTGCTAAAGGTAGCGGCGTGTTTTGAGAAAAAGCACCTGTTAGCAACAATTGAACGCTCGCAGGAGAAACAATGCCCATTACCCCAGCGGGGATGTCATTTTCTCAAGGTGCGAAAGCCCTGTTTGATTTTAGGTCACCAAATCTTCCGAGAACATGCGCAAAGTTAGGATGTACTGCTTGCAGAGAAAGAGGAAGCAAGAGAGTTTGGAAAAGAATCCAACGCTGAGTCAGCCTAGTGGAATTGCTGTGTTTACCACCTACAGGGACTGAGTTTCTGTTTCCGAACCCCGCAGGACTTGGTATGTTGCAGAGTTGAGAAGATTGGAGTCCAGAGAGCAAGTTAATTTCTTCGGGTCATATCCATATCCCGGCATCCCTCATTGCCAGTTACAGTGGTGTGGGTGTCGTAAATGCCCGTGCAATTAAATACATGAGCAAAACGAAGGAGGGAGGGAACAAAATAAAATACTCACATTTGGAAAAAGTCAGTTAGATGGGGTGGCTGGGTGGCTGGGTCAGTGTAGCCTCTGACTTCGGCTCAGGTCAGGATCTCGTGGTTTGTGAGTTCGAGCCCCACATCGGGCTCTGTGTTGGCAGTTCAGGCCGGGAGGCTGTTTTGTGGATTCTGTCTCCCTCTCTTTCTGCCCCTCCCCCGCTCGTACTATGTCTCTCTCTGTCTCTGTCTCTGTCTCTCTCTCTCTTTTTTCTTTTGGTTTTTTAAAACGTTTATTTATTATCGAGAGACAGAGAGACACAGAGCGTGAGCAGGGGAGGGGGAGAGACAGGGGGAGACACAGAATCCGAAGCAGGCTCCAGGCTCAAAGCTGTCAGCACGGAGCCCGATGCGGGGGCTCGAACTCAGACTGCGAGATCATGACCTGAGCCGAAGTTGGTCGCCTAACCAACGGAGCCACCCAGGTGCCCCTATCTCTCTGTCTCTCTCTCGAAAATAAATAAAACATTAAAAACTAAGTAAAAAATAAAGACCCAATTAGAATTCAACCCTTTGTAACATTTGTCTAGCAACCTTACATACGGAATAGCAGAAAGATAAGGGACCCCGCCACTGAAAACAGAATACACATTCTTTTATCCCTTGAGGGAAATGGACTTGGGAGGCCACATACATTCTCTGTCCTGAAATGGACATATTTATTTCTTAGATGGAATTAAGTTAAACTTTAAAAAAATATTACATTTGGCCCTGTAGGATTCAGTGTTTTCCTTATGCGTTCCCCCCGCCCCCGCCCCCAAGATTAATATTTTCCCTGCCAACCTTTGAATTCCAATGGGTGTTCTCCTGGCTCTGGAGCGCTCCTCTTTGCATCATTAGTCAGAAATCCCTTTTAAAATGGGTGAATTAATTTGGGAGAATTAGGTTAACGAGTTATAGCTGAAGTGCACTGGTTTACATTGTGGTTTGTGGTGAGTTTATGGAGGTTTTGCAAGAAAACTCCGAGTGCTGAAAGGAAACCCTTCTCAGACCGGAGTGCCTTTAGGTACTAAGCGCAGAATTTCCTTTTGTGGTCTGAGGTGACGTGGCTTTGGATAATAAATATCTGTACAAAGATTTCCTGAGGTTGACTGGAAGGCATCATTGACACTTTAAGTACTTGATTGCACAGCTTTCCACGATGGAATTTGAAGCCTTTTTAAACACACATATATATATTAAAGTAACATCCCTTCGTAATCATGTCCTCACAGACGGTAATTATCTAATCCCCTATTAGTTCGAATACTTGCCCTGCTTTTTGGTCTGCGGGCCAAGAAATCATGCATCATCCTTTCGTGCTTATCTTTTCATTCTCTTGCATTGCCAACTTTTCCCTCCCTAGATGCTCTTTCTGACTCCTCCCCCTCCCTCCCCCGCTCCCCTCCCCCCCCACCTCCTCCCACCCACCACCCTGTTGGTCAAATTTAGCTATGGGAGAATAAATTCCCTTTTGGTCCCGGCCCCAGTAACTGATCGGGAGCGGTGGATTTTTTGTAATGAGGGAAAATATTCCCAAAGCTTAAGCCTTCCATCGCCGTTGACCTTTAAGACATATTGCAACACACACACACACACACAAAAAGTTAATTCACTTTGCACATGCTGGAGAGCAACAGGTGGGGAACAACCACGGGGGGCGGGGAGGCGGGGGGAAGCGCTGCTTGCATTCTTCCGTTTCCAAACTCCTGGCCCCTGGTATTCTGGGATTTACACGACCTCCCCCAGGTCCTGAGTGACAAGCTAATCGGTGTGCTGGGAAGCGCTGAACTATTGATTGCACAGTAACAGAACACCACCCCGTCAATGAAACGGCAATGAAATGCTTCAGCAACGAAGAAAGGGAGGCCATTGGACTGTGTGGGGCAACTGGAAGAAATTTGCTTGTAGGTAGTGCGGCAGAAATGAAAAGGCTCTCAGGAGCAGGGCCTTGAAAAGCCAGGTTATTAAAAAAAAAAAAGCCACAAAGCTGGAGTCTGGCTGAGTGGAGAAAAATAGTTATGGCTCAGCTAGGCGTATCTAAAAGGGGAAGGTGGGGGGGGGGGCGGTGGTACAGCTTTCAAAATTGCGTTAATCTCTCGAGTACTTAATTTCTTTTCTTTTATGGCAGTTTGTAGGATAGCAACAAGTATTCAAGCAGTTAATAATTTTAAACAGTTTAGCTTTCCTTAGGCAATGTATCTTTAGCCTTAATTAAAATTTTATTTTAGTCGGAAAAAAATATTAAAATGGCATTAAGATCCATCCTCTATGATGGGAAATATATGATGATATGAATATTTTATTATACAAAGCATTATTAAGCAGCTGCTGACCTCTTCTCTCTTGAGCTGCAGTTCAGTTGTTTGGAATGCGGTCACTATTTCTCAATAATGCCCCATCAGTTTCCTTCTGAAATATGGGCAAGTGCCATATTATTAATGAGAAGCGGAGGCCGAGTGCCCATGATTTTTTCATACATCGACAGGCAGATCTAGGTGTGGGAGCACTGGATAATTCATTGAGAAGCTTACACTTTTTAAAAAATGTTTATTTATTTATTTTGAGAGAGAGAGAGAGAGACAAAGAGAGCATGGCCAGGGGAAGGGCAGAGAGAGAGGGAGAGAGAGAGAGACAAAGAGAGCATGGCCAGGGGAAGGGCAGAGAGAGAGGGAGAGAGAGAGACAAAGAGAGCATGGCCAGGGGAAGGGCAGAGAGAGAGGGAGAGAGAGAGAATCCCAAGCAGGCTCCATGTTGTCAGCACGAAGCCTGATGTGGGGCTTGGTTCCGCCAACTGTGAGATCATGACCTGAGCCGGAATCAAGAGTCAACCGGCTGAGCCACCCAGGAGCCCCAGAAGGTTAGGCTTTTGACAGAAATAGTATTGGTATCACGCCAAGTATTCATCACAAGCCACCACACGAATTAATCTTGGGCACCCTATTTATGTATTTTACACTAGAGAGAGAGAGAAAAAAAAAAGACACCTTACACAGCCACCCAAACCAAAGAAGAAATACAGAAGTCGGAACTGATTTGTCTCTAACCTTTGTAGCCTTTTACCTGAAGTTGTGCGTGCGTGCGTGCGTGTGTGTGTGTGTGTGTCTGTCTGTCTGTCTGGGGGTATTTAAAGAGTTAAGCAGTTGGGTCTCATCAGCGTATGGAATTTTAATGATAAAACAAATCTCTGGAAATTACCTCCAATCTAAAACTACACCGAACATAACCATCAATTTCCAACGGTCTTTCCGTCTTTCATCTCTGCGCCTACCACCATGGCACTGAAGTGCTCCTTCAAACGAATTAGATTAACTTCAATTTCCATTGTGTGTTAGAAGGACCGTCTCCCTCCCTACTGAAGCCAATCATTGATGGGATGGTGACAGTTGAGAAAACCGTCCTCCTGCCACGATGAAGGAACGCCTGGATGGAGGGGCTTATTGAGGATTCAGTTTTGAAGCTGGCGTTGTTTACTGTGCTCGTGACTTTGAGGATGGAGTCCGTCAGTCCCTGCCATCTTGGCTCTGCAAAGAACTGTGCCTTCTACATACAGCCAGTGTATGCGTGTGTCAGGGGGTGACAAGGCACCAGAAGAATCGGGGCAGATCGGAAGTGGGTGCGGGTTGCTGGGAGGGGCCCGCAGGGGAAGGAGCAGTGACCCTGGAGTGAGGGCGTGTGGGTTTAAAGTCCAATTCTGCCCCTAACCAGCTGTGCACCTTGAGAGATTTACTTACCTTCAAAGGAACCCAATTTTCTGATCTATAAAATGGAGAGGGAGGATTTATTCAATTAATATTTATTGAACATCTACCATATAGCACGAACCCTGCTAGATTCTGAGGGCTCAAAAGTGAGCTCAGGGAGGTGGCACATGCCCTTCACAGGGCTTGGAGTCAACTGGGAGAGAACGACATTAATCAAATGCCAATACGGATGCAGCAGAATTGCAACAGCGAGAAAGAAATGGCAATCCGAGTGCGTAGCGGGGAATCTGAGCCTTCAGGGAGGGAGCCGGTCTTGAGGTGAGATGTGAGGTAGAGCGAACAGGCAGAGCGAACAGAGTGTGCAGGGGAGAAGTGAGGCAGGTGCGCAGGGTTGGAGGATGGACAGCAAGGGGGCAAGGGCTGTATGGTAGACACAGTGGTTGCAGAGGCAGGTGTGTGGCAAGAGGACAAGGTACGGTCAGATCCAAATTGGACAAAATTGGGGGAAACTTGGAGGAGACCAAGAGCGGAAACAGGTCAAGCAACTAGGTCGTTATTACGGTTGACCAGTCAAGACTTGAGGGGCTCACGCTAGATGGACAGAATGAAGAGATATTTAAGAGAGGCTGTGGGCAGCACTTGATAATGAGTTAGGTTGAAAATCTAATGAGAACATGTCCTCAAGAATGGGCTTTCGGATGGAATGATCCACTGGATGGTGAGATCAGTGGTAGATTGACTGGGAACACTGGTCAAAGACAAGATTTGAGGGAATGAAGGATCGTGACTTGGTTCAGGACAGGAGAGTTTAAAGGGGGGGGGGGGTTGACTCCTCAAAGAGGAAGATGAGATGATCCCTAAAATCTCTGTTACCTGTAGAATTCTAAGATGCTTTGAGATGGATCTGTTACAGAAGAGTACAGCCCGGGGCTCATCTGGAAGGTGGTTTTTCTCACACCAAAGCCCCAAACTCAATTCGGCTGTCTGCTGGCCGAGTAACATTAATTTGTCTCAACTTCAGTTTCCTGTTACCAGTTAGGGCATTGCAATGCCACCCCTTTCGAGGCTGAAATGAGCCTTAGAGATACAAGAGGCACCGTTTCTAGCTTCGTACCAGACGCAAGGAAGGGCTAGACTTCTTCTGATCCAAGTTTTGTGGTGATGAGATGTCGTCCGTATTGTCCCGTGTCAAAGCAAACCCCGTATATTATTTCAGACTAAAGGCTCGGTGTATAAAAAAATCCACCTAATAGATGATTATTTGTAGGTAACAGTAACGATTATTTTAAGGCCCAGCTGCCCTTCCTTTCACGCTATTCTGTGCTATGCGTCGTGCTCCGTGGGGTCAAGTTACCGCACAGGCTTTGCCCGGAGAAAAAAGCGATGACACTTTGTTTTTGGCGGTAGCACACAAGTGAGTTATGTTTTCCAAGGGGTTCTTAGGAGAGGTAGTTTCTGGCAGCTGGCTGTGGTGCCTTAACGCATCTCTCCTAGACACGAACGCTTGTCCCCATGCATGGGACAGAATGTTAGTGATCTAGGAAGAAATTTGCTTCTGTCCGTGTGTGTGTGTGCGCGCGCACCCGTGATCACTCAAAAGCTTGGCACTTATTATTACTAAAACATCACCCCGAGTCCACTCCACGCCGGTGAGTAAAATCACTGTTTTAGTGACCTACTGAAATTTCCTGTGGCTCCGTCCGTCCTGGCCTGGAGGCCGAGAAGTGACTTACTGTAGAAGAACGATGAAGTCAAAATCAAGACCTCCCTTTAAAACTTCCCTTTGGGAAAAAAAAAATGCGAGGGAGTTTTGAAAGGTTTGAGGATTCCTGGAAACTTATTTCCCCGCCACTACACGAAGCTGGGCTGATTATTTCAGCCCTTTGAAAAGCTTTTCGACTTTTTCCTTTCTAATGTAGAGAGTGAAAAAAAAAGGGGTCTGGACTCTGTAACCTCACGTATTCCCCCCAAACACTCTGAATTGCCTACATTTCGCTTCTAATTTGTTATTACATCCAAATGCCACACGTGCTTTTGTTCATTTAAAAAGAAGCCCTATTGAAGAAGAGACTTTTAGTTTCTTCCAGGCACTTAAAAACTTACTAGCTATCTCTCCCCTTTCTTCTCCCCGGGTTTACTTACTTGTTAGCAAATTGGATTAGTTTCATCAATTAAAGGAGCTAGAGTCGGGGGCACAAAGCTAACGATTGTTATAAATACTTGCTTAACATTGCAAAACGTACAAGGTGTCCTGCAACAGAGTTTGAAAATTGGGAGGAATTAGTTTGGACGATACGTGCTGACGATACGTGCTAACAGCACTTGAACTCTTGCCTTGGGTGGGCCACCTTTGGAAACGTTAGCCATTTAAAATGGTTGAAATTCCGCGGGAACGCGGAGAATGGTGGCAATTTTGTGCAGTGAGGAATGCACTTCCCTTTCAACGTGGCCACGACTTATTGAGCGCTCAAATCATCAACAGGCTGTTGGATCTACCAAGATGGCCCAATCCTGCCTTCAGAGAGTTCTATATTCTGCACCCCCCCCCACCTCCGCCCCACTTTCCAGTGAAGTAACAAGGTGCTTACGTGAATAATTGGCCGTTGAAGAAATGAACTTTGTTAGCCAATCACTTCCCCGTACTTTCCCGCCAACAGTTTTGAAGAGTCCGACAGATTTCTGGTTTCCACCTTTGCCTACCTGGGGAGTTGCTAATAAAGTTGTCACTGTGATCAGCAATGGGGGAAATAAGGAAATGATCCTCCTGGAAATGATTCCCTGGATAATGATGGGACATACACACTGACTGAGAAAAATAATGGAAACTGGCTGGTGAGCCAACAAAGCCTTTCGAGGATTCTGTTTTGATGGAGAGGTGAGGACTTACGTCAGCATTTGGAATTCGGCACTACTTGGGGAATAAATCCACCCTTCCAAGTGCTATATATGTATTCTCTCAGCACCAACAAGAAAAAAGCATATTCGATAACAGTCACGCTTACTATAATTACAAACTTTCCCCGTCGGAATTCACCTTAGCCTTTTTATTACAACTACTGGTTTCTTGGCTTCCTAAAACACAACTTCTGCCGGGTCTCTTGCTTCTTGGTTTACCTCATTTTTTTTTTTTTTTTTTTCCTACAGACTTTGCTACCTTTCAATACTTGTTTGTTCTCATGCGTGCCCTTGTGTTCTCTTTCTAGAACTGCTCGCTTCCTTACCTACTAACCATACGCCGGTGACATCTCAAACCATGGCCCGTCTCCAGCCTTGTTTCAGTCAAGGTTCTCTTCTTCCCAGGAATACAAATGAGCTGAAGCTACCTCAGAAAACACAGAGAAGAAGAGAAGGGGAGAAGGTGAAGAAGGATAGTAGATCTTGGGAAGAGGCTGAAAAAGAAGATAGAATCCAAGATGGCCTCTCCCTCAGTGTCTCTCTCTCTCTCAGTGGCTCATGTAATTGCGCACCCTGAGGACGGCCTCATTTCCACCTCTCTGGGTACCCTTCTCCCTCGGGACCAGCTTTCTTTGTTTCTCTGTGTCTTTTAAGACCTCAGGGTTTATCCCACTCTCAGTTCAAGGGACCCACAGAGATTAAATTCCATTGCTGGATCTCAAATGTGAGCCCTTAGGGGACTCAATTAACTGTGGCCGGTGGCGTGTATATCCCAAACGTATCTGCAGGGGAGAACTTCCTTGCAGTGGAAAAGATCCCTGAATGAATGCTCATCCTCACGTGGACGTTACAGGGTTGGCCCTCTCACCTATGTGCTTGGCTTAAAGTATTCCATCCATGCACCTTCAACCAGCCAAACCTCTCTACCTTTTTCCATTCCTCTGGAAAGAAAAACAAAACCAGCAAGAAAATTTTATCAGTGCCTCTGTTCTTAGGTTCAGCTTCTCAGTTGCTGTCACTTAAACGCTCGTTTGTTTGTTTGTTTATTTTGAAAGAGCAAGCGGGGGAGGGGCAGAGAGAGGGGGGGAGAGAGAGAATCTCAAACATGATTCTGTGCTCTCACTGCAGAGCCTGATGCAGGGATCGATCTCATCAACTGTGAGATCCTGACCCGAGGTGAAATCAAGACTTGGATGCTTAGTCCCCTGAACCACCCAGGTGCCCCCGTTATTTGTCATTTAGTCACACCACCCTTTAATTGTTGTAAAATGTCACATAGGTTTATCTCCCCCCCCCCCCCCCCCCCGGCCATTTCCACACCACCACTCTAATTCAGGGTTTTTTTTCCACTTCTCTGCATTATCACATTTATTTCCCAGCTACCTTTTCCTCATTCCATCTTCTCCACCAGTGAAGTCATTTGTTACGGACTCACTGTTGGAGTCCCTCCAGAATTCCCATGATGGAGTTCTAATCCCCAGTGTGGCGGCATTAGGAGGGGAGGCCTCTGGGAGGTGATTAGGTTTAGATGAAACCATGAGGGTAGAGCCCTCATGATAGGATTAGTACCCTCATAAGAACAGGACGAGACACCAGAGGCCACTCTCCCTCTCTGTGTCATGAGAAAGAGGCCATCTGTAAGCCAGCAACGGCGCTCTCACCAGGAGCCAAATGGGCCGACACCCTGATCTTGGCCTTCACGGCGGCCAGAACTGTCAGAAATAAATGTCTGGTGCGTAAGCCTCCCCCTCAATTTTCCATACTGTGTTATAATAACTCAATAATAAGTTGCATATAATACACGTACGACGCTGAAGAAGACGTTATTCTTCCAAATAATTGGCTAACACTTCGGTCGCCACCACGGTAGGAGATATTTGGGCATCGACTCTGGTGGCATGTGACGTTCAATCTACCTCCCTCGCTCTGAGATCCAGGCCAGTTCTCCCATTTATCTCGCCTTCTGACCTCGTCCCCGTAAGAAAGACTCCTTCCCTTAGAGGCTGGGCCTCCTCATAGCCCCCAGTGTCCCCACAGGTGTCTAGGTTTTGCTAGGTTGAATCCTTGGCATGGAACTATTCTCGCTAATGAAAAGGTTCCCAGTTATTAGGGGCTTCACGTTTATGGGATTAATAAAAAAGTGTTTTCGTTTTGGGGAAAATAGTCTCTTTGTCTCGATTTTACTGTGTTTTCCATGAAAGGGAAAGTAATCAGCGAAGTTCACTTACTGTCCAAAACCTTGCTTAAAAATGGTTACTCTTGGGGCGCCTGGGTGGCGCAGTCGGTTGAGCGTCTGACTTCAGCCAGGTCACGATCTCGCAGTCTGTGAGTTCGAGCCCCGCGTCAGGCTCTGGCCTGATGGCTCAGAGCCTGGAGCCTGTTTCTGATTCTGTGTCTCCCTCTCTCTCTGCCCCTCCCCCGTTCATGCTCTGTCTCTCTCTGTCCCAAAAATAAATAAACGTTGAAAAAAAAAAAAATGGTTACTCTTGGGGCGCCTGGGCGGCTCAGTCCATTAAGCAGCCGACTTCGGCTCAGGTCCTGATCTCGTGGTTCGTGGGTTCGAGCCCCGCGTTGGGCTCTGGGCGGACCGCTCGGAGCCTGGAGTCTGCTTCGGATTCTGTGTCTCCCTCTCTCTTGCCCTTACCCCGCTCATGCTCTGTCTGTCTGTCTCTCTCTCTTTCAAATATAAATAAACATTAAGAAAAAAAAAAAGGTTGCTCCCTAGCTCCTTTTTCGAGAAGCCCAGCGTGAGATTGCCTCTGAAATCAACCACATCATCAGTATCCCCCTTTGGAAGCAACCAGTCTTCCCTGATTACGTGTGAGAAGGTAAAGGAGGGTGGAACTTAAATAGACCAGAACCCCCTCGAAATATTCCAGAAAGATGCCAGAGGCCCTGCACTAAATCAAGTTGTCTGCAAACAATGGAGAGAAGTGAGGGCATTCATCTGGGGATGGAGAGCCATTTCATTTCTTTCAAACGGCATGCAGCAACAATTCTCCACCATTCACGGTGAAACCCGAACTCAGCTCTGTTTTCTTTAGGAAGACCCTTCGAGGTGGCCTTCAAACAGAGCCGAGGGGTCCTTGGTTTCCCAGAGGCTTTTAGAGGAGCTGGGATATCAAGGGCTGGCATGGTCCTCAACAGCTGCTGATGCAATGTAGGCCCGTGATTTGCTGTTGACAGGCATTAATAAAAACCTAATTTGAGGAAATTATGAAAAACCTACTCATTATGCAATCTGGTTTATGTTTTGGCATGTGGCAATCATTGGCTTGATAGCCAACCCCCCCCCGCCCCATTTCCAGAACTTTATGGCCTAGGTTTCAACTGCAGACCAGCCAGAGCCCCGCACTTCTCCACGGGTGTTTGATCTCTTAATTGCCTCAAGACACATCCACAGGGCTGCTTTATGATGCTGCAGGCCTCAGCCTGAGCCGAGGGATGATGGACACAGGGACCCAGCCCTGCCATTAGAAATCGTACTCGCCTATCACAGGAAACTGGATTCTGACCTCTCCATCAAGCGCGTTCACCCCAATTGCTCCCACTGTTGTTGTTTTTTTAACGTTGATTTATTTTTCAGAGCGAGAGAGAGCACGCGTGCAGGTGAGGGGCAGAGAGGGAGGGGGTCACGAATCTGAAACAGGCTCCCGGCTCCGAGCGGTCAGCCCAAAGCCCGACGCGGGGCTCGAACCCATGAGCTGTGAGATCATGACCTGAGCCGAAGTGGGACGCTCAACTGACTGAGCCACCCAGGCGACCCCTCCCCCCCTTTTTTAATGTTTATTTACTTTTCAGAGTGTGTGGGTGAGAGAGAGAGGAGCAATTGTTCCCACTCTTAACTTGTTCCTTATGGCCTCTGTGGACTTTTTAGTGATGTTAGTAGAAAAGCCATCCAAGTTTGGGAGAACAGTCCTCGTTCGTTTTCTAGTTTCCACAAAGAGCAAGTAAGGAGTGCCCTTTGCATGACTTTGCCTTTGACTATAGCTCATAAACAATATGTAAACTATCTGATTTCTTTTTAATTAAAAAAGACTTTCCTATAAATGGCGCCCTATCAAATTTGGGGAAGATAGAACAAAGAGAAAAGAAGAGAGAAGATAGAACAAAGATAGAAGAAAGGGTTAAGAGAACCTCAAAATGATCTGGCTTTAGATTTTGGGCTTCCTGCTTATTCTAATACTATTTTTTTTAATTAACCTTTAAAGAGAATAGTTGGCTAGTTTGCATCTTCAAAGAAGAATTGGTTTCTCTCAGTGGCCTCTGACTGATGTCATCATACATCATAAAAGTTCCCAGATAAACAATGATAGCAAAGCATAGCCTTAAGCTAGCCAAACAGAAATGTTCTAGACAAAGGCTGTCCTGTTTTATCTGCCTTATCTGTTTCTGACTTATCAAATGCTGTCCTGGTCCTTCTTCCCTTCCTCCCCTCCCCTCCTTTCCACCTTCCCTCCCCTCCCCTCCTCCCTCACTTCTTCCTCCCTCCTTCCCTTCCCTCCTTCCTCCCTTCCCGTTTCTTCTTTTTGGTACCTGATTCCGATTGATCTTTCATTGTCATACGCACTGCCTTCTGTTTCAATAAGAAGTTTTTAAGTATCAGTTGAAGTCTAAAAACAGCTACATTGAACACAGAAACTACAACTGGTTTCTCTGTTAATACTACAGAGTAAGCATGATTTGCTTATCCCTTCCATTCATCAGTAGGAAGTTCAGTCTAAATAGAAATCCTAGGGGCACCTGGGTGGCTCAGTCGGTTGAGCGTCCAACGTCAGCTCAGGTCGTGATCTCGTGGTTTGCGAGTTCAAGCCTCGCGTCAGGCTCTGTGTTGACAGCTCAGAACCTGGAGCCTGCTTCGGATTCTGTGTCTCCCTCATTCTCTGCCCCTCCCCCCACTCATGTCCTGTCTCTCTCTGTCTCTCAAAAATAAATAAACATTAAAAAAAGAAAGAAATCCTAGAGTAAACGAAACACAGGAGAGACAGGAAAGATAGTATTTCTATTCCATTTTCTCAAGTTCTACCATTGGAGATTTGTTCCTAAGACTTTGCTTCTTCTAAAATTGGAGGCATTACAGGGAATTCTTCAGGGAGAGGTAATATTTTTAAAACTTACCTTATCACATGTTATTAAACATACACCATAGAATGTTAGGGTCAAGAAAGATGACATTATCTCAGTAGTCTTTTTCATTTTTTTAAAAATCAACTTTATATAGGTATAACTTTACATACAAGACTCTAATAACTTTTTACACATTTTTTTAACGTTTATTTATTTTTGAGAGACACAGCGTGAGCGGGGGAGGGGCAGAGAGAGAGGGAGACACAGAATCCGAAGCAGGCTCCAGGCTCCGAGCTGTCAGCACAGAGCTGGACACGGGGCTCGAACTCATGAACCTGAGCCGAAGTTGGACGCTCAACTGATGGAGTCCCCCCCCCCTCCCAGGCGCCCCAGTAGCTCATTCTTTCTTACTGCTGAGCAATATTTCATGATATGGAGAGAGTACGATCTACTTATCCATGTACCTACTGATGGACATTTGCATTGTTTTCAGCTGTCACAAATAGAGCTGCCACGGACATCGCTATACGAGACTTTGTGGGCAATATCTTTTCCTTTCTTTTGGGTAAACATCTAGCATTGGAATTACAGGGTCATATGCTAAGAATCCATTTCAACTTCATAGGCAACTGCCATTTCTTTTCCAAAGTGCTTTTCGTCTTTCACACACCGTATTCTGTCGGTCCGTATCTTTGCAAAGACTTCCCGTTATCAGTCGTTTAAAATTTTAACTCTTCTAGTATGCAAGTAGTGATATCTCATTGGGGTTTTAATTTGCATTTCCTGGATGACGGCTGTTGTTAAACATCTTTACACGTGCTTACTGCTCATGTGCTTTTGTAAGGTATTTGTTCAAATCATCGTCTATTTGCAAGTTGGGTTGTTTTTTCATTATGAAGTTATAAGAGGTTTTTTTTTTGTTGTTTTTTTTTTTGCTGTTGTTGTTTTGTTTTTGTTTTGTTTTCCAAATGAATGTTGCGTACACGTTCTTTTGGATACATGGCGAATACTGTCTCCAAGTATCTAATAGCATAGATCCCCATCATTACTTTCCAAAACTGTTATTTTCAACTGTCTATTCTTTCGGATGTCTTCCGTAATGGTTTTGTTAAGTTTACAAAAATATTACGTTAGCATTTTAATTAAAAATTATTCAGTTGCATTTAAATTATTAAATGAAGTTGAGAGAAGGTGGAAAAACTTATACTGTTGTCTCTTCCAGTCCCATGACTGGAATCCTGTATGACTTCCCATTTATCACACTCATATTTAAATAAAGTTTTATGTTCTTGGTATAGTCATGATATATTTATTGTAATATTTGTGATAATGTAACAGAATTTCCCACCATATTATCTAACTGTTTTTATAGCCTAACTGTATTGTGGGAATGTCGGTCACCTTTGAGTAGTCATTTCATTGCCTTGGACAGACCTTCTTTCAGTAGCCACCCACAAATCTTAGTTCTACACAGTAAACATTTATTGCTTCATCAGGCAAAGCCCCCTATAGGGCTGGGCAATCCATCAGGAGAGTCACCTCCACATGTTAACTGAGTGACTCAGATTGAATTTACCTTGGGACACCTTTATATAAAAAATGCTTTCACAATTGCCTTCGCCGGGGAAAGGCGGATTGCAGAATTGAGTATTGGCAAGAAAATGCTTTGGCCTGAAAATGGACGTGGGTCACTTCTGCTCACATTTCATTGGCTAGCATTAGTCACATGGCCATGACTACCTTTATGGTAGTTAGGAAGCCGGCACTCAGAAGTGGAGAATGGGATGTTCGTGAACATCGGTATGTCCTCCATATTTGTTTTGTTGACACGATTCTTTTGTTAGGAGTTAAGAAAATTTTACTGAACTTTTGGCAGGTTCCTGGTAGTTCTTTGCATTATCTTTATTTATTAAAAAACATTTTTTAATGTTCATTTTTTTTGAGAGACAGAGCATGAGCAGGGAAGGGGCAGGGAGAGAGAGAGGGAGACACAGAATCTGAAACAGGCTCCAGGCTCTGAGCTGTCAGCACAGAGTCTGCCACGGGGCTCAAACCCACGGTCTGGGAGATCATGACCTGAGCCAAAGTCGGACGCTCAACTGACCGAGCCATCCAGGCACCCCTCTAATCTTTTTATATTTTCAAAGTATTAATATTTTTCTGTATTATTTAATGCTTTCATTAAAAAACTTTGGTATTTAGTTCCTCTTCTTTGTGATTAGACTTAACAATTGTTAATATATTCCCTTCAAATATCAATTCTTATATTTATTTGTTAGTTCCATTTAGTTTCTTTATTCTGATTTATTGGTATATTACCTTAGTTTTATTATTCTTTTTCTCCTAATTCCTTTGGTTTTCATCGTGTTGTTCTCTTTCTAACTTCTTTTTTTTTTTTTTTAACGTTTATTTATTCTTGGGACAGAGAGAGACAGAGCATGAACGGGGGAGGGGCAGAGAGAGAGGGAGACACAGAATCGGAAACAGGCTCCAGGCTCCGAGCCATCAGCCCAGAGCCTGACGTGGGGCTCGAACCCATGGAGTGTGAGATCGTGACCTGAGCCGAAGCCGGACGCTTAACCGACTGCGCCACCCAGGCGCCCCTCTTTCTAACTTCTTAAGTTGACTTCATTTTTTTCCTGTTCAATAACAAGTGTTTGCATCTATAAATTTGCTTCTAAATGCACCTTAGACTGCATTTATAACTTCATGTTATGTAATAATTATATATATATATGTGTATATGTATAAAATTGTCAAACAACCTTATAATTTTATTTTCCTTCCCTCTTTGGGATCCTTTAGTGAGTAGGATATGTATGCTTTTCAATTATTTGTTTATTAGGAAACAATACTTTGTTATTAATATTTAGCTTCACTGTGTGGGTCTGAAAATGAAACACACGCCTCGTTTCTATTTATTGAGATCTTCTATGAAGTCCAACACTTGCACAATTATTGTAAGTCAGCGATCCCCATAGTTTAGGGTACATAAGAATCCTTGAGGTGCTTATTGAATGGCATGTATCTAGGTCCACTCTGGAGATTATGATGCATTAGGGCTGAGGGTTTTCATTTTTCACCAATAATTGCTCCTGGTGTAGCTATACTCAGAGAAATGCAGCTATAAATGACAGAGTGACATTTCAATAAAAACCTGTATTGGGGCGCCTGGGTGGCGCAGTCGGTTAAGCGTCCGACTTCAGCCAGGTCACGATCTCGCGGTCCGTGAGTTCGAGCCCCGCGTCGGGCTCTGGGCTGATGGCTCAGAGCCTGGAGCCTGCTTCCGATTCTGTGTCTCCCTCTCTCTCTCCCCCGTTCATGCTCTGTCTCTCTCTGTCCCAAAAATAAATAAACGTTGAAAAAAAAAAAAAAAAAACAACCTGTATTAGCCATTTGGGGGGGGGGAGGGCACAGAGTTCCATATTCCCTAATGGATTTTAATTATATTTTTCAAATTCTTAGAAATGATTTCAGACATTATAAGGAGAATGGGACTTAATACAAAAGTTAAGTGTCGACAAGATCATTGAAAGTGCTAAAGGAATAGGACATAGGTGGACTTTCCAGGGAAGCTTCCAGAATACCAAAGAATGGACCCAGCAGGAAGCTACTATTTCTGAGGCCACTGCTTCAGCTCTCAGCTGCCTCTTGACACTCAGGAAGCTGGAGACAATGGAAACTAGGACACTGCCACTGTCACACCTCAGCTTCTGTGGTCTAGTTTACAGTTAGGGAGAGCTACAAAGGAGTCAGCGATCTGACAAGTGTAACGTCTTCCTTCCGCTTTCCAAATCCTGTTTCAGTGCATCTAAGTGACAGGACTAATCCACATCTAGAACTGAAAAGGAGCCTGGAGGTTATAGCTTTTAGCTTTCCAGTCTCTCCCACCAGAAGCACGATGAGGCAGAATTGGAAAACATCAATGTACAAATAGAAATGGTGTGTATTAGGGGCGTGGCAGGGCTTCTGAAGTGGACGGGATGGCCATACGAGACATCCGGAAGGAGAAATCCGTGCCATGGGATATGGTATATCTGGTTTCTGTTAGAGAGGGATAAGTCAGAGGTGACCTCAAGATTTTTGCCATGCATGACCACAAGGTTGGGGCTGTCATTGAACAAGATACGGAAGCCAAGGAGCCGTGCTGCGTGTGTGTATGTAAAGGAATATAAGTTGAAGCAGGTAATAAACATTAGCGTATACCTTTTGAGTTCAAAGTAATGTGGACCTCTCCGGAGAATATCTAGGATCTAACGGAATATCTGAGCCTCCCTGAAAACAAACTATGAAAGTTGGAGACAGAAGTAGTTTATACATTTAATATACAGGAAAATTCATATCCTCTATAGAAGTTATCAGACTAAATATAGAGGAGAATTTGAACATAGTATCTGGAGTTTCAGAAAACAGGAGTATATGAAAACTGTTTTAGAAAGACATATATCAGGAAAAAAATCACTGGGTTGGGACACACAAGACGTGAATTAAAGCTCTGATTCTGTTTTTATATGGTATGTTGCTTGAGCAAGTCATTTAATCTTTAATAAACGGAACCTGGTTTTGTTCTCTCCAAAATAAGATGTATCAGTTAGCTATCGCTGTATAACAAAATTCTTCCAAAATTTATTGGCCTGAAACTATAAGCACTGATTTATTATTTCCTGTGGGCCTGAAGGTCAACAGGTGATTCTTACGGGACAAGACTGGGGGTCCTCATGTCTCTGTGGTCTGTCGTTGTCCGGGGAGGTGGCTCTGTTGATTTTGGCTAGGCTCTCTCACACATGTGTAAATGGACTAGCTGCAGTCTCATCTAGAATGGCTTTGGTTAGGACAATTGGCATCTCCTCTCTATGGTAGGAAGCCTCGAGCTTGTTTTCTTGGCAGAGAAAAATTTTAAGAGCAAGAGTGGAAATGTGCAAAGCTTCTTTAAGAGTAGGTTTGGAACGGCAACTCTGCCATTTTCAGGGTATTTAAGTCACAAGGCTAGACACGATTCAAGGATTTGAGCAAAATGTCATGAAGAATAGCTAACAAGGGCTGCCTGGGTGGCTCAGTTGGTTAAGCATCTGACTCTTTTTTTTTAAGTTTATTTATTTATTTTGAGAGAGAGAGTGAGAGTCAGAGAGAGTGCAAGTAGGGGAGGGGCAGAGAGAGGGAGAGAGAGAATCCCAAGCAGGTCAGCATGGAACCCGATGTGGGTCTTGGACCCATGAACCGTGAGATCATGACTTGAACCAAAAATCAAGAGTCGGATACTCAACCGACTGAGCCACCCAGGCGCCCCGAGTTTTGGCTTAAGGCCCATGTTGGGCTCTGTGCTGAGCAGGGAGCCTGCTTAAGATTCCTTCTCTCTCCCCCTCTGCCCCTCTCCCCCACTCTTGTGTTCTCTCTCTTAAAAAGAAAGAAAGAAGAAAGAAAGAAAGAAAGAAAGAAAGAAAGAAAGAAAGAAAGAAAGAAGATTAGTGAACAAAATACAAATGGCAGTTATATTTAGGGGAAAGGATTATGGGTATTTTTGAATTGTTTTCCTTTTTGCTAATGTTTTATACATTTTGTACCTTGAACTTGACTATTATTATCAGAAAAAGTATACTTTAAAATATATTCATCCTTTTGGAAATGTACTTGCTAGTATAAAATAAAACATCAGTTCCTTTGTAGGCTGAACAGCAACTGAGGGCACTCTGTAGTTTGAGAGGCGAGCAAAACGAACGTGAACACGCTTGTCCTAAAATTATGCATGAAATATGTATAAACTGACCTTTCTTGAGAGTTCTGTGAATTCCCAGGAGATGCGGTTCGTTTGCCCCTCCTTTCAACGCCCACAGAACACACTAGATCTCAGCCACGATGGCTATTACTGCATTTCTGCCACTGCCATGGGGACCCGGCTCTCTTTTCCTTGCTTTTTTTTTTGTGAGCAGTATTCGTAGAAGGCTTTCAGGAACGCACAGACTTTATCGAAGGTTTGGGGGTGATCGGGGCGATGTGAGAAATAGCTTCACGGCCTCACAGAGTAAACAACCAAAACTATGAGATGAACTCGTCATTGACGTTCCTTCTCCCGACCTGCTCTGCCCCAGCCCCAGCCTTATTCTGTAGAAGATGTCACCCTGAAGCTGCATTGTTTGAATTGTCCCTCCTCTCCAGACTCTTTTACATCTTGGGCCCCTACATGTTGCTCCCAACGCTAAAAATTCTTAATTTTTTTTCCTCACTAATCAGGTTTGCTGATTCTCTGATTTCTGCTTCCTTCCTAATGTGCCCATAGGGGAACTCACGCTTTTAGCCCAAAGCATTTCAACCAGATACTTTGCTTTAAATATAAGAAAGTTAGGGGCGCCTGGGTGGCTCAGTCGGTTAAGCGTCCGACTTCGGCTCAGGTCATGATCTCATGGCTCATGAGTTCGAGTCCCGTGTCGGGCTCTGTGCTGACAGCTCAGAGCCTGGAGTCTGCTTCGGGTTCTGTGTGTCCCTCTCTCTCTGCCCCTCCGCCACTCACACTCTGTCCCTCTCCATCTCAAAAATAAACAAACATTAAAAATAAATAAATAAATCTGAGAAAATGAGACACGTTACTCTAGAAAGAAGTGTGTGGTGTCATTCTACAGAGATAGGGCATAGCTATAGTCAATTTGTATAAAAATCTTCTACACGTACGTGCATTTCTTCAGCGAATATTTTCTTAAGTTTATCTATTTTGAGAGAGGGAGAGGGTGTGGGGGAGGGGCAGGGACAGAAGGAGAGACAGAATCCCAAGCAGGCTCTGCATTGTCAGCACGGAGTCCAGTGTGGGGCTGGTGCTCATGAAACCATGGGATCATGACCTGAGCAGAAACCAAGAGTTGGACCCTTAGCCAACTGAGACACCCAGGCGCCCCGCCCCAGCAAATATTTTTACGTAGCTTCTATCTTCTAGGCACTGTGGTCAGCCCTGGGCACTCGAAAGTGAGTGCCCTCCTGTCCTTTTGAAGTTCATCTGTTGTTACTACCTCATGTTGTAAAGTCACCATGGGAATCCTTCCTCAGAGTTTTTATATGTTTTTTTTAAAAAAAGAAAAGTGCAAAAGAGGTTAGAGAGGGAGGGAGCCAAAGCATAAGAGACTCTTAAAAACTGAGAACAAACTGAGGGTTGATGGGGGGTAGGGGAGAGGGGAAAGTGGGTGATGGGCATTGAGGAGGGCACCTTTTGGGATGAGCACTGGGTGTTGTATGGAAACCAATTTGACAATAAATTTCATATTTAAAAAAAAAAAGAAAAGTGAATATACCAATCTCCATGGGACGTGATAGTGGTGAAACCCGAAATCAAGGCAGAAAAACAATAGCGAGGAATGTTTGCAAAGGCTCTCGGGGAAGAAAATGATTCATTTATTTACCAACCAAGAGTTTCTAGCCACTTCCTTACTACTGAGCAGGAACCGCCTAGAAGCCAGGATGGCCCAGGAGGTGCCTAACACACATTTCCCTGACCTCAAACATTTCTCTGCCAACCAGGAAGGGCAGAATGCATGAGCAGGAAACATACTCAGAGAACATTTAAATCCTAAATGCTCAGTTACGACTATGATTTCAGTGGCGATATTGACAGGGAAAAGCTCCTGGGGATTGAAATGTCTCAAGGAAATTCTGCAGCAGAAACAGGTCCTGGTGCTTTGAGCAACGTCAAAAGCATTCTGGTCTACCCCAGATTGAACTTCAAATTGGGTCCACTTGCGAATGAATACGTTGGACCATATTTATGTCTCAGAGCCAGATGGGCCATCCAAAAATCACACAAAAATGGTTTATTTTATTCTTGCTTCTCGTATACACCAGTTTCTTCTATCTTTAGCCCTGTTCAATGCCCGATCACTAAATGCATCAGAGCAAACACCTCATTGTAATCCACTGCAAAGACTTGAGCAAGTTAATGAAAAATCTACAGATTCCTGTATGAGAGACGGTCAATCTTCAAGAGGGAAAGTGGTCGGGGGGCGGTAGCGGAACTCAATAGCCCATTCAGCGTTGAAATGCGAACACTGAGGCCGCTCTTCGGATAAATTCAAGCCAGATTTGGCCTGCCGCTCTCACTGGGCAATTCCCAGACGAGAGCGGGCCTTTAGCCTGTGGTGAAGAAGCACGGAATAATGCCTCTTTGAATCAGTTTCAAAATAATGCTGCAATGTAGACTGACAACTTCTGATGCCAAATTGCAACAAGCACACATAATAGCAGTCTGTTCAAGAACCCATGGTACCACTAAAGGATATAGTTATTGATACAAATTATAAACTAAAAAAAAAAAAAAGAAAGAAAGAAAGAAAGAAACCAGAATAAACTGGCATCAGATGACTAACCCAACAGGGAGACATCAGAATTTTTATCAAGCCAAGGAGCAACGAAATGAAAAAGAATAACCAAAGTAAACCGTTGCTTTGTAACTTACGATTACGTATGGCTTTCCCATACGAAATTTAAAGAAATAACAGTCTGACTGCAATCCGATAAGAGAGACGGCTGGGAAACGTACCCACAATGCGTACCAAGGTTGATCTTGGCACAGTGGGATGTCACTTTTAAGTTTACCGTGATTTCTGAGCAGATCAGAAGGATGTCTGCAGGCAGAAAGTAGCATTTTTACGGAGGCACAAATTTCGATCCCAAACTACTAAGAGTATGTATGGGGTCGAGTCATTTGTGTCGCTGAGTTGTGTAGCTGGCACGCCAGCTCTCAGATCTACGTCTCTGTAAACAATGGCCATCGAAGGATAGAGAAATTGTAGGAATAGCAGATGAGTAGTGAGACTGCCATAGAAGGCTACGTATTTTTTTTTTTCAACGTTTATTTATTTTTGGGACAGAGAGAGACAGAGCATGAACGGGGGAGGGGCAGAGAGAGAGGGAGACACAGAATCGGAAACAGGCTCCAGGCTCTGAGCCATCAGCCCAGAGCCCGACGCGGGGCTCGAACTCACGGACCGCGAGATCGTGACCTGGCTGAAGTCGGACGCTTAACCGACTGCGCCACCCAGGCGCCCCGAAGGCTACGTATTTAAGAGGTAGGTGCTGGTCCTTCGGTGGGCAGTAGACAACCCCCAAATTTAGGCACGCTGCACTCCCGCACCAACCTTAAATGTCTGCACAAAGGCCCCTGTGAGAGACCATCTTTCACCATCTTTAAAGCTTTCTGTACTAGTTTGCTACGGCTACTGTAACCCTGTACCCCAGAGTGGGGGACTTCACAGAAATTTATGTTCTCATAGTTCCGGAAGCTTAGAAATGCCAGAGCGGGAAGGCTGCGAGATTATTTTTCTTTTCTGAGTTCTCTCCCCTTGGCCTGTAAGTGGCCGTATTCTCGCTGTGTTTTCACTAGTCTTTCCTCTGTGTGTCGGTATCCCGATTTTCCCTTTTTATAAGGGCACAAGTCATATTGGATTAGGGTCCGCCCTGATGAACTTACTTTAACTTCAGTGCCCCTGTCTCCAAATAGAGTCCTGTTCCGAGCCACCCTGGGGTTAGGACCTCAACGTTGCAGTCTTGGAGGGATGTGATGCAATCTATAACACTCCCCATCTCTGCTTTATTCTTCCTCACACATTTACCACCACCTGAAAGCACCCACGCATTGGCTTAACGGTCTCTTTCCTCCGCTGGAGTGCAAGATCCCTGAGGGCAGGCCTGCCTTCGCTCTATGTTAGCATGGAGACCGTTGCCTGACTCCCAGCGGGCACTGAAATATTTGTTGAACGAATGGCTCTAGGTGGATCTGTGTCTCAGTGGAGAGCCAGATGTTCAAACAAGGGATGTTAGCAAAGGCAGGTATTTGTTGAAGTCTTGGGACATTTCCCTCGTAATTGTCAAAAGCTTTCAAAGCCAGCAACCTGCACTATCCCTAAGTAAAGTTTTACCCTCTGTGGTCAAAATGGTGGTGTAAGTTTGCCGAAAACTTTTCCTTGGGAAGGTCTATTGTAGTTGACTGGAAGTATATCGTTTTTTTTTTGTTTGTTTGTTTGTTTTTTTAGTACGGAAATAGAAAGAACGTGATGGTAGTGTTAGCTGGACTTTTGAAAAATGTTTTGGGAAAGGAAAGAAAAAGAAAGGCCTTAGCATTCCTTCTAAAATGTTGTTTCTCCCGAAACCCCAACATCTGGGTACCCTGGGCCTCCTTTCTGTCAGCAGTTAAATGACTTTCAGTATATTCTTCCCAGGCTTCTCTTGGTAATGAGTTTTGGCATGTGGGAATTAATTTCATTTCCCTTTTCACACTTAAAAAAAAAAAAAAAGGCGAAGGAAACCAAACATGCACAGACATGTATTTTGTAAATCTGTAGTTCTCCCAGATTTTACATACAGGTTTCAGAGTGGAAAGACGGCCCTTTGACTACCTTTATGGAGAACCTAATCGTAGAAAACAATACAGGAAGTAGAGACCTACCCAGATAATAAGGGCAAACTGGACATTTTTTTTTTAATTTTTTTTTTTCAACGTTTATTTATTTTTTTTGGGACAGAGAGAGACAGAGCATGAACGGGGGAGGGGCAGAGAGAGAGGGAGACACAGAATCGGAAACAGGCTCCAGGCTTTGAGCCATCAGCCCAGAGCCTGACGCGGGGCTCGAACTCACGGACCGCGAGATCGTGACCTGGCTGAAGTCGGACGCTCAACCGACTGCGCCACCCAGGCGCCCCCAAACTGGACATTTTTTAAGTGCCTACTTTCAACCTGGGAGAGTTTCTCTTAGGATGTGGTTCTCAAACTTGAGTGTGCAGCATAGAAGTTGTGTTCAACACTAATTAGTGTTTCTGATTCAGTAGGTATAGGGAGAGGCCTGAGAACTTGCATTCCTAACAACTTCCCGGGAGATGCTTATAATTGTCTGGAAACACTCCTTTTTCTAAAAAAAAAAAAAAAAAAAAAAATCTTAAATGTTTATTTATTTTAGAGACAAAGAGAGAGCAAGAGCAGGGGAGGGGCAGAGAGAGAGGGAGACACAGAATGCGAAGCAGGCTCCAGGCTCCGAGCCGTCAGCGCCGATCCCAATGCGGGGCTCAAACCCACAAACCGTGATATCATGACCTGAGCCGAAGTGGGATGCTTAACCGACCGAACCACACAGGCACCCTTGGGGACGTTACTCTAAGAACGAAACCTTAAGAGATCATGATGGCTTCAGGGTGCTGGCCGTTGACTTTTATGAACAAATTTTCCCAAAGGCCGAGGTGATCACGAGCACAAAGATGAGGTTGAGGGCAGGTAGCAATTACACTATGCTTCACCTACCCTGCCAATATTTTGAGAGCGCCTGCTTTCTAGAAAGAAGTCCTATTTTAGGCCACGCTGTTCCCACAGCTACTAACATCGGGGGGAAAAGTGTGCAACTAGATAGATTCTTAGTCAATAAACAAATAAGGCATCATCACTCAATTCTCTTAGGATGAATACTTCCTGCATAACTATTTTTAAATTAGAACAAATAACATATGCTTATTGAGAAAATGAGAAGTATCTAGGATAATAGATGAATTTTTTTCTCCCCGCCCCTCTTTTGATGTAAATTCACGTTTGAGCATTATCCATCCAGGCTGCTGTGTTCCGGTTTCTCCTGAAAGATTTTCACATTTAGGGGTGCCTCCCAAACTGTAGGAAATGAAATCTGACTCCAGTGAACTCAGCTTGTTTTCGTGACAAACCTAGATACTGGCAGGGGCAAGGGTATTGAGGCTGTTGTGATGCCCTCGAGGCCACGACCTCCTTACCTGCAGACAGGATGAGGGGCACATTCACCGGCAAATGAATGATCCGGGCCCCGAGCTGCATGACCCCTTCTAGGACGCGGAAGACACTCAAACAATGTTCACATGGTCATCAATTTGTGTAAAGTTTGCAAAACTCTAATATATTTTGCATTGAAAAAATTTTTAATGTTTATTTTTTTTTTTAGAGAGAGAGATAGAGCATGAGTGGGAGAGGGGCAGAGAGAGAGAGAGAGGGAGACACAGAATCTGAGGCAGGCTCCAGGCTCCGAGCTGTCAGCACAGAGCCCGACGCCCGCGGGGCTCGAACTCACGAGCCGTGAGATCATGACCTGAGCTGAAGTCGGACGCTTAACCAAATGAGCCACCCAAGGTGCCCCAATTTTTGTAGTATTTTCCTAAGTCTCCTCCTCCTTATCCTAAAGTGTAGAAACTTCAGGTCCCATCTAGATAAAATTTCTGGTCCCTCCAATAGATAAAATAAGTTTGACAGGGAAAAAACTGCAGCATCTTTCCCTATAAATTGCACACTTTTTTTTTTTTAAAGCCCTTTTGACTTTTATCAAGGAGAGCAAAATGAAACAAAAACACTTTGAAACTTCCCACTTTGGGAACTCTCTCATAATTTTTCCTTAATAGATCTATTGGTATCTATTGAGAGATCAACTTAATGAAGTTATTTGTGTCTCTTGGCTTTTAATTTAATAATTCAAGGCTACTAGCAAATTCACAGATCAAAGGGTTAAGCCTTAATTGGTCACTTGCCTTTGCATTTGAAAGGCTGCTTAATCATTTAAAGGTAGTTACATTCCTGCTGTTAATATAAATTTCATGGCTTTTTTTCTTTGATTTCTGTTCACATGCGTCTTTCAGGTATCCCCACTTGCTCTCAGGCTGCCTGGTCTTCCAATGAATGACATCGGTCCTTGGTAATTAGCCTATTGTTAACCGCTCTAAACTGCAGAGTATCATCTGTGAATGAATCGTCCTTTCCTCCCACTATTTACCCCCAATCTGGGATGAAATGAAACAAGTACATGAAGCCCAGTGTCTGACAAATGCTGGGATCTTCAATAAATACTAGTTGACTCTGCATAAAGGAATAGAGGACTGGAAGCTATCCAGCCAACTTTGATTTTGAAATATGAGGCCAAATATGTCCCCCGTTATTTGCGGAATCCAGAAAAATGAATGCATGTGGTTTTGCTTTAAACACCTGAGCGAACGCACCCAGATACAAACTACCAAGGAGCTGCTAATGCAAATCTTGAAGTCATGCTTATGCTTGTCAGTTTTTACAAAATCAAACCATAGCATATCATGAATGCTAAGCACTAAAATACTAGTCTCATGAATGGAGGCAAGTCTATAGAGTGGATGATCCAAGAATCACGTAACTAAACTGTTCTTTCTGGCCGTCTTATCTATACCCAGAGATTATTATCAGACTCTTCTGAGTGTAAGGATTAGTATCAATCAAACTATGGGTAAAAATAATCTTAACTCTGCCATACACCGCAATAGCAGTATAGTAATATACTGCTATTTTCCTTGGTGTGTATCTTCCACTTTTTATTTTAGTCCCGACCCCTAGATTTTACCTGGATTTCTAGTGGTGGAGAAAATTAAGATTACGCTTTCAGCCTCCCATGAAGCAAAGTGTGGTCATGTGACAAACGTCTGAAGCAAGCTGTGGTCATGTGACAAACTTCCAAAGAGATGAAAGCAGAAGTGATACATACGATTCCTGAGAAGTGTAGGTAAACCGGGGACTGCGGGCATTGTGTCCTTCCTTGTCCCCTTCTCCATCTTTCTGGTTAAAAGGGAGACATCGTGGAGAAAAATGGAGTAGGTGACTTCTAGGATAGAAGTCATGTATGAAAAAGGAAGATGATAGAGTGTATGAGTTCCTGTGAACTTTGTGGAAGAGGTCCCCCTCAGCTGCTTTGATTTGCCTAAAACAGGAGGGATCGATTTCTTAGTTTCACCACCGTTATTTGGAACTTTACTGTTACGTACAATGAAACCCAACCGTCATATATCAGTCTTACTGCGGAAGTGTTTGGAAGTCAAATAAGGACGGCATTGCAGGGATTTCCTTATCACTCTTAGGAAACCATGAGTGTCTTGAAAAGGTGTATTTCTTTCTAACTTTAGTTGCTCGTTGTTTAGAATACAGACAAACAGTTACAAAGACAAGGCAATTCTACATCTTGGGCACCTTAATTTGTATTGGAGGAGATTTATGTAAATACTAGAATATTTATGAGCAATACATAAACATTTAACAGTTTACGAAATAAAATTATAAAGTTAATAAAAGTAGAATAGAATCCTAAAATTCTTGTGTTTACAATCATATGCATCTCTGTAAGCCACTCGAAGTCCCTCGTGATGGAGGTAGGGAATAAAGAACAAATCAACATAACAAAACCCTTCTAGAACATACTATACATGCGGCTTCTAATCGATAGTGGCCAGATTATCCATGGAAATGTTCTTCATGAACTCATATGAAAGGTGCGCTTTTGCCCATGTGTGGATGGAGTTTTTGCAGCCCCTAGTAGGGGTGAAGCTTCCCCCCGCCTGCCTCTTTAGCTCTTGTCTTTCCTTTGATCAGGTGGTACCAATTTAAATGTCAGCTTTGTGCAGGGAGGTGGGGAGGGCACCAGGCACTGGCCAGAGTACAAGCTGAGACCACCAGTTCATCCCATGCAAACAATTCAACAGCTAACACTTGATAACCTTTGGCGTTCACAGCTCAGGAAGACATCTTTACCAAAAATGGTCAAAGTCAAAGACCCATGTCTGCCTGGGACGAGCCGGGACATCCACGTGCACACACGCGTGCCCATGCACAGGCACACATATGTATGCTTTAAAGCCTTGAGGACAAGAGAACTGAGGTATCCCGAAACTTTAAATCTTTGATTAAAGACGTTCACACGTTAATATACAAAGCAGTCGTTTTTAAGGCGTAAGCGAAAAGTGCCTATGCAACTGTGATACCATTTTGTGAATACGTTTCATGTGGACGTTATTTGGCTGGGCCTAAGAAAAAAGCAACACGAAGCAAAAATCACGAAAAATCAAATATCTAATCCACTTACGAGCACGCGGGATTTTCAGCCAAACTTATTGTAAGAGCAATGTAAGCAGGAAGAGGCGAACGACCATAACAAACAAACAAAAAAAAAAAAACCCACAAGAAAGAAAGAGAAGGGGGAAGAAAAAAAAGGGGGAGTCAGTTAAGTGGAATTTAAGTTGTCAGGCTACAGTGTAGAGCTCCATTACCATATCTTTCTTTTTTTTTTTTTTAATAGTATTCTCTGAAAAGCACTGGATGTAATAAAGTCAATTTAAAATTTGTTCTACCAATCTTTTGCATCTGTAATTTTCCCATTAAACGTAAATGCCCATGAGGCAAGCTATTTGCATTACATTGCATTTGCAGTCTTTAAAACAAACTATAAATCCCCTCCTTGTTTCATGTGATTGATGCTGTGTGTATAAATACCACTATAAACCTCAAAGGGGGCTAACAGTGACAGTAAATTAAAGTTTTCAAGTCTGGCAGCATCTCAACACCCCAGCCCTTGATCTTAAGCAGCGTTGTTAACCCCCGCCTCATTGCCCTCCTGAACTCACCTTTTTTTTTTTTTCCCTCCTTTCCCGCTCTGCCCCCCATTCTGATTTCCTTGGGAAACACCTTCCCGGCCATACAAGTCACACCAGGGCAGGGATAGGCAGTTAATTAAGTTGAGGCTGTGGCGGCTTGCTGAAGAGCTGAGCTTGGAGCCCTCCCGTATGGGAGATCAAGAATCTTGGGGCCCCTTCCCTCTGTAAACAATGGCCAGCCACAGAGATACTGATTAACTGGCAAACCCCCCATGTTTTGCTTGCTTTCATGGTGACTGTCTTCTGCTCAGTGGACTTCCCATCAGGAGTAGGAGGAGACACGTTGACAGAGAAAGAGTGCAGGCAAAAAGGAGGAAAGAAAGGTTTCTCACCAGAGCCTTCAGTTTCCACTGATTAAATCCCCCTTCTATCCTCGTCATTTGATCCCCCATTTTAACGCTACACAACTGATGTAATCATTTCTTATTAAATCTTAAAGCCTGGCAAGGGAGATCTTTACCTGTATAGGAGGGCTTGCTAGAAACATAAACAAAGCTAATGCCTCTCTGGAACTTCAGAGGACCCCCCGTTTCTATAATTAATTGGCGGGGATAGCTAGTAATTCTTTCCTGTCTGGATCTGACCACAGTAGGATTGAATTTGGGGAAAACTCAAAATGGCGATCTTGAAGAAATCATAAATGTTGACTCGCTCTCTCTGTTCGCCGCCCATCTCAATGCGTGGTGATTCTTCATTCAACCTGTAATGGAAAATTCCTTGACCTACCTCAAGCGATCGCTCCCCAAAAATTGCACCAAGGCTAATTGATTCAGAGTACACTGGGATTTCTCACCGTTATCTCAAATGTTCCCCATATTTTTTTTTTTTTTGCATTTTGCCCAGAATAAAAGGAACATAATTGTAAAATCCCATATCAATTTTTTTCTAGCTGTATGTTTCATATATGACTTCAAAATAGGAATGTAAATTAGTAGAACCTCACAGCTCATATATGCAAAATTCTTGAGGGAATGGTAAATCTTCAAGGATGAGTAAATTATTCCTCCAGAAGGGAAAGAAAAGACACAAAGGGAAAGCAATTGGGAGAGGGGGGAAGGAAAGACAGAGGACGAGAAGTAAAGGCAAAGAGACAAGGAAGCTAATTAATTAATTTAGGCTATTAATCTAGACCAAATGTCCTTTGACAATCTCAGAATCAGTGGTGTATCCCAAGTGAATATTGACAGGGACACTGAAATATATTTGGAAAAGAATACTTATGTGGCTTTTCCTTTCGTCTATGGTCTTTTAATAATCTAGGTGGAAGAATCCATGAAATATCAACACTATGAGGAAAATCTGCCTGGGATAGAATTCTGGAGATTTCTTGGGTCCTTTTTCTTCCGAACAACGTCGTTTCCCAACCATGGAACCTGCTAGTTCTGCTGCCCACAAGTCGTCTCCAAGAAGGTAGCTGGTGGAATCTATGCATTCTCTTCATTGGGCTTCTGCTTTTACAAGCCTTTCACCATCCAGTTGTAACACAAGTGAACACTTCCGTTGACTTGGTTAAGGATATGCATTTTATCTTTTTAATTTTCATTTAAAAATTTTTTTATTTATTTTTGAGAGAGAGAAAAAAAAGCATGAGGAGGGGAGGGGCAGAGAAAGAGCAGGACATAGGATCGGGCTGCTATCACAGAGCCCGGTGCAGGGTTCCAGCTCACAAACCGAAGGATCATGACCTGAGCCGAAGTCAGATGCTCAACCAACTGAGCCACCCGGGGGGGGGGGGGGCAAAGATACAAACTTGATTAACACTTCTGCAAATGACTCATTGAACTCCTTTAGGGCCAAGCAAACGAATGCTGAGGAAATGGCAGAAAACAGCCATGCCCTGAATCTTCACTCCACGCCCGCCACCCCCATTGGGTGATTTCTCATTTTACCAACCTTTGCAATAATCTCACAAGGTCGTGTAATTTTTCTTTGTTAACAACATGTGGAAAATCATGTCAAAAAACTCGTTCAAGTCCCCAAAATGATAAGTGGGAGTGTTTTTTTAAATTTATTTCCTTCAAAATTTTTAACGGTACCTGTTCAGAAATACAAAATGCAAAATCCTTAAGGCACCTCCTAAGGGCATAGATGCAGACACCAGTACCTTCCAGTAAATAACTGGGTCCATGTGATTTTGAAGCCATATCATGCAAGAGTTTGCAGTCTGGTAGAAAGCTCTCGTCATCTCGTCACTGCTTCACATTTCTGTGGTTGGAAAACATAGAATAAGGAAACTAAACTCTGTGTGTGTGTGTGTGTGTGTGTACACATTTACTGATATAGAGAGACGGAGAAACAGACTGGTATAGTGAAAAGGGAAGCTGAGAGAAAAGGACATGTTTTGAAACTGGTGGAATTTGGCATAACAATTAGAAACAAGGAAAGCTAAAGGCAATATGTTAAACTTGTCTCCCTCTGTCTTCCCTTCCCCCCTTTCTAATTACTCTTCCTCCCATGTTTCTTGTTTCTCTTATGGAGAAATTGACTCATCCTTGAAGACTTGCCATTTCCCCCCAAGGATTTTGCATATGTGAGTTGCGAGGTTCTACCAATTTGCATTCTTATTTTGAAGTCATACATGAAACATACAACTCGAAAAAAAATGTTACGATAATGTTCTTTTAATTTTGGAAAAAATACAAAAAAATTATGGGAGGCATCTGAATTACCCCAGTGCACCCTGAATCAATTACCCTTAAAGCAGGGTTTGAAAGACATGGCACAAGGTTATTTTCAAGATCATATGACAGCCCTTTACAAAAATAGATATTACCTCTCTGTACCTATGACGCCCTAAAATAAAGGTCCTCAACACAGATATCCCACCAAGATTCTCCATTCCAGATTTTTCTTGTTATTCTCATTCCCAGTTCATAGATCAAAACCTATCCATCTTATGTCCCTTTTCCTTGAGGGACTATTCTAGGCTAGATAGAGTGATAGACTGATTCCTACTCCAGAGCTATAAAAAAATAACCCTTTTGCATGTATGTCTATTTGATCAGGAAAATGTAAGCCCTTAAATCCAAGGAAGGGCCAATGGTGGAAAGCACCTAGTCTACATTTAATTTCCTTCAAATTACAATTAAAAAAAATTTTTTTTAATGTTTATTTACTTTTGAGAGAGAGAGAGAGAGACAGAGCTCGAGAGGGGAAGGCCCAGAGAGAAGGAGACACAGAATCGGAAGCAGGCTCCAGGCTCTGAGCTGTCAACACAGAGCCCGACGCAGGGCTCGAACCACGAACCATGGGAACATGACCTGAGCCGAAGTCAGAAGCTTAACCAACTGAGCCACCCAGGCGCCCCTTCAAATTACAATTTAATATTTCCAACAATAAAGGGACATGGAGACAGGAGGTAGGATCTTGCGGGAAATAGAAGCACTGCTCTGTGAGTAAGTTGAAAGCACATTTGCTCCCTGCCTGAGAGCTCCTCCTTTCTGTGATTCCTGGTCCTGGAGAACCTGCAGACATTCTAAGCTGTGAGTGTGAATCTTAGGTGAGTTTTTGGTGACTTTAAATGTTAATCTCAGGCACTGGGAATTTATGTACGCATGTCCATAGAACTAGTCAATATTCTTTGATGATTGCTTACCTTTCATTGAAGCAAAGGGTAATTATCTTTAAGGAGAATCCAAAGTTGAATAAGGTACAATCTCTTCCTTTAAAGAGAGTATAGTCTATTGCTATTTAATATGAAATAAAATGTGATAAGTTCATTGTGAGTGGTATAAAATGTGATGTAGTTCTTTTTGAAAAACTGTTTATTTATTTTGAGAGAGAGATTGAGAGAGAGAGCATAAGTGGGAGAGGGGCAGAGAGAGAAGGAGAGAGAGAGAATCTCAAGCAGGCTCCACATAGAGCTCAATCTCACGACCATGAGATCATGACCTGAGCCAAAATCAAGAGTCGGGTGCTTAACCTATCGAGTCCCCAAATGTGCCCCAAATGTGATGTGAATTCTGATGCAAGAGAGATGAGATTCAGCATTTGTGTCATAGGATCATATCCCTTGTCCTTAAAGGGTACCAAGAACAGGAAGAATTTGTCCTTGGCTTTAAGAATTTTCTCACATTTGAGGAGACTGAGTATAGAGGTAAGATTGAGATGTAGAAATATTTATAGGGGAACATAAGAAATTATTATTAATATCTGATGGCAGGGACCAAAGCCTAGCTCACAGGGAAGTTAGTTATGAGTGCCTGCAGCCTTTCTCTTGTTGTGTCACTGTAAGAAGTTGATGTGGAGAACGATGTCATTGAAGATACATTTATTTCAGCCAATATCAGTTTTTGATACCATAGGCTTTTGTTGGATGGATCATGTAGCAAAGTATGGAAGGGATGCGGAGTAGAATCCGGACCAGGGCACGGCTGAGTGTGACTGAAAGGGCTCCATGGATGGGAGGTTTTGTCTCTGGCAAAGGAGAAGCATGGACTGGAGCAAGGTGAGTTTTCCTGAGTAGGGGAAAGCTATAGGTATAGAAACCAGCAAATGAAGGATAGAAGATAGTAGACCGGTTGACATGGCTGAAGAAGAATGGCTCCCGACGAAGAACAGAGAGGTGTGTGGAGTCAGAGGTTGTGGCTGTTCCCATTTCAAGCCAAAGATTGGCTGGCAACCAAGAGGTCATGATGATCCCTATGGGGACTCATGTCCCACGTCCGTTGTGGAAAGTGGGTGGAGAGAGCGGGCTTGGTCTACTCGGGCAGTCACTCAACCCAAGCCCTTCGCTTACAAGTCGAAGTAAAGGACCGGTGTTGCCATATCCGAATTTTCAAGAAACACTTAATAATCTGTATTTTTACGTGGACTCTCAATTCCTAAATGTCGGCCACTAATTCAAATATCAGATCCTTCCCTACAGATGTATCAGAGAAAAGAAGAAGAGTCCATGCCAATCCTTCTCGGTGACATTAGAGAGCTCTCATTTAATTGGGCTTTATCTAAGCTTATTTATTTATTTTATTTTATTATTAAAAAATGTATTTTAATGTTTGTTTTTGAGAGAGAGCGAGAGACAGGGCATGAGTGGGGAGGGGCAGAGAGAGAGGGAGACACAGAGTCCAAAGCAAGCTCTAAGCTCCCAGCTGTTAGCACAGAGCCTGATGCGGGGCTCAAACCCACGAATGGCAAGATCATGACCTGAGCTAAAGTTGAATGTCCAACCGACTCAGCCACCCAGGCGCCCCACAACTTATTTATCTATTTATTGAGTTTTTGATCTCGCACCATAAAATGATTGTGAAAAACCTCTGTTGCCATTGTGGGAAACATGAACAAAATTCTTATTTTTCCACTTTGAAAAAGTTTCCAAGTTACTTGGTCTATTTCACCACTAATTACCTTTAGGAGGAAGACATATTATACATTGGAAATATAAACTGCTAAATAGTATACACAAAATAAGTTTGTCGTTTTGATTTCTACCATAATTCTGAATTTTTCAATCCTGAATATGTGTAATGCTTGATGCAATATATTATACGTACATATATACCTCTATGTATACAGCTAACATATATACGCATAAATATATATATATATATTTATCCCTATTATATCATCTGTGATAAAACAAATTCCTGTTTTATTTTCCCCTTTTACGCAAAACCAGAAAAATGTTGCTAACAAAATTACAAGCCCAGAATCTTGATATGAGTCATATAACCAAACCCTACTGTTGACACAGACTCTATAAACAGAGAATATCACAGTTGAAGCTCATACCAAAAACCAGAGTTACGGCCCATTCCGTGGAGTAACAGGATATTGCGGAATTCTATCTGGTTTTATTTCAGCTAAGCGTCCGTGCTCTTAAACCTCTGGGACTGGGCGAGCACGGCCTTTGCACTGACCAATGTCAAAGCCATCCGCTTTTGGTATTACAAGAGCTCTCATCTTTTCCGGTCGTTACTGTTTTTCAGGAATTCATTGATTGCCAGGGGGCAGCTAGAAGAGTCAGAAAGAGCAAATGCTGTGCAGCCCCAAGTACCCAGTTCCGCCCAAACAGATTGCAAATATATCCCTCCGCTTCAGTCACCCTATTAATTTGGAAATGCTTAGATCTAAAATTCAGCATAGGGATGTACAGATTCTACCAATTAGAATCAGCCACCCTGCCCCACTAACACTGCCCCAGTGCTGTTTGGTTTAACAGATAATGATGCTTTAACTTTGAAATAACCTTGTCACTGTAAAAAGAATGAAAATTATAACTCTTCCCACAATCTTGGCGTGGAGCTTTCCATAGACCGTGGTGTGCCGAATTTCAAGTAATATTCCTCTGTCGCCCCATATCCCCAGGTCCTGGATAAAAATGAAATGTGCATTTCATAAGAAGATCCCAGTGAACAGTAATAAGAAAAAGTATTCAATCATAGTCAATTGGTTAAAGCTTTGGGGATGGGCTCGAGCCACCACCTTCTTTTTTCATAAGGACGCGAATAAAAAAATAAAAAAGAAACGCAAATACATTTCAACCTCCCACCAGATCCAGCTGGCTAGGGAAATAGATGGAGTTATATCTGTAGTAATAGGAAGATAATTTCCAATGGATAATTTTAGAATTAGTGGAAGCATCATCAATCACCTCAGCCATAATAAACAAAAATTCTACTCAATGTAATAGAAGTTTTCTTAAGCATAACCTGAGGTCATAGCAAACTATATACCGGATGCCGTTGTCTCCCCCTGCCAATAAAAGAAGGGAGAGAAGGCGCAGGTATTTTTTTCCTTTAAATCTTTTTCCTTTAAAGCTTTTGCGGTATCTGGATTTCTATTTTCCAAGTTGTCAAAAAACCTGAAGACAGAAATTGTTCGGAGGATATTTTGATTTCTTAAAAAATTGAGAGAACTATGTCGTTATATATTTCTAAGTTTCTTGGACCTCTGAATGTGCCTTTTGTTTTTCGGAGGGGAAAAGCGTTTCGTTAATAATGGTTACATGGTTACGCTATGCTAGATGAACATAAGTAAGTCTTCAAAAACAGGAAATAAGCCTCAAGTTGGTCAAACGTGTTTTCATGTTGGCTTTGGTCTGCACAAAAGTGGAACATCTTCCAGAATTTATAAGATCTAGGAAGCAAAACCCAGACTGCCCGGGCAGACGTGTTTTTGTGGAAATCTAGAATAAGGCTTTCTTTTCTTTTTACCTACCAGGGAATCTTTCCTACAGCCAATATTACAGTTAGCATATTATGCCATTCCAAAACAGTTGGGAACTTTCATTCATTCTGATTCACTACAAAAGGAATTTCACTCTGTCTCAGCTCATTGTAAGCAGATCCTACTGAATATATTGGAAAAAAAAAATCAGTGGCATCAGAAAAGGCCAACATAAAAAAAAAAAAAAATGCTTAAAACAATAGTTGTTTAGAGAGACCTCAATGGATCCCCGTGCTCCGGAACCTTCTCCTGGGTTGTGAACAATCGAAGATTTATTCGAGCTCTCTGCACACTGGGAAATGGAGACCCAGAAGCTCATTATCATGTCTATTAAAAAGCAGAAACTGGGGTACATCTAAGAAAAGATGTATTACTTTTTAAACCGCACTGCAAACTGCAGACCAATAGGGACTTGAACTATATAAAAATACTCTCAGTAGGAGGGGAGTGGAAAGGGGGTGGGGCGGAGATTCACTCCCCCAAACAGCAGGAAAATACCATGCCGCCAAGTTCCATTGTTGTCATGGCTTTGGGACAAATGGCTCTATCGGATCTTCCCGAAAAGGGCTTTCTGAAGTCACACTCTTGGTTTGGCCAGGGGATGAGCTACAACTACTCAAATAACTTAGGGGACTGCGCTCTAGAGGAGGTAAGGGAGGGTTTGATTATCAGTGACCAGTTAAATTCTAGTTAACCCCAATTATAAACCTTCACCTTTGCTAATTGGATTAATTTGTCAGCAGGCAATACATTTATAAAGTATAGTGGAGCCAGTGATCATGCGAAAAAATCATTATTGTGGCATGGCTCGTTTCTTAAGAGTGGATCTATACGCAATTTCTGCCAAGGTAGAGCAGAGTTGAATTTTACTCTAAAGTGGGAAGACCCATTTATTATAGCCGTTCTCTGGGAAAAAAAAAAAAAATGCCCAATAAGCAAATTCTCTCTCAATTAAAAGCTTTCCAAACTCAGGGTTTAATGAAACCTTAATTAAAGTCAATGGAAAAGTCATGTTCAGAAAAAAAAAAAAATTATAAATAAAGGTACTCAAAAGTGTCCTTTTATTTCCCTCTTGACTGATCCAAGAATACTGTTTCTGACTCGTCCAATTTTTTGTTTTCGTGTGTGTTTTGTCCACAGAAAGATGCAAACCAGAAAAACCTGTTGTGTTTATACAGCAAACCACCCAAAGACAGGCAGCGTCTACTTCCTCATAAAAAAAAATGGCAAAAGAAGTTACTACCCTGTTTCTGACAGTTCACAGAGGCTGAGAGCAAAATTTGCCAGTACTGTTTGCTGGACTCAATTTTAATAACGAAAATACAATTTTGTGTTTCTAATTCTGTTAGAAAACCTGTGAATGGGTCCAGTTTGAGGAAAACAGGACGGTGTCAATCATGTGTATTTCCCCGTGGTGGAAAGAAAATCTTTCAAAGTGTTCCAAGTTGGAGTGAACAGAGAATCTGTTACGCTTGAAAATATGTTAATAAGGCTTACAAATATTGTGTTTTAGAATTGGCTAAAGGGCGAATAGCTCTCGTCAGCGTTGTCTGTGTCTTGGGTGGACCAGAACCCAAAGGCCTAAAAGGGACACAAGGCTACCAGCATCACGTACCTGCTTCCAAATGCAAAAGAAATACTGTGGCATTTTCTGCTTTCAACTATTTCACAAAGGGAGGTATGGGAAATCAGATATTCGATGGCCATTGCAAGGGAATACAGATTGTGTTTAGAAAGTCAACCTTTTTTTTTTCCCTTTTGTAATAAGGGTGCTAAGAATAGTATTTCCAGATTCTTCCTCTTTATAAAGAAAGCAGTTTATAGGAAGGAGACAGTAAAAATGATGGGATTATGGAAATTAATGTGCTGTGTGTGTGTGTGTGTGTGTGTGTGTGAATGAGTGTGTGAAAGAGAGAAAGAGGGAGAGAGCGAGCGACAGAGAAAGAAATCTACCTAGGACCAGGGCACTGAATGTTCCTTCCCTATATAACCCTAGCCAGACCTCGTCATCACCTGTTGACAATAGAGAAGAAAGAAAGCCAAGCGTTGGGATCAAGGCACAATAATGCCTGTTGACGATAAATTATCAAATCAATAATCATGTTTAGCCAATCCCTTTGTGTAAAAAACCGTTATTATGACTCCAGTGCCAGCTGTCTGAAACTTTAATTTAAGTGCTTGCTTGAGGCTAGACATTTGGAATGCTAGTTTAGAATGTTTTATAGCCCAAGCAATATGTTTTACTAACCTCAAATACTATGATGATGGTTTAAATGGTGACTATAATTTGTACGTGGGGGGCTCCAGGGTGAGTTTTGCTTTCTTAGGGAAGTGTCTTGCTGCATCGAAAATGCAGACATTTCTGGGCTCTCTGGAGCAGCTAACCCCAAGGGGCCCTTGGAGCGGAGTCTACCTCCCTGCAGATAAGTGCCACAGGTGGTGACCTTTTGGAAGTTCCTTCACATTGCTATACATTGGAAGGTCCAATGTATAGAAATGTCCAGAAACAGAAATGTCCAGTGGGAAGCACCATGTTAGAGAAGAAGGCCTGGTTTACCTTCTGGTGGGCTGGGGGGCTCTACTCCGCCCCTTCCTCATCAACTGCTCTCTTGACCCCAGACCTTGAACGAGAGGGCAAAACCAGAACCTGTCTGGCCGTCAGCACGTTTCCCCAGTAATCAATCGGCGACATGTTGGCATATTAAGAATAAAGAGAGGATTCTACTTTAAACACAGTAGCCTCCAAGATAATCAGTGACCAGTTAAATTCTAGTTAACCCCACGTATAAGAATTTTTGCAATTGTTCTTATCATGCATACATGTTGTGGGCCACGAATTTGGGAAAGAAGATGGCAATTTAAGATTAGATACAGCTTACTGCTTTATAGCGAAGTATTATGAAGATAGTATATTCTTTATAACATAATTTTTTCACTTGCAGAATTTGCAAAGCACATCACATCCATTATCTCATTATTAGAGTAGTATCATTGTCATGACAAAATCTCAAGTGAAGGAATCAGGCATTTAGAGAGGTTGTATGATCAACTCAGTCACATATCTCCAAAGACCAGGGTTCAGAGCTGGATGT
The DNA here is from genome assembly GCF_018350155.1 of Leopardus geoffroyi. Taxonomy (NCBI): domain Eukaryota; kingdom Metazoa; phylum Chordata; class Mammalia; order Carnivora; family Felidae; genus Leopardus; species Leopardus geoffroyi. The sequence goes on along the minus strand of NC_059337.1, from coordinate 14,651,635 downwards.
GCTGAGTCAACTGGTCACACATGTAACTTGCAGATTTTTTCAGTTCCCTTTTGATTCGCTGAATCATCAACAACTCACAGCGGTAATCAAAATGTAATCAAATTAGTTTTGAAAGACTTTGCCTTCCATGTATATGCACTAGAACAACCAATAAATATAAGTTCCAAATTCAAAGTCTAGGTTTGCAGGAAAACGTTTTCTAACTGAAGACCCCTTAATATCTAATGGTCGCTTGGAGCATACAATAGGTACTTAATAAATCTTGGGAATAGCTTGGCACCGAAAATACCAACCGCACTGTCTTTTCCCACTATAGTAACAGTCGAATTTAAGTTCTAGAAATGTCTCCTGAAATTCTGCAAGATAAAATCTGCTGGTGGAGACAGGTGGGAAAACATACCAAAGCGGTAGCAAATATCTACTGAATAAATACTTCCTCTGACAACAGTCTTCAAGCTGATTGACTCGGACGATAGCAATTGCCTCATAAATTATCCTAATATAAGGACAGCACATATGTGCATTGGTCATATGTACGGCCAGATGCATTTCTGGGGGGAAAATGTGATTATGGCTAAGTTACCCCCTAGCACAGTTCCTGGCACAGAGCAAAGGCAGGGTATTAGGTTTATTAATCAACAACAATACGTTTCATTTTACTGGAACTAGGGAGGCTCACCTCCTGAAAAGGAATACCAGAGGAAACGTAGAAAACAATAACTCCTGCTCTCTTCTCAACAGATTTGTTTTGTGATTCCCGAGGCTTACATATGCATTCATAGTGAGCCGCATCTGAAGTTACTATGCTGAGAAATAAATGTTCTACTTAATTGGCATCTGCAATGCACCTTTTCAATTAATTTGTGTTTTTTTACAGAGACGGAGGCTCCGGGTATACAATACAGGTGATGTTTACAACGTTAATGAATCTGTATGTGTGTGTGTGTGTGTGTGTGTGTGTGTGTTTAAGAAACTAGGCAGAAGGGACATATAAAGAGCCCCATAAGCATTATCTACTTGATAATGCTTATCTAGAATGAATGAGCTGGGTCAGAGCTGTTGATCAATAGATAGTCAAACCAGAAGACATTTCACTGGAATGCTTCGCTGTTCAGAAGATCAGGACCAACGTTCGCGCCCTTGAATGATGCCTATGATGATGAAGTTGGACTCAAGCTGAGTCAGTTTAGTGTTTAACTGAGTCCGTTCAGTGATTTACATCTGTGCTCAGTTTCCACACCATCAAATGCACCAGTCATTTGGCCACTCAGAGTGGATCTTAATACAGTGTAATAGTTGAGGACTGGAATGTTGAGGAGAAATTGACATGACTTTATCCTCTTGCTTTGTCTAATGTTTTCAATCGCTTTTCGTGTGATGACCGGTGTGGATGACGTTAAAAAAAATGTCCATTCTGTTTGCCACTAGATGGTAAGGTCATGAGTGATTTTCCTTTTATCTTTTAAGTTCTTCTGTATTTTCCCATTAAGACAATTACATTTTCTTCTACTGCGATAATATCCTTCCACTTGTCTCCACATACATTCACCAAGTTTTCCCTCTACGGTGACTCAGGCATCTAGCCCTCATGTTTCCCTCCCACTGCATCTATGCTGACCCAGATGTGCTGACCAATATTTTGACTACTGCAGGTGTCGGGTGCAAAATCTGTATTCTACTGCTTTTCCTGTGATCCTTAAAGACATTTTAAAAAACATTTTTTAAAAATTTTTGAAGTTTATTTATTTGTTTTGAGAGAGACAGACAGCGTGAGTGGGGGAGGGGCAGAGAGAGCGAGAGAGAGGGAGAGAGAGAATCCTAAGTGAATTCCATGCTGTCAGCACAGAGCCCGACATGGGGCTCGAACGCTTAGGCAACTGTGATATCATGACCTGGACTGAAACCAAGAGTCGACTGAGCCACCCAGGCGCCCCATTCACCAACATTTTAAGTAGAGTTCGTGTATCCGTTTGTTCATTCGCCCTCTCGTTCAACAAATAGTCCGTCATTATCAACTACAATGTCAAGAGAGTAGGCGCTATCTAAACTGCAAATAACACGTTTATGGCTTCTACCCTCATGAGGCTTGAAATCTAGTTCAGGAGATCAGATACATGAAAACAACTTTCGTGTAGTAGTCCTGGAATCAGACTGCCTGGGGTGGAATCCGGGCTCCACAATTCATCAGCTACATCTCTGGGCCAGTTTCTTAATGCAACTGGGCCTCGGCGTTCACATCGGTAAAATGGGGTGAGTGATACTACTTATGGGAAGGGATTATCGTAAGGATGAAATGAGGCAGGGACATGTCCCATCTTAGAGCATCCCGGTTCAGCAAGAGCACTCGAAACATATTAAATGAGTGGTGAGGGGAGTAAGAGGATTCAAGAAAAATTAAAACCAATTAAAAAAAAATGGGGAAAAAAACAGAAGGAAGGAAAGGAGGGAGGTGAGACTTTTCAAAGCTCCTAGAGGCAAGGAGCCCTTCCTACGGGTGGGTGCTTATGGGAATCACATGGCCAAAGCGGTACTGGGGCTGTGACTGGAGGGATCAACTGAAGTTTGACCGAACAGTGTAAGGTCTGGATTGGGACGGTACAGTTTCCGGAGTACTCTTCACTCGTCATTCCGGGTCACTTCTGAGTGACTGTCCTCACACTTCTTCTTCTGGCCTGGAAACCTACGGTATTCCTTCATCTGACTCACTGTTGAGCTTTCTGGGGATGTTTCTGTTGAGCAGAAAACACTTAGACGTTGTTGAGAGGGATTACATGCCACCTGTTCCTCCTTTACTGACCTCCCTATGTTGTCACATTGCACCGAAAGGACAGGCCTGGGAAATTCTGCCTTGACCGTAAGTCACTTGAGGTCAAATCCCCTGTCTTTGCGGCCATAGCCCCTACCCAACGGTCTACCACGACAGATACTCAAAAACTGCGCAGCGATCTCCAGAACGTCACAAGCAACCTGCCTATCCTAAGGAAATGGTGGAATACGAGGCCGTATAACCTGGCGAACTGTGTGAGATTTCCAGCAGTTAAGTGTTTCACCACGCCAGCCTTATTCACTTGGGAGTGAGAGGGCATCTCTGAATCACACCGTGAACGCCTTTGAAACTTTGAGAGAAAACCGTTTATCCTTAGTGGATGGGATTTATTATGTATTTTTCACCTTGGGGTGTCATCAGATTTCAGCGTCAGGAAATTTCTCCCATTGGAGGAACATTCTAAGTTTTCCCAGATTGAATTGGTCTTGACTAGGACTCAAAAGCTCTAACCAGAAGAGCGGGGTGGGGGGGGGGTGAGTTTCTGGGAACCTTCTTCTCCAGGCAGGGAAAATAATAAAAGTCATGATGCATAAGGGTGCAAGGTCCACACGTGAACTCTTCCCCCCCCCCCCCCGCTTGTGTTAGGTACTAGAGAAACAAAGCGACTCCTTTTAAAAACAATTTTCACTCAGAAACACACACACTCACACACACACACACACACACACACACACACACAGTTCAAAAGGATAAAAGATTATTTTGGAATAAAAAAAAATTCTGTCTCCATTATATTTTAGAACCAAATAAAGTTCAAGTACATTTTTCATACTTACCCTACCTTCATATAATGCATTAAATACGTCGCTTAATGCCTCTCAGACAGAGTCAGAAATTGCATTCCTGTAACTGAGGTCAAAATCTCATTGAAGAGTCATGATTTGGGGATTGATTTATATCATTTCTTTATTCACTTCTTTTTCATTTCTTTCTTTTCTTCCTTGACCCAGAGAAGAGGCCACCAACTAACAAAAGCCCCGACGCCATTGAAATTGCGGACGAATAATACTGACCCACATTAACAAGTGGAGAACTCTATCTCATGCTACACTGTAGAGTACAAAATTATAGAATAAAAAAATAAAGAAGTTAACAGTCACACATCTTGCAATGCAGATTAAATGGTTGTGGCTTCACTGGACTCCAGTCTACTTGACATCCGTCAAAAGGCTGGGGTCATCTTTCCTCCATTAGCAAGGGTCTCCATTTCAACAATCCCTTCCATACCCACATTCATGCCAGATACAATTGTCTACTCCTTGTCAATCTTCCCTGTTAATGGGATCAACAAGTCCTGAAACCAGACATCTTTCTCTTCTGTATGTTGCAAAGAGAAAATGCTGGTTCTTTTCAGGGACACAAGAGCAAAGAGTAAAAGGGACGGATTGCTCCTGGACACCTTGCCATCTCGTGTTCTCTTTTATTTATTTTCCAACGCAGAAGCTTCCTATTATGCCAACCTAGATGATACGAAATTGCTTTGCAACTAAAAATGCTGTAAATGACTCAAATCCAAAGGCTCCGTTTGTGGGCATGATCGATCTCATCCCACATTACTATGGTAGACGGTGAAACTTGCGAATGTGCAAAATGAAGCTACCACTGCGTAAATATAATTTGTCTTGGGAAATGATGGGAAGATGTTTGCATCTAGTTTCGGTGCAAAGAAGTCTCCAAGCATGATATACTGGACCCATTATCCCAGTCTCAGTTACTAGGCAGATCTGCAGACTTAACACGTGTTTGTGGTAAATCCCCAAATTATGTATCTGTGGTAGATTTCAAAATGGTTTGGAGAAGGGATGAAAATGCACGTTCTCAATCCATACTTCCGTCTCCGTCAAATTGCTATTCATTGTGATCAATCCTGGATTTTTTTCAGAGGAGACAGGAGTCACCTTTTTACATAAACCAATGGCCCCAATCCTTGATATGTGGGATCAAGCTCATGAGTTTGTTTTAGATCTTCTATCCAAAATGCAGCTTTGAAGCTCGGAATCTTGTTGGATAGTTACCAAATCAATAGCATATAATAAAGGGGGTGGTTAGAATAAGAAAACCACATATCCAGGAGGCATTCTGAGACAAAGGGCCAACCTCTAATCAGGAAAACCCTATGGGTACTTCTAACCCAGAAGATCACTCACTAAATCACGTTTGCACTTTTGATGAATGCTGTGTGCTTTTTTCTTCTTTAAACATAAAAGCTAAGTTCAAGTGGCTGAAGAACCCTTCTCTCGGCAGTTCCAGGGAGTAACTGTACAACCGAAGCACCATAGTAGAGGGTTTATGAATTTGTTTCCACGTTCGTTCCAATGTGTGTGGACCCGCATTTCTATCTTTAATCCATAGAATCAGTGGTAAGAAATGAATAAAACCGCTCAGTGGAAGCAAACACATGGCTAAGGAATGTAATGTTTTTGCCCCATTTAGCATAGGAGAGAAACCTTGATATTGACATGGTATGTATTATATTTATTATTGTGTATTGTTAAATATGATCTATTCATTGTGTATGCACATTATATATAATGTATATACATGCACTATACTATATACGTACATAGTACATGGTATATGTACTATACTATATATGTATACTGTACTATATATGTATATTATCTTATTTATGTATACTATACTATACTATATATATACTATATATTTATACCATATACGTATACCTATACTATACTATAAATGTATACTATATGCCTATACTATATATGTATACTTTAGTACACATACACTATATATGTATACTATAATGTATACTATACTACATATGTATACCATATGCCTATACTATATATGTATACTTTAGTATACTATATGTGTATACTATAATGTATACGGTAACTACTATACTATACCATATATGTATACTATAAATACATAATTATGTATGTTCATTTCATATGCTACATTCCACTTTTTAAAAGTATATGTTAATAGTATATGTTTAACAAAATATTTAACATTTGCTTAATAAAACGTAAATATCCACGTTATACAGTGTAGATTTCATAAAATAAGTATCTTTAGTTAGGCGTACTCCAGATATACAACGGGTGAAGGTTCATTTCGGCGATGGATTGCTCAGTGCTCTGAGAGGTACATTTCCATAGGCCAAGATCCTGCCCCACCCCGACCAATGCCCCTCAGTCCAAACACATATACTCTATTTTAACATTATTCTGCCACTTTTGTTAGATGGAGTTTGTTAACTGCCAAATCACTGAGTCATGCCCCCTTTCCCTCCTCTGAAGTCTGTGCCAAGTTCTGTTTCTGAGGCAAAGCAGAAATAAACACCTTTCACTAGTACTTCACCCTCGTGGTAAAATATGACGGCATCCGCTCTCGGTATCTGCAGAGCAGACTCTGAAAACATCCCTTTCTGGATTTTCTGCTTTTCTCATTCTATTTTCTCCCAGAATCTGTTTGCAAAACATTTTATGGAATTGGCAAGTTATTTGCACTGCTTTTGCATTGCAGTCTGCCTAATTCAATTGCAATTATTTGTAAACTGCCGCCATAACTCTTCCTTGGCTAATGTCTGCAAACTGTTTACTAAACAATAAACTTAATCATGCATTCATTGTTGCAAATGTCTCCAAATGGCTTCAGAGTAGAGCTGACTTGACATTTTTGCCTATTTGCAAAGCCATGAAGGATGTTTTCTGAATAGACACTAAGTTCTATAACATTTAGTCATTCTATTCCCTACACCCCTTCAGATCTATTGCAGGTTGGGATGGCCTCTTTTGTGGGTCAACCGATGTGCTGTGCTAATGCTGGGAGGTCCAAAGCAAAGTGGGCTGGGGGTAAGGCTCTGGTAGCGGTGAATGAACAGACAGTATGACAGCATGGCACAGGCAATAGGCAGGTTTTATAAATAGTGCATGAGTGTCACTTAGCATATCAACCAAGTAACTGTTATATTTAAGACCCTCTAGACGTATAGACTCCTTGAAACGTATAGACTGTGAAGACAATGGTTCTGCCCATGGAGGATCCGATCGGATATGGGGACTGGAGGAAGAGGAAAGTTCAAATCAATGTCTCTTCTAGAAGTCTAGAGATCTAACAGACTCACAGTGCTGTTACTCACCGTGGACAAGTCAAGATGAGGAACTGTACTGGGGAGAACCCAGTAATTGCATATTTTGGCAGAATAGTTTACCAAAATGTTTATCAGATAGTTTGGAATGGAGAGTGGGAAATCAGGGACCGTCTGGCTGGAGACACGGGCATGGGAACACTGGGTATAGTGGTGTGACTAACTCTGGGGAAGGAAAGGGCAGACTCTTGGGGGGAGGGTACTTTCTGTGACCAGTAGGAAGATAGAAACATAATGAAAACCTTAAACGATGATGGCAAGAGGTCCCGGTTGTAACCTGGTTATGGAAATGAGGGGAGCATTTCAAGATGTGTGGGGTGTAGCATGGCTTGTTGCAGAAATGCTGAGGACAATGGGTAAAGCACACCGAATCTGGGATGGAAAAGTGACCGAAGACTCAATGGGAAGAGAACAGAAGCAATTCGAAGACAATGTCCATACACGTTTACCCAGTGTCTGTATCCGCATAGTCAATCTACTTCTTTTGGCTTCCAGAACACTTCTACTTCTTTTGTGCTTCTTTTGGCTTCCAGAACACCCTCTCTTTTAGTTCTCTTCCCATATCACTGGACCCTCCTTCCACTCTGTTGCCTCATTCTCCTGATTTGGAAACTTTAGAACACCCCAGGGACTGTTCCTTTGTCTTCTTCTCCGTCTCTCTCTACATTAACTTCCTATGTGATCCCATTTTGCCGTTGGCTTTAAATATCACCTAATCCTGGGGACTCTCAACTCATGTCTCCAGCCTGGATGGCTCAACTCCAGATACTATGTATCTACTTGTTATATCCACTGGGATATTTAAATGGTATCTCAAACTCAACACTCCTAAAACCAAACTCAGAACTCCCCCCACTAACGACCAATCTCCGAAGCCTGTTTCTTCTCTAGTCTTTTCTTAGTAAGTAACAACTTCAGCCTTCCACTTTCCTGGGCAAAAACAATGCAGATATTCTTGTCCCCTTTCTTGTCTTCACATCTCCAAAGCAATCAATCAGCAAATGCTGTCAACTCTCTGTCAGAAATATGTCTAGCATCTCATCACCTCTTGCCACATCGCTGCTACCATCTTGGTCCGAGTCCTTATCATTTCTTGCCTAGACTATTACAGTACGCTTCTGCCCAGTCTCTTTGCTTCGATACCTGTCCATCCAGAGTCTCTTCTCAATGGAACAGCCAGATTGAGTCTTTGAAAATATTATTTGTGCCCACCTTCTGCTCAGAGACCTCTCGTGATTTTCCAGACCTCACCAAAATTAGAAGCCAAAGTCCTTTTCAACAGCATGCAGAAGAATGAAACTAGACCACTTTCTTACACCATACACAAAAATAAACTCAAAATGGATAAAGGACCTGAATGTGAGACAGGAAACCATCAAAGCCCTAGAGGAGAAAGCAGGAAAAAACCTCTTTGATCTCAGCGACAGCAGTTTCTTACTCCACACACTTCCAAAGGCAAGGGAATTAAAAGCAAAAATGAACTGTTGGGACCTCATCAAGATAAAAAAGCTTCTGCACTGCAAAGGAAACAATCAACAAAACTCAAAGGCAACCGACGGAATGGGAAAAATATTTGCAAATGACACATTGGACAAGGGCTAGTATTCAAAATCTGTAAAGAACTCACCAAACTCCACACCGGAAAAACAAATAATCCAGTGAAGAAATGGGCAGAAGACACGAATAGATACTTTTCCAAAGAAGACATCCAGATGGCCAACAGACATGAAATGATGAAACATGAAACACGTGAAACGGTGCTCAACGTCACTCCTCATCAGGGAACTACAAATCAAAAACACTGAGATACCACCTCACGCCAGTCAGAGTGGCTAAAATGAATAAATGAGGAGACTATCGATGCTGGCGAGGATGTGGAGAAACCGGATCCCACTTGCACTGTTAGTGGGAATGCAAACTGGTGCAGCCGCTCTGGAAAACAGTGTGGAGGTTCCTCAAAAAATTAAAAATAGATCTACCCTATGACCCAGCAATAGCACTGCTAGGAGTTGATCCAAGGGATACAGGGGTGCTGATGCACAGGGGCCACTTGTACCCCAAGGTTTATAGCAGCACTTTCAACAATAGCCAAATTATGGCAAGAGCCTAAATGTCCATCAACCGATGAATGGATAAAGAAGGTGTGGTTTATATACACAATGGAATACTACGTGGCAATGAGAAAGCATGAAATCTGGCCTTTTGTAGCAATGCGGATGGAACTCGAGAAGGTTATGCTAAGTGAAATAAGTCACACAGAGAAAGACAGATACCATATGTTTTCACTCTTATGTGGATCTTGAGAAACTTAACAGAAGACCATGGGGGAGGGGAAGGGGAAAAAAAGTTACAGAGAGGGAGGGAGGCAAATCATAAGAGACTCCTGAGAACCAACTGAGGGTTGATGGTGGGGTGGGGGCAGAGGGGAAAGTGGGGGATGGGCACTGAGGAGGGCACCTGTCTGGGATGAGCACTGGGTATTGCGTGGAAACCAACTGGACAAGAAATTATAATTTTTAAAAAAAACCCACAAAATCCTTTTAATGGCTTCAAGACCCTACCTGATCTGGGCCCTGGTAATTCTCTGACTTCATCTTTTCCTTCACTCTCTACTCCAGCTACAAAGGTCTCTTACCTGTTCCTTTCATAAAGAAAACATCTCAGGACCTTTGCATGTGCTGTCTCCCCATACGGGTACATTCTTCCTCCAAAATCTGTATAATTTTCTCCTTTACTTCATTATACTTCTGCGCAAATGTCACCTTAAGGTGAAGCCTTTCCTATACAAAATATTTCCTTTATTTCCTTCCACATTAGCATCTGACCTACCCTCTTTGTTCGTGTATTTACTGCTTTCACTCCGTTGAATGTGAGAACTAGGAAAACTGGAAGTTCATCTCCATCATCAACTTTATCCCTGTCTTCTGTTGCCACCACTTAGCCCCCCCGCACATGGTTCGTATGTAACAAATACTTGAACGAGTAAAAGTCAACTGAATACAAGTTAACCCAGGCCAGGTAGCCCAGTACCTGGAACATCATACCGGTTTCCTAAACATCTACTGAATGAATGGATAAATGAATCCGTTTCCAGGACTGGGGACGCAGGTACCCACTTGTAGGCTGAGGCCAAGAACCAGTTGGGGAAAGACAGTCATTACGGAGTAGTTAATCGGATAACGTAAATACGTAACTACCAAGCAAGCGCTGGAAATAGACACCACTATTCCACACCATCTGCAACATGACGGGATGTTGACTGGGTGACCCTCCCAGGGTGGGACTGGGTTTCCCAGGACCAGCTGATGAAAGGGAGTTTATCAAGAATCCGACTCCAGAAAATCAATCACAGTTAGAACACAGAACGGGTCACCAGAACCAAAGATTCAGACTCAGATCAAGGAAGAACCATGGCCGGTGTCAGATTCTCGGGAGGGTCACATTTAAATCGAGCACGGAACAGACACGAAGGTGGATTACCTTCAAAGAGACAGATCAACAATACCTGGAAACTTCTGACATAACGAAGATAGTGTTCTAGGCCTGAAACCCAGGCCGTAGTTTCGCACTAAGGTACAGAGAAACACAGAGCATTGACTGGATCATGTGTCCCAGCTTGAAATCCTATTCCTTCAGCTCCAAACACAAGCCTGTAGCTGGGAAAACGAATTCTGACCCAGAATGGGTGTCTGAGTGCAAGGGATAAGGCACTGGGTACAAACTACAAAGCCACAGTCCCGATGGGCCGGTCCTACAAAGGCCTCATCCGGGAAAACGATCGTTCGGTTTCCCAAGCCCTTCCATCGGAATCAGGGATTTTCCTCTTGTAAATCCGGCCACAAAACACAACTTAGAAAGTGCCCCAAACCACTCAGCCAGACCAGCCAGCAAGCATAACCCCTCTCGGCTTTCTAAGAACGCCTGCCTGCCGTATAATGAAAACCACAAACGCCCAGCTTCCCCACGCACGCGTGCTCCAGTTGGACGGGAACGCACTTCCTCCCGCCTTAGCTCCCCTCCCCCTTGCGACAGCGACAGCACCTCCCAGCAGCGGCCCTACCGCCTGGAAAAACCAGCCCTCGGTTTGCACTGGCCCCCGAGTCAGGGGGTTGCCAACTTTGGCTCTAAAACTGTTAAAGTGGATAATCAAAGGTCATTCAAAAAAAACCAAAAAACAAAAAAGGTGACACTTACTTGAATCGATGTCTTCTCGAGGCTTTTGAAAGGTGCAGCAGGCATAAAATTTAATATTGATTGTTGGGGCACATTGCCTTCCCCCTTCCAGAGTCATTTCAGAATGACAAATAATTTGTTTTGATCCGCGTGGGGCACGGCTGGCGGACACACAGGAGTCCCCGGCCCTCTTCGCGGAAGCTCAGCTGGCTTTTTTTCTGGCCACTTCTCTCAGTTGCCTCTCCCCTCCTTAAATTTCTTGGTTCCTGCCGTCCCCTTCTGCTTGCTCCTCTTAGCTCCTGTTCTAATTTCAACTGTCATTTCCCCCGCTCTCCCGAGTGCTCTGAGCTCCTGTTCTAATTTTTCATGTCTTCTCCCAGTGCTGCCCTCCTTTCTGTCTCTCTGACCCTCTCCTTCTCGCCTTCTCTTTTTCTCTGACTCTTATTCCTCAATGTCCCTTCGGAGGCCCTGCCTCAGGTTTCCGCTTCTGTCTTTTGCAGACTGTTTAACACAGCCCATAATAGGATGTCCGATCTGCTCTGCCTAAGTCCCAGATTCACCAAAATAAAAGCGGATATTGTTTTTCCCACGTTCTCCTAAACCCACCTTTGAATCTCATCTCCCCTCAATATTTCCTCCCGCACCCTTGCCTTCCAGATTCTCCTTGCGGTTGGAATCCTCTAAGAAAATCTCTTTTTATATTCCTTGGTGGACAGGAGCAAAATGCAGGGAATTGATGTGAGAACTGTCATCGCAATGTAATTCTGGTCCAATTTCACTTTCTAAAGAAGTTTCGATGGATTTCCAGTGAGTATCCAGGTAAGTGAGAGGCAAAGATCTGCTGGGGGACCCCATCCTTCATTCCAACTAATGGGTAAGGGAATTAAGGTCGTGTCTTGTCAGCCACGTTTCTCAGGGGTTTTTCTGTCCTCTCAGTTGGAGAGAGTAACAATTGCAGTCTCGTTAATTACATACGGGGGAGCTTCGCATTAGGCGCAAACTTCCTCACCAAGTGTGGGTGTTGGCAAACAATCTGGGTGGAATTTTGAACACTCTGGTCTGGACTGGAATGAAAGAAGTGTTCAACAAATGTGGTGTTGGGATATGGAAAGGAATTCATAGTTGCCTTGAATGTCTAGGCTCCTCAAGACGGAGATGGTAGGGGACTGGAACTCCCGTGTTTGTTCGTAAGGGCAAAGCGCTCCTCCTACAAAAATTTCCCAGCTTTGGGGATCTGAATGGTTCCATACTAAAGAAGGCATCCGTGCCCGTATTAAAGGTTACAGAGAGGGACGTTAGGACACATTTTGATTTCCGGGTTATTGTCTGCGGGCGACGGCATCTTTCAGACTTTCATAGAATTTCCCATCACCGCTTGGCAAATGAAAATAACACAGTCAACCACCTGGCTGTTTCCAGGAGACTGTTTTCATCTCATGTAGTTGGCCACTCCTTTTGGCATCGGCCTCCTCATGTGAAACATAACATTTTACATTTGTTGGAAATCTATTCATACCTAGAGAAGGAGAACGTTTGTATGGAACAAGTCGGTTTAAAACGGTGCATACCACATCTTACTCTTTCAAGCGGTGGTTGACGTTGACAAGCTTTCTGGAACTAATTTTCAGGGGCTTTCAGAAGCTGCAAATGACACAATTTTCTTGGCTCCGTATTATTGTTACTATCTTTACAGATGGTAAAGGAAAGTTTGGGGTTATGACATTCAACCCACAGTGACTTAGTAAACTTTCTGAGTGTCCACTTTGTACCCGGCACTGTGATGAGGGGTACAGGGGTCATAAAGATGAATAAGCCCAAGTTCCTTCTCTGGGGGTGCTTCCTGCTAAAGGTCATGTCAAGGGTCAACCAAAAAGCCTTAGCCTCATCTGAAAATCTTAATCCCAAATACTCTTCTTTGCACAATAGCCCTAGAGTTAAACCTCTCCAGGGCATCTGACTTCTAAGGAAAAAAAAAAAAAAAAAAAGAAAGAAAGAAATGACCATAAAACACATGAAGAAAAGGCTATACATATGTTACATCTTTCACTGGCTACTTACAAAATTGACAGAATATATACAAACTGCTCTAATAACAGGGGTGGAGAAGAAAAGATGAAATGCACATTTAGCCCCTTGTAAGTTTCTGATTCTTCCCCTGCTTTTAATTAAGTTATTTTCCTTTTCCAACCATCTCCAGGCTTTTTTTTTTTTTTTTTCCATGAGAATGAGCAGAAAAACAAAAACAAGGGGGAGGGGGCAGACCCATCGCTCTGTTGAGAAACAGGAAGTTATGTGAAACCTTGTTTGCCCTTTCTGCTCTGAAGAAGTTTGCCCAAGAGCTGTAACCCTGCACTCTGCTATGTAAACCCACCTACAGAAATGGCAGAGGTCAGCGTGGGAAAGAAGGGGCGCCGTGGGCCCAGAGCGACAACAAAAGTTAGTCCTTCCAGGGAAGCATCGCAAGGCGAAAAGTAAAAACCATTGAAGACTGTGGCGTCGTTCAGGGCTGCTTGCTTTCTTCTTCCGCTTGGCTTTCTTACTCTCCCCCCTCCCCTCCCCCCACCCCACCCCTGGCTTTTGTGTTAAATTCCAAATCATTATGAATCCATTAAATATGCTGATCTCTTCAAACATAGTCTAGGGACCTCGACTGACTCAACACTGAAACAATCTTCTGTTTTGCTGCCTTGAATGCTTCCGTTTCTGTTGTCTCTTCGGTTGTCTGTGATGATGCGAATTAAGAAGGAAATCCTCTCGAGAAGAGGAATGTTCCAGCTGCCCTTTGCCATAATCGTGGGGTTTCACAGCGATGCCATGGGGGCCTCGGGGTCGCTGAAGAAGGCCATGGGGCCGGACTCCAGCAGAGTCTCTTTTCTGTGCCATAAATTGGGGTTAAACTTATTGTGTGTTTGAAGAAAGGGCTCTGGCTAAAACCAAATTTTGAAAATGATCGATAGAGGAAATCTTTGCTGCTGTGCCCTGAAATATCCAGATAATTGAAGACTTCGTTGTTTGTTGTTGTTGTTGTTTTGCTTCTCCTCTCCATTTCGTTGACCCTGCCGCCTTTCATTATGTGTATTTGGTTGCAAGATGGAAATGTCTATAGAGCTTCAATGGTTCCAGATGTGTGGTAACAGAAAATTCTGATTTGGGGCCCAAATGACCCTATGGCCTTTCCGAAATTTCTGTTTGTGCTGTTCAGGTTAGCATCAACCGCACCGGGGCCCAAGAGAAGGGTCCTTATGGGGATGCATTCGTGTTTTCGGGCAACCGAGATCTTTATCGGGCCAAAATGTAATTTTCTACTCCCAAGGATTGGCTTGGAGCCCTGGATTTCACACCCAAGTATGGAGCAGGATCTCCTGGAGGGCTGATGAACATGGCCTGCTGGTCTTCAAGCCCCTCGTTCCCAGGAATTGGGAACGGAATTGGGTCTGACTCAGCAGACCCAGGAAAGCCTGAGAATGTGCATTTCAACACTCATCCCATTGATGGTAGGGGTTGGAGTTGGAGGAGGAGGATAGGAATCTGTTCTCAGCTCGTCCCTTGTGTGCTCTCTTCTCTTTCAGATGAGCACGTGTAGCCCGCAGCACGAGAAATACGAGTGTATGAAATCTCTTTCAATTCACTGTCCCGTGGTGCTGTTCCTCCACCGCCCCTGTGCTGTTCCTCCAAGGTGCTGTGCCGTGGAGTCCGGAGGAAAAGGTGGGAGGCTGGTCGAGATCACGCGCCTTCTGCGTGATGGAGACAGAAATCACGTCCACCTCAACCCTGGGGTCTTGAAAACGCGAGGTTGCGCGTGCCGGTCTGTAGGGTTCTGGTGAGAGCTCTCTTCCTGGTTTGCAGACAGACAGCAGTCTTCTTGATCTGTCCTCACAGGGCGTTCATTCAGGGTCTCTTGCGTTTTCAGCCCCGTGAGGGGCACGGCCGGCATGCTGTCTCATGGACGTACGGGAAGAGTAGCAGACTGACGTCAGTATGTCTGTCTCCACAATGATGACGCGGTTTATGTCAATGTCCTGTGACTCAAGTAGCCTTGCTCAGCCTTGGTGTTACCATCTGACGCTATATTCCGTGCACTGCCTTTTCCATGAGATTGTTGTGACATTATGTGAGGTTTCCGGGGTTAGAGAATGATGGCCTGAAGGAGTGATTCTCTAAGCGTGTTCTCTGCCCAAGGGGCCTCAACACGATCCGGCATCGTCAGTCGGTCGGGGAGCCTGACTTCGAGCACCACCGACTCAGAGTAACCTTCCTCAAACTTTCCCCAGTGAACTTGCTACGTAGACCAGTTATCTGGGCTTTCCCCATAAAATTTCAATTCAGAAAACTGGAATAAAACCTGGGAATCAGAAAAAAAAAATCCTGAGAATCAGTATTCTTGTTTCATTAAAAAAATTCTTTTGGGGCACCTGGGTGGCTCAGTTGTTTAAGCATCCGCCTCTTGATTTTGGCTCGGGTCACGATCTCACGGTTCGTGGGTTTGAGCCCCGCATCGGGTTCGTTGCTGACAAGCGGAACCTGCTTGGGATTCTCTCTCTCCTGCCCCTCCCTTGCTCGCATGCACGCTCTTTCTCTCTCTCAAAATAAATAAATAAACATGTTAAAAAACGTTTTTAGGAGCGTTCCAGATGAAACTTGATTTGTGCGCGATTTTTTTTGCCTATAGCATCAATTTGATACGTATATGCAGGTTGCTTGCTGAGGTAGGTGACCAGCGGCCGATCTCCATAGGCCTAAATATCTGATTTAAGGCCAAGAAAGAAAGACACGTTGCCTGAATCAGTTTAGCTACGGGGGGTTTGAAGGACAGGCAGAAGTTTTCTGGGTGTGGCAGGTGGGTAAGGAGGTCATGCAGTCAGAGAAGAGAGGTGTGAAAATCAGGCCTGAGGGCTGCAAGCTTCAGAAACAAGAATCGGTTTGAAATGGCTCTAGATGTTCTATCTCCATCCTTACTATCTGGTGTCATGATTATCTGCTCAACAGTTTCCCCACATGGTTTTGGGTTTCTTTTCGAGGGCGGGGAGTAAGTCTCAGCCTCCTACCTCAGTATGTGGTGCTCTCTTACAGGCCCATGAGTGAATAAGCAGTGGGTAAGGGGGCAAGGGGACAGGTAAGATGGAAGGACTTAGTTTGGTGCCAGATTCTAGAAGATTCTAGAAGACTTCGAATGCCATGGTAAATAGTTTCTACCTAAAAGTGTTGTGACTCTTAAAAAATGAGTTGAGGGGCGCCTGGGTGGCGCAGTCGGTTAAGCGTCCGACTTCAGCCAGGTCACGATCTCGCGGTCCGTGAGTTCGAGCCCCGCGTCGGGCTCTGGGCTGATGGCTCGGAGCCTGGAGCCTGTTTCCGATTCTGTGTTTCCCTCTCTCTCTGCCCCTCCCCCGTTCATGCTCTGTCTCTCTCTGTCCCAAAAATAAATAAACGTTGAAAAAAAAAATTAAAAAAAAAATGAGTTGAATGGAGGAAATGCTCTCACCCAATTTGTGTTGTAAAGTCCACTTTGCTGAAGACAGAGCAGGTAGACTGAGTAGAGGTCAAAGCCAGAGGATCCCATAGGAGGCCAATGCAATGGTCCTTGAAAAGAGATGATCTAGACGAGAATGAGGGCTTCTTCATGACAGCAGAGAGGCCCGGGGAAGATGGCCGAAGTTGACAGGGCAAGACTCAGCCTCTATTCAGAGGGGGGGCCGAAAGGGGCAGTTAATGGCAACTTGAGCTTACAGTTCACATTGGGGACGGGTGGGACTTGTGGTTGATTAGAAACTGAAGCACGAATAGTGTGGTGAAAGCCAACGACTTTTGTTTTCAACTGAAGTGACCATGGAGCATCTGGGTCCATTGGAAACATAGGTTAGCAGCTCAAGAAAATGGTAGCTACAAGACCATTAGCATTTCAGCGTTGATGCTCTGGGGCACCTGGGTGGATCAGTGGGATAAGCGTCCACCTCGCGGTTTGGCTCCGGTCACGATCTCATGGTTTTGTGGGTGCGAGCCCCACGTTGGGCTCTGCTTGGGATCCTCTCTCCTCTCTCCCTGTCCCTCCCTTACTTGTGCTGTCTCTGCCTGTCTCAAAATAAATAAATAAACTTAAAAAAAAAAAAAAAACGGTTGATGCTCCAAGTGTGAATGAGTTCCTCTAACTTCTGTTTATTTTCGTTAGCTTGCCTTTATCTACCTTCCCCCCCTCCCATCCATATGTAAGGGCTATTAGGAGAGTAGATGGGCAGATGAGAAGGTTGATAAAGGAAACCAAGAACATTGTGGAAGCAAACACCTGTACTATGTTCTTTGGATGATTTGCCTATTCCTGTTTTCAACCTTATTGACTCTCTACTCTTTCCTATACGGATGAAACTTGCCTTTCTTGTGGTGTCATAAACATAGACAATTTTGAAAAAAGAATTTCACAGAATATAAATTGACGGCTCTCTGGGCGATTGTAGTCATTCCTTCTTTCTTTCAGCAGGTGGTAGGCATTTGGGTATCACATGCCAGACAAGGGGTTTGACCCTGGATCCTGCAATGAACGGCACAGCCCCCGTACTTACAGACTTAACATTCTTGTCGAGGAGACTTTGGTCAGCCCAGTACACATGTTTAGAAGTTCTCTGCAATATCACTAATATATTTCCTGCTGTCATTCACAAATCCATTTAATACAAAAGAGAGTCTGATGCACGATGGAGGATATTTTATTACGTGTAATCAGTCTTTTCCCTCGGATGTTGATGGAGGGATTTCCATTCTTTCCACTTCAGTCAAGATGAATCTCATCTATTTATCACAGGATTTACAGAAAGACCTGTGAACAATTTGTGTGACAGCTTCAGAAGGAGATATTCACTCTTGCTTTCTTGGTCTCCTAAAGTCACAGCATTGGGCCAGGCTTGGAAATAGAAGCAATCATGCTGCTTTAACCAAACTTACATTTATCTCTGGGCAAATGCACTTTTTATCCTTCCAATCGTCATGTTAACCATCTGTGGAAAGGCATATATTTCAGATTCCAGAAGTCTGATGAATCGACTAGAACATAATTAAACTTAACCAAATCTCTTTTCTCTCCTCTGGAATGTTCAGCATGCTGCATCATAAGGCCAGGGCTGGGAGAGTGCATTGTGAGTAGCTGTGAGTGTAGACTGAATCCAGTGGATTTTGAAGGCATTGTAGACCAGCGTGGGGTTAACTGTAAGTTCTGTCACCTACTAACCGTGTAGCCGTGGAGGCTGATTAACTTCTCTGGGTTTAACGTCTTTCTCCATAGCATGATTATTGCAGGATCAAATCTCAGAGAGTTGTTGCAAAGGCAAAATGCGATGGCATATATAGATTTGGAGATACTTGGGGCATCTTCCCATTTCACAAGGCACAGTCTTGTCTGAGCAGTGCTGCTAAACGACACGGATGAGCCTGGAGAGGCTGTATGTGTGGCATAAGGTCCTGTCTCCCTGCCCCCTGTTGACTGGGGGAGTGTGCCTAAACCATGTGGATCAGAAACCTAAACCATGTGGATCAGATCGTCTCTTCTCATGTTTGGTGCTTGTGGTTGAGATACACAGAGACTGGGAGTCGGTGAGCTGAGTTATAGCGACCTCAGAGCCTGGAAGGTCAAGGAATTCCTGCTCCCTGGATATGTGGGCTCCCGGGTTTTTCTCTTTCTGGATATCGCTTCTCCCTTGAATTATGTGAGATCTTCTCCTGGTGGATCTCTTCTTCAGCTGGAGTTGGATCCTGATGAGGGGATTGACTACGAGTTGGACCCCTTGGCACCTTTTGAAAAACCGTCTCCTCCTTCAACGCCATTCTAGTCTGTTCGGAAATCCCTTAGACATCACTGTTTTCCAAATATCTTTTTTTCCCCCCCAAGCCCTTCATTTTAGTGACTGTGTCACGTGAACTCAACTGTCTCAAGATGGCCTTCTTTCTCCATTTCTATTCCAGCCTTCCTTCAATTCCTTCTCCAGACAAAGCCAGAGGGAGGGAGATTCTTCCAAAAGTAGACTGTATAAACTGGACCATGCAACCTCTCTGCTGAAATCCTTTCCGTGGCCTCCTGATGACCTTGGAGTGACATCTCCACTCCATCATCACCTCCAGGGTCCCCCTGCTCGAAGCCTGTCCGCCCTTCCGGCTCTCCCTTCCACTTCTCTTGACCATGGCCTCTGCTCCGTGGTGCCTTTCTCGTCTCGGTTTCTCAAAAGTCCTAGATCTTTCCTGTCCTGAAGCCTTTTCATGTGTGATTTCTCTTTGGGTGTTTTTTCCCTCCAGAGGGCTCTCAGTCAATCCCTTCGTCTCCTAGTCTTAGTTATTTTCCACAAAACCTCCTCTGACCCCCACATCTGAAGTGGATCCCCGGATAAGCCATGTCCTTTGTAACTCTGATGGAAAAGAAGCCGGAGGCATCCATAGTCATTAGGTGTGTTTGCAGGGCTGTTTATTTAATTCTCTTCTCTCCCACGAGGCTGTATGTCACCTGAAGACAGGGCATATGTAGGCTTCCCTCTCCTCTATCCCCAGTGATGTAGGGTGTTCATTCAGGACACCTAGACCGCTGGCGTGGCATCTCGAAGGTTAACATGAGGAGCGGGCAGTTCTGCCTAAACCCGGGGCAGGCAAGGTGAGCGGGCATCACTCCGCCCATCAATTAACTGGGAGTCAAAGGATCACGGCCATAAGGCACCCCGACACGCCCAGTGAAAATTCCACCTGTCTCTCTAACGGCAGGATTGTCCTAGGCAAGCAACGCAAAAGGATAGAAATAAACCAAGGTCGATGAAAATGCTATTACATTCAGAGGGGATACTTTCCATCCGTTTTCAAATTAAAGTCTCATGCAAGCGGCAGAAAAATACACTACAGATTCTTTAGCTTGATTGTTTCAACTTTTAACAGTGAAGTCAATATGTGCCTCCAACTAACTGCTGGGGATTGCTGTGTGATTGCCAGGTTGTTTTATGTATGTGAAGCAACAAAACAATATAAGGTGACAAACAAAAGACGGAGAAATATATAAAAGGGAAAAAAAAAGTTGGCTGCGTGCTACCTCGGGCTTTAAAACTCTTCTTATACACTTCACCGCGAAGTCTATTAAAGCAAAATATAGTGGAAATACAATATACTGCAATGAATGTCTTCAAACTAGCAATTTAGCGCAAAAGCTGAGGGCAGTTCTTATGCACCGACTTTTAATACCGCGACGATTTGTGGTCTCACAAAGTTCCTGCCTTAGGCAGAAGTTGTGCTGAGTTCTAATAGGCCTAGTTTGTCGGCTGTCAGAATAATGGAGAATTTGGTAGCGGAGGGGCTGGATGCTGTAAACAGTGGAGATAATTAGAAGGTCTGCTGGCAGGATCGTGAAGCTGGTTTATATTTGGTCGCAGGGGAAAGTGTTTGTTAGGAAACTAGCGGGTGACATCGCAGTCTGGGTCCCAGCAGGTTTATTTGGGGGAAAATTCCGTGGGTCACTGGACAGGCTAGTTTTCTTTGTTGATTATAATGCTACCGCTATTACTTATAATATTAAGTCAATAATAATGGCTATATATATAGTACATTAACTTGATATAATTAAGTCGATAATAACGCTATTATTGAACACCTACTATGTGCTTGGCCCTGCTCAGCCAGTTCTTCTGTATCTCCATTCTTTTTTTTTTTTTTTTTTTTTTTAACGTTTTATTTATTTTTGAGACAGTGAGAGACAGAGCATGAACAGGGGAGGGTCAGAGAGAGGGAGACACAGAATCCAAAGCAGGCTTCAGGCTCTGAGCTGTCGGCACAGAGCCCGACGCGGGGCTCGAACTTACAGACTGCGAGATCATCACCTGAGCCGAAGTCGGCCGCTTAACTGACTGAGCCACCCAGGCGCCCCTGTATCTCCATTCTTTAGAGAAGGAAATCAAGGCTTAAAAGGGTAATAGCTTTCTTTAATGTGAGACACAAGCACGGAGTGGCATTTGCAATCACGCAGACACCGTGTTATTCACACTATCCCAGGCCGTCTTCTTGTGGGGGCAGGGTTAATATTGCCGATCACCGTGTTTTAAGCGTCTAGTTTGAATTCGCCATAACCGTGGAGACCGTTGGCTTCACAGACAGAGGCTGGCACTCAGAGCGAGGTCTCCCATGACTCATTATCCGTCATCATTCAAGGGATGAAGATTGCCAGGGACTTATTTTATTTTATGTAAGTGACTATGGAATCTAGACCGTCCTTTTACATAAAGCTATTTTTTACTCCTTGGGGCCAAGTTTATATCCTGCCTGGGAGGACCGAGGGGCCACATCATTGCAGGCTTCACGTGTCATCACCACCGCCCCCCCCCCCCGCCCCATCCTGCCTCCACATGGTCACCTTCCCAGGTGACTCACGTGGAAGGTAAGAAAACCCAAAGGTGATTCCCCATCAGGTGTGGGAACATGAGTGATGATTCTGCGGTCACTGAGGTGTTGACTTTAACTCTGCTTGTACATTTAAGCACACAAGAGAGTCCCCTGCCCGATCAGGGACAGGGGCCAGGGACCACGGCATTCTCTGCCTTCGGGAGCTCAATTACACACTTGGACTGATTCCGTTTCTCTTCGAGGATAAATAGTAATTAGCATTTTTCGGCACATTGTGGAATGTCCGCATTCTCCCTCCTGAAAGTTGTAACAAAACTGGGGAACTGACACGCAACGAGCAAGGGAAGTTGTCATGGGCAGAGAGACCACAGAGCCCCGAGATTGCTCAGCCTGGAAAGGGGGAAGCTGAGAGAGGGCATTATTGTAAGCGTATCAAATACGGAAGGGGGTGACGAAGGACTCGTTTACCAAACACTGGATCATTCGAACAAGAAGGCTTCATCAAGAGACCTTCCTACAGTGCTCCCTTCCGAGCAAAATCAGCTTTCCTCCCCCTTCCTTTGCATTCATATGCCCAAGAATCTGTTTCTCTGTTGCACTTGGTGTCTTATTCAGTTATTTGGGAGAAGTAGCAGGTGTGGGGCAAGGGGCACTAGGGAGGGATGAGACGGTGTGGATTCTAGCCCTGGCTCTGCCATTGTTTCTTCCATTGTACCTCAGTTTGCTCATCTACAAAATGGGAATGCTAAGCCTTACTAAAAAAAAAAAAAAAAATTGTATAAAGATCTCAGAGGTCTTGATGAAGGCCAGATGGGAGAAGGCATATAAATGTGCTTCGTGGTCTGTAAATGGGACACCTCTATGCCCCTCGCCACATGATTTAGACCCACTTTTGTACCCGAGTTGTTGTTGGAACAAAGCAGCCCGACGGCTTGACAACTTGTTTGCCGTGGCTTGCCAGCCCTTCCCTGAGCTTCTCCAGGTCTCTGTCCCTCTAGCCTTCTGGGTCAGAGCTTCCCCGATGCTATGTGAGGGCCATGCCTGAATTACTCAGAAGGACCCACGAAGAAACTGTTGAATGAGGGAGTACAAGAGCCAGAAGAAAATGATGCTGTGCCCTGTACTTGGGTGAAAACTTCGGAGACCCATTGCAAGTGCCCCTTGGAGGGCCCGAAACAGATCGGACCCTGGTGCCCACAGCAGTGACTGACCCAAGCACGTTCCCTTGTGTGGTCTTCTCCCCTAGCTGCTCTCTGAGGCGTCTGTAAGCCCTGCCTCAGGCTCTGCTTTCTGGAGGGCTCCAAAGTGAGCCACACCTCTCCAGCCTTCTAGATTTTAGGCTCTGAGCTCATCGCCAATGATATTATCCAGATCAAGAATGATCGTAAAACCAGGTAGCTCGTCTGTGGACCATAAAGTTCAAGTGAGATTCAGAATCCACCTCTGAAATTCTGGGGGGTCCGGCTGTTTTTCTCAAGCAGCAAGGAAAATTCTAACCCATCTTGGACTCACACTCTTGTGATGGAGACACTGTCTAGAAGCCCTTAGCTCTAACACGCTTCCATAGAACTGATTTTTTCCAAAACCACTGGCCAAGCAGCCATCAACTGTCACCTGGACAAGAGGCATAGTCTCCTAACCTGTTGCTAGCATTTATCTTCCATCTCTCCAGCTATAATTACTGGCCAGCAGATAGAACAATCCTTAAAAATTCCAAGTGAATCACGTTACTCCCTTATATAATGTCCTTCTGGCTGTTCGTTGCTTTCAGAATGCAATCCAATCTTCTTGTCACAAATGCCAATTCCCTTGGAATCTGCCACCTGCCTACCTCGTCAGCCTGGCCCCTTTCACGATCCCCAGCAACCCCCCCCCTGCACTCCCCCCCCCCCCCCCCCCACTGAAGCCGCGAAAGCCTCCCTTCAGCAACTTGTCCTCTTTGCTGCCTCAGGCCCTTTGCTCCCGTAATTTCCTCTGACGGGGCCCTTTTCTTCCATTGATTCCTGTGACTCGTTCCTTTTCTTTCTGGCCCCTCGTCAAATGTCACGTCTGCAAGGAAATATTCCCTGACTGTTCTTTTTACGGAGGATTTCCCCCTCTTTCCAACTGCCATCGCTCCTCACACCCTATTGCAGGGGTCAGCAAATGTTTCACTAAAAAATAGTGAAGCAGGGGACGCCTGGGTGGCTCAGGCCATTAAGCATCCCACTCTTGATTTCGGTTCAGATCATGATCTCACAGCTCATGAGATCGAGCCCTGTGTGGGGGCTTTTGGCAGTAGTGCGAAGCGTGTGTGGGATTCTCTCTCTCTGCCCCTCTCCGGCTCACCTGTGTGAGTGTGCGGGCTGTGCGTGCTCTCTCTCTTTCTCTCTCTCTCTCTCAAAAGAAATAAATAAACATTAAAAAAAATAACGAGGGGCGCCTGGGTGGCGCAGTCGGTTAAGCGCCCGACTTCAGCCAGGTCATGATCTCGCGGTCTGTGAGTTCGAGCCCCGCGTCGGGCTCTGGGCTGATGGCTCAGAGCCTGGAGCCTGTTTCCGATTCTGTGTCTCCCTCTCTCTCTGCCCCTCCCCCATTCATGCTCTGTCTCTCTCTGTCCCAAAAATAAATAAACTTTGAAAAAAAAAATTAAAAAAAAAAATAACGAAGCAGACAGTGAGCATTGCAAATTCTGTGGGCCATAAGGTAGCTGGTGCAACCATTTAACTGCTTTTTTATGGTTACAGCAGCTGTAGACAAAACATAAATGATTGGGAGGGGGTGTGTTCCAATAAAACTTTATTTACAAAAACAGGCATGCCAGACGTGGCCCTGAGGGCCATAGTTTGCTGATCCCCGTACCTCTTGAGGGTTGTTGATGTCATTTATTCCAGTTTAAAAATAACCCTGTGCTCATTAACCTGTTTGTTGTTTGTCCTCTGCAGCTGACTATATATTGGATGAGGAAGGAATCATGTGCCTTTATCACTGTGATCTCAGTGCCTAGAAGGGTGGCGGACAAGGTAGACGCTAAATACATATTTGTAAATAGACAAACGATGAAATGGATCTCTCTTGTTGTATCTCAACCCCGCGTCTTACGTACTTACAATTTCCTTCACGGCACTATTCCTAATTTTCGATTGCTTAATTTATCTGTTTTCGCAAGCTCCGAGCACATAAGCTAGGTGCGTCTTATTTAATTCAATGATATATCTGTCAGTCCCTAATATAGTGCTTGGCACATAAACCTTCAAATAAGCGGGATGACTAAACGAATGCATCGATGTGGATTATTTCCATGGACAAAAGGAAGCGCTGACCTCCAATTCTGATAAATGCTCGTTTAAGAAAATACATCCATGTTAACGTGAGTGCGTGAATGAATGAAATGAGTCTACTGGTTCTCTGTGGCTATAATGAAACATTTCTAAACATTTCTCCAAATTAATCAATCTAAGGATAACTAGCAGAAAACAAGAGAACTAGTTTATTTCCCATGGTCTGGATAAGCCTCCTTAAGCACTTGTGGGTTTGGTAACCAGACACATTTTCAGGCTGTCTCCTTAGGTAGCGCTCAGTATGACATTTGAAGACCTTCCCTCCTTGCTTTGTAGGTCTCTCCTCATCTGCTGCTGAGAAATGATTTTGTTGACTCGTGGCCATAACCACGTTTCTCTCGCCCTGGGAAAGCTTAAAACCGAATTCAAGGAACGCAAAGCTGGAAAAAGACGTAATGCATCACAATCCAGATGAAAAACTAATAACCCGTGAATAGCGTGACGATGACATCTCCCAATTTGCATGGGGCAAGCATTGTTTTTGCCATTTATTTTATTTTAATTATTTTTTTCCACGGAGTCATTATTAGTAGCGTCTCTTTTTCTTCTCAGAAGGGCTGATTTGGACAATGAATTATCTTGTCACTGGAAACGTAAGGAAAAATGTTACCTTTCTTTCCCAAAGACAAGCTGGCCATGCTCTAGAGGAAGTCCTTCCTACCCTAATTTTCCCGCAGTCCATGTGGAGAGGCGGGCGTAAACTCCTATTGTCCAGTGGGTTAGGAATTATGGAGATTGAGGCCAAGGGCAGTGGTTAGAACATTGACTCTCTGCTGGGCTTTACATCCTGGCTCAGAAATTCCTTGTCTGTATTGTCCTTAGCCTCTCGGTACCGCACCGTTGCCTCAGTTTCCTCACCTGAAAATGGGGGTAAGTATAGTCCCAATCTCCTAGGGCTCAATAATTCTAAGATATCTTACTACATGCCTACGTGTGTTTCTTAATGCTCTCGAGAGGATTTTCAGTCTTTAGATGAAAACTATTTCCAAAAGATTGAGAAACGTTCACCATCATGTGGGATTTTGTATAATAATATCTTTATTGCAAATCTTATTGGCATGTTTGCCTTAAATGTCATGAGAAGGTTCCCACTGCCTTAACATTTGCCTGATTGTGTGATGTCCCCAAATATTTTGTAATTTTTGTACCTCTCTGAACCTAGGGCACAATAAGATAAATTAAATTAATTAGGGCTGATAATTATTCTAGCGAACCCTCATCTTGCATAATGCATCAATTCAACACTGCTTTGTTGCAAAAAAAAAATCCAGTTTGACTGACGCATAAGAGTAAAGTAATATAAGGTTCATTTCTATTTAATAGCATCTGATTGTATTCTCTTGATAAGTCAGATAATTAAGTAATTCCTCTGTAATTATTAGTATTAATTTTATATATCCTTCCTGGTTACCAGAATTATTATTCCTTCTGTAAGAGTGGCAATTATTGTTAATTTAATTCCATATTCTACATTGACTCCTGGTAAATGATTCTGAATCTTAAAACTATTGTGTTTGTTTAGGCCCTAAAAACATGCACTCATATAACTTTTCCATTTCTTAGCTCATTTAATTTGTGATTTAGTTAGGTAGTTTTACAAAGTTAATTTGGTCATCTCTGAAATCTAGACATTGTTGTTATTTGCTCTGTAATATACAATTCATGAACAACAATTATTTTTTCATTGTTCTAGAATCATTTGTTTGTTACTTTCGTGAGGGTTATCAGGATTTTTCTTCTTACTTATTTTTACTTTTATTTTTTTTCAGGTTTGTTTATTTACTTGGAAAGAAGAAGAGGGAAAGCACCAATACAAGCAGGGGAGGGACAGAGAGAGAGGGAGAATTCTCCAGCAGGCTCTTCTCTGTCAGTGCAGAGCCGGATGTGGGGCTTGATCTCACCAACCGCGAGATCCTGACCTGAGCCGAAATCAAGTTGGATGCTTAACCCATGGAGCCACCCAGCCACCCCAGCTTATCAAGATTCTTAGGAAGTACCTTGCATGATACTTTCACTTTACAAATATGAGACCCGAGGAGGTTTTGTGACCAGCCCAGGCTCATCACCCAGCCCAATGTCCGTCTTCTTTTACTTTTCTGCTTTTCTCTTGACTTAAAAATGCTACTCTGCTTTGGTAAACCTCACTCATTGTCTTCAGCCTTATTAGCCTCATCCTTCAGACCAAACATGGTCAGTCCTCCGCTGTAAGACATGGGGGGTCCTCAGATAAAGGAGGAAGGGGTAGGTTCTAGAAGGTAGGGCTAGACACGCTCGTGGTGTTGATTTGAATCTGGGGCAGCTCCTGAAGGTTCTTAGGTAGGTGAGTGGTGGGCGTGGGTAGGAGGTGACAGGAAGGGGCATGAGGATCTGTAAAGGTGGACCGCTTTGTGCTCTGGAGAGAGGGAGAGGGAAAGTGAATTGATTCCTCCAGAAATGACCTGCGATCAACAGTCAGGAATCCAGAGTGAGAACCACAGGCAAGCAGGTGACTTAGTCTTTCCCAAACAGACTCTGTCCAGTTGTGGCCATGCTCTGTCCACCTCCACTCTGAAAGGTCTGTCGAAGTGGACTTTTCCTCTCTAGTCTCGCTGCTACGTTCCCAGTCACTCCCCCACCATCGCTGTGCTAGGCTCGCCTGACCTTTCCACACCAGGGTCCCTGTCTTGGCCTCTTGCTCGGGTCCACCCTGCCCACCACCTGTCCTCCCCCCTGTTTCTTTCCCCGCTCCCTCTTTCCCTTCTCTGCCCAGAGGAAGTCTGCTTATGGGCTCATTCCACATGCCATTGGCGCTCGGATTCCTCCCTCTCTTCTTCCAAGCAGAATGAGATGTCCCTGCTTTGGTTTGCCCATTTCCCTGTGCGTACGCTCCAGAATAAGGTGATGGTTACACTGGGGTGAGTCATTTATGTGTGAGTCTGATTTAGCACTGGACATCCAGTGCCTACCACCAGACTGAAGACCTAGCAACCTCTCAATAAATAGTTTCGAATGAATCTTTCGGTTTTTGGTACCCCAGTTCAGGGAAAAGCTAAGATATGGAAACGAAAAGACAGTGGTGTAGAGACCGCAGAAGACATTCAGCTTGAAGACAAGTGGTCTGGGTGGGCAGAAGTTGTCTCCTTTAGAGAGTCATTCGGAGACTCAGGCTCCTCCCGTGGGGCGTTGTCAGGTTGAAACTTGGGTCACAACCCTTCTGCGTTCCAGCTGGCAGGAAGAGAATGAAAGCACGAGGGAGGCAATGACTCAAGGCCATGGTGAGGAAATGGCCCACATTGCCTCTTCTCAGATTCATTTTGCTCTGAGTCGGTCACATGACTATATTGCAATGCAAAGATGGTGAGGAAATGGCATGTATCCAAATGTCTGAGCAATAGGGGAGGACCAATTTTGGTGGGCAACTAGCCATCTCCACCCACTTGCCTTTCTAACTTTCTTTGGAGCCATATCATTGCCCTCCCTCACCAGATCCCCTCAGGCATCATGGCCATGAGATCTCACGCGATGCGTTGAGAAATACCAGTCTACCTGCAAATGTATCAACTGTCTGATATCAACCAATCGTCTGTCTTCACTTTTTCTTTCTTTCCTTTGAAAATTACTGTAAACTTTCCTACTTAAACTGTCAGGCTTTATTTTCTTTCTGTATGAGGAACAAGTTCCTGTACGTTAATTTTGTCTTATTTCTTTGTTTAATTAGACAGTCTCTATTTGGCATAACCCAGGCCTGATTTAAATTTCTTTCTTTTTCTTTTTTTTCCCCCTTGTCTATTGTCTCTCTTATGGCATTTTCCAGGAACTGTACTAATTTAGGGGATCTTTTATCTCGATCAGCCTCAGCAAGCGAAGAAAGTAATTTTTTTCTGAAAGTATTTGTGAAAATTCTTTTGTACGGCTACTTCCTCTTAGGAGTTGTTCTTTTGTACTTCTTCCTTAATGCCATGGCTGTTAGTTCTAGAATATTAGTGCATCCTCATAAGGATGCTGTGAGCAGTGATGCTGGTTTAAGAGACACAGTGCCTGCCTCTTTGAAACAGCTGAGTTTTAAAGATCCCTGGGTGGCACCTGAATCAACATTATTTCCCCTTTCACACTCCTAGATAAGAACTCACTGTCATACGTATGCTGATATATGTGTGTGTGTGTGTGTGTGTGTGTGTGTGTGTAGGTATATATACCTACACACACACACATATGTGTATATATACACATATATGTATATATGTATGTGTGTACATACATATGCATGCATATACATATATGTACATGTGCACATATACATGTATGTACATATATGTATACATATGTGTATACACACCTATGTATACATACACATATGTATGCATATATACATGTATATACATATATACATGTATATATGTATACATATATATGTATGTATGTATGTATACATATATGTATGTATATACATATATATGTATGTATATACATGTATATGTATGTATATATGTATATATGTATATATATATACACCATATTATATATGTGTATGTGTGTATGTATGTGTATATATATACCATATTATATATGTGTGTATGTGTGTGTATATATCATATTACATGTATGTGTGTGTATATGTGTGTGTATATCATATTACATGTATGTGTGTATATGTATATATATACCATATTATATTTATGTGTGTGTGTATGTATATATATACACACCATATTATGTATGTGTGTGTATATGTATATGTATATATATACACCATATTATATGTGTGTGTATATCAGCATACATATGACAGTGAGTGTGTATATATATATAATATGGTATTAGATACCATATATAATATATGAAGCTGTTAGCATATGGTATATATATTATATACATAATATGGGATATATCATGTATTTGAGGCTGTTGATATGTGGCATATATATTATATAGATATATAATATGCTATATACCGTATATATAATATGGCATAATATACACCATATATAATTATATCATAATATGCATACGTATTATATGTATTACTTATTATAATATGTATGATATGTATATATAATATATATTATATATGATATACCATATTATTTATGTATATGATGTATATATATCATATATATATGCACCATATACCAACAGCCTCAACGTTTGAAGAGGACAGACAGATTCTGTTTGATTCTGTTTTGTTAGCAAATCCATGAGGCACGCTTCATTTTTTTGGCTTTTCCTCAATTTGATGGCTAGATTTTCTTAGAAAAAGTTTTAAAATGCTCTAAGTACCCCTCTGCAAGAGTGAGATCTACACGTGCTATTTTCCGTGTTGTTGGTAGATCTCTGAGAAGGAGCTCACGTGTGGTGAGCCTGGGAGGGAAAAACAAATCTCGCTGCTGACTTAAGCCTGTAGCCCCTGTGATGCTGAGCCCCAGGGCTGTGAACCGAGGTGGTGGCTGGGCCCACGGTGCAGTTTTTAGGGGTCTCTCCCGCCTGCTGGTTGTTTCCTCTATGAACCCCAGTGGGGCTGCGCTGGGACTGTCTGCCCTGTTGTTCTCCTCTCGTCCTGGCCTTTCGTACTGCCCGTCGGAATAAATGCCGAGTCCCCATGAATCAGAGAGAAGGGGAAGACGGGGCCTTCTCCATTCTTACCACTAGCCACCCCCCCCCCTTACATACAGTGAAAATAATAATGGTAATGCCAGTTTTGAACACCCATTGTGTTCCAGACACGACTCACGCTACCCGCAACTCTCTCCACAGCCCTGTCCACCAGGCATTAATTATTAGGCTTACGGTGCTCGATTGATCATCGAGCTTTGGGGAACACTCAAAGAGTCCCAGCTGAAGAAGGGCAGTCTTGAGGGTCCCCACTCACCCCTCTGCTCTCTTGGAACATTAGATCCCTTTTTTTTTTTTTTTTTTGGTGCATTTCTTCTACATCTGAACACATGCATCCTGGAATTTCTCTGCCTTCCCAAGTTTTGGGCAACCTTATTCACTCTTGTGACTTCCAAAGCTGGACCGATGACCCCCACGTCTCCCCTCTGCTCGTGACGGAAATGTCCGGGGTCTTGTAAAATCACCTCACCTACTCACCTGTGGCAGGTTGACGTGGTTTCCTGGAACAGCCGAGATAGGCACCAGGAGCCCTGTCAGTTCACCTCTCCCTGGGAGTCTCACCCCAAGTCCGTGAGGGTGTCTTGTAAGTATGTTTTGGGGGCAAAACGAGGTATCGGTGTCTCCAGGGTTCGGACTCCAGCTGCCGCTTGTTGGAACAAAGTCGTAGCCTCTTCCACTGACCTTTCAGCCATGGATCTCATGGGTGCCACATCTGCTTCAGTGCGACAGTCAGAAGGACCCACGATGCGGAACTAACGACACCATCGTCCAGATGGAAAATTAAGGAGCCCCGTGGAGAACCTGCCTGAGCCCAGTCGCACAGCACTGGAGGCCTGTCTCACGTCAAGCTTACGTTTTCCTTTCAGGTTCAGCTTCCAGCCCTACCTGCCTCGGTGTCTGACGGGAGCACAAGCGGCCAGAAGGGACACTCCTACCGTCTGTGGTATTTTCTGTCTGGCTGATGCTTCTTTCCGAGGGCCCGGCCCTGCCCTCCCTCACCACACACACACACACACACGCACACGTGCTATCCCAAGCGGGCTTCTCTGGGCTTCCTCGTGGGGAGCTCTGTCTTCTCACTAATCACTCAACGACGGGAAGGATGTATTCTCCTGTCTTCTTCTCTTTCTTTGAGAAAGGAAGCTTCTTGAGGACAGGCATCATGTCCT
This sequence comes from Leopardus geoffroyi, assembly GCF_018350155.1. Lineage (NCBI taxonomy): Eukaryota > Metazoa > Chordata > Mammalia > Carnivora > Felidae > Leopardus > Leopardus geoffroyi. Next base: position 14,620,090 of record NC_059337.1, on the reverse strand, counting down.
TTCTCTTCAAGTGTCTCCAGCCCCTTGCCCGGGGTTATTTTGGTCGGATGGTTGGTTTGTAAACACCCCAGATGGTGGGGAGCATGTGCGTTTCTTTGTGGGACCCCTGCACCGCCGGAGCCTCGGTGTCCTGCAGAGTGAGAGCTTCTCGAGACGCGCCCGAGAGGGGAGAAGTCACCCTGGCCTCCCGGGCCTCCCTTGCCGAAGGGCCTCAGCTGGTTCCCCAAGACCCACCCGGCCTGCAAGAAAATGTTCCTCTAATCGCTCTGACTCAGGCGCTTCTCAGCACCTGGGTGACTCCGGCTATCATGAGTCAATTGTCTTTCTGGCAACACTGGAGGATATTTGGAAACACTTCCAGAACCTGGGAGCAGCGAGAAGCAGACAAGCAGACAGTGCGTGATTGCATTGGGACTCAGGAGCAAACCTCAGCTCCCCCACCCCCCCCGCCACCCCCGGCCGTGGCCCCGCGCCAGGTCTCCGCGGCTCGTGGAAACAGAACAGCCTTTGGAAGTGCTGCAGATTGAAAACAGGGAATCGGTTAACATGTCCCTAAGCAGCCAGTAGTCGGAACAAGGAGCGTGTTTGATAATGGAGAGATGCTGGGAGAAAGGCCGGGCCCGCGCCTCCCTCGTGCTGGAGCGTGATGCAAAGCAGAAATTAAAATAACCCCCACTGGGGAGTGTGGCACAGCTGCCTGGGGGTAAGAGAACAGCAGGCAGGCAGGCGTGGGGCAGGGTGGGGGGGGGGGTTGTATCAGGAAATCAGGCGTGAGGTTGGAGGGCCTTGCAAGGCTGGCTCTGGCATTTCCCGGTTGGTACTTGTCACGGAACTCAGATTGCTATCAGAGTCCTAATGCTAAGCGCCTCTCTCACTCCTGGTGGTGATGGATCTGCAGGGGTGGGGGGTGGAGGTGGGGGCTCTGAGCCAGAGAGCAGGCAGCCTTGGCCCTGAGGGACGAGTGCCTCTTTGCCTGAGCACTTCACCTTCTTTTCGCCTTTCTATTCCTGGAGGTCAGTGTTATTCATGGTTACGGGCGATGTAATTCATGATATGGGCAGTGGGGGAAAGTGGCCAGAGCAAGGACTTCAAGTTTGAATCCAAAAAATGTTTAATGCTTCCTTATTTATTTTGAGAGAGAGAGAGAGAGAGCAGGGGAGGGGCAGAGAGAGGGGGAGATAGAATCCCACGGAGGCTCCCGAACCGTCAGGGCAGAGCCGGCCTGAGGCGGGGCTCCAACTCGTGCGCCCCCTGAGGTCACGACCTGAGCCGGAATCGCGAGTTGGAAGCTGAACCGGCTGAGCCACCCAGGCACCCAAAGTTCGAATTCAAACCTGAAGTTAAAATCCAGGTCTGTCCCCTCTGTGCCACAGTCAGGACATCACTTGACTTCCTGGAACCTTAATGACCTAATGTGTTAAATGGGGGGAAAATCATACTGAGCTCATCGGACCATGGGAAGGATGGAGAAATATACTGTGAGGGCACCTAGTCTGGGTCAAGGTGGTTCGTCCAATCTGAACGCCCTCACCTGATATCTGTATGCAGGGGGCTTGAAGATTCTTAACCGTCTTTCCGGCCTTCTTTTCATGTGAGATGTAGACACATTTACAAAATTGCTGTCACGTGCTGTGCCGATGATTTACAGCCACGAAAATCCTATCAACGCTTTTCATCTCAGCCCAAGGCAATCCAATCCAATGCCATCATACTGAAATAAAATGCCAAGCGTGTGGTGTGGCCCAACGAATGATCAGAATATGGGGAGTGGGGCGCCTGGGCGACGCATCCTGTTGAACGCCTGACTCCGGATTTCAGCTCAGGTCACGATCCCGGGGTGGTGGGATCAAGCCCTGCATTGGGCTCCATGCTGAGTGTGGAGCCTGCTGAAGATTGTTTCTCTCTCTTTCTCTGTCCCTCTGCCCCTCTCTCGTTCTCTCTCTCTCTCCCTCTAAAGAAAAATGATGGTAATTCTCCACGGATCTATTAGTTGTTGACTATCAGAATTATTAATGAATGAATTAATGCATTAGTTTCTAATTGGAAACAATTTTCCTCACCCTGGAGGGAGAATCTTACAAGAGCTGCCACTTACCATTTTGCACTGGCCTATCTCCAATGTCACGGCCTGTGTTAGCTGCTTCAGTGAATGCCGAGCTGGAAATAACCAGCTTTCTTCTAATAATGTAGAAAGTCTCCCATGAGTCCAGGTGTCACTACCCAGGCTGAAATTAAGGATCAAGTGACTAATTACGGTGGGTCCTGGTGAGCCAGTGAAAGCCTAGACATGTCAGGCTACGGCGACTCACAGGACTTTACCAGAAAAGACCCCAGATTGTCACCAACAAGACCCAGACTCTTACAAACTAGTGGGAATACCCTATTCCAGACTAATGAATTTCCCGTTTCCGTAATACAGCTATACTCGGTATACCGTGCGCTCTTTGTAATCTAATTTCAGTTGAATTACTTTTGACAATCTGCTCAAAGTGTGTTTATTACAAAGAATCATTATAGGAATAATTTCTTTTCCTCTTCAGTGTGCCTTCCCCCCACCCCCCTTCTTTTTCTCTGGTCCTCCTTTGAAATGTGCTTCCCTCTGTTAAACATATCAAATGAGTTGAGCAGTCCAAATTTCTTCCCTGTTCCTTTTCTCATCTCCTTAATCTCTTTCCTTTGCCCATCCTTTATCAAAGAAAGCAACGTCCTTTTCTTCAAGAGTTTTCCAAGCGGTTGACATACACGAGTTCAAGTTTTATGGACTTCGCCTTACATTACCCAGCCCCAAACTATTTCCTGAGGCTTTTCTATACCGGGCGCCTTCCTAGGCACGTGGCATGGAGAAATACGACTTGTGAGGGTCGCTACTCACAAGGAAATAAAATACACAGTGCTAAAAATTTTAAGCTTTTTAATTTATTTGGAGAAAGAGAGAGAGAGAGAGAGAGAGAGAGCATGAGTGGAGGAGGGGCAGAGAGAGGGAGCGAGAGAATCCCTCTGTGCTGTCAGGCCTGATGCGGGGCTCCAACTCCTGAACCTTGAGATCATGACCTGAGCCGAAACCAAGAGTTGCAAGCTTAACCAACTGAACCACCCAGGCGCCCCCACAGTGCTACAAATTTTAAAAGGTCCGCATTTCAGTAGGGATTCATTCATTCAATACCCGCTCAACTGTTTCTTTAATTTTTAATCGTGTTTAAAGAATAAGGCATTAAAGACACATGGGAAATTCCACAAAACAGCATCGGTAGTTCCCAGGTACCCACTTCCCCCCACAAAACATCGTGCGTAGTCATGACAGGTGTTCAAAACCAGGAAGTTGATGTCGGTACAAAACTGGTTACAGGCACTGTTTTGCATGACACATTTGAAGTGCTTTGCGCCTCAACAAAAGAGTGTTTCAAGGACTAGCTGCTCGACGGGGGCTGCTTTTGTCACCCAGGGGACATTTGGGCAATGTCCAGGGATGTTTTTGGTTATCACGAATGCAACTATTTCTAGGGCATCCAAGTAATGATGAAGAAGAGGACAGCAGACCAGGCGAGACTGTGGAGTCCTAGGGAGTGCATGCCTGTCCAAAAGAAACAGCACGTGGGAGTTTGCCTTGTGAACACAGAGGCCAACTTTGGGTGGTCATCAGATTTGTCCTTAGAAAGCAGCCATTTGGGTTTTGAAACGGAGGCTCTTCATTTGAAATTTCAAAAATCAAATCCAGAGGCCCGCAATGTTTGTGAGGATTGCTGGGGGGCGATATGACTGCGAGAGCATTGTAAGGTTCAGGTTAAAGCTAAGGTTAAGGTTAAGGTTAAGCTCAGTTAAGACTCGAGGTCACTGGCTAACTGTGGAATCTCTCAAAGTCCTTTGAGTGCTTGTCTCTGAGCCTCAGTTTCTCCGAGAGTAAAATGGAAATGATTTAAACCTCATAGGATTATTTTGAGAATTACCTAAGACAAAGCGTGTGTGACTAGCTTAGCATTCTGCTTTGGATCAGATAGATATCTAATAGTTGCGCCATAATAGGACAAGGATGTTGGATATTTTTCTTTTTTCTTCGGCACCTTCTTCCCTGCTCATTGCTAACGAGCCACTGATACCTTGCGCCAGGCTGAGCCCTTCTCGGAGAGGAGAAGCTGATGGCTTATAATTACAACAAAACAAAACAAAACCAAACAAAACAGCAAGAAACTACCATTTGCATAGTAGTTTATTGACTGTACATAAGTATGGCTTCCTTCCTTCGGAACAGAATCTCCCGATGCTCATTTAGACAAACACCTCATACTTCTTAGACTTTGTTGAAAGGTACATTTGACTCCGTGCAGGCATCACTAATTTAACCATTTTGATTGAATTGGACAGAAGTGTACGTGACTAGACTATGTCAAAACTGCTGAATTCATAGGTGTATTCACTTAAAATGGATGTGCAGGCCTATTTCACTAGTGGATCCCTTGGGTCACTTGTTAAATCTCTAAGTATTACATCTATTTTTGCTTTCCTCCAGAGGGGAACTGTCTGTGCTCCCCGGGTATTCCAGCTTAACTCAATATTCCCTGGGCTTATAATTTGTTGACTCAAGTGTGGCATAGCTTCTATCATTAGCCACATCCACTCTGCTCTATTTTCCACAAGTAAGACCGAGAAACATAGGATTGTTGCCTATCACCCAGACCCAGAGGGAATTTCTGACCCACATTGTCTTGGAATAACCAGGCTCTGGGAATTGGGGGCAATTTTAGAGCCAAAGTGTATAATCTGTGCCAAATGCTGCCGGCGAGCTTGGGCAATTCGTGTATATTCTTTATTTTAAAATCTTCAAATGTCCGATTGGACTTAGGCTTTGGTACGTATTAGACACCTCTAATAAGGTAAGTTCTCTACAAGTGCCTGGGTGGGGAGAGTGGTGTTTGTTGCTAGATTATCTGCTCACAAGCAGTAAGCATGAGTTATTCACAATGGGCACAGAGTTTAAGGCACTTGGTTGAAAAACAAGTACCTCCCCGTGTCTCTTAATCCTTCATTGTAGTATCCTTCTCACTTTAGATGAACTTGGAGGTTGTGCCGGTAAGGATAAGCTAAGTAAGTCACACTATTCAATAGTCCCAGCGACTTAAAAACAATGAGCATTATTTCTGTCTCAAGCTTCCTGCTCAAGGAACATTGTTAGGGAGGGGAGGTTGCTTTTCTTATACCCCTGGGGGCCCGGTACATTGAGGCTCCTTCACCTGAGGACAGTATCATCTTAATTCCAGGCTTCAGGGGTCATGGTGGCAGGGGAAGAACATTTGGAGCATCAAACACTGCCTTTAAAAGCCTTCCCACTTAGAAGTGACACACTTCAGCTCCCCTTTTGTTGACCAAAGCAATCACATGGGACATGTGCCATCCAGAAGAAGAGGAGAGCCAGAAACCTTGGTGAGTTCTAGTACTTTCTATAGAAAGTATCTCGGGGATCTCAATAACGGAAAGAGTGTACATATCATGGATGGAGATAAAATAAGAAGCAAAAAGAAAACTCTTCAAAAACTATATATATACATATACATATATAAAAGCTTATATGTATATATGTGTATATATATAAAAAAATATATATATATATACATGTACTATATAAAAACTATACATATATAAAAGGTTATATGCATATATAATTTATATTTCATATAGGAAAATATTATATATTATTACATATAATATATGTAAATAGAATATATATGTCCTATATAAATACGTATATATGTTAAATCTGATATATTTTTATACAGTGTTGCATGATTAAGTTAGCTTAGGAAATGGTCTGTAATCTATCACTTAAAGATTTATAGCGCACAGTGCTTATTTACTCTGAAAAAGAAGGCAGCAAACAAATTTAACCTCTATAATGCGATTTTTAAAAATTTTTTAATGTTTATTTTTGAGAGACAGAAAGACAGAGTTTGAACTGGTGAGGGGCAGAGAGGGAGAGGGAGACACAGAATCCGAAGCAGGCTCCAGGCTCCGAGCTGTCAGCACAGATTCTGACGCCAGGCTCGAACTCACGGACCAGAAGATCATGACCTGAGCCGAAGTTGGATGCTTAACCGACTGAGCCACCCAGGGGCCCCAATATAATGCTGTTTTTTCTGGCAGCTTTATTAAGGCGTGATTTATGTAATATAACATTCCCTAATTTTAAACAAAAAAATTCAGCGATTTTTAGTAGATTCACAAAGTTGTGCGGCGACCACCACAACCTACTATTAGAATGTTTCCATCACCCCAAAATGTCCCATGTGCAATTAGTCAATCCCTGCTCCAACTCATAGAGCAGACAGCCAATAATCTGCTCTCTGTCTCGTCTCCGTCGATGTGCCTTTCCTTGTCATTTAACATAAATCTTACCGTACAAAGTCTTTTTGTGTATGTTTGGTTTCTTTTTACCCTGCAAAATGAGAATCAGAAACATTGCTGCAGGTATCAGTGGTTCCTTCCTTTTATTTCTGCATCGTATTCAGTTGTATAAATATTTTCTGTATCCATGCATCAACTAGTGAGGTTTCTAGTTTCTCTAAATCCTCACCCCAAATCGACATTGTCTGTCTTTCAATTATCACCATCCTGATGGGTGTGAGGTAGCATCTCATTGTAATTTTAATTTACTTTTTCCAGACAACTAATAATGTCGATCAGTTTTCATACGCCTGTTAGCAATTCAGAGAGTTCTTTAGTGAAATGTTGTTTATAAGGATTGGTATTATTTCTTTCATTTTTTTAATGCTTATAGACAGAGTGTGAGCAGGGGAGGAACAAAGAGAGAGAGACACAGAATCCGAAGCAGGCTCCAGGCTCTGAGCTGTCAGCACAGAGTCCGACGCGGGGCTCGAACCCATGAACCGCGAGATTGTGACCTGAGCCGAAGTCAGACACTTAACCAACTGAGCCACCCTGGCGCCCTGTATTTCCTTAAATATTTAATAGAATTTGTTAGCCAAGCTCTCTGTACCTGAAATGTCTTTGTGTAAAAAATTTTAATTGCTTAATTTGTGTCTGTCTAGGAATTTATTTCATGTCCATTTCACTTAAGTTGTCTAATTTTTTAGCAGAAGTTTTATGGGCATGCCCTTTAATCTTTTTAACTTTGATAAGGTTGTTAGTGATATCTCCTCTTTTATTCCTCATTTTTGATCATTTGTATTTTTGTTTTCCTTGTTTAGTCTAAATAAAAATTTGTCAGTTTTGTTGATCTTTTCAAATAAGAACTTTCTTTTTTTTTTCCTAATTTTGTTTTTGTTTTCTATAATTTAAATTTTATTATCTCCTTCCTTCTTTCGATTTGACTTCAGGATGATAGTATTTTTCCAGTTTTTTATAAAGTAAGCTTTGGTTTTGATGGGTAATCTTTCTTCTTTTCTAATATAGGCATATATGTATACATAATTTTTTGATATATTGTGTTTTCATTTTAATTCACTCAAAATATTTTCTAATTTTCTCTGTGTTTATTCTTTAAGACATACTTTTTTTTAAAGAAAGTGTATGTTTAATTTCCAAATATTTGGGGATTCCTCAAATTTCTTTCTATTGTTAACTTTTATTTGAATTCCATTGTGGTCGGAGAATATGTTTTGTGTGATTTCAGTTCGTTTACATTTCTTGAGACTCATTTCGTGCTTAGCGTGTAGTCTACTTTGGTGAATATTCCAAGGTAGAACTTAAAGACAGTGTACATTCTACTATAAGTGGGTATGGTGTTCAATGGGTATCAATTAGTTCAAGTTAGTTGAGAGTGTTGCTCAATTCTTGTATGTCCCTAATGATTTTTGGTCTAAGTGTTCCAGACCAACTCAGAGTATACTGTTACTGGGAGCGTAGCAATGAAATCTCCAACTCTTACTATTGACATTGCCTATCTCCTTTCAGTTATGTTTGGTTTCGCTTCATATATCTTGCGACTCTTTAGTTGGATGTATAAGTGTTTATAATTTTTATATTTTCTTGATGAATTGGCCGTACTGATCATTAGGAAATGTCCCGTTTTCATAGTATTTTTTTTTTTTTTTTTTTTTTAACTTTCAAGTGTGTTTTGTCTGACACTTTTGTGTATTTTGTGTAACTCTCTTATGGGTAAAATTTGCATATTTCTTCCAAACTCTTACTTTCAATCTGTTTGTGTCTTTGAACTTCAAGTGTGTGTCTTTAAGACATGGAGTTTGAACTTGCTGCTAATCTAGTGTGACAATCTCTGACTTTTTAATGGACTGTTTAAGTCATTTTTTTTTTTAAGTAAGTCACACTGTTTTAAGTAACTTTTTTTCAGTTAATATAATCATTTATGTGGTTGAATTTACTTGAAATTCAACCACATCAATTAAAAATAAATATGGGGCGCCTGGGTGGCTCAGTTGGTTAAGCGTCTGACTTCAGCTCAGGTCACGATCTCGCGGTCTGTGAGTTCGAGCCCCGCGTCAGGCTCTGGGCTGATGGCTCAGAGTCTGGAGCCTGCTTCCGATTCTGTGTCTCCCTCTCTCTCTGCCCTCCCCCATTCATGCTCTGTCTCTCTCTGTCCCAAAAATAAATAAACATTAAAAAAAATTAAAAAAAAATAAATGACAAATTTGTTGTTTTCTGTGTCTTATATGTGATAAGTCATTTTTTTTTTCCTCTTGCGACTTTTAAGATTCTCTTTGCCTTTAAATTGACTATGGTATGTTTTCACTCTTATGTGGATCCTGAGAAACTTAACAGAAACCCATGGGGGGAGGGGAAGGAAAAAAAAGAAAAGAGAGGTTAGAGTGGGAGAGAGCCAAAGCATAAGAGACTCTTAAAAACTGAGAACAAACTGAGGGTTGATGGGGGGTGGGAGGGAGGGGAGGGGAGGTGATGGGCATTGAAGAGGGCATCTTTTGGGATGAGCACTGGGTGTTGTATGGAAACGAATTTGACAATAAATTTCATATAATAAAAAAAATAAATTGACTATGGTATGTCTGTATATGGATCTGTATGCTTATCCTATGCTTACAGTTTGTTGAGCTTCTCGGGTAGGTACCTTAATGTTATTCACTAAGTTGGGGAAGCTTTTCTTTTTAATGGAGTTGATTTTTAGGACAGTTTTAGGTTCACAGAAAAATTTAACAGAAAGTATGGTGTCCCTTCCCATGTACCCTCTCCCCTTATACCCTGTCAACATCCCACCCCGTAGTGCTACATTTGCTGTAATTGATGGACCTATGTTGCCACATTGTTATCACCTAAAGGCCATAGTTGATGTTAGAGTTTACTGGTGATCTAAGTGGCTCTGTCACACAATGGATAGTGCGTTGGACTTCTACTCGTGATGTCACACATTTTAAGGCTTTTGACAAGTATCTAATGGCAAGTATTCACTCTTACAGTATCATATAGGATAGTTTCTCTGCCTTAAAAATCCTCTTTTCACCAAATTTGGGAGGTTGTTACTCATAATTTCTTGACCTGTTTTTTTCTGCTGATTCTCACTAATTTCTCATTCTGAGCTTTCCATTAAATGTATGTTGATGTGGTTCGTGATGGCCCATACTCCTCTGAGGCTTTGTTCATTTATCTTCATTCCGTGTTCTTTGGATGAAATAATTTCTATTGATCTATCTTTCATTTCACCGATTCTTTTATTTTCCAGACAAAGCTGCTCTTGAACTCCTCTCGTAAATTTCTCATTTCGGTTATTGCAACTTTTCAGCTACAGAATTTGCCTTTCTGTTGTCCCTCCACCCAATATATATTCATACGCCTCCAAATAGATATTATGCATGTATTAATGTATGTGTTTACTATGTATAATATATAGATGTATCTTTTAGGAGTAATTTTTTTCTGTTTATCGATACTTTCTCTTTGGTAAGTCCTTGTTGCCATGCTTTCTTTTAATTCTTTAAGCGTGATTGTCCTTAATTTTTTTGAACATATTTTAAGTAATCACTTTGAAGTCTTTGTGTGTGAAGGTTAACATCTGGGTCTCCTCAGAGAACCTTTAGTGACTGCTTTCCTGTTGAATTGAGTCACGGTTTAATGTTTTCTCGCCTGTCTTATAAATTTTTGTAGAAAACCGGACGGGCTGGATAATGTATTTTAGCAATTCTGGATTCTGAAACCTCCCCCTACCCACTCTTCTGCTGTTTGTTTGTTTAGTGTTTTGTGAGGCAGAATTACGGGCATTCCGTTTTCCAAACAGTTCAACAGCGCGTGGCAGCCGGGGACTCTAAATTTCCTGCTTTTGGGGCGCCTGGGTCACTTGGTTCAGCATCGGGCTCTTGATTTCAGCTTAGGTCATGATCTCACGGGTTCATGAGTTCAAGCCCCGCATCTGCCCCCATGCTGACGGTGTGGAGCCTGCTTAGGATTCTCTCTCTCTCTCTCTCTCTCTCTCTCTCCCTTTCTCTTTGTCCCTCCCCGCACTGTCTCTCTCTCTCAGAATAAACTTAAATAAATAAATAAATAAATAAATAAATAAATAAATTTCCTTCTTTCCTGTTTAAATTTTGTTTTTATTTTTAATCCTGGATTTCTAGAGGTTGTCCTGAATTCATAAATCTTTCTTGAGTTTTTGATTACCAGGTCACGGGCTGCTCTCAAGCATTTCACAAGCCGGTAAGGCTTCCGTCCTTTGCCAATGGACCTGAATGTGAAGTTAGAAGTTTCATTCAAAGTTCAGTTCATTTCAAAGCCTTCTTCGGCTTTTATTTTCCCTGTTTTTGTTATGTGTGTACAAGACTTAACATTCAGCCAAAGATACAGTGGCAGTTGGGGCCCCCTCTGGTTTTCCTTGAGAGTGTGTGCGGCCTTGAACAGGTGTATAGGTTTCCAGACTGCCAGGGTTACGTGAGAACTTCTCAAGGCTCACTGTGCCTGTCTTATTTTCCAAGTCTGACAGGTAAATCCCTGGTTCCTGGCTTTTGGCTTTCCCCAACCAGAATGCGATCTCAATCTATGTGCAACACCGGTCGGTGAAATGTCTTTGTTCATCAGTCGAATCTCTACGTGTGAGATTTTTTTCATGTTTCACTCCAAGTCAGCCCTCTGTGTCAGTGAAGCTGTTGGTTTGCGTGGCCTACCCCACACCGATAGGACTACGGAGCCCTCAGACTTGATGTGGAGAGGGTCCAAAGCAGCCTCGGCTGGGAACACAGCTCTTCACTTGAGTTCCCGCCATTTTGCTTTAATAAATCCTCCTTGGCGTGTTAGGTGCCTTGGGTTGATTTTCCAAAATAAGTTGCACTCGACAATTTTGTCCAGTTTCACAATTTTTCGGAGGAGGGTTTGCCGGGCTTCTCATGCTGTCCCTCCAAACCCCTATGTCCTTATTGCCATTTTCAGCAATGTTTCCAAGACTTATTTGACATTAGAAAAATTTTTTAAGCCACACCTGTTAGCCGTTGGCGAACGTGGTCGTTCTTGCAGACACTTTGGGAAACACTGACGTAGATGAAATGGGCAAAGGTTATTTCAGTCGAAATTACTTTTCATAGAGTCCACCATTCACACCTGAATCCGTGCCGGTCAAAACGCTTTGAGTGATAGGGAGGGACAGGGAACACAGAGCTCTAAATCAGATGGCAAACTGTAGACTAGAGCCGGTCTGAGGATATGTGTTGTGTAAGCTGTACCAAATCTCCGATATTTAGTTGGGAGATGATGCGTAGAAATCCAGATTCAGATTTTTCCTTTCAGAAAAAAAATCTCACAGTACTATACCGTTCCTACACAGCAAAAATAAGTTACTGGTTAAACAATGAAACACACACGGTTCCTCCCTTCCGACCCAGAAATCATTTGAGTGTTTAGCATCAGCTCTCCATGAAGTGTTCAGATTAATGAAGCCTATTTGCTCATATGCTGTTATCTGTGGTCATGCTTCAGGCTCACCAATCGCAGGATACTAGCTCGTAGTTTCTTGTTCAAAACCAGAACCATAGGGCCACATTCTCAAGCTTGATTTTCATCCAGACCGATGGCAGGCGTGTGCAAGAGGGCTGGTCACTGTTAAGGGTGTCATCAGTAAAACTAGGTAGAGCTTTCTGGCTCTCTCGGCGATGGACCCCTCATTTTTTTTTTTTAATCTCTGGGCTCTGACACGGATATGTACATATATTTGGGTGGCTTTAAGTTACAATCAAGCAACTTTATAGATGAATACAATGGGTTGGAGGAGGAGCCAGGAGTTTAGGTAGGAAGCACTATCTCTGACCAGCAGTCAGGAAGCCCTTCTAAAGAGATGAGATTTCAAGAATCATTTTTAGAGTCAGGAAGGAAAGCTTGGAAGAATCAAGGAGTGGAGGGCAAAGAGGCACCTAAGTGGCAGATGAAAAAGAAGGCATAAGGGCGGTAAGTAAGCGAGAGACCCAAAAAGTTACTGAGAGAAGAGTCATAACAAAAGTAAATGGAGGGGCACCCAGGTGGCTCAGTCGATTAAGCGTCTGACTCCTGATTTTGGCTCCGGTCATGATCTCACAGTTCGTGGGTTCGAGCCCCGCACTGGGCCCTGCGCTGACAGTGCGGGGCCTGCTCGGGATTTTCTCTCTCTCCTTCTCTCTCTGCCCCTCCCTGCTCACCCTCTCTCTCAAAAATGAATCCATATTTTTTTTTAGAAGTGAATGGCATAGGCATTAAGAAAAAAAATGCTAGTTTTTAAAAATTGTCCTGAATTCTTTATGATGAATGTTTGCAGCCTACTAGTCTTCAGGCACTTTTATCGGGACTCCTTCCTTCTTACGGTCCCCACCCTTCTGCACCCCAGGGTCCTCCAAAAAGCCTCCTCCCCTAATGCCGCCTAATTCAGGAGAATCCTCTGCTAATTCAGAAGAATCCCAAAGCCTTATGACTATTAGAAAAGGTGGCTGGCTCTCAGTAGGTCCATTGATTCCTCCCCCCACCATTTTTTTTCGTGAGTCCCCAGTTCGCTCACCTTTTAGTGACTTAGCGGAAATAGAATTCATTTCTTTCCCCAGGTTCACTGTGGAGTTGAATGTTAGACTTTTGTGCCTTACAAAGTCACCATCGCCGAGCCGAAATCAATATTAATCATATACAGCTTGATACTGTAATTGAATAGTTTTTACACAGATGATATTAACTGATAAAATATGGCATCCTCATGAGAAAACATTACCTTGAAATATTAGCGTTATGATATGTTAATTTCTTTGGAGGATATGACTACAGATATATGAGCAGAGGTAAATTTTCCAGCACTTCGGCTGACAAATTCCATGTCAACATAACTCTCAAGAATTTGTATTACTACTCGGCGATGACTTATATGATGATGTATAACAACTTAAGGGGTTTTAAAATGCAGTATTTTGACTAATGTGGTTTGGTAAATAGCATTTGTGATTAGCTCCTTTTCTTTTTCTCCCCCCAATTTCTGCAATACTGACAAAAGCCTGTAATAATAATAAAAATCACCTCTCCAAATGGAAAATGCCCTACTCCATCACCAACCGTTCCTGGGAACGCTCCAAGTTCCGTGCAGAACGGAGATCTGGGAGCCCTGCAAAGTCAGATACACGCTGTACTCATTGTCATATTAGCGCCTCTCATTTCTATCTGGGCGTTTGGCCTCAAACGATAGTTTCTATGAACTTTTGCCAGGGTGATTCATTCTACATAAACCATATGACACTGAGAGAGGCTTTGAGCCCCCTGTGCTGTCTCTGAGGAAAACCTTAGGGTGAATCTGTCATTCTGATGCCCTTAAATACAGGGAGTGTGAACCGGGTCCCCGGAGAGCTTGGTTCAGGAACGGGGTCTACACTTCTTAACATTTGGCCTAGTTGCAGAGATTCTGTCTCTTTGAGAGACAACCGATGCAGACATGGTGGTCATTTGTAGCCGTTTTATTTGTCCCAGTGAAAAATAGTCTCAGAATCCCCTTTTCCTGGAAATTGAGAACAGGAGTGGCCTCTTGGGGTTCTCCTGGATACCCTCCGTCTGTTATCAAATGAGGCCAGTGTCCATCTCATGCTCATCTCCTGGCCCATGTCATTTGGAAGCTATCAGCTCTCTACTAAGAACTGTCTCATAGAAATCTCTCCCCTTTTGCTGTTTCTCTGCCTCGGCCCAGCACTCTGATATTCTCCTTGGAGAACGACAAAAAGCCTTTGCGCAGCAAAGGAAACAATCAACAAAACTAAAAGGCAACCAGCAGAATGGGGGAAGATATTTGCAAATGATGTATCGGATGAAGGGTGAGTATCCAAAATCTACACAGAATTTACCAAACTCAACACCTGAGAAAGAAATAATCCAGGGAAGAGATGGGCAGAAGACATGAATACATACTTTCCCGAAGAAGACGTCCAGATGGCCAACAGACGCGTGAAAAGATGCTCAACATCACTCCTCATCAGGGAAATACAAATCAAAACCATGCTGAGATACCACCTCACGCCAGTCAGAGTGCCTAAAATGAACAACTCAGGAAACAATGGATGTGGGCAAGGATGTGGAGAAAGGGGAACCCTCTTGCACTGCTGGTGGGAATGCAAACTGGTGCAGCCGCTCTGGAAAACAGTGTGGAGCTTCCTCAAAAAATTAAAAATAGAACCACCCCACAACCCAGCAACCCTTTGGAATTTACCCAAAGGAGACAGGAGTGCCGACTCACAGGGGCATGTGAACCTCACTAACGTTTATAGCAGCACTATCAACAACAGCCCAATTATGGAAAGAGCCCAAATGTCCATTGATTGATGAATGGATAAAGAAGATGTGGCATATATATACACAATGGAATACTACTCGGCAATGAAAAAGAATGAACTCTTGCTGTTTGTAACAACATGGATGGGATCCGAGGGTATTACGCTAAATGAAATAAGTCAGGCAGAGAAAGATAGATATCATAGGTTTTCAATTATATGTGGAATTTAAGAAACTTAACGGAAGACCAGGGGGGAAAGGAAGGAAAAAAAATAGAAACAGAGAGGGAGGCAAACCGTAAGAGACTCTTAAATACAAATAACAACTGAGGGTTGATGGGGGGAGGGGGAGGGGTGTATCCGCGATGGGCGTTGAGGAGGACACTTGTTGGGATGGGCACTGGATGTTGTATGCAAGCCATGAATCATGGGCATCCACTCCCGAAGCCAAGAGCTCACGGTATACACTGTATGTTAGCTCACTTGACGATAAATTATATATAGCACAACCCAAGTAGCATAGGGCCACCTTTTGTAGTCAATACAAAGTTGCCTGTAGACAATAAATGCATGTTTACTACGTTGGGGAAGCAGAGCCTCCCAGCCCCTCCTGTCTGCTCTGGCGTGTTGAAGGTGATCCACACGAAGTACCACAGAGCTCACTCATAAATTATTTGCGAAGGAGATTTCCTACCGGGGCTCTTGAACACTTCACACGTGTTTGGCTGTAGCACTGCTGTTCCCACTCCCTAATCTCAAGTGGAACAACGAACCGATATTAATCTGTCTTAAGGAGAAGCATCTGGAGGCTAGCTAATAAAATCTCAATTCAATGGAGGAAAAATGCTCTCAATCAAGCCCTGCTGACGTAGGCCCTGTAGAGCTGCTCACTGACATTTGCCGTGGTCCCAGGGTCTCCAGACCCCTGTCTGTTTGATGACGGCGGTGAGCAGATCTCCTTCCGGGGGGCTCAAGTTTGGGACACAGTTCTTTTGACTACTGACAGTAAATACAACCCCAAATCTCAGCAAAACCTTCCCCTCTTTCCCATGGTCTCCCCTCCTCCTGGACCCTTCCCTGTTCACTTTCCAGCTCCCTTCCCTTTCCCTGACCATCCTTTATTGGGCTCTGGCCAGATGTTTGGCCCCTTGGTGTGATGCTAAGTGGCCAACGCCCTTGATCTGGGCAGCCAGATGCTCCCCGTCACTACGCCTTTGACCTAGACCAGCTAAAGAGGCATGGAAATCCCAGAAAGCATAACAGCTCTCCCGCCTGACAGACCGACAGCACATATACCAGCTTCGGGGACTACGTTTCGGAACTTAGGAGACATTTCTTCTCCAGGAATGAGGCTACGAAGGAGAGTGGGCATTAGGCAACAGGAGATTTTCCCCATCCCCAAAATTGTCCCTTCGCTTTAAAATGAGTTTCTTCACTTTCGTTTTTAATATCTTTGGCTCGTTATTGAAATGAGGAAACGAAAACTTGCATTCGTTTAATTAATGAACGTTATTTTTTAACGTGATGGATTTATTTTTGAGAAAACGAGAGCACGAGCAGGGAGAGGGGCAGAGAGAGGGAGGCAGAGAATCCCAAGGAGGCTTCACACTGTCAGTGCAGGGGGTTGGATCCCAGAAACCGTGAGACCATGACCTGAGCCGAAATCAAGAGCTGGACACTTAACCGACCGAGCCGCCCATGCGCCCCAATAATCTTTATTTTTAGGGTAGTTTTAGCTTCACAGCAAAATTGGGAGGAAAGCACAGAGATTCCCCACCTGTGCTCGGACAGGCGCAACCTTCCCCATTACCAGCATCCCCCACTCTGGGGGGTTGATAATGAACCGATGAACCCACACTGACCCGTCATTATTACCATGTCCAAAGTTTACATTATGGTGCTCTTAGTATACATTTTATGGATTTGGGAAAATGTACAATGACATACATCCATCATTAAAATATCATACAGAATAATTTCACAGTCTTAAAATTCCCCTGTGCCTCTGCCCATTCATCCCTCCCCTCCTCATCCCTCGGTGATCATTGATCTTTTTACTCTCTCCGTAGTTTTGCCTTTTCCAGAATGTCATATCGCTGGAATCATATGGGACATATCCTTTACAGACTGGTTCTTTCCCTTCATAATATGCATTTAAATTTCCTCCATGTCTTCTTATGACTCAGCGGCTCATTTCTTTTCAGCGCTGAATAATATTCCATTGTCTGGATGGGCCACAGTTTATTTATCCCCCCATTTACTGAAGGACGTCTTGGTTGCTTCCAAATTTGGGCCCTTATGAGCTAAGTTGCTATAAATGTTGTTTGCAGACTTTTGGGTAGATAAAAGTTTTCAACTCATTTGGGTGGATACCGAGGATTGTTATTGCTGGTTCGTGTGGTTCATATTCTCAACCATCCTGTGGCCTCTTCATGTCACGCTTTTATAATCTGGTTGATTTTTCACAATATTGTTGGGTCAGGGGCACAGTTGGCTAAGCGTCGGACTCTTGGTTTCAGCTCAGGTCGTGATCTCACGGTTCATGAGTTCAAGCCCCGCATCGGACTCTATGCTGACAGTGCGGAGCCTGCTTGGGATTCTCTCTCCCCCCACCCCCTCTCGGGCTCTACCCCAATTTCTATCTCTCTCTCCTGACATGAATAAACTTAACAAAAAACAATATTGTTGGGCCATATTAATGAAGCATTTCTGAATTAAAAGCTACCTCTTTCCAGCAAAAAATATGGCAGTCTTTTATTATTTTCTTAAGTGATAGGTATGCAAAATGAGAAAAATGAGGCCATTATAAATATTTTAACTCAAATAAATTCTTTTTACCATTCTTGCGAAATGGATGTGATACGTGGTCTCCAGTAGGCCTTTTGTATGGTTCAGGCTGCTTTTCCCTGAGTCAGGAATTATGTCAGTGAAAGCCCCTCATACTAAAGGGGGCAGGTGAGCTCACCACCTACACAGCATATTGATGCCTCATTTCAAAAGTGTGTCTATTGCTGGAATGAAAGACTGAGGCAAACCAACAATTTCTCTTGGGGATACGCTATTGATACGGTTGAACTTTTCTCGCTTTCTTCCTCAAGAGGGGCGATGATCGGCAGACAGGGACATATCTGCTCCTAGCTCAGTAGATGGTTGGGAGCAGCGAGATTTCAGGATGGAAAGATCGCAGGTCTTAAAACCAGTGGGATACAGAGTTTGAATTTCAGCTTTGCTACAGTCCAATTGTGCAACCTTGGAAAAATTATTTCTTAGAGTTGAATAACTTCTTAGTGTTTAAGATTTCCCTTCGGCAAATGGGTTTGATAATACCTATGCTACAGGTTTATTGGGGGAACTTATCTGAGATCATTAATGTAGAATGCTTGACCCATAATAAGTGTTTGGTGTTCGTGAACTTGGATGAGGCTTTGAAATTCACCGAGACCTTCGTGAAGGAAACAGGTCATTCTAAGATAAAGCAGGCATACAATAGCATATTTTAGGTTCTGACTTTTGATCGCCTCTTCGGTTTTGGGTTTAAACACTCTATTTTTATCCTAACTTTTCCTAAATTAAGTATGATTAATAAATGATCAGTGAAATGGAACTGCCATCCATAACCAAACATTGGCCGACAGATTATCTTCTTTCTTTATCCCAAATGTGTAAAATAAGATGAGAGGCAAAAGGAGGTAAAAATGTTACAGTCTGAAGGGACTGCTGGATCTGCATCGTTGCAGTCTGAAACCCATGAATGTCAATAAATGGGCAAAGGAGAACGTACCCACACACGCACGCGTGCGCACACACACTCACACCCAGACCTGAGAGTGAACGGTCACCCTGAGGTTTCCGTTCCCGAAAAATTTTTGTGCTTCACACAAAACTAGGCGTTGGAACCACAATATTTTAGTTTTAGTGCAAATGCTCCGTACGATGTCATTGTCCCATACTATCATCCCTTCCCAGAGTAACCCACGTAGACGCGTTTTTGTCTTCTCTCTCTAAATCTGTTAGTATCAACATACATGCCGC
Source organism: Leopardus geoffroyi (assembly GCF_018350155.1). Taxonomy (NCBI): domain Eukaryota; kingdom Metazoa; phylum Chordata; class Mammalia; order Carnivora; family Felidae; genus Leopardus; species Leopardus geoffroyi. Next base: position 14,601,398 of record NC_059337.1, on the reverse strand, counting down.
AACTCTAGATGTAGTCCCAGAATTAGAGTATCAGGATTGCATTCCAGCTGCCGCTCTAGAAGGCTACGAAGGCTCTTGCTCTCAGGGCCTCACGAGAGATGTGGCTTTTGGAAGGCAAGGCAGGAAGCTTGAAAAAGGCGTCATGCTCACTCTGGAGAAAAGTGATGATTACCACACAGGTCAGGATTGCTGAAAAGTTGCTAACTATGTCTGAACCCCACCTCAGAAACACACGTACGTGTGCTCGTGTGCACACACACACGTGCGCCCAAAGTCATGGTTGGTTTTCAACTACTCTAGTTATGAAATGTTTGACATTTCTTCTCTTAACTCCGCATTCTTAAATTTTATAATATTTTTAGCCTCTTAAATCATAGTGTATCTCAACATTGAAACTCTCTCAGATGTAACAAATATGATAATTCAGATATTTTATTATTTGGATATCAGTGATTCAGACACTAACGAAAATGATCCCATGTTGTTTCTTCTCGACGTTTCTCAAGATCCGGTGTCTCAACGTGGGACCCAGGACTTCAGGGTTTAACACTGTAGTTGGTTTCTTTAGAAAACATTATGATTTCACCAGATAAAAAAATCTTTATGACTTCCTAGGAGGGATTTACGAAAGACTTTGATTTATCAAGTACCTATTCAATTGTCCTTCACGACTGCAGGTGGCATTTTGTCTGTCTCTGTTATGCGGATTTCGATTGCCTGTGTGGTACTTGCCTGCATAAATTATCCAAGCTTCCCTTAAAAACAGTAATAATATGAAAGCCCTTCTTCCTGTCAAGCTCATTACTTACCTACCTTATCTCATTCTTTCCTTTACAGCCTTGGAAAATACATCTTACTGTTACGAGTTTACGGAGACCTCCCCCATCCCTTGAGTATGAGGGAGGTTAAACGCACAGATACATGTAATGTGCTAGAGTAAGGAAGTTGGATTGGAATCATGTCTGTCTGCACCCAAAATTCTCACTTGCTTTGCCTCACTGGTCTGTTTTTGTTTTCTTTTGTTTCTCCCATCTTTTTTTTTTAAATCTGAAATTTATTGTCAAATTGGTTTCCATACAACACCCAGTGCTCCTCCCACTATTTTGAGGTCTGCATCCTTGGGCTCTGGATATAAATGCCTTTACTCCACTGAGTCACCGATGGTGGGGTAAGCAGTTTATTGCAAACATCTTCTCCCTGCCATATATCCCAGCCGCCAACCATTCCTCAAAAGGTGTTACACAGCATCCCACTGACCCCGCCTCAGTGCATTTCATTCTGTCTGTCCTTTTTATCATCCCAGGAGCCTAACTGGATATTTGTTGTGCTCCTGTGATCCGCACTGAGCTACGTGCACAACCAAAGCATTCAAATTTGGAAGCTCACATCCCAAGGATGAGAAATGGGTAAGCTCTCTGTTTTTTTTTTTTTTTTTTCCTACCTCTGAGTTCAGGAATATTCATTCACCTAAATATATATATATATATATATATATATATATATATATATATTCAACATTTACTTGATGCCTGCTAAGGTTCAGACCCTGTGGGAGGCAGTAACAAATCAGCTGTAGCTGTGGGCTCAGTTCTTTTCAGAGCTCTGAGTCTGGTGCAGAAGAGAAGTAAGCAGGCAATGAGATTTCCTGCGTGATCATAGTGGCAGGTGTACAGGTGGCCGAGAGGAGAAGCACATTGACGAGATTGGGAAATCGTAGAGGAAAGACTAGAGATGATGATGGTCAATCTCACTGCTGTGAGTTAGCAGTGAGAGTCATTCATGAGCTCCGATCCAGAAAGTTCTTCCCGTTGGAAAACTTGCATTACGATTCCGGTGTAGAGTCGCCAAGCTCTTTGCATTATCTGTGGTGGCCCCAAATCCGAAGCCCTGGTAGGATTGACATGGCTGCTTTGACTCCTATTTGGCTTGATTTAGATTGTGTTACTATTTTGACTTCACACTGGGTCATCCAGCTTCTCCAGGGAAGTGAGCTCTTTCCTTAAATAGCTTCATCCTTCGGAATACTCTTGCCAATGAATTGGAATATAAGCAGTCAGTTAACAAGTGTAGAGTTATAGCCCAAAAGGGATCTATACTTTCACAGACTCTCTGCCTGGATCAGTCAACACAACGTACAATTATCTCCATACGTGAAGAGCGCATCATGATTTCTAGGCTGAAAAACAAGTCAAACTTTTAGGCAAGGTTCCAGCAAAACTTTTGTTTCCTGTTTCCAAAGTCTGTGTTTGACTTTGGAGAAACTGGGGTCATTTGTTATGGATGTCTTTCACTTTTTCGAAAGCTTATCGAAAAATTCCTACTTTATGTGTAAAAAAATTGGAGGCCAGACAGTCGTTTTAAGCCAGCAGATGTATGTGCCAGAGTAAGTAGGGGCCACAGTGTATGGTTGGTTCAGATTCGGAAATGATAAGGACTTGGGCTTATCACTGTGTTATGTGGCCAGTGGCCAGTTGACTCTGGCCAAGCCAACTGATGACCAAGGGAGAGCATTGGATTGCCTGTCCTTTTGACTGCCTTAAGTTGCAGCTGGGCCATGGTCCTCCTGGACAGAATAAGCTACCAGACTTTAATGTATTTTTAGGCTGCATGAATGCAAAAATCCTCTTAAATATCCTTTTTCTCTGTGTTAGTTAACCCCCCCATCTGAAAAAATTATGTCTACCTCCTTGAGAAGGATATTAGAAAATTGGGAGAACCACCCAGAGGAGAAGTGGAGTTTTGAGAGACTACTAGATATAGTCAAAGCCACTGGGGGTGTTAACCTGGTAAAATAGCCCATGCCTACCAATAGTTTGTTGGGTGTCACTTGAAAAAGAGAAGAGTAGAATCACACATTAGTATAGTGTGTGTGTGTGTGTGTGTGTGTGTGTGTGTGTGTGTGTGTGAAAGAGAGAGAGAGAGAGAGAGAGAGAGAGAGATCGATCAGGGGGATATATGCCCATTATGTATGTCACCATCCATAACTTACGCTATTCCACTTAATCCTTATTGACAACCTTGCAAGGTATGTTCTACTGTCCACATTTTATAGATGAAGAAACTGATGGCCAGAGAGCTTAAGTCATCTGTTCAGCTTTGCGCAGGTAAGTTTTATACCTGGAAATAGTTTCATTGAAACTTCATGCTCTTTCTATAATACCACATGGCCAGTTTGAAGTCCCACAGAGATGTGTTTGGACAGTATAATACAGATTTTTTGAAAACACGAGCTAGTAAAACGAAAAAAGAAGGAAGCAAAAATATGTTTTTAAGGGTAAAAACAGTGAACAAAATTTAGTGGTTTCCTAGAAGAACACCTTAAGTCCCTTTCCAGTGGAATTGTCCATGATAAGCTTGAATGGAGAAGATTCAGTGGGTAAATACGGATGATATTTAAGGACTACAGAATTCCACTCTTCCATTCTTTTGTGGGGGTACTCCCACATAGGATGCCCCTTTTGATCCACGACTTTCCATTATCATGCATGGCCCTTTAATTTCAGTGAGACCACAGTGTTCCTTTGAAAGACGACCTTCCTAAGTAATTTCAGGGCTGACTTACATAAGGCTAAGACCTTTAGTCAATGAAAAAAATTATGTTGAAATCTTTTTTTCTGGCATTCATGTTTTATACCTGAAATCCCAGCAGTCTAGATCCTTAATTCGCACTTAGGTAATGTTGACTCGATTCAGGGGACCCGTTTTCCCAGGCGTGAGTCCAATTTTCTTTTTTCTTTAGTTAGTCAAACCTTGTAACAATGGAAATATCAACTTCAAGTATATTCTTTCTGCCTGAAGTTTAGCTGATTCCAGGTTAGTTAAGTGTGGAATGGGAAGTGATCAAATGTGATGACCCACACACCGCTCACTGGCAGGAAAGTTCTTGCCCAGAAAGGTTGGCAGTTAACAGAGTCCCATTTAAAAGCACTTAACACAGTGGCAGTTCAGAGAGAACGTTGGATCCGTGGTCACTCAGCCCTTCTACTAACCTGATTTTATAGCTTTGGACAATGCGTCCCTCACTCAGGACCGGCTTCCACAGTTTTCGTTTAGTCCTACAAAATGACAGATGTCAAGACCGAGGAACATCCCGTCTCCTTCCTGGAAGTTTACGAAACACAATCGAATGTTTAGATAAATGTATCTTCAGATTTAGTATTAAGGTTTCCCGTCTTTGTAAATTCCTTGGATTTTCTAGAGACAAAATAATAGAGAAAAAGGCAGGGACAAACAAAGAAAGGGGAACACCAATTTGAAAAGAAGGAAGAAAAGGGGCAGAAGACAGGCAGCACGCGGGGGGGGGGGGAAGCGTTCAATATGCTGGGATGAGGGGTCACTGTCCCGGGGGTGGGGACGCGATCATATTCCAACAAGAGCAAAGGATTCAAAGTTCTTATGTAAATCCTTCCCTCCCTTGATACTGGGACACTTCTCAAGGTGACTCTTGTGTGTGGGCTCGCCACCTTTCCCCCGAAGACGGGACACTTGGAAAACTGGAACTGGGTCTTATTCAGGTCTGCCCCCCTTGTCGCGGCGAGCGCAAAGAAATGACACACGAAATCAGCGTGCCGCATGAAACCGAACTTCTCCGGCGAATGACGATAAACGAGTCTCCTGTTGTTTCCTTCTGGGGCGGTTTGCTTTTTCCTCCACTCCAGAAGCCAGGGAAGCGGATGGCAGGAAGAGGTCCCACGGGTCACAGTTTTTTCTTCCATCGCTCTGTGCTTGGCAACAGGTCACCTGCGACTCGTGCCTTCTTCTCTGAGTTCTGGAGCACTCAGGGGAGCACTCCGGGGACAAGCCTATCAGGCCGAGTGGCTTTTCTAACGCCATGCTTGCAGATCTCCCCGCCACACAGAGAATCAGACGGGAGGCTCCCTCAGTGGACTCCAAGGACAAAGGCTCTGACTGCCAGAATTCAAATCAGCGTGGTCTCAGGATTTTGCACCATTGTTCCCACTTGGGGTCGAGAGGCTCGGTGACTGGAGGGAAGGCGGCCAAATCGAGGGCAAGTCTGTCTCCGTGCTTTGGAAACAAGGACGGTTTGTTTCTTTCCGACGTTCTGGGACCTGGAATCATGCCTTCTCTCTGGTGATTCCAAACATCATCGGGTTGATACCTGTTGTATTACTCTAGAACATTCTGTCACTCGGCTGGTTAAAAAGGTAGGAGAGAAGGGTGGCAGGAGGGAGGAAGCTGTGCTTGATCCTTATGGAAGCCAGTGAAAATTAATTGGAAAAAGCTTTTAAAGACCCAAGATGCAGACCAAATGTATCTCCAACCCGCGGCCTCATCCCGCACGGAACACGAAGGTCACAGCGAAACTGCAGATTTATGCACAAGGGTTGGGTGATGGAAAATGAGACAAAAGCATTTGGATTTTATTATTCCATTTACTCTGACCCTGGGCCATAAAGGGTTTGGAGAGCCTGTTTTATGTGTTCAGCTGGTTGCCACACTGACAGGCATTTGGAGCCACTTAAATAAACCACTCCGGTCCCACAGCTGCAACAACACCGTATCAAATATAGGTTAGGGTCGAAGTGGGGAGGCTGCAACACAGCGTCTCCAGCAGGTGCGAAGGAGAAGATTCTTTGTTTGCTTTTCTGCGGTCCCTTATTTTTGGACTAGCTTCCTTATCTGTCAATTGATTTTGATTTCGAGCTAACTCGGATGCCGAAGTTTGCTTGGTTTCTGCACGAAGGGCGTGCACCTTCGGGGCTGATCGCTGTTTTCCAGGAATACCGAGTTTGAGTTGGATTTCAGAGAAGCTGGTGAGCTTTGGTTTGGTTTGGAGATTTGGGCTGACCCGTGTACTTCTTTCTTTTTTGTACAGTTGTCTTCTCTTTGTTCACTGAACTCTTTGAAACTGGTTCGGCCGTCGAAGCTCCCGTTGCGACCGAAAAGCAGACAAGGGGAAGAATTCAACATGGACGACTGTGGAACTGAATCCACAAGGGTGCCTTTGTGATAGACAAAACATAGGTCCTGAGTTTTTTGTCGAGGTGTGGACGCATGTGAACTAAACAGAGCAGAGAGAGAAACCTAGAATAGTAACACTTCAGTCCATACAGACAGACCCTCACAGGTTTCACGACGTTTCATAAGCAAACCTCAGCCTCGAACGAGATATTGTTTCCATTTTACAGATGTCAAAGCGGAGGCTGGGAAAGGTCAGAAGAGTCGCCCAAGGGTCACATGACTTTCAGCGAGGCGGCATTGCCCACACACGTCCTTCTTTTTGTAACAAAGCCTTTGCTTGCTGGTTAGAGAGTTGCAATTGCCCAACAGAATCCAGGCGTCGGGATTCTGGAAACCAGAGACACCCAAATGTGTGGGGGTGCGCTGAGAGCTTGGGGCTTGAAACAGCCTTTGACCTTGAGAGCGTACTCCTTCAGAACCCCAAAGAGAGTGTGGACAAGCTAATTGAGGAGATCTGTTTTGTTTCATACTGTACCTCCTGGGTCTGTTCTTCATAGAAAAGCCATCAGGACTTTGAACTATTAATCATTTGTCACAAAGACTGATTTTACCATTCTTCCCCTACCTTTCCCCATTCCAGACACTCACCCCAAAACAGCCTAAGAGTTCTACACTTCTGTTTTCATTATTTGATTTTTCTTCCCGTATCCGAGGATCAGAGAAGGTACCAAAGAAAAGTCACCATCATTGAAATCACATTATTTATTGATTTTTATCCCAGATTTTGTGAACGAGTGTTCATGAGTAGATCTCAATTAGGCTTCTGAATACAGCTTTCCATAAAAGGACTCAGATAACTGCACAAGAATAAGAGAGTCACATAATGCATTTTGTGTTTTTAATTAATTTCTAAGTTTTGGGCTCCGAAAGACATACCTACGTTTATTTTCTGCTTTAATATGAAAACAAGCCTACTAAATTGTTTTAAGTTTTAAAAAAAGAAAACATGCCTCTGAAGAAAATATAAATAACATCGTGCTTTTTAGGGTCTGATATTAAACCAAGAACATTTTCAGCTCTATTTTTTTCATTGATACTTTTTTTTTTTCTGTTACTCTTGTAAAGGTGAGAATGGGTCTCATCTTTCCAGATGCAGAGGGTAAGAGCCGGGCACTTGATTTCCTCAGAGTTTCCCCAGATTCGACACAAATTTGCCACATCGGTGACAAGAGTGCTAAAGGCTACACGTGACCTGAGTGTTTCAGGGGAATCTTTTTGAGGTGTACCTACCTTTTCTCCGTTTTATTTAATTTCTTTTTTAACGTTTATTTATTACTGAGAGACAGACACAGAGCGTGAGCAGGGGAGGTGTAGAGAGGGAGGGAGACACAGAATGCGAAGCAGGCTCCAGGCTCTGAGCTGTCAGCACAGAGCCCGATGCAGGGCTTGAACTCACGAACTGTGAGATCATGACCTCAGCCAAAGTCGGTCACTCAACCAACTGAGCCACCCAGGCGCCCCACCTTTCCTCCTTTTCAGAGGAGTTACATGCATGTAACTCCCAGCCGAGTTATGTGCAGCCTACCTCATGCCCAATACTAGAAGAATCAGAGACAAACATCTTCGGACATTTGTCAGGGTCCGACATTTGTCAAGCGCCTTGACAGGTTAGTGGCCCGGAGGTGGGTTGAACTTAAGACTCTATGTGCTAAATTCCATGCGAACATTTGAAAATTAAAATGTTAATAGGCCGGGACGCCTGGGTGCCTCAGTTGGTTGGGGTCTGACTCTTGATTTCGGCTCAGGTCATGGGCTCACCGTTCGTGAGTTGGAGCCCTGCCTCAGGCTCTGTGCTGACGACGCGGAGCCTGCTTGGGAAACTTACTCCTCCCCCCCTCTCTGCCCCTCTCCCGTTGTGCGCGCGCGCTCTCTCTCTCTCTCTCGACATAAATAAATAAACTTACAGAACTGTTAACATGTTGATCACGTTTTTAATATTTGTTGCAAACTCCTTAATTACAAGAACGGATGCCTTAATCAGCAGAACGGTAGATGAGTTTCGATGGAACCAAATCCTGGGCAGAATTTCAGTGTAGAGGGAGGTAGCCCGAGGCATTTTTCCCACCTCCCCGGCTGCCCACCGTTGTCCCCTTGAGACACTTGAGGCATGCAAACCCTGTATCGTTGCTCGACTCCCACGCCTCCTGTTTCCTGAAGCAGTGTTCCCTCAAGTTAACATCCCCCCACCTCTGACTACTAAGCTAAACTTCCTTGTCTCCAATGCTGTCCATCCCAATGGGTTGTTCTGCAAGCTAATTGTCTGGAAGTTACTCATGCCAAAATGTGAAGCAATGATCACAACAGAGCAAAATGGGCAGCCTTTTGGAGCGCCTGGGTGCCCCAGTCGGATAGGCATCCGACTCGTTGATTTCCTCCCGTGTCGTGATCTCACGGTCCGTGAGTTTGAGCCCCGCATCGGGCTCTGCCCTGACGGTGCTGAGCCTGCTTGGGATTCTCTCCCTCCCTCTCTGTCTCTCTGCCCCTCCCCAATTTGTGCTCTCTGAGTCTCTCAAAATAAATAAACTTAAAGACATTTAATAAAATAAAGGGCAGCCTTTTGGATTAAAAGGAGCACCAGTGACCATGGCCATCCACCTTGAACTCTAACTAGAAGTAACAGTTTCGACAGGGGGAAGACATCTACAAGCTTCTTCCTGAAGGGCAGCCACTCCCTCTTTTCCTTCCTCCCAATTCCCGTGCTTTAGATGAATGTGGGTCAGATGCTTGGCCTTCCTCTTTTGCATGGTCTCTGATCTTTGCTCTCACTCACGCCAAAATAGGTTTAACGCATCTGTTTCACTGGATCGACCAGGTGTCTTGTTAGAACTGGCTGGTTGTCTGGGTATTTCATAGCGATGTCCAAGAGCATCGTGCGTAGCCTTTTTGACGGTGTGTTGTGTTTCTCTGTCTTCTGTTTGGCATAATCACTCCAAAGAGAGTTATGCAGTGGTCGTGGGTTCCATAGGACTATTCCGCGTGCAAGGGTGCGTCAGTTCAAGGTGACCTGAGATCTGCAACTAGGGTCTCAAAAAGCAGGGTGGAAAAGTCACCTCTTCTTCCAATTCTGAAAATTCTGTGACTCTTTCGCTACATCCTTGGCCGTGCTGCTGGGCGGATTAAAAAACCGCGTAAGCCTATGCATTTTTTTTTTTTAATGCACATATAGTATAATAAAAGCTAATGGCGATCCTTGATGACTTTTGTTGAAACTGGGGCACCTGCAATTTAATTGGCATTTCCCTCCCCAAAGCACAGCTTTGGAGCACCTATCCCAGCTTGCCTGCACGGGCTGGAAATCTCGCTGGATTCGTATTTAACTTCTCCAGCCGTCAGATAGCATTCATTTGCGGTGGCACAAGGGTGGCTTGTGAAACTCTGAGGGAAAAAAAAATCTGCCAAACTAGGTGGGGATTTTATACTGTCTAAAGTTAGAAATGCTCTGAACTCGATACGCAGCCTCCCTCACCCTATATTTTGGCATTTCTAGGAAATGTTACATAAAGAGGGACCAAAAAAAAGAAAAAAAGTTAGACTCTACATCACAACTCTGGCACATATATCTTTTATTGTGGTAAAACTACATGGAAACCATAAGCAGCCCAAATTACTACCATGTGAACGGAATTCTTGGTGGGTTAGCACCCTTTGTGCGGACAAAGAGAGACCAAAAAATATGCAAATTTCAAGCAAAACAAATGCACACTTTTCTTAAAGCCAAAAGCCTTCATGTAATTTGGAACAACCAGTCTGCCTGAGTACGTTCTTATATGTAAGTGGAAATCCTTTTTGATATTTACACTACTGATTTCTTTAATCTCCACTTTGGAATTAATAGGACAATAACATCGGATTGCTTCTTCGGCTGCCCCTGCACTTAAGCATATTTACCCAAGTGTCTAGAGTAGGGATTGTACACATATCTCTAATCCACCTGCCTGTGTTAGTTAAAAGCCCAGATAAAATCAGCAGCCCTTAGATCTTAACCTTTTAAGTCTGAAATGTTTTTAAAGTCTGGCCAAGGCAACTGAAGCCGGGCTGTGCACGGGGAGGGGAAGAGGAAATCGAGGAGGGGAAAACAGTGGGGGAATTGGTCCATAAAAATTTTCTCAGCTTGAACCACTGTCTCATTCAAATGCGCCAAACATATGATAATAATAGTGACAATATCCATAAGAACTGGGGAGGGTGAATCTCGGGAAACAGAAATAGTCTACGTTATGATGCGGTGGCGTGGTCCCGTGGCTGGCTGGCTAGCTGTTTATCCAAACAAGTTGAACTCACTTTCCACTTTCCCTAAGTGTGCATGTTGGGGAATGGATGGTGGGAACAGGGTCCACAGTATTTTGTAGATACAGATATCCTAATGATAAATGCGGAACGCACTAAAAATACTAAAAACACAGCACCCTTGTTCCAGTATTTAAGTCCCCAGAGCAATTGCTGACAACAATTTGCATGCCACGTTTTCCCAGAATTTAACTTGAAGATCTAAAAGAAAAGACCAAAACCAGATCAGAGATACTCTAAACTTTTATTGAACACAGCTCATATGCTCATAGATCGACTCTTTTTACCTTGGCATTTTCTTATACTCCTTGGACCAACCTATCCCTCTAAATAAATTAAATGGTGGTTGATGTTGTTTCCAGATTGGGAGGTTACCTGTTTTTCTTTATCATTTATTTTATAGTCTTTAAATCAAGAAAATAGAAGGATCAAATCCAAAAACCAAAGAGCAATCATAGTACCTTTTAAAAATTTTTTTAATGTTTATTTACTTTATAGAGAGAGAGACAGAAAGAGAGAGCATGAGCAGGGGAGGGGCAGAGAGAGAGGGAGACACAGAATCGTGAAGCAGGCTCCAGACTCTGAGCTGTCAGTACAGAGCCTGACGCAAGGATCGAACCCACGAACCGCGCGATCGTGACCTGAGCCCAAGTCGGACGCTTAACCCACTGAGCCACCCGGGCGTCCCCAGTAATAATGCCTTGATACTTCTTTTATGATACACAAACAGAGTTAAAACACCATATGTTTTCTAAGCCACAGATCCAAAGCAAAACTGGCAATTGCTCATGAAGACGATGATCAAAAGATTGTTTTCTGCAGCTGTTTGTTTCACATATTTAGATATGGGTTGACATCATCAATCTAGCATTTCTTTACTGAAAGATTTCTTCATTAATGACCATTAAAAGTCAGCCTCACGGGCAGCGATACACGCGCTCATCTTTGCATTTTTTATCTCGTCCCCATTTCTCCTCCAGGGTATATTTTCTTTATCTCTATGCCACTAGCGTAGCGTGGATGCTCAGGACATATTTATCACGTGACCCGCTTGAATTACGGAATAGCAAAAGCCAACAACTTTGGGTTAAAACGCTCCCCCCCCGCCCCCCCGCCAAAAATCCCACACCAAGTTTAGTGTTTGTTTGTTTGTTTGCTTGTTTGTTTTTGAGTGAGTTCATGCTTGCTGCTGCTTCCTGGTAACATAGGGCAGTGGGGGGAATCCTCCACTGGGTAGCTGGGCACAAACAGTCATTCTATCCAGAATGCGTTGGTCTTAGTCTCGGGGTTGCTGTGCACTTAGCCCAGAATTCTCCAGTTCCTTTTCTTTCCATGATGCCAGCTGTAATGACAGGTTGAATATGCAAGCCAGACGTCAACGTGCACTTGACTGTTCTATACCAGCCACGGTGGTACCATTAGCTGTATGAACATTATCTCACTTGATGCGCATATTGGTCGTATTGTAAGACTTAGGGATGATGAGAAACGGACTAAGGCTCATCTAGCCTCTGAAGGACAGAGCAAGGACTCCATCCAGGTTAGTGTGCCATGACTCACAATGAAAACAGTCTCATTCGTGCTCCTGGCTACTTCTGTCCTATGGTGTTGGTCTTCTGGAGTGTTTATCACTGTTCCGTCAAAATGCATTAACTCAGCAATAAAAAGACAACTCAATCTTTAAAATGAGCGGATGACTCGAAAAGACATTTCTCCAAAAAGGTAAACAAACGCCCCACAAGCATAGAAAAGGACACTCAATGTGAGTAGTCATTAAGGAAGTACAAATTGTAACTGTAAGAAGATACTGCCTGGTTTCGACTAGGATGTTTTTTTTTTTTAATGCTTATTTCTTTTTTTGTGGGGAGTACGTGCAGAGAGAGAGAGAGGGGGGAACACAGTTTCCAAAGTGGGCTAAGTGCTGACAAAGTGGGCTATGTGGGGCTTGAACTCGTGAACTGTGAGACCATGGCCTAAGCTGAAGTCAGACACTTAACCAACTGAGCCACCCAGGTGCCCCTAGGGATGGCTATTAAAAAAAACCCCAAAAATGAGAAAATAACTAGAGCAGGCAAGAGTCCAGAGGAACTGGCACGCTGGTGGAAATGTAAAATGTTGCAGCCACCGTGGAAGCAATTTGGCAGTTTCCGGAAAATTTAAACATAGAATCACCACATGCATGACCCAAGGTATACACTCCTTGGTGTATACGTCCAAAAAGTGAAAATATATGTTAAACAAAAATTGGGACACGAATGTTCAAGCAGATAATTCATAGTAGCCAAAAAAAAAAAAAAAATGGAAACAACCACACGTCCAAGAACTGATGGACAGAGAAGACAGAATACGGCATACACATACAATGGAATATTATTCAGCCCGGAAAAAGGAATGGGACTGTGATACATGCCACAACGTAGATCAACCTTGAGAACATTATTCTAAATGAGAGAAACCGGACACGAAGGAAAACCTATTGTGTGATTCTTTTTCTAGAAATGTCTAGAGTAGGCATCACCATAGAGACAGAAAGCAGATTAGTCGTCATCAGGGCCCCTGGTTGGGGTGGGGGGGGGCGGGGAGAAGAAAATAGGGAGTGCTCGATGGGTCTCTTTTTGGGGTGATAAGAATGTTCTGGAATTATATAATGGTGGAGGTTGCACAGCACTGTGAACTAAAAGCCACTGGACTTTAAAAGGATTAAAGGGGTAGATTTTTAGATGGTGTGGATTTTACCAGAAGAAAGACGGCACTGTAAAGATGAGACATGTCCAACACTCAATCACCTTAACTCACCCCTTCCTGACATTAAAGGGTCAAGAGGGTCCCCGTGGTGAACTTGCCACATACCTCCCTGCCCATCATCGGATGGAGAGCTCTGTTGCTTTCGTGAAGCGAGCCAAGGCAGTTACCAAAGGTGGGATTCGTGACCACGTACCCAGGAATTTCTGTCTCCAATCTACATTACCAGACATCGGTGGCTGATAGAAACACAAACGAACGATTCTCCTTAGGGTCCAGGAATAAACCCTAAGAGAGTGGGTGGTGGGTGAACGGAACCCGTGACATGCGTCGAGAAACAAAGGCCTAAGTCACGGAGGCGGATTTTTGTTCTGAACAAGGGTTCTAAGACAGATCCTTAGAAATGGTGTGAACCGAGAGAGTAAGTGTGAGAAGGGACTCGGTTTTGCATCTTAAACCTTGGGTTATTAGTCTAAGGATTAGTGAGCGACAGAGTGGCCCAACTCTCTTACATATTAATACATTTACCACCTCTCCAGATGTGTGTTATATGGCCGTTTTGTGGAAGAAAGGAAGTCCGCGGACTGTGGAAAAAAATATCCTTTTTGACGGTGTGAGTGCATCTTTCTTATCATCTTCTGACTTTCTCTCTCAATCTAGGCTCAACAAGGGTCCCCATAGACACAGAATAAAGCGGTATTGTTTGGTGGGGGATTTAATTTCACTCCATCACAAGCGACCATCCCAGCCCTGTCATGGCAATTTGTCACACTTTTTTGTGTGCTCTATCTTTCTGAAGTTCCTTCTCCTCTGCTGTCCACCGCATAATCTCCTTCTCTGGGACAAAGCTGCCCAACATAATGAAAGAGGTGCAATTCGGAACGGAAAGTCAATGGACACAGTTATCAATTTGGGCCCCACACCCCCTGACTCCTGGGATTCCGCCCCAGCAGCCAAAGAGACGCTAGTGGGGCCTGCTGGGTAGGAAAAAAACGGCACCACTGCGACGTTTGCTGAGGCCAAAGGAAGAGCTGGTGGCCGCTGGGTGATGTAATCCAACGCCCCACTGAAGAGACCACCACATAGAGGAGAGCCAGCAGCCCCCCATCAGCTCGCTCCGATTCAGCAGTACAGTTCGTGAGGACGCAGCTGACATTTGGAGCGGCCTTCTAAATTCGTTCTAGAAGAAAAATCTGGGGAGGACACCCCAGCAAGCAAGCAATAGGTTGCCAACCCTTGGTGTGAGATTCCAGCCAGGGCTTAGGGCTGCTAACGCGAGGCAGAATATATTTTGAGACGACTTCGGGAATACAAATACATCTAAACCACACCAGGCCATCTCTCATTTATGGAAACTCGAGCTCCGATCTTTGAGCGCCGTGAGAAGGATCTCTTTAGCCGTCACTCCTTAGCAATGTAACAGGATTTATGTTAAGCATTTACGGGGCATGGCATGTGACCAGTCTTTCTTCATTTCCTGCTTCCATGATCGGGGCGGGATTTTCCTTTTTGCCACTGGTCCTGTCACTGTTCTAGACATTTCCAAAGGGTCACCACTGAAGGTGTTAGTGAGTCCCTAATTTCTAGCATGGGCGTATAAATATTCCCACATTCTGGGGCGCCTGGGTGGCTCAGTTGGTTAAGCGTCCGACTTCAGCTCAGGTCACGATCTCGCGGTCCGTGAGTTCTGGGCTGATGGCTCAGAGCCTGGAGCCTGCTTCCAATTCTGTGTCTCCCTCTCTCTCTGCCCCTCCCCTGTTCATGCTCTGTCTCTCTCTCTGTCCCAAAAATAAATAAAAAAGTTGAAAAAAAATTAAAAAAAAAAAAATTCCCACATTCCGCGTCTGTCTTCCACGACCATGGAAAAGGAAGTTGATATTGCAGGTAATAGCATTCTTCTATATTACGATGTTTGTGATCAAGAGCCTAAGTTGAAATTACTGCAAACGTATGAATCTGTAATTCACCTATGAATCTACTTGGCAATTCACGGTCAGCTGTGCTCCTTTATTTATTTATTTTTCATGTAGCCCTCAGCTCTGCTAAAACCACAAGGAAACGACAATGTTCGGAAAGGAAAAGAACCCACTTGTTATTTTTTTTTAAGTAACTCTTAAGAACATAGTGGGTGGGAGCAAATGTGGATTTGACATTGGCTCTGTCGCTCATTAATTGTGCGATCTTGGAGAAATTACTTCACTTTCACGTTCAGGTTGATCTCCTCATTGAAAGAAAAGGGAAATCATAATCTCCATCTTTTAGGGGTATCTTGAAATTCAATAAGGTAAGTTGCAAGCCGGAATGCTGCAACCTGTAATTATTCTTTTCAGAAGTCTAAAGATTATGATTTGTGTTATATATTAATATATAGAGATATATATTATATATATATATCTATATGTATTTTTATTACATATATCTATGTATATCTACAGAGCTATATAGTATAATATAGAGTTATATAATATATAGAGTTAAATAGTAATAGACTCTTTATATAATATAGATATCTATAGATATATATCTTATATATATATATATCAGATATATTTATCTGATGTATGTTACAAGCCTCAATGCTAAAACTTGTAATATTATTATTTCCAGAGGTCTAATGATTCTGATTTTTATTGCATAAAATATCTATAGATTTCTATATATCACATATATATATATCAGCTACGTATATATCTCTCTTATATATATATATATATATATATATATATCGGTTATATGTATATTTGTGTGTGTGTGTGTGTGTGTGTGTGTGCACATGCACTTGTGTGTGTATGTGGTTGGGGCTGCTAGCTCGTTCCCCTTCTGCTACTATTTAAAATTATTTATATCCAATCTCATTTCCTACCTTGATTCCCATCATTCACATACTCTAGGACAGTGGCCTCTTTTCTCTTTTTTAATTAAGGTGAGCCATTTGCCACCACGTGGACTTCTCACTTACTTTCCCCTTCTCTGCAATGTTATTAGCCCAATGCTTAACATAGCTAAATTCTTTTTACCCATTTGGACTCAACTCCAAAGTTAACCTTCTCAAACAGACTTCTCTGGACCATCATGCTCAGCCTAGCTCCACTCCTGTCACCCTTTATTGATCACAATGGCTACCGTGTTATTATTGCGCTTATCACGACATAAAAATTATATTAAAAGTATTTATTATCTGGGGTGCCTGGGTGGCTCAGGCGGTTAAGCATCCGATTCTGACTCAGGTCATGATCTGGCAGTTTGCGAGTTTGAGCCCCACGTCGGGCTCTGTGCTGACAGCTCAGAACGGAGCCTGCTTCAGATTCTGTGTCTCCCTCTCTCTCTGCCCCTCCCCTGCTCGCACTCT
The DNA here is from genome assembly GCF_018350155.1 of Leopardus geoffroyi. NCBI lineage: Eukaryota > Metazoa > Chordata > Mammalia > Carnivora > Felidae > Leopardus > Leopardus geoffroyi. The sequence continues at coordinate 14,585,038 of NC_059337.1, read as the reverse complement.
GTCTCTCTCTCAAAAATAAATAAACATTAAAAAAAGCTTTTTTAGAAGTATTTATTAACTGCCCCTTCCCCACGTAGACTGAAGGCACCAGAATGGCAATAACCAATTTCTGGACCACTGTCCGAGCCACCTCTGCTGGCACAATGCCAGCACATAATAATTGCTCAATACATATCTGTTGAATGAGTGGATGCTTTTTTAGTTACACAGACAACTGAGTTCTTTGGAACCATAGTTACCTCTACCACACTGTCTTTCCAAGAACACTCATGTTAGGCATGTTCTTTGCAGAGCAGAATGTCATGTCCTGGGTTTCCAGGATGAACAGGAGACATCGTTCCAGCTCAGGAGCTCATTTGGGAAGACAGACAGGTGGTCGGGACCAACATAGAAAACAAGGGCTTGGGGATTGCGCAAAGCTTCATGCAGGATTCACTCTCTGAGTTCAGCCTCGACTTTTTTATTTAATGTTGTATTTATTTTTGAGAGAGACAGACAGAGTGTGAACGGGAGAAGGGCAGAGAGAGAGGGAGACACAATCTGAAGCAGGCTCCAGGCTCCAAGATGATAGCACAGAGCCCGACGCAGGTCTGGGACTCATGAACCATGAGATCACGACCTGAGCCCAAGGCGATGCTTAACCGACTGAGCCACCCAGGTGGCCCAGCCTTGGTCTTAAAGGATGATAGAGTCCTTCATAGTAGCTAATGGCAAGAGAAGACATTTTTGAAAGAAAGGAAGCCTCTGAGTGACTAATCACATGGCTGCATGGAAAAGGGGGATGTGATATTGCGGTAGTGATTTATTGGGTGTGGTTGGTATATGCGCTGTGGGGACAGGCAGAAGTAGAAGTTGAAGTATGTGAACAGATTGGCTGGGGTCAATCATGGAACACCTTGAATGCTAGACTAAGGAGGCATGTGTTATGTCACGGGCGCTGGGAAGGCTTGGACCCTTGTTCTTGCCGACTAACCTGCCTTCTTTGCACTTTTTTTTTCTCTGCCACAGATTGAGCCTTCGCTCTACTTTTTAAGGTTAATTATTTTGAGAAAGAGAGAGAGAGAGAGAGAGAATGAACAGGGGAGGGGCAGAGAGAGAGAGAGGGAGAGGGAGGACCCCAAGCAGGCTCCACGCTGTCAGCACAGAGCCCCACGCGGGGCTTGACCTCACGAGATCATGACTTGAACTGAAATCCAGGGTCAGATGCATAAGCAGCTGAGCCACCCTGGTGCCCGAAGCCTTCCCTCCCTTTAAAATTCACCCTTATCTTCCTTGATCTATAGCAGACATTGAAGAAGGCCAAAAGACATTTTTGGTTGTTGCATTTGGAAGGGGGTATACTGGCATCCGGGGGACAGAGCCAAGGCATGCTGCTAAACATCCCAGGATGCATTGGACAGTCCCCACCACAAAAAATTATCCAGTGTAAAATGTCAATAGTGTCAAAGTCGAGGAACCCTGATCTATAGGAATTCACGCTCTGAATTTTGGTTCTATCTTGTCTCATGTAGTTGTTTAACAGGGGACTAGGGGCCATCCCTCTGAGTCCTCAGTTCAGACAACTGTCCCTGAGACCTTGAATAGAACATGCACTGAGGGCTCATAGACCAGGAGCGATAGAGCAACTGTTTCTGTGTCAGTGTGTCCTCTGAGGGTGGAAGACCTTCATATATGACTCATCATTAGCCCTCTAGAGGTCCTGGATGAGCAGTGACTGTATATTTGAATACTTGTTTAAGATGTTTTAACTCCAGCCATACATTTGAAGAGCAGAGAGGCTACTCTCAAGTATGTTGAGTATCTGGAGTAGCATTTTCTTTCTTTCTTTCTTTCTTTCCCTCTTTCTTTCTTTCTTTCACAGCTAGAGAGTCTCTTCTCTCCCCCTTGATGTTCTCACTCACAATAATGATAGCATGCCTTGGGGAGTCTTGGAAAGACACAAATCTCTGGTGGCCTCTACCAGATTCTTTTCAAAGCTCTGTTTGGGTAAAGAATAATGCGGGGAGACGTGGTAGTCTGGTAGCTACAGGGGTCAAGAAGTGGCCCTGAAAGTCACTGAGGAAACTCCAGTGTGGACACGTGCATCTGGGGAGGGGCTTCAGAGGGAGTGAGCTCCCCGTTGGCTGGGTTATGGCCGTCTCATAGGATGCAGGTTTGCAAAGACTGTGACTTTGTCCTCCCGTAACTTGGAAATTCACTGAAACAGCCCCAAGAGAAAATTGTGGAAGTCTTTCCTTCCGATCCAACATGGACCCCAGGTGGGGGAGGGGAACAGTCATCAGCACGCAAGCGACAGAGAGACACAATCCTGCTGAGCAAAGAAGCATCTGGATTCTCAGTTGGTTTGGAATTGTCCTGCTTGATCGGGTAAAGAGTTAGGTGATGGAAAAGGGGAGAGCTCACGGGCATCAGAGGCAGGGCGACATAAGAGGGGTAGAACACTGAGTAAAGCCCACTGTGAGCAGTTCCCTCCCAGAGAAGTTTCTGGATGGAGAGGTAAGCATTGTCTGTCTTTTTTTTTTTTTACTTTTATTTTTAAGTTTATTTATTCAGTTTTTATTTATTTATTTTTTTAATTTTTTTTTCAACGTTTATTTATTTTTGGGACAGAGAGAGACAGAGCATGAAGGGGGGAGGGGCAGAAAGAAAGGGAGACACAGAATCGGAAACAGGCTCCAGGCTCTGAGCCATCAGCCCAGAGCCTGACTCGGGGCTCGAACTCCTGGACCGCGAGATGGTGACCTGGCTGAAGTCGGACGCTTAACTGACTGCGCCACCCAGGTGCCCCTATTTATTCAGCTTTGAGAGAGACTGAGAGAGAGAGAGAGGGAGAGAGAATGTCAAAGGGGCAGAGAGAAGGAGACAAAGAATCTCAAGCAGATTCCACGCCACCGGTGCAGAGCCCTATGTGGGGCTCCAACTCACAAACTGTGAGATCATGACCTGAGCCCAAGTTAAGAGTGCAACGCTTAACCAACTGAGACACCCAGGTGCCCCAAACATTGTCTGTCTTAAAAGAGTCTCTTTGGGGGCCGCGGAGACAATGGGTGTTCGTTACATAATGAAAGGCTGTCAGAAACTTACTATGCTGTAGTTGACATCACGGGTTTTTCGTAGGAATTAGAGTAATGGGGAGCATTTCCCCAGGCAAAGCTCTGGGTGGTCTTGTCCTGAGCAGAGAGAAAAGCAGATAGCAGGAGGCTTTCCAGATTCCTTTTCCGAGCATCAGTCTTCAAAGGAAAATGATCCACCTGGGAGAACAAGATGTTTCCAACAGACAGAGGAGAGACAGAAGCCTGAGGTCAGGCGAGCCCAGAATGGAGGCAGACTTGCCTCATAACAGCTGTGCTGCTGAGCCGGCTTCCACTTTGGGCCAGAAAGATATTTTTTTTGGTATGTTAATTCTTTTGTATTTCTTCCACATGCAACCTATCAGCGCAACAAGAGGAAAAAAAAAATCATTGTGTCTAAAACGCGAACCTCTTGCAGTTTGAAGCCCTGAATCACGTACGATTGTTAGCTTTTAAAACTTGTTTTCATTTTCTTTTTTTTGAAATTTTTTTCCTTAACATTTATTTATTATTGAGAGACAGAGAGATACAGAGCGTGAGCAGGGGAGGGGTAGAGAGAGGGGGAGACACAGAATCCGAAGCAGGCTCCAGGCTCTGAGCTGTCGGCACAGAGCCCGACACGGGGCTCGAACTCACGGACTGCGAGATCATGACCTGAGCCGAGGTCGGTCGCTTAACCGACTGAGCCACCCAGGTGCCCCAAAACTTGTTTTCATTTTCAAAAGTATTGTTGGTCTGATATCAGAGGAGAGATGTTAACTTTGTGAACTGTTTGATCCGGAGAAAGGTTTCAAAATCTCTTTGGGCTTTTCAAATATGGAGCCACGAACCACCCCCAATAAGACAATTGTGATCATCTTTGTACTGCATCAAATGGTCTGTCAGTCCCTCTACCTTGATGAGTTCCTACATTCACTTTTGAAATATAGAGTATTAATGGCCTTTTCCTAGGGTTCAGGACCAGTAATATGGAAGGAGTGCAACGTGCTAGTGCTGGTGTAGGGCGACAGTCTCACTCACCAGTCGTGAGTTCTACTCACCAGTCATGGAACACTGGTTATGTCGGGCACCACGATGCATAGCTGGTAACTACCGCGGACCGACTTTCCCAACTCCTTTCACAACCTCTCCTGCGGAGACACGTGGGGATAGGAAGAGAGGGTAACGATTACATTGACAATAGAACAGGATTCTTTATTTTTTTATTTAAAAAAAATTTTTTTTAACGTTTATTTATTTTTGAGACAGAGAGAGACAGAGCATGAAGGGGGGAGCGGCAGAGAGAGAAGGAGACACAGAATCGGAAGCAGGCTCCAGGCTCTGAGCCATCAGCCCAGAGCCTGACGCCGGGCTCGAACTCACGGACCGCGAGATCGTGACCTGAGCTGAAGTCGGACGCTTAACCGACTGCGCCACCCAGGCGCCCCAGAACAGGATTCTTTAATAGTTTTTGTTCTCATTTATGGATATTCCCAACATACAGGTCAATATAAAATTCCCTTTGTTTACTTTATTTGTTTTAAGTTTATGTATTTACTTTGAGAGAGGTAGAGAGAGGACGAGTCGGGGAAGGGCAGAGAGAAAGGGAGGGAGAGAGAGAGAGAGAGAGAGAGAGAGAGAGAGAGAGAATCCCAAGCAAGCTCCATGCTGTGAACACAGACCTGGACACGCAGCTCAAATTCACAAAACCGTGCAATCACGACCTGAGCTGAAACCAAGAGTGACATGCTTAATGGACTGAGTCACCCAGGGCCCCCCACATCCCTTCAATTTAAAAGAAGCCTGAAGGAGAGTGGGTTGGTGACTGGCTTAAGGTCCTGTCCTTGGGCAGAGAGAACATTCAAATCCTTAACTCCAACATCAATCTCGTGCCCCATGTCTAGACTTCTCGGACTCACTGCTAGTCTTTACCTGACTCTGCGACTCAATCTTGGAGGAGACGGCCCTGAGATTTTCTTGGCTGCTGGCTTCGAACGTTGACCGTCACTCATATCCTGAGACTTTTACGCCCACGAGACCCTGGTTGTCGTGGTGGGAGGCCACGTTGGTGCTGGTGACGTAGGGCATGTCGGTGAATGTGACGAATAAGGTGGAAAAAAAAAAAGACTTCCAATAGGATTATTGGCAGGGTTGAATTGAGGTAAAATGCTCAGCACGATGTCTGACAGGTAGCATATTCCACAATCGGTACCTATTATTATTTATGAACACAGGTCCGGAGCTCTAGATATTTAAGAATCAAGACATTCTTCTGCGTGTAATTATTTTAAGCGACTCGGGGAAAGAAGGCTGCTCAAGACAAACCGTGAAAGGTAATGATGCTAGTTGAGGGCAGACATTGGGAAAGAGAAAATATAAGCAGCCGGAGACCTTCTCAAGGCTTGAGGTGATAATCACAGTTCACCTTGAGGAGGATGGTGTCTCTGGCTGTAGATTGACATCCAGTCCAAGTGTCACTCAGCGTGTCATTTAGCTCTTCAGGAGGAGTTTACTCTTGGAGGAAAATGAGGGCGACAAGCAGAGGTGGCTGGTCTTGTGAAGGCTCTAGAAATGATGGGTCTCCAGCTCACACCAAGTGTCAAAATGACAGCAGAGTGTGCCCAGCTCTTGGTCCCCTGGCCAGGTGACTTATGGAATGATGCCACCAGACGGTTACAGAGAGAGAGAAAGCGGGGGCGGGGGGGGAGGTCATCTTCTAAAAAAGATGGTGGCATCTTGTTCAACAAATGCCCTTTGTGGGAATCAGCTGGCTGTAAACAGTTCCTCAGCAGTGTCCTTCGTGAGAGACACTGGGACGTTTTCAACCAACCTGGCTTTAATTCGGGGAGTAGGGGGCTACGCTGATCCACGTTTTTAAGAACATCTTCTTCAAGATCAGTGAAAGATGCTAATTCTGGGTTCCGATCCAGACCGTCAACGAATTACAACGTGTCTTGTTTCTTCTAATTACTTGGATGGTAACTTTCCCTTCCCCCCACACCTATCCACACTGAACTGCCTCAGGATGGTGTGGGTTAGGTAGTAAAGTTCGAGAAGTGTTTCTAGTGAGCATTGATCGTGGGTAGTGACTACTGCTATGTTATTCGTAAGTGACTACGTTCTTAATTCCATACAGGGTTCTCTTTGTCTACTACTTGTAGGGTCCTCTAATGGGCGCAAAATGGACTACGCCAGGGGTGCTGTCCATATTCTGGGAATCCACAGTCTAGGAAAAGAAGGATGAAACAATGCACTGCGTTGTTTTCAATGCGATGCAGAACGGGCTAAAGAATTCAAGAAAGGTAAGTGCAAAGTGCTGAGGGAGTGGAGAGGAAAAAAGAAGTCCCTGAACAGGCTTCCCTGACCCAACCCGTTGCAGTGAACCTTGCTGGTCCCGAAATCTTCAGGCACCATGTACTAGACACAGCTCTCGGCATTTGGGAATCATCAGAAAACAAAATAGGCAAAGATTTTCTGCTCTCCTGGTGCTTAAATTCCTGGGGGAGGTGGGGGTGGGGTGGGGACAGACAATGACCAACACTCGTACTAAATTATTTCTCAACTTGCTTAAGTCTTGCCGGGAAGAAAAGAAAAGAAAGAAAAAAGAAAAGAAAAGAAAAGGAAAGGAAAGGAAAGAAAAGAAAAGAAAAGAAAAGAAAAGAAAAGAAAAGACAAGTTTCCTCCCAAAGTAACTCCACATGGCCTGGAATCATGTGCCTGCCTGCCAAGCAAGGATTATTCTGCCCTTGCCACACTCTTTGCTATATTAGGGCCAGAAATGAAAACTATTCATGGAATAAACTGATAGGTGATTAAAGGATTTTATTTGAAGTTATGGCTATATGGATGGATGGTAAGGCTGTACCATTTGTGTATTGCGAATGCAGAAACCATTAATTGGCCGGGATCCTCACAGATACACGCATATATGAACGTATGTATAATCACGATGCCTCTGCCTGTAGATTCAGGAAAACGAGACACTAAGTGTGTTAACAAGGTGTATAGAGGAATACGAATAAGGGTGTAGATCCTGACTTTCTCCAATCACGAAAGCTGGTTTGGCAATTTTTATGAAATCGACCAGCGGGTTCGGTCTAACACCTGTTCAATGCAGTCAAAAATGTCAAAAATTCTGTGACTGCATCGACAGGTGTGAAGCTGACCGACCGGTCAATTCCATCAAAGCAGTGGAACCATTTGTGCTTGTAGATACATTTCAGACCCAATATAGAAAAAGAGAATTTTGGGACTTAGTGAGTAATCTCCTTGAGGGCCATTTTGACTCAGAGGATGGGTAGTAAGTCAGCATCTTGCAAAATCATTCCACGCCAGTGGGGAATTTAAGCTTCCGCATTACCTGAAGAGCAGCCCATAACCTTTGCTGGAAATAAGTGAACGTTGTTGACGGTACCTGCCCCGATCTTCTTGCACAGTCGACCACTATGATTTCATCTGCACTTTCCTTTGAAAGCCTGGCTATTCAGGGCGCCCGTTTCAATGCTCTTATTTTCCTGAGAAGGAATTCTTATGAGGGTGCTACGGAGGAGTACGAGCGGAATAAATCTACATTTTTGTTATCATGGCCTATCAGTCTCATGGCGTAAGTAGAAAAATGTCCACTTTCAATATCTGTAACTCAGCGGTTTTTCTCACAAGGGTGATTTCTTCACGACAGGAAGGAGGCTCTGAGAGTAAACGCGTGGGACTCAAAAGGAGCTAAATATGTTTAAGTTTGTCCAATTGCATACATTTTCTCTGAAGACGGACGAATATAGAGGACAACCCCCGCCCCCCTCTTCCAATTCAGTGTTAGTGCTTGTTTGTGGTTGTTGTTGTTGTTTTTGGCCAATGGGGACAAGTATGAATTTTAAGAAACAACCACCATGGCCCAGAGAACCCTCCTTTGGACCCCTGTGTTCAGGGACAGGTTCATCTGCATAAAGTATACCACATTAGAGACCAAAAGGACTGGCCAGCCTCTCCCACGGTCTGAAGTGAACGCTTGCCTTTGTGCAGCCCACTCCTCTCTGAACTTGAAATCCAATTGGCCAACAATTAAAGCCAATTAGCACGTGAGGAAAATAAACCGAAGGCTCTCCCCCTGGTGTTTTCCATGGCGGATAGAAAGCTAGTTAGCTCAAGGCATTAGCATAGCTGTGTATCGGGCCGGCGTATGACGGAGACTAGTTGGCTTAAAGTATTAGGAGACCAGTGTAGCGGCTGGCGCGGCAGGACCGTGTTATTCTGAGCTAACAGCTGCCAAACATTCTTGACAGGAGATGAGGCAGATGTCCAAGGACAATCAAAGGGAGAAGAAAGTTTAAGCCAACGTTTGCCTATCTCATATTCTCTGCTTGATCCTCAGCCTCGACAGTGCACAGCTGTTACATTTCAAGGTCCAGAGGCTGCCCCCCGCCTCCCCCACACCCCCTTGCTTATTCTCCGAGAGCGACGCTCAGCGTTCCTGGCCGGCCCCCCTTACGGGTCCCCTCACTGGGAAGGCTGGCCCTTCCCGGTGCCTTTACAGTGTTCTCAACACTCCGAATGTTTGGGGCAAAACTCCATAGGGTGTGATAATCACAGGATTCGGGACCGAAAAATCTCTACAGGTCAACCCTAAACAGGCCAGCCGATCGGGAGACAAGATATGCTCTGGCCAAAGCAGTGTGTTCGTGGAGGTAAGAAATCAAGTACACAGTGAAGACAAGAGGGGCAATCCACGTGAAATCTGAACGTTGTGGGGTTCCTCGGAGAGCTGTCGACATTCCCTCGCGTTGTTTAAATAAATATAAGGAATGCGGGAGTAACGATTGGAGTACAAAGGCCCGTTATGGATAAACAGATAATATGCAAGGGGACTGAGGTCCCTAGCACATTGGCATGTTGTGTGTGTCTTGCGGGGGGAAGCGAGGGGGCTTCATGTCTCGTCATCGCTAAGACTCTTCAAGGCCCCCCCGCCCCCCCGCAACCCTACGCTTACCCGCTAAAACCCTTTATTGTCCTACTTTACACAGCACATAGAGAAAACGGACAATCCTTTCACGTTGCTAACCAGCCTCGGAAGTGAATTAAACGGTAGAATCTTCTCGAAGGAGGAGCCTGGGTGATTGCCCAAACTGTTATACGTGCCGTCCCTCCGCTGATGAAGAGCAACACAAATGTTTATGTTAAAGAAAAAAAAAGAAAAGAAAAGAAAAGAAAGGAAATTCAAGATTTTCCCTCGGAAGACCTTCCCGGGAAAACTTAAGCACTGCTTGGTATTTTGTGTGGACCCTCACCTCTGATAAGCGATATGCACTCGTCCTACCGAATTCTAATGATTTGATGAAAACATCAACCCTAGCGCCAGTCCGTGCCCAGGAGCCTCTGGAAAGATGTGCTATGCTCTCTTACGGGCCTTGGTACGTCTGGAGCCAGGATATAGTATGCGCTCAGTGTGTTTATCGATCAAATAAATGAAAACATGAACGAAGGCAATGAGTACTTAACTGCATGCCAAACCCATTGAAAATACATACGAAAAAAAGAGAGAGGGAGAGAGCCAAACCATAAGAGGCTCTTAAAAACTGAGAATCAACTGAGCGTTGATGGGGGGGGGGGTGGGAGGGAGGGGAAAGTGGGTGATGGGCATTGAGGAGGGCACCTGTTGGGATGAGCACTGGGTGTTGCATGGAAACCAATTTGACAATGAATTTCATATTAAAAAAAAAAAAAGAAAAAGAAAATACATACGAGTAATGAACACTCCCGTGGGTTTCATGGAGAAATCGCCGAAAGCCATATTTCCAGCAGATTACCTGCAAAGAACTCAATATGAAATAGTTTCTTTTAAAAACACTAACTGGTCTGGAGTTCTTGTATTTCAACAAAAAAATATCTATTTAAAAAAAAGAAAAAACTATTGGAATTAGAAAGGGGTTTTAAAACTTACATCTATTTCTACCCCGGCAACTAATTACAGGGATAACGTTCACACATACTAGCATTGCAGGTGCAAATATTTAATTGTATGTGCAAGCCAGGTGGTGAAATGCCTCCTTTACTACGTGTTCAATTGTGTCTGCTCTCGCTGCCCCTTCAATTAGCTGTGGGTGCAAAAAACAGAGACCTAGCCGAGGCCCTATTAAAACGAGGCCTATATATTCGCCAGCCTTTTATCTGTGAGGGGGAAGGGGTTGTGCATTTTGCATTTTATTTTAGTTGCTCCTAGCTGGGGCCCGGGGGAGTCACTTGGGCAAGCTAGTTAGCCAAGAGCAGCTGAACTTTGCCTGATAAGAATTGCACACAGTTGCAGAGCTAACCGTCTGCTCCCCTCCATGAGTTGGGGCATTAAACCGGGATCTTTATTTAGAGCTACGTGGCTTGCTTAATTCCGAAGGTACTTGAAAAATCAGGTGGAGTTTTTCCCTGCGAGATCGGAACAGGAAGGTTGGATCGAAACATGTGAAACAGGTGGGCCCTCCTTAACTGAAAGTCTTACTTAACTTTAGCTGAGTCCTATGTCCCTTCGAGAGCGGAGGAGTCCGTTTGAAGGACAGGGACACATTGTGAGGTCTTGATCTTTTCTTTCGAACGTAACCAATTCAACAAGCTATTTGGGGAGCTAAAACCCAATTATACGTCATCTTGTCTGAGAATGTACGCGGTTAAAATTTGACCGAGGCCGAGATTAGAAGATAATCAACCTAGTGGGGAGTCCTGTACGTTTGGGCACGGATCGGAATGATCTTCATAATGGCAGGAATTTGGACTCAGTGGCTCCGAGTTCCAGTTTTCCTCCCCTAGCTGTGTGACTGCAGACACGGTATTTCACATCTCTGATCCTCAGTTTCCTCTCCTGTCAGATGGGGCCACTCATGTCTACCTCACTGGGCTACATGAGAGCCAAAGCAGATGTACTTGAAGTACCCCTGGGCGGTTCTCGAAAGCCGTGATGGGGCTCTGTTGAGGGGACCTACTTTGCCTCTCCCAGAGGAAAAGAATGTTGAGGAAATTTCTATTCGCCTACAGGCCGGGGAGCCCAGGCGAGGGAACCACTAGACATCCTGGACATATATCCAATTTTTACCCTTCAAAAGTTGATGACCACGTTCACGTCTGCAGTGATGCATTATTGGATTTTTAGCGGGAGCAATAAATCACAGCCTTCTGAATCTTAATGTTTCCGTTTTTCGGGAACTTAAATATGTTTCAATAATCTGGCATCATTCTATTTTAAAAGTTTTCCTTTGTCCTCTTGGGCTGCTCATATTTTTAGGGGACTATCGATTTAGACACAGGGGATCTGAATTTTTGTTTCTAATTCTTATGTTCCTGCCTAGTTTTGAATCTTATCATTTATTCACAGTTCGTGACTTTTTATGGTGCTCCTAGGGTGCCATGTATTAAAGGTGATTTGAAGTTGTGTCTTCGAGTCCAGGGTCCCCAGTCATCTTCTCTCTCTCTCTCTCTCTCTCTTTCTCTCTCTCTCTCTCTCTCTTACACACACACACACACACACACACACACACACACATACACACACACACACACACCCCAAGGCTTTCCTGGGATTTTCAATACTTCCTTGTGATATCTTAGATGCACGAATGTGGAAACTGCTGGAGAGAAAATGCTTGGCCTGGGCACAGAGATTGTGGGGATGCTGACACTAGGTGGCCAAAAGAACACTTCATCATTAGGGGCGCCTGGGTGGCGCAGTCGGTTAAGCGTCCGACTTCAGCCAGGTCATGATCTCGCGGTCCGTGAGTTCGAGCCCCGCGTCAGGCTCTGGGCTGATGGCTCAGAGCCTGGAGCCTGTTTCCGATTCTGTGTCTCCCTCTCTCTCTGCCCCTCCCCCGTTCATGCTCTGTCTCTCTCTGTCCCAAAAATAAATAAACGTTGAAAAAAAAAATTAAAAAAAAAAAAAAAGAACACTTCATCATTAATCATGATGCCCTCCACTCACTTCGAACACTCACCACTCACCAAAGAACACCTGAGTTTCGTCAATGGCTCCCACCCATGGTCCCAGTTGCTTTTCTTTGGAGTTTGAGAACCAGTTCCTCCTGGGTGCTCAGAGGTGACAAGAGGTAAGCCCACTTAGGAAAACTCTGGGAGCTTGTAATAAGGCTCACAGGGATGGGAACAGGTAATTGGCTTCAACGAGACTCTTTTTCGATGGTAATTATGTGTAACTGCCAGAACTTCCTCCTGATAAAGACAGACGCTGGAAAACCGTTTGGCCCTTTTTTCCTTAAGTTTGTTTATTTATTTATTTTTGAGAGGGAGGGAGACAGAGGCAGGGAGAAAGGGAGATCAGCCGAGGGCAGAGCCTGACGGGGAGCCTGAACTCACGAACCCGTGAGATCATGACTAAGCAGAAATCAACATTCAGGTACTTAACCAACTGAGCCACCCAGGCACCCCAACCTTTTGTCACTTCGAATGCAAAAGCATCGTATAATAAGTGACGATGACAGTAATGTTAACCATTTATTATGGGGTCACCACAGGCTAGGCACCACATGAATTGCTTTGCATATGTTACATATGTTCATTTACGTGGTAATTAAGACTCATCTTCTTGAAAAACTTAAATTAAATTGGGCCCAAACCTCCATTTTACTTACGGTGGAAAGTCTGGTGTCTCGCCCCCAATATCTCAGAGACTCCTCTGATTATGTTCTTTTTTATTTTTTAAATTTATTTTTGAGAGAGAGAAAGAGAGAGAGGCCAAGCTGGGGAGGGGCAGAGAGAGAGAGAGAGAGAGAGAGAGAGCGAGAAAGAATCCCAAGCAAGCTCCAAGCTGTCAGCGAAAAGCGTGACACGGGACTCGAACTCACAAACTGCGAGATCGTGACCTGAGCCGAAACCAAGAGTCAGACGTCTAACCGACAGAGCCACCCAGGCACGCCTCCTCTGAGTATTTCTAGTCACTTCTGCCCTGGTTTGTTTTTGACTTCTCTTGAGTGTTCACCCGATAGCATCTCACCTCCTCTGGCTCCTCCCTCTGCACCCCAGGGACACAGGCAAGAACCATCTCTTTGCAATGACTTCTCCAAAGAAACAAAACAAAACAAAACAAAATACAGGGTGGTAAGCAGCTGTGCGCACAGCAAACTTTAATAAGTTGGAAGAAAGGGGTTACTTTACAGCAAAACAGACCACTGGAAGCTTAATGTTGGGCATTCTTACCTACAAGGGTCTCTGGCCACCCCCGCTGCCTAATTTCTCCCCCCACGTCTCACCTTTGAGGCAGAGCAGTTCTCCTGTCCAGATGACGCAAGGTGTGATGGTAAATGTCCTTTCTGGCTTCAAATACGCTCAGAGTAGGAATGAGTATAAGGTGGAATCTGAAGGACTCACTTGCGAAGTTGGAGGCTATGGAAGGAGAAGACGTGGCATAAACAAGCAGAAATGTCCTTTATTGGCTAGGCTAAGCCTAATACAGGGAAAACCAAACCAGCCTGTGTCTCTCTAGAGATGTGCCATAGAGCATGGTGCTTACAGTGGACGGTCCTGTACCGTATACTTAAAACTCTGTCCAGAGGGCAGATCTCAGGTTATGTGTTCTTAGTATAATCAAAACAAAACAAAACACAACCCTGATTTTCTCCAGTCAGTGCAACCAAAAGGAAACAGCGGCATAATTGCGTTAAGAACAAAGCCAAAACAACCTGTTTGTTGCTGGACTCATCGAAAGAGTTCAAAGCCAATCTTCTGACTATTCCCCAGTGTAGTGTAGTCACGTGTTGTTACTATTACTGTTTGATCAAAACAGTCATAGACAAGTGAGTATCGGAGCCATAACCTTTTCTTCATAGGCGATCCATTCGGTTCCGTGTATGTAAGGAAATGATTCCAAACCCTATTTCTTGTTACACAACATTTTCCCTTTTCCTGTATCGATTCTTCCCAATGCACCAATAGCCAAACACAGTGTGCTTGGCAGAGGGACAGGCCGTTATGGCACAGTTAGCAGAGGAGAGACAGAGACAGAGAGACGGAGAGAAGCTGAAACCTGTTTTAAATAGCCTGATCACTTTGTCATCCAAAATCCGGATTGGAAACATGGACTGGGAAACCAGAATAATGGTGGGTGGAAACAAGCTCCTCCTTGCTCAACGAAACATTGGGAGCATTAACCCTGGTATTTATTGCTTATTTTAACGACGGTGCCGAGCAAGCACTTTCTCAGCCTACCTTGCAAAAATATATAATTCATATGCCTAATATTTCGCCCCAGTTCCCCTTGCATATTTTACAGTTTGAGACTGTTTGTGTGTTTGCTATATATCAGCTGACACCTTTGTAAAATCTTTATATCGAATGCCTTTGGCAACTATGTGCCAAATAATAGCATTACCATTTGTAATTTTTGTAGTGCTGATTTTCTTGTAAGCTTTGCTCTATGCATTATAAGAAGGAAGGATTTTAAAAACCTAATCGATACTTCTTCCTAAATGACCTTCTTTGGTGTTGTGAGAAGCCGTAACTACTCCACCTTGACTTTCCTGTTGTCTTCCATTAGAGACTTGAATCAATTAAATAATTTTTTTTTTTTTTTTGGAGATGCCGTTACCAACAATACAATCCTTCACCAGGGTTCTCTTGTAATTGACGTTTGGAGGTTTTAGACACTGGGTGCTGCTCTCCATAGTGTCCAAAAATCATGATTTATTTTTATTTCAGAGCCTTCCTGCTTCCCTAGAAAAGAATTTGAGGTTGTTTATACCAAAGACAATTAAATGATGAATTAGATGGAATTACACAGAAAGCGAGACCCAAAGCTCACTAACGTTATTCCTAAAATGTAGGTAGATGTAATTCTATAAATCATCTAGAACACAAACTCCACAAAAGCAGGGACTTTGGTCACCACCAAATGTGGAGTTAAGTGTCTAGACATCAGTATGTGCCCCTATATATTTATTTGTTGAATCAACATGAAATTCAGTTTGGGTTTTCCCAGAAGCTGATGCATGAAGGGGAATGTGATGGAATGTATGTGTCATTGTAGAGACGTGTATATTTATTTATCTATTTGTTTGGCTTTTTGTTTATATTTTAGAGAGAGAGAGCATGAGTGGGGAGAGTGGCACAGGTGGGAGAGAGAGAGAGAGAGAGAGAGAGAGAGAGAGAGAGAGAGAGAATCCCAAGTAGGTTCCACGCTCAGTATAGACCCTTATGCAGGGCTTGATCTCACAACCCTGGGATTATGACCTGAGCCTAAATCAAGAGTCAGACACTCAATTGACTGAGCCACCCGGAGGCCCCTGAGGATTGTACATTTATTTTTTTTTATTTTTTTATTTTTTTTTTTTAAATTTTTTTTTTTCAACGTTTATTTATTTTTGGGACAGAGAGAGACAAAGCATGAACGGGGGAGGGGCAGAGAGAGAGGGAGACACAGAATCGGAAACAGGCTCCAGGCTCTGAGCCATCAGCCCAGAGCCTGACGCGGGGCTCGAACTTACGGACCGCGAGATCGTGACCTGGCTGAAGTCGGACGCTCAACCGACTGCGCCACCCAGGCGCCCCTGAGGATTGTACATTTAAAGGAACTCAGAGCTCTGCTGGTAGTTAAAGACCTCATTTTGCAGATGAGAAAACAGGGAGCTGAAAAGGGAATGCAGAAGAGAATTCTAGAATTCATACCTTCTGGTCCCTGGTCAGGGAGTGTTCTCCTGCGTCAGTACTGGAGCATCTAACCACCTTCATTCTATGGAGAACAAGCTACTGATTTGGGTTCTCTGAGTGGGCCCCAGAGTATGTTGGTGTGTCCATGAAGGAAAAATCCTTCTGTCTCAATTTATCTATTTCTGCACCCTCTGCCAGAAGTGACTCCATTACATGGTTGTAATGGGGTACAGGACATCTTGCGATGGTCTTTCCCCATGTCCAGGGGCCCAAGAACAAACACGGTGAAGCGATCTGCTATACAGAGAGATCAAGTTTGAAGAATATTCAAATGCCACCATTTTGAAATATGTGTGACCATTTTGTGGGCAAAATTCAATCCCCTTCTTCTAAAAAAAAGGAATGTAATTTATGACCTGATATATCAAGAAGTTCTGTATCTAAATGTTATGAAAAATATAAACAAATTACATTCAATATTAATTATTATATTATTCAACTGTGGGGGGTACATACACGTGTGCATAGTATCTATTTTGTCTTCTTCAGAGAACCCTCTCTTTCCCTTTGGGAAATCAACTCTCTCCACTCTCAGGCTATGTGGTTATGGTAGGACAGCCCCTCTCCTACCTCATTCAATATGCATACACTACAATTCCGGGCTATAACCCAAATCAGGCCAATGAGACACAAGGCCCTCATCAATTCAGTTCAATTCAATCTCTCCTACACGTTGAGTGTCTCTTACTATGGTCCTTTAAATCTTTATTTACAACAGTGATCTTTAGAATGGTAATTCAGAGGCATCGTGGAAAAGTTTATATATATATATTTTTTAACATTTATTTATTATCGAGAGACAGAGAGACAGAGCATGAGCAGGGGAGGGGCAGAGAGAGAGGGAGACACAGAATCTGAAGCAGGCTCCAGCTGTCAGCACAGACCCCGAGGCAGGGCTTGAACTCACAAACCACGAGATCATGACCTGAGCCGAAGCGGGACGCTCAACCAACTGAGCCACCTGGAAAAGTTGAAATGATAGAAGAAAACTCAGTTATGATCAGGAGCAATCCATAATAATCTACAAAAACATGCCTATACACTTAAGAAAAGTTTTCGATAATAAGTTGAAACAAAAAGGCTTTCCCGTGTAATTAAAAAATTAAACTGACCGGAATTTCAGTCCCTGAGGAGAGCAATTCATTTGAGTTTGATTGTAGACATTTTGGAAGGATTTTACCTTCTGGAAACAAAAATTTGCTTAACGCAAGTTATTCCACGAACGAAGTTACAGAATGTGGTTTTAAAAACAAACCGCCCCGAAGTGGCAAATTTACATGTAGGTCAAGGAAGTAAGCCTTTCTCAGCTTTAAAATTCCATAGCGCTAATTCACCAGTTAATTAATTAAGCAAACAAACGATTTTTAAATATTTTTTCCTAGACAGTTATTCTAATTGTTTATGTTGGCTATACTCTTTTTCCGGTTACGGCATTTTCTAGTGTGCTACACAGAAACATAACCACTGCCATAGAGTAGATTGCGCGATCTAATAATTTTGAATTAAACTCGATTAACGCATCCAGTTTGGGCTTCCCATTCAGAACTTCCCAGCGTGAATGTGCACGGCAGTTTTGCAATACTTGGTGCTACATGCAAAGTTTTCTAAATGTATTTGGTTTTAATATGTATATATGCATATATTTGAAGCACATCTCTCAAGGCTGGTCTTCTAAGAAATGTATTTTAGAAAACCGTTCTAAAAATTAGTAGTTTTGAACCCTTCCCACCATCTTACCGCCTATTAGCCTTGTACCTTCTACGTATTTGTTGTGCGTTATACAGTAAAGCAATTATTTGCACTACGGGTCCTCTCCCCGCCAAAAAAAAAAAAAAAAAAAAAAAAAAAAAAACCCATAAAAAAAAAAAAACATGAATTAATTTACTTTTGAGTGACTCACGCTACCCTAATAAGAGTTCTGCAAACCCAGGGCTAAGTCTAAAGCGTAGGGAAATGTGATGTCCTTCCTTTCCGAACATTGCCATTAGATTTTCTGCTCAACCGCCCTCTGGTAAAAGGGGAAAGTGGCCAACAATAGGAGAAGGAAAATAACGAAGAATACGCTGTATTCAACACAGAAGCCTCAGAGAAACCTGTGGAGTTACATATACCAGTAATTTTTACTTTAGAAAATGCCCAGGGGCACCCGGGTGGCTCAGTCGGTTAAACGTCCGACTTGGGCTCAGGTCATGATCCCACAGTCTGCGAGTTTGAGCCCTGCATCGGGCTCTGTGCTGACAGCTCAGAGCCTGGAGCCTGCTTCGGATTCTGTGTCTCCCTCTCTCTCTGCCCCTCCCCTGCTCGTGCTCTGTCTCTCTCTGTCTCTCTCAAAAATAAATACACATAAAAAAAAAAAAAGAAAGAAAATGCCCAATGGCCCATGAGAAAAATTTCCTGACATGGCCAATATATTTGTATTAACTGACAAAATGCCTGTTTAGATCTCTGCTTTCAGATGGCAATTGCATGAGAACTCATATGAGTGGGGCTTGGGGCGGGGGCGGGGGTGCATGTTATATTATGCATTATAATGTGATCATTTCAGTATTCAAACTCCAGATTAGGAATTTGACATTTTAAAAATTCCACCGAAATTGGACTACAAAATATAATAGGTTTAGGCACCTGCTCTAATAAGATTGCATAAAAATATCCCAACAGCCTTACCATAAACATATTTTACAATATCAGAGTCAAATTTTATTACATCATTATGAGAATGTTCCATTGGGCCACATGATTGGCTATTGAAACAGAGCGGGATGCTGATATTGTGGCACAAACATGCCATCACACTTCCCTAATAAAAGTTTTATTGTATCCCCACGCACATTAAAAACAACACTAACTGCATTAATACATTGTAATTTACTTTTTTGTTATAGAACAAATAACAAACTGGGTGCTAATGAGATCATATTTTCCATTATCCCAAAGCAATCTGCTAGTCTATCCAGCCTTCTGAGGTTTTGCCTAAAAAATGAAGTCCCCTCGTATTATATAACTATGTGCACTAGTCTAGAATGCTTTTATTTCTTACCCTACTGGTAGACATCACATCACGTTCTAAACATCTGTGTTTGTTTAAATGATACAGTTACAACATTTATTACTTGATTGCCATGGTATTATACTTTTCTTCGAAAGGGCAAATACAAGATACTTTTATTAAAATTGTCTTTCACCTTGATAGCTTTTTCACGTCCCAATAAACATAGGTGTATTTGCAGCTAACATACAGATACGATTGCTTATTATCACCCCTTCTCCCCTTTGCTGCCGTCTGAGCAGGTGTAAGGTTTTTAGCACAAAGTTCTGATTTGGCATGTATGAAGTACCAGAAAGCACCAATTTCTTAAAAAATTTTTTTTAAGGTTTATTTATTATTGAGAGACAGAGGGAGACAGAGCGTGAGCAGGGGAGGGGCAGAGAGAGGAGGAGACAGAATCTGAAGCAGGCTCCAGGCTCCGAGCTGTCAGCCCAGAGCCCGACGCGGGGCGTGAACCCATGAACCATGAGATCATGACCTGAGCTGAAGTCAGACATTAACCGACTGAGCCACCCAGGCGCCCCTGAGAAAGCACCAATTTCTTGTAAGACATGGATAATCGTTTCTAGAACATCTTCTGGTTGTTGTTACAATGAAGCTGTGAAATAATGAAGCTTTTTTTTTTTTTTTTTTTTTTTTTTTTTTTTTTTTACTTTTATAAATTAAATCGCTAACCAGGGGCCTTGTAACTTGCTGGGTTTTATTCAGCTTAGCCTGAAGGGACTTATCACCCAGCTTCTCACCAATGCAAACATTCTTGTACTATCAAAGTTCCCGGGAGTTTGTTTGGAACAGGGGTGATGGTGTTGGTGGTGGGCGGAAGGGGCAAAGTGCAGATTCCACGTGAGGGGGAGAGATTTCAGAAATCTGAGAAGAAAAATAGGAATACCCCCAGAGACCCTGCTTATCCAGAGATAGTAGGATGCTTCTCTATTGTAAACTTTGCACTGTGGTTATCTCGGGCCGTTTTTGTTTGTGTGGGTGTCTCTTTTGCTCTCTGACAGTGCGGGCTGCACTCTGTGCATGGTGGGGAGTCCACATTCTGGGGGATAAGATAGGGGAGAGCATTTCTACACGTATGATCTCAAAGACTGCTCTCCATAAAATCTCCTGGTGCTTCCATATGTGAGTATTACTGTCTGCTTTTTCAACATCAGGCAATTCAAGATTGTCTACACTGCACACACACACACACACACACACACGCACTGATCCCTGTTGGACACTTAGGTTTAGGGGCTCATGATGATGTTGAATAAGCGGTTCCTTAAGTTTTACTTTCCAAACAAGATGTAGATACTGCCAAAGCCTATGAGATGTAGTCATGGCAAAATTGTTCCAGATTCAAAATGCGATCATCGTTACGATGCAATCTTGACAAATACAGAAATCATGATTTTTACATGCAAACTATACTGTGGCTAGCGATGTTAGGAAATCTAGGTGTAGCTGACATAACCTCAGAATAATCATGTGTGTCCCCAAAGCTTGAATTAAAAAAATTTTTTTTTCTTAACGTTTATTCATTTTTGAGAGACAGAGAGAACAGAGCGTGAGCAGAGGAGGGGCAGAGAGAGAGAGAGAGAGAGACAGAATCTGAAGCAGGCTCCAGGCTCTGACCTGTCAGCACAGAGCCCGAAGCGGGGCTCGCACTCACTGACCGCGAGATCATGACCAGAGCCAGAGTCCGACACTCAACCGGCTGAGCCACCCAGGCGCCCCCCCCCCCAAAGCTTGAATTTTTAAGGTGAATCATAGTCCATTTGGGTAGTTCTCTGTTCTTACATTTTGGGGGACAGATGTGGGACCCCACTACTCAACCCGGAGAATCCCTATGGAACTTCTCTACCATTTATGAAATAGCACACATACACATGCACGTATAACTCATAAAGGAAGAAAATAACAGCGATGATAGTTAAGAACATTCATTGAACACCTATTGTGTGCCACGTACGATCTAGAAGGGTTCGGATTTATTAACTCGTGGATCTGCAACAAACCAACAGAAGTCCTCTGGGATAGGAACTGTGACTCCCCTTTTGCAAATGATAAAACCGAGGCACAGAGAAGTTCAGTAACTTATTTGGATGATGTCACAGAGCTGGGAAGCTGAGATTCAGACTGGAACCATCAGCCTCCCAAGCCCTTGCTTTTGCCTTCTACAAAGCACCCAGTTAACGTGCTCACTTGTGGTCCGACTTTGACATATTATGACTTTGGGGTACACGGACCAATGGGTGGTTTCAGGGAGTACAGACTCTCTCACGCCCACCAGTTACTTTGGCCCCGTGAATCTCTCCTGTCTCCCCATAATAATCTGGGAGCCTCATCTGGAGGCTGGAGAATAGTGAAATGACTACAGGCTTGACCAGACTTACGGTCTACTGAACAGAGAGAGGCGTTTTGTCAGGCTGCTAAATCAGTATTTTAGACTACTAATTCATCTCTCCATTCATCCATTCTTCTAACTTTCCTTGAGTTATACACCTCTTATTTTTACCTACCCTTTCTGCGTGATAAAGACACTAGACCATTTTGATTCTAGGCCCCACATGTGAATCGGAATCACAATCCAGTCACCTGATGTTTCTCAGACTTGAGTAAGTCCACTTTTTCATCTGTGAAAAGGATGTGTTAGTAGCTGCCTTATTTTGGGGGGTGGGGGAACAGCGAGCATTAAATGAGATAATATATACGCATCCCCATTCAGGACATAGTATTAGGTTCTAAGTCAATATTCTCCTTAAAAGGAAAACTAAACCCAAGTACTGTTGAATTAAAATCATAAATAACTAGGAGAAAATATAAACGAATATACTCTATCTTTTCCTAAGTGTAAATACAAAGCAAGGAATTCTGAAAACAGACATTTAACTAATTAACCTAAAAATTTCTGCAAGATCAAGGAAATTAAATTGAAAAAAGTTGGAATCTGTAAAGAGTCCTTAAAAATCAAGTAGATGGAAAAAGATAAATACTGATCACTCTGAAAATTAATGCAAGTAGTCAATGCAAATATGAAATGTTTTCACTGACCCTGGCAAAGAAAAATTATTTTTATTTGGAGAAGAAAATTAAAGTTTCACAGAGACTTTCTTTTTTTTAATTTTTTTAAACATTTATTTATTATTGAGAGACAGAGAGAGACAGAGCATGAGCAGGGGAGAGGCAGAGAGAGGAGGAGACACAGAATGGAAAGCAGGCTCCAGGTTCTGAGCTGTCAGCACAGAGCCTGATGTAGGGCTAGAACTCACAAACCAGGAGATCATGACTCGAGCCGAAATCGGAGGCTCAACCGACTGAGCCACCCAGGCGCCCCCACAGAGACTTTCTCGACATACGAAATTGGTAATTTTTTATCGGCCAACACACACAAAAAATAGTAGTCATATTCTTATTAGAGTGTAAATTTGCCCTCCTTTCAGAAGAGCATTTGGCAGTATTTACAGAAAGCCATGAAAATGTGCATATGCTTTTACTCAGGGATTTTTAGGGCAATTCTTAGAGAGACAAAACACAAAAGGCACTCAATGACTCGTGCATCAGGGTTACACGGCAGCATTATTCAAAATGACAACATTTTAAAATGAATTAAATGTGCCACGATAAGAGAATCATTAAATTAATTAGAGCGAAACTGTCAGAAACAAAACATATATTGTTATTTAAAGGATATTAGCTGACAGGGGAAATACCCAGGATGCAATGTTAAATTTTAAAAGTATTCTGGAGAATGAACGTTATAGAGAGTGGCGCTCTAATTTTGTAACGTTTGTAACTAGTATGTGTGCACGTGTGTGTAATGAGTCCTCACCTGTTTTAGTTATTATGCTGTTGGCCTCAATGGTTTCTATATAATTTTTTCTTCCACTGAATCGTCCCATCCACTGGGCGTTGAATGCCTCATTGCAGCTGAAGACAGAAGACAAGGAAAGTAAAGAACTCAATGCTATGGTCTGAATGTCTTAGGAGGTGGAAACTCTGGGAGGTATTTAGGTGATGAGTGTGGAGCCCTCATGAATGGGATTAGTTCTCTTCTAAAAGAGATCACATAGGGGCGCCTGGGTGGCTCAGTCGGTTAAGCGTCCGACATCGGCTCGGGTCATGATCTCGCAGTCCATGAGCTCGAGCCCCGCGTCGGGCTCTGTGCTGACAGCTCGGAGCCCGGAGCCTGCTTCGGATTCTGTGTCTCCCTCTCTCTCTGCCTCTCCCCTGCTCATGCTCTGTCTCTGTCTCAAAAACAAACAAAAAAAAAATAAACATTAAAAAGAATTAAATAAAAGAGCTCGCACAGAGCTACCTGACCCCTTCTACCATATGAAGACACAGAAAGAAGTCAGCCGTCCAGAAGGTCCTCACATCCCCATGCTGGCACCGTGATTTTCCAGCCTCCAGAACTGGAAACAATAAGGTTCTGGTGTTTCCGAAACACCCATTCTGTGCTATTTGTTATAGCCGCCCGACCGGATTATGATACTCAAAAGTCCTATCTCTTAATGAATGAATGGTGAGACCAGGATTTTACCATTTACATGTTTGACATAAAACTCACGTTAGTGACCAGCATGGCTCAAATCTCCGCCCTGATCAACTGCACTTTAGAAGGAAAGATCCCCTCAACCCAGTTGATAACAGTGGCCGTGTTGGTTTTAATTTTCCTCTTTATAAACTAACTGCGTGCCTCTTGTCTGTCTACCTATGGCAGGTAGGGATAAAAAAAAAATCCCCTTAAGAGAAAGACAGATCTATGTTCAAGTGTTCACTTTCTCATTTCATAATTCTGTGGTCTTGGGTAAGTTACTTATTTCACAAAATCGTTATGCAGATTAAACTGCATATACCTGCAAGGCACGAGGCTTTACAAGGATCTTGCAAGTAATAAGTGCTCAATAAATGGTAGGAAATAGATGTGTACGTTTTTTTGCCAAAAGTTCTTTAATGAACGCATGACTCTTCTACTCAGAAAAAGTGCAATAAATATTATCGTCAAAAATGAAGTAAACCCATGACCTGATGTCAGTCTCCAGAAGCTGTTAAAAACAGAAAAAGCAAAAAAAAAAAAAAAAAGAAGAAAAAAAGAAAAGAAGAAAGCCACCTTTGTCTGGATGCCGTATCCCAATTGTGGCCGCTAACCACAGGTGGGTATGGAAGCCGGAGGGAAACCAATTATGTGCAAATCCTTTGACTTAATGAAAAATAAAATTAAGCGGACTAATACCCAGCAGGTCCTTAAACATCACCTAATATTATAAAAGCCAGTGTTTCTTAAAGACGAAAAACGTCCCTGGAGAAACTGGCAAAAGAAGTCCTTGACCCAGGAAGAAATTTCCTATGCGTAGGACTTTTTTTTTTTTTTCTTTTTTTTTTTTTTCCACAGCCTGCCTGCAAATTACCAAGTGGTTCCTCCTGTCTGCTGAGGCAAAGCTTTACTCAGACCTCAAAACAAATGCTTTTGTCCAGTGACTGTCCGTACTTAAACTCAGGTCCTGATTGGCTCTGGAGAGCACTGACAACTAACATTCATTGAAGAAAAACTGCATTTCTCTTTTTCACGGGGGAAGCCACTGTCTTTCGTATCTTATCTGCGTCCCCTCACCTAATTTTTGCAATAACCCAGAGGGGAAAACGTTACCATTTCTCCCATTTCACAGATCCGTAGAGGTTGGTGATACAGCTGAACCAGAGACCGTGACTTTTCTACTCAGACGATGCTGGCGGAAGGAAATCCGTGTCATTTGCAAAGAAAAGGTGTAGAGGCCGGGCCAATTCGGGCCAACTCGATCACCCTTTCTGGGTGATCGAGGTGTCCTATTAATTCTAGAGAAAACCACCCCTTCAACCTCACTGTCCTATGTTTTTTTTTTTTTTTTAATTTTTTTTTTCAACGTTTATTTATTTTTGGGACAGAGAGAGACAGAGCATGAACGGGGGAGGGGCAGAGAGAGAGGGAGACACAGAATCGGAAACAGGCTCCAGGCTCCGAGCCATCAGCCCAGAGCCCGACGCGGGGCTCGAACTCACGGACCGCGAGATCGTGACCTGGCTGAAGTCGGACGCTTAACCGACTGCGCCACCCAGGCGCCCCTCACTGTCCTATGTTTTAACCAAGTTAGCCAGGCAGGGTTGGGAGACCCGGGACAGGGGAAGGCAGACTGGAAAGACCTAGGGAAGCCCGTGTCACCATGTCATGGTGGGTTGTGCTGGAGTCCCGGATGAGAGAATTCTTCTCCTGCTCCCCACAAACCTGACTTTAGCTGCTCGTGCTCTTGGACTCGCTCCCCGGGGGGTCTGCAACCCCCTGGGCGCTGGCCCTTAAGTCATTTCAACACCAGCAAATCCAATGGTTCCTCCGGCGGCTCCGAACTGGGGTTCCCCAGATACCTCCTGTCAATCGCTTCTTGCCCATCTGTGTTTGGCGACTGGTTTCCAGAACTTCCCTTTCATGGCATTGTAAGACCGTTCTCAGATGGCAAGTCCCACATGGGCCACTTTGCAGTGGCTGGGAAAGTAATCCGAGCCACTTCTTCTGGAATGTTTTTGCACACAAGCAAAGTGGGGAGGAGAGCAAAGTGGTTTGTCACGTTGTGTTTACCAGGTGCTGGGTCAAACATTTCCTCCAGCACCGTCGCTCTTTTTCACTCCCACTCGGTCTCTGTCTGCTTCTCTCTTGTCATCCTTCTTGCCCTTTCTCTGCCTCTCTCTCTCTCTCTCTCTCTCTCTGTGTCCCTGTCTCCGACTGTCTCTGTTCTGGGGTCCCACTCCCCACGCTGTGGGTGACCTGGCACGGAGGATGAGGAGGGCTGGCCTCCTGGAAGCGATGGCATTTCTCACCCAGTCCGGTGGCTTGCAGTTTTGGAACTGTAACTACACGAGCCACACCGCTTTCAAAGATCTCCGTGGAGCTTTTCATGTAAGATGTAGTTATTAACTCCCCTTCGATGTTTAAAGACCCAGCCAGTGGGAGTGAAACGCGGCCCATCCGCTAAAGAGCTGATGAAATCGGCCTGATCCGTTATCTCTCAATGCTTTAAAGGTCTTCAGCTGGGAGATTAGAACAAGGTTACAGTGACAATTTGTTTACACGCAGGGAGAGATTAAGATCTCGTTGAAAAGGAATAAAAATAACATCATCTTGAGCTGTCACAGCATGAGCCCCATTGTAATCAACACTGGTCTGATTTCAGGGATAATTTAAGACCAATTTATTATCTTAATTAAAAAAAAAAAAAAGAGAGAGAAGAGAGAATTCAACGTTCCGATGCCAGTCAGATCGTTGGACTAGGACGCCCCAGGAGATACCACATAGAAAATCCAACCCTCACCAAGATTCCAGGTTGGAATTTCCGGGGGTGACTTAAAAAAAAACAAAAACAAACAAACAAACAGAACACGACACTTTTCCTTTTTCTTTACTTGATATTCTTTACTTTTTTTTTTTTTTTTTTTTTAAGATCTGGCGTCACTGGCAGACTAAAAGGCAACACGATAACTTGTTGGGGATTGACCTTTTTTTAAAGACAAATGAGGAGAGGGGTTAGAAAGGCACTCCCCAGCCACCTTTTTGTTTCAAGTCCCTGGGGTTTAAGGTGAAAGTCTCCCACTCTATTTTTCTCCCCTTTCTTCCTTAACGAACTCGCAGGGCATCCTTCCACCTGTGCATCAGCCGCAGGAACCACAGGGACAGGCCGGCCCCAGACGGGGAGGCAGGGTGGGCAGCGGGAACAGTGTGATCTGCGACCACATCCCCCACGGGCCTGGCCCTTTCAAAGTTCTCGTGCCCAGGGGCGCCTGGGGGGCTCAGTCGGTGAAGCGGCCGACTTCAGCTCGGGTCACGATCTCGTGGTCTGTGGGTTCGAGCCCCTGCGTCGGGCTCTGTGCTGACCTCTCGGAGCCTGGAGCCTGTTTCAGATTCTGTGTCTCCCTCTTTCTCTGACCCTCCCCTGTTCATGCTGTCTCTCTCTGTCTCAAAAATAAATAAATGTTCAAAAAATTTTTTTACCAAGTTCTGGTGCCCAGCGTAAACCTCACTCCTGGCTCTCTCTACAAAAGCGACCCACGTAAGAGCGCCCAACCCACAGAATGAATTAGGCCACAAAGAGCCCTTTGAGAGCTGGAAAGGAAATGCCCCACTGGGAAGCCAGGTGGACGGCCAACGTTCCCTTTCCATTACAAATGAGTTCGGGGACGGGGCCACCCCCGGTGGGACTCCCCAGCTCCACCAAAAGTCAAACCCAACTAGCCCAGTCATTTGAAAAGCCAACGTGTTTCCTTCTGGTGCCCCCTCTCCCCCCCCCCCTGTTTACCAACACGTTTACAAGCGCTTGATAGGTGACCTTATTTACTTAGTAACCTGTGGATTCATTTATCTTGAAATTAGTAGGTAATGAAGTGGAAAACCTCAACAGCCCTCCCACTAATTAACATGATAATAAGATTGTTTTGCTACAGAGGTACAATTAGCATGTATGAGAGAAAGGGGGAGAAAGATCAATAAAATGTCTGAAGGGTACTGCTCCCAGGTCTGCGGAAGAGAACAAAGAAAAGAAAACCCACGGATTTTAAGATTCCATCCATTTCAGCCTATCCCCCTGGAAGATGGGCCCCTCCGGAAATGATCTGACGCCTCCTGGAGGAAGAGGTAAGGGGGGGGCGGGGATGGGAAGGAATTAATTATAAAGCGACTTTTTTTTTTTTTTTTTTTGGTGCAAGATGCTTTGAAAAGAAAAGGGAAACATTGTGGAAAGTTTCAGGCGCTGATCTTGAATACGTTTTGATGGGGGGGGGTTGCTGGGGGGGGTGGGGGGGGCCGTGAAGAATGTGAGCAGATAATGACACCCATAAAAATGGTTCCATTTGCTCCTTTTTCTACCCCCAAAAGTCAAACGGCTTAGATATAAAACTTAGAAGAGATCCTTCCTGCACATCCAGGGTCCCCATACATTTTCATGAGGTGCTTTAACACACAGAATGCACAGCTCAAATGTTTATTTATTCCACAGACCGAGGTGTGTAGAGTAAATAAATATGACTTTAAAAATTGCCTCAATATGTATTTACCCAGTAGGCTCATTTCTTGGGTAAATTACATGGATTTGGTAACCTTCCATGACATTTTCCCTTGATTCTAAACATACACAAACAAAGAATTTAAATGTCCGAAGTGTCTAAATAACCTAATTGAACTCGTGACACACACCAGGGAGAGCGGAAGACTGGATTGTGGAGGAAAAAGGCTAGGGTTGTTTGAGGGAGAAAATGAGGAGAACGGTTCGAAGCTCAGGGGCAAACCACGCTGATTGAGCATCACCAGCACTTGGTAGGAGACTCTTGTTTTTACCTAAAGTGTTCTCTGAAAATAGAAAAATGGTATTTATTACGTCTCGCCATCCACGCCCCTCTGTCCTGTCTCAGAAACGGACTTCCCCCCAAACTTCCACATTGCCCCCCAAAGCCAATGCTCCCATTTGCATTTCCTTTGACAATCATAACTCTAAGATCCCCGTCACTGCCCATTCTCCTTAAAATTGAGGGTCTGACCATATCAAAAAAGAGTTTTTATCACTGACAGAGAAATGTCCTCACCACATTTTCCGATGGGAACTCTGAGAACCAGTCAGAATAAGGCATGATCCTTGGTGGATTTTTCAACCCAATCAAGTTAGTGATGTTTTCATTTTGGAAATCATTTAAAATGACGGAGAGGTGTTTATTTATTTATTATTATTATTATTATTTTTTATTTTTTTGCTTATGCTATTCAAGGAGACCTTTGGAGCCAAGTAGCGTGGTGTTTCTCTCCTTTTCTTTTCTTTAAGAAAAAAATTGTTTTTAATGTTTATTTATTTTTGAGAGAGAGAGTGTGAGCAGGCGAGGGGCAGAGAGAGAGACACAGGATTGAAGCAGGCTCCAGGCTCTGAGCTGTCAGCACAGAGCCTGACATGGGGCTCGAACTCATGGACCGCGAGATCATGACCAGAGCCAATGTCAGACGCTCAACCGACTGAGCCACCCAGGCACCCCATCTCTTCTCTTCTCTTCTCTTCTCTTCTCTTCTCTTCTCTTCTCTTCTCTTCTCCTCTCCTCTCCTCTCCTCTTCTCTTTTTTCTTTTTCCTTTTCTTCTCTTTTCTTTTTCCTTTTCTTTTCTCTTTTCTTTACAACAACTACAAGTTCTGAAAAAGTTGTCCTCAACACCTCTATGCTGTGTATTGACTTTAATTTTAGGTAGATTATCATTTCTTCAGAGTAACATATTTAGAGAAGGGGGAAGAACCCATTCTCATTTCTGAACGGCATTTACATGATTCTTTTATTTTTATTTTTTAACTTTAAAAAAATTTTTTTTTAACGTTTATTTATTTTTGAGACAGAGAGAGACAGAGCATGAACAGGGGAGGGTCAGAGAGAGGGAGACACAGAATCGGAAACAGGCTCCAGGCTCTGAGCTGTCAGCACAGAGCCCGACGCGGGGCTCGAACTCACGGACCGCGAGATCATGACCTGAGCCGAAGTCGGCCGCCCAACAGACTGAGCCACCCAGGCGCCCCTTTATTTTTTAACTTTTTAAAAAAGTTTATTGATGTATTTTGAGAGAGAGAGTGTGCACAAGTGAGTGTAAGCAGGGAAGGACAGAAAGAGGGAGAGACCCAATCTTTTGGGCCTTTGGCACCCCCTTTCTTTCTACATTCCATAACATTGTCGCCCAACCAAATAGGTCCCTATAGGGTAAACGCTAATTCCAAAACCCAAGGGAGTTTACTCTTTAAAAAAAATTATTTGAGAATAACTTGAAGATTTCTCAATATCCTTAGAGATCATTTGAGATACACCGGGGTGCCCTGCAATGTCTCCTGAGTACAGCTGTCCTAGGAAAAAAATAAAAAACAAAAACAAAAAGATTTTTAATAACTGGAGCCAATGCTTCCTGGGAAGAATTCCCTTTGGGTTCTATAGTTTAGCTTCAAATCCAAATTCCTCATCTGTGAACAGTTAGAACAATATGATTCATCCCAGGAGACTTAGAACTTGAATTCATTTCAAAGAAATGTACGGTTTAGAGTAGTGAAAACTATCCCACATTTGTACTAGGTAAATATCCCAGGAATAAAACAATCGTCTTCATTTTTTAGGTGCAACCCCGCCCCCCATCTTCATAATCACAACATAAAGTCAAAGTTGATGTCCCCGTCTTACAGATGGCAAAACCAAGGCTTAGAGACCCACATAACCGTCTCAAGGTCAACGGGCTAGTAGGGGAAGAGCTGGGATTTGAACTCAAATTCTTCTGATTCTAGCACAAGCTCATACTGATGTCTTATCTTCTGTCCTGGAAAGAACCACCGTCTTGCTAGAGGCCTTCCCAAGAACCAGGGTGGAAATTGCTTTGGAGGCCCCGAATTCTGTCTCCAGAAAGCATCTATTCGTGGAGGACACACTCAGTCGGCAGAGTTTTGTTAGCAATGTTTAAGACCGCGGTCTGTTGTGAGGTGCTAAACATTTCCTCTCCTGGCTAAGACTTCTCTTCCAGGCTGTACGTCAAGGTTCCCATAATTTAACAGCGAGCCTCCTTCACTGGGTTCTAATGACTTTGTCAAATAAATACCTCCGGTTGTTCCTAAAAATAAAATAAAATAAAATAAATTGTTTCACTGGGAGAATATGGGAGATATAAATTTAACGGAATATGATTCCCTCCCTCCTTGTTAAGGGGGAAACATGTGATTAGAAATTTTTGGAAGGGCTCCGATGAGCGGATCGGTGGGTTGTCACGAGTAGCCTTTGGGGCCTAGACTTGCATCTTTCCTGAGAATAGGAGCAATTTTAGAGATTCTTCCCCGACTTTTTTTCCTTCTTTGCACATCCACTGTACAATTGGGAGCTTGTCTTTGCTTGTGAAGCCCTCGCAAAGTTATAAAACCCTGCCGCCTGCCTCATATCGTCGGAACGTACCTGACGTGAACAAGAACGAACGTACGGACAGCTCACGAGATTACAGTTGCCTCTCTTGTCACTCGGCCGTGTGAGCTCGGGCCATTTTGGCGTGACTCCGTTGCTTGGACAGCCCCGTGGAGGTGCGGGCTGCTGAGCATTGTATTTCATCCACACATTTTCCCAGCAAGGTTGCTCTGCCATTTGAAAGGCAAGCAGGGTGGCCCGGGTCTCACATTTCCCCAGCAGGGCTCCACCTCTCTCCCAGGAGCTTCGGGCTTGGAGATGTGTGGGGCCAGCAGCACACTTTGGGCTGCACAGGCCCAGGGAGGGTGGGGTTTGGGGGCCATCACTGCTCTCTGGTAAGGATGGAGACCCAGGGCTGGCTACGACCTGGCTCCAATGAGAAGTGGCTCAGAGGAAGGGCTTGCAGGGGTGGGAGCAGCTGGGGCACGTGTGACCATCCAGTCTCGGCAAGGAGGACAGCGTTGGGTTTTTATCATCTCAGAGTTCCGGGAGATTTTAGAGGAAGCGCTTCCAGAGGCTTCTATGGATCAAGGTTCTCATGTGTTCGCGCTCTACATCCTGGTAGGTGACTGCAGGGCACTGTTCCCCCTCCCCGTTTGCACACTCGCAAACACAGGTGAAGGAGCCCATGGGATGTCTGCCTACTGACCTATCAGCATCCGCCACGTTGGGGCGGCCTTGACACAGCTCTGGGCTATTCGCCAGCCATCTTGAAAGGGACCATCTACTCTTGTCTTCCGTAATTGGGTGAATGATGGTAGCATATTATCTCAAATGAAGCGTTAGTGATTTTTACTGGGTTATTTTCAAATGCTGAGTCTCACGAACTTGTTCCACAGCGTCTGTTGTGTATGTCTCGCATTCACGTGCTCCTTAGTGTTGGGGGGCTTCTGTTCTGAATGCCGACTATGGCGCACGATGGGGGCAGGGCACGGGATTTGGAGTTGGACGTCTTCCCAAGTTTTGTCCTCAGTGAGCCTCTCTGTTCTGCTCAACAG
Organism: Leopardus geoffroyi; assembly: GCF_018350155.1. NCBI lineage: Eukaryota > Metazoa > Chordata > Mammalia > Carnivora > Felidae > Leopardus > Leopardus geoffroyi. The sequence continues at coordinate 14,553,301 of NC_059337.1, read as the reverse complement.
AATGGGGATGAGGGTTTTTTAGGAGAACCTGAAAAGTGTATGTCATAATCCAGGCACGTGGGGCCCTCCAGCAAGAGTGAGCCTCTGAGTTTCTTGGCATACATGCTTTTGAAACAGGACTGTCCGTAGAAGGCACCTAGCAGGGCGGTAAAGCCAAAGAAAGCATCAAAACGCTTATCCTTAGAGATCCCTTTAGAGAAGAGAGAATACAGTTCCTTAACCTTTGTGCAGAACAGAAAGTCCTTGGATTTGCCCTTAGGGCTTTGTCAAAGGACGAGTTCGGCCTCCTTGCTGCCGTCCCAAGTCACAGAACCCCCCGTAGCTGTGGTTGTTCCCTCTGCAACACCCCCATAAACAGCTGAATAAAGCATTAGTCTCCAGAAACTCCATCTCGAGGCATGACTTTGCCAGAAGCCATGCATGCATTCACTCATTCATTCGGGCACTGCGCCGGGCCGTGGGAACGTGACGGCCGGCCAGACAGACAGGATGCCTGCACTGGGTGGGAGAGATGGGAAGGAATGAGATGTAAAACAAATAAAATAAACAATGTACTTGGATTCTGTTGGCGGCTGAGAACAAAACCTAGTAGAGGATAATGTGATGGCTGGATGAGAGAAGGAAAAAAAACTGGCTTCAGATGAGGAGGCCAAATTAGGCTTTGCTGTAGAGGGGACACTGAAGTTGCCAGCTGGAGGGTGTCAAGGTCCCCGCAGATCTGTGTGAGGGGAAAGAGCATTCCAGACGGCGGGAACAGCACCGGTAAAGACCCTGAGGAGGAGACGAGCTAGCTACTTCTTAGGACCGAAAGAGAGGAACAGCGGGGCTTGAATTGAGAGCCGGGTTGGTTTTGTGGGTTGCTGTTCCAGCTGAGCAAATAAACTAGACGGAGGACGTATTTCCCCTTCCTTGTTCTGGGTGGTGAGTTAGACTTAGAAAAATAAGGGCATGTTCTGGCTCCTTGTTTTATGTTTCATCTCCACACAAGCTTTTTTTTTTTTTTTTTTTTTTTGAAAGTTTCCCTTTTTACAATTTTTTAAAATTAAAAAAAATTAATGTTTATTTATTTTTCAGAGAGAGTGAACAGGGGGAGGGGGGAGGGAAGGAGAGGGAGACACAGAATCCAAAGCAGGCTCCAGGCTCTGAGCTGTCAGCACGGAGCCCGACGCGGGGCTCGAACCCGTGAGCCGCGAGATCGTGACCTAAGCCAAAGTCAGAAGCTTAACTGACTGAGCCACCCCGGCACCCCTACAATTTTTTTTTTTATTAAATTTTTTTTTTCAACGTTTATTTATTTTTGGGACAGAGAGAGACAGAGCATGAACGGGGGAGGGGCAGAGAGAGAGGGAGACACGGAATCGGAAACAGGCTCCAGGCTCTGAGCCATCAGCCCAGAGCCCGACGCGGGGCTCGAACTCACGGACCGCGAGATCGTGACCTGGCTGAAGTCGGACGCTTAACCGACTGCGCCACCCAGGCGCCCCTCCTACAATTTTTAAAAAAATGAATTTGTTATAAGGAGAGTCACCACAGATGCTGCCTGTTATAAAAAGAGTTTGAATCGGTGAGAATGGGTTAGTCTGAAGGCAAGCTGGCCCGGATCTGAACACCGACTTAGCCACTTGCTAGATGTGTGTTCTCAGTTAAGGTATGACATCTCTCCGGGCCTCCATTTCTTCTTGAAAACAGACTCAAGACTTAAATACCAAGGTGAAGATTGCGGTGCCTTCAAGGATCTACCGGTTTGGAAGGACTAAGCACACTGTTCAAGTCCGTGTGACCGTACCACCATATCGAAGACCCTCCCGGCCAATGTCGGCCGCCCACTGCAGTGATCACATTCAGTGAAAAGCGTGTCTAATGAGATTGGGAGGGAAGCACTTGTTCCAAGAAGAGGAAAAGTAAATGTTAAACAAAACAGAGGCATTGACTGAAAAACCGTCTGAAGTGGACGGAACCTTCCCCGCAAGGATATGGCCTTACTGCCAGGATCAACTTCTCACGTGGGGACCATGATAAGAGTTGTGTCTGTGCCATGACAGGCATTGAATTTCACACCGGATTACCATAATTTTCCTCTGAGATACGTCACCACTGGTCCTGACCCGCTAACTTGTTTCAAAACATAGCTAATGCTTCAACGTGCCTTCTCTTGAGTTTCGTCTTCGCATCGAAATGGCGATGTGATAGAAAGAAGTTCCTAAGCACGTGATGATGCCACAGTTTCAGCGGAAGGTATGTTGAGCTCTTGGAAGCACCGTCAGTCTCAGGAGAGGGAGGAAGTAGTTGGAAAGAGGAATATGGTCAGAAGGATCGTGGTTCATGCTTCTGGACCATGTTCTCTGTAGATGGGACACCTACGTGTATCTCATTACGATGCTTGCCTTACGATGGGGGCAAACTTCCCTTATACGCGTGCGAAACTACGAAAAAATTCTCTGAACTACAGCCGTACCGTTCGAACTCTGCTTTCTCTTTCCCTCTGACTGCCCAAGTACGTACGGATCCCAAACACACGGCGGGTTCGGCTTCCAAATACTGGGCATTTAGAAGAAAGGTAAATGGAGGCACACACCCGTCTGTGCGCATAAGAAACACCTCATTCGCTACTCCTCTTACAAAGGGGGAAGCAGGTTCCTCCACAAGTCATTCTTCCTCTTCTATTTGATAAACCCTTGGCTCTTTCGTCAGGTCAGACCATCTCCAGCCGACTCGTGACTGAAAAAACCTTACAAATGGATTTTCAGTCACCGCTCCACGAAGCTGGTTGACAGGGCTCCACGAAATCCTTCTGGAGGGAGGCAGGCTTTTAACTTGATTGATGAAATTATATCTAAATCTAGTAGATTTGGGACTTCAAAGGCATTTTTCCCTACTTAGGGCATCCCGGATGAAGGAAGTATGCTGTTTGTACCGAACTCACAGGCTCAAGTGGTTCGCAAATTGACCCCTTTGTAATAGGTTAAAGGTTTCTTGCTAGATAACGGGGGTTCATTTTGATTAATTATGTCAGGGAATTAATGTATGATTACTAACTTTTAGCAGACCCTGCTCCTTCTGACCCCGGGCTGCTCGTTTGTGTGGCTGGTTGTAATTTTCGACCGATGGGTTAGGAGGGGGTCACTGTGTGGTCAGCATATTTTAAACAAAGGGAGAAAAAGAGAAACAGAGGCTTCCAAATGGAGTGGACACTGCAGTTCAAGGCCTTGACCGAGGAGAGCTGCTCAGTGTTTTAACAGTAAGCTTTTATATATTTACTCTTGCTAATAAAAGATGGCTTGCCAGAGTGGAGAGTAACCTCGACTGATTTGGAGAATAATTTAACGGCTAAATGTTAGCCCGTAAATTTCACTTCGTACCAGTTCCAACGGCCCAGGACCTCGCTGAAGATTAAAACTGGCAAAGTGTTGACTTTCGGCCTTTGATAGGTCAAGAGAGTCAGAATGAAGGAACGTTGTTAACAGTGAGGTTTTCTGGTAGCCGGTGCGTGATTGAAACAGTTATTCTCAGACTAAATGCTAGATACTTCAAAGAAACGTAATGGAGAATCAGCCGATGATACCTCACATCAAATTAATTTTATACCGTTTGGTCTCCATCACTTATGTGATGCAGCTTCTCCTAATTGGAATGATTACATTCTTTGATGTGAACTGAGAACCTCATGGCTCATGTTCAACTCCAAACGATCAGTTCAAAATGGCCAGTGACCTCTGAGATGAGACTAGTTGTTTTTTTCTTTCTTTCTTTCTTTTTTTTTTTTTTTTCCTGGCAGTTTTGTCTCCCTGAAAGTAAGCATATTTACCAGGAGAATCAGGTCCTTGGGATTTTGAGAAAGATGAGAACTCTCCATTCGTCTACTTGGCGTTCAAATTTGAGGGTTCTGTCTACAACATGCTATGGATGTTATGTTGTCAATTGTTTTCCAACTGCGACCTTGTGGAAACATAATTATTAGGCTCAGAGGGGGAAAAAAAAAAGGCAGGCCAAGGAGAAAGAGGAGACCTTTAGAGGAGAAGCAGGGGTGCCCAGGGGGATATTATCAAGACAACGCGGGCAGCGTAATTACAAACAAGGGTTGGGCACAGCATCGGGATGAGGAAGGAGGACCAGGCTCTTTGGTTTTGGAGCAAATGCCGTATATTAAAGGACTTAACAACAGAGATGTAAAGGAAAAAAAAAAAAAAAGATCGGAAAAAAAAGAGAAATTGTTACAAATGGAAGGTGTTACTTAGATACTGGATTAAACTTTTGAACATTATCAAACACCCTTTCTGTAAGGTTATTCAGCAATAAATGTTGCTTTAGCGTTCAGATTTAGTTAGCTCTGTTCAGAAGGATATTGGAAAGGCTCTGGAAATGCTTACAATTGCTGATCACCCGTAGTCTTTATGGACAACATAATCACAATTACTGTATTTCAAACAAGGCCCTTTCAAAAATTAGAGGTGTTGATGACTTTAATGGGGACATAGACCATTTGTCTCTTCCATTATTGCAATTACTGTCTGGCTTGGTATCTTCTCCCTGACAGTGGCTAATGCTGTATACTTCAAAGGAAGATATAAACCCCCAATAATGCACGTATGGGCCTGTTCACATCTAGCTATTCATCTCCCGACTCTGTTTCCTCACCTCCCTGACACAGGCACATTTGCACCATTCTGAGCACGGGGCTCTAGTGAGGAAGGGTGAGTGCGTACTTGTGTTCCAGGGAAGGAAATAGACAGCAGCACAGGGACAGAGGGAAGAGGCCATAGGAGCAAGGGGTGTAGGGCTGGATGGGTGTAGAAAGGGTACCTCACCCAGTTTGCCCACTGACACAGAGATGCCCTCATAACATGTAGAGATCTAGGGAAAAAAAATATTCCTTGGATACACCTTGTAGTATTTTTGGGGGGGGGCTTTGAAACACAAATCTATTTAAATAACTATCTTTTAATCTCTCACTTTCCCTTTCTCGTTGTTGTACACAGAGTTGGAAATATTGATCACATATATTATATGATATATATCTGTATCTCCAAATATCTTCACATTTGATATATACATAGGTATAGATATATGTAGATATATGCATCTCATAAATATCCTAAATGTATATATGATATATAAATCTATCTCCTGTGTTTCTAAATCTCCAAATGGTTTTCTTCTTGAGTCCCAGATCACATGACTTTGAACTAAGTTGACTTTGTACTGTAGAAGCTATCATGGTTTTAATCCTATGTCAATTTTAAGTAATGAAACTTAGCACGAACTAGTTTATTCACACATGATCAAAAAGATAGTGCTATCTAAGGTAAGGACTCTGTAAGACCAAGTGTCTTAAAACTTTGTGCCCATTTTCATTCTGGTTTTCTGGAGAAGATAAGTGTTGAGCCCCAAGTGCAGACCATCAGGAGCCTGCCTACTCATGTCCTTTCTTTTCCCCAGATCAGTCCTGTTACTGCTAGATTTTAACATAATGTTGTTTCCCCGATGGTCTGAGGTCCTCATGCAGGATCCAGGGTTTCACAGTGAAAAGCGAAAGTGGAACAGGAAGAAAAAAACATTAGAAAGGAAAGAGAACTAATAATGAGCATAAAAGATTTAAAATGCTTTTTTAGCCGGGTTAACTGATTTTGTCATTATGAAATTCACAAAAGGGAACAATTTACGTATGTATGTATGTATGTATGTATGTATGTTTATTTTTGAGAGAGACAGAGATAGAATGTGAGTGGGGTAGGGGCAGAGAGAAGGAGACAGAATCCAAAGCAGGCTCCAGGCTCTGAGCTGTCAGCACAGAGCCCGACGCGGGGCTCAGACTCACAAGCTGTGAGATCATGACCTGAGCCGAAGTCGGACGCCCAACTGACTGAGCCCCCCAGGCGCCCCTAAAGCGAACAATTTAACGTTGATGTCCGCTTCCACAGCGTGAGCTGGAGTCGATTCATGTTCCCTCCGATGAACAAGCTGATGAATTTATTGTTTAGATTTTGGTTAATGTCTCCATCCATTAGCCTTCAAGGCAAGATTTATGTTATACAGGTACCCTCGAGTAACCCAAAGAAAAAGGATCCAGTTAGATACGGGAGCTATATAGTGTAACTCATCATCTCAGTCTGCCTGGGTCTGAGGGGGTTCTTGGAAGAGGGGACTTTCTGTTTTAAAACCGGTTTAGACCCAGGCAAACCAGATCACATCAAGTCACCCTTAACGGATAAGGGAGTGCCTTTTCAGGAACCAATTCCTTTCCCCGCCCCCCCAAATTTTATTTAAATTCTAGTCGGTTAACATATAGTGTAATATTGGTGTATTGGTAGCAGGAGTAGAATTTAGCGATTCATCCCTTACATATAACAAACACCCAGTGTTCATCACAAGTGCCCTCCTTAATACCCGCCAACCATTGTGCCCATGCCCCCACCCACCTCCCACTATCAACCCTCAGTGTGTTCTCTATCGATAACAGTCTCTTATGCTTTGTTTCCCCTCTCTTTGTTTTTCCTTCTCTTATTTTCATGTGTTTTGTTTCTTAACTTCCACAGATGAGTGAAATCATATGGGATTTGTTTTTCTCTGACTTATTTCACTTTGCACAATACATTCTAGCCCCATCCACATCATTGCAAATGGCAAGATTTCATTCCTTTTGACAGCTGAGTAATATTCCATTGTGTGTGTGTGCATGTGTGTATACACTGTGTGTGTGTGTGTATATATATATACACATATATATATATATACCTATATATACACATATATATATACATATATATATATATATATATATACACACACTGTTGATAATGCTGCTATAAACATTGGGGTGCATGTACTCCTTTGAATCTGTATTTGTGCATCCTTTGGGTAAATACCTAGTAGTACAATGATTGGGTCATAGGGTAGTTCTATTTTTACTTTTCGAGGAACTTCCTCTGTTCTCCAGAGTGGCTGCACCCGTTTGCATGCCCACCAACAGTGTAGGAGGGCTCCTGCAGGTGCCAATTCCTAATGCTATGGAAGTTGGGTCCTTACGTTGAAAGGCCTAAAATGATTGCCATAGATTAGATATATTCTACCTTCAAAGTAGCTTCCAAATATTAAAGATGATATGGAACCAGGCACATCATAGATAATGTTCATTTACTCTGCTGTCTTATATCCTATGGTTAGGCAAACAAAAACAAATTACTTACCTATTAGTTGAACTATTTTATTTAATTTTTTAAACCCGAGATGGCTCAATAAACTGTAATAATTCTCACAACCAAAATTAAACGATGTATCCCATGTTACGAACCATTTGCAAACCTATTCTTTAGCTTGGCTTCTCAGATGGTTTTCATCTCTCGGAACAGTCACAAACAAGGCAACCTTTTAAAACGTAAAGTACGATATAGGTCTGCAATGAAATTTAAAAGAGACTTTTCAATATCCAATATTTTGGATCTTTTTTTTTTAAGTTCAGAGGTGACTTTCAACACAACTTCAAAACCAAATGGGAGAACAATGACCATAGAACTGTTCTTTTTCATCATGAGCAAAATCTATCACACATGTTCTTTCAAGTAAAGTTTATTAGAAAGAAACAGCTACTAGAGAACCACATGTTAACTCTGACTTGGCAAGGTCAGGCCAGGGCAATAAACCCTTGAACCTTACAAATATGCAAAGCTGACATAAATAACAAATTAAACCCAGCCAGGTATAACACTTTGGCCAGTTGGATGTGAGGCAGATACCAATTCCCAGGAACAAGAGCCTGTTGATTTGTAAGGAAAACCCGGTCTTACCCTCTTTGTTCGCTGCCCATTAGTTTTGCATCTGGGGGTCACTCTGCTCCTTCCTGCTGAGGTAAAACCTAATAAAAATGATTCTGCTATGTTTTCTGCCAGCAGCTCCATGTTCCAGCTCATGGCTTGTTGGTATGGTACATTGGACTAACAATGTAGCATGTTTTTATGAAGGAACAGAGGGTCTTGGGTGGGATTGACATGGCGCTTCGGAATTTTAAAATCATTCCTAAATGATGGAATCGGGGATGTTCTCCAGGAAGAAAGTGAGCGCTGTGGTAACTGCAGAATCAGCACCATGGTTGAAGGGATGCTCTTTGATTTAACCCGGTCTAGAAACAGGAATAAGCAGCTGTGAAAAAGAAAACAAAAAAACAAAACAAAACAAAACAAACCCCCCCCCAAAAAAAACAAATAACAACAACAACAAAAAACCCAACCATATATTTTGTGTCGAGGAGAAGACATCTTTGCCTATTCTCTATGATAAAGTTTATTAAAGGCATTCAGAAGCTAGGGAACTGGAAGAAGGAAAGAGGAAGTCTCAAATATTGTTTATAATTTACAGCAGAAAGTATCAATGGTGTGATAGTCACTGGTGTGGCAGACACATTTTTGTTCATTGAACACATACTTTTTGCTTACTGAGCAACGTAGCCATTTCTAAGATCATTATGATGCCCAACGTTAAGTTATCCTTCCACCGATCTTCTTAAGGAACGTAGGTTTTGACAGAGCTAATCTATAATGTATTTAATTAAGCAAACACAGCCTGTCAAGCTCAATGAGTTGGAATTCAAGGCTTTTAAATTTTCTTTGAGTTTTTTTGTTTGTTTTTTGCCATAGGGTGTGACTCTGTACTTCCTACAACCATGGCTGGTGATATACCAGGGCCTGTCAGTGTGAAACAGCCCTTTGGAGTAATACTGTCGACAGAGAAAAATGTTCTTTGGTAGCCATATTAGAAATGGCCCATGATAGTGATTCTCTTGTGTCTTTGCCAGTAGGGAACCATAGATGGTTGACATGGAACTCTTTCTTGGCAGGGAAACCATTTGACTGTATGCTGGGTTCAGTTTGCATGTTGATATCCTATCACATTTTTGAATTTTGAAATTTGAGAATTACCTGTGGAACAGGAAGTGGGTTTGTAGGTTACTGATGACATTCTTAAGCTTGAATATCTTTACAATTTCGATTTGATATATTTTAACCAATTTCTAGTTTGTTGAATGGGGTAAAAATCTCTTCACCCTTTTTAAAACGTTTATTCGTTTGTTTTGAGAGAGAGAGAGAGAGAGAGAGAGCAAGTGGGGGAGAGGCAGAGAGGGAGACAGTCCCAAGCAGGCTCCATGTTCATTGAGGAACCTGATGTGGGGCTCGATCCCACAAATTTTGAGATCGTGATCTGAGCCCAAATCAAGAGTCGATCGATCGCTCAACCACCCAGGCGCCCCTCGCTTTACCATTTGGAGTGCAAATTTACACAGCACCATGACGACCTAAATGAAATCTCATCCAATACCTGCGGTAAATTCGGAAACAGATTTTTCCTAAAACACCGAGGACTGCAGACCTCATTGTGGAAACTTGGGTGATAGATGGATTGAGAATTTTCTCTGCTGTGCCAACTCAGTTGTAATGAGGTGGTGTACTCTTTTAGCTTTAGGAGAGAGAAAAAGCAAGTGTGGGTTTTTTTGTGTTTTTTTGTTCGCAATTGGCCCAATTTAAGGACAGGACGTTTGGCAGAGGAGCTTGAGGGGGGGTGAACACCATTTTGTAATACTATAACATCGAAATACCAATAATGAGCAAACAGTATGGGGTGAAGCTTGTCGAGAATTTCAGACAAGTGGATGACAACAAATGATATTCCGCTGCCATCTTTTCTGGTTCCCATATCTCCCTTTTATTTTAAAAAAGCACACACAGACACACACACATATATGTTGATGTACATAAAAGCACCTACGAAGCTGCTCCACCTCTGAAGTAGACAAAAGTGCAAATCTGGTCTCTGCTCCATTTTTTTTTTTGAATTTTATACAAGTCACTCCTTGGTAGCACAGAAAAATAATGAATCAATTGTATGAAATTCTGGCCCATCCAATTCTCCGTACGGCTCATTTTTAATATCTTTTATGTTCTTGATCGAGCCAAGTGAGTTGCATTTTACGATCAGCCGTCTAGTTTACATTCCTCACGAAGACCAAGGTCTCTTACTGGCAGACCAAATTCTGCCTCTGTTCTTCTCTGATTGGTTGACGCAGTTATTTTAACATCTGCGGGTTTTCAAAAAAAATTTTTTTAATGCATTTCAGTGGTGAGAGTATAAGCATTCCAGCTTGCTATTAGCCTCTCCCCTTCTCCATTATCTTCTCCCTGGCCCAGGCCACACAACGGATGTTACCACCCCAACCTCAGCCGGTTGAGATTTTCTGACTTGGTGCACACCATCAAGCTGGCCTCCCATCCTCAGGTCTGGTGTGGAGGATTTAATCCACCAATCCAACTTTGACCCCGCTGGGATTCTTGCTTCTGGGAAGACTGGACACCTGACACGTTTTTCCTTTTGTACGTCAAGTTAATCGCAAGTTATTTTGGCACAAATCGAATAACCTTGCTCCGTGTCTCTTTGCTGATTCTGTGGGTGGGAGCTGATTAGAAAGAATGGAGGGAAGCAATTAACAGGGTCTTGCACAGGAAGTTGAATCATACGCGTATTACTACCTTATTTATTTTTGGATTCTTGTGGATCTAAGGCTGTTGGCTATAAATCTCAAGGACTAAAGGATTAAGATGTGTAGGATATATATATATATATATATATATATATATATATATATATATTTGTTACTTTTGTCGACTCGTCTTTGGCCCCAGGGCACGTACCCTTGAATTGTATTAAATATTATACACAAATGTTTATTTAAAGTTCTTTCAACTGACAGGTTATTAAATGCCAGATCAAATGACGAGAAAGTTCAACATCGAACTTGTTATTGGGTGAGTAAGTGTGGGATATGTTGATTCCTGTACAAACAAACAGACATGGAAATATCCTCAACTCCATTTAACCTGATGAACAGTGATTCCAATGAAGAAAAAAGGAGGGACGCGATTTTTTTTTTTTTCAGCCATCCAAGGGCAATCAGTGCTGGCAGAAGTTCACATGCTTACGAATATACCGAGACTGTGAAAAAGAATAATTTTTATAACAGATGTGTAGCCACTAATTTAGGGTGGTTGCTTTAGTGTGTAACCCGAGTCGCTCACCTCAGACCTCAGGGTAGTCTGAAGTTCAGCGTGGACATTTAGAACAAAATGGCAACGAAAAGATCAATAGCAAATAAGGAACAGAAAGCAATCCTTTCAACTGCTTCTTCCTACAGAGCAGCTAGCAGTGTCCACATTGGGGGTACTGTTCTCTATTTGTTTCTAGTCCAATCATCTGGGTTTTTTTAAAAAAAAAATTACATTTATTCATTTTTTAATGTTTATTTATTTTTGAGACAGAGAGAGGCAGAGCATGAACGGGGGAGGGGCAGAGAGAGAGGGAGACACAGAATCGGAAGCAGGCTCCAGGCTCTGAGCCATCAGCCCAGAGCCCGATGCGGGGCTCGAACTCACGGACGGCGAGATCGTGACCTGAGCTGAAGTCGGATGCTTAACCGACTGAGCCACCCAGGCGCCCCTACATTTATTCATTTTTCAGAGACAGAGCACAAGCAGGGGAGGGGCAGAGAGAGAGGGAGACCCAGAATCCGAATCAGGCTCCAGGCTCCGAGCCGTCAGCACAGAGCCCGATGCGGGGCTCGAACTCACGAACCGCGAGATCATGACCTGAGCCGAAGTCGGAGGCACAACTGACTGAGCCACACAGGCGCCCCTGAGTTCTCTTTTTTTTTTTTTCCCAAGTCCCTCTTTAGTTCAAAAATGGGTGAGCAGAAGTGACATGAATGCCAAAAAGCAGTCTCCTAGCAGAAGGTCAGTAGAGAAGTGTAATCAGTTTAGAACTTGATGTTGTAACTGACTTGAATGAAAGACTTTTCTTAAGGTGACATTAAGATGAAATATTTAAGATAAACTGGAAGATTTGACTGGAAATTCACAATGGCTCTCTGAAATAGTCTGGCCTGATTTACAGATCCTCAATTTTCAATTTATGAGCTGAGACCTGAGTATACCACCAGAGGATGAGAATACAGTAGTCATATTAGAGGCAGCTCATATATCCTAAAGACAGACTTTGGAAGAATTAGAAAGTATAATAAAGTGTCTGTCCCTTTAAGACAGGACCTGGCTCACCGCCAATTTCCAACCTAAAGCATTAGATATTTTTAAAGCCCTTAAAACTGTCACTTTTTCCCCAGACTTTTTGTCATCTCTAAATGAAAAAACAGTACCAGAGAGATTTGCCCATATTGTTTCAAGTCTCCTCAGGATATTTTTGAAAAGTAAATATTTATTGCTGACAATAATTTTTTGCTAAGGTTAACTGGCACTCCAAGTACAAAGTGGGGCATCTGAAAGACGGAGAAAGAGCTCAGCTCCTATCAGCCACACATTTTTACGGGGAGCTTGCAAATAAGACTATCGAAAATGCAAATCATTAAAATGTCCTTACCTTTGCCCAAAGGAGACACTAGACATTATTTGGGGAGGGATGGGCTAGATGTCTGGTACTCAAAAGAACGTAGGCTTTGGCTAAAGGACATCGGGACATCAAATATAGAATTGGCACCGCTGATGGCCTTTTCCCCGCCTTTGTTCTTGAGCTTCTTGAATGGATTTTGACAGTGTGATCACCTTGAACGTTCTTCCTCCCTGAACGTCCCTTCTCCTTTGGCCTCTGTCGGAAAACTTCCAGAATTCGGTGACTTAATGACCGCTCAGTCTGTGCTCTCCCATAAGACATTCAAAGAAGTCTAAGCGCTTCCCCCAGATAGTTTCCTGCCAACGTGCTCTAAGGGACGTTCGGGGTTTCCTTAGATAGGTCAGGAAAAGGCACAGTTAACCAAGTTTCTCTAGCATAGATTTCCTCAAAAATGTTAATATATACCACGAAGCTCAAATCCTAGGAAACCCATTTAGGTTTTGGGGAACGTTCAACAAGACTGGTAACCAATGGATCATATTTTGTTGTGTGCTGGCTAAAAGTATCAAGAGGATAAAACTGCTAAGATCCTTTTGGGTTATAGTGTTTCTATTAATTGATTAACTAGTTAGATAAATAAGCACGGAGTGGAACAATGAAGATTTTTGGAGAAGATCTCACAATGGCCTCTACCACTTTTATATAAATGTAAAAGATGATTAGAGGGTCCGAATAGACTCTGAATACCATAGGACTCTACCTATCATTTATCTATTGATAAATGCGTGCTAAGATCGACATTCACATGCGACGTCCCACACACAGATACACACACAGTCTAGAATTTGTCAAGATGCGTTAAGATGGGTACTTGACTTCAATAACACAGACCTTACAATTTTAGTGGTTTAGCCAATCTGATATTTTTTTTTTTTTTGCCTCACAACGTGGTGCTTCCATAAAATCTAGAGGGCCTGGCTCTGGCTTTCCACTCCAGATCCTTAGCACAAGGTTATCTTATGGTTGCAAAATGATTTACGGCAACTACGGCCGTTATACCTCCATTTTAGGCAGGAAGAGTGGAAAGGAAGAAATCTTTCAAAGGTACACGTCTGTTGGGTTGGATCCTACCACCAAGCCCTACTCAACAACTTATTTTGGTATTTTATGGGCCAGAACTTTGTCTTCTGGATGTCTCTATTTGTAAGGAAGACTGAGAAATGTAGTTTCTTCAACTGGGAACCTGACTATCAGAAACAAATCCAAGGTTCTTTTGGCAAGAAGGGAGAGGGGAATGAACACAAAGTAGACAACTGAGCTGTTGCTGTATTATGTTCTTTGCCACGGGTCCTGCGGATAAAGGTCCTTGAATGACCATCCAATTAACAACCTAGTGTCTGGAGGAAGGATCCGGAACTGGTGATTTTCAGTAGAGATTGTCAAGGATCACAAAAATATATTTCCAGATTTTCAAACAGCAAAAAAGCTTCAGGGTCAACTGTTGGGAAAGCTATTAGGGGCGGGATAAAAATGTGTGTATTCCCAGATGCTTTCGAATCGGGTGAAGAAGCAAGAAGACTGTCATGGCTGAAAGTACGTAAGGAGGTTTCTGAAGAGGCAGTGAAATCCCGAAAATAACACAAAATGGCTCAACTTGGAATAGGTTTCCATTTTATTTATTGTCATATTAAATTAATACTCTGAAATCCTTAGGAGCTTTATAGTCTATAAAGGTTGTCAATACTTGGGGAAATAGCTCAATAAATAATTTTATTTACAAAAGCACTCTTGGCTTTTAAAAGATCTCTAGAAGAATCCTCAACAGTCGTTGTCAACAAGACCCCCTGTATGAGGGCTCTGAAAGGTATAGCGCCATCTAGTGGTAATTATCTTGATCTGTAGACACAACATCCTTGGGATTTGGAAATAGGGTCAGGTGACAGAATCCATATTAATAGCAACAAAGGTTAGAGTTGCCATGATCCCAAGCTATCTTGGTTTTCTATTTCTTTTTTCCTTCCCCTGGTTCGTTTTCTTCCTTATGCTCCCAAATTATGGCTTTTCTTAAAAAGCATAATCCTTTGTTCTTTTTTTTTTCTCAATGACTCTATCTTTCTCTCACACTTGGCTTCTACACAGACATGCCATCTAGGAAATACAGGAGTTGGAAGGTCACTTTCTAGGGCTACTGACAAACATTAAAATTCCATGATTTTTATTATTATGATTTCATACTTTATGTATCTGGACCTGCTATTACCGAATTCTGATCATAAATTTCCAAATTCCCAGTACACACGTCTGCTTGAAGGTTCTGCTGTTATACACATCAGTTCTAAGGACAAGCCTAACACAAAGACTAATAAAAAGTCTCCTTTATTTCTGTTAGTGATGTTGCTTTCTCTCTTTCTACCCACTTAAAATTAGTCTTTAGGGGCACTTGGCTGGCTCAGTGGGTAGAGCATGCAACTCTTGATCTCGCGGTCATGAGTTCAAGCCCCATATTAGGCATGGAGCCTACTTAGAAAAATAGTATTTAAAGTCTCATGATTTTTCTTTTGTATTTTCTCTTAATGATAACTAGAAAGAGCATGGGCGTTGCGACCAGCCTGATGAATAGTTGAGTACTGGTTTTGCCAATGAATGATTTGGGGAAAGATAAACTCTGTTGGTTGGAATAAGAGATCATATAACGAGGTGAAAATGGAAAAAAAAAAAAACCGATTACTTAGTATCTCATAAACAAAACAAAACAAAAATCCATAAGAACACAGAGGACAGGTTATTCCCTCCTGGAAATTAGCTTTGCAATTTCAGTTTAGAAGCTTGGCAAAGATAAAGGAATGGCAGAGAGAGAAATGATGATAGGTGGATGACGGTACTATCATGAAAGAAGTTCCGGGGGGCTTAAGACAAAATAGTTGGGAGAAAATAAGGAGCCTCTAAGGCTAAATTGGAAGAAAATTACCTCGAAATACAGTTGGAAATTTGAAGTTGCCTTAGATTGAAAGGAGCCTTGAACCCCAGATGTCTGCATCTTGATTTAGAGTCAAGGATTCTGGGCCACAGAATAACTATACATGTAATGTATTGCTACCCATGCATGATGACTGGGTAAAAAAATCCATTGTAAGTAAAAAAAAAAAAAAAAAATTAAAAGAGAAATTGAAAACAAGAACAAGAGATAATGGATGCAAAAGCAATCGAGGGGAACAGAACAATGGGAAGTGGATAAAGGATGGGAATAGGAAAAGGAATTGGACAGGACTCTAAAAATCTGGTAGGAGACTTGAACTACATCAAGTTAGTTTAGACTGGAAGTCACTAACTTAACTAATACGTATCTGTTTTCTGCCCTGAGAAAGGTAATAACTCTAATTGGCTGTCTAATGTGTGGACTGCAGTGATGTGTTGGTAAAGTTCAATAAACCCTTCTGGAATAAATGAGTGGGCCATTCAGGCCATGATCAAATCCAATCAGTCTGAGCTCAGCAATGTGCTGAATACACATCCTCGCACATCCAAAAGGTAGTTAACATGACACTTGAAAAACAAAGTACTGAAGAGTGAGTTAGCAAAATCAAACGAGTATACCCACTGAGAAATGGTCCGCAAGCGGAACACAGGCATAAAGGCAGAAAGATTTTATCAGGTTATGCAAATGATCAAACTTGGGAAAATTTGGAAGAAGTCAGCTTGCTTCTACGAGGCTAAGGGAGACTTTGCTGCTCTAAGAATGTCTGGTGCCATCTGCTTGGGTCATCTTTAAAAAATTTCCATGGAACCTTAGCACTTCATGATTCCATCTTGCTTCGCTTTTCGAATCAGGAAAGATCGGAGCTGTACCCAGGTCAGCATCTTGCACGATGTGATTGCTCAGTAAATCCTGAAAATCAAATTGGATAAGAACTCAAAGGGAGCTTGGAGATCAGCCTGTCCCCCCTTCTCTATTCCTGTTTTTCTGAAGGTGAAGAAGCCAAAACTGAGGAAACCGTGAGACTCACTGATGTAGTGGGTGTGAAAGTCTGTCCACTAGATGATGCTCTCCCTGAAGACACGCGTCGGCATTTGTCTTACACTTGAATAACTTAGGACATTTATCAAATTTACTTATTTTCCCTAAAACGTCTTCGGTAAAGTTACAGCCCGCATGATTATAGGAACCTTGAGTACAGGAACCATGGCTGCCAAAGGCTGGCTTTCGAGAAGATCTTGTTGAATGAATGGATGTTCTTTTTACTTTATACATGGCAAGACTCCAGTGACACAATGCTAAGAATTATTCATAAAGTAGCCCGTGGAATCTTTGCTGTTTGAAAACTCTTTGCCCACATATTACAACCTCTTCTAAATGGCAAATGGCTTCTGCCATTGATTAGTCTATTTTCCTAAATACCCGTTACCCAGATGATTAAGTGAATTAGATTTACTGATTATATGTACATTCCCCAAGCCATGCTCTTTTTTTGGTTATTAGACTGAGAGCATTCCTGCACCTCTGGAATTTAAAATTGTTTATCATTTTCCTTCTGGTACCATAAATTCCATTTTTAATCACTCAGAGATGAATCATATTACTGTCATTACTCTGCAGTGTTTTAAGAATTTCAGAGGAATTCTGGTTCTTGCCCTGACATGGAAGGTAGGTGAGCTTTCTCCTTGCCAGGCAGAGCAGGGATTAGATATGGTTGCTCCCGCTTTTTTTTTTTTTTTTCCAACGTTTATTTATTTTTGGGACAGAGAGAGACAGAGCATGAACGGGGGAGGGGCAGAGAGAGAGGGAGACACAGAATCGGAAACAGGCTCCAGGCTCTGAGCCATCAGCCCAGAGCCCGACGCGGGGCTCGAACTCCCGGACCGCGAGATCGTGACCTGGCTGAAGTCGGACGCTCAACCGACTGCGCCACCCAGGCGCCCCTGCTCCCGCTTTTTCAAGGAAGGTCCTTCCATGCTCGGTGAATGAGCCTCTTCCTGAAAATGAGGAGATAATGCATCTGGGACCACATGAGCTCATCCAGGTTCGTGGTTTATCTGAAAATCGAATCCCAATCATCACATAGTCTATCTAGCTGCTCATACATTTGGGGGAAGTTTGAACACCAATTGTGCCACGGGGCCAATGAGTTTCAAAACAGGAGAGGAAAGGAGAGTTGCATTTTTAAGTGCAGGCTAAACATCGCTTTGCCTTTGGTGGTATGTTTTTCTTCCAGCAGCCCGGAGAATGTTGTTGGCAGAAGCCTCTTCAGTGTGTTTGTTTCTTCCATGGTCATCTGTGCTCAGCAGGCCCTTGTAAGCGCGAACAGAACCCAGACGTAGCCCGTGCCCTGGCTGAAGCAAAAATGTAAAAGGTGTGAAAAACATGAATCTACAGATTGAGTAGATTAGCCTTTCAACATGCATCCTAGAAAAAAGCAGCTTTATCCTGGTTATGAGCCAGTCTGTGGACAAGCCAAGCAGTACGGTAGAGCAAAATGGTCAGTATTTGGTTCATCGGGAGTTATCAGTACAAGACAGAAGCAGGCGGGTTAGTATTAGTTAAGCGCTTGGAGTTTGAAGTAAAACAGATCACGGTTCAAGGCCAGGCTTTGATACATGGTATATGTGTAATGTGGAGCAGGCAGTTTACCTTCTCACATCTCACAGCCTGGGAATGAGGACAGGATGTTTGTCATGGGGTTCTTGTCTGTATCACATTAGATGATGTATGTGAAATAAATGGACAGACAACTCTACCAAGGAGTAAGCACACAATTAATAACCGTGGATCAAACGTAACTGACAGCCTATTCTGTCGAGAAGGTATTTCTAAAGCTTTCGCAGGTTTCTTACGAAATGTACAGGTTTTGAAAAAGCCCTGTGTGGACCAAAATGCTTTCCCACACCTTGCTGTTGGGCGTGAAAATTGGGGCAGGACCACATTTCCGAAGGACCGTTTGTCAAAAGGAATCAAAAGCCTTCAGCAGGTGCGCATGCTTTACCTAAAAATTCAAATTTTTATACTTATCCCGAGGAGATAATTACAAGTATAAATAAAGATTAAATGTAAAATTTCTGTTACCATGTATTTTCCCACTACATGGTGTTATTTAGAACAGCGAAAGCCCCTCAAACAAAGCCCAACACGGTTATGACGGATTTCATACCTAAATGGAATAGGTTTATAGTTATTAGAAATCCTAGTTCAGAAGAATCTTTCATGATAAGGTAAAGTACTTTTGATACACCATTAAATTAAAAGAAGCAAAAACTGTTACCAGGAAGCATATGCTCTATGAGAGCAATGGTTCTAGAATCCAGATACATATAGACCAATGTACAGTTCTCTGGGTGATGGGATTACAAGCTATTTTTATCTTCTTAGTTTGTCTTATAAAAAAGTTAACAAATTCTATACAGAGACCCTTTCAAATGGAACATAAAAAATTCTATTTATAAATTTCTCAGGTTCAGTCACCTTCCTAAATCCTACCTTCTACTTCCCCACACACCCCTGCTCACAGAAAATTGTTACTACTTGGACATTTTTTTTTTTTTTTTAAATTTTTTTTTTTTAATTTTTTTTTTTCAACGTTTATTTATTTTTGGGACAGAGAGAGACAGAGCATGAACGGGGGAGGGGCAGAGAGAGAGGGAGACACAGAATCGGAAACAGGCTCCAGGCTCTGAGCCATCAGCCCAGAGCCTGACGCGGGGCTCGAACTCACGGACCGCGAGATCGTGACCTGGCTGAAGTCGGACGCTTAACCGACTGCGCCACCCAGGTGCCCCACTTGGACATTTTTTTGATATAGCTATGTTAAAATGTAAAAATACAGAATCCTCTCCTTTAACTTTTTTTATTTTTATTTCTGAGAGAGAGAAAGAGACAGAGTGTGAGTGGGGGAGGAGCACAGAGAGAGGGGGACACAGAATCGGAAGCAGGCTCCAGGCTCCGAGTTGTCAGCACAGAGCCCGGTGCGGGGCTCGAACTCACGAACTGCGAGATAATCACCCGAGCCTGAGTCAGATGCTCAACCGACGGGAGTCCCCCAAGCGCTGTAAAAATACAGAATTCTTAACAGCTAGGTTACCTAATTCACAGTACGGTTGTTGAGATGGCAAAGAAAATAATAATTATTACAAAGCTTGTGATTTTGTTTTTTGTTATCGTAATGAAGAATTGGATTTATATTTCAACTAAATGAAATCTCATAGAGGCACCAAGTTCAACACAGATCAAGTCTTGGCACGCATTTTAAAAACGCTTCCAGAAATATGACTCATCAAGAAACGTTCCACAGGATATTCTGGGACTTTTCTTGGTGCTTGAAAGCAACTTCCAGTGGTCGGACCATTTAATTAGCATTAAGTAAAGTGGGCATCTAATAATTTTCTCATGCAGGTAATGGCGTTCTTCATGTTACCTGTGGCAAATACGATAATGCCCAAGATCACTTGCTAGAATTTTTTCACTAAAAGTCACAAACAGGGGCGCCTGGGTGGCTCAGTCGGTTAAGCGTCCGGCTTCGGCTCAGGTTATGATCTCACAGTTTGTGAGCTCGAGCCCCACGTCGGGTTCTGTGCTGACCGCTCAGAGCCTGGAGCCTGCTTCGGATTCTGTGTCTTCTTCTCTCTCTGCCCCTACCCCGCTCACGCGCGCTCTCTCTCTCTTTCAAAAATAAATAAACATTAAAAAAATAAAAAAATAAAAATAAAAGTCACAATTTTATGGGCAAATATAAAAGTCACAATAGTCTGATTCTTTAGCTGTGAGTTAGAAGTTAGATTTTCATGACTTTAAGAAAGGTAATGATTCATTGCCTTTATATGACCAGAAGATAAATTATTTGGTTTTAATATAATTGGAGAAACCAAAAAATGAAAATCTTTTAATCTTGTTGCGCACCCCACCATAAAACAAGTTGAAACAAATCATTCTCAGTCATGAATTACCGAAAGTAATTCTGTGCCTTCAGTGGCCTATCTACCTATGGATTAAATCTTTATTTCTTCTAGTATCGGTTCTCTAGATACAGGTTTTTAAAAACGAGGCTCTAAGGTTTTGTCACCCCAATCGGCTCTCAATTGGTTGTTTATTATGGTTTTTGGCTTCGTTGTTTATTATGGGTTTTTTTTTTTTTGTTTTATTTTTTTTGGCCAATTAGCAGAGGAGTGCTTTTGCTGGATGTGCAGAATAACATTTAATTAAGTTTCAACCCCTGTATAGAATCCACGCGGATAAAATATGAACAAACACAACTGCTGAGGTTCTGTAGATCATAGCCTGTGCCACCTTCCACCAGCCGGGGCGAAAAGATAAAAAGAAATGGTAAAGCCCAGATGAGCACGAAACATTTGGATACCTGCGGGGGAGCAAAGGGCTGGTGTTTTTCACGTACAACAGGGACAATATGGCTTGGTAAATGGACTGTGTCAGCTTTTCCTGATGTTATGGATAAGTCTCACCAGTGCTCGGCAAGTGGGTTACCACTCACAACGTTGAGGCCACTTACTACAGCTGGAGAGATTTTGTGAACCCAGAAGCGTTCAGGTGCCTGATCTCGGCCATGTCTTCCAGTGAACGTTACGTTCACTTGTGCCGATTTTACTTCTGATGCTCTAATGACGCCCAGCCTCTGTTCCAGAGTATTCAAGATCTCAAATGCTCTCGGCCTGCCTGGTCTGTTTCTGGGTTACAGAATAAGGCCCTCGATGCTCTACCGAGGCACCCAGTGGCCTCGTCCTTAGGGGACAAGTTTGGTTTGGGATGCTCTCGTACGTCGTTCCCCTTGTTGACCTTGGTGGGGTTAGAGCAGGTTTGCGACTACAAGCAGGGTTTGAACTCCTGACCTCGACACATGGCTTTTCAACATCACGCGCCAACGTATCACAATAAAAACACGTGAGCTGCCTGGGTGCACTACATGAGGTGCAGACCACAGAAATCCTGACGCTTAACAGGAATACACACGCCGTGGAACATTGGAAGATTATTTACCGAATGCAATTGCGTGACTGCCAATCCTAAGTGTTGAGGGAAATCAGGCCAGACATCCCCTCCGAGGCACGAATCAGAAGATAATCTAATGCTGGTACATGCGAAAGGATAACACTTGAGTGTCCCGGGCACGTCTGAAACACCATTCCCCCGGGGCCCATGCCTAGCGACCACGTGGCTGTGATCGGCGACCGAGTCGCACAGAAGTTGGTTCCCTGGGACCATCTCCTTCAGGGAGCCAGGGCGATCATCACCAGTTCGCAGATCTTGGGCTCCCTTCCGTAGTCCTGTTGGCCTTTAAAAACCTCGCAGTCCGGCCTCTCTGCCATAAAGTGGGAGAGCTGGCATTCTTTAGGACCTGGGGGAGCACTTGTGTTCCACTGGAATGTGTTGAATGGCTTGTAAATTAGAGTCCCTAATGAAAACTCGCTGGTGTCGAACTGCAACAATCATCTGGTTAAAATCAGGCAGTAATTCCACTAATTTTACTGCCCTTCTCCCAGCCCTCAACGCCTCATTTAGGAAAAAAATGTTTATGTTCCCCTCAAAACACCTGCGTTTTAACTTCAGTCCCCAAAGCAATTATAGTTTTGACTTTATTTTATTTTATCTTATTTTATTTTATATTTGATTTCATTTCTTTTCTCCTCTCTCTGTCTCTCTCTCTTTTTTTTTTGTCTCTGTTGTGAACGAAGCATTCCTTCCTTTGCACGATATAAGCAGAAACACCCCCCCACCCCCCGCCGAAACCTTTCACTGTGGGCATTCTAAGTCGTCACTTTTTGTGTGTGGAAAGAGCCCAGTTTCACAGCTGTTGCCAAGACGCCTTTAGACATTTTTCACAAAACAACAGAGAAGTTTACATTGTGACCAAATGTGTTCCATTTTGAAGACAAGAATGGTGTGACTGCCAGTTATCCAATTAAAAGCCTTATAAAAATCGAGTCCCACTGAGACCCTCCACACTTTTATCCGTTTAACATCACTAAAAAAAAAAAAAAATTGTTTCGATCCCCAAGGAAAAGAGAATTCCATGGCAAACATTGAGAATACGGTATGGAAATCGGTTCTCCTCTCTTTTAACTGTAGGCCTTAAGAGAACATTACCTGGTGGTTAGTTGTTCTGGTTTCCACTTGTTTAGATGTCCTGAAATCAGAGTGAACATTTTCTCGAAGCGAGGTGAAAATGCCTAACTTTGTATTACATTATGTCTCTTGATACGAAACAGAGGGAGAAGAATGTTGAGTAACATATACACAAATCGCTCTGTTTCCACACCATCACCTTTCCCCCCGCTCTCTTCCCACCCCGCGTCTGGGAAACATCTGTGGGCTGGGTAGGCATTCTGGGTAATGACATGCAAATGAGCCCGCCAGTTAACAGAATTTCCTTGTCCAATAATGGAATTGGACCAACATGTAGGTTTTTAAATTGGAGCCAGGCTCACCCAGGCCAGATGTGCAAACAAGAGCACATGTTCCTGGTTTTAGGGATTAGAGCAGCAAGGCCCCATGGGGGAGGGGAGGAAGAGAAAACCACGTGACAGCCTATCAAATGAAGAACAAGAAATGGCTGGAAAGGCTCTCTTGGGATGCCTGCCTATCGGTCATGTTTAGGCACTTGTGAATATCTGCTAACTGGGGAACTTGGCCCAGGACGTCCCCCCAGGCCTGCCAGCTTTGACTGACTGAGGGTGACTGCCTTCCTCTGGCCCTAAGATTATCCACTTCTCAGGGTCCTGACTGAGGCACTCACTTTCAGACGCAATCTGAGGGTTATCAAGCAACGAGAAAGGTTCCTCTTTCCCCTCATGTACCCTAAGTATTAGTCCTTCTGAAATGCAGAGTGAAGGGTAAAAAAAGACAACCTCGCAGGACCCGTGCTACCCACGGGGCACCCACAGGAAGATGCGGTTGCCACCATTGGCAGTGACAACCCCAGATCACAGCCGTCGCCCCCTGCTCCGCGAGAGGCGAGTCAATACCTGATGGCAAAGCCATGCCGTTAACTCCGTAACAGCAAAAAGTCGTTATAGAGTTTGAAGGAGCCTAAAGAAACCGGACAAGACAAACCAAATGAACTGAAGTCACATTTTGGGAAATGGCTTGAAGTAAGATTTCAGAAAGCTTTCCTTTTGTGAAGGGAGAAGATCTACCTTACCATTCTTTTTAAAAAATGAGAGCCGAAACGGATTACATTAGAGATGTCACAATTAATGATCATCATGTGACCAAGGCTCGTTGAGGATCAGAAAATGAGCAAACATTTGGATATACTTCTCAAGGATGATGGATATATTTAACTGATGGCTATTGAATTTATCAGGGTCAGTTAGCATAATGAAAACATATTTTATTAGGCTGTTAAAGGGATAAATTGTTTTCATATTTATTCATCTGTTCCCAAGGCTAATTTGGGGGTTTTTAAAACATGCTTTTCATGTTCCTAAAATGAACAGCTAAATAAATAAAGCATTAGTTTCAGAACAGAAGTATCCGCTGTAGATATAACATCCTATTTCTCAGTACAGGCCTAAGTAATGATTTTCTGATTTAATTTTCATCAGTCGCAGTAAACAGTCACCGGAATTCCCAAGCCAATCACAAATAAATAAAAGAAGAAATACACATCAGTAAAAAAAAAAAAAAAAAAAAAAAAAAAAATCCCAACAACTCAGGTCAAGTTGCTGTTTGTTAACATGAAACACAAAACCAGTAATATTATTATTTAAGCTGGGAACACTTTTGCTTCAATTCACTGCTGAGCACCTTCTCAAGGACTTAACCACATCTCAAGGACTGGAAAAATCCCCATTTTATTTTGCTTGTTTAAAAAGCAACAACCATCCAAATTAAAACAGGAACTTTTAATTTTTTTTTTTTCAACGTTTATTTATTTTTGGGACAGAGAGAGACAGAGCACGAACGGGGGAGGGGCAGAGAGAGAGGGAGACACAGAATCGGAAACAGGCTCCAGGCTCCGAGCCATCAGCCCAGAGCCCGACGCGGGGCTCGAACTCCCGGACCGCGAGATCGTGACCTGGCTGAAGTCGGACGCTTAACCTACTGCGCCACCCAGGCGCCCCGAAACAGGAACTTTTAAATACTGACTCCCAAAGCATGTCTGGGGTTGCAGTAGCTTTTGGAGAGAAAAAAACAAAAAAACAAAAAACGTTAGAAGGTTAGAAGGGGTTATGTGCTCCTTGCTATTTAGCAGTGGAATCTGCATGGGTTTTGTTTGTTTGTTTGTTTGTTTGTTTGTTTTGGCAACCTGCACTCCTATCCCTCAGCTGGCAGGTTCACTCTTGGGTTGTTATAGCAAGAATCTTGCCCCGATTTTCTCTTCAATGAGTTTCTTCTCTGATTCAGTCATTGGTGCCCCTTCCCCCAGCCATACCCCTAGCTCCTTAAATGCTGGTTGATGGCTCTGTTCCCAGTTCCGTTCATCGCACACTCTCTTTCTCTTTGCAGGCAATTCCAGTAACTTCTGTTGGTCACCTAACATCTTTCTTCAGCCCTGACTCCGCTAGGTAAAACCAGGCTGCGTTTTCAACTCTCTACAGGCATCTCCTCTTGGAGGATCCTTAAGAATTTCAGATGTGTTATAGCTAAAATAAAATGTAGAGACTGTTTGGCAACATCTGTTCTTTTCTCTGACCTCTTTGGGTGACAGAAGCTATTATGCATCCACTTTAAACCCTTCTCTACCGTTTATCACATCAATAGAATGCTAAGTACCACCATCCCTTGGTCTCAGAAATGGTACCAAACTAAGGCTCCTCCTTTCCATTCACATGCTCCCACTGCCTTACACTAGGTCACATCACCTCTTGTTCTGATGAGTGCAACGGTTTTCCTCTTTTCGTCGGTTAATTTTTTTCTGTCACATCACCGGACCTTGTGTGTGTGTGTGTGTGTGTGTGTGTGTGTGTGTCTTTTTTCTTCTAAACAACAAAGTGGATACTATCTCTTGACAAAAATGTCCATTGATTCCTTCCTGCTGCTTGCTGGATGAAATCCAAATCCTTGCTGCCTAAGAGCTGTCATAATTGGAACATAATATTCCTTTTGTAGCCCATCTCCTGCCACTTCTTATCCTGCACGATCGTAAACCACAGTAACTTACTCCTCATCCTCCACGCACACTGGGTCCGCCCGGCTGTGTCTTGCATGTGTTCTTCTCTCAGTAGTTTTCAACTTCAGAATAACTCAACCACTTCTTTGATAGAAAGTTCTCAGGGGCGGGGGGGATGGAAGTTCGTTAAAGCACATTATGGCGGTCAGTCGTACCTTCGCAACTTGGGGATGACCCAGCAAGATAGAATGATCGCCGCTGGAGGAAAACGTTGGTTAAATTATGCGTCAGCCTTTATAACGAGAAGCAAAAGAAGAAGGAAATTTCAACGCGAAGTAAGTTGGCTTGGAGGTCTCAAGCGCAGAGGCGGTCTCTTCCCTGCCAAGAAAAAAAAAAAAAACGCATGTGAATTAGTAGGGGAAATGTACGCGATTGGCCAAGAACAAAGCTGGATGAGGAACCGAAGGGGAAAGTGATGGAGAAGAGAAGAGTTTGTCAACATACAAGGATGCGGAAGTCGATCCTCCGTACGTCTAGGCTATTACGGAACCCGGAGTCTCTCTCCACACTCTGGTAGCAACAATCTAGGCCGCAATTTACATTTTACATTTGTGTTAGCGCTTGGAATTGGGTAGTGAATGTGTTAGGGGCGGTAGATCAGAGAGAAACAGACCGAGCACCAGCGGCGGAGGAACAGGCAGGCATGTAAAATGTGCAACAAAGGGCAGATAGAAGCATTTGTTTCAGCTTTAAACCAACGTGTGTGTAATTAACAGCTCTAATTCATGATTTAATTTCCCCAACATATCACTCTTTATTGCAAACCTTTCATGGTACATTGTGATTCGGCTGTGAATCAGAAAGATGCTGCAAGATAGGCCTGACATAGTTTCCTCTGGTGTCTTGGGACTAAATTTGGTGCTGGTGACAGGCGGCACCCCAAGAGCAAAGCTCGAATCCCCTCTTTACCTCAGCAGTAGGTCTATAGAAGAAATTAGCTGAACATTCCAGTACATTCTTGTTACGATGACGCTGCTCAGGGACTAGTAGGTCCATTTCGGGAATTGTGACTTCTTTCCCGTTCAATTATTAGTCTCTCTACCAAGACCACCCAAAATTGCCAATTAGCACGAGTTGTAAAGGGATTCATGCTAGATGGATATCTGTATTTGGCTTCACTTTCTCATCCCTAAGTCCAAACTTTCACACGGTAATAGCTTCTAGTCCCTTCTAAGGAAACTAGATGTGAAAAAGAAAGGGAAACTAACTTCTCCATTTCTCAGAGGGAAGACAAGAAACACACACACAAATCTAGCCAGCCCCCAAATCCCGAATTTCTTTAAATTCTACCAATTTGGGGGCACAGCATGTGATCCAGGCTGAGAGAGAGAACATATCTTGTGAGGGAAGAAAAAAAAAATGCTGGGATATCATGAAATTCATTGAATGAGCCTTCATTTTTCCTGGTCACGTGTTGTAGTTTCAGAATCTATCATCATCTGCAAAGTACATACGAGCAAAGGAAGAAAACTTGGTCATAAGGAAGCATGAATTATTTAAAAGATGACTCTACTCACACAAAAACGAAATTAACAGCATGCATTTCTCTTAATAATTCAAACAAAATTCTCTACTTTCCCTTAGTCAATTACATGTTTTAAATAAAGTATTTTTTTTTGCCTGAAATATTCAAGTGACTTCTTCAAATGTCCACTTTGTGTACACACAGGCAGAGGTACACATTTGAGTATGTTCTATAATTGATTTTGAAACGAGAGAGCAATGTCCCGATAAGTAAAGTAGTGAGTCCATTATCTGAACAAATGGAACCAGGATGACAAACGCGGGTGAACTATTTTTCCCTCTTCTTAAACACCCATCTATTGCATAAGCAGAAAAAAGAGATTTCCATTCGTAAAAGAACTTTTTTCATTTTGTACATCTGCAGGCACGAAAGAAGCCATACTCAACCACAAATTAGGTCAGGGAGCTGAAATAAACTCAGATTATAACAGGCCATAGGTCTGTGAAAAATATACTGTCATTTGGGGTTGGATTTTTATTTTATTTTTTTTACCGTAAAGCAAAGGAAAAGTCATTTTATGATAAAATATCATACCATCTGTTCTTGTATATAAGAAAATTTGGCTGAACTGATCCAATTTACAACAAGTTAAAATGGGCAGGTCTGGAATTCCTTTATCCTCAACCTTCCGTGGTTCAACGTTGTAAGAATAATACAGCGAGGGGAAGAGGAGAAAACATAGCAACTCTATGTTAAATTCTTGGCCCAATTTCGACCACTTTGTGGCTTGTACTTGCTATGTTCTGGGGGAACCACTGTGATTGCATGCTTCTAGAAGAAATCACCTCCTATCTCAAGTTAAGTGGGTACTGAAGCCAGGTGGTCCACAGATGCCTAAATTTGAATCTAGAAAGTAGGTCTAACTTGGAAATACTCATAACCACAACTTCAAAATGGCAAAGGGTTGTCCTAAGTCCCAAATTTCTATGATTCTGAAACTGAGTAACGCTATTAAGATAGCAGGGGGGCGCCTGGGTGGCGCAGTCGGTTAAGCGTCCGACTTCAACCAGGTCACGATCTCGCGGTCCGTGAGTTTGAGCCCCGCGTCGGGCTCTGGGCTGATGGCTCAGAGCCTGGAGCCTGTTTCCGATTCTGTGTCTCCCTCTCTCTCTGCCCCTCCCCCGTTCATGCTCTGTCTCTCTCTGTCCCAAAAATAAATAAACGTTGAAAAAAAAATTAAAAAAAAAAAAAAAAGATAGCAGGAAATCGCACTTTTATTTTGCATAAGACATATGTTTGTTGGGTCTTCCCGGCTTTGATTACGATTATACCCAGTGGTTGAAGGATACCATATATACAACATCCCCATTGTATTTATGAATGTATTTTGATTTTCTATGACATGTTTTTCAGTCCAGGGGAGTATTAATATCCACGTACCTATTACTTTTCTATTAAATGCAGTATATGTCGAGAATGAACAAAATATCTACACATATAATTCAAGGATTTGGTGGGGGAATAGAACATAATGATGATGAGACTATAGGGAATTACTTACATTTTTATAGCTTTATATCTACTTTGTTTTTTCTGTTCTATAATTATATTACTACACTTAGCTTTAAATTTTTTTCATGGTTATTTATTTTTGAAAGAGAGCGAGTGAGCAGGGGAGGGGCCGAGAAAGACGGAGACACAGAATCTGAAGCAGACTCCAGGCTCTGAGCTGTCAGCACAGAGCCCGACGCGGGACTCGAACTCACGAACCGTGAGATCATGACCTGAGCTGAAGTCGGACGGTTAACTGACTGAGCCACCCAGGTGCCCCTACAATACTTAGCTTTAAATGAAACCTTACATTTGCAATGTCATCTAAAAACAAAAGACTCTTTTTTATATTTTAGGTGGATGCCCCTTCATTCTTAAATATACACACACCTACCCTAATTTTCAATATAACTGCAAAATACTTTTTACTGAAGTTCTCAGTTTTTTAGGATCCTGGAATAATCCTACATCTAAACCTACAGAAAGTCCTTCGGCGCAAAGCCCTGAAATGTCTGACATTGCATATCACTCAAAAAGGCCACTGCTCTAGTTTTTAAAACTTTAGAAAACTTTGCTTTGCCTCCTTTTGATCCCAAGATGAGATAAACCAGGCAGAGCATATACTCTGGGTTTTATGGTACGTAGGTTGTCTCATTGTAGACAAAACCCCACACATAAAGGCGAACAGAAGTGGGAATATTCTTTGAATGTCGGGATAATTTGAAAGATAATGTGAATAATTTAGATCTGAATTATCTGGTTGAGCTCTAATGCCAATTAAGTTAACCGAATAAATTATCCTAGGCTGATAATTTACGGCGAAGAAAAAGAAGCAGAGTTAAGGTAAATACCTGAAGGGTTCATTTACAAACTCAGTTAATAATGTTTTCAGTCCTAATTACTGAGTTTGGCTATATAAATAGCTGATCTATTCGCTGGCTAATTATATAATTGCTTAATTCTGCACTTCAGGTTGTTGAAAGAATTAAATGAAATAATATATTTAAAGAATTAAGTAGTCCTTTTTTCACACACTTCCCTTCCCCCCCCCCCCCCCCCCCTTACCATGACCCACCAGTGGGTGGGCAGGTCTCCGGTAGGAAACACAAAAGAAAACAAAGCAAAAACAAACCAAAAACCACCTGTGTTGCAGCATCATCTAACACCGTGCCGTTTCATCCCGTGCACATTACACCATCGTTACTGTGGTCACAAGCCGGTCCCACAGATAGAGTTACAGGCCAGAACTCCATCTGGAAGACCAAAGCTGAAGAAGAAGCTTCTGGAACATCAGTGAGTTAAAAATGTCCTGTACCGTATTTGACAAAGAGGCTACCCTTTTGCGGATGTATCACATACGTGGTCGAGTGTAATCCGCCTAAAAATCCTCCCAGATGAAAGGAACGGTTTTATAGAAGACACTTAAGTTTCAGTGAGGTAAAATAACACGCTCAAAGTCACATAACTGTGAAATGGTAGAAATAGATCCTACTCCAGGCTTTCCTTGCCTCAAAGCCCTTTTTTTCTTTCCAGTACGCTGTGCTTCCTTCGGATGCATTGCTGTTCACCAAATGGGCAGAGCGCACATTTTCATGGATAAAATATGCCTCAGAAAAGAAGATCTATGTTTGGCTACATTTTATAGGGTGGCTCGCACCCTTCGAATTTTAGGGACAGCGGCAAAAAATGCCAATAGCCTGAATTTTTCACATTGGCCTTTAAAAGGTGTTTATGTGTTTATTTTGAGAGAGAGAGAGAGGGAGGGAGGGACTGGCAGAGAGAGACAGAGAGAGAATCCCAGGCAGGCTCTGACCACGCTGTCGGGGCAGAGCCAGGCGCAGGGCTCGAACTCACGCACTGCGAGATCACGACCCGAGCTGACATCAAGAATCCCACGCTTCCCCAACTGAGCCACCCAGGCGCCCCCACACTGGCCTTCAAATTAAATTGCTTGTCTGTTTTTGCAAATTAAATTGCTTGTCTGTTTTTGCCAAAAATACCGATCGGTGAATTTAGTGCTTTCAGTGCCTACCGAACAGTGGGTCGGCCTCAGATGAATTGCTCGCTGCGGCAGAGCTGGGAGGTCCTGCATGATTCTAGTGGTGCTCTTGGGACCACGCACAGACTCCCCTGTGATTGTGGGGAGGGCAGCCCTACAGAGGAGAGAAGAAAGAGGGTGAAAAAGAGGACTGGGGGTAGTTATCCCACATTTGAATCTCAATGAACACTTCTTTGGCTGAAGGGTCGGAAAAGTGGGTTTACATTCCAACAGTAATCCTCGTTAAGTGTGCCCCTCATCTCTCTTAATTTGGTTTCCCCATCAAGAAAATAAAAGCAGCCTGGTCCACCAGGCTGGGGAGGAGGACCTCAGCCTGTGGAAGGATATATATGAACGCTGCTTGAAACGTAAAATAAGAAAGCCCTGTTCAAACGTGCAGATTATTAGCGCCTGTCTGTTCCACTCGGGTTGCCAGGCAAAATCCTTGGCCCCTTGCCCTGAACCACAACATCCTCAAGACAGGCATGGTGCGGGGTAGAAACCGGAAACAGGGCACTTTCACATTATTTTAAAATTTGTTATGAAATTTTGCCAAAACTTTATAAATACCAGCCAGGGCGATGGGGTGTTTGTACAACATTCTTTCCACCTCATGAACCATTGTTTTTTGTTCTGAACGCAGAAGTTTAAACTGCACTGAGTTGCCGTTGCCTGGCTGGGGCCAGCTTGTGAAATGCCCCAGATGTAATGCTTGATTCTAGCCAATTATCTTTAGTTCCTCTCGTTTATTAGTGTTAAATTTGAATTACAAGGGGAAGGGTGAGAGAGTGGAGCCCACACTATACTCGAGACCTTTTAAGACAGTGAATTCATTTGTATTATTTCGTTACCCCTCTTTATAGCTACCATCGGCTGGAGGCCGTTGGTGACACTTTGGGATGACTTTAGACCCACGCTTCTTTTTCTCTCGCTGTGCATTTGTTTCCCAAAAGCAGAAGGTGAACTTTCCCGTTGCCACGTTCGAAACGAGCAAAAGAAAAAAAACAAAACAAAACAAAACAAAACAAAAACAAAAAAAACTCGCAACAATCTAAAACTCGTAGTTAACAAAATAAACTGCAGATAAATCCCCTGAAGGTCTTGGCAGCAAATGTTTCCCACTAAAAAAGGGACTCTGCACTCGTAGTCTGAAACAAATTAGGAAGGAGGGGGAAAATCAACAGCTCTGGGGTGAAATTGGGGTTGGTGCTGCCTCATCATTTTTTAACCAAAAATAAAACAAGCAAATTTTGTTTAACTGCAGGTCAAAATAAAAAAAAAAAAAAATTAAAAAGTCCCTCATCTGTTCAGTGTAATTACTAACAGAGGACACTGTTACCAGCTGCAGGGTTCAGGGATAAATGGAGAGAACCATAATTTTCTCTCCCTGGGGTTAAACCTCCAAACTTTGAGTCTGTGCCTCTATAGTATGCTTTTAATATACCATGAGAAGCCAAGTCAGAATGTTTTTAGAGTATGTCTCTATCCTTTTGCTCCAGAATGAAATAATTGCGTGTACATACAGGAGTTCAAGTTCTGGAAGGAAAAAAAAAATTATTTCTCCAACATCCTCCATCATGACGCCCTACCCTTGCCCTAATGATGACAGTATGGTCCCCAGGCTTTTGTCACCAAGAGATGGGTGAAATTGGCTATACTTTAAACTTGTCAAATGTTGGCAATTTCTTTCCAAATGTTCTCATTTCAGCACAACGAGAGAGAGTTTTTTTTTTCCCCCTAGTACTTTTCCCTTAATTTTTAAGCCCAAGTGTATATTAAGGAAAATTTGACCCATATGTTTCTGATTCATTTAAACTGAACTCATTGAACTTTTTTTTTTTAATAAAACATTTTTGGTGTCCAAAAAAAACCCAATGCTGTTCTTTCAAACCATCTTTAAAACCTTATTTTTATCTGCAGAAGAATGTCAGATTTGGGCTGAAAAGGAAATGGAATCTGAGCTTAAAAGTCTCACCTTTGGTTTGAGACTGAACTCATCAGGTTCCTGCGGGGTCTGACAGGGAAGTAGGAAAACTGTGTTTTTTCACTTTTTCACTAGGCTTTTCTCACCGGGTAATTTCCCCTTGTCATCAGGATCGAATCAGAGAAATACGGATTAACCGAAGGGTGTAAGTACTCTTTTCATAGGAACGTGAGCGATCATCTGGATTTGTGGAGTAACACGAACTGTCCAAAACTCTTACGAGTGTATCCTGGATTGCCTTAACCTCCTCACTGTCTTTTACACTTGACCCAGACAGAAGAATAGACGTGCCCAAAAAGGACAGCTTGCTGGAGACTGGACACAGGTGGATCGAACATAGGTGATTCTGAGACAGGAGGAATTCACAGAAGAGCCACATCTGGGCAAGCTACGTTCTTCCCCTTCTGAAAATGCACGGCTGGGGAGTGTGCTCTTGGCGTTCAGACCAAGGTGGGCTCCTTGACAGCAATGAGAAGGGTATTATTTGTCCTTCTCTAATTGGGTATCACCATTGCAACAACTCCCACCGAGAAAAGTCAACCGTATTTTACCAGCTCAGATGCTCCTTTTGGGGAACGTTTAGAATCCAGATCTGAAATGTAGGTGACATTATATATAAACATAGATTTGGACTGCATCTATGTCGATCAAGTGAAACAAAGAAACAAACAAAAAAAAAAAAACATTGAGCAATATCCCCGGTCTTCTCCAATTAGAGTAGACAAACGCCCTCAGTAGCCTCGAGTTTCACTTTGCCACCAGTAAATGGCTTACAATTACTGTAATGCTTCAGAACTAGAGGTATCAGGTGTAGATCATGGGTTTACACCCAGATCCACGATTCTGATAAGGCGTTAACTTCTGTTTCCTCCTCTGCACGGCGGGGACAGAAATAACACCTAACTGGGCTTGTTACAAAGTTGAAATGAGTTAGTATGCGACGATTAATTCGATCTCTGGCCCAAGTAAGGACTCAGTAAATACTACTACCATATTATTCAATTCCAATATTTCCCCACGTTTCAATCGTCTTGAAATCAGACTGTGTTTTACAATAGATGGCATCTTGAGATGCCTGGGTGGCTCAGTTGGTTAAGCGTCTGACTCTTGGTTTTGGCTCAAGTCATGATCTCCTGGTTTCATGAGCTGAAGCCCTGCATCAGGCTCTGCACTGGCAGCATGGAGCCTGCTTGGGATTCTCTCTCTCTCTCTCTCTCTCTCTCTCTCCCTCTCCCTCTCTGCCCCTCCCCCACTCATGCTGTCTCTGTCTCTCTCGAAATAAATGAATAATTTAAAAACAAACAAACAAACAAACAAAAAACCTCAGACATTGACATCCACGATTTGGAGTAAAACACTGATTCAGCAGAGCCTGGCTCTGAGCGTAAGAAGCGTTAGCATTCCTGAACTCGTTGATTTTGAGTATATATCCACGCATACACGCCCAAGCACGACAGATGATCAAAACTGGTATACTTAGGTCTAAAAGTGCCTTCTCAATAAGTACAAAATAAACATCTCAAGTGAAAAGAGAGGGCGGGGCGCCTGGGTGGCCCAGTCGGTTGACTGTCCGACTTGAACTCAGGTCATGATCTCACGGTTCGGGAGTTCGAGCGGTGCTGACAGCTCGGAGCCTGGATCCTGCTTCGGATTCTGCGTCTCCCTCTCTCTCTGCTCCTCCTCCGCTTGCGCTCTGTCTCTCTCTCAAAAGTAAATAAGCAAGTAAAAGAGATTAAAAAGCAAACAAAAGAAGGAAAAGAGAGGGCTCGGGAGGATGGAGGGCTGTGTTGAATGAAGTGTCCGGAATGAGATCTGGCATGCTTGACTATTTAGTGGATACTTGCTAAGTCTGTTCTACAGGATGCACTCTGAGTGGTCTAGCCCCTACCTGCCGGTCTCCAGGTCTGCTCCAGACCTGTCGTCCACCCTGCTTTGCAATCCTGTCCAGGCTCCATCCACGAGCAAGGTCTTGGCATACGATGACACCTACGTCTGGATTATTCTCCCCTCCTGAAATATCGAGGCAAGCAGTACACTTTCTTTTTTTTTTATTTATTTATAAAAAAATTTAAAAAAAATTTTTTTTAACGTTTATTTATTTTTGAGACAGAGAGAGACAGAGCATGAACGGGGGAGGGTCACAGAGAAAGGGAGACACAGAATCCGAAACAGGCTCCAGGCTCTGAGCTGTCAGCACAGAGCCCGACGGGGGGCTCGAACCCACGGACCGTGAGATCGTGACCTGAGCCGAAGTCGGACGCTTAACCGACCGAGCCACCCAGGCGGCCCAAGCAGTGCACTTTCATATTTGGGGGACTCTTGGTAGCAGAGCATAACCTTGCCTATCTTGGCTGAGCGCATTCCAAGTTCAGCTCTCGACTCGAGAGTCTCTGCCTCAGCCTTCTCATCTCTAGAGTGGGAATAATAACAGACGATCCCCGTCTCATGTGGCTGAAGAGAAAAAAATACGTCTAAGTGCTCTGAACCATAGTTCGTAGTGAGTTTTCAATACGTATTGCTTTTACTATTTCTTGGGACGTCTTTCTTTGGCTTGATCCTATTCCCCACTTTAAACGCTCACAGTTCCTTGTATTTCTGATGCACCTGCATCACTCAGAATTTTCTGTTTTGCTGCGTGCGGATGCGATCGATGTGTGTTTTGCTGGCTTGATTTCAACTGCATGAGGGCAGACGCCACGTTCACTTTTCCTCAGGGCTTTGTCCTCAGAAGACGGTCCAGTGCCTACAGGTAGAACGTGTTCAGCGAGTGTCTGTTGAGGGAATGCTACTGAAAATTACAATACAGCTCCTAGTTTCCGGTGGCTTCGGGATGCGAGTCCATCATCCAGAAAACGGACGTGGACGCGTTCCAGAGGTATTGGACAAAACCGTGATAAAAAAAGAAGCATCTGTAGCCACCAAAACAGCACTTCCCCCGACTAAAGCAAAGTTAGAAGACGATTCAGGGCCAGAATTAGGAACAAGAGGTTTTCTCCGTGGGTTAATGAATTCATCTGGCTTTCTTTGGTTGCTCTCAATGTATATTTTTACGCTCCTCGGTTCAGCCGAACTCCAACCTTTCTCGAACAAAGCAAAGCTGATGTGAGGTCCCCATCTGTAGCACCTCAAACAACTGTGTCCCGTAAAACTGTTGACATAAAGACTTGAAAATGAAAATCAAAACAACACGACCAGCCACAAATAGCCCTCCTGGATTCTCCTCACACTTTTTTCCAGCCCCTGTGTCTCCGCACTCGGCTGAACCTTTTGCCATGAATAGCTTTGCTCTGTCCTTTTAACAATAATATCTTAAACTTTTATGGTGCCTTATAGCTAAGCATCTCTAGACCTTTTACAATAGCATTAAAACGAAAGCCAGGGCTTCTCTCGGAATTGCCACGGGGTCCGCACTAAAAGCCAGCAGTTTGTGTCTTTGTCCTGAAAACCAGAGGCGGCCTGTGGGCCCATGGAAGAGACGACAATCCTTGTCTCCCTTTTCTGGCTGGAACTCGCCCTTCACCTCGTGATGGCAGGAGGCAGGAGAGGGAATGAGTATTCGCTGGCGTGGAAGGCTTGGAACCCAAGGATCTGTGCAGAACAGCTCGGGCTGAATCAGAGCTCTCGGTTCCCATATCCCACATCCCTCAGTCTTAGCTGTTTTTTGTTTTTTTGCAAAAAACCAGATTCGTGGTGGAACACTAGATTATTTGTAAGTGCAATCAAATATTTACATAACAGAAAACTAATTTCCTTATTTAAGCCGTTTCAAAATTTGAGCTTGCATATGTGTGAGAATATTTCTCCCTTGGAAATCTGTTTTCACTTCATGTATATGAGTGAATATACATGGAAAATATATACGATTCTGTATTTTATATAAATCTTACATAACTTTATATCTATCTATATCATCCGTGTATCTAAATCTCTACCCTTCACAACATTGTTTAAAAAGCCTAGGCTAGGATTCACTGGGTCATAACCTAGTTTTTTTTTTTTTTTTCCAATTACAATGATCTAATGGATAAAACATAAGATTCAAAGCCAGAGCTACATTAGCAAAGTGAAGAGAGAATTAAGGCAATTATCTCAGTAATTAAGGGGACCGGCCAAACCTTTTTTGGCAGTGATGTCTAAATAAGTTGAGGAAAATGTGGGCTGGGGGAGGTGGAAACACTCGCATTTTCTGAATAAAAGCCTCCTTTGGCCAACACGCTCTGATAATCGAACCCGGAGTCACAAATTTGAACTTTTTCCTCTTAGCCAAAGGAAGGCGGAGGCTTTGGGTCATTAATAATTGATCACTTAGGCAAATCTCTCTCTGCGCAGCAGAGAAGTAGAAGTAGAGAAGAAGAGGGCGGGGAGGAATCCTGCTTAACGACCCCCGGCTTTCCGGAACACACCAGCACATTCCATGAAGCTTGGCCATATGGAATAATAAAGCTTACCTTTCTGGTGGGGCTGCAGCCACTCCCCGCACAGGGCGCTTTAGGGGCGCTCTCTGTGGGGTGGTGATGCGCTCTGTAGCCCCGGCCGATGGGGATTTCTTAAATCCCTTTTACGATGCCTCTTCCGCCAGGGCCCCTGCGCTTAAACCCACACCCCGGGGGTGATGCTCTCCTCCCCGGCTGGTGCCAAGCTCCGAGAGGGCAGGCCCCGGGCACAACTGTTTGCTTTGCCTCCGCTTTTACTGCTGAGCTCAAGTTCAGTTGTGGCTGCCTTTAAAAACGACAAATGTGTTCTAATTTTAGAGCATCATAGCAATAATTGTTTTTATTTCGGTGGTGAGGAAAAGTGAAGGAAAAACAGCTTGGGACTTAATAACCACCCTAGCCTGCAGCCTTCGACTTTATTCATGCGATTTTTTATTTTCGCTCTCCCTCCCCGTGCACCTTACCATCTTCTTTAAGGCACGGCCTTAAATTACCTTTGCAAAGGTTATATGTTTATTTACAAAGAGCTGGCTATCAACGGGCCTCGCCAGGCGAGAAGGGTAGCTTCTGGCAATAAACATCTTCCGCTCTCTTAACACCGCCGAGGCCAACTGAATAAGGTAATGTTTAGTACTTCAGACATAGTATAGTTTATGGCTTCATTAACCACCTGACCCGGATTGTGTGCAAATTTCATGAAAGTATGATGTATATTTATTCCCTGAGGTATGCTGCTTGGCGGTATTTTATTCTTCCAGGGAAATTGTAATAATGATCCTTCAGGGTAAGAGTTTTCACTTTCAACAAATTAGGAATTCAGTCACATATAGGCAGTGTATTTATGGAGGACACCCCTATGCACGAATTATATATATATAGATATAGATATATATATAGACACACACACATATACACACATATATACGTGTATATGTGTGTGTGCCTATATATATATATATATATATATATATATATACATGTATATATGTGTGTATATGTGTGTGTGTCTATATATATATATACACACATATATACGTGTGTATATGTGTGTGTGTCTATGTATCTATATAGACACACACACATATACACACGTATATATGTGTGTATATATGTATGTCTATCTATATATAATTAGTGCATATATATATAATTAGTGCATATATATAAGTATGGGTGTGTCTATATATATATATATAATTAGTGCCTATATATATAATTATATATATACGTATATATGTGTGTATATGTGTGTGTGTCTATATATATATATATATATATATATATATATATATAATCATGTCTGAGATGTCATTCCCATGCCAGGTTACAAAGACATCTAAGTGAAATAAAAGAACAGCAACAACAAACCACAAAACAAAAACAAACAAAAAGAATGCTGATATGACAAGCTAGCTCACAAAGTAAAGGTGTTATTAGGGTACCAGATACCTGGTCATTTCAGAAAACACTGTGTATATATAAATATATACATGTACATTATGTTATATATATATGTGTGTGTGTATATATATATATTTATTTAATTTTTATTTATTTTTAGAGAGAGAGAGAAGAGAGAGAATGAACGGGTGAGGGGGTAGAGGGAGAGAGAGACTCCCAAGCAATCTTTATGCTCTGTGCAGAGCCAGACTTGGGGCTTGAACTCATGAACTATGAGATTACGACCTGAGCCGAACACAAGAGTCAAATGTTTAACTGACTGAGCCACCCAGGCACCCCTGGATATATTAAAATTTTTTCCAATGTTTGTTTATATTTGAGAGAGAGACAGTGAGTGAGCAGGGGAGGGGCAGAGAGAGAGAGACAGACAGAGACAGAGACAGAATGTGAAGCAGGTCCAGGCTCTAAGCTGTCA
Source organism: Leopardus geoffroyi (assembly GCF_018350155.1). Lineage (NCBI taxonomy): Eukaryota > Metazoa > Chordata > Mammalia > Carnivora > Felidae > Leopardus > Leopardus geoffroyi. Next base: position 14,514,464 of record NC_059337.1, on the reverse strand, counting down.
GCACAGAGCCCGATACGGTGCTTGATTGAACTCACCAGCCATGAGATCATGACCTGAGCCGAAGTTGGACGCTTAATCGACTGAGCCACTCTGGTGCCCCTGGATATATTTTTTTTAAATTGAAGATTTCCGGATAAGTACTTGAGTTTATGTAGGCAAACAATAAGGAGGGAAATGGACAATGATATGATTAGTTTTATGTTTGTACATAGCCAAATGTGGAAAACAAAACGAATCCTGGTTTTCTTTGGAGGAGGAGGGTTAAAATTAACATATGTCCGAAAAGTAATATTTTTTATATGGTCAATATTGTATGTGTGTGTGAAAATGGGAACAGCATGAAAAGTGGAGGGGCAACTGGGTGGCTCATTCTGTCAAGCGTCCAACTTCGGCTCAGGTCACGATCTCGTGGGTCATGGGTTGGAGCCCCGAATCGGGCTCCGTGCTGACAGCTCTGAGCCCGGAGCCTGCTTCCGATTCTGTGTCTCCCTCTCTCTCTGCCCCTCCCCCACTCACAGGCGCTCTCTCTCCCTCTCTCTCTCTTTCTCAAAACTAAAATAAACATTAAAATTTTTTTTTAAAGTGGAAATTTGAGGTCTGGGCTTTGCTTGTATAGATAAATAGATGTGAAAGAGGGACTCATAGTAAGCAGCACTGGCCTTTGCTCTCTGTCCTGACCTTCCATAATTATTTTAGCCTTCTAGAGGTAGCACTTGCCCAACTGGATGATCACTGCAGCTTACTTAATTTTCCCCCTAGGGTTCTCTAGTGTAGAAGATTCTCTAGACTGGCCAGCCCATCCTTCCAGATCCCAGTCTCTGTGTGCACTATCATTATCACTCTATATAACATATCAATTTGTATTTTTTCCCCGTGTGTGCCCTTGGTATCTGATTCCCCCCGTTATGCCGACAAGCTTTTATCTACCTCCCTCATAGTAGCTTCTCAATAAATATCATTTGTTTGACTGATACTAATTCAAATAACGATTGCCCAGTGCCCACTGTAGTGTTTGATGCTGAGTAAGTGTTCAGTAAATGTTCCCAATTTCGCCCGGTAGTTAACAAAGCAGAGGCCCAAGAAACATTCCCGTATCGTACTTGCTTTATGACCCACATAAATGAGAATTTGATGTAAAGCCTGCTTTGTCCTCCGCAAATAGAATGATCACTTAATCTTCCCCATGCATTTAGTTTTTTTCCCTCTATTATTCAACACTGAGGACTTCTTTACCTAGCAGAAGCCTTGGCGATCCTTCCAGTTCTTTCTAGTGATCTCCGAGGACAGATCATACGTTTTCCAGATTGCTGTCGAGAAACCTGTCACTTTTTCAATCTCCCACAGCTGTGCCTGGTGCTGAAGGATGTCACTGGGAGCCGCTGGTGCCTGATGCTTCCCATCTGTAGGAGGCCCAGTCCGACGACACTTCTGGAGACTTTTATGGCTCACAGCCTCACGGAGAGGGGTTCTGTTTAACTATACCTTCCTAATCATTGCAATGAAAAAAAAAATCATTAGAACCTTTCGACTGATGTTGGGATATAGACAATGCTTGTTTGTGGAGTGCCTAGAACAAAACGCTAACCTGACAGGTTTTATTTATTTATTTATTTATTTATTTATTTATTAAAAAAAATTTTTTTTAACATTTATTTATTTTTGAGACAGAGAGAGACAGAGCATGAACGGGGGAGGGTCAGAGAGAGAGGGAGACACAGAATCGGAAACAGGCTCCAGACTCCGAGCTGTCAGCACAGAGCCCGACGCGGGGCTCGAACTCACGGACCGCGAGATCACGACCTGAGCCAAAGTCGGCCGCCCAACCGACTGAGCCACCCAGGCGCCCTTTTATTTATTTTTTTGATGTGGATAGATTCCCCCGCCCCTCTCCCCATAAACTCCCAATTCGTTGCAAATGGGGGCATGGCCAGAATGCCCTGAAGGTAATTATGACCAATGGGAACGTTTCCAGAAATTTAGTAATGGGCCAAGTCTTCACAGGACCGTCGGAAAGTCGGTTGTCTCAGAACATGAGGTGACGTAACACAGATCTGTCGTGCCTTGGTGTGTGTCGTTCATGTTTTTGATAATTGAATGGGGACAAGTTTGCTTTTAAAAATTTCGCTGTGCTGGGGTGCCTGGGTGGCTCAGTCAGTCGACTGTCCGATTCTTGATTTCAGCTTGGGTCGTGATCTCATGGCTCGTGAGATCGAGCACCACATCGGGCTCAGAGCTGAGGTGGAGCCTGCTTAAGATTCTCTCTCTCTCTCTCTCTCTCTCTCTCTCTCTCCCCACTCCGTCTCTCTCTGCCCCTCCACCGCACCTGTGCTCTCTCTCTCTCTCTCTCTAAAAAAAAAAAAAAAAATCATTGTGGTTTTCTCCTACAAGCTCTGCTGCCTTTAACAGATCATTATTAGATTATATCAGAGTTATTAATAACCCCCCTAATTAAATCTTTGCTTTGGAGAAAGAGAAAATTCTTTTTATGGCTGGAATACTGGGAAATCCCATTTCCCAGTGAATTATAGGCTTTTAAAGTGGCATCAGTGGTAAACAGTCTCTATATGGGAAGAAGATTGTGCCCCAAAGCTCATTAAAGCGATTGCAACTTCCAAGGAGTGAGAAATTCCATGAAATAAAAGGCAGAGAAAGTTGTGTCAGGAACCAAAGCCTGGAAAGATATCGTGAGGAAGAAATTGATTTTCTCTGGATGCTGCCTATCGATTTACGTTGGGTTTGTGTAAGTCGCGCCCTGAGCAAATTGAGAGAGGCTCGTTCATATGTGAATCTGTGTGAATCGCGCGTCCTAGAGATTTGCCAGGACGCGAGCCTTTGCCTTTCTTCACCTCGCCGCACTGATCTTAAACATGAGAATCAAGAGGATCTTGGGAAGACTCTGAAAGTGACTGGAACGGAGCAGGGACTTTATTTTTATTTGTGTTATTTTTAAAATTTTTATTATTATTTTGAATGTTTGTTGTATTTATTTATTTTGAGAGAGACAGCATGAGCGGTGGAGGGAGGGGCATAGAGGGGGACAGAAAGAACCCCAGGCAGGCTCTGCGTCATCAGTGTGGAGCCTGATTCAGGGCTCGAACTCACGAACTTCGAGATCATGGCTTGAGCCGAAGTCAAGGGTCAGAGGCTTAACCCACTCAGTCACCCAGGCACTCCCAGAGCAGAGATTTAAGAAAGTTATTTCCCTTTGTGCAACGTGACAGATACCGGTCACCAAGGTGAGTACCTGGTGATTCTTATAACACTGGGAGACCGGGGAGTCTAGAGTCGTTCAGATTCAGATGTCCCTGGGACTCAAGCCCTTGGGTGGTACCAAAGTGAGAACAGGTGAGGAGGAGAGTGGGAGAGCTCTCTTGGTTAAGGTGACGATGACGGCTGTAAATCTCTCTCTCACATGTCGATGGCTTCAGACAATTGATGTTATTTCCCAAGCACATATATTCCAAGTGGGTGTTTCTCCAAGATGGTGTCATCCGAGAAGTAAGCCAGAGGCCCAGGCTCCTTCCGTCTTGTGGCTCTAGCTTCTTCAGCATGTGGCTACCATGGTGGCTGCAGGAGGAGACATGGGCGTGAGGATTGTTCCCGAGAGCCTGGAGGAGGTTCGCATCACTGTGCGGAAGCTCCTTCAGTGGGCTTGCGGTCCGATGTCCGCCCCTGTCGTTGAGGGGGGTAGAGAAATGTGGATGAGCCGTGTGTCCAGGAGGAAGATGGAAGCGCTCTCGTCTATGCTTTTGTCAGAACCATCTGGATTTCATCTTCTTTATGCTGGTAGAAGACCCTAGATTGTCATCCCCAGATTGGGTCTTCTGGATTTAGAAATTGAACCACGTTCACACAGGAACCTTTGCTCCTTCTCAAATGACTAGAAAGAAACTAGTGAGAAGAGGAGAGATCGTACATGCACAGGTACACATATGTGTGCCTACGCGTGCACGCATGGTTTAAACCGGAAGGTGGGATGTATTCTCAATGACATAATTTCAAGTCATAGGATTTGTATCTGTGTCTGAGTGTTTGCTCCTTATAGGGTTTAGAATTGGTGATTCGACTTCTTTAATGGGAAGAAGTATTGCAAAGAATTTTGACGAGTACTGATTTTTCAACCTCACCTAAAAAAAGAATGCCTTTTTGACTGCCTTCTTCTTCTTCCACTTCTCCTCCCCCTCCTCTTCCTCCTCCTCCTTCTTCACATCCTGATCCAATTGAAGTCTATGGGAAACGTCCATTGGATGCTTCCTCTTCTGAATCTTCACTCTTTTAAAACCACATTGGGGAGGAAGGGGGAGGTAAGTTACTGCTCAACTGCCTTTGTATTTGCAAAGAATTTCTTTTACCGCCTATTTAGTTGTGTTTACTAATAGATATAAAACTTAAAAGTCCTTTCTGCCTCGTTGTACTCGCCACGTGTAACGAACACTCTGAAAATATACACGGCTTGACAGAAATGTAACTGACACCTCTCTGCTCTGTCTACATGTCATTTACCTTTTGCCTTTGAAATACTAGCAAAACGATCCTTGAGGAGGCAGTAAATCTGGTATATTAATCCAGAGGGCCTTTTAATCAATCTCTCTCTCTCTCTCCCTTTCCTTCCTTCCTCCCTCCCCCTCCCTCCCTTCCTTCCTTGCTTCCTCCCTCCCTCCTTTCCTTCCTCCCTTCTTCCCTCTCTTCCTTCCTTCCTTCCTTCCTGCCTTCTTTCCTTCCTTCCTTCTTTCCTCCCTCCCTTCCTTCTTTCCTCCCTCCCTTCCTCCATCTCTCCCTTCCTCCCTCCTTCCCTCCCTCCCTTTCTTCCTTCTTCCCTTCCTTCCTCCCTCCTTCCCTCCCTTCCTTCCTCCCTCCTTCCCTCCTTCCCTTTCTTCCTTTTTCCCTTCCTCCCTCCCTCTCTCCCTCCCTCCCTCCCTTCCTCCCTCCCTTCCTTCCTTCCTTCCTTCCTTCCTTCCTTCCTTCCCTCCCTCACTTGCTCTTGCTGTTAAGACTTTGAGAAGCTAGATTTCTCATGGCTCATGTTTTATATTTCCATTCATGGCTCCCTTAAGCTCAAGACTGTGACTCACATAGGCAACACTCTGTGCCCAACGTCACCACGCTGGTGCACACATGTCTTGTCCTCAGCAGCCATAGCACCCAGCGTCTTGGTCATTTTTTTTTCTGCGTGGCTTTGTGCTTTCATTTCTGCTTGTCCCGCACATCATCTCTCCCAAGGGCAGCTTGGATGTTTTATTTAAATTCCGCTTGTTTCCCTTCTCCTCGTCTGGAATTTTCCTAAAGAAACGCAACATGATCAAAATCAAAGAACTTGCCATCCAGCTTCCAGTTTACGGGCCCTGCACACACACCTTGGAAAGTTTTACACCTTAAAGCACTGAAATATGTTACACATTTAATTAAATGTGGTGTTTGCTGTCATTTCTGTAAGTCATCAAGCAACAGACGTTGGGACAGGCACAGAGTCCGTGAAAACATTGCTGCAATGGGAAAATCAGATTCCCCTGACATCATTTTGAACTGCAATGCCTTTTCCAGGAGCATTATTCGGAGCAAATACAGGGACTGCTTGTAAACTTAGTGAGCTCTTTCTTCCTTTGCAGCCGTGAAGTTTAAAGCGCTGGACATGTTCCTGCCGATGCAGGACCGTCGGGAGTTCCTCTGTCAGGCAAGTCCCAGGCCACTTTGAAGAGATACTGCTGGGAAAAAACGGCATCCTTCCTTGCCCTGTTGATTTGTGGTCTGATCCCAGATTGGCCTCTCTGATAAGTGCTTCAGCAACATTATTGACGCATGTTCTGGCTTTAGTAATAATAGCCTGCAAATGTCAGCTAAGCGCGAGCTGAGCGTGGTGAACCTTTTGGGAATGGAAAAGTTCTGGAATAACTTTGTGAATGTGGACCTGTCTTTTTGGCTTGATTCAATTCGAAAGACATGGCCCGCACTCCATTCTTGTTCTACAAATACTCATAAGACCGGTGCCAGTCGGAAATTATCACAGGCGATCCAGCCCGTTACAAAGTTGTGGTCGACTTCGTCTGAAGCACATTCAGTTAAAATTACTGAACTCTTCTCGTTAATATATGCGAAGATTCAAGGATCTAAAAGTCAATAAGACAGTTTCTGCTCTGGGGGTGCCTGGGTGGCTCAGTCGGTTGGGCGTCCAACTTTTGATTTCGGCTCAAGTCATGATCCCAGAGTTGTGGGATCAAGCCCTGTGTCAGGTTGCACCGTGATCTCGGACCCTCCTTAAGATTCTCTCTCTCTTCTTCTCTCTCTCTCTCTTTCCCCTTCTCCCCCTGCCCCTCTCCCTGGCTCGAGCACTCCTTCTCTAAAATAATAATAACAACAACAACAACAAAAGACTGTTTCTGCTCTGAACCAGCTCATATACCTAAATGGGAATGATTTAAAAGAGAAAACCACGTAGGCAAACATATACACGCAAAGTGAGAAAAGGGACTAAGACAGGCTATGTCAAGTATAACTCAGAATATTCTCTAAAAATCTGAGTACACGAGAGATAACGCCTGGCTGGACAAAACGGACCCCACCCTCATCATTCGGTATTTCTAGGGTTACTCACAGGAAAATTTGAACACTAGGGTGGAGAGAAAGTTTTGCCATTATTACACCGGATTAGGAAAATGCATCCAGTGGGTGGGAATGACTAAGAGGTCTAACTGAGCCGTGGCTCCGCGAATGATCTAGGCTGGGGAGCGGCCACCGGCTGCCTTTAGTCTAACCACAAGTAGAAGTCGGCAACAGCTAATAAGCCTCTCGTGTCCAGACCCATTGATGTCTACACCTACACCGCAGTTGAACCCACATAGTTCCTTTCTGCGTCCTTCCTAACCTAGAGACTCCCCATGTAATAATACTTTGCGCAGCCCCGTTTTACAAAACTTGAAAAGGGATCCTTCCTTTTGAACTCTGGAGTCCATTTCTACTCAACCCTCTGAAATAAATCCGCCTCCTGTGTGCATTCCGGCTCCCAGGGCCCTCTCGCTTGTGGATGCCACATTTTGCACTTGGCACCGTGTCTTACACATTCGGAGGCGTCCCTCCAGTGGCTGGGGAGTGAATGGATAGGTGAGCGAGCCCGTGACCGGCCTCATCAACCCCCGATTCCCGTGTTCTCATCTCTGCATCTCCCCATTTCCCTGGTTAGCCTGCGGCCTCCTTGTAGTTTACTAGCTGGTTGCATCCCATTCAGTCACAGGCAGGCCATCCAGTCCCTGAAAACAGATTCAGCCAAGTCTTTTCTCTCCTCTTCGCCAAAAATCTCGAGGAGGCCAGTAAGAGGACAAGAAGGACGTCAGTATGACGGCCAAACTCTCTGCACGCGCCGTCGATCCGCCTAGCATCTGCGTGGCTTACTTTTTCTCTCCTTCTGAGTACCTAGACGCATAAAGAATCATGTTTTGAGTCTTTTGCAGGGACGAGTAACCTCCGTTTAACCTGAATGGTTCACTGCGTGTCTTAAGAATTGTGTTTACAGAATTAATTCGGTTATAAATACGAGAACAAATTTAGGCTACAAATGTAACTCGGTTTTCCCCTCGGGCAAGCTAATTCATAAAATCTGAAAATATTGTTTTGCCCATGAAGCGATGGTCCCTCTAACCTAATAAGTAAATGGAAGGAGAAAACGTAATAAAGCTCAAATCCCCAGCAGCTAAAAAGTTAACACCTTCGTGGTGAAGAGACCGAATAAGAAAGAATGGAGTGTTGCCAGTGGCAAAAGGTCTCAAACCCGTTAAGCCTCTTTCTTAAAGCTGTAACCCTGTCCTTTCAACTCGTTCACCTTTCACCCAGTAGGCCCCTTTCCCTGACCCTTGAACTATAGTTATTTGTTTAGCATTGTGGTAATAGAGTTTGGAAATCTGAAAAACATTAAGTTAAATGCAAGGGTGTTGAGAAGGTGGAATTCTTCGAGTGAGCTGAAGAAATTCTATCTGGAAGATTTAAACTTCCCCCCCCCCCCCCACATTGGAGTAAGGGATGGGGAAAAATATTGGGAGTCTTTGGAATAATCAAAGTGTTCAGGTTTTTTTTTTTTTTTTTCCTAAGTAAAGGAAAAGAAAGAACGTTATCAGTGGCGTGTATGCATGAAGAGTAAAGAAAAGTCGTTTTCTCTTCAGCAGCAAATTAGTTTTATGATTATTACAAAAGGAAACATTTAACAGATCCACCAGACTTTTGACTGGAGTTGGATGCATGGCCAGTGGCACAAAAGCTGAAAAATATGACGTATTTGTTCGTGCGAATATCCTCTCTGATCTGCAAGGTTGCTAAATGAAGAAAGCACAAGATTCCCACAAGAGTTTATTTTTCTTTGTGGTGCTTAGCTTAATGAATTTGTTTCTGTACTCCTTCAAATGTATTAATTAGAAACAAATGAAGACGTGATATTGTGAGTCCTCTGAAATAATATTAACAGTATGGGAGACTTGTATGGGTGTTTAATTTAATAATATTTAATTTTTTATTTTTTTCTTTTCTTAATTTTTTTTTAACGTTTATTTATTTTTGAGACAGAGAGAGAGAGAGAGAGACAGAGTACAAGCTGGGGTGGGGCGGGGTGGGAGGGAGACACAGAATCTGAAGCAGACGCCTGGCTCTGAGTTGTTAGCACTGGGACCGAGGCAGGGCTCGAACTCATGAACCGTGAGATCATGACCTGAGCCAAAGGGGGACACTTAACCGACTGAGCTACCCAGGTGCCTTATTTTTTTATTAAAAAAATTTTTTTAAAGTGATTATTCATTTTGAGAAAGAGACAGACAGAGAGAGAGAGAGAGAGAGAGAGAGAGAGGAGGAGGGGGAGGAGGGGCAGAGAAGGGGAGATTGGATTCAGACTCCAGGCTCTGGGCTGTGGGCTGTCAGCACAGAACCCGACGCAGGGCTCGATCTCACAAACTGTGAGATCGTGACCTGAGTGGAAGTCAGAGGCTCAACCGACCGAGCCACCCAGGTGCCCCTAATTTAATAATATTTTAATTGAATAATATTAAAAGTATGTGTTGGCTACCCTCAAACATCATGATTAAAAAGTGCAAAACGTGAGTCGATCTCAGTAGCTTGTTTAGTATAATTATAATGACGCAGAATGTTGCCCTTTCCTCCACATCTTTAGCTTTATGCATTAGATTAGCCTTTTTCTGCCAAAGAATTTCAGTGCTAAGACTTTTCTGGATTTTCTTGATAATCTGAGTTTAATTTCTTTTTTTTTAAGTTTATTAATTTATTTTGAGAGAGAGAGAGAGAGAGAGAGAGAGAGAACCAGTGGGAGAGGGACAGAAAGAGGGGAACAGAGGACCCGAAATGGGCTCTGTGCTGATGGCAGAAAGCCCGACACAAGGCTTGAACTCACGAACCGTGAGATCATGACCTCAGCCAAAGTCTGACACTTAACTGATTGAGACACCCAGGTGCTCCTGAAGATTAATTTCTTTCTTTCTTTTTTAATTAAAAAATAATTGTAACGTTTATTTATTATTGTGAGACAGAGAGACAGAGCATGAGCAGAGAGAGGGGGAGACACAGAATCCAAAGCAGGCTCCAGACTCCATGCCGTCGGCACTTAGCCCGACGCAGGGCTCGACCTCACGAACTGCAAGATCCTGACCCGAGTCGAAGTCTGACGCTTAACCGACTGAGCCACCCAGATGCCCCTCCTGAAGTTTAATTTCTAGGTGACAGGACAGGCCCTCCTAATTTTTTAGTTGGGCAATGGCGTTGGCAACAAGGTTAACACTGACCAGTCGATGACAATCAGTAGATTTAACAAGGTTAAAACTGACCAGTAAATGACAATCTACTGTCTTTTTTTTTTTTTTAATTTTTTTTTTCAACGTTTATTTATTTTTGAGACAGAGAGAGACAGAGCATGAACGGGGGAGGGGCAGAGAAAGAGGGAGACACAGAATCGGAAACAGGCTCCAGGCTCCGAGCCATCAGCCCAGAGCCTGACGTGGGGCTCGAACTCACGGACCGCGAGATCGTGACCTGGCTGAAGTCGGACGCTTAACCGACTGCGCCACCCAGGCGCCCCACTACTGTCTTGAGTGAAGGTAATAAAAGAAAATATCATCATACCTCTAGTTGCACAAACTTTAGAACTGTTTTTCTGGAAAAATTTGAGAGATAGTAAAAAGTATTTCTGGGACACCTGGGTGGCTCAGTCGATGGAGCATCTGGCTCTTGAGTTGGCTCATGTCATGACCTTACGGTGCGTGAGATCAAGCCCCGTGTCGGGCTGCACGCTGAGTGCAGAGCCTCCTTGGGATTCTTTCTCTCCCCCTCTCTTTGCCCCTTACCCGTTCTCTCTCTCTCTCTTAAAATAAATACGTAAACATAAAAAAAGTTTTAAAAAAGTATTTCTGATCTCTATCTATATATCCGTGTCTATGTTTATCGATCTACCTACCTACCTTCTCATAGCCTTGCTTTGTGCCCACTTTCCCAACCCTTCATTTTATTCATTCAACACACATTTACTGAGCCTATATTTTATGACTCGTGCTATGCCAAGCATTGGGGATAAAGATGGAAGGACAAATCTCAACGAACTTTGAGTTAAGGCTCTGTAGACTCTGGTTAAACACAAAATCAGACAGAGATGATGGAAAAAGACTCTCAGTCCTTTTGGACCCGTGTGGCAGTAACGCGACACCTGATGTTAAGATACCTGGCTCTTGGACCTGGGATCCAGTTCCGTTTTTGTCACTCACTCTCCTGTGAAATAGGTAGGGTGGGTCTCTTCACGACCTTCCCTTCCACCATCCACTCCAGTCTTGAACACGGCGTTCATACCGTCTTCAAGGTGCTGCAAGGACCCCTGGGAACACAACGGCATCCCAGCACTCCCTGGCTCTCAATCATTCTCTCCCTCCCATTTCGAGCTGGCCCTCGGTGTGAGCTGGCCCTCGGTGTGAGTACCGAAACGATACTTGTTTCGGTATCGTTTGCCCTCCTGTTCTTCCTGTGTCCCTATCCTCGGCTTGGGATGTAGCGTGGGCGAATAAATATTTCAATAAGTGGATGAAATTAACTATAGTAAAAAGGAACTGTGGAGACGGAGAAGCAGTATGAACCTGGCAGTGATTATAGTCTCACCTAAAGAATATGCATTATGTAACTTGCATATTTTATTATATAACAGAAATCGTCAGTGCAGGGGGTATTTAGTACAGAAGGCGGCTTTCACCTGCCGTATGGCAGTGTGTGCCTCTTAAAGTGTGTTGTACCAATGGTTGGAGGGCACGTCAAAACAGAGAAGAACTGGGGTGCCTGGGGGGCTCGGTGGGTTAAGCGTCTGACTCTTAAGTTCAGCTCACGTCGTGATCTCACAGTTCATGGGTTCGAGCCCCACATCAGGCTCCATGCTGACAGTGCAGAGCCTGCTTGGGCTTCTCTCTCTCTCCCTCTCTCTGCCCCTCCCCTGTTCATGCTCTCTCTCTCTCTTTCAAAATAAATAAATAAAACTTAAAAAAAAACCCCAAAAATCCAGAAAGGACTAATGTATGCCTGCCCAGCCACCAGTGGCATATATTTAAGAACAAACATCTCTCCAGGTCCCTACTCCATAGTTGATTTATTGACGCATTATTACATCAGTTGCCTTCAGAACAACAAATAATCTGGAACTTGTTTGATCATCTGGATAAAATTCGCAGATCATTATGTCCACTGACATTAAACAGCCGGGTCTTTTCAGATATTGATTGCGTTGCTGTTTCTACACACATAATTAGCTTAACCATTTTTACAAATCCCTCCAGTGAGTTTGGTCAAACAACCATGTAAGTCATCTAAGAGATTAATTTACCTGATGTGCTTTATATAACGTGTGCCCAATAAATATTCGTGGAGATAGCGTTTTTATAGAGTGAATGAATTTGAATAAACTAGTCAGGGTCTGAACATCACAAATTCTGTGGAAGGAGTGACTGCATTGTCAACTGGCTACATAGATACTCTTCAAAGAACACCACCTACAAATACATAGGGGGCCAGTGGTTATGTGTTGAACAAATGCGGTGTCTATTTAGTAATCCATGAATGCACATGTACAGAAATAGAATCGACCAACACGTCTGAGGAGGATATTCAGTATTCAATCAGCCCTTTGCCCTCTAGGAGAATAGAGTCCTTCTTTTCAAGTTTTCATTAGCGTTATGACCTTCTTATTGAGTTGGATTCTGTAGGCTTGATAAAACAGAGAGAGATTTTTTTTTTTTTTTTTAACTCCACATCAGCTTTAGGGGTTAATGCTTTTGATTCTGATGACGTCAATCACCACAATCTGTACACAGAAGTTCTCCATACATCGTATTTACTGATGGCAAAGTTTTTATGCGTTTCTATATTCCCGCTTAAGAGACATACATACACAAGCACATAGAGTTATCTAAACTAAACACTGCTCATTCTCATCAGGAAAAACTTTACCAACCAAGCTCTTTTCTTCTACTTTTTGTTCAAACCAGTTAGGAAACAATGTCAGAGGAATTGATGCGCTTGTTGTATGGGGATGAGAAATTGAGAAATGAAAATTTAGGCATTACTGTGTTACTATAGTAAGAGGTGTGCATCTATTTATGGATTTGTTGAGGGTAAATGAAGGGCAAGTGTAGTTTTTCTTTCTTAGATGAAAAAAAGAAAGTTTATCCTAAGCTTTAAAGAGCCATCTGTCTGTCCCATTTGCCTCTCGGGGTTTTAAAAATGTGGTACCAAGGAATTTCATTGATCCTATTTTATATCCCCAAGGATTTGCTTCTCTATGTTCTTTCCCATGTATCGGCCATTTCCCATGGCTATATCCAACTGTTATGTACGTACCGTCCCTTTCTTGCTCAATCCCACCGCAAGCCTAGAACTATTCTTAGCCATAGTTGGATTTTATTCTAATGACTGAGGTTATATTTCCCCCGCCCCCCCCAAGTCAGCATCATTATAGAAAACAACCAAGATCATTTCAAAGCATCCTATAGTTCATTGTCTCTCGGTTGGTTCTCAGTTGTAATTTTTTAAAGCGTTCAATCCTGGTCCCCAACAGAGTTAAGACCTCTCCACTGGAAACTTTTGGTTTCCTTATCTCATAATATTTTCACCTCCGTTTCATGGGTATGTAGTCTCAGAGGTCCTCTTTGTTCCCTACATATCTCTTAGCCCCAGTGTTTACTTTGTCACTGATTCCTATCAGTAACACCTTGGTAACTTGTTTTCATTTGTCATAAAATTTTTCTTCCCATCAAGATGACTCGGGTTTGGATCTACATGATTGCTCTACTGTTCAGACTAATCTCTTAATTGAATCTGCAAAGCCTCGGTTCTCTAAGCAATTCTATACACAGCTACCTAAAACACAGCTTGGCAAGTCTCATTTTCCCAGGCACAATTCGAGGAATCTTTTGGATCCACGATATACATGCTAAAAGCCGCACTCTTTGTTCTTGATCTCTCAGTGAAATTTAACTCATATGCCCGCCTTCAGCTGCACTGCACCCCTCTCCCTGCCCCTCGCCCAGCACCCACCCCCTCCCACGAAGACTGTTTCAATGGGAATCTCAACTATATAGGAAAGATGAAAGGCTTTGGGGTCAAACAGACCTGGGTGTGAAACCCCACATCTCGCCATTTTCAGCTTGTGTCAGTTCAAATACTTCACCTAGAAAATGGAGATAATCCAGCCTTTGACAGATGAAATAAATGTCTGTGCGAAAGTACATTCTGGAAGGATGGAAGTATTTATTAGTGAGTATTATGCGTATAATAATCAGCTGGAAAAAAAAAAAAAAAAGGTTCCCAGTTCTGATATTGACTCTGATGTGATGGTCCAACCAACTGTGTTCAATGGGCTGGGTGTGGTAGCCTTTAAGCCCCCTCTGTAGAGAAGCTCAAAGCCCTGGTCTCCTCTCCCCAAAAGGTTCCTGTTGAGCAGGAGTTTTGCTTGTGGGCGGGGTTTCCACACCCTGCAAATGATTTTCCCTGGCTAGTATCTTCTCCTTAGTTTCCTCTTCTAAGTAATATCTCACTTCAGATTTGCTCAAAAGAGCAGATCAAAGAAAATGTGAGAACTTTGGCCAGGGAATAAGGCTACAGAAGGAAGAGCAGTGACAACGTGAAACTTTGTTTCCAAAGCGATTTTGTCAGGGCTGAAGATCTGCAAAAAAAACAATCCTGCCCATCTTTTGATTTTATTTCTTTTCCCCCACTCATTAAAGTCTGCTGCAATCTGAAAAGAAACTAATCAAAAATCGAAACAGGGTAACATTTTATTTTAATGCTTCCTATGAGTGTCGGAAAACCTATTGAAATTAATCAGCGAGGTGGGTAATTTAATCAGAATGCGTAATAAATATGTAAATCTGATTGGTTAAGAATGCATGCAGAAGTACATTAGTGGTTCCGCCTACAGTGACTGTATAATAATAATAATACGCAGTGTTTTGCTTTTCGAAACAACTGACATGCTCACCACGTTTGGGCCTCATGATCAGTGCTACCCATGAAGTGGGGCAGGGACCACATATTGAAAAAAACAAAAAGGTATTTTCTCCAAACATCAGTCTCTCCATTTGTGGTTTTGACAGGTTGATTTGTGATATTAGCAACTACATGGGAAAGTTCTCATCTTGATAATTACTTTCTTTTGAGTAAATGTGATTTTTAGAAGCATGACAAATATGTTTTTCAGAAGTCCATAAAACTTTTATTATGGGGAAATTTTCAGGGTGTTCTTGTTCAAGAGAAAAGGTTTAGAAAATGTGTTACCTATGAAAACGCAAGCTAAAGAATTTGCTCATTACCCCTAGAACCATTGTTCGGTTATCGGTACGTTTTCTTCTGCTATATTTTGTGTATGTGTATGTGTTTTGGAAATCAAAGTGTACATGGTTCTTGTTTCCTTTTAACATCATGTTTTGGAATATCATCTTTTAAATATTCTTTGAAAACAAGATTTTTATGGACTTCTGGTTACATCACAGCAATCATATAATTAACTTCTTCATGTTGAAAGTTTAGATCTTAAAATATATTTTTTTACGCTTATCATGTCTTCTGGTTGTATTAAATATTTACTTCTAACTCCAGAGGGTATATATATATATATATTTTTGTAGATCTCTTACTTGTATCGGCAGGTGTAAACTTAAAAAAAATGTACAGACCACGTCTGAGAACATTTTTATTTACTAAATGAACAATGTAAGGAATCTCATCAGCATCTTGAATGGCGAGTGTGTTTATATTTTTCACGCAGAAGGTATACCTGTGGAAAAAGAAGAAAACGGAACTGAGAAAATAAGTGGGTGTCTTTGATCATCACTGCTGTCCGAGGACCAAGAGCTCCTTGAGAGCTGTCCCTCGCCATCATTACGACCCAGACCAGGAGAAGAAAAGCCAGACGCATTTCCAGGAGGATTGATGGGCACAAAGTATATGGTCACTGCTGAGGGGGAGTTGAGCACTGGGGGAAGTACGGGTGACATGATACAATTGGAGAGCTCTCTTCTTTTCTCCTCGACCTTCCTCAGATTCCCCATAACCAAAGGGCCTTTCATCCTCCAAACTCGTCACCTCCTTCAGACCTGGGTTCGGTCTTCTTTTCTCTGCCTATGTGGGTATATTATGCTCAGGAACTCTTTGAGATCAAGACATTTGTCAGATTCAATTTGCCAAGGTCAAACTACAGTACCGTAATTATAATGAGTGTTCAGGAAGCTGTTTTCTCCCCCCGCCCCCACCTCTTTCTCTCTCTAGATAGATCGACATCTAGATCTAGATGGATATCTAGATCTAGCAGGCTCCACACGGCACAGAGCCCCACATGGGGCTTGATCCCACGACCCTGGGATCAGGACCTGAGCCGAAATCAAGAGTTGATGCTCAACCGACTGGGCCCCCCAGGTGCCCCCCAGGAAGCTGCTTTAAATGAATAAATGTATTTTCTGAGTTCTTAGTGAGTGGGAAAAATTTCTGATGACTAGAGTGAGGTGATGAAAATTTCTCACCTCCAGTATAGTCCCCAGTAATACTCTGTGTCATTTCTGAAAAGGGGCAATGGGTACAAAAAAGACTAGATACAGTATAAGCATGCTTTCTTATTTGTCTATAGCATTTCTCTTTTCTTTCTTTTCATTTTTTAATACGGCAATTGAGTTTTCTTAACTTTCTAAAAAGTAAACTCCACCCCCAAATGGTGCTCGACCTCATAACCCAAAGATCAAGAGTCTCAAGCTCTGTCGACTGAGACAGCCACGTGCCCTCGGTAATTGAGTTTTTAATTAATAAAGGTAGTAGGTTTGGGGTTCCTGGGTGGCTCGGTTGGTTAAGTGTCCAACTCTTGGTTTCAGCTCAGGTTATGATCTCATGGTTCATGAGTCTGAGCCCCGTGTTAAGCTCTGCACTGACAGGGTGGAGCTTGCTTGGGATTCTCTCTCCCTCTCTCTCTGCCCTTCCCCCCCTCCCCCAGTCGCTGACTCTCTCTCTCTCAAAATAAATATAAAAAAAATAACAGGTAGTGTGTTTGTATCCCAACTTCCCTCCTTTGGTTATAATAAAAGCAGAATCTATTGCAGAGAAGAATTTCATGCAAGGTTTTGTGGATCAAAAGGAAATACAGCTTGCTTTGTATGTGCTAAACATCTCATTTAGAGAAGTAGCTGACTGGTCCGGAAGGTCCTCTCACGAACAATGGATTGATTGGGTAACCATTAAAAAATTGTTTTAAGTTATTTTTGTATTTATTCAGTAGAGAAAAAAATAGAGTGTTTCACAAGGTTAGCCAAGGGGGAAAAACCAGTTAATTTCATCTTTTGCTTGGAGAGAGTGAGTCCTTATCAAATTTCTTGTAATGTTTAGAATAGAAATTTATGGAAAAATTGAAAGGATACTGTAGAGAGGTCCCATCCGGTTCCCCCAATGACTCACATCTTACCTTCCTATGGTAAATTTGTCACACTTAATGAACCAATATTGATACATAATTATTAGCTAAAATTATGTTTTGTTAGCTTTTCAGAATATTTTCGCTACTATCCTGTTTATACAAGCTATGGTCTTTTTCTCAGATTTTCTTCCGTTTAAAGACCTTGTAAGTTTGAGGAGTACCACCCAGATATTTCATAGAATGGCTTTCAGTTGGGATTTGTTTGATTCCCAGGGTTTAGGGAAGAAGACAACAAAGGATAAGTGACCTTCTCATCACATCTTAAGGGAATCTACTGTGGACATGATTCATGAGGTTTCTCTGATGTAAAGTTATTGTTTTTTCCTTCGTTCCATACTTTCCTCTTTGAAAGGAAATCATCATGCGATGCACAGCAGACGCAAAAGCAGTGGAAAGTTATAATCCTCATTGGGAGTGGAGTATCAGATTTTTGGAATTCTTCATGGGAGATTTGTCTATTCTCCCCTATTTGTGGTGGGTTTTGTTTTGTCTTGTTTTGTTTTGTTTTGTTTTGTTTTGTTTTGTTTTGTTTTTGTTTTGTCTTGTTTTGGTGTATGGACCTTCAAGTATTCCCATGCCATTTTTTGAACAAACCCATTCTTTCTCCTTTGAATTTCCTTTGCACCTTTGTCAAAAACTCAGTTGACTGTATCTCTTTGCTTCTATTTCTCATCTTTCTATTGTTACGTCAGCTTATGTATCTATTCCTTTCACCAGTACCATGCTTTCTTGAATACTATAGCATTATATTAAGTTTTGAAATTAGATCGTGCGAGTCCTCTAACTTTGTCTTTCTTCAGAATTGTGTTGCTTATTGTGTTATTATCACTGTGTTGGTTCTTTGCCTTCGCATATAAACTTTAGAGGCAGTTTGCCAATATCTATACAATAGTTTGATGGGATTCTGATTGTTGACTGAGATGTGTGGATCCTGCCATTATCGAATCTTTCACCCATGAACGTGTAATATTGTTACACGAATTGAGATCTTCTTTGACTTCTTAGAACATGTTTTGTCATTCATATATAGATCCTATGACTATTTTGTTAGCTTAAGTAGTTTTTGTTGTTGTTATAGTGCTATCATAAATGGTATATATATATATATATACACACACATACATATATATATATACACAGACATATATATATATAATATGTGTATATATATATATATATATATATATATACAGGTAGTGTATAATATGTATAATATGTATAATATGTATATATATACAGATATATATATATAATTTCAAATTTGATGATTCATTTTTAATATATAGGAAAGAAATTGACTTTTGTATATTGACCTTGATATTCTATGACCTTGCAATCTTGCTATCCTCACTTAGCAGCACTAGGAATTTCTGGTATTTTTGTTTTTGTTTTAGTCTTTGTAATTTTATACGTAGATAATCTGGTCATCTACAAATAAAAAGTTTTATTTTCTTATTTGTACTGTTTATTTCTGTTCCTCATCTAATTGCACTAGCTAGGGCTTCTAGTATGATGTTAAATAGGAATAGTGAGGGAGAATATCCTTCTTTTATTTGATCTCAAAGGGACGGTATTTTGTCTCACACCAGGAAGAGTAATGTTCATTAGAAATTTTTGTGGATTCATTTTTATTAAGCTAACAAGTTTCCTTCTGTTCCTAGTTTACTGAGAGTTTGTATCATGAATGATGCTAGATTTTGTTAAATGCTTTTTCTGAATCAGTTGATATGATCGTGATTTTCCTTCTTTAGCTTGTTGATGTCATAAATTACATTGGCTGATTTTAGAATGTTGAACCAGACTTGTATACCTAGAATAAATCTCACTTGGTTGTAGTGTATAATTACTTTTTTTTAAAGAGAGAGAGAGAGAGAGAGGAAAGGGGGGGTGGGGAGAGAGAGAGAGAGAGAGAGAGAGAGAGAGAATCTTAAGCAGGCCCCATGCCCAGCACAGCCTAATGCAGAGCTCTATATCATGAATGTTTGACCTGAGCCAAAATCGAGAGTTGGACACTTAACCAACTGAGCCACATGGGTGCCCCTAGTATATAATTAGTTTTATACATTATTGGATTTGATTTGCTACTATATTGCTGAGACTTTTGTGCATGTGTTCATAAGAGATATCAGTCTGTAGTTTTCCTACATTGTAATATCTGGTTTTGGTATTAGGGCAAATACCTAATTAGGATCAATTCGACACCCTAGAATGATGTGGGATTTGTTCCCTCTGCTTAGACTTGTGGATTGTGGAGAATTGGCATCTTTGTCATTTTAAATATTTGCTACAGGGGCGCCTGGGTGGCGCAGTCGGTTAAGCGTCCGACTTCAGCCAGGTCACGATCTCGCGGTCCGGGAGTTCGAGCCCCGCGTCAGGCTTTGGGCTGATGGCTCAGAGCCTGGAGCCTGTTTCCGATTCTGTGTCTCCCTCTCTCTCTGCCCCTCCCCCGTTCATGCTCTGTCTCTCTCTGTCCCAAAAATAAATAAACATCGAAAAAAAAAATTAAAAAAAAAATAAATATTTGCTACAACTCACTACACTAATGTTTATTGTCTTGATTTATATTTATCTGTTTTCTGCCTGATCTATTCTAGAAAGGTGAGAACCCTTTTGAGGTAAGCTTATGTTAAACCTATCTTTGTGTCTTTTACAATATCTAATAGGCACTGTGTGATTGTGTGTGTGTGTGTGTGTGTGTGTGTGTGTGTCTGTTTGTTGAATAAGTATGAAGATGACCAACTATATGATGTAGTTAAATATAGAGTTTAAGATATGATAATCCTCCCTCTTCCAAAGGGGGTGTCAATCATAATAGTAGGGTAAGAGTTGTGTCCAAATTAGATTTGATAGAAACTATGGGTGCACAAGGGACAAGAGAAGAAAAAGCCAGAGAAAAAAGGGGCCTAGCAACGGCATGTGCCAATGGAGAATGGAACTTTATGTCAGGACACCAGAATAGGAGCCCATTTGCTTAAGAGAAGGAGTGGTAAAACAGTGATGTTCTCTCCGCAGAATGCAGTGGAGAATATGGCTCATGGTAAGTAAGAGCCTTTACAAAGTGTGTGTTCAATCCATCAATTTAGGAAGATCGGGGTCATGGGTCCTTAGGGAATGGATTTTTAGTGGACTGGTCTAAAACAGTGGTCTTGTTAGTGATCCCTGTCAGTGGGACTATCCTGCTGGCAACAGCTGGCTTATCAGTCTGAGGAGACATTATTCCCTGGGGTTTCTCTTTTTTTCCAGAAGCATGAGCTGTGAAGACAAACAGGAATTTGTTCCCAGTTAGCTCTTTAGAATTGAGAAGAGGGGAGATATGATCGGATCTTTACTTTTCTGTATTCCAACAAGGAAGCCTCTCGGAGTTAGAGGAAGAGAAATCTTGCGTGAGGATTTGAGCTAAGTGTGGAAGCCCTAACTGATAACTCAGTCCTTACCTTGTGGTTCCAGGAAGCTCACCCAGGTACAGGGGATAACTTATACGGGTAGATTCTACCCTGAGAAAGAACACATCATTCAGTCATGGCGGTGCAATTTCACAGTGTGTTGTTCTTTAGGGAGGGGAATTTCAAATATCCAGATGACAGGAATCATCTGGATAACATACTGAGTACACTTATGCCCTAAAAAAAATATCCACACTCTTATTCCGCAAAAATGGGATCTGGCCAACAATTTGCATGTTTCAAGGGTGTTCAAGTTCTCCTGATGATGACCTAAATGGAGAACTCTTGAGTTAGTCAACACTCTTGTGTCAAGAACCATCAAAGAAGCAAGGGATCCTCATCGTTAGTGGTTTGATGTTTGGAGGTGAACTCCTAGGAGCTCGGACGGAGACCGGAAAAAGTCACAGTAAGAATGGAGATGAGGTGCCATTCTTGGGTTGCTTTATCCAGTAACAGACACTCCACGCATACCTGGTTCCCTCACTTTCTCAGTTTATATTTTTAGGTGGTAAGATCTGAAAAATAATATCCCCAGCCTTTTGTCAATCCCCGTATTTCCCCGCCCAAAGAGAGGAAAGAAATACAAGACAAACAAAACAAAAGGGAAGAAAGGAGAAGGCAAGAAATCAGGAGCATATTTGTGCACGTTAACATACTTCTAAGCAAAGATGGAAATACAATTCCTGTTTTTTTTTATTTTGCATTTTAGTGAAAACTCATCAATTTGAACAATTTGGCGTTAACAAAGGCTTACAGGAGGCCGATATTGAAAAGCTCTGATAAAGACGAGTGGAAGCAAATATTTTTCTGAATGCACATTATGCCGGGTGCAACCACATTATTCCGTGGTTGCTTTTTGAATTTCTTGACATGGTGAAAGAGAATCGTACTGGCTAATTTTTTGAAGACCTGGGTATTTGAGGCATTCCAGCACTGATCTCGTAGAGCTCCATTTAGCAACCTCCTTTGGGTTCCTTTCATTTGGGGGGGCCCTACGAGTCAGCTGGGTCAGCCCTGCTTCCAGCATTTCAATGGTCTTCAGGGATGTTTCCAAACCCTCGCCTTCCTGTGAGGCTACCAAAGCCTTCCTGAACGACCTCAGGTAAAATCCATCCTGCTTGCACAGGAAAAGTGAAAACAAGAGCTTTACAGGAAGAATAGGGCAGTAAAAAATGAAATCGATTTTAGGTATTTTCGCTAGCCAGCCCAGCTTCCAACCCCCTCCCTGCCTCCTGATTCTATCTCCCGTTACACAATCCTCAAGCCTGGCCGCAAGTTCTCGCTCTTTCCTTCTTGTTTATTCCATCCGGGTCAGGGAGACCTCTCTGTCCCCTCCTCTTGTCCCCTCTTTCTGTGGTTCCCAGAGAGGAGCGTGAGTTTTGAAAGTGTCAGAACGGTGTAAATGCTGATGTATAGGCCACAGTTGTTTCTCTCAAAAGGCCTGCGGAGCCCTCCCCGCTCCTCTGTTCCCTTCAAGTTGGGAATGATTCATCAGCTGGCCTTTAGCAAGAAAAGAGGCCGGCCTGAGGTCTCAGGCCTTTGACCTCCGTGAAGAGAAAGGTCACACTGAGCACAACTGTGCAAGGTTCAGGCCAGGAGCCACAGGCATAGAAGCCGAGGCAGGGGCGCCCAGCCGGGTGGAGGGGGGATGGTGGGAAAGAGTGGGAATTTAGGAAAGTTAAGAGTATATTTCTAAGAGACTCAGCGGATCAGCTGACAGCTGAGGGCAGGGGTCATATTGATGCTTGATTCCCTGCGCATGTTACAGTAACATCTGCTTGTTAAAGAGTCTTTGGGGAGTAGGCATGGGGACCAACCACTTGTGACCTCCTTCCACAAAAAAAGGGACAGGCTAAGAGATTGGGGTGCCTGTTAACATTTGTTTCAGACTTGCTGACCCCCCCCCCGCCCCCCGTCTCCCAGACCTGGTCTGTCAGTGTCACCCCATTTCTCTTTTCTCACCTTGCTACCTATGTAAATGAGCCCCGTGATCGTCAGTGGGATAGTCGGAAATTGCAGAGAAGAAAAATTTCAATCAGGGGAAATCTTGGTGAAAGACACAGAATGCGAAAGATGAAGCGAGAGTGAGAGATCAAACCCAACCACCCAGGGAATTCTTTGCGCCCTGGAACCGAATCCTCTCGCAGGAACATCTCAACTTTTGACATCATAGGAAGAACAAAAACTCAGCTGTGATTGCGGTGTTCTACCTCGGCAACCAGCCTCCTTAACAGGAGAGATGATCTGGCCATTCGGCTCCCCGGAAATTGGAACTTCATATGGTATTTGCTGCAGAGATTGGTGTCTTAAGTTCAGAGTAAGGACAGAACACTCCCAACTGAGGGGAGACTGAGGATTCAACACTGATTCCACTCTTTCGTTAACCTTTTTTATTTGAGTCACTTTTATGTCCTTTCCACAATTTTCCCTTAAAAAAAAAAAAATCCTCGTTTTTCTCCTCCCAACACCAAAGAATCGGAGCTTTTATGCGTGACTCTTCCCCGCTTTAATTTTTCCGGCCAAATTCATAATCGATGGAGGCACAAAGCAATTTCTGGAAAAGGGGTTGAAGGAAGAAAACAATGCACCAAGGTGCTGAATCTTCCTTCCGGTGTTTTCTGAACGAACGCTTACCACGTGTCTGTTGGCTTCTGAGGGGGACACTGTGCGTTAGTTGTAATTATCCAGAATTTTGTGTTTGCATTTCGCCTGCTTTTTCCTCAGATGTTTCTGGAAGGACTCACTTTGGTTTTGTGAAAGATCTCTTGGTGCCACTGCAGCCAGCAGCGTGCACGATTAGTACGTCACGATGCCTTAGCCACTTACACGGCGTTTTGTTTTAGCCCGAAGCCTTTAGTGAATGCAATAAAAACTCAATAGTTGAGGGAAGAGATTAGAGACGGAGGACACTGATTTTAGCTAGAAAAACAAGAGTTAAAATAAGCAAATGTGCGATATCAGGGAAGGCAGCTTCTTTCGGCT
This sequence comes from Leopardus geoffroyi, assembly GCF_018350155.1. Taxonomy (NCBI): domain Eukaryota; kingdom Metazoa; phylum Chordata; class Mammalia; order Carnivora; family Felidae; genus Leopardus; species Leopardus geoffroyi. The sequence goes on along the minus strand of NC_059337.1, from coordinate 14,491,076 downwards.
TCACGTCCACAGCGAAGTTCACACGGTCCAACCTTCCGTGTGACTGTATGAAGACAACACGTTAGCTCCTTATGGAGGGTTGGCTTCTGCAGAGAGGAATAGATTGTTCTGAAGCAAACTGGATGTGCCTGGATGGGACATCCTCAAAGGTAAGGGCTGGTGTATGTGTGTGTGTCCGTGCGTGTGTGCGTGTGTGTGTGTGTGTGTGTGTGTAGTTGGTGGTGGGATGGCTGATAGGAGCTGTTCAAAACCACTTTGTGATTATAAATAATAATAAAAACAATTCAGTCGGAAGTCCGTTCTGACAATAAACCTCCTAGCAGGGCATTGAGATTTTCTTAATCAGGGTCAGACCCACAAGCACAAGGCCAATGAGTTCAGTGGGAAAAACGACTTTTCTTCCCACTTTTCTCCCCTTTCCTTTTTTCTTTCATTTGGAAGAGACCCCCTCATAAACATGCAGAGCAATTTTCCAGTACATTAACCCAGGAGGGATCCTCTCCCCGTCGGCTCAAGAGACAGAAAAGTTGAGAAGCAGGGTGGGGGGGGGATACGGATGGGCCTGGGATATAAGAGGGGGCAGTTTTTCCACTGTCTTGCCCTGTACACCTAGGACAAAGACTTCATTGACTCCAATGCTTGACATCAGCCTCATAAACTAGTAGTCAGGCACAAAAGGTCTGACACTTGAAAGTACAAGTCCCTGCCTTCTTTCTATTGCAGCTGTGCAGGGGGGTTGGGCCTGACAGTGGTGTCCCTTTGTCAGCCCATAGGACAAGAGGTGAAGATAAATAGTGTTGACTTTAATGTAGTCACACAATTTTGCTATTTCCCAAAAGACAACATTTCCTCCCAGGCCTCACATCATGGCCCCAGGAGATATAACTGTGTCCCCTTTCGCCAGGGAGCAGGGGGAGAGACAACCTGGGAGAGCGGTGAGGGTGCAAAGCGGCCGTGTGGCCAGAGGGGAGAGGAGCAGACAGGCATAAATACGGAGCCGTGGGATCTGTCCCTTGTCCTCTGTAAGAAGTGGCACGGTTTTCATGCATTCCAGCTTGGTCACAGTGGTTTCTTTCATTTTCTTGAGATCCTGGAAATGGTCCTAGAGTCGGGGGTGGGGGGGGGGGGAAATGGAGGCAGGAAGCAAGGCTGGAAATCATGTACAATTACATGATTTAAAAGACTTTTAAAAACCACTCTGGCATCTTTCTGATTGTCACAAGGCCAGGCAGTAAAATGCTTTCCTGGGAACGTTTTGTTATAAGACTAAGACAAACTCTTGCGGACGCAAGACTTCCAGAATTCTACGTGCTGCCGGAAGGAACGCATCAGGGGTGTGGTCTGTTGCACTGGGGTGTCGTCATCATTAGTTTTTTATGTGACTGGACATCAGCATAGGTAAACCTTTTGCATCACTGCTTTTTTGTGTGTTAGGGAAGAAAGAATTTGAAATATGGAACACAGGACCCATTTGGATTTGATGGCTTATGACTAAGCTCAGTCGGCTGGAGAGGATCACCTTTCCTGAGTCTCATCCTCAAACTGCTGGCTGTAGCGTGCTGTTTTCGATCTGTCTAAAGAGGTTCATTGGAGGATAATATCTGAGCCACCCCTAGTTATAAGCACCTGTCTCTCGTCGGACCTCCTCGTCTTCCCAGTGGACTCTGGAGCCTTAGAGCACCCAGGTTCTACAGAGTTATCTAAGAGTATCTTCTGTGCAGAAAAAGGTGTGGTGGCTGAAATACCTACTGGTCCCTTGTGTTCAAGTTGAAGAAAAGTTAGAGACGTGAATGCCAGAGGAAAGCTCTATTTAAACACCAACAGGGGAACTCAGATCAATCGTACATTAGTGGAATTTTGACATCTGGCTGAGTTTTCCTTCCCAAGTCCCTCTCACGTTTCTGAGTGTAGGGCCCTCTTCTACTTGGGGCATTTGTTTGCATCAGTTGAGCGTATACTTTGGAAATTATTCATCCAAGTTATTTCAAAAGCTTTATTCTATATGACTCTGCTTTTTAGAGAACATTGCATTTTAGAGAACATTGCTCGAGGCTAATATTGAAAGATGTCTTCCTTGATGGGAAAATATTTGAGATTAGATCCTTTCTGTGAATTTTTGAAGTGTACAAATTTACTCTAAAACTGTTGGCTGCAAGTTGGAAAACCAGTGTCTTGAAAATAGCATGTGTATTGACGGGCTTCCCCTTGCTGCTGATTTAACCTCTTCTTTGGGTGAAGGCTGTAGCTTATGCATTTCCCCGTGAACTTAACAGAACCTGTTTTGAACTTACCATGGGTTGCCTTTGAACGGTTATGTGTCAATAATTTTGACTTGTTGGTAAATACACCATGTTTTGAAGAAAGTGGATTTCTCCAAATGGCCTTTTCGTTTGACTTTTGGAGTTCCCGAATTCACTATTCCCAGTTTATACTTATGATCATTCCCCCTCCGGTAGAGCCTTGATGGTTTCCAGAAATCATAAGTTAGGCCAGAATGCAACTTCTATTGTCACCTCCCAGATCTGGTTTTAGCGGGAACCTAATTATGTCCCCTGCTTAATCAATTGTGCCCTGCCTCTTTCTTGAGCCTTTGGGTCCTTCATTCGTCTGGACTCCTGGGCATTTCTCTGGGCTTTCTTCACCCTTCTTCCTCTGGGTTCTCAAATGGAAAATGTCATTTGACAGCTTTCAGACACGAAGTGCTGAGCTTTCTGTAGCAAAGGAAGAAGCTGAATATGAGCAAACAGAAACCCAGTCTGTAGCTGTAGGAAAGAGAAAAGTTCAGGCTATATCTAGAGTGCTTTCATGGGTTGATGAGCTCTGAGCAAGTGGAAAACGTGCTCTGCTTTTCTGGGTCCGTGGATGCCTCTCCTAGTCTCTTCTTTTCAATAGCGCATGTGGTCCCACAGGTTTTTGATGCCGAGAGATGCCTGAGACCGAGCGGGCATTCGGAGCAGATCTTCTCGCAACCGGGAAGTGACTGGACGTGTTTCACTTCTCTCCCTACTCTATTTCACTTTTATCTCCTGGCTCCAAACGCAGGAAGAACTTCCCACCAGGAATTTTCTGGCAGACCATAGGGTTGAGAACGTCTCCCGATGTTTTCTCCCGATGCTCGGAATTCCACGTGAGCAGAGTCAAGAAGGCAGTTGGAAAAACTCACGTGTTGGGTCCTGGCAAGACCTCGGTGCCAGTCTGTGCTGTCCTAACTGCACATGGGCAACCATTTTCTCCCCCCTCAGTTTTCTTATCTGTAAAATGGGCAAACTACCCATCTCTGGATGATTTTTTTTTTCGTCTCTTCTTCTCTTCCTCCCTACGTTCTAAATAGCGAGCTGAGTTATAAGTAATCCCGGGGGCGGAAAAGACAGTGTTTAAGAACACAACTGGACATTGAAGAACATAATCTCAGTTTAAGGCACTGTCGATATAGCATCTAAAAAAAAAAAAAATCAGTGAATTTGATGGACATATACGACCAAGCATTTCTTCTCCATATTTAGGCCTGGGTCCCAGAACTGGAATCGATATATCTTTGCAGCTGTCTTAGTCCTACTTGAGGACACAAAGTTGTGTACACATCCCATTAAAAACTGACTTTCCAGGCAGAGGTCTCTGCCTGTGGATGCCCCCATGGGATTCAGCCCCTGGCCTGGATCTCCCAGTCTGAATCAGAGTTTAAGAATTCTTTTAAATAAACATTTGTGGTCTGGCTTATCGAAGGTCTTACTATCTGACGGAACCCTCTTTTCCTTTGTAGGCTATAAAACCCTTCTTTGGGGTAAAATGCGTATGGCACTCCATTTGTATTTATGCAAACACGTACATTTGGATTGAGGTCACAGGGTGAAAATGGCAGGCGTATTGCAAGCTGGACTGAACCAGCAAGGCCCGTCTTTGCCCCTCATTCACTCTGTCTCCATCACTGCAGAGGCAAGGAAGAGATGTTGTCTTTCCACCCAAAGACCGAAGAACTCCCTCTGTGCAAATTGCAGCGGCTTCCCCCGGGGGCCCCGGCTCCTTGCAGAACCAAGGCCCCAGGAACAAACTCAGAAAAAAGAGGGGCCGTGTTCGTTTTGTCCTTTTTTTCTCCTTGATGTTGGCACCAAAGGCTTCTGCTGAGGGCGTCTGATTACTTGGGCACCTCGGTTCCCAAATTCACGAGGACGCAGGTCCGTTGAATGAAGGAGTTAACCATCGTGTCTGACCCTCTGGCTTTGTTCTGCCCTCGGTGACGCCACCTCACGTGATAGCCAACTTAGTGAATATGTTCAATTTCATGACCTGTGAACCCGAAACCGGACACGGCTCAAACTCAGTTCCTGTCTCCCTTTGGGAAACTGGCTTCTTATTTCTCGTTCGTTTGCCCGTTTGTAGGATTATCATGGTCTTTGCTGTCCAAACTCAGAAATTCAGTCGCACCTCCGAATTTTGTCTTCTCTTCCTCTCTCGATCCCTATGTGTCAGCAGCCATCCAGTGCCACCGAATCTTTTCCGCTTCTATGTCCTGATTCTATCGTCTCTATTTCTGTTGCCCCTTTTATCGAGGCCCTCAGTAATTCACGTCTGAATTACTGCCATGACCCTCTAACTGAGTGCTTTCTTCGTCACCACCCGGTATGATTCTCTGCTCCGGCCACCTCTCTTCTCCTTGTGTGCTCTCCTCAACCTTGTGTGTCCACCCAGAACAAGCTGTCTTTTTATTTTTCTCATACATTCCAACTCACATTCTTTAGCAAGCCTGCCTTGACCTCTCTAGAGCCCCGTGCATGCCTTCCCTCGCATGTTAATTAGCATTTACCATATCCTTCGTTATTCTCAGCTGAAAAAACCCATAAAATACCTACTGCCGCCTTCTAGAAGCTCTTAGGATTATGGACAAGATTGTAAAACCTTATAAATCTGGACAGGAAGTTAGGTAGAGAGGTAGGTATAGTAATAACAACCGCAATAATAATTACTAATAATTCTATTGACGGCGGTTATTATTGACTGAGTGGTTCTTTTGTGCCTGGAAATATTCTGAACGTTTTAAAGTTTGTGTATTTATTTTGAGAGAGAGAGAGAGAGAGAGAGAGCACGCAAACACGCTGAAGGGGCAGAGAAAGAGGGAGAGAGAATCGCGAGCAAGCTTCATACCATCAGCGGGGCTCAAACTCACAAACCAGGACCTGGGGCAAAATCGAGAGTCAGAAGCTTGACCGGCTGAGCCACCCAGGCACCTCATATTCTGAACATCTTGTTGCCATTGACTCTTTAATGCTGACAATAATCCTATGGAGTTATTCAGTGTCCCATTTCTCGGATGTGAAAACTGAGGCCCAGAAAGGCTCAGTTCAACGAAGAACACGTTTTAAAGGAGTTCCAAAGAATTGTGAAAGCCCAGCGGAAGAGATGACTCCCATCTGTTTGGGAAAAGTTTTGTGAAACGGCTTTAAAAGGAAAAGGAAAACAATTTGTTATTTTCCATTTAACTGATTAGAAATGCTGCATCTGGGGCGCCTGGGTCAGTTAAACGTCTGATTTCGGCTCAGGTCCTGATCTCGCGGTCTGTGAGTTCGAGCCCCGCGTCGGGCTCTGTGCTGACAGCTCGGAGCCTGGAGCCTGCTTCGGATTCTGTGTCTCCCCTTCTCTCCGCCCCTCCCCTGCTCATGCTCTGTTTCTTTGTCTCTCAATAAATAAACATTAAAAAAAATTTAAAAATCATTAAAGGAAAAAAGAAATGCTGCATCTGTTAGCCTTATGTAGTTGTAATTCTGAATTACATGTTTAACTGGATAATTCCTAACTGGATGGCAAGCTCCTCGAAGAGGAATACCCATTCCTTTTGTCTCCTTTGCAGTGTGTAACCCAGTCCTTTTTTTAAATGTTTATTTATTTTTGAGAGACAGAGAGAGAGAGAGAGAGGCAGCGCGTGTGTGCGCAAGCAGGGGAGGGGCAGAGAGAGAGGGATACCCAGAATCCAAAGCAGATTCCAGGCTCTGAGCTGTCAACACAGAGCCAGATGCGGAGCCTGAACTCACAAACCGCGAGATCGTGACCTGAGCCAAAGTCGGAGATTTAACCAACTGAGCCACCCAGGTGTCCCCTCTCCCAGTGCTTTTCATACAGCAGGTGTATGTGGATTGAACTACCTTTCGTTTTCTTGAGCACAGCGATAGCACATTTCAGTTTTCTTTTGTTTTCACAGTTTCTGGTTCTTAGTCTTCTGTTTTGCTTGTTGGGAAGTAGGCTACTGAGCGTATATACTGTGTATATGGCAATACGATTAAAATAATGTTTTTTTTAAATATTAATGCATTAGAAAAGATATCTGGACCTATTTTCCTCCATTCGTCCTAAGGTAAGCAAGAATAGATTCATGACAGAGGGGATTAAGCCTGGTCTAGGCGAGCTGATGTTTGTTGATAAAGATCTTCATAGAACCAGTGTTGTTCCCTAGGGTTCTCATTCTAGTAGTATGTTCTTTTCTTTCTTTCTTTCTTTCTTTCTTTCTTTCTTTCTTTCTCTTTCCTTCTTTCTTTCTATCAGAGAAAGAGAGGACAAGCGGGGAGGAGGGGCGGAGAGAGAGAGGGACAGAGGATCTGAAGCAGGCTCGGTGCGGACAGCAGAGAGCCCGTTGTGGGTTTCGAACGCACGAACCGTGGGATCATGACCTGAGCCAAAGGCCGTCGCTTAACAGACTGAGCCATCCAGGCGCCCCATGGCACATATCATTTTGGTAGTATGTCCTTTCTAGTGTCAGTGACTTCCTCAAAAAAAATAAAAATAAATTAAAAAAAAAAAGAATATCATGAAACACCAATGACTATTGAGGCAATTTTGATGGGAATTTCCTGACTGTGTGCTTGTTTTTCCTTAAAAACAGTGATTTTTTAATAATATAAATCATGCTCATTATCAAGCTGTTTTATGAATGAATCCATATAATGAATGGATTGGTTATTTCTAATTTGAATCAAAGTGTGGTCAAGTTTTCTATGACACACAGAGAAATCATCAAAAAGGTCTACACCAACCACAACCAAGTCTCGTAAAAACATGAATTCAGTAGTAGGTTTGAAATGGATTGTTCCTGTTTGGAGTTTTAGTAGTAGTAGTAGGTTTGAAATGGATTGTTCCGATTTGTTCCTGTTTGGAGTTTTAAAACAGACATTTTCTGAGTACTTAAAAATTATAAGTCCTCAAAATGGAAGTTGAAAATTTGGAAAAACTATATAAAGAGGATTACTTCCTTAAAATATAGCCATTCAAGGACAACCTTGGTTAGCATTATACTTTACTTTCTTGTAGATGGTGCGCAGAGGTGATGTGCAAATATGTAACATGCAGTTCTGCGCAGGCATTGACCAACAGGAAACATTGCTGTATATAAACAATCAATCTGGGTGAATTATGTTTTGCTGAGGAGCATGTCTGTTACATGTGCATAAATATATGTCTATACATAATGTACACATTTAAGAGTTTGTATGTTAGTTGCGTGTACGTATACAATATCCAATCTTACAAATTATACGTTTTGAATATAATAATTGGAATGTCGATGTTTAGATTATCCTAACCATTGTTTACCTCTGACTAATCTGTGGAAAAAATAGAATGGTTGCCAGGCATATTAGAAATGTAAATTTCTCCGGGGAAGGTTGGATTTTCAAACTATTTAAGAAACACTTTCAAAACACCTGTCTATTAGCGATGACTATGTAAAGTGTAAATCATTCTTAGCAAGATCGTAGAGAAACTGAAGGAAGAACTTTGGCAGGGACAATATTTTCCTACCACTACCGGGCTCCAGCATGGAATTTTAAATAATCTGCATGGCTTTTTAAGCTATTTGTTGACACTCTTTTCACCGATTAGTTTATTATTTTTTTTAGCACCCCTGCCCCAGCCCTTAGCCCCAAGAGGTAAATATTTTACTCGATTAAAATTTCAGTTGACTATCCAACTTCATCATTTGAAAGCAAATGGAGCATATCTAGAATGAATTTAACAAAGTTCCTTTAAGAAGCAAAATTGTGTTCTGGATAAACCGTGATTGTGTGGGTACCAACAGTGGACGTTTTACGTTTTACAGAACCTTCCTGAGGAATTAAGTTCACCTTGAAGCTCACATGTTAAGATATCCTTCCCCCAAATGGGTAATCATTAACTTGTAAATCCATGATTGAGTCTTGAAGTATTTTTGAGACATTAGGGGAAAGGGAAGGACCTCCATCTTTCCGCTTAAAACTCCACAGAGTTAGTCTTGGGAAATCAGAAAGGATTCCTGTAAGATAGGTATATACGGGCATATGCCAAGAGTCGTCTCTTTGATATCAGGGCAACCGTTGTGCCCACCTGATTTGAAAGGAGGCTTTCTTTGTTTTAACACATCTACCTACGCTGGTTGGTGATTACAAAAGTACACTTACCCGACCAGCCGCTGAGATGTGAAAAGCCTAATAAAGGATCAACTGAAAATTAGATTTTACCACAAACATGCACTCCATCACGCACGGTTAACAGATCAGAGTACCTCACAGAATAGCCTCGCCTCCCATTTGATGCGAAGCTGCTTCAGAAGCACACAATTTTTTTTTTTTGCATTTATTCGCACCCCAAAATGTCCTGTATCAGGGAATTCACTCCATCAGAGAAGAGCGATTTCCAGCCTCATTTGTGTTTGAAACATGAAAACAACGTAACAGCTGCATGCTGCATTGAATAAGGAAGATACACATGCATTTAAATCACTTATATCTTACTTTTTTATGATGCAATTGTGAATTATGTTCTTTTTGCATCTGTAATTAGAGGGCAGAACAGATGGCGAAAGCTTCGTTTAAAGTGATGTGTCCATTAAAATAACCTATGCCGCCGAATGATTGTTCACTATAACAGGGTATTCATTCACTATGGCAGGCACTTTGCTGTACTGAAATATGTTGCAAAGGCCCCTGGACTATACATGACGCTTATTATTTTTAAGGGCTTTCCAATAAAAGGGTTCACTGTAGCACAGCTAGCTTTGTACCTCATTTATCTTCCGAGCATATGTTTTACTATATTGTTCTAATTAAAAAGTGACCTTGTATATAATGATCAGAACTCAGTGCTGAAAATGATTCATATAGGAGCTGGGGATAGGAGAAGACAGTCCAAGCCATATTAAACTGGGCAGTGAGGTGGGGGGACGGGAGCAGTGGCTTTGAGGGAGAAAATCTTTTCCGGAGATCAGAGTGCAAAGAGTTTCAAAGGTTCTGTTCATCTCACAGAGTCGTGAGCCCCTTATTACACAGCACGTGGAGAAGGTTTTGGAAGAGGAAAAAACACCAAACAAACAAACAAACCCGTAAGGGTAAAAGGTCATCATGAAATTTGGTTCAGCGATGCTCATGTAAAATTTAGCGATTTTACATTTGGCCAAAGCCAAATACTGACTCCTGCGTTGTTGAAAACTCTTCAAGATGCATTTTATTTTGCCTTGTTGGCCAAGATACGTTGGAACTTTTTGCCATACCAGCTTCATCAGCGCTCATACAAAATATTATTGAACTTTTCTTTTTATCAACTTCGGAGGACAAAGAACTTTCCAATGTCATCTCATCAAATGCCTAGAACTCTATAAAGTAGGTATCATTTTCACATTATTAAAGAGAAAACAGTTTGAGAGATTAGGAAAGTGATCCTACCCATCCAGCTGGTAATGGCATTAAAAAAAAAAAAAGATTGAAAGCAATGGAAGAAAACATTTATAAATGAGTGTCTTCACGTAACGTTTTAAATGTAGTTTGGGGGAGAGAGTTTTCTAAGTCAAGATTTGGGGGAAAAAAATCAAAATCCCACGTTAAATATATTACCAACAAAATTAAAATGCAAATGCCTAATTGGAAAAAAAAAACATTAGTAACTTATATGAGAGGAATTGTGTTATCCTTAATATGTGAAGAGCTCATCCAAATCAATAAGAAAAGTGCTGAGATTTCCAGCAGGAAAATACTGCCCGGACAAAGCAGTTTACAGGAGGAAATGCAAATCGCTAATGAAAATAATAAGTGATTCCACTTTATTTGTAGTCAGACGATTTTAAAACAAATAACCAAAAGTAATATTTTCACCTAAAACACGGGAAGCCATTCTTAAAATGTTCACTCATTCCTGGTGAAAATTCAGTAGTCAGGTCATTGGGGTGGAGGGAACATATGTCAGAATTACCTTTCTGAAAATTATTTGAACCGGTTATATCAGGAACACTAAAAATCGTGTGCGGTTTGGCCATTAATTCTACTTCTACGATGTAATAGTTTTCACAGTGACAGGTGGTGGCTACACCTGCGGGCACAGGTTGACGTATAGACTTGTCGAATCATTATGTTGCACGCCTGAAAATTAGTGTGACACTTTTTTGAAATAATAGCAATTGGTTCCGTTACTTTTTTAAAGTGTATTTATTTATTCTGAGGAACAGAGAGAGCGTGCGTGTGCAAGCGGGGGAGGGGCAGAGAGAGAGAGAGAGAGAGAAGGAGAGAGAGAGAGAATCCCAGCAGGCTCCACACTGCCAGTGCAGAGCCCAACACGGGGATTGATCTCACAAACTGAACTCTGAGATCATGACCTGAGCCAAAATCGAGAGTCAGATGCTTACCCGACTGGGCTACCCAGGCGCCCCCCCCCCCAAACTAGCATAAGGTTGGGGGTCAACCATACTTCAATAAAAATATTATATTAAATTCAAAACTGAGTAAATAAAGTGTTCTTAAACTTGGGGTTCTGTTTGCAAGCAAGGACGAAATCTTACATCAGAATGACTTACATGCATAGACACATTCCAAAATCCATTATGAGAATTCACTTCCGGCAAACTGAATTCTATCTCTCAGGCATCCCTCCCTGACAGTTTGGTTCATCAATGAGAGATTCTCATACTTCAGCAGTTTTTCTGCACCAGCCTTTGTGTGAGTAGTTAATAATCTGTAAACACCATTTAAATGCACCAGGGGAGTTCACCATTGCGAAGAATTCTGTAGGGAGCCCTTTTGTAGAAGGAAAAGGCTTGGGATAACACAGATATTCACCCCGTGCACAATGTTTGATCGGTTTCAACAGTTAGTTAAACATCCTTTTCGTGGAGCTTCCAGTCATCGCTAAGAGTATTTTTATTTCTGAAAAAAAAAATCACTCCCATTTTAGCAGACTAAATGTTTCCCCCACCTTCTTCAGTAAACTTTTAATCTGGCATTGTACTAGAAGGGTGCGAGGAAATTTGAATGGCAGCGGTCTTCAGGTTTTCTGAACTGGGTTTTATGGAATCCCATAACTATTCTTCCAGATTTTTCGCGAGCATGGTCAGCCTGGGGTTGGGCTGACAGGTGAGAGAGGAAGTGCAAGTTAAAGTAAGCAGCTCTGCCTTCTTTCAGGAGGAGCTTAGAAACGTCTGTGGGCTCGACACTTCTATGGAAATGATGTGGAAAGTTACAACTCTCCCTGATGTTGGATGCTCAGAGGAGAGACACTGAGGTTCCATGCCTGGACTTCCTACCTGACTCTCCTGTAACCTTCCAGCGTCCCAAAATGTCCTAGTGTGGACTGATGATAATTAACACTGGGTTCCTAGGACAATCGTGAGGGTTCCGGAAATGGTAATATGGAAATGATTTTCAACCCCGCCCGGGGGAATCAAGCACTTAACACATTCTATGTTTTGACTGCTTTCTTGTCAAACTCCATTCTGGGTTGGAAACTTCCCCAGAGCATGTGTGAGTCCTCCGCCTCCATTTTTTCCCCCGAGGGCTTACTCTGGACAGTGGAACGGAGTCCACGCTTCCTTGTCTATAAATAGGTGGTTTCTTCTCTTTCGTTGGACTCCACCAAAGTAGAAGTTTCTGAGTGAAGTGTGGCTATATTTTAGACTCTTTGGAGGATGCCGATGTATTCCAAGGATCAACGAACAACAATCCTGCCAGTGCTTCCATTATTTCCATTTATCAACATCTCTACCAACGTCATTAACTACTTCACGCAAGGCCCCGGGGCAAAACTTAAAGATACTTTCCCTGTCCGTTAGGATCTTCGAACCTAGTTTCTTCATGACGAAAAAACGTGATCCGTCAGTAATGAAGAGATTAAGTATTTGGCATTCAAGATCCAGACTTTTCACAAATGTAAAAATATTCCAGACGTATTCTTTATTGATTTAAAATGGAATCAGGACATACAAGGAGTACAGAATGAATATGGAATGAAGGATAGAGGACTCTATATTAAAATCTGGTTGCCAAACATACCAGGAGAAAATGGCTCTTTTGTGCATTTTTTTTTCTTTTATTGTGAAAACTTGATTTTAAAATATCAATATTTTATGCTTTAATTTTTGATCTCTGACCAAGCTATTTGTCATTGTTGGAATGGTGTTCTGCAGCCACTACTTATATGCTTTTTCATTGTAAAATGGGTCTTTGGTGATCATTCTTTTTCACTGAGTGCATCTATCTTTCTAGGTTAAGACTTTCGGGTTTTACTTCCCCAAAGGTTACATCTATAATAATTGTGTTACCCTACCTGACAGTGGCCATTTCTCAATTATTCTAACTCAAGTATTTGTGGTTTCCAGACTGAGTATGCTTCTCGTTTCTTCCCATACACAGATGTTTGCTTAATGAATGCCTGTGGGTTTGCTTCCTCTGCCCCAGAAAATTAAGAGGCCATAGATCAGAGGAGAAAAATGCTAATTCAAAGGCTAGGCATGGTTTGGTTGGTTGCATTTGTCAGCCTGGTGAAATGGTTTAGGTTTCTATGATTTGTTCAAGGGATTTCTTGAGCCTACGCAGGTTTTGATTCATTAAGGTCAATTCAAGAAGCTTTGTGGCTTTACCTATCTGCCAACCCAGGTAAGTTGTGAGTGTGTGTGTGTGCGCGCGCGCGCGCTCCCTGAGACCTTGAGCATTGTTCCTTCTGATTGTGAATGAAGGTGTTGACTGACGTGTTCTCACAGAGGACAGTGTTCAGGTCTTGAAGAGACCTGTTGGGATAAACACATTCAAGATAATACGGTTGGAGCAGGACAAAAGCAACGTCATTGTGAAAATGCCTTCAACCTGAAACATTCTAATGGAACTATGCATGAACAATGGACACAAACTGCCTAATGTGGTATGTCAAGATAGCAATAACCCTTAATGGCAACTGTAAAATGAAGCATTATGTTAGCCAGCAGAAAGGAAAATGCAAATTGATTCTCTTTTTTGTTTAGATGTAAGTGCTTATCAAGGTTAGTAAGCATTCAAGGTCTGTGACACCAGAATAATTTGTTTTATCATAATACATGGAAAAGGAGGGTGCTTGGGGGCTTTCAGAGTAACTCAGATGGCCAGACAGAATTCTGCTCTGGGCTCTTAACAACCCCATCTCCACGTATCTCCTAATCTATTTGGTAGGGAAGGGTATCGAAACCGAGATGATAGAATTAATAGTTATAATGGATGATAGCTAGTCATACATATTTTGTTCCTTGGTGAGGTCATTGAATTGCAGCTTGCATTTTGTCGTGAACTGTTTTACAGTTGCCTATTAGGCAAAGGTTTTCCAAGTGCTTTATCTGAGGCTCTTGGACAGTACATGTCATTCGTTGCTCACTCTTCCTGGTCACAGAGGCGCATTGGACAGCGGAGATTAAGCTATACATGAATAGGTGTGGCCGGACTGAAAACCACAACCAACCCAGCCAACAGGTCTCTATACTAAATCCAAAGTCTAGAAGACCCTTTTATACCGATCTTGTCGCTACTCAGAGGTAACAGCTTCATCTTGGGATGCTGTCGTATAGTGACACCTATTGTTTGATGAGGCAATTTTTGGCAATGGCTTCATGCATCTCTACCCAGATGGTCGCTCAGGAAGAGGCAAGGTGGGAGGGCAGAAGGAATCATACTGATGGGCAAACCTTTTCATTTGCAATACCGAGTCACAGTGAGAGGCTGCGGAATATCTTTCTCCAGTATAGGTTATCTCTAATGACAGGGCTAATTTGTGGAGATCTTGGCAATGGTCAGTATCAGCTACTCAGCAACCCCTTTCGGCTGGTCAGTTGATGCAAGATGCAACTGATCGTTCTTAAGCACATTAATGAAACACATGCAGTTGGCTCCCTATAAGTGGAACTGAACACAAAAATGGCTACATTTCTCTAATTCTTAAGTAGGATTTTGGTATTTGGATCTTCTTTCCAGTAGGTTTCTGAGTGATATGATCTTAATGGAAACATTGAGACTTTTATTCGGTGGGTTGTTAACTGATGGGAATAACTAGTGAGTTACTACCCTGGGGAATTTGATGAGTCCAATACCAAAAATATGTAAGACACAATCACTTTCCTCAGGGAACTTTCAGCTGGATGTTTGCTGATCTCTCATGCTATTGCTCTGAAAATAAACGGAACGCTTTTTTTTTTTTCCCGCAGGAATAGCTCCTTTTCTGTGAAGGAGAAAAATCACCAATGAGTTTTATACCAATTAAGAATACTATAATACTAAAAATGAGACTGTATTAATGGTTTCTTTGGTTTGTAATCAGCAGAAAATAACTTGAGCTACCTTATTGGGGGCAGAAAAAGATACTCATTGGGAGGACACTGAAATCATCATGAAGACATTGAATCCGGTGGCCTCAGAATGCTTGGAAACACAGCAGTGTTGAGGTCTTGAGATCCCAAGTAGCTGTTGCTTTGGGACCTTTCCTCTGGAGTCCCAGAATTACCTAACCTGGGTTCTCAGTCATTCTCTGTTAAAGTGAAGAAGCTCACGTAAGGGAAAAGCCAACTGGCCAACTTGGGCCAGAGAGCTGACAATGCTGTCACACAGGAGGAATACATTTCTCTTCCACCTTTGTATCTTCCACTGGACCCACACCAACTGTTGGCACAAGAAATGTTGTTTGAAAGAAGGGGTATGGCAGAGTAAACGTGAATGCACCCTCGAGACCTCCGGAACGTCCTTTCCTTCCTGTGGCTTCCCCGAGCTTTGTGGCTGTCCCCTGGACCTTCCCCTTGCAGCCTATAGGTGGCAATGAGACGTTTCTCTCTCAAGCTTTTCTTTTCTTCAGGTCTGATGGTAATGACAGATCATTCAGAAGCATGCTGTGTTTGGAATGAAACCAACACGGCCAACAGTGTTCTATATTCTTCAGTCCCTATCAATCTTGACAAGATTTTTATATGGGGATTTTATGACGAAAGGCTTCATAGCCCATCACACCTTCCCTCAGCCAGCCGCTCCCAGAGGAATATTTGTCTACAATTGCAAAAAAAAAAAAAAAAAAAAAAGCAAGAAAACATACAGCA
This sequence comes from Leopardus geoffroyi, assembly GCF_018350155.1. Classification (NCBI taxonomy): domain Eukaryota; kingdom Metazoa; phylum Chordata; class Mammalia; order Carnivora; family Felidae; genus Leopardus; species Leopardus geoffroyi. Next base: position 14,475,757 of record NC_059337.1, on the reverse strand, counting down.
CATTGCCATTCTCAACGTAAGCAGCCTCCGATGTTCCCGCTATTGACTGCACAGACTCACAGGCCTTTTGGGTGTATGATGTATTTGTAACACATACGTCTGATATACTTAGATTTTTCACTCACACAAATTATACCAGCATATGTACGCATGCAGCAACCTTTCCCGGATATACAGTGGTAGGTCACACACACATACACACACACCCACGGGAAGGAAAGGAAAGAAAAGGGAAAAATATGACCATTTTCACTCCTTTGCAGAGAAGCATTAATTGTACGTCCGGATTTGGGGTGCGGCGGTAGCATTGGGAATGAGGTGAGTTGAGAGCTTTTGTAAATTAAAAAAAAAAATCTTTCCTCTTTTCCACTGTGTCCATTTTGCTAAATCTGCTTACCAACAATCGAGGCCAGTGCGCTAATTTGCCTAGTTTGGAATTGGAGAGGATGTGGATTGATTTTCAACTTCTCTCCGAATACAGGGGAAGGGCCATCTGTCAGGATTAACCGGGTGTGTAAATCCCTTTTGACTCATCTTCTCTGACAACAGGGTGGAAAAGTAACTGGTCAACCACAGTGTTCTCTCGCTCCGCCGTAAGAAATATACTTTCCCTCTGAGAAGTCCATCAGTTAATATTAACAAGGAGAAAGAGAAAGAACAACTTGGCAGGAAGCTCTGAATTTCCCCCAGACTCGAGTCAAGAGATCATCAAGGAAGGAGTCTAGCTGTAAAGTATACTTCTCTTCCTCTGATGAGAGTGACAACCAGGGTGGCTGGAATCAGAGGGCAGCCTGCTCTTCCTTGGGCAAACAAACACCCACTCTGGTAAGTGCCTTTTAATGTGCATCAAATCTGTGTCTAGGAAAAGGATGCGTAGTTGGCAACTACAGAGCTGTAAAGGGATAGCTTTGACATGCTGATAAAGCTTCTCGGTTTACTTTGGACTTGACTTTATCATTTACTGAAGGATATTATTAGTGTGGAGATGATAGCCACTCTCTCGAACTTCTCGACTTCTCGAACGAAAGCCAGTGAAATGTACATGAACAAAAGGTCTGTTATGGAGAATCCTACCCTGTTTGTTCAGTGACTCGGGGATCCTAATCGTACAACTTCAACAGAGATAAGGCCCGGGAGCAGAGAAAAAGAGCCCACCCAGTTCGTGGCCCCCAGGAAGATGAATGAAAGTCAGCCGTGTTAAAAATGGAAGCTCTTCCAACTCCGAGCATGTGTGTTGTTTTCCCTTATTGCAAATTTGATATTATAAAAATAGATTTGCTCTTTGGAGCCAGATGGCATGCAATACTTCTGAAGTGAAATTCAGCCTTATGACAATGGCCATCGCCAGCAAGGAACCACTTGGGCTATGATGCCGAACCGTGTAGCTCTTTGTGAGTCCTTCCCATCAACGAACACTTCTGCACCTCTCTGGAGGCCAGGATATACACAAACCCCTTGAGGACGATGTCACCACGGTTTGGGCAGAGTACCTTTTTTGTTTGTTTTGTGTTTGCATTTCATCTGCCTCATTCTTGTTTGAAAAAAATAATAATTAAGAACACATAAACAGTAACCTTGGGACTGACCAATTAGCTGGGTGCTTCACAACATGGTTGTACTGCTCATTTTCCAATGGTTTCATTGACTGATTGTTTGATTGATGTACCCATTCATTCAAAAAAGTCTACAAGTGCATGTAGGCAACAGCGTAAGACCTGAAGTCGGATGATCCGTGTTGACCTATCAAGACACAATTTTTAAAACCCCTGTCTACTTGGGAAACTTTATGTTTTTGTTTTTGCTCTGGCTTCTATAGTTTGTAATGGAGATAATCGCAGTAATTGTTCATGAAAATATCTTTATAAAAGTGATTTATACATTGCAAACTACCATGGAAATACTTTTTATTCTCAGAGGCCGTAACTGTAAGCGGAATATTGTATAAGCTAAGTGAATAAGTGTATTTTAAGCATCTACTCTATGATCAGAAATGTGTGAGAAGTTTTATAGATAAAAAGACTAATCTGACAGATTCTGTATTCGAGAAGTTTAAAGTCTATGAGAAAAAAATATTTTTAGTTATGAAGAGAACACATATTTGATCATAAAGTTTTCTTCAAATTTTCTGTAAGGTAATTTATTTGCCAGGCAAGACCATCAACAGTGTGATTCTCTATGGCCCTTATCGTGATTTTGCAAGAATTCACATTTAGAGATAATACAAGTTATTTTACAACATGCTCCTCTAATCGTAATAAATTACTCATTTTTATTTCCTAATTCCATGCCAGTTGGGAAACTTAATGAAGAACACTGAATCAGGCTACTTTTTTTTTTTTTCTGTACTGTTGAGAAACCAAAATAATTTTCAATAATAGTTAGAAACATTTATTTTTTATTTTTAACAACGAATATCCAATTGTGTAAGCAAAATTTCCACGTGCAGGCTTGACCAAAAAAAAAGGGTATTTAAACACTGACGATTCCATGTAATAGCGTTAGGATTTAAGAAAGTAACTTCACCTTTCGACATCCAGCGTTCTGATGCATAAACGCAATAATAATGCGTACATGAAAGATGAAAGCTAAAAATATGTGTGGAACACCTGTGTGAATTAGATGCAGGCCTAAGTTTTGGTAACAAAGAGACCCAAAAGGCAGTAGCTTGAACAGAAGTTTCTCCCTTCCTCATGTGGTCACTTGAGTGGTAGTCTTGGCTGCTCAGTGGTTCAAGGGCTCAGTCAAGCTCCACTGTGGGTTCCAACAGCCCCAGTTGCACCGTGGAGGTCAGTAGGATGCCACTTAGTGACTTGAGGGGCTGGGCAAGGGCATCAGGGCATCCGAGAACCTCTGCGGGCCCCACTGCCACAGGGATCTTCAGCGAAACGATCATTACAATCTTAGGCAACATCTCACGACCTCATGGGACTCTGTGGGGCCGCCCCCATCACATCTCTCGGGCTACCTCCTGCATTTTCCTGATAACACCAGCCATTAATTTGGATGACTGTTCGTGATTTTCCTTCCATGAAGGCATACCGTATGCCGAAGGGGGTGAAACTCAGGCTTAAAGGTGTGGAGACGTTATATGTGGGGTGTGTAGGTATGTGTGTGTGTGCGTGTCTGTGTGCGTGTGCAGTGATTCATTCAACCAGGCAAAAGAGGCCATTGTTTGGAAGGCTTATTCCACGGGTGTCAGGATCAAAGCCTCCTGGAAGATTCCCACAAGGCGTCTTTAGCCCAGTAGGGTTTGATGAACCAGGAATTGCAACTCTTCTTTCAGAGTCTTCTCAGGGTCTATGGGGTTGCAGCCGAGGGCTCTCATTTCTCCCACAGGCCTTGGGACTTCCCAGCTCGGGGTAGGTGTTACAGATGGTGCCGCAGGTAAGTGTCAGATGGGGAACCAGCGTGTGTCCTTGTCACCTTCCCTTCCCCAGAAGCTACTTTCACGCTGCCAGCCCGGGCTCAGGTGCCTGGCTCTCTGCCCTGCTCCTGGAGTTCTCTTTGACATTGCAGCTTGTCTACCCTGCCCCGTGGAGTGTGAGAAATCATAGGCAACAGAAGCTGCTAGAAGTGCCACGAAACAGGGGTTCTGGCCCTGACTCTCATTTACATTTCTTCTCCCTCTGCTTCCCATGCAGCTCAAGAGTTGCAAAGTGTTGCACTGTGATATCTCCACCAAAAGATGGTGGAACCTGTTAATTTCCCTCGTCCAGTCAAGGGGAGGTGAACCGGTCTCAAGGAAGTGTGGCTTTACCTATATTGAATTGAGAATGTCCAGAGAGTTCCAGCTTCCCTGATGGAACCCGGGACAAGATCACGTCTAGGGGTGTGGCTAGAGCTTGTTCGAGGATCAGAGAATTCTAGACTATTCCCAGAATTGTTATATTAAAAAAAAAAAAACAATTTTAATTGGCATGCAAAAAATAAAACAGGCTTAGACATTTCGTGGCGTATTTAACATTTTTACATGTATCAAAAAAACACTTACAGTACACACAAACAATCCAACTGTGTCTGTTTTTTCTTTAAATCAGAATAGAGTTCCTAAAATATACTGATGCATGGAGAGTGAAGTAGGATAGTTTTATAATGGGGTATGTGTGGAGTAATCACTCCTCTTACGTGGGACAGTCCTGGTTTACCCCCATTGTCCCAGCATCATTATGAAAGACACTCAAAAAGTGTACCAGTTTGGACGATACATGGTTTGGCCAACTTGGGAATGTGTTAAAACCTGTGTCTACATGCATTTTTTCCCATATTCTGCAAGTGGCTCAGTAACTCTATGGAAAGCTTATTCCTAGAAACATCAAAAATCTCGGTAGAAATGGGCTTTGAGAATGAACATGAACGCCATCTCCATGGAGAAGACACCGGAAGTCATGGTGATTGGGCGTGAGGAGCTGGACCAGCCTGTTCCCAGGGGCATGGGCAATGGGACCCCCCTACAAGACCTGCATTTGTTTTATACTTGGTATTTTCCATAGCGTGGCCCCATATATCATCTCAACCGATCCTTTGATATCACTGCAAGGTAGACAGCACCTATAATATAATTTCCATTTTATCCTTGATGAAAAAAAAAAAAAACCAAAACCAAAACATCAGAGCAATAGGAAATATCCAACAGATTCTGGACCCAAAATCTTTCCAACTCCAATTGAGAGCAGTTCTCCTCTGCAGTGCATACAGGAAAAGTTACCCAATGCTTGGAGAACATGGTGATCTCTAATGCCCCATGTGCCACTTGCTGTGACCGGAAACACACTTGAACACTGGACCCCGGGGACTCAGGTTTCCGTCCAGATTTTCCCATTTTTTAAGATCACAGGCAACCTAGGATGTCTCTCTGAACCCAGTCTTTCTTCACCTGCATCGTATAGAAGGATAATACTTCTTCGTCCAGTGGTCTGGTCAGATTAAATGAGATTCGTGTAACGTGCCCCAGGCATATTATACAGGAGGCACCAAACAATCCATTTCTTCCTTCAAGTATGCGTAAAATACTTACGTTTTTAGTGCATCTTTAAATTTCATTTGCGATTTTTAGGACAGAGACAAGACACTCGAGGCTATTTCACATTTCTTTTGTGAGCTAAGGGCCTGCTAACCTTAGGGACCCAGTTAAACCAGCAGCTGAATTTGCTGGCAGATAATACCACATGGGTTCCATCCCTGCTCCTTATAAACACTGAATAAATCTGAAATTCCCTACCACTGGAAAGAAGTTTAATATTTAAAGGTAATTTGACCTGTACATGTGCGTACCATGAATATTTAATGAAACCTATAGCAAATGTATTGATATAGCATTAATCTGAGGATATTTATTTCTTATTCATTTGCTAGAATATTTCCTCAGCCAATGTGAAGCTGCCCTCTGCAAAAATGCTCAGTTCTAAAGGTATGCTGAAGCACCGGGGAGTGGAGTGATTTCTTTTTCTGCTATAAATGTCCGTGCTATCTCTGCCCCCTTAAACACACAAGCTATTCTAAAAGGACAAGATGTAACCCCAAGACACGGCCATAGGGTCATTCCCATGCATCACCCTGTGGACCCTTTATTCCATTTTATAAAATCTGTACAAACACAGAAAAACCAAGCCCAACTTTTTCACTTTCCTTTGCTATAGATCATTTCATTCCTTTATGCTATTTCCACGTCTCAGCGTTTTAAATGAAAACAACATGCATGATTCAATTTAGTTGCTAGGTTATGTAATTCAGAGATTCACCTCTTCACTTATTTTATTTTATTTTATTTTATTTTATTTTATTTTAGATAGGATACCTACAGGGAATGAAGGAGTTTTTTCTCTGATGTCACTTCCGCTTTAGGATTATTAAAAAAAAAAGGAAAACCAAGCAAGCGAATAACATCAACAATAAAACACCAAACAGAAAGATACTATTGGGTACTCTTTTGTTGTTTCACTAAGTCAGATGCGGTGGATTTGAAGAGAATAAATGCAATGTGCCGCATGGTCACTTTTTAGAACTTAAAAACTCCAACATATTGGAAAGGAAAAAAGATACAGAAAAATGAGTATCAGCTTCTTTCGCCACCTGATGGGTAAGTGTGCAAGCTGAAAAAGGCAGTCTAACCCATCGGTCAAGGGTCCTGGGTAGAGCTTCTGAGGGTAGTGCCGACCCTGAGTGAGTCATATCACAAACTGTTTTTCCTGTTTTGAATGGTGTCCTTCTTTTTTACATAACCATGCTCCTCTTTAAAATGTTACTCGAGTAGGAAAACAAAACCAATGTTTATAATCAGCATACTCTCTTAACATGTTATTACCACGATGTCATGTTTTGCGATCTAATGGGAGGAAAATAAAATTTAAGATACACCTTTAAAGCGTTTTAGCTATTTGAAAGCACAGAATTCCAAAGGAATCTCCTCCAACACGACATGTCTAAGAATTGTAGCCCAGAGGAATTGATAATGTGTTCGCACTAGGAGAAGTACTTGTGGTTAACTTGGAAATTTGGTTCACATGTGACTTCATTAGAATAGTCACGAAGCTCTGCCCTGACTTTCCCTGACCTTCATAGTCCAACGGATCTTAACCGTTAAGGTTGGAGATGCATTACTAGCTGTTTAAGAATGTTTTGAAAGCTCATGTTAATACTCAGTTGTCATAAATGCCTTTGTGCCTTAAGATAGAGCCCCTTTTTTGCTTCTCCAATGGGGATGATGCGGATGATGGCGTCAGTTGCTACGTCCATTAGCATGACTTAGGCCTTCAGACTCCAGGGAAATAGACTGTAAGAAAAGAACAGCAACCAGTTCTCCTGACTAATTTCAGGCTTAATCCACTGTTGCCAGGGTCCTCACGTAGTGTGATCAGCACACACACACACAAATACATAACGGCAACAAAATTTTCACAAAATATTGACTTTTAGTACATGAAATTACATGATGGCTTTTTCTATTCCAGTCTATCCCCTTTCACTGAAAAAAAAATGCTGCTCACACCCCTCTAAATCATGACCAGTGGTGTGAAAAGCATCAGTGTCAGCACCCAACAAGGCACAGAGTAGTGGAGCAGTGTGTATGTTTTGAATAACACCATTTTTACAAAGTATTTTTATTTTTTTCCCAATGGCCATGCGTAGCCTGTCTCGGCTGTATCTTCTTTAGTGATCTCTTCTCCATAGCCCAGCACAGAGCATCTTCTAGTTTTAGCCCACAACAGAAATTTACAACACCCTCCGAGAATTTTGGAGTGGAGGGTGTACATGACCAGGCGATACCCGAAGCACGGACAGAGTTGCCATAGAACGTACGAGACAAGATACATACATACAAGATAACATACAAGACGAGGCCCTGGCTAAATTTGCATTTGAGATAAATAATGCACACCTTTTTAGTACAAGTTTGGCCCAAATATTGCATGGATATGCCTATGTCAAAAAAAAGAAATGATTTGTTACTTATCTCGAATGAAAACTTAACTAGCCAGCCTGTATTTTTATTTGCTTGAGACAACAACCCTCAATCTTAAGAACTGTGTTTTCCACTTAGGGCCCGCTGATGGAGTTGACATTTTATTTCTCCAATTTATAAAATGTGAAAGTTAATTTGGTAAGCATTCAGGTCCCATCCAAGCACTTAATTTTCTCTCTTTTGAGATAGAGAGATGTGAAATATAGAGCAGTAAAGAACACTAGGTCGTGGGTGAATCACGTTGAAAATTATTTCGGTTTTAGTATTTACGCTGCAGTGAAATCACACGACCATATATTTAACCTGTGACCAATCAGATAATGTATTGCTAAGAGAAAGAGACAACAATGCGTGGTGTTGGGCTATTTCGCTCGCTGTGTATCTCGACGAGCATGCGCCCTGGAGAAAACAGCTGATATTTTCTTAATACACTCTCATAGAAGATCTTTGTGGGCTCCCGCAGCCATGGGTTGTGCCTCTGAGATCTTCCTTCAAGAAAGATCCTACCATTCAGGGACAAGGAGCACAGTTAGCTGATAGCCTTCAGTTATAGCTCCTCGGGATCCGCTGAAGCTTTTCCAGCTGACATCACACTCTCCCATGCAGCCCTGTTTGATGCCTGAACATGGCAGAAGGTACCAGTGCCCGGTACGTTTAGCCCAAAAACCCAGGCGTGCTTCACGCCGGAGCTCTTGGTGGCATAGCTGGGCTTTGTCAGATCTGTATCACAACTGGAGACTCTCCTGCCAAATTCTGCCTTTCCCTCCGTTTTTAGAAAAAAGTTTATTTAAGGGACACGGGTGGCTCAGTCAGTTGAGCGTCCAACTTCAGCTCAAGTCATGATCTCATGTTTCATGGGTTCGAGCCTCACATCAGGCCTGCTGCTGTCAGCCCAGAGCCCTCTTTGGATCCTCTGTCTTCCCCCTGCCCCACTCTCTCTCTCTCAGCCCCTCCCCTGCTGGCCCTCTTTGTCTCAATAATAAACATTTTTAAAGAGGTTTGTTTATTTTGGGAGAGAGAGAGAGAGAAAGTGTGAGCATGCGTGCGTGTGCACAAGCATGGGGGCAGGGCAGACAGAGAGAGAGAGAGAGAGAGAGAGAGGGCATCTCAAGCAGGCTCCATGCCACAGCACAGGGCCTGATGTGGGGCTCGATCCCCCAAAGTGTAAGATCACAACCTGAACCAAAATCAAGAGTTGGACGCTCAACCCTCGGAGCCACCCAGGCGCCCCCCCCTTGCCTTTTCTGTCTTTATCTCTTCTGAGCATTAACCCCAATAAACTTCATTCCCCCTGGTAAACTTTGGTTTCCCCTCCCCCCAAGTCCTCAGAGCCTAGAGAGACGGCCTGCCTCTCACTAGGAAGAGCCTGCATTCCCTTGTGGGGGAAGATACTCCTGAGTTCTTATCCCTTCAAGGACTTGCCTTTTCCTTTGCCGACCGCAAGCTGAACACTGAGGTTAAGTCATGGCATACTGAGGTTGTGCTAAGCCAGATGAGGACTTTGTGTCAAAGGGGCCGTATGAAAAAGAGTAGAAACAGGTAGAAACCACAGGAGCATCTTTGGGCTAGATGTTCAGGGTGCTTGATCAAGGTTTTGGAACAAAGGAATCATTGGAGAGGGTGGATCCCTGTGTCGGGATGTGGGATTTAACACCAGGAGATGAGGCAAACTTGTTGGGCGGTTGACTTCTAGAAGCCTGGAAGAGGAGATGGTCCACACCGAGCAAAGTTGCGAAGCTGTACAGCTATGGCAGGTGGTGGAGAAAGGTTCGGCCAAGTGGTCATGCCGGAGAGGACGTAAGACCATATCCCACAGCAAGGCCCAGAGGACCTTGATTCGCAAGGCTGCTGGAAGGTGCCAGTGAGAAAGGCACTGGCATCATTAACTTCAGTGAGGACCCTCCTCTGGGGGCTGACATGCAGCTTGTTCACTGAGAGCGGTGGGGACGGAGGGGTCTCAAACACTAGATACCCGGTGGTGCACAGAATCACTAGAATGTAGGGACAGTCGTGTGAGGACCAAGACCACAGTGGCAACCAAAGGGCTTTGCCTCACACAGAATTGTGGAGATTGCTACTTGGATGACAGGGGGACAGTTTTCCCAGGGCCGAAACAAATGGGCAACCAACGAAGGTAATGCTTCCTACGTATAATCAAAATAACAAATTCCACACAACTGGGAACATCACCTTGACACATATTCTGTCATCTTTGAGTGGTTCCCACAGTAGGAAAAGGATCAGCCCCAGGCGCAGGCTGCGTGCAGGCATTCCCTACCCCTTGGGCCACCCAGTCAGGTGTCTGGGGTAAAGAGCCATGCAGAGGAAAATTCATGACAAATCCCAGGGGGGAGAATCACAGTGCCGAGGCCTTCGGGGTTCTGCAACGAGGACATGCCATTTGCAATGGAGAATCGTACATCGGTATCCTACCGTGTCCTGGGAGAGGCAGAATGCTTGAGAACAAGCAACCACGTCTCCAGAACTTCCATCATGAGCTGAGCTCTGTCAGAGTCACACATTCAACGGACAGACGGCCCAGGGTTCTGTCATCAAGGAAACGGAACATCTAAGATGAAGCCAGGGTAGAACCAGAGGGTCTAAGTGTGCCACAGAAGAGCCCAGTGCCTCTATCTCAACTCTTAGTGATGGCCATACGGGAGATCCTTTAAGACAAGTTGAAGGAGGACATGAATCCCAAAGATTATTAAAAGATAGGTCATCTCAGTCCATGTGGGCGAGACAAAAATAGAAGATTGGCTGCATAAAAGACACAGTCAAAGGTTGCTTGAAACTCAGTGGTAAGGCAAGGTCTTCCCGTGGGCAGGGCTTTGAGTGGTTCACCTGGCCAGGCACTGGGTATGGTGGGAAAAGTGGCCTGAGCTGGGACCATGTATAGATTTGTGGTCGGTGCCCAAAAGCCTGCCCCAGCAGTTCAGGGCCTGAACTCCTGGAAGATCGGAGACGAAGAGACAAGCAAAATGAAGAAAAGCCAAGGGAAACCCTTAGGCCCACACGTGGAATCATCTATAAGAAGGAAGAGGGTGGGGGCGCCTGCGTGGCTCAGTACGTTAAGTGTTCGACTTTGGTTCAGGTCCATGATCTCACGGTTCGTGAGTTTGAGCTTTAAGTCGGGCTCTGTGCTGACAGTTCAGAGCCTGGACCCTGCTTCTGATTCTGTTGCCTCCCTCTCTCTCTGCCCCTCTCCTGCTCACACTGTCTGTCTGTCTCTCTCTTTCAAAAATAAAGAAACATTAAAAAATATTTTAAAAACATGGAAGAGGGTGAAACTAACCCAAGAAATGCTGATGGGGTAAGACCCTATGTGGTACGGGCTGGGAGGTGAGGGGTCAAAAAATGCCTTATCTTAGAATCCAAAGGGCATCGATCATTGGGGCATGGAGAACAAGCCTCCACAGAAAAACCTGTCCCTGTAAACATGTCGAGGAGTACCACAAAGTAAAACTACTTTCATATATTTGCATCATTAGAGGGACATTTAAAAAAAAAATTCTAGAAGTGTCAGGAAGAATAAATGGAAATGAAAAGCACATTATCAATCAGTGTAAATGTAACATTTCGATATCATCAACGGACGTTATTTACTGTGTTATCATTATTACTTTATTGTACTTAAATACATTTGGTGGGGGGGGGTGCTTTCAGGGACTTAATTCCAGTTTTATTTTTCACATCCAATTGTGAATTTCTTTAATTGCCAAGGTTTTCACTGTGGGAGGTTTCTGGAATCTAATCCTCATTGTGGGGGGAAAGATATCAGACCACGAACTTTCTATTAGAAGTGGAAATGATAGGTTGGAAACATATGATCTCAATATGAAAGCCTCCTTTACACTGAAAAACGTCTTTTTGAGCTCACCTTAATGTTCTGTCTTCAGGTAATATAATCTCTCTTCTGGACCTTTACCTACGGGTTTGTTTTCTGATATTATAACCATGATTATGAGCATCACTAAGTCATTTACAGGATCCCATAGCTCTCTTAGGTTGTGGCACGTAACAAGTGCCCATATTAGCGTGGCTGGGGTTGGTCACTAATTATTGAAATGAAAGACGATCCCTGTAGATTTTACAGGACTTCCTGCTCAAGTGTTCCTTTACGTTTGCAAATAAATTTTTTTTTCCTACTAAAAAAGTAATATATGTTCTTTGCAGACATCTTCAAAAGCTGGACATGTGCAATTTAAAATTTTTGAAATTTCCAAATTACCTTTCATGCTCGACCTAAGAGATCATTGACTACAAACACCACTCCCATATACCCTCACTGTGTTTGCTTCCAGATGAAGGAGGAAAAAAAAAAGCCTCAAATTGGCCCACAAATAGGTCATCTCAGGATGTAGGTGCAAGCTGAAAATGGAGAGGAATTACAGACAGAAAAAGAACAGAGCAGAGAAAGAAGCAATAATGAGAAACAATAGAAGAAAATTTCTTTGATGTGAAGAAAAAAGTGAATCTTCAGATTAAAAGACTCACCAAGTGCCTGGGTGAAAAATATCAAAAGAAAGAGAATTTCATCCAATCTTATTCGAATAAAAAGTCAGCATGTGAAGAAAAACCAAAAAAAATGTTATGAACCTTAGCACAGGAAAAGTCAGGGTTACAGAGAAGGGAGGAGAGCAATTTGGCATAAACTTCTGGTCTTCGCAAAGTGCTTCACTCCAAGGAGACAATATCTGCTATGCTTTGATGGTAAAAAATTGTGATCCAAGATTTCAAGTAAAGAGAAGCCATGACTCATTCAAACATGAGATATAAAGGATGTTCTCAGACCCAGAGGGTTCCAGAAAATAGACGACGCTGAAACTTTGGTGAAAAAAAAATTACTTAAGGACGTATTCTAACCAAATGAGAAATGAATCAAGACAACAGACATAGGAATCGAGAGACTGTTCTAGAAAAGGAAAGCGCGGTAAGAAATGAAACCCATAGAACTTAGGATTTTCTCTTTCCAAACATGCACTGCAAAATATCGTTAAGGAATATCATGAACTTGCTACAAATGATTCTTGAAAGGGAGATAAATAAGGTGCAAATAATTTATCAATACAAATCTAAATTTCAAATCTGAAATTGTTGGCAAGGATAAAGGAAGGAGGAAAATAGCATACTTTGGGGATATAAATAAATATGGTTTCATGATTGATATTAATAGAGTAGTAGTAATTAGAATATATAACTTTCTTATCGCTGGAGAGTAAAAAAAGCAAAATGTGTACAGTGTTCATTTTTTAGGTGCTTTTGTCATTAATAAATTTCAAATAATTTTTCCGTATGTATAAATATTCGCTTTGTTAATACCACCCCTGCAATTTTTAACTAACATCCTATGTTTAATGTATTGGATGTGTTGTCAAATTGTATTCTAGAAATTGTAGATCATTTTGCAGCCCCACCAGCAATGAATGGAAGTATCTATCATTTCACACCCTAGCCAACAAACTATTAAAATAAAAAATATATCAGTACTGTCTCCTTTTAGCTCGGCCACTAAATATTTCATTCATGCAGGAGAGTTTTCCTGCCCTGAAATAAAATGCTTAGTTTTGCTTAAAAATGAGCTAGTGATATATTTATGTGCCACGTGTATTTTTCCCCACAAATAATTTAAAATCTGTCTTTCAGAAAGGGACCGACTGCGAAATGGTTTCTAGTTGCAGTAAATAACTTTGTTTTGGGCCAAAATCATAGTCAAATACCTTCAAAATGTTTGGTGATAATTACCATCATTCTATTCGATAAGACAAGAGCCCTTTGGTGAAAATATTTACAAAAATTAATTGTGGTGATGGTTAGGTTTAGATAATCACTTTGTAAGTGAGGTTTCTGATTTTAATATGCAGTGTTCAGATGCCCGTTTTTATTTGTCCCTTCCCAGAGGAGGAATATAATAATGAAGTCCTACCCTTTCCAAATATTTTTTTCTTTTAACACATCTGCCACTATTCTGCCACCGTCTTCCATTTTCATTTTCCAATGGAAAGTGGTATAAAATATAATATGACATAACAAATAATTCCAGGAAAAAGGTAAGGATTTCAAATAAAAACAGAACCCAATCTTTAGCATGGGTGGTGGAATAAAATGTTTTAATGAAAACATTTTTAATATCACAGCATAATATCAAATTGTAGATAACTTTTGATTGTCTATAAATTTCTATGCATGAAATATAACTGGTACTTTTACTAGACATCACAGATAGAACAATACTTTGATGGGCAGTTTGACAATATCCATCTAAACAAAGAAGACATATCTATATACATATACACATTGATCTAGCAATGCCATGAAGATATTCTTTACATCATTGAGTATAATAACAAAGTCTAAGAAATCATCTGAACAGGCCTAATTATATGCTGGTTAAATAACGTGTATTCATAGGATGTAATATTATATAACCATTAGGAAGAATAAGAGATCACCAACTGAAAAGTATTATGTTTTCACCACATAGATTCTGTGTAGGTCAATGTGAAAAGGAAAAACATGTGAAAGGTGGAACGATAATTAAAGAAAATATGAGTTGATCTTCATGATTTCAGGACATGGAATAGCTTTCAAAAATATTCAAATGACGAATCCATAAGGAAATTAGATTTGATTACAACAAAAATGAGGACTGGATATTAGTAAACAATAACATGCGAATGTTTAAGGGACAGGTAACAGCATGCAAGACAATATTTGTAATATCGAAAACTATAAAAAAAGCTAGTATCTTGAATACACAAGGAGCTTCTGTAAATCAACAAGTTACCTCAACTCCAAGGTGAAAATGGATGAAGACGTAGATAGGCAATGTTGAAGTGAAGTCCAAAAATTTACCAGTTGAAGAAATTCAACTGGAGGCAACAATGAATATCACTTGACCTATTCAATCGCAGAAGTCTGGAAAGCTGGATGATACCAAGTACAAATGGCAAAGCGGGAATGTGGAAACCCCCCCATGCCCTGCGGGAGGGAATATAGACTGATACAACCATTGTGGAGAGAAATCTGGTGGTGTTTAGGTAAATTAAATACGTGCATATGAAATAAACCTGGTGATTCTGCAATCAGGAATACATATTGAAGAAAATTCTCATTCAGGTCCATACATGGGCATGCATGAACCTGGTTGCTTTTTGGTTTTCTGTTTGCTTGTTTGGTTGGTTGGTTTTTCCAGTATAATTTGTGGTGTGAGAAGTTGGAGGCAGTTCCTGGGTACTCATCACCGGAAGCATCAATGGCTAAAATGTGGTGGATGAACACTATCGAGTGCCATGTGATAGGGAGACAAAAACAGAAGAGATGATGTGAAGAAGCATAGATGGGTAACAAGTCCTGAGAAGGAAAAGTAAGCAGCTGAATGATGTGTTTAATAAGTGCAATTATACCAGGGTACAGCTGTGAGACAATTCCACCATCTTGTATTGGATCAATGATGATAGTATGCTAGGCACTGGGAAGATGTTTAAAGTTCCACTGTCACAGACAAATAACTAAATCAGTAAAAGTGAAAATTAAGATCTTACTTAACATAATCAGTAAAAGTGAAAATTAAGATCTTAGTTAACGTAAAGAATTTTAAGCGTTTGTTTAGTGAGAATAACAAGTTGCAGAAAAGAATAAGGCATGCTCTTATACCATAGTATATCCATTTGTGAGTGTTGTGTGTGTGTAAACATATACACACAAACATATCTCTATAAATGTATGTCTACGTAAACATATGCATACATATACATATATGTCACCTGAGTATGTACACCTATATATATAAATACATATAGAAGCATATTAACACATATATATTTGCAAATTGTTCGATGACATAAATTGTTTGCCATGATTATATATCACGGTTATTTAAAAATAATGCTTAAATAGTAAATGTGAGTTTTTCCATATTTTGAGAGCACTGTCTTCTATAAAGTCATGGTAATGATACTTTAATTGGCTTCAAGATCATACTTAGAATGTTGTTTGATTTGGGGTTTGAACAAAAGTAGAATTTTACCAAATAGATTTTATGTACATATGTTTTCATCACTGATGCATTTCATACTGTCAAGAGGAGCATAATACTCTGGATCCTTCTTCTTTTTTAAATAAAAATTGCAAAGTATAAATTCACAAAAATCTTCACGTCATAATCGATGACATTGATAAATTTGCACAAAATACGCTCATGTAACCGTCACCTAGATCAAGAAGCAGGCATTCCCAGCGTCAAGTAAGTGTTCCTCTTGCCCCTATGCCAGAGGCAATCAAACTTCTAAAACCATATCAGTTTTCCCTTTGCAAAAATATATGTAACTAGAACCATACTGTAGGTACCCTTCAATTTCTGCATTTTCTTTTGTTTTGAGCAGTGTGTTTGGGACTAAATTATTTATCATATTCCATACATTTAAAATTCCAGAGATAGGAGAATTTTTACTTTAGATAAAAATAGAATTTTATTTTAGAGTTCTCAATGAAAATATATGTCTGGGCGGTATTGATTAAAACGCGACCAGGGAGTCCCGAGTGGCTCAGTTGGTGAAGTGTCCGACTCATGATTTCGGCTCAGATCGTGACTTCTCAGTTTGTGAGATTGAGTTCTGCGTGGGGTTCCGTGCTGACAGTGTGGAGCCTGCTTGGGATTCTCTCTCTCCCTCTCTCTGCTCTTCCCCATCTCATGGTCATTCTCCCTCTCTCTCCCAAAATCAATAAAAATGAGCATTAGAAACAAAAGGAGTCCAGAGAATGCTTCTGGATATAAAGTGATCATTTGTTCAGGGTAATTCTCTTGATGGGAATAATCCAAACATCTGGAATATGTATAAATATTTATAAAGAAATTTAAATATGCACGTGGCATCATATATACACATATACGACATTTGTATGTAATGTTATAAATATATATTCACACACACACACACACACACACACACACACACACAAAATCCAACCATGCAAGGGCTATTTAAGCAGGAAAACTAAAGAGGATGAGATTGAATTTATCTATGTAAAAAGAGTGTTCCGTAGTTTTTTATTCTCATTCTTGTACAGTATTTTGTGGTAGGAATATTCCATAATTATTTACCCTTCTTATTGATGAGATTTTCATAGTTTGAAACTTTTATGGAAAATGTCTCTGTGACATTCTTAAATATGCCTTTTGGTGCATATATGTATGCATTTCCCATTTAATTTCTTATATTCATTATTGTGACTTTCTTTTATTTTTGATCAACCTTGTCAGGATTTCATCAGTTTAAATACCTTTCAGATATGCAACAATTGGCTGGTTTGATGATCTCTATTGTATGTCTATTTTTTATTTCATTAAATAATGTTCTATTGTAGTATTTGTCTATTTATTTATTTATTTATTTATTTATTTATTTATTTATTTATGTATTTATTAAGAGTTGGGGAGGAACAGAGAAAGAGGGAGAGAGAGAATCCCAGGCAGGCTCCACACTGTCAGTGCAGAGCCCGATGCGAGGCTCAAAGTCACAAACCATGAGATCATGACCTGAGCCGAAATCAAGAGTCAGATGCTTAACCAACTGAGCCACCTGGGTGCCCCAAATGATGTTCTTATCATTATTATTCCTTACCCTCTAGGTTCAATGTTCTAATTTCTTGTGACGAATATAAAGATTTTTTTAAATCATTTTCAGCCTTTAGCCTTTAAGAGCTAAAAATCTCCCTATTGATATGACATTAGCTTCATTCCACATATTTGGAAATATCATAAATTCATTGCCATTTAGTTAAAAATATTTTTAAATTCCTTTGTAATTTCCTTAAGCCTATGGGTTATTTAAAAGTTATAGATAGGTCTCCCTGGGGCGCCTGGGTGGCTCAGTCGGTTAAGCGTCTGACTTCAGCTCAGGTCATGATCTCACAGCTCCTGAGTTCAAGCCCTGCGTTGGGCTCTGTGCTGACAGTTCAGAGCCTGGAGCCTGCTTTGGATTCTGTGTCTCCCTCTCTCTCTGCCCCTCCCCTGCTCACATTCTCTCTCTCTCTCTCAAATAAATAAACATTAACAAAAAAAGTTATAGGGGTGCCTGGGTGGCTCAGTCAGTTGAGCGTCTGACTTTGGCTCAGGTCATGATCTCACAGTTCATGAGTTTGAGCCCCGTGTCGGGCTTTGTGCTGACAGCTCGGAGCCTGGAGCCTGCTTTGGGTTCTGTGTCTCTCTCTGTCTCTGTTCCTCCTGCTCTGTTCCTCCTGCTCACACTCTGTCTCTCTCTCAAAAATAAATGAAGATTAAAACAAAAAAGTTATAGATAGGTCTCCTGAAGCAAGGGAAATAAAAGCAAAAATAAACTATTGGGACTACATCAAAATAAAATGTTTCTGCACAGCAAAGGAAATAATCAACAAAACTAAAGGACAACCTTTGGAATAGCAAAAGACATTTGCAAATGACATATCCAATAAAAGGTTAGTATTCAAAATACACAAAGAACTGACACAACTCAACCCCCCCCAAAACAATTCAATTAAAAATGGACAGAAGACATGAACAGACATTTCTCCGAGGAAGACATCCGGATTGCAAATGGACACAGGAAAAGATGCTCAACATCAGCCATTCCTGGGGAAATGAAAATCAAAACTACAATGAGATCTCACCTCACACCTGTAAGAGTGGCTAAAATCAAAAGCAATTAGAAAACCACAAGTATTGGTGAGGATGTGGAGAAAAAGGAACACTTATGCACTCTTGGTGGGAATGCAAACAGGTACGGGCACTGTGGAAAACAGTATGGAGGCTCCTCAAAAAATTGAAAATAAAATTACCCTATGATCCAGTAATTGCACCACTAGGTATTCACCCGAAGAATACAAAAACATTAATTCAAAAAATATATGCACCTTCATGTTTACTGTAGCATCATTTATAATAATGTCCTGATAGCACGGAACCTGTTTGGGATTCTCTCTGCCCCTCCTTCCCCCCCGCCCCAACTCTCTCCCTCTCTCTCTCAAAATAAATAAATAAACTTAAAAAAATAGTATTCTTAACAATTTTTGGACTACCCCAGAACCTTAGAATTCTTCCATTTAATGTATGTAATTTGTGTTACAGGTGATGTGTATTTCTATTAGACCTGTATTTTAAATCTAACAAAACGTTGCCATTATTTATATAGTACAATCATTTATATTTACATGCATATTATCCTTTTCCATTTCTTTCCTTTATGTATCTCCGTACTGCCATCTGGGCTCATGTATCTTCTGTTGGAAGAACTTCCCTTCTTTAGTATAGACATGCTCAGTGTAAGTTTCATGTTATTATCTGAGATTTATTTACTTTTTCAGTCTCAAAGTACAGATTCATTGGGTATAAAATCCTATGTTGGTATCAGAAATTATGTGGCAGCACTTTAAAACCCTTGTCCATTGTTTTCTGATTAACCTTGTTTCTGTTGAGAAGCCAGTTCTCAAGGTTATTGTTGCTTCCTTTAAAATGTATGCTCTTTCTCTGGATTCTACAAAGATGGTATATTTGCTTTTGATTTTCGGAAATTTTGATCTGATGTACCCAAGTGTCACTTTTTTTTGTATTTACCACGTTTGGGATTCAATGTATGTAATCACATTGGAAATTCTTAGTTATTATCTTTTCATTTATGGTTTCTATTTCATTCTTTCTTGCTCCTCACTTTGGCACCCCAATTCCAAAATGTCTTAAATATTTGTATTACATTGCATAGCTCTCTGTCATTATTTTGTTTTTGCATATTTGATATTTCTCCCTCTTTGCCCTCCAGTCTGGACATTTTCTTTAATTAATTTTCTAGTTCACTTATCTTCTCTTCAACTTAATTTGTCAATAAACCCATCCTTTGGATTCTTGTCAACCATGTGGGGTTATCTTTTTTGTCACTTACAGAATTTCTATGTATTATTTCATCTCATTTTCATTTAATTTCTAAATTTTTAACGTATTAACAGTAACCTTCATATTATTCGTTAAATATAGTTATTGTAAAATTCATGACTGATGACTCCAAAACCTGCATCTCCAATGGTCTGCTTCTATTGTATATTTTTTCTGTCTGCTTATGGTACGTTGGTGTTCTCTCTTTGTGCACCTAATACATGTTTTTTGAATTAAATTCTTGACATTGTGTATATATTTAAAAAAAATGGGAACAATATGAAGCTTTGGAAGATGCTATCATCCTTGAGTGAGAATTTACTTTTGCTTTAGCAAGCAGTCTAGGAAGTGGTATATTACCTTCATTTAATCCTGAATCGTCAATTCAGATGCTTCAAAGCTGGGGTATTAGGCCTTTGTAAGAACTAATTTATTTCCAGTTCACCTCCAATACTATGGCTCATAGTATTTTTTTTTTAATTTTTTTTTCAACGTTTATTTATTTTTGGGACAGAGAGAGACAGAGCATGAACGGGGGAGGGGCAGAGAGAGAGGGAGACACAGAATTGGAAACAGGCTCCAGGCTCTGAGCCATCAGCCCAGAGCCTGACGCGGGGCTCGAACTCACGGACCGCGAGATGGTGACCTGGTTGAAGTCGGACGCTTAACCGACTGCGCCACCCAGGCGCCCCTGGCTCATAGTATTTAATGTCCTAGTTGAGAACTTGCTCTTTATGAAGAGTCCTCACTTTAAGGACTCTGAACTCCACTATTGTCCCCTCAGCAGAAGAGATTACTGCAGTCTTTGCTCAGTTCCAGGTTCTCTGCCTCTGAGTTGATACTTTCTGTTCTGCTTCGCAGTTGCCCTCAGGAATCAGAACTATCCTCAAAGAGAAAAGTGATATCAAATGAGGGGTTAATTTCTCTGTGCTTTCCTTATTTCTGGAATTTTGGCTTTTTCTTTGCTGCCTGAATAGCCCCTGGATGCTTGAATTGTATATGATGTGCATTTGTGTGTGTGTGTGTGTGTGTGTGTGTGTGTGTGTGTATAATGTTACATATAAATGTTATATATATTGATCTATGATGCCATTTGTATAATCTCATCTATGTATATGTCATATCTCTACATCTCTATTGATAATAATAAATGGATAGATAGGTAGATAATATCTTCCAGATTTTGGGTTTTTCTCATCAAGAGAATTGGCCTGCTACAAACTATTCCCTTTCATCTACAAGTATCCTCTGGATTTTTTTAATCAACAGCACTTAAACATCATTTTTTTTTTAACCAACAAGACTTTGAGGATTTCACAATAAAATTTTATTTGTATTTTAAACAAAAATTCCCTTCATCTCTGGAATTTTGAATATATGGGGTGTAATAAATAATGTAACATACTAAGACACAATAGTGTATGGTTTTTTGGCTTTAGTAAGACTCAGACTCAATTGTTCTTTAAATTTCTAAACTATGACTCTGAAAGCTAACATTCTAATGTTATATTTCTTGCTATGGGAGACTTCCTGCAACATTCTTTTTTTTTTTAATTTTTTTTTAACGTTTATTTATTTTTGAGACAGAGAGAGACAGAGCATGAATGGGGCAGGGGCAGAGAGAGAGGGAGACACAGAATCGGAAGCAGGCTCCAGGCTCTGAGCCATCAGCCCAGAGCCCGACGCGGGGCTCGAACTCACAGACCGCGAGATCGTGACCTGAGCTGAAGTCGGCCGCTTAACCGACTGAGCCACCCAGGCGCCCCATAAACCTTCTAAGGAATTTTACCTCTGGTAATAATATTAAAAGTAAAGAATTATTAACATTAAATAGAGGCCCACACTTTCCCAAGAGCTTTACACATTTAATTTAACTATACCTCATTAAAACACTGTGAGATATTTACTGGTTGCATTTTAGAGTGAAGGATATTCAGTCCAGACAAGTACAGGAACTGTCCCAGTGTTATTTACCTTTTAAGTGAGGAACTACCTCATACCTCAAGTAGCCTGGCTTTGGCATGCAAATTCTTTACTATATATTACTGTAAACTGTACCTGTATTACTTCTCAGATCCTTACTGGGTCAAAGAAATCCTTGCTAGGTGCATGGGCATGGCGTTCTTTCTGTCTATTTTTCTATTAGCTCCATTTAAAAATCTCATTTTTTTTTTAATTTTTTTAAAAGTTTATTCATTTATTTTGAGAGACACAGAGTCAGTGTGAGTGGGGTGGGGGCAGACAGAGAGAGAGAGAGAGAGAGAGAGAGATTGAGGAACCCTAGCAGCCTCCAGTGCAGAGCCTGATGTGGGGGCTGTAACTAACAAAACTATGAGATCACGACTTGAATCAAAACCAAGAGTTGGATGCTTAACTGACTGAGCCATCTAGGCAACTGAACTCAAACACATTTATTCCAATATGTGAGTGCTACCTATAATTTTGAATTTTGCCCCAAAAGAACATTTGAAAACTATTTCTTTCGGAAGTGTAATTCCAAAATTGAGTGACATTAGCAAGACAAATTAAAAAAACTGTTTTGAAAAATGAATTTATTTTTAGAAATAATACCTAATTTGTACTGTACTTAGTTATTAGCTTAAAATTCTATTAAGCTGGAGAATAAGTCGATATTATCTATAGAACTTTATAGTACAACCACACAATTACCAATTGCAATTATTTTAAAATAGCATATTCATTTATTTATTTTAGAGAGAGAAACAGAGCAAGAAGGGGAGAGGGCAGAGGGAGAGAGAGAATCTTAAGCAGGCTCCGCACTCAGGGGGAAGCTTTACATAGGGCTCAGTCCCACACCCCTGGGATGATGTCCTGAGCTGAAATCAAGAGTCCAAAGTTCAACTGACTGAGCCACCCACGTGCCCCTAAAATCGCATTTTTCAATTAAAATTTTTTTTCAAATTTTACAATGATTTCTCTCATCATGAACACATTATTGGTACCCAGGTTTACTGAATAAAAGCCCACCAAACCCAGCTGAGTATTGAAATGCTTGTGGAGTCCCGGTCTGAATTTATTGCCACTCTTTTTGAGTATAAAGTTTGCAACTTTTGACTTAGCCCCGTAAAGTAATTTTCTTTGTTTGCAAGAGTAACTTAAATAGAGGGGCGCCTGGGTGGCGCAGTCGGTTAAGCATCCGACTTCAGCCAGGTCACGATCTCGCAGTCCGTGAGTTCGAGCCCCGCGTCGGGCTCTGGGCTGATGGCTCAGAGCCTGGAGCCTGTTTCTGATTCTGTGTCTCCCTCTCTCTCTGCCCCTCCCCCGTTCATGCTCTGTCTCTCTCTGTCCCAAAAATAAATAAACGTTGAAAAAAAAATTAAAAAAAAATAAATAGAAAAGAAAACATAAATAGAATAGAAAAAATAAATATGACTAGGAAGTAATTTGGCTTTCTATACATGAATTTTTCATTGCCCACAATGTAGTTTGCTTCTTGGCGATGGTGCTCTACGTTGGCTCTGTCGCTAAAGCTGAATAGCTAGCAAAGTGAAGGAGCAGATAATTCAGACCCAAAATAAAGTGTTTTAGCTATTGGCAGATGTCAAGACGACTTGCGACTTAATGATTGCTAAGCTGCATACCTGCCATCCTTATCTGTCTCCAGCACGGTTGACAAAATAAGGTAGACTTGATGTCAAAACAGATTGGGAAGGAAGAAAGAAAGCCAGAAATTTGGGCAGAATTAAGTAGTCTAGCTTTCTCATTTCGAGTTGCTTTCTTTCTCCGAAATTATTTCCTAAACAAACTCTTAGGTGCACCCAAAACAAAGCATTTGCCAAACTACAAAAATTCCATCAGAAAACGCTCTGCCCTATCAGACACCACAATTTGATGGATAAAATCCCCTTGATGCACGTTTTGTTTTCCTCCAGTTAAAACCATGGATCTTCGTAGTCCTTATTTGAGAGACAAATGTTTGTATATGGCAGTGGTGATCTCTCTCTCTCTCTCTCTCTCTCTCTCTCTCTCTCTCTCTCTGTCCTGGAGCTCTCTTGCAATGACTCTTAGTACGTTACTCGTCACTGGTTCATCTTACACCCCTCTTGGCTTTGTTTCCTTCCCCCCACCCCCCCGCCAGTTTTATTGAAATATAATTGACATATAACACTGTATAAACTTAAGGTATACAACGGAATGATTGGATGCATGTATTGCAAAAGGAGTACGGCAATAAGTTGAGTTCATCTATCACCTCACATAATTACACAACTGTTTTTCTTGTGATGGGAATTTTTAAGATCTACTCTTTTAGCAACTTCCAAACACACACACACAAAGTTATTGTTATCCTCTAGTCACCATGCGGTCCATTACGATCCTCAGGATTGTTTTCTTAAGTAACTGGAGGTTTGACTGCCTTCACCCAATTTCCTCACCACCACCCCCAACACCACACCTCTGGCAATCAGGAATCTGATGTCTGTTTCTTTTCTTTTTTCTTTTCTTTTCTTTTCTTTTCTTTTCTTTTCTTTCCTTTCCTTTCCTTTTCTTTTCTTTTCTTTTTTTTTTCAACGTTTATTTATTTTTGGGACAGAGAGAGACAGAGCATGAACGGGGGAGGGGCAGAGAGAGAGGGAGACACAGAATCAGAAACAGGCTCCAGGCTCCGAGCCATCAGCCCAGAGCCCGACGCGGGGCTCGAACTCCCGGACCGCGAGATCGTGACCTGGCTGAAGTCGGACGCTTAACCGACTGCGCCACCCAGGTGCCCCTTTTCTTTTCTTTTCTAAATAAAAATCCTTTATTATTGATGTCTGTTTGAGGGTTTTTTGTTTGTTTTTTGATTATTGTTTTGTTTTGTTTTTTAGATTCCGCATGTAAGTGAGATCCTACAGGATTTGTCTTTCTCTGTCTGACTTACTTCATTTAGTATAATGTCTTCACCCATTAGTTGACATTTAGGTTGTTTCCATGTCTTGGCTATTCTAAATAATGCTGCGATGGACATAGGGTTGCAGAATCTCTTTGGGAAAATACTTTCATTTTCTTTGAATATAGACCCACAAATGAGGTCGCTGGATCAAGGGAGAGTTCTGTTTTCAATTTCTTGAGACACCTTCATACTATTTTCCCTAGTAGCCACACCAATTTACCTTTCTGCCAATAGCGTACGAGTTTTCCCTTTTCCCCAAATTCTTTTTTCCCCCAAATTCTTACCAACACTTGTTATCTCTTGTCTTTTTGATGACGGCCATTCTAACAGGTGTGAGGTAATATCTCATTGTGGTTTTGATTTGCATTTCCCTAATGATCAGTGACCTTAAGAAATTTTTCGTGTACCTATTGGCCATTTTAATATCTTGTTTGAAAAAAAAATCTCTGTTCAGGCCTTTTGTCTGTTTTGTAATTGGATTATTTGGTTTTTGGTTTGTTTGTCTGTTTGTTTTGCTGTTGCATTGAATGAATTCCTTATATATTTTGGGTTATCAGATCTGCGGCTCCTAAATGTATTCTCCCATACTCTGTAGGTTACCTTTTCATTTTACTTAAGTCTTCTGTTGTGCAGAAGGTTTTTAACCTGACGTAGTCCAACTTGTTCAGTGTTGACTTTGTGGCTTGTGCTTTAGGTATCACATCCAAAAAATCATTGTCAAGACCAATGTCAAGGAGGTCTTTCCCTATGTTACTCTTTCTTGGCACTTAGACTCCTCCGGGCTTCCTTCCTTCCTTCCTTCCTTCCTTCCTTCCTTCCTTCCTTCCATCTTTGCTTACATGTCTATCCCTCCCTCCGGATCACTTTCATCAACACTCAATACTTGAGTCTTCACTTCCATACAGCATCCCTGCCAGAGTGGCTAAGAGATCACAATACTCTCTCCTCCTGAGTCAGGATGCCCCTCAAGACAATGCCACAGGTAACTCTTCTCACCAACTAGCATTGATACATCCATGAAATCTATCTGCCGTATCTGCTCCCAACTGGGATGCCCTTGACGAGAGATGTATCTCATTTGTCTCTGCCTCTCCTGCACCGGGAACATGAAGTGGATACCATAAATGCATACAAACCTTTTCAGGAAGATGCTTCCAGATATATCTACATTTGATAGGCAAAACAATTTATTCCTACCTATCATATCTCTTCCGTGGCAATGGCTTCTAATTTTCACCATTTCAGGGAGCAAGAGACTTGACTGAATGTTATTTTAGTTTTCTTTCCATCTTTTCCCTTCTAAACCTTGCATTTTGGGCAGTGTGGGCAGAGCCCATAGTTTGCCATCATAAACTATCAAACCGCAGTCCCTAATGGGGTTTACACAATGGTCTTTATTTTTAGACATTATGCCTTTGAGAGCTAAAGCTTTCTAAGTCAGGCATCAGGATAATGATTTAGCTATTTATTCCTTTGAACCAGCTACTGTGGTGACTCATTTTTTCTCCCTAACCCATGCTATTATACACTAATCCATACATTACTTCCCCTCAATACAGATGACACAGACTGTTTACTCAGGATGATTTTGCAATATGAACATTAACAATGACTTTGTGAGCAGGAAGAATACCAACTATTCAACCGACTTGACGAAAACAGCCGAGTGGAAGACCAGCTTAGCAGGGTGTTAACCATCCATTAATAATGGCAAAGTGACAAACTTCAAGGTTTTGATTTCAGTTCAGATAAGCACTCCCAATTCAGGGCGTGGTAAATGTGTTTCTGGGTTCTGGGTTTCTTTTAGGGAAAACCGACTCTGCCTCCATCGGGGTTTTCAGCTGCACGGATGTTAGAAGGCAGACATTTTCACAGTGGCTCACGTAATCACTGTGATGTAATGCACATTAAAATTATTGTAAGTGTTGAACTTGGTAAGATAGTCCTGATTTCAAGTAATTGACACTATTTCCCCCCATGACTGTGCTCCTCAGACCACAGGCACTGATTTGGGTTGAGAAAACATCATCACTATAGTATTAAGTTTTCATTCCCATTTAGAAACTTTAGCTAAACGAATTCCATTCTCAGTGGGGAAAAAAAAATCACTATTTCCCTTAAATTTTCGTTGATTCTTATGTTATATTGTGCAGTTATCTGTCTACTCCCTCAAACTGTATTTTATTTTTTTATTTTATTTTATTTTATTTTATTTTATTTTATTTTCTTAAGTAGGCCTCAAACCCGGCACGGACCCCAAGGCAGGCCTGAACTCATGACCCTGAGATCAAGACCTGAGCTGAGATCAAGCATCAGACGCTTAACCGACTGAGCCACCCAGGTGCCCCCCAATCTGTAACTTTTTCGAAAAGAGGGACCATGCTATTTATTTTTCTATTAACACCGCTGTATGGCAGGTGCTCAAGCAGTCTCACTAAGCCACACGTGTTACAAATAATCCGTTTTTTAAACACATATCTGTATGCTAATATTAAGACCATTTCTTTGTGGTTTATGGGACGTTTCGTCCCAATTGAAAGGGTTAGCTTTCCCTACTTTCATGAAAAATCAATTTGTTTTTCTGCTACGTGTTTAGCAATAATGTGAGTCGCTCGCTCTGACAGTCCACTTTACACAGGTTTTCTCAAGTAGTACTGACAAACAGTCTGTGAAGGAAGTCCTATTATTATCATCACTTTTTTCTTTTTTTTTTTTGTACACAAGAAAGTGAACACAGTTAAGTAACTCTGTCTTAATCACCAGCCCGGGAGTAAGTGGGAACGTCCTGATTCAAAATCAGATCTGGACTCTTGAAATCCAGAGGTTCCATTCATCGCGCTGCTAGGAAGAAATCGATTTTCTCTTTTACTCTCCCAAGAAGAAAAAAGACAAAAATTTCGTTTTGTGATTTGCTTTGGTCTCTCGTGCCTCATTTTTCCCAAGAAGAATTAAGTATTTTTGACTGGCTGCCGAGATAAAAATCCAGTGTTTTCTTTGTGCCTTTTCTTTTGTTGATGTCCAAATGTTAGTCCGTCACCGAAACCTGTCATCCCCACTTTCAGAATCTTTCTAGAATCTGACCACGTCTCATCACTTTGCCTGCCACCACCCTGGGACCAGCCGCCAGCAACCTTCCCCTGAGTGTGGCAATACGGATTTCTCTGTGCTGCCTCTTACCCCCTCCCTCCCCACCCATTCTTGCATCCCGACAGAGAATTCTCAAAGAGCAGTCAGAATATTCTTTCGCAAAAGCAAATCAGATCATGTCACTCGCTGCCCCCAATTCCAGCCACTTCCCATCACACTCACAGAAAAAGACCAAGTCTTCCCAAAGGCTACACAATTTACACCTGTCTACACCCACCTGTCTGACATCATTCCCTACTCTTCTGCCCTACGTTAACTCTGCCTCCCATGCCATCGCTTTCTCAGCTCTCCAACTCATGATGTGGTCCTACCTCAGGGCCTTTGCACTTGTCATTGCTTCTGACTGGAATGCCCTTTCCCAGAACAGTTACTTTCTCACCTCCTCCCCCTCTTTGAATAAACCTCCTCTCTTCAGTGAAGGTTCCTCTGACTGTGAGATTTAAAATGATTATATACTTCTTGATATTTCTGCATAGCACCACCATCCAATGTACCATAGATGTTACTTATTCGTTAGATGTCTATTTCCACCCAGTAGAACGTGAGCTCCCTGAGGGCAGGCATTTGTATCTGTTTCGTTCACAGATTAATATCACTGTGGTTTATTGCTTTGCACGTAGTAGGCATTCGATAAACATTTGTGTGATCCACAGATCTTATACACCTCCGTATCCAATAGTTTTCTACCGATCCTTCAAAATAGATGAAGAAGAAATTTTGGAATATTTTGGGATTGTGAATTACAGTTTTAAGTAATCAAAATGGCAGGGACAATTTTCTGTGGTTGATTGGTTTATCATCTGCTGGTGTTGGGTGACTCAAAGTTTCATGTAATTCACCAGTCATTTTACAAAGATTTATGAAATTTCACACTCTCCACCAATTACATTCAACCCTCCAAGCTATAGATTTGAGCTGAATTAAAGTCTAGTCTAGACTTAGACTCTAATTATGGCTTTCTCAGAGATAGTCACACAAAGTGTTAGGCGAATGCAGTTTTAGTATCGCAAATATAAACTGCACAATAAGGAGAAAATCAACTCGAGGGTTCCATTAATTTCCACTAATGTCAGGCTGCAAAAATTTTCAAAAAGAAAGTAAAAAAAAAAGGGTTTACATTCTTACAGTGGGTTACATTATAATAATTCCAAGGCAGAGTTACTTTCCTGTGAATTTCTCATAAAATGCATCAAAGATGCAGCTATCTCCTAGATTCCGAAGTATGCATTTTAAAAAGAATAAAATGGGAGCTTAGAATCATCTACTAAAATGATTAATAAAATAATTAAGCCAAATGCCAAAGAAATGCAAAACATAAATCTTCTCTTCATGTTTCTCTGAGTGAAGTTGTTTTCCAGATCAGTTTTTTTTAATTGTTATTTTTAACTTCCTGTACTCATTTGTGCATTCATTCAAGCCTTCCTCACTTCGTAAATGTAAATTCAGCACATACATTGAGCGAAGAGTAGGTAAAGCATAAAAATGAGATCCAGGATTTGAAAGATCTTACAGACTAGATCGAAGGGGAAGTCACCTTCATACTTACTTCGCATTTCTTTCACTGGACACCGGGTCCCGAAAAATTCCTGGGAAGTAATTCTGGTGGGGGAGGCAAGGGGCGAGGTGGTGCCTTCGTGATAGAGGTCGCTATGGCTGACACAAAAGTAAAGTTTGGGCACGTAAATAGTGTAGGTTTCAGATATTCGGGAAACTGACCTACTCAGCAGCCTTGTCTAAATTGCAGGCAGAGGCGTTGAAACACAGCCGCTCTTTCCCTATCTTTCCTTCTCGGATTTCTTTCAAATCCTTCTGAGATCTTCTCTCTGAAGTATGGCTAAGGATGCCGCATGAAACTGCTCTGTCCTTCCTCTAAGACACACTGTATCCCTTTAGCTCGAACCCAGGCGTCGTTTCCCTCGGACAGCCTTCTTTGTCTCTTGTCTGGGAGATGAGTCTCTCTGCAAGGGTCCCCGAGATTTCTCTTCCACCGTTCTTTCCCTCTCCTGATATAACCCATCGCTTCAATTATTAAAACTACGGGTTTATTTGTCCAGTGTCCCCACTAAATCTGTGAGCTCGGGGAAGGTTGGTATTAAGGCCACGTTTCCTCCTTCGAGACACCATGCTTAGCACAGTACCTGTATTTAAGGAGCGATTTCATAAATATTAATTGAATAAATAAGTTGCTTTATGTCAAATTGTACCTTAAATATTTGATTTAGGGTATTCATCTGCAATGATTAAGGAAGTAGTTAAGGAAGTAGTTAGTTTTTAATAATTTACTAACGCTAAGGTGAACAGGTGTAGACAGTTTCAAAGTTATCTCAGTTGAGTGGCGGGGGCGGGTGGTGGTAAGGGGCAGGTTAAAGCGTGCCCGCGACCCATAAGGTTTCCAAAGGGCTTTGCCCAAATAATGTATTTGTAATCATGGCTTGTCTTGTAGCTCGGCAGATCGCTTGCAAGGTGGGCCGAAAGACCTTGAAGACGGTTCAGATGAAGAAGAACGAAAGCCACCTACCAGGCAAGAAAGAAGAAGGCGGAAGTATGTGAAAATGTACTTGCTTAGTCTTGCTACTATTTCCTGGAGTCAATCTTGGTTTAAAACATAATAAGCAGAGCCCGGCTTGTCATACCCACTTGCTCCCAGGGGTTTGAAGCTGTAATGAAAGCATTTTAACTCTGTGGTAACTGGATTAGAGTACTGCAAGAATGTGCCACCTTGGGACGCCTGCTTGTGTCTCGGCCCGAATAAATGCGTATGGAAATTGTTTTAAACTGATGGCCGTACAAGATCACAAGTTATAGTAATGTTGACAGTCTCAGCTTGGAACCTGGAAAAACAGCAAAAGAAGAAAAAAAACATGTGGAGCAGGGATGGAAAACAGCTCATTTGCTGACATGAAAGCCGTGCTCAGAGGTCGAGATATACAACCTCTGCAGGTCAATGGTGACAATACTTGCAAAGTGCCACCAGCATCCCCACTGCAAATTGATGCAACTTAATACGAAGCTTCGCCTCAAATCTAAAGCAACTTGATTTCTTTGCCAGCCTCCAGGACTCATAAGAAGCCATAAGGAGAAGTTTCTCAGACTTGAAGTGTGCGAAAGGATACTAAATCTTCTGTCTCCTGGAGGCTGGATAGGAAATGAAAAGGTAGAGTTGTCACATTCTGTCACAGCAGAATAGCGTGGAAACAATCCAATCAGTTTGTTCCCTTCAGAAGTAGCTGGTGTTTCGGTGTGAATTCCTCCTTCATTATTTCACTGGCTTTATTGTACTGTGTCACGGAGGCAAAACATCTGTTGGCAAAGACAAGGGAGGCGAGGGAGATTCTCCATCTTCCTTAGGAACATTTCGCAGAGAAGTTCTGGTGGATTTACTGCCAGGGAAAAGTGGCAGCCCGTCAGCTTCCAAGATCCCAGCTTTGGGGAGGCACCAGACGAGTCCCGACTAAGAGCAAACAAAGCGTGCATTTTCTGCACCCTGGAAGGGCACCTTTCTGTCAGATCTGGCAAAGTGGGTACCCCAAGGATGATTCAGAAGGGACCTAAAATTAGCGTGTTTTGATTCCCATAATTCGGTGCGGTCAGAGAAGTCCACCTTCGCTTCCTGGAGAGCGGTGCTGTTTCTTCATGGAGACGCAAGTTAAGTCCCTGTATCTCTATATCTGGGTCCGTAGAGCCAGCAAAATAATTCAAGTCGCGAAGTTATATTCGTTTGCAAGAACTCCAAAACCTCACGTAGTTGTCTTTCCTGCCTTCAAGCAGGACAGGCAG
The DNA here is from genome assembly GCF_018350155.1 of Leopardus geoffroyi. Taxonomy (NCBI): domain Eukaryota; kingdom Metazoa; phylum Chordata; class Mammalia; order Carnivora; family Felidae; genus Leopardus; species Leopardus geoffroyi. The sequence continues at coordinate 14,444,578 of NC_059337.1, read as the reverse complement.
TGGGGTCTCCATTCTACAGACGAAGTAAGTGAGGCTCAAAGGTCAGGGGAGTTTATACGAAGTGTGGGATAACAAGATTCGACATTAGAGATCAGCATTGTATCTCACTGGTCTCTGCAGGAGCCAGTGCACCGAGGAGGCTCTGCCGCATAGTAGGGGCCTCGCGACTACTTGTCAGATTGGATCTCACCAGATCAATAACTAGTCCAGGGGCGCCTGGGTGGCGCAGTCGGTTAAGCGTCCAACTTCACACCCAGGTCACGATCTCGCGGTCCGTGAGTTCGAGCCCCGCGTCGGGCTCTGGGCTGATGGCTCAGAGCCTGGAGCCTGTTTCCGATTCTGTGTCTCCCTCTCTCTCTGCCCCTCCCCCGTTCATGCTCTGTCTCTCTCTGTCCCAAAAATAAATAAACGTTGAAAAAAAAAAATAACTAGTCCAACAAAACCTAGCCTCTCCTCTGAAAAAGAATGTCCTTGTCTGGCTACTTCGAATAGCATCTTCATTTATTTGTTCATGAGTTTGGATCTCACCTCCCTGCATGAAGACGGTGAAACTTTGAGGAGCCACACTCTATCCTGACCTTCCACAGCTTGGGTTTCCAGCTAACATTTTCGTGTCACCTGGTTTTGGATTTTCCTTCACTGTCGACTTGGGATCAAAAGAGGCAAAGCACGTAATTTCAAATTACGAAGGGCCGCCCAACACGATCCAGGTTTTTCCTTCAATTTTGAAACAGAGAGAATGGCTTGCTTTGGACCGAAATGAAAGAACAAGGAGGTTCCCTTAGGAATATAGGACTTCCATCCTCGTTGTATTTCTGTTTTGGCATTTGCGCGCGTGCACGCGTGCACGCGTGCGTTCGCGTGCGCGCGTGCGTGCGTGTGTTGGTGTCCACACGGTTTTCTTTCCTTTTTTATACCTTGTACACCATATCCATATCCTGCTATAAAGAAATCACAGGATGTGACAGTAGGCACCCTGTGTACCTCTAAATTGGATGCATGCAACTCACCCCCCAGCTTCCCAAATATGCCACGAACAGGCAGCCGTTTCAAAGTCATATAATGGACGCCGGCAGCTGGTATATTTAGTATCTAAGGAGCAGCTTTTCCTTTTCTTTCTATTTTTTTTTTCTTTTCCCTCAGTAGAAGCTAAAACTTTATTATAAAAACCACAGATAAGTATATCAACTGCTAGGAGGCTGGCACAGCAGAATACAAGGAAATAAGAGATAAGGGAATTTGGTCAAATACAAAAAGTACTGTGGAATTTAAACCAAATGACAGCAGATAAGGCTTTCCCTGAGTTTCTATTAAAAATGTAATAAATAAGAAATCTAAAAATATTTCTTTCCAGGCCTAGTACTTTTGTTCCTATATTACTCATCATAAATGTATAGAATCTTCATCAATGCTGGGATTCTATTCACAGTTGTAAAAAATAAACTTGGCTGGAGTCATGTTCAAGATATGACAGCTTCAAAATGATGCCTTGTGAGTCTTTCAGTAAAGTTTGTCATTTGAAGGAATAGACTTTATTTACACACTTAAGGAAGTAACCCCATAAGCCTGCGCGGAAGCCTGGTGGTGACGGCAGAAAGGACACGGGAAAAATCGCCAGGAATCGAAACAGATTCAAAACAATCAGACAGACAAACAAAAAAACAGTGGTGGGAACTTCGCTCAAGGTGCTCTTTAGGGAGAAATCACAGTGTCTGTATCTTATTATTTGAAGTGTGTATAATTCTTGGCGGGCCCAAAGTTCTGTGAGTTACGGATATTTAGCGCTGTCTCGTGTTCCACGGTGGCATTTCCATTGACCTAAAGCAGATAGGTCTGATGAAAGTGAATCCCCCACCATCAGTGTATTGGCATAGATTCATCTAGATCATCTCAGTGCCTTTGGCCCTCTTGACCTCAGAGAAGGAAAACGATGACCTGGACAAAAAAGGGACTCTGGTAGGTTCTCTGGGATGACAGGCCTCTGGGCGCTGCGACTTGAGTGTGGCCTGTGGTCTCAAGTGAAGTGGTCCATTGTGTCTGTTTCATCCCCTGAAGGCAATAGCTCTCAGTCATAAAACGTCCCCCCGAATAATACGGCACATATGTCAGCCTTAGCATCCCACACGCTCAGTTTATATCCGTCTTGGGATTGTCCGTGAGAGGGGAAGATCATCCTATTTGGATAGTAGATATTCAAGCCATTTTATTTGGTTCTATCTTTTGTTCTTCTGGGATATGCCTATGTGTTCATTTTATCTGGTTGAATTTATGTTTCCAAGCATTTAGTTACAGATAATGTCAGAGCAGAGGATCTCTGTAGCTCAATGGATTGAAAAGGAACAGGCGAAGCCAAACGTAATTCTTTATGCTAAGCTTCCTGCCACCTTAGTGGGAAGGAAAACCAATATTCTCAACTTTCAGTAATAATTTCTATGCTCAGTGTGGCAACCGTCCTTCCTAGGCATAGTCAATGCCATGCCATAAGTCAGTCACATTTTACTAATAGTCCTGGGTATCAAAGCATAAATGAGTGTAACTGACAATAAGCAAAACCAGAATTCATCAGGAATCCACTGTATGGACAGTTGTGACATTAGCAATATGATAATCCAACACCTATTTTTTAAAGAATAGTTTGAGTTCTGAATCTCCTGTTATTGTATATTACCGAATAACAGACTTTCTGGGCCCGAGATGTTGTTGGTATTCAGAAGGTATTGAGGAATCCGGGCTTGTGTGGAGATCAAGATCAAATGTCTTCAAATTAATTATTAACATGTTCAGAGAATCCTTACACTGAGAAGATCTAACTCTGGCCACACTTTTTTTTTTTTCCCTTGGCCTCTTTAAAAACTATCTAGTTCTCTTACTGAAAATAATTTAAGATTTGGTATCAAAAGAACATTTCCATTCATTTTCAAACAGAATTCACATAAATCTTTGTGGCTTTTGTGCTATGACCCAGAATAAGTAATTAATGTGAGGTCGGATAAAGGCTGAACACCTTGTTCTTCATGTTTGCCACTATTTATGTGAAAAATCTGTTTCAACTTTATCTCTGAGTAGTCAAATAAATTTCCTTCCTCCTCATGTAAGAATATTTGATTAATGAGGAACTACAATTAAATGAGTTACTATGTGTGACGTGTTTAGATTCGTATCTGGCACATAGGGCTACGTAAATGTTGATAATCATGCTAATTATTTTTATTTGTTCATTCAGATTTTTTAATTAGAACACAATTATTAAAGCTATATAATTTGGCTAGGCCTGCTAGCAAAACAAAATGTATAAAAGCTGGGACTCATGGCAGAATATGGACAGAAGCCCCTATTCTTTCCTTCCTTCATGTTTTCGACCATTGATTTTGAGTCGTAACAATTATTGATATGTTTTGTATATTTATAACTTTATATTCTATGAGGGATACGTTTTTAACTAAAGAAAATCCTGTGTCCCTTGGAGAATTAATTTTAAAATAATTTTAATTAATGTTTTGATTAATGAAGCTATAAGCTGTGACTTGGTGACGTGTTGAGTTTCACTTATAGCTATAAACCTCCTTTGTGGGTGAGTTTACGTGGGTGCATATGGGTGCAATTATCTGTCCAGCTTCTATGTGTGTGAATCTAGAATGCCCTGTGGGCAAGCTTGAGTTCTTCTCTTGTGTTTCTCAAATTCTGAGCGCTGCTCACATCTATGAGACTCCCTGTGCCCCCCAAAATAAATAAATAAAAGAGAGAGATTTCTTAGATTTTTAGTTATTAAAAGTCATGTTCTCAGGGCACCTGGCTGGCTCAGTCAGTGGAGTAAGTGACTCTTGACCTCAGGGTAGTAAGTTCAAGCCCCACGTTGGGTGTAGAGATTACTTAAAAACCAAATCTTAAAAAAAATTAAATAAAGGTATGTTCTCCAGAGCCTTTATACACACACACACACACACACACACACACACACACATCATGTCTTGATCCATTTAATCTTATTTCGTGGTCACTTAAAAAGAACTTTTGGGACTTATTTTAGTGTGCTGAATAAAACAAAAAAAATGGATTTTATACTTCCTCCAAATGGAATTAGTCTCTCAAATATATTTGGGCTTTGCAGGCTGTTAATTACCCAAGATATGTAGTAATACCTCTGAAAATAATGATATAATTATTTGTTTAATTAGATAAAACTACCATCAATAAACACGTCTAATTTTCAGATTTACGTACAATGGCACTCATACTAAAATAGTTCCAAATCTACCATGGAATAAAATGATAATCGGGGAATATGTAGTTAGAAGTGCAATTGGTTTGAAATTGAGTTAATTAATAAGCAAAAATTGAACTTTTTTTTTTCCTCTTCAATAAGAATGTCTTTGGTTTCATGTACAAATCATATCTAAAGTCTTGGTTATAATCTTATTAAATATAGTAGACCATATTTTTCTGTCAATGACCATTTAAGATAGCTTTAAAAATTTAAATGGTTATCTAAAACAAATCAATTAGCAAAATCTCTGCTTGCTTTTATGTTATTAAATTATCTTAACGACAGTGGAAAGGTCAACATTTATCAAACACGTGAACTACCCTAACATATTTAAGAAATATGTCACAGAACAGTTATGCTTTGACTTAGTTACGACTGATTATTGCTTTTTAAAGCCTGAGTAGCTTCCATATTTAAGAAATGCCGCACTTATTTAATGAATAAACTCTATATTTTAATTATAGAAGAGTGCAGGTGTATTTTATTTCCTATGAATTCAGCTTAGTAAAAACTATAATAGGCCACTTCGTGGCAGTCATTTCAGCAGAGCTAAACACACACAAGCACACATACTCCGTTCCTCAGGCAGGTACATTGTCACCGTGTGCGTGTGTGTGTGTGTGTGTGTGTGTGTGTGTGTGTCTTTGTGTATGTCACACCCTCTAAATTCAGGTGGCCTCAAGCTGTGCCATATAATTCCGGCCTCAATTAAACTTTCCAAGGTCAGCAGTGTTGTACCAGGTCGAACATAAATAAGGCAGAGGATGGTCCTAGAGTACAGAAAAGCCATATTTATTCTTTATCCACAGTTCATGCTATCAAATGAAGCCTAGTAGAAAGGAAAGACAGGAAAAGGAGAACTCTGAAAAGGTCCTTTACACCTAAGTGTAACCTTTGTTGAAAAAAAAATCAGTACATGAATGATTCAAGACACAATGAATGGTGGGTGTGAATGTATGTGGGTTTATCTTATTTTTTTTCCCTCTCCCACCCTCTAAGAATAAAACTTTAACCAGAGCCCAATGGAGAATATGCTTGTATAATTCCAAATCGTTAGCCCAGAAATCAAGAGAACCAATTTCTAATTTTCTTTGTACCACTAATCAGATAATCTTAGATACATGTTTTTATCACCTTCAGTTTTTTCTTCCTTAAAGTGAGAAGATTAAAGTAGATAAATCCATTGCATTTTCAAGTTCTAAAATCAACATTAGTCTAAATTCCACTTAAACGGTGTTGGTAAACAAAGATAGAATAAACTACGTTAAAGACAAAGACTTGACTGAGAAAAGATATTTGTTCATATATATTGTACAGGGATTAGTTTTTAGAGTATATAAAGAACTCCTATGAAAAAAGAAGAAGAAAAGAAAAACAAACTTCCAAAAAATGTACAAAGAAAATTACAAGTTGTCCAATAAATACTTGAAAAGATGTTCAATCTCCTCAATGGTTTTAAACAAAGTTATGCCATTTTATACCCCCTGGTCTGGCAAAATTAATGCCCGATTATGTGCTCCACAGGAGATTGAAAAATTGGGGGGAAATCGCAGCAAATTCTGTGGAGTAGTGTGTGTTCTCCTCGTTTGACGTAGCTCACAGTTTCAACTTTGGATTGTGGTATGTTTCCTTTGATGATGTCAGAACTCTGTAAAGTTATGTTCTCAGAGCTTGCTGGAACGAAAGCAAAGAACTCTGGGACCAATGGGCGATCGGGGCCTCATTAGGAAGAAATCTAGTTTGCTAGTTGCTAGATTTCTGCACCTGCTCCTTGCACAGTGCTTTCTTAGTTCGGAAGAAGTGGAGTTTGACCTTTATTTGAGAATGAGGCAATGGACTCATTAGTTAAGTAGGCTGTTGAAGCACATGACTTCTGTCATTTCTTACGAGCTAAATATTAAACACTAAATGAAGTCATAAGGAAGAAGTAAAGGAGAGAGGAAAAAAGGAAAAAAAAACAAAAAGAGGTTGAGACAAGTTTTATTCTAAAAACTTGCGCATCTCCTTTATCTGAAATGCAAATGAACTGTCTTGCATTTTATTCGGCAGCCCTACATGAAAATGATCAATACACTATAAAGAAAGCAGATAGCAAGTGCTCAAAGTTAGGGATCTGCTATCTCCATAAACAGGACATTTGGAGAAGTTGTGTGGGTGAAGGGCACACAGGATCAGGACGGAGCAGTCCGGACGGTCAAAGGGCTGAATCCCACCGCCTGTCTTGTGGGAAGGCGAGCCCCTGTGAGAAAACAAGAAAACAAGATTTCTGGACACAGACAGGTGAGTACAATTTGTGAGGCGGACACCTGAGAGTGGAGAAAGAGTGAGCAACTGAAGAAAAATCCTCTGTTTATAAAAAGATAATTCAAGTAGAGGAAGGGTAATGACCTGATGAATTCAGTCGACCTGAAGGAGGAGACTGGAGGCGTAGCTCAGCTGACCCATAAGTGAATCAAAACAAAGCTGACCACAATGAGATAGTTTTAAAAAATCTTTTTCATGTTTTTTATTTTGAGAGAGATGTGCTCGTGTGAGCAGGGGAGGGAGAGGCAGAGGGAGAGAGAGAGAGAGAGAGAGAGAATCCCAAGCAGGCTCTGTGCTGACAGCACAGAGCCCCACACGGGGCTCAATCCCATGAACCTTGAGATCATGACCTCACCCCAATTCAAGAGTCAGATGTGTAACTGACTGAGCCACCCAGGAGTCCCTGAGATATTTGAGGTATTAAATGGTTTGGATTGAACAAATACCTGCATGGAAAAATAAAAACATAAGTATAAATCCTGTGAAGGTAATGATTTATTAAGTATAATTTGAGTAAGATTCCAAATTATGCAAATAATTGGGGAATGGGATGGGAAAACAGCTGTAAAAGCCTGTTAAATTTCTAAATACGTACTCCATCAATCTTGACATGCATAATTAGAGAAAAATAAATTCAAATGATGATCATAATGGCAACCACGAAACAAAAAAAGGACCCAGCTCTGAACAACTAATTGTGGGAACATAAAAAAGTAAAGAGAGAAGAAACAAGAGCACAAAGTGTAGGGGGTGCCTGGGTGGCTCAGTCAGTTGAGCATCAGATTTCAGCTCAGGTCATGATTTCACAGTTCGGGAGTTTGAGCTCTACATCAGGCTCCACGCTGACAACATGGAACCTGCTTGGGATTCTCGCTCTCCTTGTCTCTCTGCCCCTCCCCTTCCCACCTCAAAATAAACAAATAAACTTAAAAAAAAGAGAAAGCGTAATAGATTCTGATAAGAACACATAGTTTGGCAAATATGACCGCCTTAAACTTTCCCATTAAATGACAAATACTCTACATTTTGAGTCAAAGAACGATATTGAATTTTATGCTATTATAAGGGATATTGCTAAAATAAAAAAATGGAACTAAAAGTAAAGACAGTCCAGGAGCACCTGGGTGACTCAGTTGGTCACGTGTCTGACTCTTGGTTTCGACTCAGGTCATGATCTCACCTTTCGTGAGTTTGAGACCCACGCCGGGCTCTGCGCTGACAGTGTGGAGGCTGCTTGGGATTCTGTCTCCTTTTCTGTCTCTCTGTCTCCCATCCATCTCTCTCTGTCTCTCTCTCTCTCTCTCTCTCTCTCTCTCATTATAAATAAATAAACTTAAAAAAAAATACAGTCCAAAATTATATCATGCAAATCAATATAAAACACACACAAAAGAAAGTAAGCAGAAAGGAAAAGTGAACTCAAACCATAAAATGAAACAGGTGATATTATAATACTAAAAGCTACAGAGTCAAATGGCAAAGTATAAAAATCTAGGAAAAGCCTCTGTGATAAACATGTAGCAAAAATACAATTAATTTGACAACGTAATGCCAAGTGTTTGTATGTATATTGAGAGTTATTTTCCAAAACCCAATACCACCTGTTCTTTTCCAGTGCCCTGAAAAATTTGCCAAAGTATATTATGTTGGTGACAAAATGCCTTAATATTCTAAAAAGGAGAAAGTTTAGAAGTCATGGCCTCTGACTGTTTTGCTATAAAACACTCTCTGTAAATTCTAATTTAAAAAATGAAAGGTAAAAATATGCTAAAATATTTAAGGAAAAGGGACTGTAAACACATACTAGGGCAATTTTTGTAAAGAATACACATTTCATTTTTTATTAATTAATATTAAGACATTTTAAAACTTCAGTATAAAGGAATTTTCTAAGAAATTAAAGATGACCACAATCGCAATTGTGTTAACATACCAATGGCTTTAGAACAATGTAAGAGCCAATAATTAAAAAAACACATTTGACCAAAATGGGTTGAAAGGCAGCTTCTCTCGACTTTATCAAAAGGAATATAAAAATCATGATCTATAAGAGAGTAAAGCAATTACATAAGAACGTGGAAAATTCCTTGTTTCTAAATATAGGGAATCCTGATAATACCAAATTCAGTGTGTGTATGTGGGCACTAACCCTGTTATAAAGTTGGTCCCATTGATGAATGTTTGAAGTATTGATAATCAAGAAATAAGTTAAAAAATGAAAGCCGTTTGGCTCTAAAATGTAAGCTTCAAATATTAACTTTTATGGGGAAAGCAGAGAGTAACTTGCTGATATTAACGGTCACCCCTTAGAAAGTCATTTAATGATAGAGAGAAATGTTTTTGACAGATTAAGTGAAAACAGCAACATATAAAAGAGAAGGTATGGTATGAACTGGTTTTGTGATTAAAATCGCACATGTGTGAAAATATAGTTCAAGTGTATACGAGAAAATTAAAATAGTGTTTACTGGGAACAGGGTTACATACACATTTGCCTTCTGATGTAAGTTTTTTAAATTTATCAAAATTTGTATACATATTAATAATATTTTCTAAGGCGGATATAAAGAAGATACAGGAAATTTTAAGGACTATATATCATGATTCAGTAAAAGTTGCTAATTACCTACTCTACCTACAATCCCCTATAGTATAAGATATATAGTATACCACTTATAGTATATGTATAGTATAGTACTATGGAATATATTTGGTATAATACTATAGCATAGATATAGTACACACATATATGTGTAGTATAAGGTATAGTATACCACTGTACCTTAGTGTATAATTTGGACCACTTCATAAACTGTCCAAGAAACAAGCCAATTTAATGAGATGCATATAAAGAACTGAGAAGAGTATCTTGCATTTACAGAGAGTTTGATCATATAGAGTAGAATGGTTCACCCCATACTGTTTGGCTTTCCTTTCGCATGTGTTTCTCAAGATTGTTAGTCACAGTTAAGAACACAGTTGTGACTGGAGCCCCACGAGCTAAGCTTGAAGAGGTGAAATTGGCTAAATAGTGTACGAGACCACCCATCATAGAAAGGGGGTTTATTGTCGATTCAGTTGATTATCCATAATCTGAAAATAACCATGTATATTTCACAGGTTTCTTTCTTACCAGAAAGCATTAACAAAACCTTTTAGTACCCAATAAGCTCTTACTAAATGTTCATTTTAACCTGACCCTACAGACAAACCTTTAAAGAGGAGATTTTATTTTTTTTTAATTTTTGTTGTTGTTGTTTATTTGTTTTTGAGAGAGAGGCGGGGGGGGGGGGGGAGGGAGAGACAGAGAGAGAGAATGAGCAGGGGAGGGGCAGAGAGAGGGAGACACAGAATCCGAAGCAGGCTCCAGGCTCTGAGCTGTCAGCACAGAGCCCGACGCGGGGCTCGAACTCAGTTGCTGTGAGATCATGACCTGAGCCGAAGTCAGACGCCCAACCGACTGAACCACCCAGGCTCCCCTAAAGAGGGCATTTTCTTTCAAAATACAGTTCCCATGTTTTATTTTTCACTTGCTAACACACTTTTTTTTTTCTTTTCTCAATCACAGCCAAACCAAGCCTATTTGAAAAGGAATGTATGTCCAGCAAACTTTCTCTTCCTCTCGCTTTTCTTAAAGAAGTTAGCAACATGTCTTGTAGGCTTAGCCTAACGCCATTAAAACCCATTTCTAAGTCTTGTGGACATACGTCTCTCTTAACTATTTAATCTTTAATATTGGAAGGTAGCATGGCATAGCAAACCCCCTTCACTGGTGGTCCCTGTTTCCTATTTAAATCACCTTGATAATCTGCCATCATCTCAAAGCTCGTAAAGATACCAATTCAGGGACAGAAATCCAGTACTTGTAGAAGTCCAAGTTAGTTAGTCACCCAGTTACTGAGTTATTAATTAACTGATAAAGAAAAGAAGAAGGCGTGATTTGCACTTTGTTTTGTGAGGTGGTTCCAGTCTTGTTTGAATTTCCTAACTGATCCTTTATCCGGAGCTTGATTACCTCTGTGCGGAGCTCAGAGATGTCAAAGCCCCTTCTCCAAAAGCTACCCGGGGACTTTGCAAAATCTGCAAAACAGAAGCGTCCCAAACTCTTTTTGGCAAATCCCTTTGGAGCATGAAAACTGACGCAAAGTTTACGACAATCCTTGCCTTAGGTGTGCAGAAGCCCAGAGATAAAAGCAGGAAAGAGGGTCCATTCCAATAACGGTTAACATAATATCAGTAACAATCAGGGTTTTGCAGTTGATCAAATTCTTTTAGAATCTTCATTTAATTTGTTGTTATATTTACTCAGTGAATTGAGGAATAAGATGGCTAAAACTTTATTGCGGATGTTCCATTGCCAGATTTTTTTTTTTTTTTTTTTTTTTTTTGCTGGGAACTTTACATGCATTCACCCTACTCAAAACTTCGTGCATTACAGCGTTAGCCTTTCCAGCCAAGAGACTAGTGTCTACAGAGGAGAGGTGACGTGAGCAAAGCCACAAAGCCACAGAGTGGCTGAGCCAGGACTGAAACTTAGAGTCACGAGGTAGGGACAACATTATTATTTTAACACCTGGCATTGAACTTCTCTAAGGGGGAGAAGTGTAGGAAGGATGGTATCTGGCTAAATATTTGATGGTATCTGGCTAAATATTTGCATCCCATCAGAGAAGAATTTGAACTTCTTGAGGTCAGGGGCAGATGGCGTGGCTCATAGCACCCCCGGGAGAGAAGACAGAATAAATAAGACAAACTTGAAAAACTGTTCACCATGTGATAGATATCCTGACCCTAAATCTCTATAGTCTGCTATACTCATGAATATAGTTTTTGCTTGTTTGTTTTTTTTGTAACGGACTCTGTAAAGAAACTCTTCTTGTGGGGTACAAGTGGTAAGAACAGAGAACATTGCTGAGAGAGCTTATGGGAACTTGGGACGGTGGCTTATCATCCTAAGACCATGGTGATATGAAATGAGTTCTTACTATGAATTCAATTGGGCAGTTAAAGAAACCAAGCCACGCAAAGAACTTTCTCAAGGCCAGCAAGCCCAGGCAGTGTTCCAACCAGGATGTGAGCACAGGGAGTCTGACTCTAGAGTCTTCAAGGTAAACAGTTTATAACATGGAACCTCTCCAAAATGGTGGCATTCTTATTGCTTTTAAGAATTTGGAGAACTGTAGCGCATCAATACAACAACTTCTGCCCCACTAATGAGAAGAAATCATAGGTCTCTATCAAAAAGATTGTTTCCCCTGTGGCAAGGGAGCTGTGGATGACATCAGGGACCTTAGGTGTGGACTTAAACTATGGCAAACAAGCAACGAGTCTATGAGAATAATTTTCATAAAAATCCATTGAAAAAAATTATACCATGAGGGTAAATCACCTAATTGACCTATTTCTTTCTATCATAAAATGTCCACACAAAAAAAAATTTATTAGTGAAACCTACATTTAAACAGCCGACTGCATGTCCTGGATAAAGCTGAAGAGAGACGGAGGTATGGAGTAGAATAAGATTGGGTAGAATTCTTTCTTCTTGGGATCTTGCCATTCAAGGGTATCCAGCCATCCAAGGGAAATGGAATAGGGATCAAAGACCAAATCTGCTTCGGAGCACTGGCTTGAATATGCCAGAACAGCATCAGGGGTCAACATTAATGCATTCATCAGAGGCTACAATTACCGAGAATAAACATGAGACACTCTGGAAAACAAACAGTGTCCTGAAGAAAGGTAGAACGGAACTATTCACAAGCAACATATGGCAAGACGCGTCCCTCTTCAGTAAAGTGGGAAACACCTGAGTCTTTCAAAGCTTTAACATGTTTCTTTCTTGAATTTTTCTGGTGGCTCTGCTCCAGAGCTATGCCATCATGAAATCTTCGTGCCTACTCTAATTACGGTTTAAACCCACTTGTCCGTGGTCTATTACAAAATAGAAGAAATGAGTAGGAACACTCATTCTTTGATAATTCTGCCCGTTCTTTAAGAACATTATAAAACTCCCAGTTTTTGGTTTTCCTTTCTGAAGAACATATAATCTCATCTCCTTTTATCTTTCCTTAGAGGTCCCATTTTCCCATACTTTAATCATTTTTATTGTTTCCATCTGCACGTACTTAAGTTTTTCCTGTCTCTCTTAAAATGTGTACCTGCAAATTAGGTACAGCGCTAGCAAAATTAGAATAGGCCTAAAATAGCTATTGATTGATCTATTATTGGAATAACTACCTCTATTTAGATAAGGCAATATACAGAACGTAATGGTAAGGCCATGGGAGAAAAAATGAGAAATTGTGACTGCTACCATATAAGGATATTTACAGATCCAGAAAGTAGTTCCAAGTAGTGGAACTTGCCCTGAAGAGAAATGAGAAAATGCATAACAATATGAGAAAATGGCTATTATGGAAGTTAAATAAAAAATGAAGAAAACAAAAATGGTATCTATAAAATGATTACACTAGCAAATGCATGCTTGCATATAAACGGGCAGGCACAGAAAGAGAACACTCAGGGAAAGTTTTTTTTTTTTTTCTTAGGGTAGCATAACTTTCTGCATTTAAAAAAAATTTTTAATTTTCCTGACTTTAGTAGTGCTATGTGTGCAATAACTAAAACATAATTTTAGAAGAACTATCTGGAGAATAAGAAAGGGAAGCCAAGGACACCTAACCATGTAATAACACTTAAGAATAGTAAAAACAAACAAACAAAAAACCAACAAACAAAAAGTGCATACTTTTTGCATACTTCAAGTGCATACAGATCTGTACTATTTTTCATGCATTTACTAAATCCTATAGACATCATCTACTTTTGCTATACATGCTTGTAATGATCTAATTTGTACTCTGGAATCCTTGCCCTATCCCTCCAATTGGAATGACAATAAAATACCGAGGGACAAATTAAAAAATAGACAAAGAAAAATAGGGCTCAGAATTTCAGGTCTGGAAGCGCCGTTATGTCTCTTCTAATCTAACACCCTAATTCTACAGGTGCCAAACTAATGACCAAAGAGTAGGACTGGAGTTTTCATTGTAATATATAATAAAGAAACACAGAATACAGATGTGTTCTGTTCCAAGGCACCTCTAGATATGTATAAGTCATTCTCTATTGAATACAGCACATGGCCCAAGAGGAATAGAATCCCATTCTATGGGAGTGTTAGGATATTGTAATTTTTCTGTTGGTAGAGACCATGTTTCCTATTAGTTGATGTCTTACACAAGTGTGGCCAGTGAAGGAAATTATGTGCTGGCCTCGTGTTGGCTCACAAGAAAAAAAAATGGAATGGGATAAATCCATCGTAAATCATGTTCGATGAATTTCTATAGAATTTTGTGCCTAAAATGGAATTTTGTTACAGTTTTTCACACACATATATATGTATACATACATATTCTTTATATATATACATAAATACATATACATGCATATAAATTATGTACACATCATATATCATACATACATATATACCAACATATTCTTACCCGGTTAATATTAATCACCTGAGTTTAATTTCATTTAATATTTGCTTCATAGCTCAAAATTCTGCTTGAAACTTTAGTGTTTAGTGTCTTGTCTCCCATCTTGGATCTTGTAGGATAGTTTTTCACCTCAACTTTTGATATCCTTTTTTTTTTTTTTACAATTTTTTTAAAGTTCATTTATTTATTTGAGAGACAGAGAGAGAAAGAGTGAGCATGAGTGGGGAAGAGAAAGAGAGGGAGAGAGAGAGAATGTCAAGCAGGCTCCACACTGTCAGCACAGAGTCTGAGGTGGGGCCTGAACTCAAGAACTGTGAGATCTTGACCTGAGCTGAAACCAAGAGGCGGACGCTTAACCAACTGAGCCACCCAGGTGCCCCTGATATCCATCTTTCCATTTTTATGGCATGATCTGAATTGATAATACCAGGCCACCATTTCCATCAACAAAATAACTGTCCTGTGGAAGAGTTTTGAAAAATGCCTGAAGTCTCGAATTTGGCGAAAGTTATTTTCCATACATCTAATAAACGATAATGGGGAAGTCCAAAACGAAACTCCATGAGTAAGGTTTTAAAATTTCCTTCCTTTCCATCATATTCCAGGAGAGTATTTGTGTGTGTGTGTGTGTGTGTGTGTGTGTGTGCGTGTGTGTGATTTGGAGCCTTATTCTCAAGGATCTTAAAGTTAGGGAACACAGTCTTTGCAAGTCTGAACTTATCTGATACTATCATCAGGTAGCTTGTTAACTGGATTGAATGTTGGCAAGTGACATTTTCTAGTCAACATAGCAGACTTTGACATGGGAATTGGGGGAAATTTATACTCCGCAATAATTACAGTAGCATGATCAGATATAGGGATTGTTGAAATGACAGATACCTCAGAATCAGCCAAGTTTTCACACAAGTCAGGCAATCTACCAAATCAAGTACCTATCAATAAGTTATTGGACAAAATGGTGGATTGTTTGGGCGTTCAGCAAAAATGTTGTTAGAGGGAGTAAACTCGCGTTAAGACACTTGAAGCTAATAGGAAGGATCTTGACTGTAGTGACAGAAAATACATCTGCAATGGCTCACACATTACGGAATGTTTTCTTGAGCAATACAAAAGGCTCAGCCTCTCAATGATTCCAATGCTGAGGTCATTGCTATTCCTCCATTCTGTGCTGGATGGTTGCCGGAACCACAACCCTCCTGTCTGGATTACAAAGGGAAGGAGGAGGAGTAAGGAGTGGGGGGGGGGGGGGGAGGGTCCCTAAATGCATAGAGGAATGGTTTTCTGGGCATAGAGAGGACTTCAGCTGCATTTCATTGGCCAGCACTGTGTATTGTGGCCCTCTGAAACTGAAAGTGACCAGGGAGAAGCGGGTTTGGAATCCAGGTTTGGTGAGCCCACAGTATCTACTAAAACACTATTGGGGGAGATATGCTAGAAATTAGGAAGCTTCCTATTTAGTAACTATAAAGATAACCTTCAAGTCATTAATTTCTGAGGACACGCAGGATTGCTTTAATTTGGAGAGGTTCTACAAGGAGGCGGGACTGTGTCTGAGGCTATCTACATGGGTGTGCATATCAAATTGCTGGGGCAACAATACATTTTTTAACTGCCTTGGAATTATTATATTCTTTCCAAGGTAATGTCTGTAATAGGTTTGTTTTCTGTCATTCATTTGTATTTTTTCATTTATTTTCTTGAAATTAGTGCTTGCTTCAAGTTTTATTTTGTTAGCACTCCATATGGCATCACATTTATATTATTTTTAAAAAGGCATTTCCATTTCAAATCTTTAACCAATTCTGTTAATGTGGTTAAATTGTTGACAAATGTTGATCCCAATTTGTATTAGCAGAAATAGACATAGATGGAACATTTTAAAATATTATTTTACAAACTTAGGACTTAGTTTCAGTTAGATCATCTTTCCATCTCTATATAGCTCGAGCATATACCACAAAATAGCTCCCTCTTTCTCACTCAGTTTTACTCCTATATTTTCAGACTAAGAGGCTGGAACACATCAGGAAGTTTCTCTGTCAGCTGGAGAGAATAAGGTGGTGTTAAATATGTGATCATTCATCTGATACCCAGCAGGGGGTAATTCAAGGAAATCCCAAGTGAAGAAATATGCAATGTTTCAAAGTCTACAGTTAAGAGATCTGTGGGCAAGTATACAGAGCTCTAAAATCTAAAAGCCTGGCAAGAAATGGCCATTCTAAGCCACAAAGCTAAAATGTTTAAATAGATATCTGTTCCAAGGGTCCTACAAGGAGAAACTTAGGGATCCAAGCTGAGAAATGCTATAGAAAGAGGCTAAATACAGGTCACGATCTCGCGGTCCGTGAGTTCGAGCCCCGCGTCGGGCTCTGGGCTGATGGCTCAGAGCCTGGAGCCTGTTTCCGATTCTGTGTCTCCCTCTCTCTCTGCCCCTCCCCCGTTCATGCTCTGTCTCTCTCTGTCCCAAAAACAAATAAACGTTGAAAAAAAAAAATTTAAAAAAAAAAAAAAAAAAAGAAAGAGGCTAAATATGAGGAGAGGAAATGAGACCAGTGATCACCTCTTTGGAAGGTAGAAGCCATGCAGTATAATGCCCCAGTTCTTTGCAGGAGAGAGAACGTGTTTGTTGTATGATGTGTCTTTTTCTTCCTCCCCCAGCCCTGGTTTTGCTGAGAAATAATTGACCAGAGCACTGTCACACAGCATGCTGGTTTGATTTACATAAATTGAGAAATAATTGCCACACTAGATTCAGCTAAGATCCATCATCTCATATACATGCGGTAAAAATTAAAGAAAGAACAACCAAAAAAATTTTCCTTGGGATAAGACTAATAGGATTTACTCTCTGAACAACTTCCCTGTGTATTATGAAGTACCCCCAGTCATCATGTTGGACCTTACACCCCTAGTACATATCTATATTTTAATGGGAAGTTTGTACCCTTTGACCTTCTTCCAATTCCTTCTTCACCCATGCTATGAGTCTGGTAACCACAAGTCTGATCTCTATTTTTTTGAGATTCTTCTCCTTCTTCTCCTTCTTCTCCTTCTCCTTCTCCTTCTCCTTCTCCTTCTCCTTCTTCCTTTTCTCCTTCTTTTTCTTCTTCTTCCTTTTCTCCTTCTTTTTCTTCTTCTTCCTTTTCTCCTTCTTTTTCTTCTTCTTCCTTTTCTCCTTCTTTTTCTTCTTCTTCTTCTTCTTCTTGCTCTTTTATTCTACATATAAGTGAGATCATACAGTATTTGTTTTCCTCTGTCTGATTTGTTTCACTTAGCACAATGCCCTCAAAGTCCATCCATCTTGTCACATCAGTGAATGAATGGATAAAGGAAGTGTGGTGTATACGTATGCAGTGGAATATTATTCAGCCATAAAAAAGGAGGGAATCTTACTGGTTGCCAGAACATGAATGGACTTTTTTTTTTAAGGTAAAGATGTGGATGTGTAATGGCAAGAACATGGGCTTTGGGTTTTTTTTCAGGTCCCTGGATACATTATGTAATAATCACGTCAAGTTACTGGGCTTCAGTGCTCTGTCCAGGAGTCCCAAGGATTTGATAAACGCATCACATTTTTGGTCAAAGCTAAGAAGAAAATACAACACCAATTAAAAGGACACCTCAATATTAAGCCTTTCTGTCTCTCTCAGTATAGTTGACACACACTGTTACCTTAGTTTCAGGTGTACAACTATGTGTCTCTTCTTACCACTTCCTTCCCTTCTAATTTTTCTAAGTTTACAATATATCTACTGCTAACCTTTGCCATATTAATAAGTCTATTGAGGCCAAAGCTCCAACACACATCGACTCTAAAATTGGCCTGATAATGAATGTACACAGCCATTCAGCTCCCTAAATTCCTCCTGGCTACTGACATGCTTGTTTTTAGAATTTGCCCCATGGAAGGAAGCCAAGTGGCTTCCCATCAGAGTAGAAGGACAAGAAGGGAGAAGAGGAAGGGAACACGTTTGGGGCTGTTTGTGTTTTTTAATGTAAACATCACTACAAACGCTAACAAATCAAGGGCAACTTCCAATTGTGTTTATATAGATGCTTTACTCTATGTCTGTTTACCTATCCGTGATCACAGGCTACTTTGTGCTCCGGTAACACACAATCTCAGGATATTGGCGAGTCCAACAAAAGTTCATTCATAACAAAAGTTGAATGGGGAGTCTAGGCAAATCCACAGGCAGTTTTCCTCCACGGGGGGGGGGGGGGCTGGCCCCGCAATCCAGGCTGCGCCGTCTGTGGCCCCTGAATATCATCCCTCGCTTCACAAGCAATGAAGCAGGAAACGAAAGGTGCAGGGTCAAGAGTCAGAACGTGTCGTGGCTCCTAAATGGCTCGTGTTGCTTTCACTTTTATTTCATTGGCCAAGGGTAATCACATGGCCTAACCTAACCTCCAGGGATTGGACAGTACAATTCCCCTCTGTGCTGGCATTGGAGAAGAACTGAGTAGTGGCCAACAGCAGTGGATTTTGCCATGTGTAGATGGAAACGCTCAGGTGATTAGAAAATGGTATCACTTTGGCCCCGGAGTCATTGGATAACTGAACTGTCACAGCTGTGTGAACTAAAGCTCATTGATTCTGTTGGTGCTAGTGTCTTCCTACCCACCCGACACGTGCTGAACATTTATGGGATGGGCTGCTTGCTAAGTGCTTTATGCAAATTATCTCATTTAATTTTCACCCGGACTCTAGGAGACATTTCTGTCTTAGGAGGAAGCTGAGGCTCAGAAGGTTAAGATATGCATTTACCATCACATATCCAATATGATACAAAGTTGGAAGTTGCATAGGGTTCTACATAATTGCAGAGTCTCAATTTGGCCCCTGGTGTGAAAAGAAAAGTTACCCAGACTGTGGAAGTCTTGTGATTTAGGACTCACAGTATAAGAAAAAGTTATGTTCTGATGAGAGGAAGCTACCAAACATTTCTGAAAGCATGTTTCTTAAAAAAAAAAAAAAAAAAAAAAACCTATCCATAAAACAGTAATTTTTCAAATTATTTGGGTGACAGAAATGTATTTAACTATAGAAAATGTTATCTATCTCTTCGGCTCAGGTCATGATCTCATGGTTGTGAGATCCAGCCCAGAGTTAGGCTCCTGCTGACAGTGTGGAGCCTGCTTGGGATTCTCTCTCTCTCCCTCTCTCTTTGTCCCTCCCCTGCTCATGCACACACACACACACTCTCTCTCTTTTTCAAAATAACTAAATAAACTTAAAATGCTATGTATCTCCGTGTAAAACATGTTCATAAACAATGCACCCAGAATATAACAATACTGACCTCAAATATAATCATTTTGTTTCCTCTGATTTTTCATGCACAAAAATTGGTGAGCACATTAAAAAAAGTTACACAAACAAAACAAATCTTACTTCAGCTGAAAGTTAAAATCATTGGGTGAACTGCTGGTGTTACCAACAACAAGTCGAAATGTTGGCCTGATTTAGACATGATCAGCCAACTGGTATTTTTTTAACATTTTGTCCCTGTTGATGGCAACAACCACCGAAAATCATGACCACAACATGAGTAATAGAAGCAAAGGGAGGTGAAGGTTGTAAGTTTGCTTCACCTTAGGAAGGTAGAATGATTTCAAGGTACATGAAAATTTCCAAAATTCTTTGAATAAATCAGTGATGCAAAGATGAATCCCTGAATTCACTTTTGGCTGATCATGTATTGTCATACCCGCTGGATAAGTGTCATAGATCTGCTTTTCGTTGTTATCTAAGTAGATGTACATTTCAAGTTCATTCTTCAAATTTCTCTTGCCAGAGGTATTGAAAAGAGCCCGGCACTGTGCCTGGCCCATAGTAGGATCTCAATAAAAATGTGACAAATAAACAAAAGGCATTAAACTCCTTTCCGCCTTGCAGAAATTGATGACCTATACAAGGTGACATTGGCACTGTTGTTTCCTTCCGCTTCAGAGTGTCAACTTGCTTAATGAGCTTTTGGAAGACATATTTTCCAAATCAATATTTACCCATCTTGAAGTTATTTATGTCCTTTTATGTTTTTATAAGGGGCTCCGAAATAAGAATGGTTCTTCAGCATCATCTGAGTACTTGTGACAGATGGAGACCTGTAGCTTCTATTAAGAGAAACCAGCCGTTTCATTTTGTTCAGTTCTGAAGAATAATAGGGTAGCTGCCAAACTCTCCATGTTTGGTTCAAGATATTGGAAGACAGGACTCAGCCCAGAGGTGATTGGACCTTCTTGAAAACTATGCTCCGTTAGTGTTTTTGTGTTCCAGGCTGTGCAAAGTTCAGCCATATGCCATGTTCATGGCTTCCCGATCCTGGGTGGCAAAAATCAAAAACAATTTTGTGGAATGCTTCAGAAAACAGGCTTCTGTATTAAAGCGAATCTGAGAAAATTTCCTCTGTCTTTCTCTCCCTCCATCTTGTGCTTGCGTTCGTTCCCTCCCTCTCTCTCACACATCTACAAACACTTATACACAGAAGTTCACACCATTCAATGTCTTTTCAAGAAGAACAGATACTGACTTTCAAACCGAGGGTTGATGAGGGGTGGGAGGGAGGGGAGGGTGGGGATGGGCATTGAGGAGGGCACCTGTTGGGATGAGCACTGGGTGTTGTATGGAAACCAATTGGACAATAAATTTCATATTAAAAAAAATAAATAAAATTACATTACTAAAGAGGCACCTGGGTGGCTCAGTCGGTTGAGCATCCAACTCCGGCTCAGGTCATGATCTCGCGGTCCATGAGTTCGAGCCCCGCATCGGGCTCTGTGCTGACAGCTCAGAGCCTGGATCCTGTTTCAGATTCTGTGTCTCCCTCTTTCTCTGCCCCTCCCTCCTCTCAAAAATAAATAAGGATTTAAACAATTACTTATTAAAAATAAAAACTTGACACAAAACAACCTGTGATTATTTTCTTCTCACTAGAAGAATACAAAGCTGGGGACATATAAACTTTGGCATACTCATTATTATTATTATTATTTTTGCATCGAAGACCCTAAGACAGTCTGGATAAATCAGTAATCTTGTAAATATATATTATATAAATATTTAATATAATAAGAATATATAATCTTTGTATCTCGGCTAGTTTCAATTTCAGTCAATGGAATTAGCTAGGATGTGACGATGTGGTCTATAGTTTGGTGTTAGAAAGTAACTTCTTGTGCCACAGTTTGTTGGGAGTGAACGATATTCCATTAATGTAATTTAAAGTGAAAAAGAATATTTGAAGTAAAGTCTTCAAAATATTACGAAGGCAGTTTTTTCTTCTTTCTTTCTTTCTTTCTTTCTTTCTTTCTTTCTTTCTTTCAGCTTATTCACTACGCTATGTGGTTCCATTGATTAAAACCTTGGCTCTAAATACCATCTTTCAAAATATAGTTCATTAAAGTTATTTATATTTGTTGAAGTTTATTTATTTATTGAGAGATTGAGAGAGAGAGAGAGAGAGAAAGACAGAGAGGGAGAGAGAGAATCCCAAGCAGGCTCCGTGCGGTCAGTGCAGAGCCCGATGCGGGGCTCGCTCTCACAAACTATGAGAACGTGACCTGAGCCAATACCAAGAATTGGATGCTTAACCGACTGAGCCACCCAGGTGCCCCAAAGTTATTTGCATTTAACGAATCTATTAGAAAACTATTTTCAACTTCGTGAACTTGCAAAGCCACAGCCTTCTTCCCAACGCATGTCACTACCTTCCTACATAGGGTATGCACTGGTCTGGCTGTGAATCCAAATGCATCAAAATATGAATGGGTAGAGATTTGGGTAGGAGGGAATAGGTTCTTGCTAACACTCTCTCAGATATGGAAGAAGTAAAACATGATTTTTAAAAATGGAGGGTTTTTTCTTCTTTAGTTATTCTTTTAACCCCGCTTAAGTGGATTCCTTATTTTGTTTTTAAAGAAATTTCAGGGCTGCCTGGGTGGCTCAGCCCGTTAAGCGTCTCGTCTGACTTTGGCTCAGGTCATGATCTCCAGGTCTGTGAGTTCCAGCCCCGCGTCTGGCTCTGTGCTGACAGCTCAGAGCCTGGAAACTGCTTCGGATTCTATGTCTCCCCCCCGTCTCTTTCTGCCCCTCCCCTGCTTGTGGTCTGTCTCTCTTGCTCTCAAAAATAAATAAAACATACAAAAGAAATTTAAAAAAGGAAATTTTGGAAGGAAGATTTCAATCCAAAGGTTTTTTAAAAATGTAAATTGAAAGTGTCCTTGTTCGGGAGTCACAGTGTAATAGTGACTCTTCAGGAGAACAATATGATAATGTGAGAGTTTTTTTTTTTTTTTTTGTGATTACTGATATGTGTTATTATGGTCTCTTGGTAATAGATTGTCCTTTATATATACTTACTTTTAGTTTCAAAGGACCTTTGTGATAGTGTTTGGGAAAAAAAAATAATCTTTTTAAAAGTAGAAAACACCCATTTTGGAGCAAATGAGAGCATATGCTTGGGTATTTCTTCTTCTCCCAGGTGTGATAGTTTATTGTACTGCAATAGAATACGAAAATGAGTTTATTAAGTTTACTTAGAAATGATTCAAAGATATCTGTGTGAGCTCCTTGAGCTATGTCAACATTTTCTTGAAAGATACCCGAGATTATTTGATGTTTACTTTTTTAAGTATAGTATTTGTGAGTTAAAGTGCACAGGAACATTTTATTACATTTTAAATGTAATTCCTGATCCCCAGATGCTGCCCATATAAATCTGAACAAACCCAAGACATCACTATCTATATTAGATCAACAAATCCTCTCAGTACCTGGGCTGGTGTTAAGAATAAGCAGCAAAAGTGAAATTCCTTGGTAATAAAACTTCTGTTTCTTGACAAGTGTGATGTCAGGACTTTTTTTTTTTTTTTTTTTTTTTTTCTTTTGCTATTCTGCCTACACCTTTTAAAGTAGGTTACCCGGCCTGGTAAGATTATGTCTTCCTGTACGATTCCCGTAACCTCTATTTGAAAAGTGCCTGCCGTGTCAATAATACACTTTTCTAACAACTGTTTTAATGGTCACTGTTTTCGAGGTCATCTTCATGTGAAATTCAAAACTGCAAAATGCTGCAAATCCAATTTTTCTTCGAAGGAAGGGA
This sequence comes from Leopardus geoffroyi, assembly GCF_018350155.1. Taxonomy (NCBI): domain Eukaryota; kingdom Metazoa; phylum Chordata; class Mammalia; order Carnivora; family Felidae; genus Leopardus; species Leopardus geoffroyi. The sequence goes on along the minus strand of NC_059337.1, from coordinate 14,421,401 downwards.
TGCATGCTTTCTTTTTCCTTTTCTTTTTTTTTTTTCTTTTTCCTTTCTTGGGCTTTTATTTCTATTTCTTAAAATGGCAATCTCAATGGGAATTGGCATACTCATACATCAAACTTCATTTGTGCCAACATCAGATTAAATAATTTTTCTAAGCTTTACGTGCACCGTAAAATTGGGCATACCTATGTGGACTACTGCTATTGACTTCTCAAATTATTACATTACACTTTTATTCTTGAGACCGGACAAAGATGATATTTTCAGGGCTAGAAGACCCAAATTTATCTCTTCCTAATGCCCTCAAATCACATTAGAAGATGCTGTGTCTTTCGGTTCGTGCGGGAAAAAAAAAACATACCCAATTACTGCCAACTAACTAGAGCATCCTTTGATATGATTTCTAGATCCAGAGACCCCCCCCCCAAACCACAGGTCTATATATGTGCTCTTATACCGCATTTATTATTTTTTTCTGAGTGTGATATGTTATTGTAGAAATTTGGAAATTACATACAATTGCAGTAGGGAAAAATCACTTATAATTCTGCCCAGATAATCATAATTTAAATTTTGAGATGTCATAATCCTTTGCCGTCTGAAGTTTGGAGATGACACTCTTTCATACTATTCTGCCAAAATTTAAAATCTATGACATATTTACATCTACAGAATTCAGTTCAGACATCTCTTTAGACTCCACCCCTTTGATATAAAGACAGTTAAAGTAAGATACATGAAAGAAATGTGATTTTGTACAAAGATCAGAGGGTGTTTAAATTGCTGGTACCTGTTGAAACTAAACAAAGGGAAACACAGGGTCGCAGCAAAATGCTAACCGAGGCTACAAATATTCACACCAGAGTGGCATGTATGTGACATACAATTAGTGGAACCCATTGCCTTTAGCCAATAAAGGGTGCTAAAAATAATATTTCACCGGAAGATTGAAGACGGCCGATCAGTAGTACAATTAGCAAAGCAGGTATTTAATGCTATAGATCTCTTCCATTTTGTAGTAAATTCCTTTTAGGCTTTAAACATAATGCTTTTTATTTTTTCCCAGCAATGCCTTTATGTTCCACTAACTTGATAAAATTGTAGTTTTTATCATTCATTAGAGTCCCAGAAATTTAATTTCCATATTGAAAAGGATGACTTACATATATCCTTCCAGTTTTGAGATTCATATATTCATACTTTTTGTTTTGTTTTATTTTGTTTACAAGATGGGATTATTGTATTTTGGAACATATTTTTTCTTTAGCAATATAAGGTTTGTTTTCAATGCCCTTATATTTTCTCCTAAATGACTTTGAATGGCTGCACATATTCCTATCAATGAATAAAACATAACTTCTTAAAGCTTCTTAGATGTCTATGTTGAGACTTTTTTTTTTTTTCAACGTTTATTTATTTTTGGGACAGAGAGAGACAGAGCATGAACGGGGGAGGGGCAGAGAGAGAGGAAGACACAGAATCGGAAACAGGCTCCAGGCTCCGAGCCATCAGCCCAGAGCCCGACGCGGGGCCCGAACTCACGGACCGCGAGATCGTGACCTGGCTGAAGTCGGACGCTTAACCGACTGCGCCACCCAGGCGCCCCTTCTTAGATGTCTATGAATGGACTTTCACAGTACTAGATATTTTTTCTTTCCTTCTTCTTTTTTTAAGTAAGCTCTACACCCAGTGTGGAGCTCGAACCCATGACCCCAAGATCAAGAGTAACATCCTCTATCAACTGAGTCACCAGGTGCCCCAAGTTTTACATTTATTTATTTTTTTTTCAACGTTTATTTTATTTTATTTTTTTGGGGGGGACAGAGAGAGACAGAGCATGAACGGGAGAGGGGCAGAGAGAGAGGGAGACACAGAATCGGAAACAGGCTCCAGGCTCTGAGCCATCAGCCCAGAGCCTGACACGGGGCTCGAACTCCCGGACCGCGAGATCGTGACCTGGCTGAAGTCAGACACTTAACCGACTGCGCCACCCAGGCGCCCCTAAATTTATTTTTTTAATACTGGATATTATTAAAACTATTTGCCACTGTTGCAAATGAGATAGTACATCTTATTGTTATATTATTTTACGTCCTCACCTACCATGCATTAAATAGTCTTTTATGTGTTCATTTTCCATGTGCTTTTCTCTTGTGAAGGGCCTTTTTTTTATGCTTTCACATATTTTTTTTTTTAATAGAGGCATTCTCTTCTGGAGCTTTTTACATATGATGGTTATTAATTATTTTGTTTTGAATATCTGCAAGTTGATCATTTGCCTATTAGCCAGTTTCGACGTGTGAATTAGAACTCAGAAATTCACGTTTAGATTCAGCCCAAATCCAGCAACCTTTTCTTTAGGGCTTTTGTCTTTATCTTTAAATAATCCAAATATCTCTCATAAATACAAATATCACATTCGCAGGAATATTGTTATCAGCTAACAGTAAGTTAGCACATACTGCTAAATTTCTTATAAACTTCCGTAGAGATTCTCCTATATGTACTTATATAAAAGAGAAAATCAATGACTCAGTCGTCATCCCTCCTCCTGGAAAGATTGAGGGAATCAGCTTTCTTCTTGGCTAATGATGTTTGCTCCTCGTTTCTTCTTCCTTCTAGGTAAATTATTTCCCAGGAAGCCTCTAATTTCTTATGTAAATATGTCTCTGCTGGGCATAAACCAGTAGTTAGCCAGACATACTCCGACACATTTGATATCTGTTCTGCATAGCTGAGACCCCAGGAAAATTTAGGTGTTTTCCACCAGGGAGTAAGTTACTTGTCTCAAAGCCAGAGTTACTCCCACAAGCCTGGAAGGTGAGCATTTACCCTGGTATCTGAACTATCATTGACAAATATTCAGTGTTCTAACTGATGGTGAAATGGAGCATTTCCTTCTGAGTTTCCACATGGGAAGGTAAAAGGCAAAATTAGCAACCCATATCATATTTTTTAATTCCACATTCAAAAAGTGTTCCCCAAAAGGAACTGTAATATTTTTCAGCTGTTCAAATTCTGTGTCTCACTCTCCCTCTGCTCCTCCCCCACTCATGCTCTGTCTCTCTCTGTCTCTCAAAAATAAATAAATGTTAAGAAAAATATAGAGCAAAAACAATAACAACGTACTGTGGGATCAGTAACGTATAGAACAATAAAATATACGAAAATAAGTGAAGGAAGGATGAGAGGAGGGTAAATTGAATTATATAGTTGTAAGATTCTTATATTGTTTTTAAAATAGTAAAATATTACTTGAAGGTAGTCCGTGACTATGTGAAGATAAATAATGTAATTGCTAGAGCGGTCATCCAAGAGAACACAAAAATATAGCTAAGTGCAAATACCCAAGAAGAATGGAATTAAAAAAAAATACACCTTTTTGGCATGGAAGAAATGGGATAAACATGAAACAAAGCTCAAGATAGAATTCCTCAACTGAATCCACCTTAAAATGTTTATATGGGTGGGGGGAACTTCAGCAAAAATAAAAGGGGGGATCAACAAATGCAGAGCACCTTTCAAGACTTTAAAATCCTTCTTGGTCCAGTATTTGAGAAAACAAGAAGACCGAAAGAAATTGCAATAAACATGCAGATGATCTGAAAGACATTATCAACCAATACAATCTAATTAACCCTTATTGAATGCTATGCCTTACAAGTACACATGGAACACTTATTAAAACCATTGACTGAGTACTAAAATATGTTTAATACATAGTGAAGGCTCGAGATCATTCAGTTTATGATGTCTGACCACAGTGGTAGTGACACAGAAATTAATAGTGATAGGATATTTGAAAAAAAAAATCCATAAGTATTTGGAAATTTATCAATATGCTTTTACATAATCTATGAATCCAAAAAAAAGCACAAGAAAAATTACAAAACATTTTGGATTGAATGATAATGAAAACACAATATATTAAAATTTTGGGGTGTGGTAAAAGTAGTTCTTGGAGACAAATATATATCTTTATTTCTTTCAAACGTTTTTTTACGTAATCTCTACATCCAACGTGGGGAGCTTAAACTTACGACCCTGAGATCAAGAGTCACATGTTCCACCAACTGAGCCAGCCAGGTGCCCCCAAATTGTATGACTTTAAATGCGTATATTACAAGTTACAGATGTAAAGTCAATTATGTAAGCTTCCTCATTAAGAAACCATGAAAAAAAAAAAAGGAAAGCAAATTAAACCCAAAGTAAAGGGAAATAAATAAAATAAGAGCAGAAAATCAATGATATAGAAAGCAATTACACAGAAAATTAATAAAGTCAAATACTAGTTATCTGAAAAGATTAATAATATTGACAACCAATTATCCCTAAGCTGATCTGTAGATTTAACATGATCCCAATCAAAGTCCTAGAAGACTGATTTGTAGAAATTGACAAGCTTATTCAAAAATGTGTATGTACCTTTAAAGGACCTAGGTGGGCCAAATAATTTTGTAAAAGAAGATAGAGCTGGAGAACTATGCTACCTAATTTACAGATTTATAAAGCTGCAGTAATCAATGTATTATGGTTTTGTCTATTTTTAAATGTTTATTTATTTATTTTGAGAGAGAGCGAGAGAGCACACAAGCAGAGGAGGGGCAGAGAGAGAAAGGGGGAGAGAGAGAATTTGAAGCAGGCTCCAATAATGACAGCACAGAGCCTGATGCAGGGCTCGATCCCATGAACTATGAGATCATGACCTGAGCTGAAATGAAGAGTCAGATGCTTAACTGACTGAGCCACCCAGGTGCCCCTGTGGTTTTGTCTTAAGGATAGACATGTAAGTGAGTGAAACTCAGTGAGATACCCATAATTAAAATCATATATATATTTACACACACATATATATGAATATAATGTATAAATATATTATATATTCATATAAATATATACATAAAATTGATTCTTGACATGTTTGATCAATATCAGCGAGGGAAGGAAAAATCTCTTAAGCAAATATTCCTAGAGCAACTGGAAATACATTAGGGGAAAAAATTGACGACAATCCCCATCTAAATGCATACACAAAAATCAACTTGAGATAAGGCCAAAATGTGAACTTCAAACCATAAAGCTTTCAGAAGAAAACACAGGAGGTTATATTCACAACCTCGGGATAAGAAATGTTTTCTTATACAGACACAAAAAGCACTAACCATAAAAATCGGTAATTTTTTCAAAATTACCTCCTCCTTAAAAGGTACCGTTATAAGCTGGAAATGTATGCTATGCCGTATACCTGACCAAAATCTGTGTCCGGAACTCTTACAGAACTTCTACAAGTCAACTATAAACAGACAAAAACCTCAATTAATAGTGAGCAAAGGTCTTTAACAGATACTTCACCAAAGAAGATATGAAATGACAATAAACACATTAGAACATGTCCAGTATATTTAGTCATCAGACAAATATAAATTAAAAACACAGCGAGATACCAATTTTTTTTAATCCACTCGAATGATTAATGTAAAAACTAAGAGCATGAGATATTAAACAACTATACAGATCAACCGGAATTCTTCTGTGTTTCTGGTTTGACTTTCCCATGGTACGGCCACTTTGAACAACTATTAGGCAGTTTCTTATGAAGTAAAACATTCATTTATACCCCCACCCACCCATCCATTCCAATCCAATTCTAGGTTTTTCTGAAAGAAAATAAAATATGCCAGCACAAAGACTTATCCCAGAGTGTTCATGCCAATCTTATTTATAATAGCTACAAAATGGAAAACAATCAACAGTCAATGAAAACCGGAATAGGTAATTTACATATATATGTATATATATATGTATATATGTATATATATGCATGTGTGTATATATATATATATATACACACACACACAAAAATTACCTATTCTGGTTTTATATGTATATATAAGTATATGCATATATATGTGTATATATGCATATATATACATATATATAAATTACCTATATAAATTATAAATTACCTATATATATAATTATATGTATAATTACTTATATATAATTATATAATTATAAATTACGTATATATAATATATACCATATATATATAAATTACCTATTCCGGTTTTCATGGACTGCTGATTTCATGACTATATATATATATATATATATATATATATACATATATATACAGTGGAATACTAAGGAATAAAAAGGATAGAAGTACTGACACATACCACAACATGGATAAAACACAAAAACAATATGTTGCCTGGAAGAAGTCAGACCGAAAAAGAAGTTTTATGATGCCATCTATGTGAAGCTTTAGTTGAGTCTCTACCAAACTCGGCTGGTAAACATTTGAACATTTTTCATCTACGGAGTTTGGAAATCGACAGGAATATGGCACAAGGGAACTTCCTGAGGTGATAGACATAGTCTATGTTTCATTTTGGGTGGTGGTCACCGGGGTATACACAATTGAAAACCTCACATTTAAGCACGGTGCGTTTTATTGGATGTAAATATTATCTCAACTAAAAGTAAGCGTATTCCCATGAAAAAAAAAATGTACACTTAAGGAGCATAACTGACGAAATTGGAGGAATCAAGTGTGACGTCAGAGAACACTAGGGAGAGAAAAAGTATGTAGTTGAAATTGATCCAAAGGCATCACCAATTGCAACAATATAAATAAACTAGACTTTGAAATCAAAAGACAGAAATGGCCCAATTGGATAACAGAAATCAAATCTATTTATGTGTTTTTATAGGAAGAATCCCTTCTTACAGGGGCGCAGGAAAGTAAAAAGCAGGATTAAAATGTGTGTGTGTGCGTGTGTGTGTGTGTGTGTGTGTGTGTGTATGCGTGTAGCAGGCAAACACAAAAAGAGAGCTGTTTGCTTCATCAATATCAAATGAGACAGACTTATTTTTTAAGTTTATTTATTTATTTTGAGAGAAAGAGAGAGAGAGAGAGAGAGCAAGGGAGGCGTAGAGAGAAAGAGGGAGAGAAAGAGAATCCCAAGCAGGCTCTGCCCTGTCAGCACAGAGCCCAGTGAAGGTCTGGGTCTCATGAACTGTGAGATCTTGACCCAAGCCAAAATCAAGAGTTGGATGTTTAACTGACTGAGCCACCCTTGCACCCCCCCTCCATGAGATAGAATTTAAAGCAAAATCATTATTAGATTCTGAAAAGAAGAAATAATTCATCAGGTGGAAACAATTTTGAATTAGTAGGAACCTAATAACGTGATCATAATATATATAAAAATCCACATATGTATATATGAATGGATGGATGGATAGATAGCTGTAAAACTGAGAGAAGATGGCCATGTCTGAATCATAAAAGGAGACACCAAATGGCTTATTGGTGATCTTACTGTAAATTATGCCTTCTGCAGTTTGTACTAATAGAATAAATCAAGGTTTTCAGATGCTGGGTCACCTAAGAGGTACTTGAAGCCACAGTAGTCCCTCAACTGTCCTGTGTAAGGTCCAGTAAGTAGGGCATTAATTAGGGATATTTTTAGGCACCATGAAGAATTTTGGTCTAACTATATGTGACACATATATGTAACTAGATAGATCTAGATACACACACAACTATTATATATAATGGTGTTTGTGTCCGCTTATATTTATATGCATATATTCTATATATGTATGTATGTTTGCATGTATAGACAAGGTGAGTCATTAGTTGTTCGCAATGATGAATGGTATCGGACAAATATTTGTTAAATAATTTAGTTTAATTTAATTTAATTTAATTTAATTTATTTTCCCACTAGACCATTGAAATTAGTAATGTCCCGATCAGAACCTAGAGTCGCACGGGTTAAATAGTTGTATGAAATATATAAAATGTGGTTTTTTCCCCTTTATTTGAACCACTATTATTCTCCTTTATAGAACATAAAAATGACTGGCGGACAGTGGGTCTGCAGTTTTAATTCATGTCTAAATCTGAAGTGTCTTACCTTGACCACTCTACTTTCCTGACTCTTGAGAAGGTAGTTTAAAAATAGACCACAGAGCCAGACCTGAAGCCTGGAAGAAAAGCTCATGTTTGGGGTTGGTGTCAAGACCCACACCGGGACTCTCAAATTAGAGACCAATAAATCGGAGTCATAAAATCAGAACACCATTGAGCAAATATATGATGCTTGAGTTAGTGTTGTTTTCAAGTACATTTTGGTTAACAAACAAACAAAAAGTTTTTTTGGTTTTGGTTTTGGTTTTTTTCCCCAGCAATCGCCAAGTGTCTCAGTGAAACAGGACACTGAAAATTTATAGCAAGTAAAGGCTGGCAAGTGGAAGTTAAAATATACAGTACTCATTGTGACTAATTTAAAATGTATAAAATGTCATTGATAGTTTCCTTATTCCATGGGCCACTTTTACGGTTCTAACAGGACCTAAAAATATTTTAAAGGCTTTCCGTTGCAAGTTCGTTTGCAACCTCTGTCCCTGAAACCAATTCTTTTTTTTTTTTTTCCCTAGGAGTTATTAATTTCTCAATCCGAATGGATCCTCTCATGGTCACCGGGATTAGTTGTGTGGTGACCATCTGGAGGGGCCTGCGGTGATCCGCACCCCTGGAAACCCCCTGCTGCGGGGACTGCCATCGAGAGCCAGAGATCCCAGGGCACTGCGGCTCACACCGTAGGCCTCCTTGGCCTCTGCCCCTCCATCCTGTCAGCCATGAATCACCCGCAAAGGAAAAAGAGGAGGGAAGACAGCAAGAAAGCCAGGCTGGCCTCCTTTAGGACAACTGCAGAACCAAAACATCCCAGAATGTTTGAGGAAGAATGGCCTTGAAGAGCCCTTAAGGAATCCTTAGTATCCCCATCAGTTACCCCGGTATCATGATGTCATATTTGCCTTTGTCCCATTAGGAAAGCGGGTTGATCGCGGGCTCTAAATCTGGAACGCCTAGGCAACCGGGAAGGCCCTCAACAGTAGGTGAGTGTCTCTATTTGGGAAGGCGTGGCCCCCGGAACAAGGATTCCTTTACCCATATTCACGCCTGTGAAGGTGCAGTTTTAGCAACATTATTCTGTACCTGATATAATTCCCAGGAGGCAAGATGCTGCAGCCTCTAAATGTTCCATTATCTCATTGCCTCCCACACCACTATTACGATGATTATATGTCTGCAGATTGTGATTTTGGCTTGAGTCAACATTATCAATAAATATAGATGATTCACACACACTGTATTTTAATCTGACTTACACCAGAAAGGTGAGAAAAAAATCACTCCTGAAAAGCCAAGTGCTTGGAAGATCCCCAGTAAGAAAATTTGTTTTCCACAGGAAGATTTCAGCATGGCTCAGGTTTTTCTGAAAGGAGCAACCAAGGAAACATTTCTTTGTTAGTCAGCAAGCGTGAAGAGATTTGCTCACAGCTTTGTTGTATGTGGCAAAAGCAAATATGTAAAAAATTCTACGACGATCAATCTTACCTTAGGAGAGACCCTCACTGATGGCTTATGATGAATCAGCGATCGCTATGAATTATTTTTATTTTTAATAAAAATTCCGAGTAACCCTGGGATCTTGGGTCTGGCGGAGAAAGGATGAGAATGTGGAGGGATTAGAAATCCGGACTCTACAATAAAAGAAGCTAGCCTTGCACAAACAGCATGTGATAGTTGTGGCGTGTGGTAGGGAAGGTGCCAATTTCAAAGAAAGCTGAATGCCAGAAAGTAGTATCTGGGTGGAAATCCAGTTACTCAGAGGTATGGTGGCAATAGAATTACTAACTTTTAATTCCGCTGTGCATTTAGATCTCTATGAGCTGGAGAAACACCTGGAAAAGAATCAAATGGACCGGAGTTTTGTTTTAGCAGGCCTAAACCGTAATAGTCAGATGGGACTTCTTCATGTTCTTATTCTCATTCGGTGTGTGTGTGTGTGTGTGTGTGTGTGTGTGCGTGTGCGTGTGTGCGTGTTGAATATGCGACCACTGGCAGCAAGGAGGTGGATTGTGGAGATAGAGTTTTAATTTGGGGGGTGATGTAGAAGTCAAAGATATTTTTGTAACATATCCGGCAGAACGGATGGCCTACCTCTATGTATACATTGGTGGAAATATTTTCTAGCTGCTTCCAACCAGTTACTCCTGATTCATGGGTGATGTAGAATGAAGAAATAATCTTATTGTTTAAAAACCTAATAAAAAAGAAGGATCATTCATGGTAAAGATGAGAGACGGAGACAAAATAACTCATCTGTAATGCAGATTTATTAATAGTCATTCACTGATTTTCAGGAAAATACTCTTCACGTAACCTTGACTTTATTAAGGAGTCCTTAAGGTGCATTTGGAAGACAGATAATGAGTTTGGGGAATAGCCTTATCTACATCAAGCTAATCTTTAACAGCTTGGAAAGGAACTAGCATAAAGTTTTCCAATTTGAGTGGCAGAAACATGTTAAGATGAAACCATTTAAAACGTCCTTTTAATATGAAGACTTTACAGTACATGACAATGTTTTTATAAGCATGCTTCGTGGAGCAGTGGGAACATAAAATAAATAAGAAATATAGAAAACTGTGGAGCCCTAATACTATTCTTGAGGGTCAAATGAATTGCTAGTTAAGAGAATAAAGCATTCTACTGTCTGAGACCTCTGAGTGGCACTTTGTATCTGGGTTAATAAAAAGCAAGTCAGACGTCCCCAGGGGGAAAAGAGTGTTTCATTCACGTTGGCTGTCTCCTTTAAAGGGAGGGACAATCTGAAGGGAGGGATTTTGAATGGCATGTCATTGTCGAGACTGCACATGCCACATTGTCAGGCCTTCTATGGAGAGAAATCGGCAGGAACCTTTCTGACCCTTCGCAAGTGTAGGACTGTGTCTGTGTGGGTGTGCGTCAGAAGGCTGAGAGCCAAAAGAAAGGAGGATAAAAAGAAAACTAATTGAGAAGTATCTTTCTAATGAGACAGCTCATATTTACCCATGGGCTGATTCCCAAGTTCAGATTTTTCTCCTTTAGTGAAAATGCGAGTTCCCTTCTTTAGCATAAGAGCATAGCCTCCCCCCGCCCCCCCACCCCACCGGGCCTCCAGCTTCTATGCAAAAGTTACCTCACACTCCAAGTTGAAATAGGCTACAGTTTTCAAAGCTTTGAACGTGTTCATTAGCTAAGCTTTTCATTCACGTTGTTGCCGATAACCTTATTTTAAGCCTTTTTGTGTATTTGTTTGTTGATTGGTTTTGTTTTGCTTTTTCTTCCCCCACTTGCCTCAAGGTGCTTGGGTTATCTCCTTCTTCGGTCTTCAGTCCTCAGAAATGTAGGATTTTACCAAGAGTTCAAGAATTCGCTTTCCCTGCCCATCATAAGATATTCCCAAAACTTGCCCAAGAGATTGAAATGCTCTCTTGAATTTTTTTTTTTCTAATCCTGGCACAAAATCGTTTCTTCATCTTAATAAGACCCAAATGGATAATTTGCAGGTCGTACTGAAGGCTAAAAAGGGCCCTTCCAGATTTATCCGCGGTTGCTGAGATGTGAATGTAGTTGTGAGAAAAGCAAGAAACCATTTTTCCTCTGGGCCTCGGAAAATTCGGTCAGGGTAAGAAAGCTGGGATTTAGTGATTTGACTGAGCTTTCTTCTTCCTTTAAGAAGCAAGTGATAATTCATCTGCAGACACACCTTTCTTTGCTCTGTTGTCAATAGAAAAGTTGTTTTGCTAATGGTTATCTGTCTGCAAGTCCTTGACCTGCTTGTAAACACATTTCTGCAGGAAAACCCTGGGCCGTGGCCTCAGGACTTTGCGTCAACAACAAGAGATAAAGTGACCACAACTTAACCTGAGGTGGCCTGGAGTGCCCTCTGCTGCCCCTTGACCAAGAGCTTCCCTAATCTCTCTGCTGAAGGAACAGACGGCTTGGAGGGCCGGCCATTTACACACCATGACCTGCCCTGCTCCAGGGTTCTTGTCCCTACTCTGTTTGTAATAATTACATATCCCTGCCAGGGAGCCATTTTAAACCATCTTTCCATTAACTGGGACAGTGGGGAGTTCTACTGGCTGATAAAAGTTGGTGAGATCTGCATCTTTACAATTCTGATTGACCTGGCACAAAAGGGAAAAAAAGAAAAGGGGGTCAAATCCATTGATTGGCGTCTTAACTGTCATATGTGGCCACCTTCATCCCGCAATATTTTGACTGAAATGCAACATATTTTAAAGACACCAAACATTAAAATCATTGTGTGTGTGTGTGTGTCTGTGTATGTGTGTGTGTGTGATGAGTTAGGTTTATAGCCCTGGGCAAAATCATTTTCTACCTCAGTTTCTATTTCTGTGTGCCCTCCCCCTGCGGTGAACCTCACTCCCTCCCTCCAGAAATTCTCCCCACCTTCTCCTTCCACCCTTTTCCTGTTTTGTTTTCTCTTCTCTTGAAACACCCCTCTCTACCTTTTTAGAGTTAACTTGTCACAACAAAGCATGGCTCCCATGTTTCTGAAAGGTCAGGTTTCCAGGGGAAATCTGAGTTAGTCTCATCTACCAGCTGAGTCTATTCCGCGCCTCCTCAGGCCAACCGTTTTCTCCCTTTATGAAGTTTTCTGAGGATGGGCCCTTCTTTCTCCAGTCCCCTTTTCAACGGCGACTTTTCTAACTTCTCTCATCCTTGACTCAGTATTCTTTCTTACCTCAGATGTGGCTCAGATTTGGCCTGTTAACCGGTACCTATTCCTGGACGCGTTTCGGGGTAGCAGAAATAAAATGGCACCCAGCTTCTGTCCTCCAGAAGCGTTGCAGTTTTGATGGATCTAAAGCGACGATCTAACTAGTAAATGGAAGCCCGATAAACCATTTGCACATCAAAGGAGTGTAAAAATATGTGTTCTGTGTGATGCTGAGTTGTTTTTTTTTTTTTTAAAGTAAATCGATAAACTCATTTGTTCGTTATAGCACTTCACGGGTTATCTGCTGGGGTTTATGTTTATGTTTCATGTCTCAAGCACATTCTCAAAGTTACACATGAGCAAAATATTTTGGTGTATTTTCAGTGGCTGAGGTCACGGTTCAGTTCGCTTCATATGGGCTATAGCTTTTATTATTTGTATGCCCCAGAGATGATTTAGTCTTTACTTGGGTAGACATAAATTAAGAGGGAAGGTCAAAAGTGCCGTTTTGCATTTGTTCGTATGAGTGATTAGAATACTGATTCTTTCTTTTTCTTTTTTCTTTTTTTTTTTTAAAGGGGGGAGGGACAGAGAGAGAGAGGGAGAGAGAGAATCTTAAGCAGGCTCCACGCTTAACACAGAGCCCCATGGGGGGTTTGATCTCACGACTGTGAGATCGTGACTGGAGGCAAAATCAAGAGTTGGATGCTCACTCGAAGGAACCATCCAAGGCGCCCTTGGAATACTGCTTCTTTATCAGTTTTTTCGTATTTATGTCATAAGCCTTTGATACGACGATCTACTTCTCTCCTTTGTAAGGGAGATATGATTGGCAAAGACTTTTTATAAAACATAACCAAAATCTGTGCAGAAGACTGTACCAACTAAAGTTGCGCAGCTCAGCGATTTATCACAAAATGAACATCCATGTAATTCTCACCCATGTCAAGAAATAGAGCATGATCAGTGTCCCCGATTTTGCCCCCCCCCCCATTACCACCTCCTATCTCCTATGGCTCTTTCTGAAGGTAATCATTACCTTGGAATTTATATAATCACCTTCTTGTTTCTTTATACCGCCTGTGCATGCGTCCTAAACGCTGCCATTGCATTTTTTTTCCGTCTTCTGTGAATGGAATCCAGCAGCATTTATTTTGTGTCTGGTTTCTTTTGACCAACATTATCTTTGTGGGACTTTTTCTGTGTGTCTGTGCTACAGTTGATTCATTTTTGTTGCTAACTAATATTCCATTGTATGAATACACCATGATGCATTTACTACTAATGCGTATTTAAGCAGTTTCCACATGTTTTGTGTGCATTCATTGGTACGGTTATGCAGTTTTTCACTTTCACTTGATTAATGTTGTGAAGACAGCGATTACTTCAAATATGAAACCTACCTTGAATACTTGAATTAACCGAAATTGGTTATTGGAGATGATCATGTTTATATTTGGCCGTATCCAGTTTTCTAAAATTTTAGCTTTTAAGTACTATAATTTTCCTTTCTTGCAATCAGATTTTCGTGCACGTCAAAGCCATGTTTTCCTCTGTAAAAAGAGACAGATAATAAGTTTCTCTTTTCCTCCTCTGTGAAAGAGTGTGAGATGGGCATAATTTCTTCCCCAAAAGTTTGATGGAATTCCACGATGAAGCCATTTGAAACTTAGTCTGCCTTTCTTTTTCCTTTTCATTTCCTTCCTTCTTCCCTTCTTTCCTTCCTTCCTTCCTTCCTTCCTTGTTCCCTCCCTCCCTTCCTTTCTTCTTCCTTCCTTCCATCCTTCCTTCCTTCCATCCTTCCTTCCTTCCATCCTTCCTTCCTTCCGTCCCTCCGTTCTTCCCTCCCTCCTTCCCTCCCTTCCTTCCTTCCTTCCTTCCTTCCTTCCTTCCCTCCCTCCCCCCTTTCTTCTTCCTTCCTTCCTTCTGTCCTTCCTTCCTCCCTCCCTCCCTTTCTTCTTTCTTTCTTTCTTTCTTTCTTTCTTTCTTTCTACCTTCTCTTCTTTCCTCTTCTATGTCTTCATCTTCTCATCTTTGTCTCCTCCTTCTCATTTTCTTCTTTAGTTTAAGATCCCTTCAAAAATTCTCACATCCTTTTTTTAAATTGTAGAATGAATTAAATACAGCTGCTGCTTTAAAACCTGTTTCTGATGATTCCAAATTCTGGAACCCCTAATAACCTATGTCTACTGTGTTTGTTCCACATAGTTTTGAATTCCTCGTGGGCCTGGTCATGTTTCTGTCTGATATTACATTCGAAAATTATCTGTTGAAATAATTTAAAGCTTGCATGATTTTATCTTCTTCCAAAACAACATATGTTTTCCTTTGACAGGTCCTGGGGCCTTCTTGCACTCTGGTATAATCTTAACGATATTCCTAGAATTAAGATTATTTAAAGAGTCTTCAAGTAGATGGATTTTTAGATTTCATTTGGCTGTTCTAGTTGTCCTTAGTGGGAAGTTTTTACCAAGTTCACTAGTGCACTTGAACCAGAAGCCTGGACAATAATATTTATCCCCCATTAATACCTAATAAATAAGAGATAGCTCTACTGCCTTTAGTCCTTCCCTTTCAAAAGAAGAAACTTATCATCGTTACTCCAGTTGGAAATTTATACTAACTTAAACCTTCTGTATTGTGACAGACATTAATGAACTGCTTTAACCATTCTCATATCTCTCCCTGTCCAGTCAAACACGAATTATTTCCAACTTTGCGGCTACCAGTTAAAAGAGTCTTGTCCTTCCTCATGGATCTGAACCGTCCTTTGGGGAAGTCAGTGATTTAAAAAAATAAAAATAAAAATTAAGTTTTCCTCATTGGCAGATTGGGTGCATTTGGGATTATTCCTTTTATTTGGAAGATACAAACTTAATTAATTGTTGGGAAAATGTTTATGTTCAAGAGAGATAGGATTTTTTTTTTAAATCTTCTTTGAGAAATGGCTTCCCAATATTCTAAAAAATGTCATCCAACCTTTCTCATGGTTTGGCTCCGCTTGATTTATTATAGAGTGATGGCAGAACTAGGGGTGAGCCCATCTCAGAGAAATCTAATTCCAAAACAAATCTGAAATATTATATACGACCTGTATATCGTACACTGAAATAGTATATACTGAATAAATGTATACTGAGACCTTAAAAGTCCTTTCATTTTTTTATTTTGGGAATAGTTTGGTTATAAGGAAGAGAAACCGTTCAAACTAACACATACAAAGGGAAAAAGATAATTTATTAAGAGAGCTCACAGAATCAAAGGCTAGATATGAAACCATATTTCATTTCCATCTTGGCACGAGGACTGGGAAGTTGGGAACCAAGACAAACCGACTGGTTCTGCGGGACCCGTGAGATGATACCATTGTTTCTTTCACAATTGCTCCAATTTCCACTTTCTCTTTTATAGAATAACTTCCTCAGTTTAGGCAAACAAAGGGGGGGGGGCGGGTCAGGACCATTGCATGTCTGTATTAATCACTTCCCAGCTCATTCAGTTAATAGAGGTTTACTAGCATTTCTCTGCCCTGTTTCTATATTTCTAAGAGAACAATCTCATGAGGTCAGATCGGGTCAGCTGGGCATCCATAGCTCAGTGATCTATGGCCAGAGTGCCAAGAAAATCTACCTAGGGATCTGAATGTTAGTATAAAGAGAAGCTCCGAGAATAAGATGTGAGACCTAAAATTGTACATTAGTTTTCTGTGTCCCTATTATTAATTCTACAAAAAGTAAAAATAAATAAATAGAAATAAACTTTTCCCCGAATTTATTCCTAAGACTATGTTTGTATCTTTTTATTCTCAGGTTCTTTATTCTTGTTGTCGTTGGTTCATACGTGAGTACCCTTCTCTTCTCTAAATAATCCCTCCTCTCCTGGGCCCTTTGCTCCAAGCTACCAACATCCCCAGTCTTTTTAGTGGACTTCATTTAAGCTACATTTCAAGGCCGCTCCAACTATACCTCGTTCTATCTTTATAGATACCCTTAGAAAACAATATTTTTCCCCACTTAACTCTTTCTCCTGGTTAATTCCTCCATGCACCAAGGACAGCGGATGATGGATTCTGTAGTTTAATGAATGGGCCACATCAGGGAACAGATTAAAAGATTAGACACTGCACAGCAACTTGACCATTTTGATGATTCCATTTGAAACCAGCATTTGTCTTTTTCACTATTCTGCATCAATCAGTTTAAAGAAAACTCTATGAAGGAGATTGCAACCAGCCAAGGCACAACTATGGTAAGACATAGTGGCCATAGAAGAGAGTTTTAGGTTTTAGTGGTGGTGGTGGTGGTTAGGGGATGTGGTCACTCTGGTGACCTATGCTTCACGGAGGCCCACATGGAAGGGAAAAAGAACATAGCTATCAATTTATCAGCTTAAAATATGGCTTCTCCAGAACCTCTCCCAGGGTTATTCCTTTGCCTAGAACATAGCAAAAATGGCAGCATGGTGTGTTAACACTTTCATTAAATCTTGGCAGTTTCCTCACAGTGCCCAATATTGACCACCTTCCCATATATGTCACAGAGGTGCAGTTAGGGTCTCAAGTGCAATTTATTCCTAAATTAGGAATAGGTATTCTTAAGTGGGTATTCATAACTCAGGCACTGCCCCATATACGTGGAATATAGGGATATTTAAAGCATCTGCTTTGTATGTATCAAAGCAATCTGTGCTTTTATTTTGGCTTACAAATCAATACATAATTTAATTTAATTTACATTTAGGCAGCAAATGAATGGCTTTAGAAATATTATATTCAATTATAATATGCATACATTAGGAAATCTTATTAGAATCTTCCATTTCTTTTTTTTGTTGCTTGTCTTTCTTGATAAAATAAGATTTTATATAGTGTTGGTTGCTGGTTTGCACTATTTTTTGGTATTCTGCCTGATCGAACATCCCTAAAATAGGTATTAATATTTTCTTTAATTGATTTTTGAACCTATCTTTTCTTTCCACATCTGTAACTTGGAGACTGTATATGTATATGCAGCTTCTTTAAATGCTGATTTACTGGGTCCTTTGAAAGAAGTTATAGAGCGAAAAAACTAAAATTTGCCATCTTGGTTAAGCTTGTAATTCCTGAGCCGAATTCCGGAACTACCCTGGCTTGTCTCACTCTGTCCTTCTTTATGCTGGAAATTCCTCTGGACTTCCAAATGGTTTTCTGTTCTCCAGTTTTCAGAGTTTGAAAACTTTGATTCGGGAAGCTTCTGGAGCAATTGAACGCATAATACCAAAGGAAGCAAGGTTTTCTGTTTTGGTTTGCTTTTGCTTTCTAATGTACGTGAGACCCTCCAGCCCACTTGAAATCTCTGAAGAGTGAGCCAATATTGCCTGCCACGTTCATCTTGAAACGCTTCTATTCTTGAAATTACCTTTTCATTGGTTTCCTTGACATTTCGTTCTTGAATCAGCTCCCAACAGCCTACATTCTCAACATTTTAAGGTCTCATTTATCAGGTCTTCCTTCTTTGCCAACCTTCTAAATTTAATGGGCCGTGCATCTTGCTATTTTATTCATCACGTTTACTTTTTTTTTTTTTTTTTTAATCTGGACATTTACGATATTACTCTGTCTCCTTGTTTGCCATTTGTCTCCATTTCCACCCTCATTTACAATGACTATCTTCTTAGAGATAGTTTCATGCCTTAAAACCCTCCCCAAATGCCATCTGTTTTCCCATAATTTGCAAAAGAAATTCCAAGAATTTCGTACGAGAATCAAGCATGTTCTGGCCCAATTTACCTATTTTATGTTCTAATGTTCTCTAAACTTCCCACACCCCAGGCATCCACGAAAACCATTCATGTGCTTTCAAATTTCCTGTTGTGGTGGGCAACTGGTCCATTCCTGGAGTTCAGTGTCTTAATCTGACTATTAGAATCATATCCATGCCCTTTAACTGTTTTCTATGTTTGTGTGTATTTTACCACAATCATAGAAGAATTTTCATTTGGAGGGTCTCAGATCAAATGCAACCATCTGATGGAAGCCTTCCCAGTCCCCACTACTTCTGGGTCCTCTGTGTTTGCATAGCATACTACATGTGTCTTTAAGTTACCAATATTATGTTCTGTCTTACATTATGTTTGTTTATACAGCTATCTCCTTCATGGAAATACACGCTGCTTGTGTGTTTCTTGATCCCTCCCAGCTCCTAGAGAAAAAAATGCCTTGATTACGTGAAGCTTAGAGTGCACGATGTGAAGGGGCAGAACTACTCTAAGGTGCAATGAATGGAAACTATGTTGGAAGGGAAGCAAGAGAGAAGACAGTCAAGTAAGTATCTTGGTGGGGAAGAATCTGGAAAGGCTAATCTCTAATCTCTCATTCCCCAACAATTAGTACCATCCATTATGACTTACTAAACTAGGAAGTGTATTATTAAAAGTAAGAGATCTTGAATTTGGATCCACCCCTATAAAATCAAAACCAGAATGGAATTCTTGCAAGGAATAGTTAATTTCATGAAACTGGACACATAGTGCAGACGTTAAGAAAATCTAAGCAACTCTGGCCAAATTCTTCTAGAGTGAATTGCCCAAAATTATGTGGACATTTACAGAGACTACAATTAACAAGGCGGGGGGTGGGGGGTGGGTGGTAAATGGACCTGGAATACTTATTTGGCACTTTTAGGAAGGGATGGCTTTTATTTGTGTGCCGTTGACCAAAGAATTTTTCTTCTCTCTTTGGAAAGGGCATTGAACTGAAATACAAAATGTAGGTTGGGACGTGAAGAAGGGAAGGAATACCTTATTGATCAGCCAGATAAACCAAATTCACCCTGGGGCGTCAGTCTTATCCTGAACCTAAAAGACCCTCACTCATATAATATCTACACAAAGTAAGCAGTTTACAAATATTTCCAAATGCTTGTTCTCAGAATATCCTATCTGAAGCCTTAGCTCACCATCCCAACACCGGTATATAATTCTTCACAAGATGACTCTCTCCTCTTTCCTTAAATCTTCTCTTTAATAATCTCTTCCCCTCATATCAAAAATAAGAAGTCGGCATGTGCTGTGCTTTGTGGCCGTAAGTGCAATATCCGACAAAATAAAGCTTAACGTAGCCTTCTAGCGAAGGCAATTAAGAGAGAAAGCCATTTTTTTTCCCTCTGTAAACCATAACCAAATGTTGCCTCCAGAGGAAGACATGGAAAATTATTTTGTGAGACTTGTCCCTCACCATTCAACATCAATAACGCTCAATGACAACAGTTACTTGTAATGTCACAACTGGTGGCCCTTTCTAAACAGTGGAGTTATTGATATATGCACATGGCATTTACTAAAAATCCTAATTTCAAAATGTCATCTCTGAAAGACCTCTTCATGTTCTTTCTAGAGACTATCAACTGTGAGAAGACGATACCATTGCTACCTTCTTAAGGGTGAGTTTTTCTTGTTTTCTTGAAATGTCTCAAATTTTTAAAGGTCTCTGACAAGAGCTAAGACCTTTCAGACCCTGGCTTACTTACATCAAATTACATTGGGCTACCAGAGGCATACATATGAGGACCTCGAGGTGAAATGGTTACTTTTACGTGTCCATTTGGCTGAGCCATGGACGTTGCATCCAACGTTATTTTTTTTTTTTAATTTTTTTTTTCAACGTTTATTTATTTTTGGGACAGAGAGAGACAGAGCATGAACGGGGGAGGGACAGAGAGAGAGAGGGAGACACAGAATCGGAAACAGGCTCCAGGCTCTGAGCCATCAGCCCAGAGCCCAACGCGGGGCTCGAACTCACGGACCGCGAGATCGTGACCTGGCTGAAGTCGGACGCTTAACCGACTGCGCCACCCAGGCGCCCCGCATCCAACGTTATTTTGAGTGTTTTCATGAGAACGTTTTTTAGTGAAACTGACCTTTACACAACAGACCAAGTAAAGCAGATCGTCCTCTTTAATGTGAATGGGCCTTATCCAAACAGTGGAAGGCCTGAAAATACAAATCAGACCCTCCTCTGGGTAAGAGGGCACTCCTCTGGCCTGACGGCCTTCAAGCTGAGACACGGTGTTTTTCCTGCCCTCAGACTGGAAATCGAAACCTGGGCTCTTTTTTAGGTCGATAGCTTGCTGGCCTTTGGACTGGCTACACCACTCGCTCTCCTGGGTCTGGGGCTTGCCAGGGGTGCATCTTGAACTTCTCAGCTTCCGTAACCACATGAGCCAATTCGTCAAAGTAAATCTCTGTCTCTCTTTCTCTTTCTCTCATCTCCCCCACCCCTAGAGCAGTACAAATGGAAACACGAAGCCATTTTAAACAGTAGATCTCCATAACCAGTGCATCCATAGTTCTCTAAAACACATTGGAAAACACACACACACACACACACACAAATTTCATGCTGATATCCAAATCAGGCTCTCAATACGTATGTTCAACGGTTGCTTTCATTTTGCAAGAAAAAAAAAAAAAACATTCCTAGGGACAGAATTAAACTTAGGAATATACTCTTCAGATGAAAAAGCGTGATTACATTTACTGATTCAATAGTGTCCTCTTTAAAAACAAACAAACAAACAAACAAAAAAAAACGACAAAACGTTCACATGTATGTGTGTTTATACACCTTACTGTTTAAGCTACAAATAAGCCACAGGCGTTTAAGTGCAGTTGTGTTTGTGAGTTAAAGCGAGAAGAGCAAACATATCATTAGCTCTCCAACCATGTGATTATATGGTCTTAGCATGACTCATGGTGAAACATGACAGCTCGTATGAACACTAGATATTCACAGAGAGTAATGTGTAAAAGATACTTTTCTGTAATTGGTCCCAGGGCAAAGGGCTGATAGCTTGTATAAAAGCCTCTAGATATGCATTTGGTCTGGCTTCTAATTAGTGAAGCAAAAAAGAGCTGAACTTTGGAAATTGTGATGAGTCCGTGATCTTTTTTTTTCCTTTAAGGAAATAATCACTTTGCCCTTGAACTCCAAAAGGCCTTGAAATCAACTGATTCTCCTCTTAAGCTCCTTAACAAGCATGGGGATTAGAGGCAAGCAGTGTAGAATGGTTCATATTAGATATAAATGATAATGGACAATAGAAATTCACCTATGAATAAAGTATAGGCACTCTGAGCAAGTTCCTTTTACTGAGTTTATTATTTTTTTTTTTACAAGATATTGTGATTCCCCTGTTGCAAAACCATGCGTGATGCAGATTGATGATAAGACCACTGGAGAGACTGAAGTCAAATGCAGAGTTCTACTTAAGAGCAGTTCTTTGTAAAACGTTGTCAGCGGTGAGAGCGTTATGTTAATTAAATCGAATGTATCCTGAAAACCGAAATATAATAAAAATCACTGCTTATATATTTATTTCTTTTTTATTAAAGTGAATCAGTGAAACCCCATCACTTCTTTATTGCTGTAAAGAAATAAAATTGTGAATGAAAAAAAAAAAAGAAATCACCCCAGCCTTCTCATTTCTAGTCCCGAATCCTGTGCATGTCTTAAAACGCAGTTCTTAACTATACCAGGAAGTAAATAAATACTACATCCAAGAGGTCTCTCTGTGCCATATCCATTTTGGGCAAGATTCCGCTGATCTGTGTGTGTAGTTCTTTTCCTGACTGCTGATCCCATTCTCACCCCTTGAATGAAGAGTTTGACTTAGTGTCGTTCACCTTGAAGGGAGACAACGTTCTGCACAGTCTGAAGATGCGGCATGAATTACCTCTCCCTCTGCCACCCACCCCCAAGAAGGGAATAAAGTGTAATGGAGCAAGGAAGAGGGTGGGAGAGGGAAGGACAGAGATGTGAAATACGGCAGGTTTGGGAAAAGGATATAGCCTTTGTGATTAATATTAAAGTTCTGGGCTCACAGACATCAAATTTTATTCTCTCTTCCGGAGATTTGGATGAACCTTACCATACCTGGCTTGGAACAAGAGTGTCAGATTAAGTGATGCTAAATATCAGGGATGAAAATGTCTTCACATTTTCTGCTTCTTCTAAAACCCTAAAGGTCCCATTGAGTATCAGAAAAGATCCTGCAAGCTTCGTAACTCGTCAATATATCATATACCCCTTTGACCTGCCCGGACTCTCTGTTCTTTTTCTCCCATCTTGCCTACATAGTCTCTTTAACACGTGTTTGGATTGAAAAAAAATTTCTTTTTAAAACTTATTTATTTGTTTATTTATTTTGAGGGGGGCAGGGGTTGAGAGAGGGAGAGAGAGAGAATCCCAAGCAGGCTTCATACTGTCGGTGCACAGCCCGACACGGTGCTCAGTCCCGCAGACTGTGAGATCATGACCTGAGCTGAAATCGAGAGTTGGACGCTCAACCGAATGAGCCACCCGGATGCCCTGGATTTAATAAGTATTTAGATGCATTGATAGACTTTTCACTTCAAAGTGAATCTGAGGCTTCGTTGATCAAGTTTTAACTCTACAGAAGTTTCTAGCACAGTAGGTCAACTATAGTTATGTATTTAGCTCATATATACTGAACATATGTTGTGTTCCAAGCACTGTGTTAGGGCTGAGGATGCAAAGTTGAGTAAGGCACGGTCACTGGCCTCAAGAACCGAGTGACTGAGGATATAGCCAGGATGCCAGCCAGGTAAGAAGTCTGCCATGGCAGATGGGAAGGGCAGGTTCAGGGAAAGTTGGTGAGAGGCCTCTGTATTTTTTATATGAGTGGAGAGGACTGTGGCAAACTAGGGAGTGGACTGCATGTTTACAGGGAGCAGTTGAAAATCAGCTCCAATCTTTGCTATGTAGGAATGCTAGGCAATCACACCAGATCTCCTGTGGGTATAGAAAGCTGGCGTATTTTATTAAAAATTGTAAAGAAATTTCACCAGTTCAATTTTTTAAAACATTTTCACAAAACATGGTTTGTGCCCTTCGTTACAAGGGTTGCCCATCCATTCAATTTAACCTCATCATGCTATTACTGACTATAATTGGGATCCTTTTCACATCAATGTAGAATATAGCTATTCCTCATCAACAGTGGCTTTTCCAAGAAGGACATCTGACCTGGGAGGTTTCCAGTTTATTCGTCAGGATGGTGGGGGGGGGGTGGTGCGTGGATGTGATGCAATAAGAATTGACTCCATGATTGCGGTGATTTGCAACAACACAAATGCATTTCTCACTTCCATTATACATCCATTACGTAGGTAGCAAACGTGTTCCAGGTTATCTTATCTTTGCGCCCAGGCCCATAGACTAGCCTCTCTCTAGAATATTAGTGAGCATGAAGAGCAACGGAAAAGAAACACACCCTGTGTCTTAAGTTTTCTGCTTGGAATCGACACCCAATACCTTGAATCACAATACATTTGCTAAAGCAAGGCACTTGGCCATGGGTTGGGGAAGTAGAGTCTTTACCCATTGAGGTGAGAGAAGTTGACATTTGTGAACAGTAATATGACCAAAAAAGTGCTTTTGACCAGTTCAGCATCATTAAAGAGCTCCCATGGGGAGACAGTGAAATCCTTTGTATCCTCGGGGTTGATTTCCTTTGTGTTAGGAAATCACCAAATATGGCGGCCCTTCAGTGAAGAAAATAAAAACAAGCATCTGGCTTTTGTTCTAGAGGAAAACGGTGAGACCTGAAATTTGACTACTGTGATAAAGATGGATGTATTAACCGTCCTCTTTAGTAATTTGAACTGGAGGAATTTGGAACCTTGTCAAAGGTTGAAAAATGATCAAAAAGAAAGACGTAATGCTCTTTATATGGAGTTATTTACCACTTGTTTACAGATTGTCTATTACTGTTTCCATACTATAATAGCAAATTGTTGCCACAGAGCCTATAGGTTTACAAAGCCTGAAACATTTATTATCTGGCCTTGACCTAAAAGCTTATTGATCTCTGACCTCGTTGAAAGGTTACTGTGATTTTTTTGAGCCACAAGTTCATTTGTTCATTAAATAAATGTATATTTATAATCATTATATGCCCAACTTTGTGCGAGATGGTGGCTATATTAATGAACAAAATAGATACGAGTCCTGTCTTTTTGAAAATTATAATTTAGTGAGAAGACATATTAAACAATCACCTAAATGAATAAAAAAAAATCACGTGAAGTCATGTGAGGCAAAGAATAAGGGCTCACAGGCACGCAAAATAAACGAAACTAATTTAAATTGGGAAGTTCACCACATTTTTCTATGATCCGGAGCAGAGATTTGGAATCTGAGTTAACTAAGTGGTGATTCTGTCAGGTGCAGAAGTCCTAAGAAAGTAGAAAGCATACCACGTGTAAAGAAATGAAAGGCATTTAGTCATGCTAGTGTGAAATAACAGACTCTCGAGACTGCAGTTCTCAGGAGAGTTATGGAAGGTAAGATCAACAGAACCTGGTTGCATCAGAAACACCCACAAGTGAGAGCGGAGAACTAAGAAGGACATTTAGTTTCTCACTTCCCCGGCAGGATGGATGGTTGATGAAATAGGAACATGAATGGAACCAAGTTTGGAAAGAGGGTTTGTAAAGAACCTAACTTTATTCACAGACGTGGTGAACATCCCAATGAAGATGAGCATTGGAGTCTAAATCTTCGAGTCTAAATCTTTGAGCTTAAGAACAATTTGAGTAACCCGCATAGATCAGAGCCTGTACAAGGAAACTATACAGAGTGAAGAGGCTTGGGACTGAGTCTTAAAGACTCTCCACACGTCGTAGCTGAGTTGAAGAGGATAGGAGAGGGCCAAGGCAAACCCGAACATCGTTTCACAGAAACCAATGGAAGACGCTGTTGGAAGGAGGAAGGAATCCTCAGATGTGCTATTAGGACATTAAACGAGAAACTTGTGACAGTGATTGTGGTAAATGCTCCAGATGCACGGCCCTCAGAAACGACTGTGGAAAATGACACCAATGGTTGCAAGGGGATTTGGGTGGCACCACCATGAGTCAGTCACAGCAGAGGAGAGGAGATTCTTTCAGAAGACTGACTATAATTCCTGCAAAGGTCTCTAGCATCTTCCCTTTCAGACTGAGTAAATACTCCTGGAGAGGGTCCTTGAGAACCTCTGAAGAAGATGTGAAATCCTGACACTTATGAGAAGCGGCTCAGAGTCGCAACAATTTAATATTTAAATAGTTGGGGCACCTGGGTGACTCAGTTAAGCGTCCGACCCTTGGTTTCAGTACAGGTCATGATCTCACGGTTCATGGGATTGAGCCCTGTGTCCAGCCCTGGGCTAAGAGTGCAGAACCTACCTTAGTCTCTCGCCACCTCTCTCTCTCTCTCTCTTCCTCTCAAAATAAAGAAATTAAAAAAATAAATAAATGTTACATTGTTATTGTTATTTTAGTTTGTTCTTCACTTCATATAAGCTAACCAGAGCTTCTCTTGCTAAAAATTAACAAACAGTTGAAAACTTCCATGCAGTGTTTTGCACACATAGGAATCAAGGGGCTGGTGAACTATGCACAGAAAGCTGAGATTAACCTCCACGCCAAACTAATTGATCCAAGAAAAGAAGTCAAAGGCTGAGGTGACCAGGAAAATATCATCTCGCCAGAATTGGTAGGAATCCTGTGGAAGATGGTGGGCTTTGTGTGGAAAGTGTAATGAGTATTTAAATAATTTTATCTATATTTTGAGGACAAGCGTAGTTACTCTTACAATGGGATATAAAACTATGGATTTTTTTTTCTTTTTTCAAGGACATGTGTAAATAAGAGAGGCGGCGAATGTAAAAGGCTTTAAAACTTTCAAGTCAGTAGAAGGGAGTTCAGATACTTTACAAACAAGATGAGTGTACATAATTAAAACTCAGGCGAATCAACAGCAGAGTGACTGAGTTGAAAAATAACCCAACAGGGCAAAGTTTGTTCAAGAAAGACAGAAGACTTACACGGATGATTCTTGTTTATTTTAGAGTGTTTCTTCAGGAATTGGCTTTGCTTTAAGATATATTGTTCATGTTACTGTATGATGCTTTATTTCAGTCCCCCAGGTTATGGATGTCGCTGCCTTGCTAACCATGATTTTGAAAGTCCTGCTTCTGCTCAGAGACTCCTCACCATAGTTGGGACGGCTTGTGTCTCAATAGGGTTAAGACAGGAAGGAGTGTGAAGGAGACGTTCCATCTCACATTTTGGTCTTCTGGAAGTATGCTGGAGTCTGATTTCCTGTCTTTCTCTTGGAATATACTGTGCGCAGTCCTCACGGGTCCTTCTGTCTCTTGTTCTCATGCTGTGTTGCCAATCAGTTCCCTTTGGACTCATGGCCATCTTGACACAGGCAAATCAGATACAGAAAACATATCCAGAGCAAGGCAGTTTATAGTGGTCTCTGATTTAAGTAAACTATGTGAAACATTCAAATGATAGAAAAAAAATATACGTATATATAAAATATAAATGGGATCTTGGCTTCTTTGGGATAAGGCCATCTAGCAAAGCCCTCGACCTGGCCTTCAAGGCTTTCTCTGTGCATTGGATGTTTTTTATTTCCCTGTTGCCTCTTCTTGCTACATTCTTTGCAATATTCCATTTGACTTTCTTCAATTTCTCAACTGTACCCTGTTCCAAACCATCTCAGCGTCTTGGTGCAACCGTTCCATGTACCCAAAATGCCCCCATTCACTGCCTACTCTCTGGACCCTATGCATATGTTACCTTACGTGATAAAAGGCACTTTGCAGATGTGATTAAGTTAAGGATTTTGAGCTAAGTAAGGAGATTGTGTTGGATTATTCAGAGAGGTCCAAAGTAACCATAAGGGTCTTTATGAGAGGGAAGCGGGAGGATTGCAGTAGGGAAGATGTAAGGATGAAGGCAGAGGTCAGAGAGGAGAGAAGATGCAAGGCTTCTAACTTTGAAGGTGGAGAAAGGAGCCATGAGCCAAGGAATGTGAGTGGCCTCTAGAAGCTGAACAAGGCAAGAACATGGATTCTTCCCGTGTCTCAAGAAGAAACTAGCCCTTGCCGCCATCTTGATTTTAGCCCAGCATGCTTCATTTTAGACCTCTGACCTCCAGAACTGTAAGAGGTAGGTGTTGTTTTAAATCACAACGTTTGCAGCATTTTGTTGAGGATGATCTTTGTTACTAAAAAACGTGAGAGGTGACAGAGGAAGCAGAAGGAGTCAGTTTGTACGTTAGGTTACCCAGTTTCATTTTTGGTTCACCCTGTGCTTTGAGCAGTGATCCCAGGACAGCACTAACAAGTGTGACCATGAACCCTCCCTCCCTTCTCCCCACTACCCCCAACAGAAGGTGTGCAGGTTCAGGAGCAGTGGGCTGAGATCACTTGCCTCTATCCACACGTTTCAAGCTGGGTGAACGGTGGTCAGGGACAGCCCAACAATGACAAAGCTTTCAGCGTCTCTCTCCAAAGTCAAAATTTGAAATTCACCTGATATTGCAAAGTACCACAAACCCAATTACGTTGGTGAGCACTTAAATAAAGGAGAGCATCAACTTATTATTAAGTGTTTGTCAGAGATCTCAGTTGTAAGCAGCAGACCAGCTCTGGTGGGTTGAAACAGGGAGCACCGACTTTTGAAGCTTCCAGAGAATAGGGGAGAATATGGAAGCGATCTCAGAACCTAGAAGGCAAAAGAAGCCAGGCAGCAGCCTAGACCCGGGCTGTACCATCACAGCTGTGGTCCCACTGAGCCCAGATGCTGTAGCACGCATTGCCACATGCCCGTGGCACTGTCCCCTGTCCTGTGGACACGGGTGCTGGCACCGCAGCCCTCTCCACCCAGGAAGATTGGCTCTATCTGCTGCCAGCAAAATGAATGACCCTCTTCTCCCCCTTCTGAGCAAACCTGGCTCCCAGTTCAAGTTTCTGCAGGCTACTGGCCGTCTTGGGTCACATGGCCTTTTCCTTGCTGCAGGAGAAGCAAGGAAAATGAGTACCAGTCCCTTTAGCTTCTGAAGTAAGAAGGGGTTTCTGTCTCCCAGCAAGGTTTAATTCTGGAAGGATGGCCAGCGAGAAATAAAGTGAAAAAACTTAAAAATTATGAATGGCAAATGTTCACACAAGCAACATCCTCCCGTATGCAAGCCGAAGACGGTGAACATCAATTTCAAGTTAATGTCTCGGTTGTGAGACAAAACCCCCTCGATTCGAATTCTTGCTCTGTGACCTTGGGCAACTTATTCAACCTTCCTATGCCAAGAAAAGTGCTGAGCCCATGCCTGGCTCTCGAGGCATATTACTTATGATGTAATATAAGACAAATCTATCCCTTTTGTCAAAGTCAGCATAAAGCAGGAATATCTCATGTTTGGGGAAAGTCAGTTTTTCTTGGAAGGAGGGATTATGTTTCTCCTGTTACATTGGCTTTGTGGGGAATTACTACTGCTAGCATATGCAACATGATTTCCAGTTATTTTCAATTCTACCTGGATTTTTTTTTAAGGCAGCACATGAAAGAGATCTATCGAATTGCTCGATCAATGTAAGTTTATTATTGCTTACCCAAGTGTTTAATAAACCCATCCCTGTCCTGGGTATAGCTTTAAATACCTTCATTGACTGTAACAAAGCAGCTCTTTTCTTCTTGACCAAAGTGGCCATATAAACTATAATTAAGCGCTAATTAAGGGCTCTACTAGTCAGGAGACAGCAGAGTCCATTTTGCAACCTCCCGAATCAACCTTTGAAGGAGACGTTGGCTGTTGGAAAATAATATAAAATACACAAAATGAGACATGGGAGCCAAAAAAAAAAAAAAAGGTGGGAGGTTGAGTCTCCTTTTTCTCCGCCCCTCCCACTTTTCCTACGATGTGGCCTTTGACCTCACACACCACTTTTCTGTTTTGCGAAAAATAATGATAATAGGAAAATAATCCTTTAAGCGATGGCTCAGTTTTTTACAGCCAACGAAATTATGATACCTTATGGATAATGATGACATAGAATGACTTTTTAAGTTCTTGCTATTTGAGAAAGCTCAATATTAAATTAGTCCAAATGCATGCAAAGCCAGTTTGAAAATCACTCTTTGGTTTCTAGATGCCATTGAAGAGTATAATGTGCATTTCCACGAGAACTTTTCGTTGAAGAGAAGTACATGATTCGAGAAGCAGAGAAGCGTGGCTTATTTTGAACACATGTGCATGCACACGTGCACACACACACACACACTTCACGCGGCCACCTGCACAACCTTGCAGGCAGCTTGCAAACAATCTCAGTGATCTCACCCGGCTACTTGTCAGGAAGAGCGTCACGGCCATGGCCGTGTGCATACTTTACAGGAGCTTAGCATAGAAAGGACATATTTAACAGTTTATAACTGTCTCAGTGACAGCAAGTTCTAATTTAAAACTCCTGTGTAATACTTGTTAGGAAGTTTTAATATCAAAAGGCCAGCCAAGGTCTTCCATGAAAAATTTCTAGACAGTGAAAGAAACTAATCCTTTTTAGTTTGGCTTCTCCCTGGCAGTAGGTGATCTAGGTTTCATATTTTATATCCGTGGTTTGTTAATGAAATTTTCTCCTTTAAATAACAACCAGGAAAAGAAAAAAAAGTAGTAATACTTTGCAATAAATATTGGGCGTGGAGTTACGTAGAATGCAAAAACACCACTAAAAGTTTTGAGTCCCTTTAAAAAAATTGTGTTTTGCTATCTTGGGAGAGACTTTTGCTGATTGGATTCCTTAAAGGACGAACACACTGACCGGCTGGCATTGAGATGCTTTGTGGATTTGCATCCCTTGTAAAAGGATTAGCATGATCCCTGCGCTCCTCTTACCAGTTGACATGGGTAACCCCACCCTCACACCTTTACTTGTAAGGAATCCAAGTGCTTGTTACAATTACCTTGTGGGGGGGGGGTGTGGTCACAGGTGGGGACAAGTAGTTGCCTCCCGGTGATCAAATCCTGCTTGGCAAAAGGCCATTTGCCTAGTTGTCTGGGGCAGGACTGGCTTGCACACCCAAGAAAATGAGAAATGTGATAGCCTCCTTCCTTAGTTGCCTTCTGGAAAAATCTTTGTCTCTCTGCACAAAGCAAGTATGCGTATACCTACAATGCACTGTAACAGGACCATATGCGTAAGCGTGAATGGATGTGAATATGTGTGAGTAAAACGGAGTTGACATGCACAGACAATACTCCAGCAAGCTTTTCTTGTTATGTTAAGAATTATTATTATAATTCTTTTATGACTTGTGAAAATGGCCTAAAAGATGGAACAGTGTTTTCTAGAATATTTATTGTTTCTACGATAATCTCAAATGACTTGTATCTTATTGAATATTAATCTTCCCTAAAATGAATTACCTGGGCAAAGCTAACAGGACTATTAATAGGGTGATATCTATAGAGTACTTTAGATTACAGGATGAAAAGGAACCGCTATTAAAGAACATGATATATTAATTATTCCTTTTATCATTTATATGGCCTGCTATTTTTAATAGTCACATATGCCTTTCTGATTTCTTTATCTACTTACGTGTTAGTAAAATGTATGCATTTTGTAGAAGGTGTCTCAAATATTCTTTGGAAAGAATTGAGAATAGGAGAGTAAAAGAATTGTGTGTGGGGGGCAAAGGGGTAGTAAATAAATAAATAATATCCGATATGTACGAAACATTTTAATATTTTAAACAATGCATTTGACATCGTGTCAGTTCAATAGATGGCATGCATTGATATGATTATCATTTTCTTTCTTTCTCAATATAATGAAAAATGGGAATAATCTTTAATACTAATGAGTTTGTGTTTAAAAGCATTATTGATTTCTCCTAGCCAAGACACCACATTTCTTTATAATTCATGCTTTACTAAGATTTATTAACAAATAGAGTCGAAAATGGATTTCCCAGATACCTATTAGCAGGTGGACGTCAGTCCAGAAGCACATAGCCTCTTGAAGTTTGCATTAGGAGAAACTACGGTGACATTTTGGACCTAGTGCTGGGCAACACGCAGCTGAGAAATGAAACACGGAACCTTTTGGCTGTTCTCTTCACCATCCCCAGTTTCACAGATGGTAACCATTTCTTTTGGTGAAGTCTTTCATAGCATCCTCATGGACTGCTTTCCACATTGTGCCCGACAAAACCTATGGCCCCTCATTCATTTCCATGCTTTTCCACCCTTTCGGTCCGTAACCTTCCCCTGGCCACACAACTCTTTGTCTGTGACTCCTCCGTTTGTAACCAGAACGCTTCAGAACGAGAGCCATGGTTCTTCAAATGAAGACCTCACCAGCGACAAAATTCTCTCACGTTGTGGCACCTGCGGGCAAGCAGAACCTTCGCAGCTGGGCAAGATACGGATGGAGAAGCTCCTGACATGAGGTGTTTTTGTCCATTGTTGGGAATTACAGGTCATGAAGTATAAAGACAGAACGTCCTTCCTCACCTAGTATCCCAGGGCCTCCACAGCCTGGACTTATCGTATATTTTCAATATTGTGCACACAGTAATGACTGAAGCACTTTGCAGCACCTTGTCTGTGGTAAAAGCTAACTAGGCTTAAGTTACTGAATAACTCGTTGGGGTGAGGAACAAGGAGGGGCGTAACATTTTTTAAGTGCTTTTTATTTTCCAACTATATCATTAAACATCTCACATAACCTTTATCACATTCTTAGAACAGCCCTGTGGGTGGGTGATCTTCTTCCCAATTAATGGATGGGAACATCGAGGCTCCAACTTTGGTATCTAGCCTAAAGTCAGTCTACTAGTAAGGAGTAGGCTGCGTAATCCAATCTGTTACTGTTATGTTCATCGTGGAATCACACTGCATTGATTAAATACTACTTAAAGTAGTATTTGTTCACCATTGATCATTCACAGTAAGTTCTCTGTTAAGTAGACAATAAGTTCAGTAAAATAGAAAATAGATAACAAAACCCATCATTGATGGCTCCTGACTACCTATGTGACCCACATCCTACCTGTCCAATATCCCCTTCTCCTACATTTGTTGTCCTCTTAAAATATCAGGTTAGCCCCATTATTTCGGAAATAGTCTTTTTTTTTTTTTTTTTTTTTTGCCTAGATTTCTCCTTCACTTCAATAAAATCTCTGCCCAGATACATTACCTCTTTGGAGAGGACTTTAATAAACTACCTTTCCATTGGAGCCATGTGGTCAGTTGAGGGTTTTCTTTCTTTCTTTCTTTCTTTCTTTCTTTCTTTCTTTCTTTCTTTCTTTCTTCTCTTTCTTCCTTTAAGAGAGAGGCAGAAAGAGAGAGAGCAGAGGAGAGGCAGAGAGACAGGGACAGAGGGAGAATCCCAAGCAGACTCCGCACTGTCAGTGCAGAGCCTGATGCGGGGCTCGAACTCACAAACCGTGAAATCATGACCTGAGCCGAAACCAGGAGTAGGATGCTTAATGACTGAGCCACCCATGAGCCCCAACTTTGTTCTTGATCCTGAATTGGATTGCCTATTTTCATGTACTCAAGAAAGAGGGCCGTGTGGGACTCACAGAATCATAGTTTGAATGTCCAATCAAGACAAATGATCTAAGGAATTTCACTGAATGGAAAAGAAGGGTTCAAACGGCTTCTCTGGAAAAGCCTAAAGTCTAAGGTGGCTTTTGCATTGCATGGGGCATCAAGGTCCCATTGTGATTCCTCTAGGGGCAGGACGGAAAGTAAGAAGGCACATTATAAGAGGAAATTGGCATACATTAAATGATCAACAGTCATTGTTCTATATGCTTTATATAAATATTTCCTCATTTGGC
This sequence comes from Leopardus geoffroyi, assembly GCF_018350155.1. Classification (NCBI taxonomy): domain Eukaryota; kingdom Metazoa; phylum Chordata; class Mammalia; order Carnivora; family Felidae; genus Leopardus; species Leopardus geoffroyi. Next base: position 14,388,132 of record NC_059337.1, on the reverse strand, counting down.
TTCCCTGAGTTATATTTTCTTCCCCCTTCTACAGATAAATCAAGTGCCTTACGGCTAAAATACTTGCCCAAAGCGGGGCCTGCTGAGGTTGTTAGAGCTGACATTTGTGCACAAGACAGTCAGCCAGAGCACGAGAGCATCAGGATCGGATCCAAACCCAGACATCACTTGATCAGATGTCCCCCGCTCCGTTCACTTTCCCCAAAGTCACACCCCCTTCCTAAACCTCCTCTATTCCCCCCCACCCCACCCCCAACACCAACACACAAAGGTACACACACAACAAAGCGACCTCAAATGTATGGAGAACAGCCAAGGATTTGAGGTTGAGGTATCCTGTGCCAAATGCTCCCCCGCTAAGCTGGGAATATAACACCTCCTTTTGGCTTCCGTAAAGCTTCAAGACAAATCTTAAACCAGATACACTCCTTTTAATCCTATTGTTACCGTCTTGTGTGGTGCCAAAGTAAAGAAAGGACTTGCTTTTAAAATGGGGACTCTAAGAAGATATTAGTAGCATACACAAAACACACACTTAGAGCAATTCCCAATGGGGTTAATGCCTGATCTCTCCCAACCACACTTCCTCCTTCCCGTCTCCCCTTCCTGTGCGGTAATAAGTAAATAAATGAACCAACAAGCAACGCTCTACCCTGTTTTCTTTTGGGAGGATAATATAACCTCGAAGTTTAGTTTGTTTGTTTCTTTTAATTTTTTTGTTTTCCCCCTGAGGGAAGCAAATGCACCTACTGTGAGTCAGACCTGGGGGCGGTCCCTTTACATACATCGGTTCATTTCTCTTTCTCGTGGCCCCTTCCAGGCGGGCGTTAATGACAAGCAAACTGCAGCTCCGAGAGATGGGTTTACTTAAAATCACACAGCTAGGAAGTTGCTCAACCGGGATGTGAATTCAATTCGGATGACTCCAGCACCATTTTTTTTCTTTTTTTCCTTTCTTCTAATATGCAGAAAGTAATAAACAAAGAGGCCAGAGGCGTGTGCGGGTGGGACAGAGAAATCTGACGGCAATTGATCATTGTTGGAATTGAAAGCTCGGACTAAGGCTTAAAAACACAAACACACCGAAAACAGCAGGGAATAATAAAGATGTCTACACTGGCCGCACAGAGTGGTAACACCACACGTGGTGAGGTGGCATGTGCCTGTTGGAAGGCAGATATCTTTGTCTTTTTACCTGCTGCCCGACCCACTCAGGCAGGTCAGCAGTTGCTGACACAATCAAGCAATAAACTGCCTGACAGGAAGTAGCTCTGTGCTCTCTGCCCGGGAGAGGGGACTTCCTGGTGAGCAAACCTAAAAGCAGAGAAATTAGTGCTTTTTACCAGCAGGAGTTCCGGACCCCTTCGTTGCTGGGGTGAAACCACCAAATACCAATTCAATCATGTCAGGGCTGTGACAGCCCTTTGTGTCCCCGTCGATGCAACATTTCTGGGGAGAAAGAGGGTGGGAGTAAGTGTTCATCAAAGCACAGAGAAGGATAACGTAGCGAGTCTTGCTTTTTCGGAATTAGCTGAGGTGCACGACGGGCATCTCAACTGTGCGGAAGGTTGAGGACTTGGTTAACTCGATTGCACGAAACCTGGATTCTCTCCTCCAAAGGACCACACAGCCGTCAACAAAGCAATCCTCCTTCCAGACAGTGGCTGCGAAATACCAGCTACATCAACGACGTGAAAAGCAGAGGCACCGTGTTCAGCCCCGAACACCCCCCGGATCACACCGACGACTCGAGGCCACAACTTGCAGACTGGCTTTTACCTCGAGTTTGCAATGAAAGCAGTTCGAGGCAATTCAAGCCAAAACGCCCACTTTCCGTTCCCGTATTTCTTACGAGCAAGCTCAGGCATGAACTTGATTCTTATTCCGGTTTAGACAATCCAGGGCAAACGTCTCAGAGGGTCGACTTCAGACTCGAGTCTTTTCCTTCCTCACCTTCTTGCGATATGCTTCCCTAGGCTAGAACTCCAAAACGTGATTTGGTACCATCATTCGCCATACCTACTGAATCTGAGTGATCTCTTGGATTGAAGTCCGCACATTTCGTAATACCAAACGCAGAGATGCTAAAATGCCAACCCTCGGGTCAGATATTAAAATGTACAACCTCTCCTACTCTTGCAATGCTTGGTTGATAAGCAGTTATTGTCCTGAAAGCCAGCCATTGGAGTTGAAAGATAAATATTATTCCATATCTTATGGAATAAAATATATTATATCACAGGTGATGGAGACAGATTGACTCAATAAATTCTAATAGTGTATGCTCAGAAATAGTGGCAATAAAAATGCTGATGAATTGACACGGGGAGAATAGTGAATGTCATTAACATGCTCCTTCCTCTGTTCTGATCCCCCTGTCATGTTCTTCGCACTGCTGTAATCACTATCAGTGGATTTTTCTTTGCTTTATCGGCCTGGGAAAAATGGCATTTTTGTAGTGCTTTAAATTATCCACTATGCAACTGATTGCAGAAATGATGAGGTCGCCTAAATACAGAAAATTAATATAGGACTTTATATTTAGCAGTATCACCAGCCTGTATTTGAGCATGCAGCACGAAATGTGAAATGCCACAGAGCCTGGCTATTCGGTCCTACCACAAAGTGTTGTCCAAACTCATTTTTGCTTATCTTTCTTAACCCCGATCCGTGCAGAATAACGAGGGAGAATTTACTATTTGGATTTTGCTTTAAAAGAGGTTATTTACATGGATTTTTACTTCATGCGATGCAATAAGGCACAAGCCATGGAGATTCTAAAGTCTGGTTTTATCCCAACTGTTTTTGTATATTTTTGGGATAGATAAGGAACACATCTACTACATGCTATCAGGATTTAACTTCTGAGTCACGGCCCTTAAACTGATATAAAAGGTGAGTATTGGGGCGCCTGGGTGGCTCAGTCGGTTGGGCGTCCGACTTGGGCTCAGGTCATGATCTCGTGGTTTGTGAGTTCGAGCCCCGCGTCGGGCTCTGTGCTGACCCCTTGGAGCCTGGAGCCTGCTTTGGATTCTGGGTCTCCTCCTGTCTCCGCCCCTCTCCTGCTCACGCTCTGTCTCTCTCCCTGTCTCTCAATAATAAATAAACATTAAAAAAAAGTTACAAAAAAAAAAAAAAAAAAGGATGAGTATTGCGTTAGGGGAGCGGTAACTAGCCGTTGATGTGTGAGTCCCTCCTATGGAGACACTTCACAGGGTTCTACTCGAACATCCCCAAATCCAATTACTCTCCGTCTTCTTTCCAGAGTTTTGGATGAAATTATTTTAGGCGGCATAGCTCCTTAAATTGTCCACAAATAGCCAGAGCTGAGAATATCTTGATCTGAGATAATCACCCTCCGCAAAAACCTATTCCTCTTTCTTTCTTCATTAGTTCAGTGAGTGGCACCAGTACCTAAACTGTGCCCCAAACCAGACTTGCATATCGTCTTTGTCCTCTTCTTCACCCGTATCCTCTATGAGGAAGAAATTGCCTATATAGGTGCCTTTTTCTATTTTTTTAAAATTTTTGTTAATGTTTATTTATTTTTGAGAGAGAGAGAGAGAGAGCATGAGCAGGGGAGGGCAGAGCGAGAGAGGGACACAGAATCTGAAGCAGGCTCCAGGCTTCGAGCTGTCAGCACACTGCCCCGTGCGGGGCTCGAACTCGAGAGCTGTGAGATCATGACCTGAGTCGGAATCGGACACTTAACCGGCTGAGCCACCCAGGTGCCCCACATTGGTTTTTATTCTTAAACATACTTCCTTATGTCTATAGTGGGCCGTTCACTCAAGAAAGGAATCCTGAAAGGCTGATGTTAAACTATAAGTTCATAAGCAGTATGAAAATTGGCAATGGGCTTTCGTGGATCTGTAAGGCTGAATTCATCCACTCACACTATGTACAAACTGTAGCAAAATACCCCCAGTAATCAAGAGATGTCTCCAGTAGTCTAGTAATCAAAACCCAAAATTAGAAGAGAAAAATACAGCGAAAAAGATGCCATGTGTCCTATTAAAAGTTCTCTTTTAATTTATTGGTAATAAAATAATCTACCTGGACCCATAATAGTTTATACGTGGAATTGTGCCTGCCAGTAGCCTCCTGAAAATCAGAGCTTAGAAACAAATTATAACATTTATAAAATAAATTAACCAGTTGTCCCTCTCTCTCTCTCTCTCTCTAGGTGTGTATGAAAGAGACAGAGAGATATTTCAAATTCCAAAAATGTTAATTAGTCTTTGAATAAAGTCATCTTTTTTTTTTTAATTTTATAGAGACAGAGAGAGAGACAGAGAGAGAGAGAGCGAGCGAGCAGGGATGAGAGGTCGAGGGAGAGACACAGAGAATCTTAAGCAGTTTCCATGCTCAGCATATAGCCCTATGCGGGGCTTGATCCCGCAACCCTGGGATCATGACTTGAGCTGAAATCAAGAGTCCAACGCTCAACCAACCGAGTCACCCAGGAGCCCCTTTATCCCGTTTTTATGTTTTGGGAAATAATTCACTTTCAATCTACATTTTATTATACATTCAGTACAAAAAATACCCATAAGTGGTACATGTCATCTTAGAAATCATTTGTTCACAACTTTTCCCATAATTAACGTTCAGGTAAATAACGAGAGTGGCATTTGCTTTCTGAGAAATCGTGGATGTTTATCTTTCCATAGAATTACTTTTAATAATAATTATAATATGATGCTAAAGAGGGATCTTTTGGTCTCCTTTTTATGGCCAGGGCCCCCATGGTTGAGAACAATATAATATTCCAAGAAGGCTCCCAGTCTAAAGGGAAGAGTTGGTTTACTGTAACAGGATGTGCTACAACTTATTCGGCCAGAATTACTGATAACCCGCCTCCAGCCCATAAAAGTATATGTTGGTGAGACAAAGCAGGAGCTTACCTTCAGGCAGTGGAGAAAGGTGGGTTTTTTGTACCTTTGACTAAGTGAGAGAAAAACCTTCAAATGGCCTGCTTCTTAGAATTTCGTGGTGCCTCTCGTCACCTGTTGGAATCCGAAGGCGACGTCAGGGACCCTCTTCCACTCGTGTAGAGGACTGTGATGGCATGGGTTTCACAAGTACCAAATATGAGTCCTTTGGGAGGAAGTTTGCCGGAACCTTCTGAAAGACACATCACCTGGGAAAACCACTTGGAGAGGTGAAGAGAGCCAAGAAAGGAAGAGTATTTTACTTCCCGAAATAAGTCTACTCTGTGATTAAAGAGGGCTGGAAATCCTCAAGAGCTGATGATACGTCATCTAGGAGCGGAGAACTCGTCTTCAAAGCAGGTGGCGAGTAGAGAATAAAATTATGTTCTGCTGGTACCCAGTCAAGTTCAGGTGGATCAATTATGCGATGATAGCTAGTAATTTAGGGCTTATTCGGGGCATAATTTTATGTCACGGGTCAGATTTCCCAGGAAATCATGCGGCAGAGATTTGGGGACATGCTCTCAGGATCCACACTTTTGGGGGAGTGAAGAAATCAAGATTTGACAGGGGGGAAAAAATCAGACTGTCGTGTGTTTGTACCATAGGTCTCCCCCGGGCTGGGATCGGCCTGCAGAGTTGCCCAAAACCAAAGCAAAGAGCTGGGATTTTTTATATGGATCAGATACTGTAGGTGAGTTACTCCAAGGAAGGACACATGAGCTTCGATGAAACAGCCGTCTCTCATCCGGGGAACTCACTGGGTGGAGATGTGGTCATGTTTCTGGCACAAGATGAAAGTCACCAGCCCTCTCAAGAGCTGGAGAAACAGAAGTGTTTCAATCCTGGGGGGCGTGGTTGGCATCTCACGGTGTTTATTACAATCCATCCTTTGCACTACTAAGATTTACTTGCTTCATATAAATTCGGGGCTCACCTTCTTGAGAATGATGGTGGCCTCCTTTCCGGAGGAAATGTATGAGAAGACATACTGAGCCCCCCCCCCCCCCCCCCCCCCCACTGAAGCTGCTCCTGAGGCTGCGATCAATACTTATGACTTCTTTTTTCAACTATCCATTCTAGGTTGCCTTCCTTGTAGCATGATGCCCTTGCTCGTCTAGGTAGCTTACCTAGGGAGTGGGTGAAAAGATTCTTATTTATAAAGGAGGTGAGCCCCCGGTCACCACGTCCTTCTCAGGCTACGTCTGCTACGTAGGGTACGTATGTACCCATTTACCGTCAAAATTAAGCACAAGAATAGTAAGAGATGCCCAAATGGTGACTGAACTTCTTTTTCTCACCCCCCCCCCACCCCCCGTATAAATGCAGCCTCTATCTCGTTCTGAGGACTAGCGTCAGTTACCCTGCCAAGACGGTGGCGATTTCTCTCCCTACTTAGTGCTGTCTTTGCGTAGTTTCTGATCACTGACACATCTAATACCATAGTTTGTTCCAGACGTCATGGCTCAAGTGCCCAGGGTGCTCAAAGTATCACAGATTGTGTCCGCTTCAAAGTTCTTCCCTTCTCTGCACTTTGTGAACCTGTCAGCCTTTTTGTTTGTTTGTTTTTGTCATTGGGTGGGGGTGATGCCGGACTTCATTTATTACCTGGTTCCCGTACACAACCACACTGATAGAGTGTCGATGACGATTCTCTGGATTTCTAAATATCACTATCAGTTCAGATACCTTGTCCAAAAGCTCTCACAATCAATGTTTGGATACTTTCTTTTGCTACCCAGGTAAATGGCTCACTTTGTAAACGGAGCGGGAAAACTCCTATTTTCTGTTTTTTAAATATTGTTAACGTTTTTATTTAGTTTTGAGAGACAGAGCGCCAGCGAGGCAGGGACAGAGAGAGGGAGACACAGAATCCGAAGCAGGCTCCCGGCTCCGAGCTGTCAGCGCAGAGCCCGACGTGGGGCTCGAACGCAGAACGGTGAGATCATGACCTGAGCCCAAGTCAGATGCCTAACCAACTGACTGTGCCACCCAGGTGCCCCGAGAAAACTTTGAATATATAAGTGCGGCCGCTGATTCTCAACTATTTCTGAATTCTATCTTCCCATCCTATTTCCAAATAGGATCTTCTTCCTGTCAATACTGGCCCGCCCTCAGCCACCGGCAATTCTGGTGCCCCTCTCATCAAGTGCATCGCTTGGCAGTTACATGGGCAGGGTGACCTGTAGTGTCACCCGCAGAATATAGTCAGTTGGCAGGTCTTCCAGTCTTTCATAGGACACCACCTCTAACATGTGCATTCTCTGAGCCTTTGGATTCCTTTTAACATGGTCTACGATGGCCGTTGTGACACTTCTGTTTAACCTACGGAGGGTCATTGATTTCCCCAAGCTTCTAAGAGACGTCCTAACACTGTGTTAAAATCTCCACCCAAGGTCTTTGCCAGAGTATTATATGTAATATTCCTGGTGGCGTTCCCATTTTGTCAAACTCTCTCTGTGCAAACTTACATTCTGCTCGGCTTACTTCAGTCTCCTGTGAGTCTGGTTCCATGTATAATCTCCCGGCTTCTGTCTTATGGTCCTCTAGCAAATTCATTTCCTCTCTTGGCAGGCTCGGCAATTTGCTGGCTAGGTATCATCGCGTTTTATCTCTTGTTAGTGGTCTAATGGCTAAAAATGAATCATAAGCAGATCCTGAAGGGGACACACGTTGTTCTGCAGGGCAGAAAATTCTGTATAGTCTCCATGAAAGCAGGGAGGTCTAGCTTTTCACAGGGAGGAGGAGACTATTTGCATTGGCCTACAGGGGGTTCGGCGGATCTGGAGGTTCAAGGTTTTTGATGAAAAACCTCAGACGTCCCTATCCTAATTCTTAGGGTCTCACTCCATCCCGATTGCAGCAACCTCCCCCACTTTTTTTTTTTGGTACTAGATCTGTCACAGCTGAGAATTCAACCCTACACCCTGTCTGGAGCCCCACTACTCATAACATTAAGTTTCAGGTCTGGTTCTCCGTGCTTTTGTCCAGCAACTACATAGGAGAAACTTTTGTAATTTGTCAGAGGTCTCTGGCTTTCACTTTGGTCCTTTAATGATTCATTAATCACCTGCAGCATCTCACTGTCTTTCTCCAAAGCCTTGGTGGCCTCTAGCCTTGGCCATCGAATTCCATCGTTCTTACAATGACAATGGACCGCACGATTCTCAAACACTTGCTTCTTCCATTGTTCTTACAATGACAATGGACCTCACGATTCTCAAACACTTGCTTCATTGTTTCAGCGAAAGCATTCCCTTCAGCAGGTAAGCCATCAGTGCGAGGTCCTCAAGGACTCACCTCCCAGGAGTGATTGGATTTACAATGCCAGCCAGAGGAGGTCTGTCCCCCACCCCACCCCCACTCCCAGATCCCATTTTTAGAGTCTGTTTTCTTGGGATGCTTTTGGCACCAACTGTTGTAAGGTTGGCTCTACCGGGAAACAGATCGAGAGGTGGATACTGGCATGCAGGAAGTTTATTTGGAAGCATCTTGAGATCAACAACTGTGTGGAATAATGGAAACAGGACGGAGCAGCGGGGGGAAGTTGAGCTGTGATGTAATTGTGATAATATTGTAACTGCCTCAGACAATACCAAACAGGAAACTCTGGAGTTGGGATGGCCCCGAGGAGTTGTCTTGAGCCGGGACCACAGGCTTTTATGCCTCTGCATTTACTAGTTATTGATACAGGATAATCCTGGGAATGGAATGTGTCCCCCGGGGAAGGGTATTTGCTGGGAGATAAAATTCACCTGTCAACTCTCTCATCAGGTTAAGAAATGAGTACCTCAGCCCTGTGTGTGGGGTGGTAGTTTTTGGGGGGAGTCCATCCACGGCATCCCCAATACCTTGTGGCAAACTTGTCATCTGTGTTATTCCCCAAACCCCAAATTGTGACAAGAGGTAAGACCTGCTGGCGTTTATTTTACACACAAAACGGAAGACACACCAAACATTGAGGTTTCCGGATACTTTTGAGATATAATCAAGGTATAAATTAGAAAACAAAACGCATAGATGTATGGGTTTAGTTTGATGAGTTTTGACAAACTGGAGGCATCTGTTTAGTCATCCGCAAAATAAAATCACATCATTTCAGGGGCGCCTGGGTGGCGCAGTCGGTTAAGCGTCCGACTTCAACTCAGCTCACGATCTCGCGGTCCGTGAGTTCGAGCCCCACATTGGGCTCTGGGCTGATGGCTCAGAGCCTGGAGCCTGCTTCTGATTCTGTGTCTCCCTCTCTCTCTGCCCCTCCCCCGTTCATGCTCTGTCTCTCTCTGTCTCAAAAATAAATAAACGTTAAAAAAATAAAAAAAAAAAACACATCATTTCAAAAGGTTCCCTTGGGTCTCTTTCCAACCAGGTCTCCATACCACCCCAAGAAACTACTTCCTTATTTTAATCACCATAGATTCGTTTTGCCTATTCTTATAATTCATGTAAGTGAAAATATATAATATGTGTTTTACGTAACGTGACATTTTGGAGACTCATCCATGCTATTCCACGCACTGTAGCTCATTCCTTTCTATGGCAAGTGTTCGCTCTTTGTATGGATATACCACAAGTCGTTTCACCATCATCCCGTTATGAAACAAGTGAGTTGTTTCCAGTTTGGGGCTACCGAGAATAAGTTTGCTATGAAAATTCTTTTTGACAGGTTAGAAATACATTTTAAGTTTTCTTGGGTAAATGTATAGAACTAGAACTGCTGGGTCTTCGGGTATTAGAAGCTACCAAACAGTTCCCCGGAGGCTATTATCATTTTAAATTTCCTCCTGCAATGTAGTTCCATATCCTTGGCATCATTTAGTGTTGTCGTTGTGAATTGCATTCACTTTTGTGACTAAGGATGCCAAGTGCCCGGTAACATGTGAAGTATCTGTTCATGCACTTTGCCCATTTTTAAATTGGTTGCTTTTGTGTTATTGTAGATTTGTAGGAATTCTTTACATATTCTGGATACAGGACCTTTGTCAGATACACATGAGAATATGTTTTACCAGTGTATGGCCTCTCTGTTTGCTTTCTCATGGTCTTTTGAAAATTAAGTGTTTTTAATTGATGAAGTCCAATTTTATAACTTATTTTTTCATATGGGTTAGTGCTTTATATAGCATGTCCGAGAAAATTCTCTCAAAACCATGTAGATATTTTACTGTTTTTTTTTAATGTTTATTATTTGAGAAAGAGACAGACAGAGAGTGCCAGTGGGGGACGGTCAGAGAGAGAGGGAGACACAGAATCGGAAGCAGGCTCCAGGCTCTGAGATGCCAGCACAGAGCCTGGCGCGAGGCACGAACCCACAGACCACAAGATCATGACCTGAGCTGAAGTCGGCCGCCTAACCAACTGAGCCCCGATATTTTACTGTTTTATATTAGAATCTGTTTGTGTCTGAGTTTCATGTTTAGGTCTATGATTCATTGTGAAATGTGTGTGTGTGTGTGTGTGTGTGTGTGTGTGTGTGTGTGTATGTGTGTGAGAGAGAGAGAGATAGAGTGTGTGTGTGGGTGTGTGTGTGCCAGTGCGTGCCCGCATGCACCATAGCTTGAAAAAGAAATCATATGGATATCCAGATTTTTCTTTCCCAATTAGTTTGACTTGTCATAGCCAAAAATTGATTATGGATCCATTATTATCATAGCTGTAGAGTAAGCTTTGAAATCAGATTGGGTCAGTTGTCCAATTTTGTTCTTTTTAAAATGTGTTTTTCTTGATCATGTATTTGAGAATACAGTTGCTTATTTTTTCAAAATATCTTTTTGGTAGGAATTGCATTCAATATTTAGATCAAGTTAGGGAGAATTGGCATGATACATCTGTCCGTTTATTTGTATCTTTTTCCAAGTTTTCTTGATACTGTTCTGTAGTTTTCAGTATAGAGGTTTTTGTCTACTTTTTGTTAGAGTTATTCCAAAGTGTTTAATATGAGTACTTTTGATGTGATTATAAGTTGAATTTTTTTTTATTTTTTCTAGTTGTTTAATGTTAGTATATAGAAATACTACGGATCTTTTAATACTTACAATATTAACTTTACATCTTACAAGTTTTTAAAGTTCACTTATTCGTTAAATATAATCTTCTTCTCTTTCCCCTTCCCCTCCTCCTCCTTCTTCTTCTCCTTCTCCTTCTCCTTCTCCTTCTCCTTCTCCTTCTCCTTCTCCTTCTTCTTTTCCTTCTGCTGTAGTCATCTTATTTCATTGAGTAGGACCTATGGCAAAATGGAGACTTCTGACTACTTCATTAACTTACCCAAATTCATGCATAATACAATATGGAGGCAGTAGTTAAAACTACATCGTTTGTCTCCAGAACCATGTTCTTAACCCCTATAGTAGATATTATGGTGGACCACATACATTCATCCTTCAGAACTGAGTCACTCCTTCCCCTACCAATTAGAAACATTGTGGCTAACAGCTCTCAGTTGATTCCATTTTTAGGAATTGCCCTCAGCTGAAAAGAACTCCCTAGCCCAGATTTGTAATTTTTCCCCTAATGGAAGCACAGCCCCATGACTGGTAATACAGAGGCCAAAAGTTCAGCCTTTTTGCCTCAAGGCAGGCAATTTCCAAGTGACGATCCACCTCCAAAACTCTCCAGGGGATCTTGGAATTGGGTTGATGCCTTCCGAATTGCGTTTATCCGTCGGCACAATCCTACTTCCTTGCTTTCTCTACAAGAGTTGATGCTAAGGGCACTTCTCAATCATCTTTCCGTATAAAATCTTTCCAGGAACCTGCTCTAAGATACCCATCATGCTTTGTAGTTACTACACTTATATTGTACATATCATTAGAGACTGTGTCAAATAAAACTTACCATAAATTTCAAAAATAGCCTCATCCAAAATGAAATGCTTATTTTACTTAGAAATACATTTTGTACTATAGCATGCAAAAAGGATGAAAAGAGTGCCAAATGAGTTTGTAAATTTAAGAAGATTAGTTGATGCTGGACTATAGGGTCATTTCCTACCCCTTGCCTCTCACATTCTAACCTCCTCCCATCCAAAGTTATCTCTTTTCCCCGTAAAGATGCCACACTGTGACTCCTCTTTTAGGCCTTTTATCATACTATTTTCTGTTCTCGCTTCCTTCACATAATGAAGTGAAGTGACACCAGAAGTAAGCCTTTTCTATAGTTATGTTGGAGTATTTCACGGTGAAGGGAGCGCCTCCAGGACTAATTAATTAATACGATGGTATCATGCTTCTAGAACTCCTTATCACAGGTTTGTCCTCTCCACTTATGACAGTCAGGGCTGAGGTCAGTGAGATTCAGAGCTTCAACTTTGCTGGTAAAAAAAAAAAAAAAAATGAGTAAGTGTGAGTGTGAATAGAGTAGTGCCTAAAACACTCTCTTGTTGGTTTATACATTTTCCTATAACCACAAGTGCAAAAGCTCAAAGCCAGACTTCAGATGTCAACATAACTCAATCTCAGCTCTTCAGGGTTTATTAGTAAGGATCTGTCAACCATAGGCTTCGGAATACCTTTTCGTGGTCCGATAAGTAGCTCAGGATAACAACATGAATAAAAATCTCTTTCCTCATTCTTTTTATTTTTAATTTTTTTTAATCTTAACATTTTAAGGAGAGAGAGAGAGAGAGAGAGAGAGACAGATTGTGAGTGGGGGAGGGGCACAGAGAGAGGGAGACACAGAATCCGAAGCAGGGTCCAGGCTCTGAGCTGTCAGCACAGAGCCCGACACGGGGCTCGAGCTCACGGACCGTGAGATTGTGACCTGAGCTGAAGTCAGACGCCCAACCACCTGCACCACCCAGGCACCCCTCTTTCCTCATTCTTTTATCAAAAAGAAATATCTATACATTAATATAAATTAATAGCATTGCACAGTCCTGCATGTGATTCAGGATTATAGTTGGTGCAGCAGAATTTGAGAAAGGACTGTAGTGCTCTGAGCCAGTCTGAAGAGCCCTTTGGTCCGATCCTTCCCTTGAAATGGTTCTGTAATAACACATGGCTTTTCTTTTTTAATTTTTTTTTCAACGTTTATTTATTTTTGGGACAGAGAGAGACAGAGCATGAACGGGGGAGGGGCAGAGAGAGAGGGAGACACAGAATCGGAAACAGGCTCCAGGCTCTGAGCCATCAGCCCAGAGCCCGACGCGGGGCTCGAACTCACGGACCGCGAGATCGTGACCTGGCTGAAGTCGGAACCTTAACCGACTGCGCCACCCAGGCGCCCCAACACATGGCTTTTCAAGTCGAAGTACATGGGGGATTTCCATAAAAAAAATCAGTGCAAATGAAGCTGTAAACTTATTCTATTAGAGGCTCTGATTTTTAAATATTTTCCAATATTCGATTCTGTTCCAGAAAAAGAAGCACAGCTTCTACCAAGTGATTTTAAGGGAACCAGTCAGAAATGTGTTATATGTAGCTCTGTCAAGATGATTTGACAAATGTTTTCTGGAAGGACAATATGATCTCTCCGCCAAAGATACTCTTATCAGAAGACAATTGGTGGACACGTTATTTCTATTCTGTCAGCCTCTCTTCTCTAGGTGAATCACTCCTCTCCACCCAAGATGATCCTGGGACACCCTCACTCATGATGTTCCACAACCTCTGATCATATTCTCTGACCACAGTTATTGGCTTGTGACCCAAGCTGGGCCAATAATAAAACTATCTCCTTAGATCCAAAGATTTGTTCAGAAATGAGCATATTACTTAAGCTGGACAGCAGAATTTTCTGCGATATTGATTCATGCTAATGGGAGGAGACAATACCTATTTATGTTGGAATTCTATTTTTTTTTTAACGTTTATTTATTTTTAACACAGAGAGAGACAGAGCATGAACAGGGGAGGGGCAGAGAGAGAGGGAGACACAGAATCGGAAACAGGCTCCAGGCTCTGAGCAGTCAGCACAGAGCCTGACGTGGGGCTCGAACTCACGGACGGTGAGATCATGACCTGAGCCGAAGTCGGACGCTTAACCGACCAAGCCACCCAGGCGCCCCTGGAATTCTAAAGCCAAGAATTAGTGAGCCAAAGATGGCCAGTGGTGGCCAGTGACTATCTTACTAACTCTATGAAAGAACCCTTCAATTCTAGTGAAAAGGGAACTTATAGGTAGATGCAAATAAGATCCCTGACAATATGTGTTGAGTCCATGCATCTGATGGAACATTTAGCTAACTGTTCTCTTAGACATCCATCTAGTACGCCAATGAATTCTTTTCCTGCCTCAGTTTGAATCAGCTTTTGCCACATTAAAAACATTCGGTCTTGGGGCGCCTGGGTGGCGCAGTCGGTTAGGCGTCCGACTTCAGCCAGGTCACGATCTCGCGGTCCGTGAGTTCGAGCCCCGCGTGGGGCTCTGGGCTGATGGCTCAGAGCCTGGAGCCTGTTTCCGATTCTGTGTCTCCCTCTCTCTCTGCCCCTCCCCCGTTCATGCTCTGTCTCTCTCTGTCCCAAAAATGAATAAACGTTGAAAAAAAAAATTAAAAAAAAAAAAAAAAAACATTCGGTCTTATTTAACAAATTATTTGGATGAATAGTGCCTCAGTTGAACTTACTAATGCTTAATTCCTCCTGCCCCAATTCTCCACACCTCATTCAAGTCCGGCTAAACCAGGACCGCTGTGTATAGCTGTATTGTTTTTATCTAATTGGAAACATCCCACAGGAAGATTTTCTTACAGTAATGTCTCTCAGTAGAGAATCTGCTGTGGCCAGCAATAGCTCAAGAAAGGAACAGTGCACCCAGATCTCCTAGGTTAATCAAAATGTGCAAACGCTAAGCAGATAATTCCAAGGCCACAGAGATGGCGACAGAACTAAGAATACAGGATTCTGCTTAGTAAAAAAGTCCTGCAAAAAGAGGATGAACACAAGTTGTAAGGACATGATGATAGAGGCAGCTGTGGAACTTTATTCTTATGAAAATGGAGAGGATTCCCTTCTGTATTAATGCCTCTTCTTTCTTCCTAAGTAATATGCAACTGTTGCTTCTCTGCTATTAAGCAGAGCTGAACATTAATGTAATCATGTAAGATGGAATATCAGTGGTTAGGAAGAAATACATTATATTTGTTATAATGCAGTCCTCCAACGTCAGAAATCAGTAATATCTTGGCGTTTCAGAAGTCACCTTCTCAGTTATGAACAAGAGTATGAAAATGAAGTAAATTGACTATAAGAAATTGTTTGTAAATTCCATTAAAACATAGGCGGAGGACCTGAATAGGTACTTTTCCAAAGAAGCCATAGGAATGGTCAATATGTACATGAAAAGGTGCCCAACATCACTCATCATCAGGGAAATGTAAATCCAAACCACAACGTGATATTATCGCACACCTGTCAGCAGAGCTATGATTGAAAACAACAACAACAACAACAAATACCAAGTATTCGCAACGATATGGAGAAAAGAGAACTACTGTGCACTATTGGTGGGAATGTAAATCGGTGCAGCCACTATGGAAAACAGTATGGAGGCTCCTCAAAAACTTAAAAATAGAATTACCAGGTGATTCGGCAATTCTACGTCTGCATATTTATCTGAAGGAAACGAAAATACGAACTCAAAAACATATTTGTAACCCCATGCTTGTTGCACCATCATTTACACTAGCCAAGACATGGAACAACCTAAATGTCCATCAGTGGATGAATGGAAAAAGAAAATGTGGTGTATGCATATAGAGAGTGGAATAATACTCGGATATGGGGGAAAAAAGGGTATCTTATTATGTCAATAACATGGATTGACCTTGAGGGCATTATGCTGAATGAAATACGTAGAACAGAAAAAGAGAAATACTTTATGGTCTAACTTACGCGTGGAATCAAAAAGCTAACAAACAAAAAAATTCCAAAACCTGAATCCATAGATACTGAAAAGAGATTGGTTGTTGCCAGAGGCTGGGGGGGTGTGGTGGGTGAAATGGGTGAGGGAGATCGAAAGATACAAACTTCCAGTCAGAAAATAAATAAGTCACGGTGATACAACTCATGGCATAGAAACTGTAGCTAATAACACTGTACTGCGTATTTGAAAGTTGCGAGGAGAGTAGATCTTAAAAGTTCTCATCACAACCAAAATACTTGTCATGGGTGGTGATGGCTGTTGGCTACTTACTGTAGTGATCATTTCACAGCGTGCACAAATACCGAATCATTAGGTTGTATGCCTGAAACTAACATCACATTGTATATAAATTATATCTCATCAAAAAAAAAAAAAAAGAAATTGCCTGTACTTTACCTCATTTTTACCTAAAAAGTGTTAATTTCATGTGCTTCAACATAATAGTAACCTAATAAATTTAATTCGAATACTATTCCTGATAGCAATACTGGTGTCACTAATAAGACAACACTTACTGGGTCCCCCGGGTGGCTCAGTCAGTTGAGCGTCCGACTTCGGCTCAGGCCATGATCTCACGGTTTGTGAGTTCGAGCCCCACGTCGGGCTCTGTGCTGACAGCTCGGAGCCTGGAGCCTGCTTCCGATTCTGTGTCTCCCTCTCTCCGTGCCCCTCTCCCACTTGCACTCTGTCTCTCTCTCTCTCTCTCTCGAAAATAAATAAACCTTTAAAAAAGTTAAAAAAAAAATAAAACAACATTTACAAAAAAGCAAGTGTTGTGACAGGTTACTTTATTTACTTAAACTCATACAACCTACACAATATATACCATTATATCAATAGATACGATTATTTCTTGACAACACAATTGATGAAAATTAGTCACAGAGGTTAATTAATTTGCCCAGTTACCACAAAGTCTATTCATGTAGGGGGCTAGGATTTGAACCTAGGTTAATCCAGTCCCTGAGTTTGCACCATTAGCCACTGTGCTATATTATCCCACAAGGTAATGCTCCAGATTCCAGGTTTCTAGCTCTCCTTTTCTACTCACAAGGTAGGTGTCATGAAACAAGGCAGGGCATCCTGAAGTCATTTATCCATAGTCTTCTGATTTCTTATTCAGGACACCCCTGAAATAAGGGACCACTTTTGGTGTTAGCAAGGCTCAGGGCTTCTCTGACCACCTGAGCGGCTCTTGGGTTGAACTGAATTATAAATCAAAATCCTTACTTCCACAAGGATTATTCTTTGGTGATAATGTCTCAATCACTTCCTGTTTACTTCATTGGCGAAGGAGGGAGTCCCACCCTAAGCTTATGAGAATGACCAACATAAGACACTTGATAACCAGGCAGCTGAGACTGAGAGTATTTCGTTAGTCACATATCCTCGCTGCCTGCCGCACGGGGCCACAAGGGGATTGTGCTCCAGACAGAGCGAAAAAGCAGGGCTGGGGCCCCTGGGTGGCTCAGTTGGTTGAGTGTCTGACTCTTGATTTCACCCCGGTCATGATGCCAGGGTGGTGGGATTGAGCCCCGTGCCAGGCTTAGCACAGAGCATGGAGCCAGCTTAAGATTCTCTCTCTCTCCCTCTGCCCATCTGCCCCACTCACACACTTTCTCTCTCTCTAAAAATAAAAGATAAAAAGAAAGATAAAGTGGGTCTGTGGGAGGCACTCTTTTTAGTATCCAGAGGGTCAGGTGACCCCCCAGTTTCCACAGGAGGATATGATCGCTTGTTTGTAGAATTCCACAGGGAATTGTAATAATTATAATCATCATCATAATAATCTAATAATTATAATAATTTCCTATGGAACTATTCAAAGATAGCGAACTACTCAGAGATACTCGGAGGTAAGTGGGAACTGTGGCTGGTCCTTTTGACAGGGTTGGAAGGTTGTTTAGCCAGGGGACCTTAACTGTGGGAGAAGAATGAGGGGAAAAACTTGTTAGGCCATTCAAGGCTCTCCCGGTTTCCCCAGATGTCAAGGCAGCACAGAATGTTGGTCCTTACTATTAGGCCTTAAACACAGTTGCCTGGCTTGATATTTTTAGTAGGATCTAAACGACAATAACAACAACAACAACAACAACCAGTCCTGACATGCTGACGTGTTTGGACAAACTTGAATGTGAGAAAATGTTTCCTCTAGCCAAAAGAGCTATGAGACTGATTAATCATAAGTGATTGGAGGCATGGCTTCCATATCTTGTAATCTTAAAATCCTACTTTACCCCTCAGATTTTTATGGGAACCAAAGATTGGAATACCTAAATGATTTGCAAATTTCCAAGTTATTTATTGAACTATTCAATGTTTTAGGCTAACATAGACAAGAGAAGGCTATCTTCAAATATCTTTCAACACCTGCTATGAAGGTCATCTAGCGTAAGCCTGAGCTTAGACTCTGTTGATCACCAGCTATGTCATCTTGGGCTAGTTTCCACTTTCTCAGTCTCAATTGCTCGACTTTCAAAGTAGATATAATAATACCTATCTGAAGGGATTATATGAAGCTCGAGTGTGATAACACATATGAATAAGCTAGCACTTGAAATGACTTATTAAATATTAGTCCTTTCTTCCTGCCCCTTCCATTTAGCAGACCCAATTTTTTTGCCTCCAGATATGATTAACAATTATTAGATGCTACCTTACTTTCTGTGGTAGGCAGATGCAGTTTTAGTAACTAGATCCCTTTATCAGCCCATTGGAAATGTAATGTTTGAATCAATCAGAAAGTATCATATTAGCGTTTACGACAAAACTACAAGTAGGTAGTAATTCTGTATCTTCTCATCTAGGAAATCCTCACAGTCTTAAAGTTGAGAAAAAGAGGCACCAGGGTGGAACCAAAGTGGCCATGTCTCCACTAGTCTGTCGAGTCCATTTGTAATATTTAAATCCTAAGTTATGACTGATGGCGGTGGTGAGAAGTAAAATGTCAATAACTCCAGGAGCTAATCAAATGTTTCATCGCTAGATAAAGCAGAGGGGAAATAAAATATATAATAGCTTATGTTCGGAGTCCAAGATAGTCTCACAGCACTTTTCTGTTAAAGGTAAATTTTAATTTAATTTGTTCATCATATGTATGGAGCACCTGTTTTATGCTAGTGTTTCTATCAACTGCTTACTAAATATTCTCAATATGATGCCCTATGGACGCCCAAACTTAAGATATCCAAGTTGAAACTTTTACCTTGTACCCATCCCCAAATTATTTCTTTTTTCCCCATTTCATTGAAGGGACTTGCCAAATATAGAGCAAAATAAGTCGGAACAGGGGTTTCATCCCTGGCTCTTCCTCCCGCCCCCCTTCCTATCAAATCATGCTTGTTTTGTTTTGTTTTAACTTTATTTATTAATTTTGAGGGAGAGAGCAAGACAGAGAGCACATGTAAGCTGGGGAGGGGTAAAGAGAGAAAGAGAGAGCTCTTTATCCCATGAACCATGAGATCATGACCTGAGCCAAAATCAAGAGCTGGGTGTTCAGCCAACTGAGCCACCCAGACACCCCTCATTCCTGGTGTTCCATCAGTTCTCTCTCTTAATCCACGTTGTTTGCTATCCCAGTGTCTCCATCTTAGTTCAAGCCACCTTTGGCTTTCATCTAAGTGACATCATTCAAGAGCTGCTCTGTCGTCATATATATTTCCCATATAGCAACCAACTAACTTCTCTTATTTAAAAATGTTATGTCGTGGGGCAGATGAGAAGGTACAAGCACGGTGATGAAGGTCCATTTTAGCCCATCCCTTCCACTAATTGCATCTAAATGATCTGCACAAAATACATAAGTAGCTACCTGAGGACTCTGAAAAGTAAACGAAAAGAGGTCTAGTAGATCTGAAACTTGACAAAGTGACTGCACAGACATGCGTTTTTTGGAATGGTCTTTCTTTTTCTTATCATCGTTCCCCTTTTTATGCCTCCAGTCAAGCCACTAGCACGGCAGCAGCAATGGCGTCTTGGCCAAAACTTCGAGAGAAACTGTGTTTCTGGCCAGTGGAGCCAAGAAAAGTAGGTTTTCGAGGATTATTGGGGGATGGATGCTGAGAGAGAGAGAGAGAAGAGAATCTTCTAATTCTATGCATAAGAATGGATAAGTCTTAGTATAAGCTTTGAGCTACATCTGTGTGGGACAGACCCACACCAGCTTAGCTAAGACTTAGATAAACAAAAAGATATTTGAATGACATACACATCTTTCAGGATTGTTCTAAGGAGCATACATGTGGAATAAATACCAAATAAAAATGGTGAAGGTTTGTAGAACTGAATTGAACCACCTTGAAGCCCAGGATACTTGAAGCACCAGTACCTGTCTAACTTCTGAGCTCGTCGTGCATAGGGCAGACAGAGATCAGCATAGCAAAGACTTTGAGAATTAACCTGAGAAGTGAACCACTTTCCACAGAAGAGAAGACACAACTCACAACTGAAACCTAACTAGACTGATTGCCTGCTACAAGCAAGGCAGAAAAATTTTTCAGAAGACTTTAACAAAATCCAACATCCAACAGCTTAAACTTCACAAAATGTCCAGAGTACGATCAAATATTAATTGATACATAAACAAAAGAAATAACAATAATAACAAAAAAGATACAGTAGAATGTGATAAAATGTCAAAGGCAAAAATAAATGTATGCCAAGCTTGAGATTAATGCAAAGGTTGGAAATATCAAATGCTTTCAAGAAGCTTTTATTGTTTATATGTGAAGAAAACCACACTTGATTGAGTGATAACAATGAGAAATTGCCAACAGAAATAGACACTCTACAAAGAACTAAATGTGAATTTTAGAACTGAAAAATTTAATATAAGAAATTAAAAATGACTAAGTGGGCCCATTAACAGAATGGTGATAACAGAAGAAAGAATAAATAAACTTAAAGATGTATCGGTAGGAATTAGCCTAAATATAGAGGGAGAAAAGATTGAAAAAAAAAATGGACAGAGACTCAAGTGTTTGTTGAACAGCATCAGAGGTCGATCATACTTGTAATTGGAGCTCAGAAGGAGACGGGATGATCAAGGCTGAAAAAAACATACATTTGAGGCAGTAATAGTTGGTAACGTCTTAAATTCTGTGAAGGACAAATATTTACAGATTGAAAATTGGCAAATTCCAGCCTGGACAAAATCAAAGAAAATCATGCTTAGATACATTATAATCAGCTCACAACCAAAGAAGACAAAGTCTTGAAAGTAGCTAGAAAGAAGGCATCACATATAGTGGAAGAACAAATTGAATACACATGGATTTCTCTTTAAATATCTTTAAATCACTGAAAGAAAAGAACTGTCAACTCAGATTTCTATTTCCAGTTAAAATATTCTTCAGAATGGAACGTGAAATAGAGAAAGTTTAAAATGAAAGAAAGTAAGAAGTTTTATACTCAGTAGATCTGCTTTACCAGAAATGCTAAAGGAATTTCTTCCAGCTAAAGAGAAATGATACAGAAATGTGAACATTTAGGAATAAGAGTAAGGCAACAGAAATGACTGATATTGGGGTAAATATAAAAGACCAACTTTATCCTCTTGAATAACACACACACACACACACACACACACACACACATGGCTGTTAAAGAAAAAGTCATTATATATTGTTGGATATATATTGTATATTGTTATATATATATATTGTTGGATTAGGCATTTGATGTATACAGAAGTAGTTCATATGACAATAGAAGATGAAGATCAGTGTGGGGGGGGGAGGGGAAAGGAATTGATACAGTTGCCAAGATTTCAATTTACATAAAGTGGTACAATATTAAGCATAAAGATTAAGTGTGCCTATTGGAATCTCTAGAGCAGTCACTAAAAGTAATACAGAGATATGTACAAATGCCCAATCAATAAAACAAAATAAAATAAAATAAAATAAAATATTTTCTAAATCTTCAAATGGTTCAAAAGAAGAAAGAAAAGGAGGGGCGCCTGGGTGGCGCCGTCGGTTAAGCGTCCGACCTCAGCCAGGTCACGATCTCGCGGTCCGTGAGTTCGAGCCCCGCGTCGGGCTCTGGGCTGATGGCTCAGAGCCCGGAGCCTGTTTCCGATTCTCTGTCTCCCTCTCTCTCTGCCCCTCCCCCGTTCATGCTCTGTCTCTCTCTGTCCCAAAAATAAATAAATGTTGAAAAAAAAAATTAAAAAAAAAAAAGAAGAAAGAAAAGGAGGAATACAAAAACAGATGGGATATGAAAAAAAAAAAAAAAAAGAATAGAATCACGGATAGAAACCCAACCATGTCAATGACTGTATTAAATGTTAATGGTTTAACTACTCTAATTACAAAAAAAAAAAAAAAAAAAAAAAAAAAAAAGCCAGAAAGGAACTACTGACAGAGTAACTTAGAAAGAAAGATGTCACTACGTGCTGCCTATAAGAAACACATTTTAAACACAACAGTGCCCTAGTGAGAGTAAATGCCTGGAAAAAATACATGTCATGATAACAGTAAGCATTAAAAGGCTAGGCTGGCTATCTTAACAACAGATAAAATAAAGCCAGTGAAAAGAGTACTACCAGAGATAAAAAGAAACATTTCAATAGCATAAAAAGAAATATTTTGATGTGATAAAATGGACAATTTATGAGGAAGACAAAAACTATCAATGTATATGTTGTTAATAATATAGCCTCAGGGTCCCTGGGTGGCTCAGTCGGTTAAGGTCAGGTCCTGATCTCGCAGGTCATGGTGAGTTCGAGCCCCGTGCAGACAGCTCGGAGCCTGGAGCCTGCTTCAGATTCGGTGTCTCCCTCTCTCTCTGCCCCTCCCCTGCTCATGCTCCGTCTCTCTCTCTTTCTCTCTCAAAAATAAGGAAACATTAAAAATGTCTTAAAATTATATAGCCTGAAATTACAAAAACCAAAAAAAAAAAAAAAATGACAAAGGGACACAGAACATTTTACAACCACTGTAGAAGATTTTAACAAATGTCTCTTTTCATGAATTAATAGATCAGAAAAAAATCAGTAAGAAAACAGAATATCTGAAAACTACTATCAAATACCTTGTTCTAGTTGACATTTCAGTCATCATATCCAACAGGTGTATTATAAACCTTCTTTTCAAGAACACATGGTAGAGTCCCTATAATAAATCACAAATTGGGATATAAGACAATTCTTGTTAAATTTAAAAGGATCAACATTGGGGAGCCTGGGTGGCGCCGTCGGTTAAGCGTCCGACTTCAGCCAGGTCACGATCTCGCGGTCCGTGAGTTCGAGCCCCGCGTCGGGCTCTGGGCTGATGGCTCAGAGCCTGGAGCCTGTTTCCGATTCTGTGTCTCCCTCTCTCTCTGCCCCTCCCCCGTTCATGCTCTGTCTCTCTCTGTCCCAAAAATAAATAAACGTTGAAAAATAAATAAATAAATAAATAAAAGGATCAACATTATATACAATGCATTCTCAGCTCACAAAAGGATGAAATTTGAAGTCAATCAAAAGAAAACATGTAAGAAAAGCCAAAAATCTTGAAGTCAGACCTCTAAATAATTTATGGGTCAAGGATGAAATCACAAGGGAAATTAGAAACTATTTTAATACAAATAAAACATCTCAATATTTGTGTACTGCAATTAAGACATATTAGTTATTTCTAATTATACTAGAAAAGAAAATCTGCCTTAGTAAAATAAGTCAGATAAACGAAGACCTATTTTACAAAAAACACAAAAGCTAGTCCTTCAGGTTAAAAGTAATGACATCAGACATCAGTGAATTTTCAAACCCACAGCAAGAAATTAAGAGCACCTGAAATGATAAATACGTGGGTAGAAATAGAAGCCCATATTTTTCTGTTTTTTTTTTTCAGTTCTTCAAGTGGCACAAGACTGCATAAAACATAATCACAGCCCATCATTGTTGGATTTATAAGGGATGTTGATACAAAACATAGGACAGTAATAGTAAAAATAAGGTAGACAGAAATAAAGCTATAGTGTAACAAAATTTCTATGTCTTACAACAATTAATCTAAACGTAATAATGAATTTGTGATCCATAGAATATAACTAAATGTATGTACATAAATCAATGGAGAAATAAAAAATGGTGCTAGATAGAAATATATATCAGCTGTATTGGTATTTGACATATTGCTATTCATTGTTCTTTTGTTACTGTTTCTCTTTCCCTATGATCTTATCTTTCATATAAATATGAAAGATACATATATAACCAAATATATGTAATACCATATGTGTGTATATATATATACATTTGTATGTATAAAACCAAATATGCTTGTAAATAACACCATGTATACATGTATATAATGTTGCATACATTGTACTATGTAGCAAATTATATATACCATTATATCAAATATATGTGTATGTGTGTGCATATATGTATGTGTGTGTGTGTGTGTGTGTGTGTGTGTGTGTATGATAACATGGCAGGAAAGGAGAAACAGGATAACAAAAAGACATGAGACATATTAAAACTAAATGTGATGTAAATTAAATCACAACAGTAATTATACTACATATAAATGGACTATTCCTCCAATGAAAAAGCAGTGATGGCAAGACTAGATGAAAAAACAAGATTCAGGGGTGCCTGGGTGACTCAGTCTGTTGACAACCATCTCTTGATTTTGGCTCAGGTCATGATCTCACCGTTCCTGAGTTTGAGCCCCATGTCAGGCTCTGTGCTGGCAGCGTGGAGCCTGCTTGGGATTCTCTCTCTGCCCCTTTCTCTGCTCCCCGCAGTCCCCCACCTCATTCTCTCAAAATAAATAAACAAAAGAGCAAGGTTCATCTACCTGCTGTCTATAAGAAATTAATTCGAGATTTAAAGACACAAACAGGTAGAGTTAAAAGAACAGAAAAAGATCAACCATATAAACAGTAACCATGAGAGACACGGAGTAGCTATAGGAGTATTGGATAACACACACTTTATGACAAGAAATGCTGCTAAAGGTCAATATATGTGGAAGATATGATAAATACAAATGTATGGGTGTCTAACGATATAGCCCTACAACACATGAGTAAAATTCTGATAGAACTGAAAAGAAAAACAGACAGTTCAACAATAAAATTTCAGTACTTTGCTCTCAGACATAGAAAGAAATCTCTAGTGATAGAAAAGAATTGACATTGGTAGGGTGGTTCAATTCTTTTCAACATTATCAATATTTTGGCTTCATGGGCATTTATGTTGTGCTCTATCTGATCACAGCACAATGTGCTTTCTTTGTTTTCAATTTTTTTTTTAGTGTTTCTTTTTCAAAAAAAAATTTTTAATGTTTATTTACTTTACTTACTTTAATGTTTATTTACAGAGCATGAAAGGGGGAGGGGCAGAGAGAGGGAGACACAGAACCCAAAGCAGGCTCCAGGCTCCAAGCTGTCAGCACAGAGCCCAACGCGGGGCTCGAACTCACGGACTGTGAGATCATGACCTGAGCTGAAGTCAGATGCTTAACCGACTGAGCCACCCGGGCACCCCTAGCGTTTATTTATTTTTGAAAGAGAGAGAGAGAGACAGTGTGAGTTGGGGAGGGGCAGAGAGAGAGGGCTGCGGAACTGGAACTCACCAACCACGAGATCATGAGATCATGACCGGAGCCGAAGTCCGACGCCTCACCGATTGAGCCACCCAGGCACCCCCACAATGTACTTTCTTTTTAAGGTCACATGAAACATTCTCTAGGATGGGCTATATGCTAGGCCATAAAATAAGTGTCAGTAAATTTAAAGGGGATTAAAGTAATACAACATGTGCTCTTTGATCCCCAAAGAATTAAATTAGATATCAACAGAAAGATATTTGGGAAATCCTCAAATATTTGGAGATTAAATAACATACTCTACTAAAAAAACCCTTGTCTCAAAATCTCTACAGAAATTCAAAAATATATATTTTTATAAATGAATGAAAAGAAAATATCAGAATTTATGGAATGAAGCTAAAACAATGTTTAGAGGGATACTGATGGTTTCAAATCACATACATTTGAAAAGAGAAAAAGTTTGAAATCAATATTCTAGATTTCCAACTTAAAATACTAAGAAGGGCAAATTAAACTCAAAATAGAAAAGAAAGCAATAGTAAAAATTACACAGAAATCAATAAAATAGAAAACCTACAAATAGAAAAATAAAACAATGAAGCTAAAAGTTATTTCTTTTAAAACATTGACACAACTGAAAAGCTTTTAGTTAGACTAAGACAACAAAAGAAAGACACAAATTTCCTATATTGTTTGGAAAGAAGTTAAAGCATTTCTATGGAATATTTTGAACAACTTTTTGCCAATAAATTAGATAATAAATGGAATGGAAAAACTCCTAGGAAGACAAAAATTACCAAAATTGTGTCAAGAAGAAATATGTAATCTCCTAACATGGAAAAGCCCAGAACCAACTACCTTCACTGAACTATTCTATCAAATACTTAAAAGAAGATGAATACCAATCCTTCACAAACTCTCCCAGAAAATAGAGAAGTCTTCCTAACTCATTATATGAACAGTATTAGTTTACCAAAGTCTAACAAATATGTCACAAGAAAACCGTAGACCAACATTTCTTGTGAATAGATACTCAACAATCCCTAACAGAATATTAACAAACTGAAGCCAGCAAAATATAAAAAGGATTATACACCATGACAAATGGAATTTAGGCCAGAAATGCAATGTTGGTTTAATATAATACAACACAGCAATTTATCAATTAATTAATATAATTAACCCGTCAACTAATGCAACATAGCATATTAGTAAAGAACAATAATCACACAGTCACCTGAACAGAGAAAAGGCATATGGCAAAACCCACCACCTAATCATAATTAAAAGCTCCACACAAATCAGAAATAGAGAGGAACTTCCTAGGCCTCATAAAGGTCATCTACCAAAAACCTGTAGATATCATCAGACTTAATGAACACAGGCTGAAAATGTTCTCCTTAAAATCGGTAAACCAGAAAGGATGTTCACTCTTGCAACTTCTACTCCACACCGTCCTAAATTCTAGACATGCAGTGACGCAGAGAAGAAAAAGAAAAAGAAAACTAAAATATCAATATTGACAAAGAAGAGTTCAAACTGTCTTTTCCTGCAGTTGACATGCTCTTTATGTATAAAACTAGGACTAATAACTTAAATCGAGTGGTCCTGTGAGATAAATGTGCAAAACTCAACTGTATTCCTATCAACCAGAAATAAATAATCAAAAAATGAAATTGACCCTTTACATCGTACCTCAGTACCCATCAACTTGTGCTTGTGAGTGGATAATCACATTGTGATATATGGATACAATAAGATACTATTAAGCAATAAATAATAAATAAATACATCCATAAAAGAATGAGGTATGAAACACGCAAGAACAAGGATAAATTCCAATTATTATGCTATGTGAAGAAGTCAAGCAAAAAAAAGAGTATATGCAGTTTGAATCCATAAATCCACAATACCTATGATTTAGAAAAAAATTCTAGAGGGGCGCCTGGGTGGCTCAGTCGGTTAAGCATCTGACTTTGGCTCAGGTCATGATCTCATGGTTCATGGGTTCGAGCCCCACGTCGGGCTCTCTGCTGGCGGCTCACAGCCTGGAGCCTGCTTCGGATTTGGAGTCTCCTTCTAGCTCCCTGCCCCTCCCCCACCCAAGCTCTTGCCCTGTCTCTCTCCCTCAAAACTAAACATTAAAAAAAGTTTAGAACACACACTTAGGAAGAAGCTTTCTGGCCCTCTGGGAGTGGGGGTGACAAGGAGGACAAAGAGTGATGAGGAAACCTAGTGGTGGTGGGTTTCTTCATAATCCGTGGTGATGACTTCACAGGAACATACATGTATCAGAACTGATCCATTTTTACTCCTTAAACATGTGTGGGTTATAGTGCTTCAATTAGACATCAGGAAAACCTACCAAAAATAGCGGCCTCTGGATGGTTCAGTTGGTGGAGTGTCTGACTCTTGATTTCGGCTCAGGTGGTGATCCCAGCGTTGTGGGATCAAGCTGATTCTCCCTCCCTCTGCCTCTCCCCCGGACCCCCCACTTGTGTTCTCTCTCTCTCTAAAGTATAAAGGGGGTAAAAACCTACCAAAAATGAATACGTAAAACCCCTATGGTTGTCCATAGTCATCCGGAAAATTGTCCTTGTTTTTTGTTTTCTTTTGTTTGTTTTTTTTTTCAGTATGACATGTATCAAAGTCCTCTATATTCATATGAATTAGTTCTAGCTTTGAGTGATAGAAAATCTAAGTGGATAACAGTTTAAATCAGGGGTCAACAAGCTTCTGCAAAGGGCCAGCTAGCAAATAATTTAGGCTTTTCAGGCCACTCGGCCACTGCTCAACGCTGCTTTTGTATCCCAACATCAGCCATAAATGATACCTAAATGAATGACATTACTGTAATGAATCAATCCAATGGAACTCTATTCACAAGAGATAGAAAGTGGGCAGGATTCGAAAGGGTCGGTTGTAGTTTGCCTCTCTCTGGAGGGATAACCTGGTTGAAACCAAAATAGTTTTTGTGATCATAGACAATCCGCGAATAAGATGATGGTTTCATCTCTCTCCTGGCTTTTTGGTCATTCTTGATATGTGGCTTCTGCCTTATGGCCCACAGCGAGTAGCTGCTTCAGTATCAACCACGTACAGAGTTCCACCAACAGGAAGATGGAAAGGAATGAGAAGCATATTCTTTCCTTTGGCTATTTCTAGCAAGTTATATACAGTTTTGTTTACGTTTCTCCGTCTGGAAATTAATGACGTGGCCACACTCAGATAGATACAAGGCAAGCGGAGATATGTAGCCTTCATTTAGGATCACCATGTGTTCAGAGAACACTCAGTGTTCTATCACTCAGAAGGAGGGATTAGGCAAAAGGTTTTTTTCTACACCTTCTAAACATACTATATACAAAATCTCTAATGATATGAAAGAATCAAAATGGAAAATAAAGTTTCAGATGGAACATGTGAGCTGGTTTTGGTTTTGTTTTTAAATAAAAGTAATATGTTCAGGCTTAGAAGACATTTGTTTACATTAAGGAATTTAAGATTCCCCTAACAATATAGAGGCAACGTCAAACATCATGTGTAACACATGCTGTGCGTCAGATTCAGACAGGCCTGGATTAGAGAAATCTGGTTCTGTCATTCATTGTTTATGTGAAAGGTAATAAGCCTCTGAATCCTAGTTTACTAACCTGTAAAATGGGCAGATGTGTTTTGTGTAGTGTGTCCATATCTATGTATTTGCAGAGGAAGAGTGCAGTGTATCCATTTAGCATTGTAGACAAATTACACGATTCTCTTCTGCTCTGCTCCTCAAAGAGTATATCGATTGAGGATGATTAATTTCCAGCACCTACACCTTATTAAATCTTTATACAGAACATGCAGAAGAATTTGAGGGCCTGGGGCACTTGGGTGTGCCCTAGAAATTAAAAAAAAATCACGTGCGTGCGTGCGTGTGTGTGTGTGTGTAAATATAAGAAACTGATAACATCTTACCGGCATGTAAAGTTGAGCCACTCACCGCAAAGCCATTCCTGAAACTGTCATGCCAACCGGTCTCCAGAATAACACTGTAGGGCGGGGTCTGACTTTTGAGTCATTCTCGCATTTGTTGCCAAGAAAGTCGTGGCTATTACACATTTAAATGAGATGGTTACCAGCCTGTTTTGAAAATAACTTGCGGCCATAATTGTATTCCGTTTTAAAACAGCTTAGTTTGGTAATCCCTGTTTGACAGGTGACAAAGCCAAGACGTAGAGCAGGTACCTGCCTCGTAACGATAAGCAGACGTCTGTTGCTGAAGCATACTGCCACCGTGGGAGTCTAAGAGTGGAAGAAATAGCTGGTCCATCTGCCTTCAAGAAATTTACAATCATGATGACACCTCGTTGGTACTGGGCCAATCAATCCTTCCCTCTGCAACGCAACAGTCCTGGATGCTGGGTATTTCACTGGCTACAGCAGTGGGCTTAGCACTCAGAGGCCAGTTGCCTTCAAATTCTAGTCCCCCACCCTCCCTGGATACATTTAGTTCCTATGGGAGCTATAGAAACTATCTGCCTCATGTGATCATTGGGGAGAGTGAAGATACTAAACTGAGTGCCTGGCCTACTTGTTACTGTAACCATCACTCCACGCTGGGAGATAGAGGTTGCAGGCCAGGGACCAGGTAAACACTTGGGTTGGTTGCCCACCACCTTTGGCCTGACCACAAACTCCCTGGAGATATGTGACCCTTCTCTTCAGTCATCCCAACCAGGTCACCGTCACCCAGCCACAGGCTAACCCCCAATATATGTCCTGAAACCTTTAAAGACGTAAGTTTGGTCTAGAGTTTCTGATTTTAATTTTATGTAATGTTCATTTACCTATTTTGAAAGGGGGGGGGGCGGGGAAGAGAAGAGACAGGGAGGGACAAAGAGAGGAAGAGAGAGCCTTCACTTTGTGTTTATTGAAATTGGGGTCCCTGCATCTCACGTTATTATTTGCAAGTGACTTATGTATATAGTAGATCATGTAAGTAAGGGAAGGAAAGGGAGAAAGGAGTCACTTTCCGAGCCTACGAAAATGGAAAACCTCGTCTTTTGTCACTGCTCCCATTCATATTCCGCAGGGATAGTTGAGACGCAAAGCCAGGATTGAATTATAATTTAGTGTATATAGTTAAAAATTACTGATTATCGCTTGCTTCCTTAATATTCTCAAATGGAATAATTCTGGAAATTCTGGAAACAAGAAAGTGACGATATGGGTGGAAATGGCTTCATCGAATAAGGTGACTGTCCTCTATTTTATCATTATATGGGAGATATTAAATAGGTAGAAACATATTTATTATTTTACTTCAATATTCAATATCATGAATAGATAGCCTAAGTCCCATTATGCCAGTGACTGACATTTACACAACATTTCCAAAATAATAGGCCATTTACAAAATTACAAGAAAAATAATCCTAGAGTAGTATTTTGCCCTGTTTCCTGTCAAAAATTGGTCAGAATATGTCAATACACTTTATTGCTTCCAATTGATGAAACATAAATTTACCTAATCGTTTGTGTGTGGTTTCACATTTAACTCATTTTTTTCTTTCTATTTATTTTATTTTTACATCAACATAAATAACATCGCAATGACTTATTTTGGGCATGTTGTTTCATATTTTGAATTTATCCTTTCGTAGAGATTTCCAGAATTATGAACATTGGTTAATATCATTAAACTTCTTAGCCTAATTGATAAGGCTACCCAGTATGCCCCGTTCTCCAGGCTTCCTAAGGGAGATGAGAGAGATTTTAAGAAGGGACTTAGGTTGGTAAAGAGTGTTCCAATCGAGTGAGGGAAAGAAAACAGTCTCGAAAATGTCTGCCCCTACTCCATAGCGGGTTAGTCTTCTTTCAGAGAACAGCGGTATTAAATCCAACCGTTAACTGATGTTTTTATGCTGTTGACAGCTTGGGGTAAAACTGCATGAACGATCTTTACTATGTAGAGCACCCTCTGTGAACTTTGAAGGGAATTGATATGCAGAGTAAAATATATAAATAAATACGTCGGAAACAAGAAAAGTCCAACATGGCCACCTTTATTGTTTTGGGGGCATCTGGTTTTTGGCCTCTCCTAACCACCCACACTGTTCCCTGTGGCTGGTCGGACCCGGCTGGGTGGCCAAGGGAAATGCTTCCCAGCAGCTGTTTGGTTCCTACAGGTGTAGGTATTCCTCTTGAAGACCTTACTTTTTCCCCCCAAATCTATCACTAATCATAATTTGTCCTTTATTGGGAGAATAGGCAATGTTTTAACTGCCATGAGCAACTCCTTTCTATTCACTGACCTACCTTTCTTTCTTTCTTTCTTTCTTTCTTTCTTTCTTTCTTCCTTCCTTCCTTCCTTCCTTCCTTCCTTCCTTCCTTTCTTTCTCTTTCTTTCTTTCTTTCTTTCTTTCTTTCTTTCTTTCTTTCTTTCGTTCTTGTCTCAACACGTTGACTCCTTTTGTTGACACTGTTGCAAAGATTGTCCCTGTGCGTACGTCAAAGAGGAGAGCTTCTAGGTAGGTGATTTAAGGTATGGGGCTCTATGTCAGTGTTGAGTTATGGAGTTTGGCGGGAGGAGCCAAAGCTGGTGTTTGCGGTAGTTGTGGTTGTAAGTTCTTACCTCTTTTTGGTTCTCAAAACGAAGGATACAGTCACTTAAACTTTTCCAGTCAGGCTCTTCATCTCCACAATGACATTCTTCATGCCTGGGGTGGGGGGTAGGGCCCTCTTTATTTTCCCTCTCCACAGCGCATGGTCCCAGCTGTGTGGCTCCCTTCATGAATATGCATGAAATCAGATATGACATTGCCCTGCTCCCATTAATAATCTTGTCATCTGACTTGTGCTCCAGAAAGCTCCAGCCCCATGGCTTCTCAGAGCAAATGTAGCCTGAAGAAAAACAAGACAAAACAAAACAAAACAAAAAGGTCATACCATTTCGTTTATCTTTTTATTTGACTGGGATTCCATATCCCAACACTTGGGCCAGGGCTCATGAGGGGAGCTAGGGAGGGGGGGAAGGGGGAGGCAGTGAGCACAGCTGAGGAGAGAAGTCAGCCCCTGTGTGAATGGCCCGGCTTGTTGGGAGCCCAAGCGGTGGGTGTAATGGTATGCCAAGTGACCTTGAATATAGGCGCTGTGGGTAGCCCCAGCTTTTTTGTAAAAGCAGCATTTTCAGTGGAGGTGTGGGTTTCAAGCCTCCCCGTCATCAATCATCCCAGGCTATTCTTCTCTTTGACAGCTCAGTACAAGGCCTGACATTTGACACCCAAGACCCCAGGACTTGACTTGCGCACAGACACAAGCTGAGGCCCTCAGGGAGGGGAGGAGGGGGAAGAAGGGGGGCAAAAGGCCGTTATGTTTTTCCTTGTTGTTGTTTTTCTTTCTTTTTTCTTTCTGTTTTCTTTCTTTTCTTTTCTTTTTTCTTTCTTTCTTTCCTTTTCTTCCTTTTTGTTTTTGTTTTTGTTTTTGTTTTTTTTTTTTGAAGCAGCTAACTGAGGAACGTAGCAAACAAATTCTAACTGTCACGGGAACTGATTCTACAGGGGAGTGTCAAAGTGAACGTTCCTGCTGCTTTGTGATTTTTCATGCTGTTCAGGGTGCTTAAAATAGCTCCGTGCAGGCTGTCTGGGGCAAATATCTGAGCCTGCCCGGCCACTTCCCATTTGGCCGGATTGAATCCAACCTCAGCACTCAAGGATAGATTGGTGGACAAGGGGGTTATCACTTTCTGGACAATGGCTCATGACATTGTGACCTGAGTGTTATTACATCATACTGTCACCTCAGAGGAAGGCCACCCTCGGGGTGCTTTCCCTTTGGAAAATTGAAGAAATTAAAAAGAAAAAAAAAAAAAAGAAGGATAATAATTCAGGTTCAGATATGAGCTCACTGAAGTTCGGGGTCAACTAATGAAAGTGTTTCAAGGGATCAAATCATGGTAATTGGTGTTAAAAAGAATTACGTAATTTATGGTTCTAACATTGAAAGAGTCTAAAAGGTTTACAACATGCAAGTCCCGGGATTTCATGGGTGAAGGTCCAGGTGGCTGTGCCTCAAATCTCTATTCATCTCTGGCCAGTTAAACTGAGTGCCAAGTCCTAAGCATGCGAGGCCAATGGTGTGTGATTAAATTCTTACCCAAGTCTGGGACCTGACAGATCAATTGATCAAGGATTTTTTTGACACTGACTATATGCCCAGCCCCTTACGGGTGTCATAGAAGATACAGACACTCTAAGAGACAGTCCCGGCCCACACAGATTCTACCTTCTATTTGGAGAGATAAAGCACACATTGATAAGATAGTGCGTTAACAGGACGGTAAAAACAAATGTATTCTGATACATCAACCGGGTTGTCTCCAGGATTACTCAACACATCTTTCATTCTGGAAGCATCGGCATCCCACACACAGACTGGAGACATCACGTATTTCTTCCCCAGTGGAAATGTGGGGAAAATATTGGGGAGGGGGTGCTGCTTAGAGAACGCAGAAAGCTTTTTAAGGACATTTAACAATACAAGGTTAGAAATACAGAGTTCAATATTCGGGGTGGTTCAGAAAATGCGACCAGAGAAAATATATGATATCAGCAGTAAATGGGGTGGCTAAATTAGAAGTACTTTATTATTTTTTTTTTAATTTTTAAAAATTTTTTCTTGTGTTTATTTATTTTGAGAGAGATAGAGAGACAGAGTGCAAATGCGGGAAAGGCAGAGAGAGGGGGAGACGCAGAATCCGAACAGGCTCCAGGCTCTGAGCTGTCAGCGGGGAGCCCGACGCGGGGCTCGAACTCATGAAGTGTGAGATCATGACCTGAGCCAAAGTCTAACGCTGAACCGACTGAGCCACCGAGGTGCCCCGAGGTACTTTATTTTTATTTTTAACTCATTTGCTATAACAAATATATGTAACTTCCTGTTGATGAGTAAAGGTGACAAATTCAAAAACATGGGTATATGCAGTTATCTGGAATCATATCCCACTTTCATTTTGTCCTACAGCTTTGCTCCCAGTGTATAAAGCCTGTTCAGATCTTTTTTTTTTTTTTTAACCTAACCTTCCATTGATGGTTAATAATGGACTTGCTCCTATGAAAACCAAGATGGATCGGCCTCTGAGCCTGAGTGAGGCTCTTGAGAGCGGACCAGAGGTCCTTGTCTGTGTTCCCACAACACACAGTTCTCTGGCATAGCACCGACAAGCTGTGTTAACTTGGGATCACCTCCTCTGTCTTGCTCACTAAACTGTGAGCTCTTTGAGGGCCAGGCCCTGTCTTTGCCTTCGGGCGGTGTATGCACTTTCATTGTCTCCTGGAGATGTGTCCCTGCCTCCCCAAAGGAGGAAAAATAAATCCTACTGCGGCATAAGAGAATATATGAGTAGATATCTGCTTCCTATGTCCCTTAGACAAGCATCGTCATTATTGTTTTGGGGTGCTAATTTCTGCACCCGTAGATGGGCACATATTTATGAGCCACTGAGTTTTGTTTTGTTACCACTCCTGGTAGGAAACAGACTTGTTCCTCTGACTTCGTGAAATTCTTGTCAGGAAGGGATTTTGATAAAAACTTGCCAGATTCTCATCGCCTTCCACTGAAAATCACTTGTTTTTTGGTTCCTCCCTAAAATGTGCTCTTTTTCCTTTAGCTTTTTCTCTTCGTTCCCCGTCTCTTTTTATTTGCCTTTCTTGCGCTTTTTACCTTACAAACTCTCTGAGGGAAGGGACTGTGGTTTTACATTTAGTACTTCAAAATAAATTGCCATTTATAATTATGTGCACTTAAGTTTCAGATAGTCAGTTCTTGTCCAGAGGAGGTTCTTATTATCAAGTTATTTTATTTACTTTTTTCAAGTATTCTGCTATTCCATCCGTGGATGCATGGATGTTTGGAGAAATGTATTCTGGTAATTTCACCTGGCCTTTCTTTTTCCCTTGGAAAACTCCATCCACAGCTGTCAAGAATCCTAAGTCCAAACCATGACTTTTCTTCCCCACTTTGCTAAAGAAGTACAGAAATCTGCAATATTGCAGAATGAAAGGTCTTCGTCTTGAGGAAAATTCTTTGATCCATAAAATAAGAATTACGCTTAGCCACAAGCTTTTGGACACACAGTATTCTCCGTTTAGTGCCAAAGATCTACAGTGAGGAGTCTGAAAATGTCACACAGTGGAGATGATTGGTTTTAATATAAATAGAATGGTGCTGTTGAAGTAGAATGCAAGAGGAATGCTTGGTTTTGTTTTAAAACTTAGAGATTTCCTACTCTTGGCCAAAAAGTGGAGTTCAACATTTGTAGCGAACAACGTCGAAGACCATAATTTTGACACTTTCAAACTATGGTATCGGTTGCGCAGAGGAATTCTGTGGTTATTTTTCTCATCTGGGCTCACTGTGTATCGCCACAGAATTGGAATTCAAGAGATGAGCTTGTATTTCTAATCATGTTGATATTTCCCATGTAGCTTCTTAGTCAGCTCCTTGGATTCTTCACACAAAACTATAAAAGGTCATCAATTATAGGGACCTTATGTAAATAGTGGGCTGTTTTGTGATTCTATTCTGAGCAACGTTTATATACATCTGCTCAAATAAATTAATTTTCTTGTCCCAAATGACTCATTTAGTGGAACTAGAGGTTCTCATGCCAATGCAAATAGAGAAGGGGAGAGAGGGCACAGGCAAATGGGGAGGATGAGAATTCATTTTATAATCTACCAATTTATGAGTGCTGGCACATAATATTTAAATGGAAAAGTACTAAGCAAATATTTATATGGGGAAGAAAAAAGAGAGAGCATCATGAACCTTGTCTTCTTGCGTGGAATATAACCATCTTGAGGGTATGGGTGTGGATTTAGATGTGCCTGCGTCCCCTTGGTTGCATTCATTTCTGGCTTTATGGTAGGATTCACTTCTGTTTACGTCTCAGAGCCCATGTTCTACATATTCAAAATCATAATAATATGGTTTTCCAACTGGAATAACTGGGAACTAGATTGCACAGCATTTTGATCTTCTTTCGGTATGACTGTCCTGTCCACGTGTGTGAGGCGTTCCACAGTGGCTGAAGAAAGACTTGAGGACATTGCTCAAGAATGTTTCAGACTCAGAGGAACCTGACAAATCCTTGAAACTCCACCTGAGGCTTGTAGTTATGTCATATGGATTTTAATAGTGGTTCCTTTCCTTTCAAGAAAGAAGGTTCTTTACAAAGCTTCCACCATGTTTCCATCGACCCATTGCACCGTGTCTTATAGATCACTCCAGAATCTATAGTGGCCTCTTATCATTGTTTTGATCCCAATGAACTCCCCACCGTGGCATTTATACCCTCTCACCATTATCTGGCATCAGTTATCCTATTTTGTGATATTAATTGGTACTATCATTTCATGATCCCACCTTTCAAACCTTACGGTTGGCCCTTTGACATTGCTTGGGATATCCAGAGCTTTGTAAGTGACATTGGCATTGATCCTTTTTCTCCAGCGTGTGCCCGTAACTGTCTTCAAAATTCAGTTCATCTTTCTTCATCTAAGAATTCTTCCTGAACTAAATAAACTCACCTTCTCTGAATTGTTGCTCTGTTTTGTGTCTCTTCAATTTTATGCAGAACGCACAGTATTCCCGTTTTTGACGCTTCTTTTGTGTTTCTTACGGGTTTGACTTCTTTCCTACTTAGCGTTTGGAAACTTTTCAAGAGATGACATTTAAATTTTTTTTTTTAATTTTATATTCATTATATCGCCTAGCAGAGTTCCCTATATAGGATTCAAGTTTTCCTAACTGCTTCTTGAATAAAATTATGGTTAATTAAATGTTGCTACAGATTCCCCATTAGCTAGTACTATTCTCTTTGTATAAATTTTGCTTTATTTATATCATTCTCTAGACAGATAGAAAGATTGATTCATTGATTTGCATTTCAGTGTTGATAGTCCTCTCCCTGTGTTTTTCGTTTTAGCATGGTAGTGCTTTTTGGAATAAAGGCTCATTTTTAATTGTTATTTATTTATTTATTTATTTATTTATTGGTCCTAGGATGGCCATGGTGCATCTAGACTGCATATAACATATTTGTAGTGGAAATTAACGTGAGCAATTTACGGCCAGCACTTCAAGTTTTGTGCCTTTGTATTCTCGAATTCCAGCCTTGCAAACGTCACTGTGCTTCTAACTGCTTGTCCAATAAGTTAGATCCAAGTTCAAGCCAAGTCCAGTAAGTTAGATCCAAGTCTCAATCCGAGTTCGAGAAATAAAACGAAGATGCATCATTTCAGTCCTGTCCCTAAAACCACATTTTTATGGGCGCCGGGGTGGGTCACTCGCTTAAGCATCCGACTTTTGGGTCTGGCTAAGGTTCGTTCTCACGGTTCGTGAGTTCGAGCCCGCTGATAGCCTGGAGCCCGCCTGGATTGTCTCTCTCTGCCTCTCTCGCTGCCCCTGTCCTGCTCACACACCCTTCTCTCTGTCAAAATAAATACGTGGGCCTAAAAACCCACATTCTTATTAAATAGATTGGGGAGTGATTGAATCCGACCCAACTAAATAAAATAGGTGGTTGGGTAGTTTCTACAAAGGCGTCTGTTCTTTGAGTCCTGCTTCTGAGTGTTTTTGCATTCAAGCACAGGGATAGCAAAACCTACTTTACAGCATTATAATGAGGCAGGAACAGGCTACAGGCGGAAAAACGGAGGCAGGGAGAAGACAAACCACAGAGCGCGGGATGATCAGGACGGGTTCGGGCGCCACGGGATTTGGTTTCGACGCCACCTCTCTGCTCCCTGGCCTTGTCTCGGCTTGCTATGCCTCCCTTTTCCCTTCTGTAAAATAAAAATAAAATGCAGCTTTACAGCGTTATTGGGAGCAACCCGCGGCCCACGGATGTTACCTGCTTACGTAGCATCTGGCGGGCCGTGGCCTTTCCTCCCACGACGCCACCTGTCGTTTCTACGATCGGTTTTATGAATGAAGCAGGTGGACCTCGTGCCTGCTTTGGCCGGGGAGGGCATTCTACCCCGGGGAGGGTCACGCCACAGTCGAGCCCACGCTTACTCGGGCAGCACAGCCGCCCAGCCTGCAACCTCCGCGTGTCTCCAGTTCCATCTGTGTGGGCTGCTGGTGAAGGAGGATGGCAAAATTGAAGGGGAAAATCCAGGCCCCCGAGCATCAAACAGAGTCTATTCCCCACGCCTACTCCATGAGATTAAAGCCATGGATTGTCAAGCGGTTATTCAGAATGACTAATTTATATGTATATATGGAGGATGCGGCTGGAGAATTTTTTTTTTTTTAAGGGGCTGGGGGGGAAATATGATGCTCTCACATTCCCAGTGGTGTTGCCACATTCATTTTCCTAGTGCGCTCAGCCTCTAGTACTTTCGCGGATTGACATGAGGGAGGAATTCACATGTCACGGAAGATAACATCTCACTGTTGCCAAAGGAGTCTATTCAGACATGCATGTTAGTGGGTTGATAACTTATTCGGTATTGCCGAGGACTCAAAGATAGACATTTCGCCTTTTATCTCCATCTGTGTGCTCCCTGCATACTAAAGATAGTGCAAAACAGCCAGATACATCTTAACTAGCCCACGCAGAGAAGAGGGACTTTGGCTAGGCTGCCGTAAGGGCTGCAAAGTTGAAGGAACAAGATGTCACATGGCCTAATGACAAATGAATTAAACATGTTGATGCCCCCAACTTGAGCTGCCGGCGAATGTAATTTTAAAGCTCGAACCCGGTGATAGTTCAGCGAGAAGAGGGGTAAGAGATATGGAAGCTCGGCGTTTTCGCTGCCGCTTTGGCTTGGGGAGGAGGGTGCTAAAGCAAATCGTGAGGTTGCGATGATGAAAAACAAAACCAAACCAAAGCAGCGGGTTAACGCGTATGGATCCCTTCATATCCATTGACATGTATTTTAAGGTGAAAAAAGGAAAGGTGAGAACCGCTGGAAACAATGGGTCTAATATGCGTGGCAGTGGAACGTTCCAATTCCCGGCGCACTCTGAGACAGGTGAGTACGTGGGACCCTGTTGGACACTGCACAAAAGCAATATCTCTCCTCTTTACGGTACTAATCGCTGCATATTTGTCCGTTATTCAAATGGCATGTTTTCTCTCTCCCTTGTCCGTGGTATTGAAGTGGGATCATCCAAGGTTATGTTCAAAATGTCTTTCAAATGGTGAAGTTGAGGACAGTGGTCCATTTACTTAAGTCAGGAAAATCGCAGCAGCTCCCAGGAGATCAGAAAACTAAGCCAACAAGTGACGTTTTGGTCAATATTTCTTAAAAAAATTTTTTAAATGTTTATTTTTGAGAGAGAGGGAGAGCACACATGTGCGAGCGTGGGAAGAGCAGAGAGAGAGGGAGACGGAGGGTCCGAAGCAGGCTCTGTGCTGACAACAGACAGCTGGGTGTGGGGCTTGAACTCACGAACTGCAAGATCATGACCTGAGCTGGAGCTGCACCTAAAACTGACTGAGCCACCCGGGCGCCCCTTGGGCAAAATTTCTAACTCACTTTTTGTAGTCATTTAGAATGTGCAGCTATGTTCATAAAATAAAAATGTCATTATATAAATGAAAAATGAATATTCCGGGAGAAAAGTTAAACTCTGTATAGCTTTGGTAGTTCTCTTTAAAGTGCTCGAAAAGAGATTAGGAGAACATGAGCCAAGATGGCAAAAGGTGGTTACTGGATTCGAAGATTCCAGAGATTTTTATTTTGTGCTTCCTTTCCCTCGATTTTTGAAATTTTCGGAAGTTAGCATGTATTTTTATCTCCAAGAGAAAATAACGAATAAGTGCTTCTTAGAGAATATTTGCTCTATTAAGACTCGTTATATGTACGGTCTGTATTGTTCCCAAGTACATTTTTTAATGTTTATTTACTTGTGAGAGTGAGAGAGCGTGAGCAGGGGAGGGGCAGAGAGAGAGAGAGAGAGAGAGAGAGAGAGAGGATCTGAAGTGGGCTCCGTGCTGACAGCAGCGAGAGCAGTGCAGGACTCGAACCCACAAACCGTGAGATCATGACCTGAGCTGAAGTCGGACGCCCAACCCATGGAGCCACCCAGGCGCCCCTCAGTTAGCTTTTGTCATATGTTCGGACCTTGTCTTCAGAATACAAAATGAAGTGGAAAACAAGCGCTTTGTGTCTTTGATCAACAGAGGGAATTAATCTGAGAGAGTCAGGAACCATGTAAAATTGTGTCTTCTTGTCCAGCTGCCCATGCCAAGATGGAAAAGTTTGCCATGTAGCCCAGCTGCTTTTTTTAATTTTTTTAAGTTTTTGTAATTATTTTGAGAGAGAGAGAGAGAACACGTACGTGAGGGGAGGAGCAGAGAGAGCAAGGAGAGAGAGAGAGAGAGAGAAAGAGAATCCCAAGCAGGCTCCATACTGTCAACATAGAGCCTGGTGTGGGGCTCGAACTCACGAACGGGGAGATCATGACCTGAACTGAAACCCAGAGTTGGACGCTTTACCAACTGAGCCACCCAGGTGCCCCTAGCACCAGCTGCTCTTTAATGGAAAGTCCTTTTGCCTCGGTTCTAATCCCTCCTATCCTTTTCCAGATGGGCGTGAGTTCATTTTCCTTCATTGTCCTCATTTCCTTTATTTTCCAGTCGGAGAGTTCGCGTCCTGATTGGTGGGGAGCTTCACTGAAATTCTTGAATGGACAGGGTATCTTGTTAATTCAAAAACTATTTAAGGGGCACCTGGGTGGCTCAGTAGGTTGAGCGTCTGACTTTGGCTCAGGTCATGGTCTCATGGTTCATGGGTTCGAGCCCCATGTTGGGCTCTGTGCTGACAGCTCACAGCCTGGAGCCTGCTTCAGATTCTGAGTCTCCCCCTTTCCCCCTGCCCCTCCCCTGCTCACGCTTTGTCTCACTGTTTCTCAAAAGTAAAAAAAAAAAAAAAAAAAAAATTTTTTAATTAAAAAAAAAGAACTATTTAAAAATAAATGGTAACTGTAAATGTATTTTTACAGTGAGGCCATATGCATTGAAAATATAAGTCTATACTCTTTACATACGGGCTGCCATTGCACAGAAGTCACAACCTCCCATGAGAATATTGGAGGTGGTATAGCTTCACATCCTACCACAAATGCTCTTCAAGAGCATTTCTCCAAGAACACCCAGGTTAGCATCTGTGACTTATGACCACATCGATTCCCATAGAAATGTGTTGTCCCCGTCCGATGGACTAGTTCATCTTCTACATGACAACACGAGCACATCCTCAAGGAACTCTGGAGATGCAAAGGCAAAATGGCTGTAGAAAGAATCCAGGGTCTAATTATAAACGTGACAAGCAGGAACTTGCAGAAATAGAACAGAGCCATGCTGGGTGACGTGTCTATGGTGATCTGTCTATTTATAAATTGACGTGAGGCTCAAATCCTGGGTAATTTGACCCTCTCAATGAGAACACAATGTTATTCGTTCAGAAGTCAATTGATTTTGAAAAGAGTTGGCTAGTAATCATTGGGCCACCAAATTTTTTCTTTGATTATCCAAATTCAGTTGTGGGCTCGAACACAATATGATCAATGTGCTCAATATTTTAGTTTCTTCTTTACAGTGGATGTTGGAGTTCCCTAAATATATAACTGTAATATTAGAAATCATTCCCCTCTATAATCTCTCCTCTTAATCACTGTTACTAGGTGTTTATCTTTACAAACACATGGAATTTGAATGTATTATAATGTACATAATTCAAAAGAAATCTACTTTCCTGGATAAAGTACTTATGAATATCAACTATATGGGAATTTCTTTGAGGTCTCTGGAAAGATTCAAGTGCATTTCAGTTCCAACGTTAGTAATGTCAGGATGAAAATAGCCATGTGTTATGGTCAACTTCACATCCAATGAATTGTGTCCATAAATTTACACTTCCTTAATACCTCTGGGTATATATTTGAGCCTGATAAATGTGACACCATTGGAGGTCCATTAAAAATGTGGCTCACATTTGATGCATCCATTAGGTAATACTTTATTCATTGACAGCTAATTGTATCTTGTTTTAAATCCCTTTTGCCTATGATTGAAAAAAAAAAGAGACAGAGAGCCAACAATACCTGAATAAACTCTAATTTTGATTAAATTGGGTGATTAATAAGTATTGGTGATTAATAAATCTTGTTCAACAAAATATTTTTAAATGTCATATGCATGAAAACAATCAGCCACATGACTTCAACTACAGTCTCCATGTGACTGACTCCCATATAATTCTCCGGCTGCCTTATTTTTAGTACACTGTTTGACTTTAACTGCATGACCGTCTTTTCTAAATGGTGACTTCCATACCCTGATTATATCCTCATGTCCCTTTCAAGCTTCTGCTTTCTCTTCTACGCCGTGTTACTGTGAAAGTCACCACCCCGCCTTCACCATGGTCTTAAAATCGTTGAATCGACATCGGTTGCTCCTTCTCCCTTCTCTTCCTCCACTTGCCATGAGTTGTAAACTCATGAACCTATTCTGTTTTTGAAGTTCTTCTTATGCCCATCTTTTTCGCTGTTATCACT
The DNA here is from genome assembly GCF_018350155.1 of Leopardus geoffroyi. Taxonomy (NCBI): domain Eukaryota; kingdom Metazoa; phylum Chordata; class Mammalia; order Carnivora; family Felidae; genus Leopardus; species Leopardus geoffroyi. The sequence goes on along the minus strand of NC_059337.1, from coordinate 14,345,243 downwards.
CTTGCTACCTGTGCTTAAGCTGTCAATATTTATTGCAGAGACATCAATAACCTTCCAGTTGGTGTTCCATCCCACTGTCTCTTCTGACTTTAACCAACTTTAGCATAACTGTAAATTAGTATTCCTTTAGTATCTACTTGGAATGTAGGTTTGAACTCTGTTTCAAACTTTCAGTGGTTTTCAAATCCAAATTTCTAGAATAAATCCTTCCATATTTCGGCTCCAAACTTCTTTTCTAAGATTTCTTGCTTTTATCTCTGATATTCATTGAGCTCAGAGTCATTCCCATCCTTCCTATAAGAAAAATCTAGGCAGAAAAAAAAAGTTAAAAAAAAGGGGGGCACCCATCTGGGTGGCTCAACTGGTTAAGCGTCGGACTTCTGCTCAGGTCATGATCTCACAGTCTGAGAGTTCTAACCCCACATCGGGCTCTGTGCTGATGGCTCAGAGCCTGGAAAAGCTTGAGATTCTGTGTCTCCCTCTCTCTCCCTCTCTCTCTCTCTCTCTCTGTCTCTCTCTCTGCCCCTCCCTTGCTCACACTCTGCCTCTCTCTCCCCAAAATAAACATTAAAAAAATAAAAACAAAAAAGGAAAAGTGGGGCAAGCTAAACATCAATAACTTTTCTTAGACCCATCAGAGAACTGATGTGGCAAGTCGAAACATCACCCTGAAATCTGAAGACAAACACAGCAATGGAAATCTATTTTCCAGGAGCAGAAGCTCCTGGGACCCAAACTGGTAGGAACACTTAAATGGCAATGTTGGTGAACTGCTAAAGGCAGAGTATGGATTGATTAATCCAAGAGGAGAAAAGCTGTTTGACAGTCTTAGGGGTCGCCATACTTTTTTGAGCTTTCTTGCTAGGAATCCTGTGAGGATCCAAGAAGGATTCCTCTTGTAGACACGTCCAGAGCCTTTTCTGTAACAAAGGCTTATCTCTAGGGGGAAAAAAAACGACCTCACCAGAGTGCAGTTCTGAACTTTACTCCCACTGGGAGAAGAGAATTCTGCAGTCCTGCACAACACATATGGCCAACGGACACATGAGAAGATGCTCAACATCACTAATTGTCAGGGAAATGCAAACATTACCACAAGGAGATTTCATTTCACACCAATCAACATGGCTAGTATCAAACAGGCAAGAGATAAAAAGTGTCGGTGAGAATGGGAAGAAAGGGGAACCCTGGTGCACTGTTGATGGAAATGTAAGTTGGTGCAACCTCAGTGGAAAACAGTATGGATATTCCTCACCAGATAAAAAATAGAACTCTCATACGATCCAGCAATTCCACTACTGGATTTACCCAAAGAAAGCAAAAACCCTAATTCAAAAAGATATATGCACCCCTATGTTTACTGCAGCCTGATTTACAATAGTCAAGTTTGGAAGCAACCCAAGTGTTCATGCAGAGATGAATAGATGAAGAAGATGTGGTATATGTATGCACGATGGAATATTACCCAGCCACAAAAAAAGAAGGAAATCTTGCCATTTGCAATGACAAAGATGGATCTACAGGGTGTTATGCTCAATGAAGTGAGTCAAATAGGGAAAGACAAATACCATCTGATTTCACTCACGTATAGAATCCAAAAAACAAAACAAACCAACAAAAGACAGAAACAGACCCGTAACTAAAAAGAATAAATTGGTGGTTTCCAGAGGGGAGAGGGATGAGGTAGGTGAAGGTTACTGAGAGTTACAGTTATAAAATAAGCAACAGAGATGAAAGGACATCCTAGAAAATATGGTCAATAATATTGTAATAACATATGGTGACAGATGATCACTAAACATTCCATGGTGAGCACCGAGCAATGTGTAGATTGTCTTATTGCTATGTTGTAAACCTGACGCTAACAGAGGTCAACTACATATTGATAATAATAATAACAATAAAACAGAAGGTGAAATAAAGACTTTCTCAGACAAATAAAAACTGAAGGAGTTCACTGAGAGCACACCTCCTCTATAGAAACCGTTAAAAGACATTTTTAGGCAGAAGAAAAAGGACATAGGTCAAAACTTCGGATGTACATACGAAATCAAGAGGATAAGAGAAATCATAAGGTATATTATTATTATTTTAATTAATCAGAAACATCAATTAAAGGTGAAATTAATGCTAAGTCAATAATAGTAACAACGGGGGCGCCTGGGTGGCGCAGTCGGTTAAGCGTCCGACTTCAGCCAGGTCACGATCTCGCGGTCCATGAGTTCGAGCCCCGCGTCAGGCTCTGGGCTGATGGCTCAGAGCCTGGAGCCTGTTTCCGATTCTGTGTCTCCCTCTCTCTCTGCCCCTCCCCCGTTCATGCTCTGTCTCTCTCTGTCCCAAAAATAAATAAACGTTGGAAAAAAAAAATAATAGTAACAACGTATTGCGTGATTTTAGTACACATATAAGTCAAATGAGTGACATCAATAGCCCAAAGGCTAGGAAAGAGGAATTAGGAATAATTTGTCATGAGCTACCTGTGCAACACACGGAGTGGTATGTCATTTGAAGGTGGATGTAGATCCTGTGAAAATGTATATTATAAACTCTAGGCTAATCGCTAGCTTAGAAGAAAGCATAAAATTGTACGAAAAGAGAGAAGAGAAAATGGAATCACATAAAGCATAAGGTGGAAAAGAGTGGGAGGGAGAAACAAAAAACAAATTCAACAAGTCAGAAGCAAGTAGAAAAATGGTAGATACTATTCTAGCCATATCAATACTCACTTTAAATGTGAATGGTCTAAACACACTATTTAATTGTAAGACTGTATTTAAAAATCAAATTATGTGTTGTCTACAAGAAACTCATTTAGATTTCTAGACCACATCTTTATACTCAGAAATGTTAAAATTAAAAGGATAGACACACGTCATGCTAATATGAAAAAAGAAGGAAAGAAAGAAAGTGGAAATAGTTATATTAATTTCAGACCTTATAATAAGGACAATTACCAAGGATAAAGAGGGTCATTACGTGGTAAAGGGACTAATACTACAAAACGACATAACAATTCTGAACATGTATGCACCTAACAACAGGACGTTAAAATACATGAGACAAAAACTAATAGGACTGAAGGAGAAATAGACAAATCCCCTAATATAATTGGAGACTTGAATAGTCCGCTGTCAGTAATTGATAGATCAAGCAGGCAGAAAATCAGTGTGGATATAGATGACCTGAACAGCTCTATCAATTGACTTGATGTCATTGATATTTATAGAACACTCCATCCAACAACAGAAAACACATTCTTTTCAAGTTCACATGGAGCATCCCAAAAGTTAGACCTCATTTAGGACCACAACACACACTTCAACAACAAATTTAAAAGAATAGAAATGATACTTGGATTTTTTTTTCCAAGTTTGATCTTTCTCTCCTTACTTACAGCTAAATTAATCAGACCAGATCTCTTGCTATTCCCCACATATATTCTACCCTATCTTCCTTCACCTCTTTTATTTATTTACTGACTACCTATCTAAGGACACTGGATTGTATGTGGAGGTATGTTTTAGTCTCACCTTAGTCTGTAAGCTCCTTGAAGGCGTATTCCATTTCTAATTTATTTGTTCATCCACTCTCACATTCCAGTATCTAAAATTCCAAACAAAGGAATTGCTCAAGAAATATTTTTTGAAATAATCAGATTGAAAAAACAAGGCTATCGTGAGGGAATGTCTCTCTAGGAATAAACCAATGAGACCAACTGGATTATTGATGCTGTAAGTAGACACTCAATGAGATAACTCAGATTTCTGGGTGACCTAGAACATGTCCTCAGGCCTAGCTCACCAAAGAGAGAGTAAAGCTTTGAAAGGTAATCCAAAATTTGTTTGAACACAACATAGTAAGAAGAAAGGCATCAACATTCAGAGGGAAAATAAACAAAAATGGAAACAAATGAATACTGTCCAAAGACAGAAAACAACCAGAAAAGTAGCCTTCCAAGTGGAAGACTTTGGCAGTTAAGGCAGCGTAAACACCAGAACATGGTGACTGGAAAACTTACTAAATGTAGAAGAAACATGGGAAGCAGATACAAACCATTAAACAAAGAAACTCAACAGACCTGAGTAAAAGATGATGAAGAAGGCAGAGGAGATTTACATCAGCTCCTGGTAAAGGGATAACGGGTGGGTGTTAAAACCAAGAATCCAACTCCACGACTACAAGTAATTAGTTGAAATATTTACGTTTCTGCAATGAAATAATTTAGAAATAATTTTTCTCGGTCTACAAATTGCAATATATAATATGCAATAGTTTTAAGGGACAACTAAACCCAGCAATGCAAGCAATCCTGTAGGAGAGCAACTTTACGTGGGCAAATTCTACACATCACAGCGTGACTCCACTCTTTACTGTAAGAGATGAGAGTCTTCGGTAGGACTGGTTTATCAAATGGGAGTTTTATGGGACTATCACGGGCTGGTTACATCTGCTCCCATATCATTTCTAGTGGTCCGAAATAAAAAGTTGTTATATTTGCAAATTAAGTTACTTTTTAAAACTCCATCACTTATGTTAAAAAATAAACCTCAAATCGAAAAGCTAGAAAGTGGCCGGGCTGAGATTTAACTTTTGACTCTGAAAGTCGTATTTTTTAATGTTTAAAAAATGTTTATTTTAAGAGAGAGAGAGAGAAGGTGAGAGAAAGAGAGACAAAGAGAGAGAAAGAGAGAGAGAGAGAGAAACAGAGAGAGAGAGAAACGGAGAGAGAGTGCATGCATAGGAGTGGGGGAGGAGCAGAAAGAGAGAGAGGAGAGAGAGAATCCCAAGCAGGCTCCGCACTGTCAGTGCAGAGCCCGATGCGAGGCTCATTCCCACAAACCATGAGATCATGACCTGAGCTGAAATCAAAGGCTGGACACTTCACCAACTGAGCCACCCAGGCACCCACGACAGTCGTATTTTTATTAGTGACTGTTCTACATGAACATACTAGCTACAGCTCTCCTGTATAACCTCAAAGTCCCCAGTGTATCTAAAGTGAAATTACGTCCTTGCAGGGAGATGAGCATTCCTTGACCTTTTGAATAAGTCTTCATGTGTTTCACTCTCGAGGGCATCCTTTTAAAATCTTATGTGTCAATTACAGTATTAGCAGAACATTTTTTGAATTTATGACTTCAAATTCTTCGTACCTTTAGCCCTCCCTCATTTCCATTCCATAAGCAAGCTGCGAAACCCCAGGGATGATTACAAACAAACACTCCGGGTCAGAACTAACAAAGACTTTTTAAAACAGAAACTTGGGGAGACTCTTCACATTGTGAGTAGAACCCAAATGAACACAGCCTCATTTCATCTTTTGGACTTAATCTACTCCTCTTTTTAAATAGAGTATACTTTGATGTTAAAAAACAAAAACAAAAACAGGGCGCCTGGGTGGCTCAGTGGGTTGAACGTCGGTCCGACTTCTGCTCAGGTCATGATCTCATGGCTCGTGAATCTGAGCCCTGCTGTGCTGACAGCTCAGAGCCTGGAGCCTGTTTCAGATTCTGTGTTTCCCTCTCTCTCTCTCTCTCTCTCTTTGCCCCTTCCCCCTAGCACACGCTCTCTCTCTCTCTCTCTCAAAAAAAAAAAAACATTAAAAAAACCCTCACAAACTCTCCCCAAACTCTACCCACAAATCAATAGAAACATATGGATTTAATTGAATTGGTTTAAGTGACGAGATACATTACATTTGTAAGCATTTATGAGTAATGATTTCTCTCTAAGGTCAATACTTAGGTCAGTAGAAAAATTAAAACCTAATCTATTACATTCTCTTCATTAAAGATTTTAAAATTTATTAATCAACGTGTGCTGTCTGAAATGTGTTTACGATAATCATAACTAAATAAAATATCTAAAAATACGTTCATGCTCGTACTAATTTCTAGCTTTTAATTGATATGAACAATGGCTTCTCTCATTGCATCGAGGTTGGTTGTGGGCATAATTATTTTTCCATTCGTTTTGGTTGTTCGAGAAAAACTAAGTGAGCTGTGGTATGATCCCTGAAAGCTTCCTTCCAGACACAGTCCGTAGAGCTCTTGATCTGGCCCTCAAAAGACACATATGCTGGCATATAGACCACATGAAGACCGACTCATGAAGATTTTAAGAAAGCAATGATGGCAAACGAAGAACCCTATAGATGCCATTCTGCCACAGGCGTTACTTGTTAACCTGCGGCAGAACTTCTCTATAGTTAAGCTACCAGAGTCCTTCTTAGCTAATGTGTTATTTATTTTGAAAGATAAACAAAAAGTGTCAAATCATAGGTTTTTCAGATGCAAAGGAAGTGCTGTTTTTATTACACCATTCAATACACTTTCTCCCTTCTAAATAGGTCATTACATTTCAAGCATTTCTCTTAGCAAAAGATGCTTTCTTCTCCTTTTTTTTTTTTAAGTCCCAGCCTAATCAGGAGGAATTTAAATAACTTTATTATTCGCATTTCAAATTACAGCTGAAGAGAGAAACTGAATGAAGTCAGTTTCCGGAAACGCAGCTAGGAAAAAGAATTAACGAGGAAACCAGTTTTACCTGAGCCATTTCTGTACGAGTAATGTTTAATCTCTCAAAGTCAATGTAGTCCTCCGCCCCCCCCCCCAAATACGCATTTCTCTTCTCCTTCCTTGAATTTACAAAAGAATGAATACATTCTGAAGACATGTTGGGGTGTGTGGACTCGTGCACCTTCTTCCACAGGCAGAAAATAAACACTAGGCGATTATTTGCGCACAAATAGATTGATATAGCTACTCATTTCAAAAATGCTAACTTTATCTGGAAACAGGCAGATGCAGACAAGTGTGGGTGCCTGATAACACGGATACAAGACGGATACGAATGCTATCAGCAATCTTGTGCATTAGGAATGTGTGCTTCTGCTGCTGAGTTGACGACACCAGGGTAAATACAAATTTTTTCTGTTCCCCAGAGATGTTTAGTCAAACTCGGGTTTTCTTCTTGATATCCGAGGTATCTTTGAGGACAGTGTTTTTCAAACTTTAATATGTGTATGATCACCTAGGGATCTTGTTAAATGCATGGTCTGAATCAGTAGATGTGGGGTGGGGACCGAGAATTCGCATTTCTAACAAGCCTCTAGGCAATGTAAATACCGCACTCCTTAGGACCATGCTTTAATTATAAGGGTATAGAAGACAATACACTTAAGAGAAGTTTAGCGACATACATATCGTTATAAATTTTCCCTTTATATTTAATAGCATTTCTTGGCTATTTAGATACACAAAGTTCACAATGGTATTCTCATTTATATTTCAGTAGCTTTTGATACTATGTAGATAAAAACAAAATGGTTTCGTTTGCTCTAATGACTCAGGGGATTTTTTTTGTTTAGTTTTGCAGTCAATTGGATTGAGTCTCTTTGTCATGACTCAGATTTGAGTCCAAAAGCGAAGTGTTGTCTTTGTCAGGAGAATAACAATTCTTTTCCATACTGGCAAAAATCACTCTTGGCTTTGTTTCTTCACTTTGCTTTAGCTCCCGTGTCACCGACCGTGGTTACATGTGGAGAACACAAGGTGCTTTATCAAGTCGACTTGTGTTGATTTCAGAATCAACACCTCACTATATTAGATATTAATGACACAAAAACAAATAAGGCATCATCCCTGATGGGCAGAGATGTATCCAAATAATTTCAGGGTAGTTGAGAGAAATAAGTAGAATATTCGGACGGATAAGTGATCATTCTAGTTAGGGGAGGGTCATAGAAAGATTTATGGACGAAATGATTATCATCAAGCCCAGCTCAGACAGCTGACAAGGACTTGGCCAGCCAGCCGGAGTTCTCAATGACATTGAAAAGGAAAAATCCCTGTAGTCCTCTCCAAGTTTGTGGAAGTCTGGCTTGCTTCGTTTTGATGGGACAATTGCTGGAAAAGAAGATGAAAAAGCCGAAAGGGAACAGTCTACGGAAATTGTTAAGTGGACTCCAAGACGTATATTTTATCCTGGTAATGTAGAGTCACTCATGATTTTTTTAATGTTTATTTTTGAGAGAGGGATCTCGAGCGGGGGAGGGCAGAGAGAGAGAGGGACAGAGAACCCAAAGTGGGCTCCGTGCTGACATCGGCAAGCCTGACGTGGGGTTCAAACTCATGAACTGCAAGACCGTGACCTGAACCAAAGTCTGATGCTCCACTGACTGAGCCACCCAGGGGCTCCGGAAGCAGCGATGATTTTAAGTAGGGTAATGATGTGGTAAGATTATTTTTGCCAAAGCCCCTGGATCTACCTTCACTTCCAGGTTGTATAGAACACATTTCTTCCATATAAGGTCCTACCATTGCCTCTTCAGAGTTTAGTGTTTGTTTATTAGATCCTGCATATCAGTTTTTGTTCTTGCTTACGACAGCCGTATGGCACAGAAATTTCTAGTTTTGCCCCAGTTGTTAGAGATCCTTCAAAAAGAAAAAAAAATGTAAACTGCCGTCAATCAGTATACTTTTCATTCCTGTCTTTTGCTTATGGGTTTTTCAACAAAAAAATTCTAAGTGTTAACTCATAAAGAAGTTACTGAACCCCTGCCCTTCCCACTATAATCTCTTTAAGCCATGTTTCTCCCATGATACCTTTATAGGCTATATTCTTTGGACAAAATCATAGAGCTTCTGATATGTTCCCTTTCAGCTTTACTAATTTTAGAAAGCATACAAAATGACTTTATCATGTTCTTTAGTAATTATATTAATTATGACAGGTTCTAGCAATGGGTCTACGAATAAAACGCTAGAAAAAGTCTTCATTTCGTCAAATGTGTTTTTCAAACAAATTAAAAAACCCACACACATTGTAAAGACTTGCATAACAAACCCCTCGATTCCCTTCATAGAGATTCGCTAACCGCCAATTTTTTCACATTTGTTTTCTTCACCTACACTTGGGTCAGGCTGAAGGGTTTGAATAGAAGTCATAGGTGTCATAACACATTCATTTATAAATACCTCAGGACCCATCTCCCCAAAGTATGTAAATTCTCCGCAAATAAGCACAATCGCCTATGACTGCAAAGAAAATTAGCACCGATACTGTAATGGCAATATTAACGACATTATTTCATATACGGTCTAGATGCAATTTTCTTCCATTTTGCTCCAACATGACGTTTATAGTACTTTAAAATCAAAACTCACCCACTGAGTTTAGTTTTTGCATTTTGCGATTTGACTAACACTAAATTACCTCCAACTACCACCACAGTCAGGATACAGAACTGCTCATGACAATCTATCTAAGGGTGCTTGGGTGACTTAGTACACTGAGTGCTCGACTCCTGACTTCGGCTCAGGTCATGATCTCACGCTTTGTGAGATCGAGTCCTGTGGAGGGATTCTCTCTCTGCCTCTCTCTCTCTGCCCCTTCCTCCTCTCTCTCTCTCTCTCAAAATCAATAAATAAACTAAACACACACAAACACACACACACACACACACACACACGCACACAACCTCTCCAAATGGCTCTTTGTTCCTCTACAGTTAATGTACCCCCCCTCTTCTCCCCACAATTAACCCTTAAAAATGTGTCCTCCATTTTTAGAGGGTTTTTCTCCCTTTTGGGGAAGGTCAGATAAGTGCATTCATACATCCAGTGCCCTTTGAGTCTGGCTTCTTTAGCTAACGTTACACATTTGAGATTAATCCATGTTGTTGCAGGTTTCAATAGTTCCTTCATTTTTATTACTGAGTAGTATCATATTTCATTAATGTACTAGAGTTTGTTTATCTATTACCCATCTGAAGAACATGCAAATTACTCCCAGGTTAAGGCAATTACAAACAAATCCACAAACATTCACATAAAAATGTTTAAATACATAGAGTTTTTCACCTCACCTGGGTGAATACCTTGCAGTACAATGTAGGAAATTTATGTGTAAGTTAAAAATTTTTTTTATGTTTTTATTTTATTTTTGAGAAAGACAAAGTGCGAGCGGGGGAGGAGCAGGGAGAGAGAGGGAGACAGAATCTGAAGCAGGCTCCAGGCTCTGAGCTGTCAGTGCAGAGCCCGACATGGGGCTTGAACTCTCCGACTGTGAGATCATGACCTGAGCTGAAGTCAGCTGCCCAAACGACTGAGCCACCCAGGCACCCCAATTTATGTATAACTTTGTAAGAAACAGCTGAAAATGTTTTGAAATCTACTTAATCAGATATTAATATATCCAGTAGAGCTGTCTCTAGATTAGTGTCTGCATGTTATATATATTGTTATCCATTTACTTTTAAGCTATCTCTCTCACTATATTTACAATGAATTTCTTTTAAACAGCAGCTTGTTTTTGTTCTTTTTCAAATCCAATATGACAGTTTCTGTCTTTTAATTGGTTATGTAGCTCACGTCCACGTAACATAATTATTGGAATTGTTCGAGGTAGGTCCACCATTTAACAGTTTTGATGTTTGTCCTTTCTGTTTGTTTTTTTTACCGTTTCCCATTTCCTACTATATTTTGAACAATCTGAATATCTTTTTCTTAAATTTTTTATTTTTTTTTTATTTTTGAGAGAGAGAGAGAGAGAAAGAGAGAGAGGTAGTATAAGAAGGAAAGGAGCAGAGAGAGAGGGAGACAGAGTCCAAAGCAGGCTCCAGGTTCTGAGCTGTCAGCATAGAGCCCAATACCAGGCTCGAACTCATGAAACCCGAGACCATGACCTGAGCCAAAGTGGGACGCTTAATCAACTCAGCCACCCAGGCTCTCCTCAATTTAAATATCTTAGAATTTCATTTTAATGTATCTGTTGGCTTTTGATCACTTTCTATATTTTTGGTGGTTCTCCTTGGGGTCATATCTTTTCACAGTTTATCTAAAAGTTTGTCCCATTTGTTATATCCACATATATTGTCCCCTCCTTCAGCAATGTTTGCTTTTATCAGTCTGACATATTTTAGAGCTTAAGAGGATAAAAATAACTTATTATATTTACCCAGATATTGACCATTTTTTCTGCCCCTCTTTTATTCTTGGAGTTATAAGTCTCCTTCTGGTATTATTCTCCTTCCATCTTCAAACTTCAGCATTTACTTTCAAGCAGTTCACTAATTCTCTGAGTTTTTTGTATGTAAGACTTGTTTGTTTGTTTGTTTGTTTGTTTGTTTTGCTTTTTCCCACTTATTTGCATTGGACATAGAATTCTGCACTGGCATTTTTTTCCTATGCTGGGTCTGGGAGGGCAAATTAAAGGTATTTCATTGTCTTCCGGCCTTCAAGATTTCTGATGAGAAGTCTACAACAATTGCTTCTCAATATGTAATGTATCATTTTTTTTCTCTCTGTTTTCACAATGTTTTTTCTTATCGTTGGTTTTCAGAAGTTTCCTTATGTGTATGGGCATAATTTTCTTTGACTTTTTTCTATTCAACGTTCTCTAATTTTCTTGAAGTTTTAATTCATGCCGTCTATCAAATTTGGGGAGATTTTCAGCCATTATTTGGTTAAATATTTTATCTTTGTCAATCACTTTCTCCTCTCCTCTAGGGCTCCAATGTTATAAATGTTATACTTCTGGATAATACCCAACAGGACCCCAAGCTTCAATTAAAAAAAAAAAAATATATATATATATATGTGTGTGTGTGTGTGTGTGTGTGTGTGTGTGTTTTGTTTTCAGGTCTTCAGATCAAATCATTTCTATTGATTCACCTTCAAGTTCACTGATTCTGCCATCTCCATTCTTCTATGAAAAACATATCTTGATTTAAAAAAAATTTCAGTGGTGCCTGGCTAGCTCAGTCGGTTAAGTGTCTGACTCTTGGTTTTGGCCCAGGACAATTCATGAGTTCAACCCCACACTGGCCTCTGCACTGATAGTATGGGGCCTGCTTGGGATTCTCTCTCTCTGCCCCCTCCTCCCTAGATAAATAAATACACTTTTTAAAAAATTAAAAAAAAAATCAGATACTGTATTTTACAATTCTAACATTTCCATTTTGTCATTTTTTTTGGTAGGTTTTACCTCTCTGCGGAGAATTTCTACCTTTCCACTTACTGTAGAATGTTTGCTTGTATCTTATGAAGAATAGTTATGTTGCTGTTTTAGAATCTTTGTGCTATAATTCCAACACCTATGTCATTTGCGGATCGGCATCCGACGATTACCTTTTCTTTTGAGGGTTGTTTAAATTTTCCTGAGTCTCTGTAGGCTTAAGAACTTTGACCTTGTCCTAAGAGTTCTGAGTATTATGTTGCAAGACTTTTGAAGCCATTAACATTCTCTGGAGAATTTCGAGTTTTTCTTTCCCACTCGATTAGCCCAGTCAGGTCCAGATGACAACTTCCGCTTTGCCTTCTGTGGAGAGTTGTTCCGAGGTGTCTTTCCCCTTGAGTGTAGAACCAAGGTTTCAGGTAAGACGTAGACAGCAGCTTGTATCGTAGTTCAGCTCTCAAACGGTTGATCCGCTTCCTGGATGTGTTCTGGGCTTGTGCAACCTGGAGCGTAAGCTGGGAATTTCTGCCAGTTGAGACGCGTGCTTTGGGTATTTCCTCTCTCCTTCTCAATATTTCCCCCACGCTCTCCAATGCCAAGGGTCTTGGGTGCTCAGTTGTCTAGTTTGAAAGCCAGGGCTCCTCTCAGAATTGTAGCTCCTGCACTGACACTCATGGGAAGAAGCCATAATAAGATGAGAAAATTAATGACTATTTTCTCACACTCTTCTTACAACACGGATCGCCTTTTCCTGGTTTCTCTGTCAAAATTAAATATTTTTGCTCAGCATTTGGGGTTCCCTAGCGCTCCGCTGTTTTATCCAAATGAGCATGAAGTGATGGGAGCAATCTGTGTGAATATTTACTCTCTTTTCGGCAGGTAATCAAAATACAACAGTCATCTTCTTTACCTATCTTGAGAGGTTGACTTCAAAACCACTGCCAGGAAGGTGTTCTCAAATCACGGAATCCTCTCTAGGTACACCGCTACCTCTGACCCAAGCTTTCAAGATTTGTCTCCATACTTAATGAGTCCTTTCTACTTAGGTTGTCTAAAAAATGTGTGAAATATTGAGCCCTTTTGCTACAGAAATATTTAGAATTGCTTCATACATTTTATTTTAGGTGGCTTAAAGATCAATATACCCTTTGGAATTAATTTTTTGTATAGTGCTAAAGATTTTCCATCATACATTTCTTCTGTTAATATTTATTTTTGCTAATGTAGTCCAAAGGTTGTGCTAAAAACCTAATTTGGATGCTCTTATCCATCATGCTAGAGTGATACAAGAGCAAAAATTCTTGCTATTAAAGTTAAAATGTCTTATTATAGGGTATTTATGCTCTGGATGTTCTTAGCAAAGTGGAATTTTTATATTATGTCATTAAAATGAATATTAAAATGCTACCATGGCCAGATATGGATTTTCATATTTCCTTGGCACAGGGAAATTTTAACGCCAAGTAGAAATGTCATACAGTAGAAAGATCTGAGTTGAAGACTTTGATTTAAAGCAGAGCCATGTGATTTTTAAAGTTCTGCTTTAAACTGCCTCAACTGTTGCACTAAGTGAAGTGATCACACAAATAGAAAAAAAGTCTCGACACATCTACTCTCTTCTTTGTTTTCCTAAATACTTCATTCACGGAGGAAATCGAACTGCTGACTGCCGAACTTGAACACAAAGAGTACCCAGTTTGGTGTCATCATGTCTTACTTTGTTGCCCTCCTAGATACTTTTGACGTATCTTGTCAGATGGCCATCATCCATTTCTCTCCCTTTCTGGTGAGGATTTTCCGGATGACTTTTGAAAAACCAGTGCTCACTGGTGGGATGTGACCCGTTTCCTATCCAGCAGAGTTGTTCTCGAACTTTAAATCTACCAGACACATCTGGAGTCTTGCTGAAGCAGACTGCTAGGCCCCACCCCAGAGCTCCTGATTCAGTATGTCTGAGGTGGGGTTTGAGAGTTTGCCTTTCTCACAAGTCCTCAGGTGTTTCTGGTGTTGCCAACCCAGGGGCAACTCTCGGAGAAGCATCGATCCGGGGTAAATCACCTTCTTTTCTCAGCCCAGATCATCCCTGAGCCGTCACAGCCGAAGTCATTGTAATGTTCTCCATGCTAAATCAGAAACACGAAACTAGAAGTCAGTCAGAGAAAGGCAGATATCGTATGTTTTCACTCATATGTGGAACTTGAGAAACTTCACAGAAGACCATGGGGGAAGGGAAGGGGGAAAAAATAGTTATAAACAGAGAGGGAGGGAGGCAAATCATAAGAGACTCTTAACTACAGAGAACAAACTGAGGGTTGATGGGGCTGCCGGGGGAGAGGGGAAAATGGGTGATGGGCACTGAGGAGGGCACTTGTTGGGACGAGCACTGGGTGTTGTATGGAAGCGATGAATCATGGGAATCTACCCCCCAAACCAAGGGCCCACTGTATACACTGTATGTTAGCCAGTTTGACAATCAATTATATTAAAAAAAAGAGAGAGAGAGAGAAGAAAGAAACCCAGAGGAAGTGCTAAAGGAATTGGTTGAAGGTGGTGTGGGATAGCGTTTAAGGGGATGGATTCTGGAGCCAGATACTATGAATTAGAATTCCACTTTTATCATAAAAAAAAAAAAAATCACGCACACACACGAAACTATAAACTTAGGGTATGACAATGCGGTGTTGAAATGGGCATAGACTCTTGTGAGAAGCCAAAGTTTAATCAGTTGGGTGTGATAGTCAGAACCGCAATGATAGCAAATGACATAAACCAGTGTCCAGTTGGATAAGCAATCACTCCCATCTTTGCTAAGAAGATGTATCAGAAGCCGCTTTGTTTGCCTGGCTAACATCAATTCACTGAAGTCTTCCTTGATCTATCCCTTCACCAAGCTAGGTTATAGATCACGTATTGCCCTTAAGACATTCTGTGACTATACCTATCATTGAACTTTGTTCGTTCTTAGAAATAATCTTTTATATGCATCTGTTGTTTTCCGGAAACATTTGGTCTCTCAGGACAAAAGTCATTGCCTATTAATCTTACTAATCTTTTAACCTCAATGTTTCGGACAAAATCTTGTGGGTGGTTGGCACCCTGTAAATTTCTGCTAAACAAGATTAACAATGGATGATATGTGAAAGGCAAAGCCAGAGAGTAGCCAGGCCAAGAGGATTTCCTGGGACATGATTGTTTACACCAGCATTTCGTCATAAGCTCATGCAAGTCTGTACATGAGAAGTTGTTGTCACCGCAGTCCTTTGCTCCTTTCAAGGAAGTGTTCATGAGCCTGCAACTTGTACAGAGCATGACAAATAAAACGCTCAAGGGGATAAGAGGTGATAGACTGGAAAATGTAGAACTAGCTGGAAACCCACAAGCTGAAGGGGAAAATGTCTGAAGTTTAAAATTCACGGAAGGCGTATTTAACAATCAAGGTAGAATACGCTAGAATCGGGCATTTTCTTTGTGATTTAAGAAATTACGTTAGCTCACTTTTTTAAAAGAAAAATACTACTTTGCATCATTATAAATGCAGAGCACATTCATCGTCTACCTACATTTTTGTTCTTACTGCTTTGTTCGGTTGGGATGTTCTCCCCCTTTAAATTCTAAGCTATATTTACAGACCCAGTGGCAGACAAGTTACCTGAATTTACCTATGTTCTTGCTCCCACCTGCAGTGATTTCTCCCTCCACTGAACTCATACAGCACACATTTTACTAATCAAAATATTGCCTTAAAACACGCCAACATTCATGGAATGCATACTGTCTCCAGCTACACATAAGTTCTTTGATGTCACTTCTCAGGAATGGCAAATTGGATGCATCTTGAATGCACTTCTTCCAGTGACAGCGGCTGCTTGAAATCCTGAGATGAGAAGGATTCTGAGGGTAGGTAATGACCTCCCAGTTGTACATGGAAGGAGAAAGCGGCAATATGTATGCAGGACATGATATCGTCACTAATTTTCGTATTCAAAATTTGTGGGACAGAGCTGGACTCAGAGAAGAATCACCAGTATGTTTAAAGACGAAATGAAAAAGAATATAACACAAAAATAAATTAAAAAAAAATTTTTTTAACGTTTATTTATTTTTGAGACAGAGAGAGACAGAGCATGAATGGGGGAGGGTCAGAGAGAGGGAGACACAGAATCTGAAACAGGCTCCAGGCTCTGAGCCGTCAGCACAGAGCCCGACGCGGGGCTCGAACTCACGAGCCGTGAGATCATGACCTGAGCCGAAGTCAGCCGCTTAACCGACGGAGCCACCCAGGCGCCCCAAAAATAAATTAAAATATACTTTTAGAAATTTCAAAGTTGAGTGTAATTCCTAGGTAATGATTTAGGAGATGTTAACGAGCTCACGGGTGTATACAGTAAAACCTAGGATTGCGACTAACTTGTTCTGTGAGTGTTCCCCAAGACGAGCAAACATTTCTAATAAATTTTAATTTGATAAATGAGCGATGTCTTACAATGGGAGTAGTATGACGCCGAATGTCACATGAGCACAACTGAGAGAGGTTTCTCTCTCTCTCTCTCATTGTGGGATTGTGGGTGGTCATCAATGTAATGTCACATTTCCAAGAAGTGCTCAAAAGGAGGCAAAAGCAAGTGTCATTGGATAGGTTCCTGGTTACAGTTGCAACAAAAAGAGAAAGATTCCATTGAGCCAGTAGATAGCAGTGAGTCCATTAGTGACCCTCCTCTCTCTCTCGTCACCCTCACTCCGGCCACGAAGGTTTTCAAAGGTCAGTGCAGGTTAATCTATTTTTCTTTATGTTTTGTATTGTATTTCTTATTTTGTATTACATTACAGTATGGTAATCATTTTTACATAAATATTTTGCGTTGTGGAATGAATCATGAGTTTTCATGATTCCTTACTGGGAAATGAATTCACTTTGATGTACAAGTACTTTGGATTACAAGCTTGTTTCCGTAGTGAATAATGCTCTCAAACCAAGGTTTTACTGGAGACTTAATTTTCTGAAATTGTGTTTCCACCAAATACTTTGTGTCTAACGTCCACATAAAATTGTCACGTCTTTACCTATGTTTCTAAGGTAAGAGAATATGATTCCATATAAGTATCAAATTTAATCTGGAGTCTCCAGACTATCTCTTTCTGTAATTGTTAGTTTTCTGTAATTTATGATATACTGTACAACTGTCTCTAAAATGAAACATTTACATTGCAGTTGGAGAATATTAGGGCTTAAAATTTGAATGGATGTAAGAGCCAATTCCATATTTCTGCCTCTGTATTAATGCAGGAATTTATTTCATCATCTCAGGAATGTGAAAATTTAAATCTACTTTGGCGATCTTAAAAACTGGACAGTGTTGGACTAGTAACTCAGTTGTTTTTTCTTCTTTCTGTTTTCTCAAGAAAATTAATCTAACTTGTTTTTGCCGTAGAAATAAGGATTCTTACTTGGTTTCATGATTAAAAAAGTACTGCTTCTTATAAGTTTCAAGGATACTTTGATCAAGACGTGGATATGGACAATGCTCTCACGTTCATTTTTCCCCAGAAGTGGGAATGGCTTCGACTCCTAAGCCCTGAAACTTGCAAGTTCCCGGTCTTTGCATAAAGATAACTTGACGGTTTCTACTTCTGGATGGCATATTTTTATTTCTCCCCCTTTGGTTCTCATTCATAAATTTGTGTTCTCAACTTACATTTATTGCATTTCTTTTCTGTGCCAGACACTTGGCTCAGTAGAGGGTTACACAGCTGAAAATGATACAGACCGTGCACTCAAGAAACAATCGACTACTGAAAAAACAGATAAATAAACAGGCAGCTAGACTAAAATATAAATGTTATGATAGAAGTAGGTGATTCCTAACTCATTAATCTTTTGCCTTTTGTGTCTCTCGGGATTTGGGAACCTTGACATCAATAAAATCCCTATATCTGGTGGACTTCCTTTTTAGTTGTTGTAGCTCAATCTTTTTCACCACCATCTTTCTCATGACAACAATCTCCCATTCTTGGTCAGCACCACTGAGTTTTGAAACCTTTAATTATCATTCACACACAATACCTACTTCTTTGATGTACTGATAATGGTGGTAAGAAGGCATTCGAGCAGACCTAAACAAATTGGAGATGTGTCTCTTTCAGGGTCCGGATTCATTGGTACATTTAAAGTGTGAATTACCTGTGAAGGATATGTGCATAGGCGGAGTAGGATGGCTGGCTCTGATTTCATACTATCCTAAGCAAAATTGTAGTGAGACAATTTTATCCTCAGTGTCTCATCCTGGACATGCCCTGGCCTAGATTAGAAAATAGCTCTCTATTCGTTGCTCTGGCTACATATATTTTCATTACTCGGTACCTGCTTTCTACTTATAGCACCGCAGAATGTGAGGCAGATCGTGTTCAAAGAGATGGGAATTATATAAACATTTGTCCTCATTTCTCCACATTCCTGAAAAATGCACCAAGCTTTTTTTCAAAATCCCTGCTTTCTATAGAGAGTTGGGAAAAGAAACCATTCAGTGTTAATCTGTTCTGAAAAAGTTATATTGATTTAAACAGTGGAAACTTTGGGCATGGGTAGACATTTATCGCTGACAGCACACAATGTATCCCACCGTATGTTCTACCTATGGATATATACACTCTATTAACCAAAAGTATAAAGTTGAGACCAAACTGTACTTGCTATTTGTAATCTTTTTTTAAATAATATTTTGTATTTTCTAATGTTACTGAATTCTACATGATGGCTGTTAATGCCTACAGAATATTCAGGAAATCTAGCCCATATCTACACACATATAGTTGATTTAATCTATTCTCTGTCGTTATACCTTGAAGTTTCTTACACTTGTAATATTGTTTTTAAAATGGGACAAGTGTTGGGGCGCCTGGGTGGCTCAGTCGGTTGGGCAGCCGACTTCGGCTCAGGTCATGATCTCGCGGTCCCTGAGTTCGAGCCCCGCGTCGGGCTCTGTGCTGACAGCTCAGAGCCTGGAGCCTGTTTTGGATTCTGTGTCTCCCCCTCTCTGACCCTCCCCCATTCATGCTCTGTCTCTCTCTATCTCAAAAATAAACGTTAAAAAAAATTTAAAAAACTGCATAATTAAAAAAAATAATAAAATAAAATGGGACAAGTGTTTTGTGCATCTTTGGCAACCTCTTCTGGATAAATGTTTTATTAAAAAAAATACACACTTTCCGGTTTTTCATTTATTGTCATATTTCTCTCCAGAAATGTTGCTTATACTCCCAATAACGACCTATAAGAGTGTTCTAAAAAGCCAATTAATCATTTTAAGGTATATATAAGGCATTTAGAATAACTAGAGTCCTCTGTGAGGTGCTGGGGGTATTTCAATCATGCATAAGACGGGGATATGTTTTCAATTATAGGTTCAATTTCCTTAACAGTTAAAGGATTATGCCTATTGTCTATTTCGTCTTGTGTCAATTCAAATTTATTAACAAAAATGTGCTCACTGTATCATTCTATAATCATTTTAATGTCTCAGAATCAATAGTGATATTTTTATTTTCATTCTTGATATTTTTTAGTTTTGCATTCTGCATTTTATTGTCTTTTCTAAGAATTAGAAAAAAGAAAACGGTTGATTTTTATTGTGTAAGCTTTCTATACACTTAACTTATGCTTTTATATTTATTATTGATTGCTTTCTCTGGGTTTATTGTTTTATGCCTTTTTTTATTTTTGACATACTTAGTTCATTCATTTTCAGCCCTATTATCGATTGTAGATCTTAATTTAAAAGAATAAAAAATAAAGCTTTAACAATATAGGAGTAAGGGGGAAAAATTCTTAAATGGAAGACAAAAAGCCTTAGCCAAAAAAAAAGTATACATAAAAGCTAATATAGTAACTTCACTGTATTTATGTTCATCAAAAGAAACTATTGAGAATGAAAAAAAAATACAAAAAGGGTGAAGCTATTTGAAATACACATAACTAAGAAAAGAATCTTATTTGAAATATATAGAGAACTGCTACAAATAAATAAATTTTTTTAACACATTCATTTTTTTGAGAGACAGAGAGAGACAGAGCATGAGTGGGGGAGGTGCAAAGAGAGAAGGAGACACAGAACCCGAAGCAGGCTCCAAACTCCAAGCTGTCAGCACAGAGCCTGATGCAAGTCTCGAACTCATGGACCGTGAGATCATGACCTGAGCCGAAGTCGGATGCTCAACTGACTGAGCCACCCAGGCGCCCCTAAAAATAAATTTTAAAAAGACAAACAACTGGGTAGAAACAATTTTTAAAAAGAACGGAAACAGGCACTTCAGGAAGAGGCTATTGAGGTGACCAATAATCATATGGAAGTTGCTGTACATGATTAGTAATCTCAAAAAATACCAGTTAAAATTGCAATGAAATGAAGAGTACACATTCACCAGAAAGCCTAACAAGATTGGCCACTTTACAACAGCCATAATAAAGGAATCTGGAAAAAAAAATAAAGGTTTCTGAGAGGAATAATCAATACATGGTAATATCATTGGATGGAAGATAGTCAGGAACGGGATATTTTCTGGCTCTTCACCTCCTTGGCACAGGACGTTGAGTCAAGCATATGGTGTTTTGCAAAGAGTGGCATGCATCATGAGTATTATAATTCCAATGATCTAATATTCCATCAGCAATCCTCTGTTTCCTTTCCTGCTGGGTTTTTTTTGTTGTTTTGTTTTGTTTTTTTTTTTTTGGAACTCTCTGAATGGAGTGTAGAAAGATGGAAGAGGAAACATACTCAAAAAGTATCATTTGTAGAGAAAAGGGATCGTGACTCAGCTCTCTGCTTGTACCAAACCCTGGGTGTCTGAGATAGGAAATAGACATAAAAAAAGACATTAAAAAAAAAAAAAAGGCTTTGACTTCTTTTAGGACCACAATCATGAGATAAAAACAAGAATCAGGCACTCGTTTTTCAACTGGGTTTATACACAATAGGAATTCTTCCTAAAATTTTGTGGTAAGTTTATGTTGATTTGTTTCAGTTTTGTGTTTTCACCTTTTGACACGTTTGGGGGCGTCTTTTTTTTCCTATTATAATAATCATAATAATATTATTATAATTATTTGTCTTTTTCCCTAGACTTCGGGTTCCAGGAGGGTAAGTACTGTGTTTATTGGCTTATTTATCAGTGTAGGTGCTCGATTTGATTTGTGAAGGAATGAATGGTTCAACCAAACACTCAATTGTATCATGAAGTTTTAGGAGAATGAATACAGAATGGCTAGCCACATGGGTCTATATTACAGAAGTCACGTTATTAATATTTCCTGGCATGTAAAGTGACCACACACTTGTAGCTACAGAATAAAGATAACATTGCGTTCACTAGATTGGGGAAGAATATTCTGGGCTGGGTAAGGTATAGTAGGAATGGGAAATGTATGTAAAATGATAAATTAGCTATCTTGGCTGGACAAGGAAAGGCCTCAGAAGGTATAGAATAAAAGCTCATAGGGGTGCCTGGGTGGCTCAGTGGGTTCAGCATCCAACTCTTAATTTCGGCTCAGGTCATGATCTCACAGTTCATGAGTTTGAGCCCCTGCATCAGGCTCTGCACTGACAGTGCAGAGCCTGCTTGGGATTCTCTCTCTTTCTCCCTCTCTCTCTTCATCCCCCTGACTCACGCACTTTCCCTCTCTCACAAGTAAATAAATAAACTTTAAAAATACAATAAATAAAAGCTTATGAAATCATTTGAATGTAGAGCTGTCGAATTCGGGCTTATTAAGCATCATAGAGGAATCAAACTTGTTTTATTAAGCAGTGCTATGGTTTAAACAGTGTTGCAGGGAGAATTAATTCCATAGCCATATATATTATGGATTGTGGTCAGGAAGGAAGATGGGGTAAAAGGCTGGTAAGGAAGAAAAAAAATTGGCCAAACTTCAGAGAGGTTCTTGGTGATGGGTTTGATGTCGAGGGAAAGGAAGTAAAAGGAGTTAAAAATGGCTCTTGGTAGAGAAATCATTGAGGCTTCAGGAATGCAGCGTGTACGGAGGCTCTCTTAACCTTCCGGCTACCATGGATGTTCTCTCATCAGGGACCTCTCTCTCTTCAGGTCCCTTTGTCCCCGTCTTCCTCCACCTTCCTTTTTGCCCTCATTCGTTCTTTCACACTTTCTTCATCTTTTTTTTTTTTTAATGCTTCTTTATTTTACTGACATCTTTCCCTTCATTTTCTCCCATATTAACCCATTTGGGATTGAAACTCCCCCTACTTTCATGCATTTATTCAACAATTCGAGAAAAATGAATTGACTACAAACTATTCTATGCCAATGTTCTAGTTAACTAGAATGCCCAGGTTAATAAGACATAGTATCCTGCCTCCAGAAATTTTACCATCAAACAGTAGTAAACATTCATTCCTTCATCTATTTATTCCATCATTATTTATTTACTGAAGATACATGATTGAATAATACATGATCTATGTTAGCAAGGAATTCCAAGTTTGATATAAGACTATTTAAGGTATTTTTAGTATTTATCATGGCATGTTATGAAAGGAGAAACTCCACATCGTTTCATTTGTTACCAAAGATATAGGGTTAGAGGTAGGGAGGGGAACATATTATTTTTTCTCCTATGTACAACTTTCATTTCAATGAGAAAGAATTTTATAATTTAACAAATCAAGTCAATATAATAAGTAGCAAATACAATGTTATGTTTCTGGATAAGTTTGAGGCTTACATTCTCAAGATTTCTTTCTCTTCATTAATAACCACCCTCAATTATCAATTTTTTTGATGTACTTTAGTTACTCTTTTATCCTTTGCTTTGGGAGTTACTAAAAGGAGAGGAAAACGTTTTCTCAGGCAATTTTAGTCTCATCATATGACTGCACTCATTCAAAAAATGTATCACACAGAATTCTCATGCGTCTGTTTTCTTATTCATGGATTTATTCAAAATTTCCTCCCGAGGGGCGCCTGGGTGGCGCAGTCGGTTAAGCGTCCGACTTCAGCCAGGTCACGATCTCGCGGTCCGTGAGTTCGAGCCCCGCGTCAGGCTCTGGGCTGATGGCTCAGAGCCTGGAGCCTGTTTCCGATTCTGTGTCTCCCTCTCTCTCTGCCCCTCCCCCGTTCATGCTCTGTCTCTCTCTGTCCCAAAAATAAATAAACGTTGAAAAAAAAAATTCCTCCCGAAATTGATTGCTTTAATGATAAAATGAATTGAATTCATTTATTATGTCTTTAAAATTCTCTGGAATACAATGCCTATTTTCACAAACATTTTAATCAATAGTTAACAAGATTTCTTTACATTATTCTCTAAATTCTAAGCAGCCGGGAACAATGAACTTCACTCAAGATCTCCATACATCCTTTTCCCTCCCAATTAGTTTCCATTTTTAAGAAAGACAGAAGTGTATTTTGACATACGTAAGCTCTTGACAAGAAACCTGTCTCAGCTGAATGTGCTATCACTTTCCGCACATCCTTCCTTTTTTAGCAGTTGTTCTGGAATTTCAAAATTGAAATGAACCCCCCCCCCCACAACAAAGGCACACCTCTCCAGGTTTCAGTGATGCTTTGTGGCAAAGAGTATGTTCTCATAAACTTATTCGAGTGAGAGGAAGCGTTGCGCCCCGAGTGACAAAGCATTGCCCTACTTGTCATGTATACAGGTCTCTCTGGCTCTGTCACCTTCTCAGTAATGGATGCTGAGTCAAGCATATGGTGTTCGTTGCCGAAAGTGAAGCTGCGCTGGTTTTCTTTACTCCTCGGGAGGATCTTCCCATGCCAAGTCAATTTGCAATGCCTTGGACCTTTCAACAGTCCTTTGGTCCAATTCCAGGGTCCTTCTCAAATATCAGATGACGGTGACAGCTTTCTGTAAACGTCAATATCTCAGAAACCCAACCTGAAATCCAAGAAGATTTTTTCCCGTGTTTGAACTTTAATCTTGGGGCTTTCCATACTGCCCTTTGAATCCATGGAGGGATCACCTGGTAACTTGCTAATATGCCATCCAATTTGTCTGGAAGCTTTGGCTTATAGCCCTGTGGAAGGAGAGACACAAAGATGTGGAAGATGAGAGGCAGATGAGAGCTGGCAATGTTACTGCATCCAATTAAGATTTCTAAGTGAGGAGGCAGGAAGGAGGTGAAAACAAGAGAGGTAGGATGCCAAGGATGAAAACCAACCAACAAGCAAGGGACAACACAAGACAACGCTTTATATGTTGTCGTTAGAGGATCACAAATGTTGTTAGGCGAACGTGGAAGAGTTTGGTACAAACCACGGGGAAAGGGAAGCAAAATGTAGAGATCATGATAACCAAGTGGTTCTAGAAATATAGAAAATAGAAATTGATTACAGAAAATTAATTTTTCTTCTTTGTTTCTGCTTTTTTTAACATTTAAATTCTCTTTAAGGTAATAAGATCTTGGGGTGCCTGGGTGGCTCAGTCGGTTAAGCATCCGACTCTTGATTTCCGCTCAGGTCATGATTTCACCTCAAGGTTCTCAAGGTTGAGCCCCACATTGGGCTCCATGCTGACAGCACGGAGCCTGCTTGGGATTCTGTTTCTCTCGCCCTCTCTCCCTGCCCCTCCTCCCCACCCCCCAAAATAGATAATAAACTTTATTTAAGGTAAAATGATATTAGTGCTAATATTACCTACTATTATTTCTGGCACATTTTTGGCTTATTCCATCTATTATTATTTGGTGTGAAGGTGTAATACTCATTCCGGTAATGACATTACTCTTTCTCTGCTTAGGGCGACTAGAAGGGAATCGACATGAAGAAAGCCTTTGATTTCTCAAGCAGCTTGTGTTCTAAGTGGAGAAAAGTTACTTCTACATTTCAAAAAAGATGAAAAAGACAAAAATAAGACACATTCACCACCACCAGGTTTTGTAGGTTAAACGTATGCGTGTGTGCACGTGAGCACACGCACACACCCCTTGACTTACTAGATCATTCTAATTGGCAACACTGTCATTGGTAACACCACCGTATCTCCAACAGCACTAAACTTTCCCCATTTGCTTCTTTTTTAAACAAATTAAAAATCTTTGGGGGGTTTTTGAACAGTGTTTGACGTTTACGGAAAAACTGAGCAAAAGTACAGAGACTTCCCACATATTCTTCTCTCCCCCCCAACCCTGAGTCTCCCCTCCTACTAACATCTTGCCTTAGTATGGTACGTTTACAATTGACGAACCAATCCTGAGATACATTTACTAAATAAAAAGTCCATATTTTACATTAGGGTTTACTCTTTGTGTTGTAAAGTCCTAGGGGTTTTCACAAATGCAC
Organism: Leopardus geoffroyi; assembly: GCF_018350155.1. Lineage (NCBI taxonomy): Eukaryota > Metazoa > Chordata > Mammalia > Carnivora > Felidae > Leopardus > Leopardus geoffroyi. The sequence continues at coordinate 14,319,980 of NC_059337.1, read as the reverse complement.
ACTGCCATTTTCCACTATTACAGTATTTTTTTTTTTTTTAATTCTTATTCATTTTTCAGAGAGGGAGAGAGACTGTAAGCAGGGGAGGGGCAGAGAGAGTGCGGAAGAGAATCCGAAGCAGGCTCTACACTGAGAGCAAAGAGCCCCAGGCAGGGCTCGAACTCAGGAATCTTCGAGATCATGACCTGAGTGGAAGCTCCACGGACTGAGGCGCTCAGGCGCCCCCTTACCCCCCACCATTACCGTATTATACAGAATAGTTCCACCACTCTACAAATCTTTCGAAAGGCATTGCTAAACATATCTCCTGAGCGCATAATGAGTGTATTTCTTGGGTGGTCAACAAGAAGTGGATTGGTTGGGGCACTGGATATACACTTTGGAAAATGATTTTAATCAAGACTGCCAGTTTTCTCCAAAAGAGCCATACCAATATACACTCCAACCAACTGTTTGACATTTTCGACTTCCCCTTGCTGTTTCCAGTACGTTGCCGAATTTTAAAACATTGTCGCCAGAAGCATATCTTGTTTCAGCTGATGTTTCCTCCGGTTATTGGTAACGTCGAGCATCTTTTCATATGTGTAGTTGACCACTTGTGTTTCTTTTTATGATAATTGTATGTTTCTATGATTTGCCAATGGATTGGGAGTGCGTCGTTTGTCGTTTTCTTACGGATCTTAGGCTTTTTCCATACTCTGGATATTCATCCTTGACTGCTAGACATGTCCAAGTATCTCATTTCAGTTTGCTTCTCGTCCCGTAGCTTACGATGTCTTTTATTGTCCGCGAGTTTGAGTAAAAAAATAAGGATAAAAGCCAAGTCTAGAATATAACTTATAGTAAAACAATACAGTAGCGTTGGGAGTGGCGTAAGGAAGTGAGGAAAATAAACACGTTTGCCACCGTCCCAGTTTTGCGCGGGACCCATCCTTGTTCTGGTGACTCATTTTCACTCGCTCTTCCGAGCGGCGGAAGTCGTGTTTTCTCCCCTTTCCTTCTTTCACTGTCTGCAAATGAATTTCCTTTTGTTTTTCTGCCACCCAACCATGTCATTTCACGAGAACTCCCTGCTATTTCGGTTTCCTCATTCAGAGCTCTTGTCTTCTGTGTTTGATGCTCTATAAAGAACTGTGTGCACTCGCAGCTCTCTATAAATAATTGAAAGAGTAATAATCTGCATATACAGTGGCCTGTAATTGGTTGTGATATACTCACTAGTAATTTTGCATGAGGGATGCTCCAGTAAAATAAATTGTGCTTGTCTGTGTTTACTTTGGACAGGTAAGGTGCTCTACGGCATGCTGAATTTTTATATCAAGTTTTAATTAGGTCATTCTGCTTGAGTTACCAAGATAACCTGCTTTCCCCAATAATGAGAATGGGATTTATTTAGAAATAAATATCAATGATTCATCTCTGTATTTCCGAATATGAAAGAACTCTTCCCTGTAACGTATTCGAGTTCAATATTTTGCATCCTGAGCTAGTCAGGCTTCCTGGCTGATTCTCTGCCAAGAAGAAATGCCGTCAAACTAGAGAATGGAGACATTGAGGTCAGGGCTGCCCCGTACCCCCCAGGAAACCACTTGTAACCCAGTCTTTGGGGACACGGGGAGAGATCTCCCTCCTCCATTTCTAAATCTCCTTCCAGCCAGGAGCGGGTCAGAATGGAGGCAGACGTAGGCCCAACATCATTTCACTTTTGGCAGTGTGCGTTTGTCCTAGGTGAGTCTTCCCTTTCAAAATGAGGGGCTGGAGGGGCGCCTGTGTGGCCCAGTCTGTTAAGCGTCCGACTTCGGCTCAGGTCATGATCTTGCCGGTTTGTGAGTTCAAGCCCCGGGTCGGGCTCTGTGCTGGCGGCTCGGAGCCAGGAGCCTGCTTCGGGTTCTGTGTTTAACCTCTCTCTCTCTCTGCCCCTCCCCTGCTCACACGCTGTCTCCCTCCAAATTAAATAAACATTTAAAAAAATCAAAAATAAAAACAAAACCAATGAGGGGCTGGAGACCTTTATCTCCCTTTTTCAGAGAGTAGATTTTTACAAAGGGGCATGGATTCTTTGGCGCTTGGCCTTTCCAGTTTGGTGACTTTCAAGGTGAAAAAGGAGGGAGAAGTTAGACTAACACTTTTTATTCTAATGAGTATGGTTTTTAACCTCAGAGAAGAGTTTTTTTTTTTTTTTTTTTTTTTTTTTTTAATTCTCACCCCAACCCAATAAGGCAAACCCCTTCCGAGAAGGAATGCTCACAGTATCGGTCAAAGGCTAAGGCAAAATTATGCACGTGATTTTAGTCGAGCCTGGTCCCTTCATTTACACAAACCGGCATTTGTGACTCCGACTGACATGCAATGTGCAACCCACACACAAAGGCATAAGAGAACGGACTTGTGTATTTACACAGAGAATGTGTTTTTAATCTAGTTAGAGTCTCTGAGGTGTGAGATACAAGACAGGAAGGCTGTTTCCAAACTAAGGAGGCATTGTATCCCCGCAGTTCAGACTTAAGTCAACAACTTTGCCTCGAGAATGTGTTTTCTCCTGGCAACAACTGCAGGCAACCGAGAGTTCATAAGCTTTGTTGGCGCTGTGACTTCTCCCTTGAAACTACAGCCACTAGGCAAAGAAAGTGATGGAAATGAAGTCCTTTGATATGAGGCAGCAGTGTTTGGGTGGATATGGTACCAGGACTTTTGGCAAACGCTCGTCAGGTGGGATGGGCAGTGTAGGGGGAGACGGTGACGGGGTGTGAAGCAAAAGGATGGCAGGTAAGTAATGTGAGGAAGAGCAGCGGTGAAGGGAAAATGGGGGCCCACCTTCCATGGATGCCACAGAGAGGTCTTAGCTGCCTGCCTGAGGTTCGCTGATAATGAGATGGTTAAGTTGCCTCACTGATGGTTAAGTTGCCACAGCCTCCTATGCACTCCCCAGCTATTTTGTAATTCCTTCCTCCAAATGATTAAGTTCTTTCTGGCACAAGTCTGAGAAAAAGAAAAGAAGAAGAAATCCTCCCCCCCCCCCCCGCCCCAACCACATTTCTCTCCTAATTTCAGGCAGACTTAGCCTAAGGAAAAAAGATAAACTAAGCAAAGTTCAACTCGCTGCTTGCCTCCCGTTCTACCCTCCTCTTTCAAAACCCCTTTAATTCTCTTCCTCAGAATAAGGTACTGTCCTCGTAAAGGTCTATGATGATCACGATATCCCCTCTCTTCCAATGTATTGTGGTTATTTCCTCCCACCCATCCCCAAACAGAATGCAGATTACCTTGGAGAACTTAAAACGGTATACGCCTTAGAAGACCGACTCTTGTTTCAACCATAAAGTTGTGAACCACACTCTTTAGTTGTTCCAAGTAGATGCTTCTTAATCTAACGATTCTGTTGATAATGGAATTTCTAAGTGGATTTTAAAAAGGGGTTATGGGGGCGCCTGGGTGGCGCAGTCGGTTAAGCGTCCGACTTCAGCCAGGTCACGATCTCGCGGTCCGGGAGTTTGAGCCCCGCGTCAGGCTCTGGGCTGATGGCTCGGAGCCTGGAGCCTGTTTCCGATTCTGTGTCTCCCTCTCTCTCTGCCCCTCCCCCGTTCATGCTCTGTCTCTCTCTGTCCCAAAAATAAAATAAAAACGTTGAAAAAAAATTAAAAAAAAAAGGGTTATGGAGGAGAATTTGTTGAAAGGGGACAAAGAAAAAAGGAAAAAAAAAGAACCCCTTTCACGATGAGACTAATTATCGCTAGGACAGGGCCCTGGCCTTTGTTTCTTGTAGAAATTTCTACCTTTCAGAGTCGGTTTGCCTTTTGTGTCTCTATGTTCGGTTTCCATTAAGATATGAAGTTTCTTTCGGTTGCTGTTGTTTTTGTCACCTTACATTTCACTTCTTTGCCCAACCCTCAGCATCTCCAACCCATCTGGGACCCCTTGGTGGCCCTCTCCCCTGCCTCACGCCCAAACTGAAAGCACACGCGGGGCTCTGCCCACAGCAACGTCACGTGATACAGCTAGCGTTTAAAATTCCTCCTGTTCTCGTGCTGCTTCGGAGGGGCCCATGCACCCCAATGTTTCTAGCAGTACTGTTAACAGTAGTGAAATTATGAAAAGAGACCAAATATCCATCAACGGATGAGCAGATAAAGAAGATATGGTACACACACACGCACACACAATGGAATACTACTCAGCGATGAAAAAGAATGAAATCTTGTCATTCGCAACAATGTGGATGGAACTCGAGGATATTGTGTTAAGCGACACAAGTCTTTCAGCGAAAGATCGATATCCTATGATTTTACTCCTAGGTGGAATTTGAGAAACGTAACAGATGGCCATGGGGGAAGGGAGGGAAAAATAAGGTAAAAACGGAGAGGAAGGCAAACCATAAGAGACTCTTAAATACAGAGAACAAACTGAGGGTCGATGGGGATGGGGGGTTGGGGGGGGCGGAAATGGGTGATGAGCATCGAGGAGGCCACTTGTTGGGATGAGCACTGGGTGTCGTATGATGATTCACGGGAATCTTTGTTTATGGCCTCCCCCAAGCCTGTCAGTTTGGTGAAAGGTAGCCGCCCTCATTTTCCATCTTTTGCTTCACAGACATTTTAACTTGTTCTCTTGATTCCCCTCACCGTAGAGACCTCCTAGGGAATCATCTTGTTCAAGACCTGCCCACCGCTTGCTGAATGCTTCCCTTTGTATGAACTGGTCTGCAGGGAGGACCCAGAGAGATGGCAGCTTGAGCACTTTCACCAGAAGGCATTTTGCCTAGCCCCACCCCTTGGCGGGGGGGGGGGTCATCACTGGAAGGTGGGATTTGCTCACCTGGCAACAATTATGACGACTCCAGTGAGGTGCTGACAAAGGGGACCGTGGCTGGTGGTGGCCCAGCTTCTGTTCCCACTGCTCTGTGGAAAGAGCTCTCTACCAATCACGGATAATTTCCTAACTGGTAAGTCCAATGTCTAGTTTTCCAGTCCTTAAACTATGCGTTCTCTGTTTATTCCATTTTATGTCCTTTTTTGCTAAGCATGACTTCTATGTTCCTTCAATTTCACACTCTCCAGGTTTCCCTTTTACCCATCCATTCATTTTTATGTGTAAACAAATATTTACTTGGCGTCCTATTATATTCCAGATAGATCTGTGAGCAAGGACTTCCCCTAGAGAAACTTTACGCGTAAGCGGAGGTGGAGAGAAGCATTAAACAAGTAAATAAACATGTAAACAAAGCAATTTCATTTTGTACTTTTTAACCTTTCTCTGCCTCATACATAGACTTCTTTTTATTCCAGCAACCCTTTAACCTTGGTGTTTTTTTAGGTTGCTCTCTTTATGTCTTTTCTCATTCCTCACACTTTTCTATCTTTTCTCATGGTTTTAACGATCTGCTTAGTCTTGATCTCACCCCTGTACTCATGTATACAACTGTCCTTCCAAAGATAACTCTGCCTGCATGTTTGGCAAGCATCAAACTCAAGAAATATCAAGATAAATTTATCGTCTCCTCCTTTAAACTTGCATCTTCAGAGGGACCTTCCCAGCTGGTTTACACTAGCCTAAAAACTACAGTATAATCATGGAAGGCACATAGGGTGGAGGGAGGTGATTGATCATCATTCCTGGGGTTTCCAATCTTTCAGTGTACCAAATTAAAGATCTCTTGGTACACGTATTTTGGTTTTCATCTCTGGTCTTCCAGAATAATCCAAAGCATAAGTACAGCGACCCCCTTATTTTAAAAAAAATATAGGCAGGGGCACCCAGGTAGCTCAGTTGGTTGAGCGTCTGACTTTTGGTTTTGGCTCAGGTCATGATCTCATGGTTTGTGAGTTCGAGCCCCACATCAGGCTCTATGCTGACAGTGTGGAGCCTGCTTGGGATTCTGCCTCCCCGACCCCCGCCACCCGCTCTCTCTCTGCCCACGCGTGTTCTTTCCCTCAAAATAAATAAATAAGCTTTACACATTTTTTAAAATATAAAAAATGAAAATATAGGTAGAGAGATAGAGAGATAGATGCAAGGCGAACAACACCCACATTAAATTCTTAGAAGTCAAGTCAAGGTTAAGTGCTCCTATCTAACATTATTCATTCTGGACATAGGTGTTCCAAATAAGATGTTAGTATCAGACACCTTGATTTTAGTTTCCCCACACATCTATAACACAAGTTTCCAGTTAATATCAGGCTCTGAGCATCATGGCATCTCACTTAGGACCAAGTACATATTAGGCCCGCGATACCCTCGATAAACACGTGTCCATTAACTCGTGTTTACCGAAAGCCTCCTTCTCTCCAGGCCGCCAGTCACTTACTCACTCAAGAAGACAAAACTGGGGACTTTGTGTTCTAATTCGACACAGAGTTTTGAGGTGTTTTATTGGTACGGAGAGAATAGATGTATCACTTGGGTAAAACATTATGTGACGTGTTTTCTGCACTTACCCCTTGGCTTTGTTATTGTCAAAGGTAATTTAGGCTCTCTTCCTTTTTGGTGTTGTTGTTTTTAAATGGATATTTGGCAATCAAAAGAATCTGTTATGTATTGTATTTTTCACAGTGTATGCGTTTCCTTTCTCTTTCTTAAAAAAAAAAAAATTAATTCAGCATCAGCCTAACGCGAGCGGGGCTGACGTTAACACCCCAATCCAGCTGGGTGCAGGTTTCCGTCCTACTCACCAGGCAGCCTGGAACGCAAGGACAGTCCCTCATCCAGCTGAGCTACTGGCCTAGGGGAGATGCTGTCCCTTCTTGACAGAGCAAAGACTATGGTCCTGGTGCTGGCAGAAGGCACCCCGGACCCATTGGTGAGACCCAACCTCTAGCGCCCTCTGAAAGCACTTCTTTATTGGCTGGAAAACACTTGCGAGGTTGAAGGGTGAAGTCCATGCATATTTTATGGAACACGTTTATTACAGCTATTAGGATCCGATCCCAATCCACATCATCATCTTCCAAACGCACTCATGCTCCTCCCTCCAAACTTAGGCGTGCCACTTTTCCTTCTGACCGAGGTGAAATAAATGCCCAATTACGCCCCCAAAGCCACGACTGTTTTCTTTCCCCGTCGGCCTGTTTTCATCCTCGTCTCCTTTTCCCTCTGCTGCATCAAGGAGAAAAGAGGGTTGCGAAGGTAGGTGTGAAACAGGTTTCATCTCCTCTTCCTACTTCTCGAACAATAAAATCTCTAATAACAACAATACCCACAGTAAGGAAGAAGCCAGGGCAGAAAACCAGAGAAACCTCTAACTTCCATTCAGGGTGTTTTAAACCCCCGGCACTCATCGCCGCTCATTAAGAGAGATGGTGCATGACAGAAATACACGCAAATGAGATAAGAACTTTGAAAAAGCATTTCTTTACCAGAAAGAGAGAGAGAGAGAACAAAATGAGAAAGAAAAAAGGAATCCACAGCGTTCAGACGCAGATGCACAGAAGGGGAGCAGTTATGCACTAAAGGTGATCTTTTCCATCGCCCCCCTTTTTGGGGATCTTTGTATACACATTCCAGCCCCAGACAAAAGGAACAAGGCAGCTTTAGAGCCTGCAGAACCGGGGGCTGAGGAGGCGAGGGAAGAGAGGAGCATGATTGATGGCGTTCTGGTTGGCTTATAAAGGGCAGCCGGGAGTGCAGGGAAATAATCAGGGAAAAGGGCGTCCCGTGCTGGCTTTCTCAGAGGGGCGAAATGAATCCTGCTCGTCTGCATTATTAAGTTGTCAGGCGGGCTGATGATGAAAATCTGAAGGTCAGGCATAACAAGAAGCACCTTATGGGGGGGTCACGACCTTTCTGGAAGTGCTACACTCATGTTTATCTGCACCTAACCCTTATCCACAATTCTTCATTTGATAAGAACATTGGGAGAGGGGGAGGCAGGGAGGGGTGTCTCCTCATATGTATAAGCAGTGAGCGAAATTACGCTGCCCGTGAAACTGATTGTCGAGGCTCAATTCACAGCGAAAGATAATAAACCAAAAGAACACACGAGGGATGCAGGCAGAAATTGTTCGCTACAGTGGAACTCAATAAAGGGAGCGGGAGCTTCCCTAAATGACAAATTTGGTACCGTGGTGCTAAAACCGGGATTCTCCCTGGAATTGCCACGGCAATTCAGTCTCGGCAGAACCACTTTTTATTTACTTTGGAGATCCTAATGGCACGGGGAGGGAGGTGCTTTTTGGGGAATGTTTATTTCTCTATTTGCTTGTTTGAAACCAAAGACTCACGGACAGGGACAATCAGACAGACGTCTTCTACTCGGTTTGTATCCGTGGGTGTTTGTTTCTGAACTGCAAACAGATCGGCATTTGCCACGCACCTTGTCTGCATGTGTTCGGGGTGAGGGCTTGTATTTTTTTTTTTTTAATTTTTATTTTTTATTTATTTATTTTTTTATGTCTTTACAGAGAGTCCTTTTCCAGGTGTTCTCCATTTCTTGGGAACGGAGGAAGTGCTTGGGATTTTCAGCTGGGACGCGTAGACCGAACCTCTAACTGATCACAAAATAAACATGTCACTTGTAAAAATAACACTGGAACAATTCACAACCTACGATGCAGGCTTTCAGTGACACTTCCAACTCTGGTTGTTTATCCCGATCTGTGAAAAAGAGCATTCTTCAGATTTGGATTCGTTGGCAGTGATGTGCAAAATGCAGCGTTTCCAGAATCATCCACCGCTCAAGGTGGAGGCGTGTTTGAAATTGCACAGAAAGGGGGACGTTTCGCACAACGAGGACAGAAACGAGCTACCTATGCAATAAAGAGTGACTTATTCTCAAAGTCAGTTAAGGACTTTAGCCTTCCTGGAAAGGAATCCTTCTAAACCTGGACGGAAGGAAAATGTTTTATTTCTTTGGCTGATGTCTCTTTTAAGGAGTAAAACCTGTTTTCCACACGGGACTTTGAGAAGGAGTCATTGGCAGATTAAGTAGACCGCCCCTTCACTGGATGATGCTCAATCTGGACTTACATTCTTTTATTTGCTAGGGCTTCTAAAATATTATTTTGGTCAGGTTCCTAAAGTTATAAGCTACTTGTCATTCCCTCTGCCGACTCGTATGTACAGATACATTATCTCCATAGATTGCCACAGATAAACTAAGAAAAAAAATCCATTTTAGTTTTTCAATCCTACTGTGGACTAAAAATACATCATGCCCTACACATGTGAAGATCACATCTGTGCTTTTTGCCTCACAGGTACCTCTCTATGTGATCGAGATGAAATCACTACCTTCCTATAGTGTTTGTATTCGTAATGTTTGTTTAAAAATCAGACTCCCTCTATAAAACTTGCATTGTAACATAAAGGAAATAAGAACACTCAGCGGCAATGTTATGCCCATTTTTTTCCTTTTTTTTCCCCTTTCTGTTTTTTTTTTTTTTTTTTTTTTTTTTTTTGCCAGAAGACAAGATAGGTTTATAATTGATGAGACTCTCTTGCTTAGACTACGGTGACCCAGGAGTCAAGATGAGACAGAGAGAGAGAGAAAGCCCATTATTGCTGGTGTGTCCACATGTCTGGTTATACCAAGAAGGGTTTTACATGCAGAGTGGGACAGGTACAGAGAGATGAACCCACACAAATAATCACTGCACAATTGTTTTTGAGAGTTTCAAATAAAAACTAATTCTTTTTGTTCTGCCGTAGGATAAAGTAAGGGTGTCACCCGGAGCGAATTTTACATAATATCCATTAGAAACTATTCATATTATTTGTTTCTTATTCAAATTTCTAAAGGGGCACATTTCAGCTTGCTACTTGGCTCCGTTTGTCAAAATGCATCCATACAATTGGCCAAGATGCCTTTAGGACTTGGTGTGGATTCTCCAATGACATTGTGAATCATCAACTACCCAGCCGCGTGGCCACAATCAGAATGTCACAAATAATAACTACTCTTGATGGCATAAGAACCGAGAATAAAATTTTATTTCGTATTTATTTGAAATCAACGGATCTCTTCTTTACAAAGTGGATTTAAACCTGCCCTAAGAGATGGCGTATACTTATTAAATTGTTAGATCAAAACGTCTAGAATCAAAGATATGGAAAATAGATGCCATCATGTCAACTGGTGTTTTTGAGAGGGTAAGGACAGTCTTTGGATCTCCCGGCCATCTGATTTGTTTCTTTGTGTCCCAGCTCGTTCTTGCTCTCACTGCCTCGTGTTTGGGGCATGTTGTCTGACTTCGAGAAATTCCTTCAAGATTGTGTCTGTGGGTCTGGGGCCATGGCTTTCCATTTTCCTAGGCTTGGGCCCACTTTTATATGACCTTCAGAAATTTGTTTTAAAATATAGGTGACACCCGAGGGAAAGGAAAGGGCGCAGTTGTCTCAAACCTTGGTATTCGGGGTGTGGTCCTCGAAAGAGCAGCACAGAAAGTGTCAGAAATGCAGAATCTCGGGTCCACTGAATCAAAACCTGCGTTTTAACAGGATCTGAAGTGATTCCTGAGTACCTTCCAGCTTGACCGGAAATAGGGGCTGTTTGGCATTTTGGCGGGGGGCTTCCTTGGCCTGAGCATTTTCGGGGAGGTTCTGTTCCTGACTGCATGTCAATTTCAGAAGCCTGCTGCCTCCCCGAGTTTTCACTAGTGACCACAACTGGCAACCGCATAACCTCTCTCTGCCTGAGCGGATAGCATCAGAGGAATATTGGGAATATCCTGGGGATGCTCTTGTGGAAGCAAAAAAATCAAATCGCCGGAGAAAAGGGGGGCTCTATTTCTCACTAAAGCGATTACCTTAAAGGTAATAACAAACTGTCCAATACCAAATACCTGTGCATCAGGTTAATTTTAAGGCATAATAACAGTAATAAAAACACAAAGACTTTTTTTTTTTTTTTTTTTGCATCAGCTGTGCCCAAAGAAAAATGCATTCTACTCTCATGACACGTTTTGTTAGCTGCTTTTCTTTCCTCCTCTTTGCACAGGCAGAAAAAAAAAAGGGAAAGAGGAAAAAAAAAAACCCTCCTGCGTTTTTAAAGATACTGGAAAGTGAATGCTACCTATCACAATGCACTGTATTTTATTTTGAACTCTATAAGAAAATTCCAGTGTGACTTTTTACTGCTGCGTTTTTTTTTTTATATATATACATTCTAAATTTCATAGGGCAATTGATGCAAATCCATTTGAAATCTCAATGGGCGAGAGAGCTTGGCATGCAAGTGGGTTGGCCAGGTGCACGCTTCTCTTCAAAATATGACAAAAGTCATGGCTGAAATATAGAGCGGCAAAAATGTTGGAGAGTTTTGCCAAGCGGCGGCCAAACAAGGCTGACTGTTATTAGCCAGGGGCAGAGGGGCACGCAGCGGGGAGGGGGATGTGGGCAGTGAGCCATTTGCATAATGATCAATCCAGCTTAAAAAAAAAACAACAAAACAAAACCAAACACTTCGCTCCTGCACTTTTTTTTCTTTAAGCTTTTTTTTTTTTTCTTACGAAAAAGGTGATTCAGAGAACCGACAGTGCAGAAAAGCATGAAACAGAGAGGCAACAACGGGGAATGTTAATGACCTTCAGCCCCGATATTTGATCCCCCGGAACCTCTACCCCAGCGACACCCCGAAATCCACAGTTTCGACTGTCATAGCAGGAAGCCTGGCTGTGGCACATACAGTGGATGTACCACCGCACAGATGCTGTGAAATAAGAATGAAACAGTTGCTGGTTCGTCTTAGATAATCACAGCAGATTAAGCAGTGGTTTCATTACAGTGTTTTTACTATGCATTATTTTTACTAGGCAGCGTCCCTTGAAATAATGGGAATTGATTTCACAGATCTTTTGCATATTACTGATACTCAGTAATGTTGCCGAGTAAAACCTTTTCCATCCTGCCACTGTGAAAAGGCACTAATTGGGGAAGAAGAAGGTTCCCCCATGGAAGGCTCTCTTCCGCAGATTTCAGGATGGCAAGCAATTGAGCCAGAGAAACTATATGTGGGCCTTTGTGGCTTAGCAGCTGTAGCTTTGTGTCCTGATTTAGCTGACCTAAAATTCACGCGCTCCCAGATCACAGAGCATCGGCGGCACTGCCCTTGGTTTCCCCTTCTTGGCCCTCACCTCCCCCCTCCCACCACATTTCTCCTGCTGGATAAAAGGACTTGGCGATGTGCTGACAATGGATGCCGAGTCCAGAGAACGGGTGCAGAGACAAGGATCCCCAGTGTCGGCTGCAATCAGACGCAAACCTTACAAGGTGCTGAATGTTTTACCTCGACTTGACTCCCTTGGTGCACGCTGTCCATCTCGACCTGGCCGTTTGGCTGATCTTCCTGACCGGCATACCTGCGAACATGTTCTCTGCAGACCTTCTCTCTCTCCTCTCCAAAGATGCCTGTTAGCCCTGATTGACTTGGCTATAACCTCTTTCTTCCTCCAAAAAATTTTTAGAGGGAGCATTTAGGTTCTTCCTCCAGCCTTCATCTCTGCGTCGATGCAAATTGCCTCTTGGCTGGGGGTGAGAAACCTTCCCAGTTGGGGAAAGGGCCGAGAGAGGAGATAGACCACCTGGGTCCTGGTGCAGCGTCTTGTCACGAATTGGTTACAGGACATTGATCTTTGCTGCTACCTTGTTTTTTTCCCGTGCAACTTTTCCTTTTCCATTCTATTTATACGTTTATTTATTTATTTTGAGAGAGATAGAAAGTGGAGGAGGGAAAAGGGAGAGGGAGAGAGAGAGAATTCCAAGCAGAATCTGCACTGGCAACACGGAGACCCATGAGGGGTTTGAACTCATACACTGTGAGATCGTGACCTAAACCAACACCAAGAGTAGGATGCTTAACGGACTGAGCCACCCAGGCGCCCCTAGAGTTACTCATGTTATCTGTCAAACTCTGGGAATAGGATGTGGCAAGGTTTGGTTTTTTTTTTTTCATTTTTTCTTTTTTCTTTCCATTTAGTAGATGGAAATACTTTGGCAGGGCGAGTCTATATGACTCTCTAAAAGTTTTCACTGGTAAAGCAGGATGGATTCAGTAGTAATCCTCTAGGATGACTTTCAATATAATTTGGGTGGGAGCAATCTGTTTTCGTCCACTTCAAGGATGAAATGAATAGCAAAGCAAGTCTCTGTTATTCCGTAAGGCTTTGTGTAGAGTTCAAAGTCAGGTCCCTCCAGAGCTACCACTGCAACAGGTCAAGAACCGCTCTGGAAATTTCCCAAAATATGTTCCCTAAAACACGAAGCCAGTGATACATTAATGGGTATTCTACACACACACACACACACACACACACACACACACACGTACACATGCACACACCCTTGCACACCCGTGCACGGAGTTAAGTTTTCATGGTTAAAAACAGTTTGTGAGATTGGGGATGAAATACACTTCTACTGTTTTTTTTTTTTTTTTCTGTTGTTTGATGTTCAGAATCTTTTATCCACAGATGTGTATGATGAATTTCCTAGAGAAGGATCATCTTCCCAGCGTCTTTACAATGTACATGACCATTAACTCTTTGTAGGGAAACACCAGTTCATAACTTACTAATCCTGTGCATCTCAGAACACAATTTATTAAACCCTGATACAAGTTCAATCTGATAGAACCAAATAGAAATGGAGATCCGAGGGTGACTCCAAGACTTTGCTTTAAATAGATGACATAAACACGTTGGACAGCGACTTCTAGGAGAACTCTTAGTTGCTGTTTTATATCATCATTGTCTCCTTTGGTAAAAAAAAAAAAAAAAAAAAAAAAAAAGGACTATCCAAAGATAAAGCCCTTGCCATGGGTAGGCTTAAGGGGTAAGTAAAGATACGCACGTATTAATTTTTGGCTTAACTTCTTACGAGTTATTATAGCATTCACAGCCTACCATGCAGAAATCTCAACAGACCATTTAAACTGGACCACCCATTACACATTCCCCAACCTAAATTTGAGTAATGTCAGACTTCCCCCCATTCTCTGAACCCTCCAAGTGCTTCCCTATCGCCCTGCTTTGGCTTGTATAATGCTTTCTCCTAAAAATCCCTTCACCGCCAATGGTCACTCTTTGAATCCCATTCACCCTGAAAGAACCTTATTAAAGGCAAGGGAAGACTCTTTTTGTCTGACACCGAATCTTTCCCTCCGGCTCTCACTTAGCAATCTATACTTCTACTAACATTGGGCACACGTTTCCTCATCTTACACTTAGATCTTAAAATTATTTTAATTCCCATTTCTCAAGCATTGATCCTGAGCCTGTCACTGTGCTAAGTTTGCATGTATGATCTCATCAGTGTGTAATCTATGCAATGGTAACTGATGAGTGCCTGTCTGTCTCTCCCCCTACACCCTACCTTTACCCCCATCAAATCACTATCTCTTCAAGAATGAAGGGGGCTCAGTGAAATTTATCGCAGCCAAGGGACTGTGGACTCCTCCACAACTGAGTGGCTACATGTCTGAGATGAAAGTATGTTGTCTTTCCAAGCTTCTTCTGCCTGGTCCATGCCCTCAAGATGTCCTGCATTGGTTGCTGTGTTCCTTGATTTTTTTTTTTTTCTGTTGTGGTTTGGAACATTCTTTTAAGCCTGAGAAACCCCAAGAAGTAGATAGGGAATACCTCATGCTCTGTCATGGCACCTGCCTTTTGCGGACCAAAGGTTATGCCTAGGGTTGCAGGAACCTTTTTTTTTTTTTTTTTTTTTTGGAAAAGTGGTGTTTTCTCTTTTAGCCCAAACTGCAGAGATACCATCACTTGGCTTATAGTAACGGAGTTAAAATTACAACTTCAATTCAGCCCGTCTCTCTCAAGTCCTTATTATGTGCCAAGACTTATGCGAAGCATCATGGATACAAAGTTAATTAAGACAGGGGCGCCTGGGTGGCTCAGCCGGTGGAGCGTCCGGCTTCGGCTCGGGTCATGATCTCCTGGTTTGTGAGTTCGAGCCCCGCGTCGGGCTCTGTGCTGACAGCCCGGAGCCTGGAGCCTGTTTCAGATTCTGTGTCTCCCTCTCTCTCTGCTCCTCCCCTGCTCACTCTCTCTCTCTCTCTCTCTCAAAAATAAACATTAAAAAACATTTAACGTGAATTGAGACTTCTCATGTGTTGTGATGGTGACGACATAGACAAAGACATTATTTCAAGAAAACTTCCGAAGTTCGCAGGCCAACGTATGCACTGGGCATTAACGTATGCTCAAAAGGAGGCATTTGCCTTGACATGAAGGGTTAAAAACCCCAAATGATTTCAGTTTATACTATCTTCGGACGTCTATCCCAAATCTTCAACTACCTTCATT
Organism: Leopardus geoffroyi; assembly: GCF_018350155.1. Lineage (NCBI taxonomy): Eukaryota > Metazoa > Chordata > Mammalia > Carnivora > Felidae > Leopardus > Leopardus geoffroyi. The sequence goes on along the minus strand of NC_059337.1, from coordinate 14,304,735 downwards.
CCTAAAGTTAGAATGAATCTTTTAGCTTCCCATATCTCTCGTTGGAACACTCCTACACTGGTAAAATTCAATATATCTTCAGTCCTGGAAGTCTGTCCTCAGTAGTTTTCACGTTCCTCTTGCTGCCTCTCCCAATGGCAGACGGCAGGGACCTACTTTTCCTTCAGCTGGAATCAATTTTTTCTACCCACGTCCATTTACTAGGATTAATCATCTCGGAAGAAGCTCAATTTTGCTGGAAAATCCAGAAAAGATTTTAGTTACAGCTCCGCATAATAAAGCAATTGTGTAATTAGTAATACATTTGTCACTCCTTTACTGGGGGAGGAGGGGGGGAGGAAAAAAGGAACACATGTATTGCTTTAGTGTATATCCTGACAGTGGAGCTTTTTTTTTTTTTTCCCAGGGAATTATACCATTATACCATAAAAATGTCAAGGCACCAGTTTACTGTTCCTACTAATATTCTAAAAGATTCTCTGAGGCTGACATCGCTGTCAATTAAAATTAAACAAAATTGCATTCTGCCATATACACTTCAAGGAGGAAGCTTTCGAGTTTATGGCTGCTCTTTGAATTGATTTTTAAGATGGCATCTGTAAAACTTGGCTCGAACAAGATGAGGTGGGAGGTATTTAAGGACCAGTCAATTTTAAAAAAAAAAATGTTTTTAAAGATCATAAATTGACAGCCAGAATAGACTGCACATGTCTCCAGGTTTCTCAGCTATTAAAATACATCCAGCCATTCTTTTGAATTGAATGTTTGTCCTGACATAATTCAGTGCCAACGCGCTTCTGACTTGTTTTGGGTTTCCAATATTTTTGCGGAGAATAACATAAACAAGGAAGCTTGTGAGCGTCGTTTCCAGTTGCTCAATTTGAACAGATTTGGGAAAAGTCCTTCTCCTGGTGTTTCCCACAGCGGAGCAGTGCGAACGTGCTTTCTCACGGGACTGTGGTTCTCAGGAAGAGAGGCTAAAGCAGTGTGGCCAGTGAGCGCTTTTGGAAGGGATACTGCTGCCAATGAAGTCTTCGGGGAGATCACCCTCTGTGATAGAAAGATGAGCAAAGTTAAGTCTCCGTTCCAATTCCTCTAAAAGGAATTTAAGAAGCTATCTTTGGGCTCGTCCCTCTGATTGCCAACCCTTAATGTGCAATGTTTTATTGGTGCATTTAAGGCAACTATTATTTAATGATCCAGAGTTTCTGGGGCCAAAGTATCTCCCTCATTCTTGGTTAAGCACCTTTCGGAAGCTTGATGTGTCTTCTCGGGTCACCTGGTTACCACTTAAGGGAAAGAGATAATATCCTAAGCAGCTTAAAAGGGTTTGTGCCCTTTCAAACAAGTTTGAAATGATGTTCTGGCTGGGCTGCTGTCTTGAGTAATTTGTGTGCGTGTGTGTGTGTGTGTGTGTGTGTGTGTGTGTGTGTGTAGAGGGGTGGGGGGCTTTGCAACATTGTTCTTAATGAGCAGTTGCTTTGTTTAGCCATAGAGGAAATGGTATCTCCCCCCCCAAAACAAGTAGGGGAAACTTTCTTTGCTTTAAATTGAAGAGGCTGGGCTGTTTAGGGACTATCAGATAAGGAACATCTGGGTCTTGTCCAAAACGATGGCATCTTCCTCTGTGGCCATATGTAAACTTCCGTGACTTCTAAGGAAACAGCATCATGTCCAGATGTTTTACTCCTGAATCTTCCACCCCGAGTAGATAGCTGGCCATAATATGGGCTCTATAAATACTTTTTTTTAAGTTGTAAATAAATGATTACTTGGATTGAACCCGGACTCTTAAAGAGGTTTGCCATCACAGTGGTGTAGCTGAAATATTCCTCGGGAGAGAGTCACGTGGGGAAAAGTACCCCCATGGGAGACTCATACCAGGTCTTGTGGAGAATCATGAAAACCACAGAGGTTTATGACACTCCCTGGGGCAAAACCAGGGGGGCCTGGAGGTTCCTTCCCCCTTCTCATTTCCAACCTCTTTCTCCTCTCTTTTGGTTTTGAACAATCAATAGCCATGATCCCTGTAGGGATTCCCCCCCTCCTTTTTCCCTCTAATGTAGCATCTTTAGAGGGTGTCTACTGTATGCCATGTGTCCAAATTATATTACGGGTGGTGGTCAGTAGAGGGACTGAGCCCACGAGGGAGATGGAAATAAAAAGTGCCATAGACCGGCTCTTTGTGTCTCCCCCAAATTCATATGCTGAAACCTAATCCCCAGTGTGATGGTATCAGGAGGTGAGGGTCTTGGGGATGTCATGGGGGTGGAGCCTCATGAATAAGGATTAGTGTCCTTAGAAAAGAGACCCCAGAGAGCTCCCTCACCCCTTCTGTCGTGCAAGGATGCAATGAGGAGATGACCATCGGTGAACCAAGAAGGAGCGTCCTGCCAGATACTGAGTTTAGACTTCTCGTCCTCCAAAATTGCGAGAAAGTAATGTTTGCTATGTTTGCTGTTGCAGTCCCCCAGGCTATGGTATTTTTGTTATAGCAACTTGAACTAAGACACAAGAAAATTGTCCAGACATGGACAGGATAGGCAGGGTGGAGAGAACAAGGTCCCCTCTTGAGTCCAGTGGCCAACGACCTCTGTGAAGTGTATGGGGAACCACGGTGAAGGCAAGAGGCCTGTTCTAGAGAATCCAACATCTGTTCTTAGCCACACCACATGGTTGACCTGAAAGTTTGATTTATAGCACCTTCCCCTGCCCAACCCTGAATCTGGAAGTAATAAAGAGGCTGATTTTTTTTTTTTTTTTAACATAAAGCCATGTTCCACAAATACCTGGAATAACTGACATGGTAACAACAGGGTTTATTTTAGTTGATTATTGATTAATTCCAGTTTTTCATTTAATAAATATTTATTAGGCTCCTACTATATGCAGAGGCACAGTCCCAAGCATCCAGTTACAGACAGGAAGAATGATAAAACCCCTTTGTATGGAGGTTATATTCCATTGGGAAATAAGGAGGGTAAGCAAGGAAAATAAGTAACGCAAGTCAATGTCTAAGGACATATATATATATATGTACATGAGTGCATGCGTGTGTGTGTATAAAGTGTGCTAGAGAGTGAAAAGGTTGAAGGAAAAAATAAAACAGAGCAGGAAAAAGGGAATGTGGGAGAGCGGGGGTGGGAGAAGGTAGAAGAAAGGGACATATTTTCAAAGGGTGTCAAGGGATGATGTCCTATAAAGATGCCTTTTGTATAAAGACCTGAAGAAGGTAAGGGAACAAACCTTGCAGATTCCTGAGAGAAGCCTTTCAGATAGAGGGAACAAAGATGGGAACGCCACTGACAGTTTTTGAAGAACAACAAGAAGGCCAGTATGCCTGCCCAGGAATTAGCAAGTAGGAAAGGAGAGGAAGGTGAGGCAGACATTAAGCCTTCGTGAGTCCCTGGAAGGACTCTGGGTCTCACTGGAAGTGAGATGAGAAGCCATTGGAGTATTCCGAACAGAAGAGCTTCACGATGAAACTCCGTGTTAGGAGCTCTGGGTTTTTGTATTCAGAAAAGACTGAAGATGGGCCGGGGTGAAACCAGGGAGCCCAGAGAGAGGGCTCTTAACACTCGTGTGGAAGGTCTGAGCAGAACAAAGTGGTTAACTCTCCCGCAAGGAAAAATTCCTCCTTTAAACTAGGCTGTTGGTTTTTCCTGCCTTTGGACTTGAACTGAAACATCAGGTCTTTCTGGGTGTCTTGAGCCTATGGCCAGTAGACCCAGAGACCGTCCCAGAGACCGTCCTGAGTCTCCAGCTTCACCCCGCAGGTCTCAGGACTTGTCAGCCTTCACAGCTACATGACCAATTTCTTATAATAAATGCCTGTTTCTCTGTGAGAACCTAATACGAATATCACCTGGAATGTCTCCAAACCTTTAACATATATGCCTAATATTGAACTCACAATCCTACGTCTCACTACCCCACCCGCCATCTTAGCTCTCTGCCAATTCCCACTAAATGGCATCAGCCTCCAATACAGTTAGATAAGTCATAAAAGAGTCATCCTTGGTCTTCCCTCTCCCTTATCTGCTAACCCCATCTAAACCCTCTGCATGTTTAGCTGGTTTTTTTTTTTTTAATCCTCAATAGACTTCTCAGATCTGAATATTTTGGATACTTCTATCCATGTCCATTTCCCCCGTGTAATCTTGGCCACCATCGTATTTCTTGGCCTATTTTTTGAAATATGCAGTCACTTTTGGCATCCCCAAATTGTAGTGATCTGTGTGATCCATCTTTTTAAAACATACATTTGGATGTCTTACTTAGAAATTTCTGTCACTTCCCATTGATCTAAGGATAAGGAAAACAATCCCTAATTTGATATATAAGACGTAGCCCCTCCCCCCACCCCATGCCCTGCCTGTGTAGAGTATCTACCCGTTGTCCCAGTATAATTCGTGTTAGTACCCCCTTCTCTCTAAAAGGTGTCTGGGTTTGGACAATAAATTATACGGTCACCTTTCTCAGGACCAAGATTAAAGTAGGCAAGTTTATATTCTCAACTGGTGGGCACCAAAATCATTCTCAACTTCTTAAAGAAATATTTTCTCAACAAGCAGACTCGTCTTGATTGAGACAAAATACAGGTGCTAGCAGCTCCAAAGTCATGTTTTTTGAAAAAGTATTTTCCAAAGTTCCCCAGAGAGGAAAGGAGAGGCCATGGGGCCCTTGACCCAATGAGTAGGGGAAAAAAAGAGGTTGGTGACAGAAAGACATTAATTCATGCGCTGTGAGTTTGAATGATGTGTTTGCTTTACACCTTCGAGTTAAGATCAACTGGAAGACGAAATCCCAGTTCAACCTTCCTGTAACAGTTATAAACCATGGACTTTAGTCCAGGCCTCTGGGTTTCTCTTAGGAATTTAATGTCTTTTACTACATGAAACAAAATTTATTGTCATTTCATGATAAATTTAGAAAGATGGCTTGAGCCTCTGTTCTCAGACATGAAGAGATCCTTTCCAAATAAAGAGCCATTATTTGCGATGTGATTGTTACCTGAACGTTGGCCTTTCCACAAGTTTAAATTACCGATTCATCATGCGTGTTGGAAGATGGCTAAAGTTTCAGAAGGCTGACGAAACCGTCCACGCAATCAGTGCCGTCGAGAGGTTTCCCCATCGGCAACAGTTTTTGTTATGGAGTCCCTAATATGCCACCAACTATACATACACTTACTCTGTTCTTCGTGACTATGTTTTGCATAACTTTATGGAAAATCCACCCACCTCATTATCAACAAAGACCTCAGGTGATGAATATTTAAGAAACGGTGAGCACAGATAACAATATGTTTAGACTTCTGAAATGATGAACTTATCACGTGACTATAAACAGAGAAAATCATAAAGGCACACTTCTTGGTCTTTCACGATCGGCCTTGAACCCCAACCCTTCAGCCTTATCTCTCTCTGCTCTGTGACCGATACACTCGTTTCCACCCCACGTAATCCTCATATCCACTTCAGCTGGAAGAGTTGCCTCACTTCCTGGAGACCAGGCACTATAAAGAGTCTAAGTTCCCAAAGAACGCACAAGATAGTTACATAGAGAAAACATACGCACAGAGTCATAAGTACACAAGCAGAAAAAGGGATATAACACTGTTTCCTGTATTTAAAAAAGTCAGTCATTTATGTGTATTCCTCACTCAATTTGCCTCTTGTGTGAACATTTTGATTGGCTGCTCCGATCCTGCCAAGTTCCTCAGGCTTACGGACTTTCATTTGCCTCACACTCAGATTCTGTTAATAGGTTTCCAGATTCTGGAACTTATTTCCTGATTATTTTTTTGTCCACAAATTTGAACTATTTATTTGGTGAGCCTCCAATTCTTGATGTTCTGCATATGCTAGGTTGAGAACACGAGTACCAGTATGTTTATATCAACCTAAGATCCCTAAAACTTGACTTGGACAATCATTCTGAAATGCACATTGAGACTAAAGTATGTGTCTGTCTAGTTTGTTATTGTGAAAAAGATCCCCAGAGGAGCCTGGCCTGACCCCAGAATGTTTTTCTTTATTGCTGGAGGGGGACGTGTTCCGTTCACTCTTATGCCTGCCCCACTGCTCACTATATAATTGTTTATTATGATTCCCAGGCAGACTTCTATGATAAATAATGAAGATTTGCTTTACATGTAGATATTTATATATTATAAATGTGGTCCAGGTTACTCAGCTCATACCATCCTGGAGGGAATATAATCAAATGGGTGAGGATAATAATAAAAACAGCCATGAAAGCCTCCCACAAGCAAATGGCTGGACTTGTCCTCCCTAATTTAAGTACTTCCCTGATTCTGGCAGAGGCCAGGCCCAACTCTGCATCCCTAACTATGATGACGGAAATCCTTTTATTACAAGTTCGCTCTGCTCTTCCCTCTGCCATTTCTAGGGGCCACCTCTGTCCTCAAACATCTCCACTTTGCCCTCCCACGTTGTTTCCTCTTAGTACTGGTTTCTCCTGAAGACACGGTTGAATCTAAGTTTTGGCATGGTCTTCATGGGATCATTGCCTTCATACTGTCATCTATACGTACCTCGTCACCTATGCACCCACGACCATCATGGTAAGGAAGAACGCTAACCAAAATTTGCATTCAAACATTGCTACGTTACTCTTAGGCAGCCATTGCTGGGGCAGAAAAATTAGGAATCTTGTCTTTCAATTTCTTTACAACAGAAACAGATTTATGTGACTATTTTTTAAGTTAATGCTGCCACCTTCCCTCAGAACTTGGCAGGATCTGTTGAAAAGACAGGACAGAAAATAATATGAGCATCAGTGGACAATGGATAGGTAAGTCCACCCTTCCTTCCCGACATTTACATCTTCCCATACCAGATGGAGTGCCTCATCTGTCTCTGCTCAGGTGTGTTGCTTCCCCATGTAGCTACCTAGGAAGGTAAGGGGCAGCTGTTGGCACATCACTTGAGAATTACTGTGCTAGGGGATAGCTGATAAAGCCAATGTATTCAGTCCTTCTGGGTAATGCAGAGTATCGGTCCTAGACCCATGGGCTGCAACAGGGCAGGGATGTTCTGCAAACTCTCCAGTTCCACCAGAGGTCTACTGATTCCTCAAGTTTCTCTTTGTAGCAACTACATATACTTCTCTGCATTAGTTGGCGGACAGGCTAAAATTTGGTAATAAAAAGAAGCAAAAATACAACGACTCCAACAGGGTAAAAAGTAGTCTCTCTCCGAGGCAAGTAGGCAACGTGGGCGCTCGTTGATTCTACCTTAAGTGGTTGATGAGTCCTGAACTCCTCTGCAATGGTATCTTATTGCTTAGCGAATCCTTGACGGAGCCCCTAATTATGTCAAACCTGGCTAACAAGTTCTGTGACTCTGCTACAACCCTCAGGGAGAAGGAAAGCGTAGTGGTGGAGGGCCAGGAAGTAAAGAGAGATTTGTGAGCATCTTCTTTTGCTTACATTCCACTGGCAAGAACACCCACGTGGCCACAACAAGGTGCAAGTAAGTCTGAGAAATGTAGCTTTTAGTTGGGTGGCCATTTGGTATCTAAATCTCAGGAAGGGAGATTCTGTTACTAAAAAGAAGGGCAGAGGGTGACAGGATGACATTTCACAGCCTTCCCCACAACACTGTAGGGAGAACTGCCGAGCTGAACAGCTCAGAGGCTATAAGGTGCAGTGGGCACAGCTGCTTCAAGTTAGAAGCCATGTCTTAGATGGATATTAGAACTTGGCCTTGCTGAAGCCCAAAGTGGAGATGTGGTGGGTTACTGACATAGCCGGAGACAGTCTGGAAGCATAAACAAGCCACCAGAAGGATAAGGGTTGATGCTTTCCGGGTGTGACCAGATACTCTCAAATTTCCTCTTCACATGCTGGAAATTTCTCGAATTCTTCAAATTTCCTTTTCACATGCTATGAAAATTCTAGAATTCTAAACAGTGCTGAGGACAGAGAAACGTTGTGAATGACTAGTGCTATAAGCAAGGTCAGCGCCAGACCCTATAGCTACAGAGAGCAAAGCAGACATGGTGACTCCTCCCAAGAAACCGAAGGAATGGGGATAATTACGAGCAAGTGTGTGAAAGACTGTGAAGGAGACGCAGAAAGTTCTCATAGGTCATGGGCATGAGTAGTCTGATTTGCCTGATGTCGTGAAAGGCTTTTCCAAGGAAGATGTGTTTCTTTTCGGTCCTGCAGGATGGGTGAGGATTGTTGACGCTAGAATGAAAAAGACAAAGGGGTGAAGGAAGATCTGTGAACTCAGGAGGGTAGGTTGGAAAGCTCAGATTTTTTCAAATCTTACCTTCCTGGAGCGCCTGGGTGGCTCAGTCAGTCAAGCGTCTGACTTCAACTCAGATCATGATTTCACACTTCGTGGGTTCGAGCCCCACGTTGGGCTCTGTGCTGACAGCTCAGAGCCTGGAGCCTGCTTCAAGTTCTGTGTCTCCCTCTCTCTCTTTGCCCCTCTCCCGCTCGTGCTCTGTCTCTCTGTCTCAAAAATAAAACGAAACATTAAAAAAAAGTTAAATCTCATCTTCCTCATCTGTCAAACAGGAATAGAAAATGTCCTGTTCTACAGTTGTTGTAAGGAATAAGAGCCAGGAAAAGCTTAGAAGTGTAGCAAGAGACAAAGTGGAACAACTGATAGCTTTTATTGTGCTATTATTAACTTTCTTACTATTCACCTCAGAAGCCTGAGGTCTACTTATGCAAATGCAGTCTCTCATCTGACTCTGGGAATATCTTGGCATTTCTTGATTCCTTTTAATTCTCTCTCTAAAACACCGTGACACATCATTTAGCCAGGAGAAAAAAAGAAAAAGAAACAAAGAAGCCAGAGAGCAAAACTGAGCAAATAGGAGTTTTAGAGATAGATAGTTATATCAAATAAAAGTAGCAGCATATCCAGTTAGTGGTGGCTAATGCAGTTTAATTATCTTCCTATCCAGAAGGACAGGTGGTTCCACAGTCAGGGAAGCAGCTCCACGCTGACATGAAGGACTTTCCAATACTTTGCTCTACCTTCTTCAGTATTGCCTCTTGATTACAATAAGGCTGCCACAGATTACAATATGGCTGCCACAGATAACAATATGGCTGCCACAGATTACAATATGGCAGCTCAACCCTCCCCAAATGCATTCAAGACAGAAAGTGAAAGCCACACACAGAAGGAGCCTCTTTGTTTTATCGGTGAGTAAAATCTTTTCCTGGAGCCCTCCAGCAGATTGTGTGTGTGTGTGTGTGTGTGTGTGTGTGTGTGTGTAATTGCCCACTTCCACCTGCAAGTGACACTGGATAATTCACCAAGTGTGTTGTGACAAGGTTAAGCAATTATTGGTGGCTTGGGGTTGCGTGTATTAGTGCACTGAAAAAATAAATGAGCTGGAGAAGTGAGTGTTGGCTGTTGAGTGAGCACTGAGCGATGTCTATCACAATAATTTAGAGATCATTTGAGTAGGTAGTGCTTGGTGGATCTCCTGGGCCAACACAAGGAGAATAAACTTTAAAAAAGTGTGCACGTAAACAGTACAGCATCCCAGCTTTACATACGTGGGGAAGGATGAAGCAGATTTTAGTTCAAGTCAACATTTATCAAGTGCTAGGAGCTTTTTGTATATTGTCTCATTTATTTCTCACAAAATCTTGGAGGGAGAGCCACAGGTCAGAAAAGATAAGAGAATCCCCCTTCCGAAAGCTAAGTTTCTGAGTTCATGGTCACAGGTTCTGTTTGGTAAAGGGCAGAAATCCCAATGCAAGTAGGTCTGACAATAATTCCGGGTTACTTTTATCTAAAAGAGTTTATTTCTCCAAGTGACGCAAGAGACTTTGTAAAAAAAAAAAAAAAAAAAAAGCCCAAAAGTGGCTCAAAAAGAATTATGAGCTTGACACGAGAGTCCTTCCTTTCTTTCTTTCTTCCACCCGAGAACCTTGGGTACATAGTGCCTACACTCTCCACCTGTTCGGAACCCATATCGGAAAGTCCAAACTCCTATTAGGATGAGCGACAAAGGTCATTTTGTTGTTATTGATGTGGTAAGAAATCAAATGAGACCCTAGTAGTTGACTAGCTGATGGGGAGAAACAAGCAAGCAAACACAGCATTCTTCCAAATAAATTATTGTATATCATTACATGTATGACCACTGTTGTGTTTTCAAAATTCGTCGTAGATAACACACCATTTGGGGAGAAGAGAATGATGAATCCTTCTAGTTTGGGGATATTGAGGGCTCCCATTGGAGTTTAGTTCCAAGAGCTTCTTGCTAGGACTGCCTCCTCACATTACTTTTTTGGGGGAGGGGTTCTTATGAAGCTGGTTTATTTCCTAAGCGTATTAGGATATAAGATTAAGCTGCTGTGACAATGAATTACACAATACAATTCAGAAAATGAAGAAAGATGGGTTAGCCAGGTTTGCGGGAGGAAGCAAATGATTTCCAATGTCAGTAGGAGATAGTGGAAGCCAGTTCAGTTGATAGGATTCTTCATAGTGGTAGCAAATCACAACAATCTGTCCGCACTGAGTTTATATCACTAAACTTAAAGTTCTTAAAAGGTCGGATGAAGATTTAAATGATGATGAGAGTTAGTGGATCAGTTTGTCCCTATGATTTCTAATATGAAGGTGTCTTTTCTATTTAATTTTCTTAAAAGGAAGTCGTTGACAGCGTGGGTAATCGCCACCATCAAAGGAAATGGAATAGCAAAAGAAAGAACGAAAATACACACACAAGCAAATACGCAATCAGGTAAAACTGCCTTTAAAACTGGGTCTGTGTATTTGTGGGGTAGGAAAAGAAAAAGCAGGGGGATTCCGGGGGCGTGTGGCATTGATTTTGGCAATCACGTAATGAGTGGGAGAAGGGTCCGTTGTGTTGGGGGCGGGGTAGACAGGTGAGTTTTCCTCCCACCTTTAAGTGTGAATCACAAATTTAAGGGGCAAAAAGGCGGCAAATGATTTAGAAAAATCCAAACTAAGAGCCTTTTGTCTGACAATATTCACATTATATTTGCTTTGTATTTTCTTTGTGAAGATTTCCGCCTCCATCTATCTCCTCCTAGAACGCTTTAGCAATTCCCAATCAATCCCATTCGAAATAATTCACACTGAAATAAGACAGAGGGTGTCACTCCCCAGGTCGCGGAAAGCCAACACTCAGTGGAGTTAGACACAGGAGCCCAGTGTTCTGGACTTTACAGTCATGTTCTCAGCTGCTTAAGCTCATTCAGGGCTGGGTTGCTAGAACAAAACCAGAAATATAACCTCTTATCTTCTGCCCCATTTTTTTTTTTCTTTTTTGAGCAAGCAGATACATATAGAACAGTGGAAACGTTTCTATTCTTATAGTAAAGAAAAAAAGTAGGAAGAAGCTAGATTATGTATATCTACCAGTATATATGCAAGTGTGTGTGTGTGTGTGTGTGTGTGTGTGTGTACTTAAGCGATTAAATTTATTAGTTAACATTACTTAGGAAAAAAAAAAGAATGCAAATGGTTACCTATTTTACAACTTGAAGTTAATTATTTAATATAAATATAAACATAATATAAATATTAAGATTTGGTTTTAAAAAAAGGTGCTTTGTTTCTCTTTCCTAAACAAAATTAGAGCACTTGAAACTATGATACTTCAATTAAAATGGTTTTGCAATAATTATCAGGATAGGTAAAACTATTGAAGGGAAATCAATTGCCCCAAGTTACCATAATTTTCACTTTTACTCGATGCAGCCAGAGTTTTTATAGGAGTAATTCATTCTTCCAGTTTAAAATTAAGCTGGAATTAACTTAGAGTTAATTTGGAAGAAATTCCATTTTGGAAAAAAACAAATACACCGAGATATTAACTGTTGTTATTTCTGGGATTGGAGATGGTGTATGAATCTTGCTTTCTTTTTGATTCTGTATTTTCCAAGTTTTGTATAATAAGGTTGTGTTTCGTAAGCAATTGAATCGTTTTAGAGAGTTATTTTAAACTAATCAACAGGACATCATATTTTCCTTGTATTTAGAAAAAAGGTCGATTGCATACAAGATTAAATTTGAAAATTCATTTTCATTCAGTAAACTCTCTAACTTCAGAAAACAGACAAAGACATCAGGTAAGGCGTTACAATTGAGGCTGTTTAAATAGCGTTTTTGGGAGAGGAGCATACGTAACATACGAAATTTTTTATGCAGTGTTTAATTCCTCAAATATTTTCTACCTTTGCCCGGCATCGTTTTTTTTAAAATTTCCTAAGAGATATGATCTGTCATTTGCATAAAATTTTTGGTTTCTGCACTTTTAACATGTCTTTCCATAGAGAAAGCTTCCATTTTCCTTCCTTCTTTGTGCGCAAAATTTCTGTGTCTATGTCACGGGCATTTAGTGCGTTTAGATTTGAACATATTTTCTCCGGGTTTAGTGCTTACAGGGATTTTGGAAGATTCTCGCACACAGACTCCTTATAAATCGTAGAAACTAGTTCTGTCCTAGATCTGCAGCTCCCCCGCCCCCACCAATCTGTTTTTATTATTTTGCCATCATTTAAAATCTCCTTATCTCGTAAGCACTCTCTCTAACTATAACTTCAGGAACAGATTAAGTTTGCTTTTCAAAGCCATTCATCATCAGAGATATGTTTTGGTGAGTGTTTTCTTTTGTAAATCATTTTATTATTGTAAGGTACCTCTGGATGCTGGCATGATAATAGGCTATATAAATGATTTTGTCCTATATTTGTGTTGTATATGCTTTATTGTAATAGCACTCTCGGGTCAAAAGCAGCCAATATTATTCCGATTAATTCCTGTCTAGACACTCATAAATTGTCCTTTAATTTGCAGCGAGAAAATGAAGTCATATGAAGCATAACCTTTGCCGGCTGCAGAAGTCGCACCTGGTTTTTCTGGGCTGGAGGAGGCCCGCCTCCCCGCGTCCTTCAAAGCCGCAGGCCTGGCTGCTGCAAGGGTGAGCATTTCGTTTTCTATGCTTCGCCCAGGTAGCCCGCCAAGGCCTGCCGGCTGGCATGCCGCCCCTCAAAAGGAAAACACAAAGCCTAATCCCCCAACACAGTTTCAGACAAACACTCATTTTATTTACTCATATTCATCTCCCCAGAAGAAGAAAAAAAAAAAAAAAAGGAGGAGAAAATAGCTTGCTTAATCCCAATACTAACACGATATTGATTCACATTCATGTTCTCTGTTTATTGACGTGCATTGCATACAATGGGGGCTATCATCATTTCGGCTACCGTGTTCCAGGGAAGGCGCAATCACATTAGAGAAGGAGATGAGGCACAGTTTATACAGCCCTAATTTTATGTAATGTAAACCTTTCAAACGCTGCACATGGGAGGGGAAAAAAAAAAAAAAAAAAAAAAAAAAGCACGTCCTAATGAAAAACCAAAGGCATACCAAATGGATTTATCTTAAAGCTAATTGGCAGGGGGGGCGGGGGGGGTGCGGAATATCTGTCCTCAAAAGTCCACCATTATTTCCTAAACTTGTATAATGAAATTAACTTCTTTGGCTTTCCAGCAGCTTTCTGTATATCTCATTAACCAACTGTAAATGCATTTGTGCTTGAGAGCACAGCATAGGGTTTTGTTTTGTGACATCTAGTGTTCAATGTTTTGAAATTATGCAGGCGGTGTGTAATGCTCTAGGGCTAACTATATACAGAGCCGGAGCGTATATTGAACACCAGACAGCGTATACGTATTACGAGCATATGGCTTCTGCAAGAAGAAAGCAGATATGAAAAACACCGCACTTTTTTTTTTTTTTTGGGCCCCTTGGAGATTTTTATTGCCTAGTGGCAGCTGTATTTAATAAAATATTAGTAGCCACTTGAGGTTTAAAGGTGTAACACAATTCCATTTCAATATAACAATTCCATAAATTCAAATATGAAACCTTCATAGAAGCATGATGTGGCTATAATTAAAAAACAGAAAAAAAAAAAGAACTTGGTATGTGCTCTTGAAAAACAAATTTAGGGCACATGGTACCTGTAGTCAATCTGTAACGTGGATTTGGGGTGATCATTGACATTCTTGAAAGTTGGAAGTGATTCGAGGGACTTCTATGACGGAATGTGATGGTTTAATTTGGTTCTTTTTTTGGTTCTCTGCCCACTGCCTGTAAATAAGTTTTCTTCACTTCCCTCTTGCTTTCTCGTGCCTCTTGAAGTTCTCCTTCTTTCCAGAAGTATTTAATGTATGAAAGTGCTTAGGAAGCTATCACACACCATACAAATGCTAAACTTTATTGCTGTTATTTTCAAGCTTGTAAGGACATAATACACCACCTTAACCACCTTGGCCCATCCCTTCTAGCACAGTCAAAGCCCCAGAAGGCTTTGGACTCCGAGGGACTTACAAGCTTTAGGTGAAATTATCTGCAGAAAATGGAGAGAGACATAGCCCTCTTTGGGAGGAAGGTGCCCCTTGATAGATAGATATCCCGCCAAGAATCTAGAGGAAACAGTACATGAAAATGCTTGGAGCCTCCAGAGAGCCTAATTCATTCACAGGACGTAAGCTTTTGAATGTGACCAGAGCACAGGCCGAGGTTATGACAGCCTCCCAAAGACAGCATCTAGCGCACAGAGGAGTTTTGATTGCCTAGCGATGTTTTTAAAATGATATTTAATTGTTTTGAATCGCACACACTCTCTCCAGTTTATCACAGGCCCCCACATCTCCCTATCAGCTTACATCTGCTCGAGCACCCAGGAGACATTGTAAGTCAAGACTCTTGATTTAAGGCATGGGAAAGGAAGGGCATGGGAGGGACACGTGTCCCAGAGCAGCGGAGGGCTAAGTGAAGTGGCAAAATGTCAGACCGAGGCAATGGCCCTAATAGTGTCTGCAATAGGAAGGTCATGGAAGAATTCTCAGCACAGTACAAATTTTATTCTAAAGATTATGTGGGACCATGCAAGGAAAGGTTTGGAAAGGGAGCAGGGAACCCAGCTGAGAAAACCTTTGAAAAAGCCCCCGAGAGGGATGATGAGGGGCAGACTCAAGGCAGCATCAGGGGATATAGAGAAGGTCAGATTTCTAGACACGTTAGAAATTCCATGAAACTGCACGGAAAGAAAAAAATGAAGGGAACGAAGTGAAGGGAATGTGTCGTATCGCTTCAAATATGCGAGCCTAGAGACCAAAATGAATGAGGAGCAACTAACTGAGATGGAAAAGCTGATTTGAGGAAAACGATGGTGAGTGTTGGTTAAAAGGTCAGGGGGACACAATAAGCTTAGAAACAGAGTCAGGTTTTGGACGGAGATCTTTCTGGAAACATAGCTATGAATGACATGATGGTTGCAAATTGTAGGCTTTTGCAAATTGTAACCTCACTCAGGATAGGAACACCCATTGGGGTGAAAATGGGACCAGGGATGGTGCCCTTGGGAACCCCAATGTTCACACAATGAACAGGAGAGGAAGAAAATACAGAGGCTGAGAAGGAATAATCATAATGTGAAGAATCAAGAGTGAGGATCTAAGTTGATGCCAAACTACAGTGCTTAATATCATCGTCCTTGTGATCACAGGGAGATAGATTTCCAGAGAAAGCATACCCCAAACAACCCCTTCCTCCTTTCTTTCCATAAAAATATTCTGTCTATAAGACAGAATCTCCGAAGCAGCTTTGCTGGAACAGCTTTTATTTTGAGACACATTTCATTCCTGTTGTGTGTGGACTGGATTACAATGTTCTAAGTGACCCTGTAGCTGATTCATTTTTCTACGAGCACTGTGTTAGGGACGGAGCTCAGGAAACAGGACTTGCGAAATTCAGAATTTAAATCAAGATGAACTTGAAAACATAGAATGTGAACCAAATTCAAATCTCTAATCCAAGGAAAGAAGAATCACAAGGCCCAATTGGGTTGGACTATGTTTGCCACAAACTTCTGCAAACATGGGTTGGAAGCAGATTTAATGTTGCTATGGTAACTTCTGAGCATTCAGTGTGTGTGTGTGTGCGCGTGCGTGCACATGCACGCACGCACGCGTGTGTGCACTCGGGAGCACGTGTAGTTTCTATCTTGCTTCTGTAGTTCCAAAGTAAGGTATAGCTTGCTAACAATTCAGTGTTTTCTTCCAGTAGCTAGAAGGAAAGTACATATCGAATCATACTTCGAGGTCAGTGATTTTTTTTTTCCTATGTATTAAGACATGATGGCATTATTTAATTACCTTTGCTAGCAAGTTTACAGACAAGCATACTCGTACCGTATTGCATACCCACAAATAGGATTATTTACATCCAATCTAAGGAGTGCTGACTGGTGTCGTTGGGAACTGAAGCTGTATCAGCATTTAAATTCCCACTTTTCTGGGCAAAAACCCAAGTGAATGATTCAATTAAACTCTTTATGTTATATATTATCCAGAAGTTTACAATATAAAATGATTCTCCCAGTCTGAACCCCTGCCTTTATGATTGCAATTTGGTAGCAAGACAATTTCCAAGGACTATTTTCCTTGAACTGCAATGAAAACGTCAGGCCATAACACACTTTTTGATGCGCGTTTTATGAACGACACTCCAAAATCAACCATTATTTCAAGCACATGCGATAAATAACCTTCATTATTCATCAGAGTGTAAATATGCATTTGTATTTGCAAATATGGTGGTTTCCTGAGCAAAGCGGCCGGCAGTCAACAGCTCCTTCAGCCATTTAAGGAGGTAACAAATAGGTGTCAGCCTCTTTAATTGGTAGCAACCGGCTCCTGAGTTGCTGAGAGACAAACAGCTCATTCTTCAACACTGACTTTGCTCCTTGCCCTGTTCCCAGTACCTAGGACATGTCATATTGTAGATACTCAACTAACGTGGATTACGTGAACGGGATTTAACCCACACCCCAAAGTGACGCATGGAGATAAAATTTTTCCAATGATTTTAATGGAATGTAGTTCCTGTTTCTTTTGAAATGATCAAACCCAAAGGAATCTTTTGGCAAAATCGATCAATTAGATAAACTTAACATATTGTAGTCCTGAGACTGAAACGCCGGAGGATTTTCTCTGAAGACTCTGTTGCCAGCTGCCTAACATCCTTTATTCTTCTTTCAAGACAGAGAAAGCCAAAAATATTTACACCGAGATTCCAAACGTGCATAAAGGCAACAAAGGACGTGTATACCTCACTGAACTGAGAAATCCGAGGTGGCCAGTAAAGTCATTTTGTGCCATTTGCTTCTGGCACTTAGAAGAGACACATTTCTGCCATTACTTCCTTCTGCTCCAGACCCCTAGATGGGTTTCTTGGCCAGTTTAATACTTTTTGCTTCTGCCCCCTGGGCTGATAGCGACAACTCCATCTCCTGTGTGTGACTCTCTAACTTCTCACCTCACCTTCTTCATTAGGATTATTATGTTGGATGGTCTGTTTGTCTATATATGTGTCCGTGAAAATGTACTAAGTGCCTAACACACGTCAACTACTTGCTATAAGCCACACATAGGCTATATGCTTGTCTGTCTATACACACACACACTTGCCTCTCTCTACACACACACACACACACACACACACACTTGGGATACATGTATGACTAATCTTGTTATGAACGGAATGTTTGTGCCCTCCCACAATTCAGATGTTGTAGCCCTCACCCCCCATGTGATGGTATTATAAAGCGGGGTCGTTGAGACTAATTAGGTTTAGATGAGGTCCTGGTGGGGGACCTTCATGATGGGATTACTAACATTACAAGAAGAGAAAGAGACATCGGAACTTCTTCTTTCCATTATGTGGAGACACAGAAAGAAGACAGTGCTCTGCAAGCCAGGAAGAGGGCCCTCACCAAGAACCTGACCATACTGACTCCCTGATACAGGACTTCTAGCCTCCAGAAGCATGAGAATATAAATTTCTGTCCATTAAGCCACTCCATCCATGATATTTTGTTATGGTGGCCTGGGCAGACTGAGACAAACTCTAAAGTGAAATCTACATCTCAATGCCCAGGGTTGCTGTATCGCATCAGCTATATGCAATGTAGTTTTAAGCCTAACGACTCCAGCGAAGAGAGGGGTTAACTGCCTGGGGCAGTCGCAGATGAGTGAATATCTAGGATAGGTTTTGAAGGCACGTGCCAAAAAGAGAAATTTGGTAGGGTGCCTTCCGGGCAGAGAATGCGGCATGTGCAAAAGTCTGGAATCGTGGAAAGGGGTGTCACATTCAGGGAACAGCCAAACGTTCAGAACAGGTAAGGCACAGTCTTGACCAGACCAGAGATGAAGTTGGTAGGGTGGGTTAGAGTCGGATGGTGGAAGGCCAAGGATTCTTTGCCAAGGAGTTTAGGCTTCATCTCATTTAAAGGAGAAACCAAAAACGAGAGAGAGGCACCGGATTCTCAAGTAAGCAAAGGACAAGGTTGGTTTTCTTCTTATTATGGTAAGACTATTTAACATGGCATCTACCGTCTTAACAAATTTTAAATATATATGTATACATATATATATACATATATATATGTATATATATATATATATACACATACATACATAAATAGACTGTACTTTGAACGAAAGGCACAAAATTATACAGCAGATCCCTGCAATGAACATGGGAGTGAAAACCTCTCTTCGGGTTCTAGATTTCAATTCTTTCGGATAAAGACTCGGAGGTGGGATTGGTGGATCGTATGGTAAGGGTGTGTTTCGTTAGAGTGACCTGCACAGCCAAGGGTAAGATGGATGACACGGGCTGGTTAGGAGGCTGGTAAATTAGTCGGTGGGAGAGAGAACGAGAGTCTCAACTGCACGGAGCGGATGGAAAGGACCCGACAGACTCGTGTTGGCCTCTGCAAGGCTGGCTTTCCACGCAAGACAAGGCATCAGCCGTCTGCCTTCTCCCGCTGCCAGAACGTTCTCTCTTCCCAAATTCCTCCTTTGTCAAAGTACCTGATAACTCCACTGCATCTGACTCAAATTAGTTCAAGAAGTCAAGGTCCCTTAAAACAAAATAAAGCAGCAACAGCTTTCTGTGAAGCAGGGCCCATTTTCAACGCCATCCCCTGACACTGGAGTCGGGCAACGTTTTCCGTGGAAACGAAGTGTGGAAACCAGTGTCTGTCCCATGTTGATTTTATGATATCAAAACGAGCGAGCCAACGAACAAAAAGGGTTTGTGCTAAGATTTCTGGGGGGAGTCTCTGGATCAAGCAGGTTTATTTGCTGCAAGCCTTTTCAGCCTCTAATTCTTAATGAGCACGATACATATCTAAAAGAGGGGGACAGTGTTTTTCTTCAAATATATTGGGTCACAGGTTGCAGTTTTGAAGGGACGAGTTTGTAAGACTCTGATAACGCAGAGGGCTCTGTGGTTAACGAAGCACTTTCCCTTTTGAGTTTGATTTTTCTAGATTTGGACGAGGCGAACTTCACCGTGAACGTGTTAGCAGAAAGAAATAGTTGCTCAGCGTTGTTCACGTCATGTTCACCTTTTACAAGGTTCTGAGAGGGAAGGACTGGGACTCAGACAACTTTTTTTTTTTTTCGATTTCAGGCCCAGGGATCTTCCTCGTGCACCACAAATGCCATCGCTCCCATCGCTAAAAGGAGCGAGCTGAAGTGGGCCACCAGGGCCCCTGAATGGGGCTCGGGGTCGTGGATTTGGGGAAGTGAAGGAAAGTTGAATGGCAAGAGTCAGACACCTACGTAAGGACTTGGAAAGCTGCCAGCGCTGTGTCAGGTGGGGGACGCAATGAGAACGCTGGTGTCTCGCAGGGAATACAAATGCTTTCAGTATGCATCCTACTTATTCCTCAACATGACCTCTTGGAGTCACTGCCAAGTCAGGAGGAGCAAGAGGTTCTAGGATCCTTGTCGCCCCGTGCATTCTTTTATTTACTCGACGAACACTCGTGAGGACATAGGAATTCGACCGTGGTGTCCCCCCAGCCTGGATGTGATGTGGCCATGTCTCCCCATGGCTAATATGGCTATTTCACAAGACTTCCTTAAGCGGAGTACTCTATCGGGCTATAGAGCGCTCGCGATACGAAAGGTCACCTGATTCTGAAGCTAACCCATCCGTTGATGAGGAAGGTTATGCCATAATTACGTAAAGTTGGAGGAGCAGCCGCAAATGATACAGACCCCACCCACAAGCTCTCACCCGAATACCATTGGTCAGGCCATCGGTGAACATTACAGAGCACCTACCATTTGCCAGATGTGTGCTAAGCACGAGGGGGAGTAGTGGCCGAAAGAAGCATGGACTCTGCCTTGATGGTAAATTGGACTTCACCAATAGAGCAAATGTAGACATTCTACATTCCACATCATTCATAATTATTTTAAGCGATTGAGTAGACGATTTAAAGTAAAAAGATGCTCCAAGCCACAAACACTAGGGGCTGTGAGAAGTCCAGAAAAAGGGACCTAACACTTATTTGTAACAGGGGTGGGCAGGAAAGGCTACGTTGAGTTTCTTAAGCTCCCCTGGTCTGAGAATCTCTGCGAAATGAGGTTGTGGGACTCAAGCAATATCTCCCACAGAATGTGGTCACCTGAGTTCTACAAAGTTCAGCTGGCTTCTTTACTGAGGGCCTTGTTGGTCTTTAGTGTGCAAATACGCATTATGAATCTCAAAGGGACTCTCTAGACTGAAGACGTTCCCAAGCTCTTTGGGGAACGTTTTTGTGCAGTATATTTATAGCAACCGGCATTCTAAGGAAGACCATTTAGAAAGTATTTGAGTAGGTGTCTGAGGCCTCTGCCAGCTTTAAAATTCAATTATTATGTCTTCAAGCATGTCGTAGGGAAAAAACAACAGCAACAAAGGAATCCAACATTAATGTGTAGCAAAGACCGGATGGGTGGGCTCTGGGAGATGGAAATTGTGGCAGAAAATCTATGGAGGACTTCCTGACAGCCTAAACTCAGATGGAAGGGATAATCGAGGCTTGGATATTCTTTAAATATAAAGTATATAAAAAAAAAAAAAAAAGAAAAAAAATACAGCAATGGCTATGCACCCAGGGAACCGACAAAGATTATTTAAGGAGATGTCATATGGATACGCGTGACTTCGTGATTAACATGGGGATTCAAAAAGGTACCACTTATAAAAGGAAACTTCTGGGCTGAAGGATGTCCAGAAAGACTCTCAGTAAACCAGGCTGACATAAGTAGGAGGGAGACAGAGTGGTGCATTCCGTTTTCACAGAAAAGCACAGGAAAATATCAGAGAGCCCTTTTGTCGCCGCCAGTGGCCCGTGGGTGTGCCTTGTCCCCCGGAGGTGGCTTCTAGTCTTACCTACTTCTTGCTGCTTGAACTTGGCTTCTTTTTTCTCGTATTTGTGGCTTTTATTACGGTGCAGGACCAGGAGTGGGGACTTTTTTTTTTTTTCTTGCCTCTTGTGATTCTTCAGGTTTTAAAGCCCCCACGTAAAAGATTCTTCTCACACGCCTTCGTCCTTAAAACTGCACAAACTCTTTGAATCTTCTCTCGTTTTACTTCTCAGGGAAGTCTTCCACAAACGTTGCAGCCAACCACGGTACGGTCCCAGGCCAGCTGGCCAATAGCACCCACTTTTCTCCACATAGAGGCAGTCATCTATATCCAATTGATGATTGCCTATTGGGTGATTTTATATGATTCTTTCATTACCTCAGGGGTCTTCCGGAATCTTCTAAAAGAACTTGCATTCCTGCAAGTGGCAGAGTGAGGGATATTCAGCATTTCTATAACAGGACGCAAAGCAGTGAGCATCTATTCAGTGATTTCCAGGGTCAGGGCCATACAGATGCTGGTTTGGGAGGTCTGAAGGCCATGCCAATAACAGAATATAGACTTTACTCCCATGGGGCTTCAATCCTTGTTGAAGTCGTAAGACAGACTGTGAGCAAATGAGACAAACATCCGCCAAACCATATTAATTGCTGTAGAAGAAGTTTGCAAATGAAGTTTTATGGTGGTTGAGAGAAGGAAATCGTACCCTTGGGAAGATTCGCGTGACTCTGACCTCACAAGTAGCTAGGCTTGATCTTGCCAGCGAGGCCAAAGGAGTCACCAACCTGTCTGTGAACTCCTTCAAGCCAAAAGAACTCTCTGTGTCTAAAAATATAGAGCGATGCCCTAGGTCCTATTTACTATGATTGAATTAGCAAATTTTATCAGGGAAAACTTCACCTTCAAGAATCATCAGCAACATCACCACTTTCCTTTTAAATCATAGCTAGACATTGTGTAATCTGTTTTGCTAGTTATTTTATTCCACAGTTTTACCGTTCATGTTAATTAGAATCTATCTTTAAGTAATGAATCAGGAAAACAAAGTGAGTGGTAAATGTTCCGAGTGTTTTTCACGTACAGAAAATATCTATTTGGGTTCTACAAAGAATCACAACTTGACTATAGGGTTCTTTTTTTTTTTTTTTTTTTTAATTTCTTTTTTAACACGTATGCATTTTTGAAAGACCTAGAGAGACAGAGCACCAGCAGGGGAGGGACAGAGAGGGAGACACAGAATCTGAAGCAGGTTCTAGGCTCTGAGCCGTCAGCACAGAGCCCAATGCAGGGTTCGAACCCACGAACTGTGAGATCATGACCTGAACCAAAGTTGGATGCTTAACCGACTGAACCACCCAGGCGCCCCAACTAGAGGGTTCTTCTAGCAGATGCTTTTATTTTCACATCTTATAAACTCCACCATTGTCTTCTGGCTCTTAGAGCTACAGAGGAGAACTACGATATCAAACTGATTTTGGGGATGACTGACAGAAATAAGTCATTGATATTTTCTTCCTAGATAGTCACAGGATTCTTTTTTCTTGCACGCAGATATTTTAACCAAGTTGTGTAGTGATTGATGTCTTTTTTTTTTTTTAATTTTTTTTTTCAACGTTTATTTACTTTTGGGACAGAGAGAGACAGAGCATGAACGGGGGAGGGGCAGAGAGAGAGGGAGACACAGAATCGGAAATAGGCTCCAGGCTCTGGGCCATCAGCCCAGAGCCCGACGCGGGGCTCGAACTCACGGACCGCGAGATCGTGACCTGGCTGAAGTCGGACGCTTAACCGACTGCGCCACCCGGGCGCCCCAGTGATTGATGTCTTTTAATCAATTTCTTTATACACAAGATCTTATTTGAATCTACAGAGCTTTACTCAGTCCTCCAACATTTTTTTTCTATTATTATTTCTACCATTTCTATGTTATTTTTCCTTGTGTGTTGTTTCAACTCCATTTCTCTGGCCTCATTTTTATACATGCCAATTGTTAAGGGACTGGGTCTCTGTTGACCTCTTTTACAAATGTTTAAATCTTCATATTCTTCATTCAGTGAAAATCCCACCTCAGGATCAATTTTCTTGCAGACTAACGTTTCACTTTGTAATTGGTCTAGGGAAAATTTCTGCTCTGGTATTGTATGTTTTTTGTTCCATTATGCTCATTCCATTTTTAATTCTGCTTTGTTTTTTTTTTTTTAATTTTTTAAAATGTTTATTTATTTTTGACAGAGAGAGAGAGAGAGAGAGAGAGAGCGAGTATGAGTGGGGGAGGGACAGAGAGAGAGGGAGACACAGAATCCGAAGCAGGCTTCAGGCTCCGAGCTGTCAGCACAGAGCCCGACGCGGGGCTCAAACTCACGAGCCATGAGATCATGACCTGAGCCAAAGGCAGACACTCAACCGACTTAGCCACCCAGGCGCCCCTTAAATCTGCTTCTTTTTCAGTTCGGTTGGTTTTCCCCGCAGCTTATTTTTTAACCTCCCATTTCATAGGTCTGTAGTTTTTAGTCATTTTGTGAATATAAAGTAGATATTATTTATGTTAGTTCTTTTTTCTTATTTTTATTTAAAAAATATAGCTTTAACATTCTCTGTGAGGGCTTTGTGGTCCTCGTTATAGGTTACCAAATCTTTCAATAGTTATGTTTTACTGTTTGTTTGTTGTTTTTTTCACTGTTTATATTCAATAATCTAAAATGAGGGTCACCAGGATGGCTCAGTTAAGCACCCAACTCTTGATTTCAGCTCAGGTCACGATCTCATCGTTTGTGAGTTCGAGACCCACCTCTAGCTCCAGGCTGGCAGTGCAGAGTCTGCTTGGGATTCTATCTCCCCTTCTCTCTCCGCCCCTCCCCTGCTTGCACTCACTCTCTTTCTCAAAATAAATAATGAAACTTACAAAAAAAGAACCTAAAACGAGAAGAAGTCCCTATCAGCCATGTGCTGTCTATATATTTGGTGGGTGGGTTCTCCTTTAATTTTATGACACTCAACCGTTTTCAACTAGGATGATCCTACTAGACTGTAGACCAGTGGCCAGGTTGATATTATATCGTATTACCTACGTCCTGATCCCGACGTCTGGGAGGAATGTGTTGAAAGTCAGAACTCAGAATTTCTAGAATATCTTCTTCGATAAAATGGTACCCGAGGAACACAAAATCACATCCACTTTTCTTATAAACCTCCTCTCCACACCAATATGGATTAGGGGGCTTTGTCCCTGATGCTGTTTGCCACACCACCAGGAAAGATCCATCTATCCCAACCGACTGCAAGCTGTGAACCCACCCACTTTCCTTCTGTAGCCACAGAATGACATCTAGGCTCACAAGAGCATCAGTGATCAGGGGGACTCCTGAGTGGACACCACCTGCTGGCCATCCTGTTGGCCCGTCTCCTACAAATCAGAAATGTTAGCGGGATTCTGTGAGGGCTTCTCTGCTTATTACAATTTGGTGCTAGTCTCTCAGGAAGGAGCGCCACGGCTCTCAAAGTCTCCCTTCAGTCGGTTTTCATAACCGTACCATATACGGTCAGTTCTTAAATTTCTGCCACCTCAGTCTCTGTTTGCATGGATGACACAGGCTTTTCCTTGGTGACAGAGACTTTGATAATTTTACTGATAACCCTGTTGGGCCACAGGAATGGGGGGCGGGGTGTGGAAAATTAGATTCTCAACGTCAAGCGCCATTTAACCAGAAATAAGCCTTTTGGTTTTAGTTCCATCTTTTGGGACCAGAGTCTCTTCTCTATCTTTGTTCCAAAGAGAACAAATCTGTTCTTTCCTCTGCAGGGTAATTCTGCCAGTAATGGAGGACAACTGTCATGCATAGCCACCCTGAACCAGAGTCTCTGTCCCCTCTGAGTGAAACAGACCTGTGCTCGTCCAATGGGAAGACTCGTGCTTTCTCACAGGGCCTTGTTTCGATGTTTCTGTGTGTTTCTGAGGAGGCCGCACACACAAATGAACATGCCACGCTGGTCGTTCCCTGACCAGTGCTTAAGTAGGATGGTTGCCTCCTTCAGCACGGTGACTGTACTTCCGTAATCAGAGGCAACACTGTGTCAGCTTCCTGGGTGTCCCATCACGTAGTTGACACATACGGCCCTTTCTCGCAATTGCAGCCGCTAATCTTTGCCCAAGAGGCTTTGACTAAGCCACGGGTTTCTCCTCCAATAATTTCAGGCCTTTGTTTCTTTGGAAGGAAGCGCGGGACCTCCCATTTGTTCCGCTTACGTTACTGTATATTTGGGGCATCGTTCATACCGATTCGCATTCTTTCACTCACTGCGTCCAAGATCCTTTCTGGGTCTGTTGAAGCAAATTTGACGGGCGCGTCTTCTGTATCATCCTTCTGATCCTGGAAAAAAGAAAAAAAATGCGGAACTAGAGGAAGCGGAGCACAGGGCGGCCATGACACGCCCTTAGACACATCTCCACCCCCCACCCCCACCCCGCACCGTATCAACTCACTTAATTGCCCATGCCTGGGAATATGAACTAAGTCCAGAACCTGCTCGTGATCTCAGATTTTACCCCTTTGATCACTGGAATGCCAGGAAGGGCTTTGTATACTCAAGGGAACTTTTCAGAAGAATTCTTAATTTTCTGTGTGTGTGTGTGTGTGTGTGTGTGTGTGTGTATGTGTATGCGTGAGCGTGTGGGGGGTGGTTCTGTATGTGCGCCTGCACATTTGTGTGTAGCTGTGTGTGTGTGTGTGTGTGTGTGTGTACGCAAGAGATTTAGGGGCTCCCAAATATCAGAAGAAAATTCATTTCCTCTTCAATAAGAAGCATTATGAAATAGCTTATGGTACAGGAGCGAAGTCCCAGAATGTCATCTTTGTGATCGGTGTCTGCAGCGTCTCTGGGATTTGTCATAAACTGATTCAACTCAAAAGTTATCTGGAAAAATTAAGCTCTCAAAGAAATCTTGGCAGTCCTCTACCTTTTCCTGGATTTCAGGGAGCGATTTTGATTTGTGATCTCTTAAGTCCGTAACAATTTGCTATTTCTAATTTATTGCTTCATTTGTGACTGCTGCTACGGCAAGGTAAATTTATTCTGATTTGCACAACCTAAGTCCTTCCTCTGACAGTGACTAATTATTACCTGAGTTAAAATAATGAAAGTGTCGGAAAGTGTCCGAATGCAATTTGTTAGGAAAACATGTGGCATGCCGTGTTACCCCGGTCCAGAAAAGCCTAAGTGATCAGAAACCATGGAGAATTAAGAAATGTTTTTTCCCCTCAAAGGTTATAAATCAATGTAGAAAATTTTAGGAACTTTCATTGCAGAGAACTGAATTTGATGACAAAAGGAGTGCTTGCGGGTTTTTAAATATCTTATATCTTAATAAAAATAACTCTTTAAGGGAACCCGCCATAAGATCGTACAATAACACCATTCAAAGAGTGAAGAGAACCAACGTTTGCCGGACGCCTCCTCTGTTCCTGACTTTCCCTGGCCTAGGCACATCAACTGCTTCGTCTCATTTGATTTCCACAATCATTCCATATGGGCTTATTTTTAATTTTCCTGTTTTACTCGCCAGCACACAGAGATTCAGAGCTTATATAATTTTCCCAAGGACAAGCGGATGAGAATTAGAGCTGCATTACAGGGCGCCTGGGGGGCTCAGTCGGTTTAACGTCTGACTCTTGGTTTCGGCCTCGTTCATGGTTTGTGAGTTGAGAGCTTTGAGTCCGGATCTGCGCTGACAGCACTGAGCCTGCTTGAGAATCTTTCTCTCTCCCTCTCTCTCTCTCTGCCCCTCCCACGTTCATGCTCTCTCTCTCTCTTTCTCTCTCTCAAAATAAATAAACTTAAAAAAAAAAACATTAAAGCTGTGTTTCAAACACCAATTTCTCTGACTCAAATGCTCGTGCTATTTCTTGCTGCACCAAAATCTCGCTTTAGGTCGACTTATTTATTTATTTTTTAACGGGTGCCGCAGCTGAAAATGCAAAATAACCCGGTGGGGCTCCTATTTAAGAAGCGAGATATATGGAACTATGTGTGTATGTGATAGAACTGATTGTTAAAACAAGGAGTGATAAATGCAAACCTGAAATCAGTGAAAGAATTCGGTGGAGAAACAGAGGAGCCAAAGAATTCTTCATTTGCATCATTTCCAAAAGCAATGTCTGGCTCAGACCTGAATTCTTGGAGTTTTTCAGACCTCCAGCCATTCTGTAACTCAGCTACTCAGTCTCTAAATACTGTTTTTCAGTTTCAAGGCTCTCTTTACAGATTTATAACCCAAATATGTTAGGCATGTCAGGGTTACTCCAGGTAAGATATGTATAATTACAATAATAATTACGATAAGGAAGAAAGTAAGTTTCCAAAAGAGGCTCCATTTAAATTAATGGTGTAATTTTTACACACGTAGGAAATTTACAAAAAGTGGTAACTAAATTTTGGCAATTTTAGACTACAATTTAATAAAGATACGTTTATGTTGGAGGCTCTGTTCTTTCATGCTAAAAACCCTGTTAAGTTATTAAGATGAGCACTTTGGGGCGCCTGGGTGGCGCAGTCGGTGAAGCGTCCGACTTCAGCCAGGTCACGATCTCGCGGTCCGTGAGTTCGAGCCCCGTGTCGGGCTCTGGGCTGATGGCTCAGAGCCTGGAGCCCGTTTCCGATTCTGTGTCTCCCTCTCTCTCTGCCCCTCCCCCGTTCATGCTCTGTCTCTCTCTGTCCCAAAAATAAATAAACGTTGAAAAAAAAATTAAAAAAAAAAAAAGATGAACACTTAAATATTTCTCAAGTAAAGATGTTTCTGCTTACCAGGCCCTTGAGTGTACCTGTATTGTTAATTTAAGGAGCTGCTACAAGCATATTCCGTATTTTGCGTTAAACTATCTTAACCAAATGTGTGTGTGTGTGTGTGTGTGTGTGTGTGTGTGTGTGTGTATACAGTGTAGGTAGTGTTCATTTGGAGGGAGGATTTCTTAATTCGAGTATGTTGTTAATTATGAATAATTTTTAAAAATTCATTTCCAGAGGGTCACCGACAAGATACTAACAGATGTTCTAGATGTGGCTGGCCAGCAGCCTCAGTGGGTACAACCCATTGATGACATGTGAATATCACTACCTTCAAAAGTTCTTAAAGGAGCCCTAGAAACATGGCGAATCAAAAAGATTCTCTCTAACAAAATTGATTTTCAACCCAAATATTCACTGACACAGCATAGATAAACAAAATACGGGGCCTCTGACATAAGTCACTATCAGCTTTTCAGAACTGCTTTAGAATCATTATGGCAAGCACACGGGGTCTAGAAAATATCTAAGTTCAGGAGAATAACAACCTTTCCTTAGAACTAATGCAAGGTCTGTGCACAGCATCTCGCACACAATGGACTAACCGACCTTTGGTATAGCAGGGGATAATGAATTCAGAATAGTCGCCTTTCACATCCACAACATAGAGTCGTTTTCTTGGATGGCTGAAAATGGCCGCCATCTTTGTTTTCACAAATGCGTTTTGGTTCCCAGTGAGTCACCGAAAAACGTGCTGAATGAATGAAAGAAAGGATGAAATGAAGAGAGCCCATTAAGAATGTCAACCACAGGAGTGCCAAAAACGGCAGCCTGGAGATGATACCCTCATAAACAAGAAAGATTTCATGAAGTGAAATTGGAGGGTACGTTTCCAGAAAAGCAGGAAGACACATGATCATCTAACGGAAGGGCAACGAACTTTGGAGACAGACATACTTAGGTTTAAATCCCACATCGAAGAAACGAGACTGATTCAGAGCACGTTCCTTCACATTCTAAGTGCCAGTTTCCTTGCTCGTAAAAACATACCATAAGACTTATTTTGTGTATGAATGAAACAGAAAAGGTAATTCTATAGATACATCAAGTGCTGAGCAAATTCAGGTGTGCGGTGTATATTCAGCAAAAGCAACTTCCTGTCACTTTCCTCTCTTGTAGTCCCAAGTACTATTTCTAAGATAAAAATAATCGCATTTGGAAATTAATGGAGGAACGGACCATCTAAGATTGGAGGCTGTATGGTGAGGTTAAGAGCATACGGTAATGGAGCTTGACCACACGGATCCTATCTGAGCCTTGCTACTTAGCCACATATTTGCCGTTTCCACCTCCTTTCCTTTCTATTACTTCCAGTACCATGGAGATAAGCAAGGTACCAATTCACACAGTTGCATGGTCTAAGGAAATCATGCTTGTGCAGCAATTTTCCCAATGTAAGCGCTCAGAAAATTATAGTTGATGAAAGAATTTATTGGCATGTGAAGCTACTCTTATCCACTTGCTATAAGTAAACTGAGCTGTTATTCTGCATTTCACCACCTGAAAAACTGCAAAGAACTCTAGAAATGAGCGGCCATTTAATTATTGTCTAAAAGTATGTCTAAAGCGAATGCAAATCACGGGCTCATAGACGTGGAATGTTAGCATGGGGAGGGACCACCTCCGACTTGGGGAAAAACTATCTTCACCCCCTCCCTTTTCGAGTGGCAAGGCAAACAGACTAACTGGACAGTTCTGTTACCTTTAATGTGTTTGAGCATGCTGTGTTAAATCTGCTTTTATACTGTAGCATCTACTGAATATTTCCTCCGAGAACAGGTCTTATGATTAGATTAGATTATATGAGATGAGACCAGTCAATAAGGGATTGTTTTTTCCAACCCAGCTTGCCAGTGGAAGTAACTCTTTTTAAATTACTCCAAGACCTTCTTTGTGGGAGGCTAGGACAAATATGCCCATGAATCATAAAATTGACAAGCCCGGAGGCTGACTGGGTCTGGTCTAGGAGATGCAAAGAACAAAGAGAAGGTGGTTGAGGAGGAACCGTAAACTCCGAAGGTAAAAATAAACAACCAACCACCAGCAGCACAAACAACTTGACCCGGAGATAACAACGTCCTTGACCAACATCTTAGGAGAAACAAAACAAAACAAAACAAAAACATGATTTTACTGCACAGCCGAGGCATAAGTAGGCCAAAGAATACTTGCATTCTTACTGCCATTACTTTTATTTTCCAGTTTAATCCATTTTCAGTCACAAAGGTTTTCTCCTTTTTCCTTAGTCTCCTGTCATCACTAGTTAACAGCTCACCTGTTTTAAAAATATCTTGACCCGAATAAGAAAAGCCCCTTTTGAATTAATTACTCCTCTCGGGAAAGTGAAGGTACTTCCCTTAATTCAAAGTTAAACTTGTAGAGTAAAAGAGGAAAAAAAAAATCCCCGAAAACTCACAGCTCTTCCTTGCCGGTCGAACAGTCTAACAGGAGAGGAGAAAAAGGGTTGCATTTAAATACCTGTTTTGCCTATAAAGATTCTTCATATCTCACAAAACCGAATTCTTCGGTCAGATTGACATTTCAGAAGAGGAAGAAAGACAGACAGGTGATCTCAGATCAAAATGGATTTTGCCAACCTTCCATTTTAAAGGTCAAGGTTGTTGCAGACTTGTGTTGTGTTCTTAGTCTGAAGCTCCCGACTTCACTTCCACCATTGGGGAAATGCCCGGGGAACAAAAGGAAAAGAATTCTTCCCTTGCTCTCCCTGGGACTTCAAATGCCTGCAGAGGACGTCTGCATTACGACAACAAAATGACTTCCTGTCATCTGTGCTATTCTTCTCGAGGTGGAGGAAGGATGTTTCATTTATGAATTTATGAATTTTGGACAATTCTGGAAAAAAAAATGACATGAGGTAACCTTTTCCTCCAGGCTTCGTTGCTCCAGACTGTACTGGTCAATTTTGGTGAATGGTTATGCCCTCCCTTCTAAGAGGATTCGTCTTCCACTTCCGTGCTTCTCCCCTGTCAGAGCGTTCACTCACTCTGGAGTCTGTTCTGGGAGAACTTAAAAGACGCGTCCAACCGTGATGTAGTCTCGGGTGATCTGAGATACCACCTTAATATAATGTGCCTCTATCTGCCTTGGTTTTTTGGTTCACGCTGACCCTGGCCACACACTGAGAGTTCCGTGCACCTCTTGCCTTTGAGAAGCCCACCGTCAACGAGAGGACACGTGCCCAAAGAGAAAGTTGGGTCCCTTATCTTTGAGGGAGATGAAATATTTGTGTGAAAAATTCTTTTTAAAAAAATTTTTTAAGGTTTATGTATGTGTGAGAGAGAACACGAGTAGGGGAGGGGCAGAGAGAGAGAGAGAGAGAGGGGGGACAGAAGATCCAAAGTGGGCTTGGTGGAGGGCAGCGAGCCGGATGTGGGACTTGAACTCACCAACCGAGATCGTGACCTGAGCCGAATGTCTGATGCTTAATTAACCAAATGAGCCACCCACCCCCACGCACCTCTTTGTGAACCAAGTTCTTCAAAGGACTACTTTCATATGAGTAGAGTTTAAGCACATCCACTTGATGAGGGTGGTTTTAAATTTTGGCCTAATGCTCTCTCTACGCCGGCATATAATATGAGTTTCACTGTTATGATGTTTTAAATATTAATAGAAAAATATAACATAGCATAGTGCTCTATTTTGGGGTATTTTTCGATACATGACAATTATGTGTAATAAAGGGAAGGAAAAAGTTTCCCTCGGCCCTCTTGGGGACGCTGGGCCGGGTCTGAAAATTAACCTGACAGAGCCAGATGAACAAAACAGCAGACGCATTTAGTTAACATAAATTCTATGTGAGGTGAGAGCGTTCATTAGGAAATAGAGACTCAAGGAAAGGGTTAAACAAGTATGTTTCTGCTAGATTTGATGGACAGTGGACAGCCATGGGAAAATACGGTAGGCTGACGATCATGAGGAGAGTGTAGCAGAAACTGAACAAAGCCTGTCCACATTCTTCTGAACCTCATCTTCCGTATTTTAAAATATGGCCGAATTACAAGACACAAGATTTCGTGCCGTATCACAAAGGCAGAGCATCCCACACAGTTCACGCTGTGCGCGCTTATGACCCACACGCCCCCACACACAGAGGAAAAGAGTCCGCGTTGTTAGAACTCAAGTAAGAGCTAAGCTAATGGAATGTTAATGCTAAAAGTTCCTCGAAAATGATCAGTAATAACCCCCCGTTTCCAAAATGACTTAACAGGGGTCTAGAGATCCCAGCAAGGTGGTCCAGTGGCAGACGGTTGGTTAATGGCAGAGCAGGGAGTGGAGGCTGGTCCTCCTGGGTCCGGGCCAGGCCCTCCCTCAGCTCCCCATTTTCAGCAACCACTCTGTTCTCCGTGGATTTGAGGACATGTCTTCAACACCATCGAGTTGCACAAAACAAGCCTGTGCAACTGAACCACTTAGGTTCCTAATATTTGACATTTAACACCTCGTACTGAGGACTATCTTTGACCCATCAGGGCTACATCTGAACCTGAAAGAAAAATGTTTGTGTTTGTTATTAGACATATATATGCCTGTCTCCCTTCCCGGCTCTTGGAGACCCGTGCCTCTATTGTCAGCTCCGTTTCCTGTGTTTAACCCATGCTCTGTCTCCCCTGATTGGCCCTAATGGAGCTTGACAGTTGTAGAGTTAATCTAAGCCCCGGTCTCCAGGTTTCACCTCAGGAAACAGTCAGTCTCCAGAGTGTTGGAGATTCTTGCCTATATTCCCCCTGGGTCCTTTCCCAGCCCAGCTGGGGAGACTTTCCCATTGTCTGCCAAATGGACACCAATGAAGTCAACTGTTCCCCAATTAGAATTGTGTCGAATTCCCCTTGTTCTCTGGGGCTCCTGCTCTCAGGCGAGGCTCTGTTTTTGGCATTAGTTACAGAAGGAGGAAAATAAATAAATAAATGGCAGCCCTTTCCTGTAACCCAATCCTCCTGGGCTTTTCCTGTCAGCCACTCACACAACTTGATCCTGGGATGTAAGGCAATTGCTTGGTAGCCCTGAGGTTTGTCATCTGCATAATCCTTCCACCAGCCTGTTCTCAGGGCAGGGCCCCGAACTAAGGGCCTGCTGCTGGCCCAGGAGGGGCACTCAAGTAGCTGGGAAGAGGCGGGAAAACTCCTCTTTGTACCCAAAGACATGGGTTTGCTCCGAGGAGATAAAGCCCGGCGTCTTGCTTTCTGGAGGAAATGCCCCTCCATTTGGGCAGCCCGCCTTTAAGGCAGATGTGTTCTTGCGATGAAGGATTTTGCAGAGCGCGGCATTTCCAGGCAACGTTTAAGATGTCAATCAGTGGTGTTTGAAATCACTCAGGCTGTCACAGCTGGGTGACACTGGGGCTGAGTCGGGGAGTCTTTAGAGAATGGGGATGTTGTTGACATCGGAATGCACTTGTTTGTGAAACACAGTCAATCACAAATAAGATCTTCTTCGAAGAATCCTATTTATTGTCATATATTTTTAAGCATTTATTCAGCATGTTCATTTGGTAGGCTCACAAAGAACAAAGAAAGGCGTATGGCTTGGAGCCACACTTCTCCGACTATAACGTGCGCAGGGCCACCTGGGATCTTATTAAAATACAGATCCTGACTCAGGAGACCTGGGATGGGGCCCGAGATCCTGTATTTTTCCTAAGTTCCTGGGTGAGGCTTCCTCTCCCTCACCGCAGTCTGAGTGACAAGAGTTTGGACCGGTAGGGAAATTGATAATAAATTGATAGGTAATTAAGTTAATAGGCAAAAAGATACATCATTCTTAGAGGATTGGGTTCACGACAACAAAATAAAATGGAGTCATGAATGATGTGCTCAGATATGTCAGATAAAACGTCTTGTCAATCCGTAGTTCATTTTTCTCTCCACAGTATTATGGCGTCTATATGCTCATTCATTTGTTCGGTCATTCACTCATTCATTCACTCATGCATTCATTCACTCATTCATTCACTCATTCATTCATTCACTCACCCATTCATTTATTCATTCGCCCATCATTCACTCACTCATTCATTCACTCATTCATTCATTCATTTGACATTGTTATGTGTGGCATTCAGGTACGCACTCAGATACACAAGATAACGGACCGTGGAGATCTCTGACCTCCAGATAAAACATAAAGAAAACGAGGTTCAGCTTCGGCATCTATAGTTGTATCAGTTGCATTTAAATGGCAATCCCTAAGTGGTAGGCGTTTCAAACAGTCACAGGGTACTGGGATTTCTTATGGGATGGCTCTAGTCTCCCCAAGGTGCAAAGGGGGTTCCGTCTGGCTCTCTCTACTTCAAACTCAGAATGGGCAGCCCCACGGTCTGCTGGCCGACACTACTCACAGCCCAGCTTCCATCTGGTGAGGGAAGAGACTGCACAAGGCCACGATCGATGGGAAGCAGGGCCGTTGAGGGGAATCAGTGGAGTTGGGTGGCCACCATACAACACGGCCCAAGTGAAGAAGACAAACTTAAAGACCTCAGTGGGTCGGAGCACAACAGAATCGGTGCGAGCCACGTTTTCAGGAGAAGGCAAACAAGCCACTGACGATAGTTATGCATTCGTTACTTTGCTTATTTGAAGTTAAATAAACGTTTGCTGAAATAAATTAGAAAATAATGAAAAGCCAAAAAAAAATCTATAATCAAATTAATAAACGGGATAGCTGTTTTAAATGGCTCTTTATCTGGAGAAAAGCAACATAACGTCAAAGAGTAAGATTTGAAACAAAAAAGCTAAAGGCCATACAGGAAATTATATGTTGGGGGGGGGGGAAGGGTCCTTTTAAAAGCAGAAGATGACAATGTATCAATGATCTAGGTAGGTTTTAAATAACGTGCTTCCCGCTTACTGCAGCCTGCAAAGGAATTCCTCGCCTTGTCACAAATCACCCACAATCCCCCGAGACTTCACTCAACAGTCAGATACAATAATGTGAAAATCCCCACCTCCCTGCACTTTCCAGCTTTATGCCACAGCCTGAAAGAAAGTACCAACTATTAGCCAAACGAGGCTGACTCCATTTTCCCTGAATTATATTTGTTTGGAAAGTGATCAATAAACCTTGTGTAAAAGGAAAATTGACATCTACATTTTTGAAAAGAAGAATGGCCTGCCCGGAAGAAGCCATTTCTGCCTCTCTGTGGCTTCTCATTTGAGAAAAAGGGAAAAAAGCCTCTGGATCTTAGGGCTGTGTGCCTAAGAGTCAAATGCCAACCGTTCATCAAGCTTTGAACGTTCAGAAACGATGACCTCACGTTGTGAAATCCACATAGATGTTTATGTTCCCCTCCCTTGACGGTCGATGTATTTCCCAGCCTTCTCCCTTCCTTCTCTGGCTCCTCCCGTTCTCTGTCACCTAATGCGATATTCTGGGCAGTTTTCCAGGCCTGATGTCCCTTGCTGTTCTTCTCTCTGGTTGTTGTCCTAAGAAAGTAATGGCATAGCATTATTAAAATATCATTACTTTCTATGGGGAAAAGTAAGAGAATGCTTTTATTTAATTTTCCACTAATGAGGCCACCTGGAGCTGTGCCCAGAGGACCTTGCACTTGCTGTTTCAGATGATGGGAAAACATCTAGATCTCGGTGGGAGCTGGCAGCCGACTTTTGGGGGGGTGTTGAGACTACCCCACCATTTTCCACCGGGGACTTCCTCCTACTGTCTCAACGGTTCAGCCACAGCAGACACGTAGAAGTCCAGCCGGAGGGATGGCAAGAGTATCTCTCGCCTGACCCAAAGCAGGCCAGCCTGAAACACTTACAAGGACGTTTGTCTTTCGGGAAATTTGCAGCCCAGTTTTCGCTCTCCCCCGAGACGTGAATAGCTCAGGTAGCATTCAGGTAAGCATCCACAATTTGGGGAACCCCGTTAAACAAATAAAATAAACAAAAAGAAATAAATAAAATAAATAAAAATAAATAAGTAAAATAGCACTAGCAACTCTTTGAGGCTTGGTCTTCCCTGGTTCAAATGGCTGTTTCAGGAAGCAGCAGCCTGGCCTGGTGGTCTCAGGAGAGAGGTTAGAATCAGGCGATTCCGAGGGTTTGGACTCCAGCTTCCTTTCTCACTTGATGGGTGAAATGAGAGCCCACTGCTGGATTTGACACAGAGGGACAAACACGACCAGTCTCACGTTCTTTTTGACTTGACTAATCGGTCTCATGACCAGGGCCGAAAGAGCAGTGACCGTCCAGCCTGGAGAACACAAGTGGGATTTATGGACGAGTCATTTGACGTGTGCCCAGGTCCTCTTGAGCAGATTCTGAAAGCAGCGGATGTTCTTCATGGCCTCTGGTCATTCGTACTTTCGCTTTGGAAGGTAATTTCAAATCAGCATGGTGGCCTGATTCTAATTGATGTAATTAACTACGCTTTGTGGACTTTAGAGAACATCATGCAGAAGGAGTGGCCTGTATATCAGGTTCGAGAGTGGTACTGTTGAGTGGAAGAAACGAGAGAGATCGGCTTCCTGTGGACACATGGAAACATCATACAATTTGAGGGCAAAACACAGTTTTGGAGTTCTTCTACTTACTTTAATATAACCTCTTCTGCCTACATCACTCTATGGGTAAGCACATAACTTTTGATGATGTAGGCTGCAAATGATAAAAGTTCACACCAACCCACTTTGAACAGTAAGTAGAAGTTATTGCCTTGGGCAACTAGAAAGTCTTGAGGTATGGGGAGGAGAGGTTTGAACCCAAGCTCACCTCCATTCCTCCGTGAATCTCTGTACGCGGCATCCTCTGCCTCCTTGGCTTGGCCCATTGGCCTTCAGCTCCACCAATGGAAAAAAGGCTGCAGAGTTTCAGAATTTACGTCCAGTGGTGCCTGGGTGGCTCAGTCGGTTAAGCGTCTGACGTCAGCTCAGGTCATGATCTCGCAGCTTGTGAGTTCGAGCCCCGCGTCGGGCTCTGTGCTGACAGCTCAGAGCCTGGAACCTGCTTCAGTTTCTGTATCTCCCTCTGTCTCTGCCTCTACCCTGCTCACACTCTGTCTCTCTCTTTCTCAAAAATAAAGAAACATTAAAAAAAATTTTTTTTTAAGGAATTCACATCCAGGCACACCGCTCTCCAGAAAAAGGGGTATCTTTGCCTTATTCTATGCAATGTCCTAGGCTTCATTGTAATTGGGTGAATAGCTCTTCCCTGGACCCATCATGGTGGCAAGGTAAACTAGCCTGATTGTCTTGGGCTAATTCAGACTTGAATGGGGCTGAATCTTGAATCAATCCCACCCCACCGATGGTTGCTACCAAATGGGGGAGAGGCGCGATGGATGCTGGCGGAACCAACAGTGTGATCACTGCCCTCTAAAGGTAAATAAATTGTGTTGCGGTTAAATGATCCATTCGAGATCGTTTAGTCAGTCTGTGCGGAAGCCAATATTTTAATCCATATCAAGGGTCGAATGATACAAAGAGCTCTCCATGATGAAGTGATTTCTCAAAACGCAAATCCGATCGCATTATTCCCACCGTCAACCTCCAAGAATGGCACCCAGGATCCTCAGGAGAGAACCCAGATGCCTTGGCTTGGCTTTCAAGGGACTTTGTGTCCTGGGTTCTGCCTGCCATCCCAAACTGACCTGGTATTAAACCCGTTTGACCTTCCCTATGTACTTTTCAGATTCCACTTTCATGCTTTCTCATCTGACTAACCCGTATTACTTTAATGTGGCACCGGGCCAGTTGTCAAGTGGTGTGGCAATTATCAGTTTGTCATAGTGTGCAAACAGGATTACATGCAAGGCCTTTAGATTCAGCCAGGCCAGAGTGGGAACCATTAACTCCCAGGTACCACAAGGGACTTGTGCCCACATTGTGTTCAGACACTTGATCACACTTCAGCCTGGCTTCCCCCGGCACTAGGCCATGCCCTCCAGGGGGACCCTAAACCCCACGCCGAGTCTGCTCAAGAGAACACTGTCCTGCCCAACCACAAAATGTCCATTGTCCCAACCCACTTTGCCAACCCATTTCCAGGGGGTCTCCACTGACCCCTCTTCTGTAACTTTCCATTTTCCTGTTGCCCGCCTAGTCCCCTTTTTATTCCCACAACCCTTAACCTCTCCCCATAATCTCTTTTTGTTCCATGTCTGTTCCTCCTTTAAAAAATTCAATCGTTTTTGTCCAACTTGAACTTGAGCTCAGTTTATACTGGAGTCTCTCTCCCTTTTTGCAGCAGTCCAAATAAAATTTGTCTTGTCACCATTATCAGGTGTCCAGGGATGTTTCTTTTTATCAATGGTTAGACTCCCAGGTCTGCTACTTAATAATTAAGTGGTCCTTAGCAAATTAGCTTTCCTAAGCCTTCATTTGGTCCCCCCATAAAATGAGAAAAATGATGCTCATCTTACAAAGGCAGGTACATTTAGTACCGACCCTGGCACTTAGTAAGCCCATAACAAACAGTAGTGATTAATATTCTCTTTCCACGTCCTAGGAGATCCCAAGTGTGAAGGTCAGGGCTGTGTTTTCATTTCCCTTGTCTCTCCACTGCTCAGTTACTGGGTATCTTCACTGCTTACTGTGAGTTTAACGTGTCCAAACCATACCCAAAGATTTCTCCTAAATATTCTCAGGTCTTTATTTCTTGCTTGTTCATCTACCTTTCTCAGGCCTTTCTTTCAACTCTATGGCAGTTACGTGGTGACCTTAAATTTCACTGGAGAAGCCACGAGTATAACGCAATCTTCTCCCTGGAGTGTTTCAATGAACTGAGAGGGTTCCTACCTTTAATTTGACCTTTGCCTTGGCAGTATTTTTTTATTATTATTATTTTAGAAAGAGAAAGAGAGAGTGTGTGACCAGTGGAGAGAAGCAGAGGGAGAGAGAGAATCTCAAGTAGGCTCCATGCCCAGTGCAGAGCCCTGCACGGGCTCAATCCCATGACCCTGTGATCATGACCTAAGCCAAAATCAAGGGTCCGGTGCTCAACTGACTGTGCCCCCCAGGAACCCCTTCAGACAGTTTTTAGTCAACTGAATGGTCTACCTGACATTCATCACTCAAAACTTTGTTAACCCTATTTCTAAAGCCCTCCCATTGCCCAACCTCACAAAACCCAAATATCTGCAAATACCTTGTGTCTTTTCATCACCGCCTGCAAACTGACAACTTTCTTCCTTGAGCTCATCTCCTTTTAACATCTTCCCAAACTCAGTTAATGGCAACTACATGTTCCATTTTCCAGCTTCTTCTCTTAGTTCGGCAGAGGGAGTCCCTCTTCCAAATGAACCCCGGTGCCAAAAAAAATATAGTTTATTTTTGCCTGGTGAGCATCCTCGCATCTCCAGCCTATGAGAGTTGTTTCCTCCTCACCACAGCGCACCCCCCCACCCCCCACCCCCCACCAAGCCGATGTCATGTATTCTTAGCTTTGCCCCATCTCCCTTTCCATCTTCTTCCCATTCTCCCAGATTTCCAAATGAAAGAGAATTCTATC
This sequence comes from Leopardus geoffroyi, assembly GCF_018350155.1. Taxonomy (NCBI): domain Eukaryota; kingdom Metazoa; phylum Chordata; class Mammalia; order Carnivora; family Felidae; genus Leopardus; species Leopardus geoffroyi. The sequence goes on along the minus strand of NC_059337.1, from coordinate 14,265,173 downwards.
TCTTGGTATACCTTTGTCTTTGGATATTGGGAAGAACAGGAGGGGACCGGAGGTAAAAATCCCACAGAGGGAAAAACATCATCTTCACATTTCCAATGTGGCAGGGGAGGAAGAGTAGGGGAGATGTTATTCCGAGTGTTACATCAGTACATTAATTGGAGTGGGTTATTGCTGTAGAGGACAGAGTTCATGTTCCCCAGGAGGGATTGTGGGGGAGGAGGGGAGATTGTGTGTGGTTTTGTTTGTTTGGCTTTTGTTTTCGCTATTGATTGTGAATAGCAATACCGCCTAGGCCCAATCCTAGAAATTCCAATTTAGCGATCTGAGGCGAGTCCTGGATTCCGACGGCTTTCTCGGTAGTTTGGATGATACGGTCGGCCAGGTCGAGGAACCCCTGGCGACACGTCAACCAGGAAAGTGGGAAGTTCCAGTAGGGACCCAGTGTGAGGGGTGAGAAATTGAAATGCTGGCAGGAAAGTAACAAGATGTTCCAAGAGGCTGAGGATACAATGCTCCCTCCATAGAGAGGTCTAGTCATCTGCAGTGGAACAGAAGACAGTGTGGAGAGGAGACTGTGAGATGCACACTCCTGGAAGCCTCAGTTTCTCCATCCATCATTCATTTACTTAGTTAACACTTATTTAATAGCTCTGGTCCTCAGTCAGGGGCTCTGCTAGGCACCACAGACACAGTGCTGGAGAAGACATCCCTAGCCACTGTCCTCAGGGTGCTCCCTGCCAGTGGATGTGGGGAGAAGGGCAGAGTATGATGGAGCAATGGTAGCAGAAGGACACCGAAGGGGCCAGAGGGGATCACGGAAGTCTCCTGGAAGGAAGAGAATCATGTTCAGAGCTTAAAATGTGAAATCAGTAACAGGGGCCACACTCTTGAATTTTTTCTGCAATGAATGAGGTATGCAAAACAAACAAACAGACCCAGACTTGGGTCTCTTTGCCCACAGGACGCTGGAAAGAACGTGCATGTGGACGCAACATCAGCCCTGGCATTAGCTGTGGCACCTGAGCAGGCTTCCCTCCTGGCTTTCCTGACTCAGTTACACAAAGAGCATTTTAACACCTGCTCTCACGGCCAGACATTCTTGAGGATCAAAGGAGGTCACTGGCTAGAGCAGCTAGCCCTGAGTCTGGCTTAATGACGGTTCTCTTCCTTCCCCCTCTACCATTCACCACCTTCACAATAAAAAAAAAAAAGAAATGATAATACTGATAGAAATAATAATATTAGATAACACAACTACTACTGGTAATGTAAATACACCATGTTTGTATAACAATCTACAGTTTATGCCGTACTCTCCCACAACTTATCATCTGACATTACCATTTCCTGTTCTTTCTTCCTTTCTTCTCTTTCCCTCCTTCTTTCTTTTCTCCTTCCTTCCCTTCCTCCTTCCCTCCCTTCCTCCCTCCCTCCCTTCCTTCCTTCCTTCCTCCCTCCTTTCCTTCATCCTTCCCTCCCTCCCTTCTTTCCCCCCTCCCTCTCTTCCTTCCTTCCTTCCTTCCTTCCTTCCTTCCTTCCTTCCTTCCTTTGCCTAATAGTATTCTGACTGTCTTAATGGGTAATTAAAATAGTATAAGAGAGTAAATGAATTAAAATCAAAGTGAAAAAAAAAAATAGAACGACAAAAATGATACCACTAACAAGATTGGCCACGATGCCCTTATTTATATTTCGGGCAAAGTCAAGAGCTGGCTTTCAGTTTTCTGGCAGCCAAAGTGAAAAGAAAAACATTTCCATATGTATATTTAATACCACCATGAAGTGAATAATCGCCAGTTGCTTTGGAGATTCACAACTACTAATTTCAGACAGGCATTTCTTGCTGGGAAGGGCGGTCTCATAGATGGGACACTGTACCCTGTGGTGAGGAAGGGTCAAGGCACCCTCCCAACAGATGGGGGCAAAAGCAACATTGGGCGATTTCCTCCAAGATCCCTAATGTGGGCTAATGGTTGAGAGAAATTCTCTTGGGGAGGAGAGAAAGACGGTACAATTTGACTAGCAAGCCTCTCTTGATTTGGCTTGATCTAGGGACAAGTGACATTTTAGAGTTTGAGGCGAGATGGGTATGCTGTTCATCAGAACTCCCCCGTGGGAGAAGGGTTAATGGCAATGAGCACAAGACACCCCTACCCGGTAGCTCACACCGATCTGTTTCTCAAATCCACATTTTCCAGCTCACCGTCTTGGAATCTTCCCATTGAGAAATGCAAACGCTGTTAAAGCACCATAGCCGGGATCCTTCCCATCCTCCTTAGTCCTAGGTCCTCCTCATTTGCCCTGAGTCTTACCGCAGGAAGACTCATCATCAAAGTACTGATCATCACCCTCCTATCTTGAAGTGTAACCAGAGCTTTGCCTGGGAAATCAATCCAGAATGTTGTTCAGAGTATAGTGCCTCAGAACTCTATCAACTATTCTCTGCATATTGTGGGTGTTTCGAAAATTGACTTGATCTTCTTACAGTTTTGGTCATTTAAGCCTGGTTCTACATCAACATTATTTTCTGATAGTAGTAAAGAAGAGGCCTCATTGAAATCCATTTGGGTTCAAAGAGGGCCTTCAGACCCCTAATGCTTATTTAACCAGCCGATCGTTGGCATGGTGAATTACCACCACTCCTTCACAGTGTAGCCTCTTGAATGGCTCTGGGGTATTGAGCCAACATCCACAGAATGTTAGAATATTCTCAGCAGCAGGAAGAAGCACGGGTGTGTCAGCGGGGTGCAAAGAGCTCTTGGGACACCTGGTCTTCCAGCTTCACAGACAGCTGTTCCTGCTATAGTCGCCGCAGCACCCACAAAATAGATGCCCCGCCAATCACTCAAAAGCCCTTGACGGTGGAGACTTTTCATCTGGGGGCAGCTCTAAAGCCATACCCTTCCCACCCACCTTTTGTAACGCTTGTCTTCAGATGTGGAGGGGAAGCAGCAAATACCAGACCACCACGGAGTTCCATGCAGTCAGGTGGAGAGGAATTCCCCAGAGCCTAGAGCCTGGCCCCAGGACCCCGATTGCCCTGTATAGTGAGGGACTCCCAGAGTCTACTTTGCCCCTCTATTCCTCAGCCTCTCAGTTTGTCAAAGTGAAGATAAGGTAACTTTCTAGGGTTATGGAGGGAATTAAAATATTTGATACATATTGCTTACTTAAAACACTGCCCAGTACATGTTTTTTGTTGTTATTAAAAGCTATAGGCTTGAGGTGCTACACAGGTTCTAAAGAATATACAGAATATATCAGAGACAACTTTCATTTTAAGTTTATTTACTTTGAGAGAGAGAGAGAGAGAGAGAGAGAGCAAGAAAGGGGCAGAGAGAGAGAGAGGAAGAGAGAGAGAATCCCAAGCAGGCTCTGTGCTGACAGCCCAGAGCCCAACGCAAGGCTCGAACCCATGAACCATGAGATCATGACCTGAGCTGAAATCAAGAGCTGGACACTTAGACTGAGCCACCCAGGCAGCCCGACCAGAGACAACTTTGAAGAGCCACCAAGCTCTCCTTGTCCTCTATGGATCTCAAATTAGTACAGTTTTAGAGGATCTTAAGACTTTACCCTCATGAAGCAAATAAAAAATAAGCATTTTAGTTTTCTGTGCTAACCCTGTCCCATACATAAGTGCTTTACATATATAATTACCTACAACCCTCCTGGGCACCTATGAAGTAGGTACTATTCAGTTACTAAAATAGTAAACTGTCTTTCTGTAGAGACTATGGTTACCATATTGGGCCCAATGGCTTTAATACTCATCGCGCTCAGGTAAGTGAGTAAAATACGGGATATTCAACTAAATTTGAATTTTGGATTAAAAAAAACAATGGCAAAAAAAAAAAAGATATTTTAGCATAAGTATATCCTGAAAGTTGCATGGGACATACTTATATTAAGAAGCGACTCATTTGTTTACCTGAAATTCAAATTAAACTAGTTGACATGTATTTTTATTGGCTACATCTGGGACTCTAATCAGAAGGAAGTAGGTATTCTCTTGGTGCCAAGCACTGAGCTTAGCTCTTTACACAGTTTATTGCATTTGGATCATACAACAAGAGGCCAGCCATAGAGAAGGACAATTATGGATCAATTTATATACCTCTTTGCCAGCTACTCTGACCTTTTACCCAGTATGCTGATTGCCAACATCACTTCTGGCATTAGAGCATTTTGTCATATTGCAGCAGATTTTCCACATAATTAGCCTTCAACTGTGCTGGTGAGACCCTCCAATGATGAGTCACAGGCATTGCTCTTAAAAAAAAAAATCGCTGAAAATAATTAGAAGCTGTTTGAAGGAAAGAAAAGAGCTTTGGATTTAGACATATAGAGATTCAAGTTCAGGTTCCACCACTGACTGTCTCTAGGACTCTGGGTTTAAACATCTGGGAATTAACATTCTTCTGATGGGTTCTGAGGGATTAAAATCGGACGTCTGTATAAGAGCCCAGCTTGCTGAGCACTCGTCAAGTGCTCAGTGCTCATCAAATGTCTGCTTTTTACTTCCTCTTTCCATTCTTTAATAAGGCATAAAAAGTATAAAGAAGTTGAATTATTCACCTAAGTCAACGTCTCCAGAGAAAAACCACTTACGGTGTTCCCTCTAATGAGGCCCCCCATCGATGACCAGAAATTGGGAGATTTGATCAGGAACTAGCCCACCTGGGCAGAAACTTCAACAGTGGTGAGGTGATGGGGGCGGCTTCCAGAGCAGGCTCACCTTTCAATTGGTATAACCTGTTGTGTCCATGGGACTACTTCTGTGGGGTGGAGAAAGCAAGGAAGCCAGAGATCAGAATTTTTATTTAGCCAGGTGTCTGAAAGAGGACAGATACGAGAAATGTAGCCGGCAGCCTTGTTTCGAGAAATACTGAAATTCAGGCTGCATCCTTACGAGATCTGGAAACTGGGTGTGCCAGGTTCTGAACCACCTGGAGAGGGGCTGGTGCAAGATTTCCTCTTTGTGTGACATTTACAGACTCCATTGCTGCGCCAAAGGAGGGCTTGGTGTTGAAGTTTGCATGAAAATGACAAGTAGCCCTAGTGACACCCAACGAAACCCTCCGGTGGAGCCACCGCGCTGGGACAGCCGTACTGTGCAAGCAGGAAGAAAGTCAGCTCTGGTTAAGCTTGTGTTTGCTTATCCGGAGCCAGTCCATATGGTGTACCTCCCCTCAGTAGAGCCATTCTCATTTTCTAAGACTAGCCGTGCTGCACACATATCGGCGAGTGCCCTCTTTTATCTAGGGGCGGCACGAAGGAAATGAATCTGAACTTCAGTTTACCTCTCTTCTGCAGCAGGTTCAAAGGCTAAATTCCCTTTTTCTACCCTAGGCAGGCTTTGTAGTATCTCCAGCGTAATATGAAATTTGCTTGTGAAATAAAGACAAACACGGGCTTGACAGAAATGGCATAAATAATCAATCCTTCGTATATTTATATAGAAGCCGGGTGCAGCGTGTGAATGATTGCCGCATACTTTATTTCTTTGCTTTTCCGAGAAATTCTGATCGATGTAGTGGGGCAGTCTGCCATCATGGGGGAACGTCCCTCAGATATTTCTTGAAAATTAATCAAGCCTCAATCAGGTCTGGTTAATGTGGAGGGAAAACAGAATGGAGATCTAGGAAGAACCATCTTCAGAGTTCAGTGACAATTGGCATGCGGTAATCCCCATCTGATCAGTTTCTCAAACTTCATAACATGTGCCTATTGCATTACAGCCTCAAGATGAGAAGTCTTGTACAAGGAATTGGAAACATTTTATGGGATGAACTTACTGGTGAGGTTTCCAGCCTCAGTATGCGATCCCCAGAGACCGAAATAACTTGGGACCTATTCAAATATTCCCGGCAACGCGTGAGCATTGCCAAGTTCCGCAGAGAACGGTGTGCATTACATGTTTGTTGACTATACATCTTCACAGCAATATGGTATTCCACTTATTAATTCTGTTTGCCACAGATGGCTTCATTATGTGTATTTAATTTTAGTGCTTAAGTAAACATACGCTAATGGTGTGTAAGAAAAACTCAAGATATCCTTAAACAAAAAGCAAAGCCTGTATAATGGTGTAGGGCAGCTTGCTGGGAGCAAGTCTATTCTAAAGCGGTTTTGGAGAAATCTCTTCCAAGGTTGTGAGCCTGTGTGTCTCCTTACTGGGGATGAGGTGAAGAGTTTGGGGGGCGGGGGGATAAGATACCAATCGATGGGGCTGTCATTTGCAGCAGCAGCTATAGTGATCTTATTTTTCGTGCGATAATCGCCACATGTTGACTGTGAAGGTGTCCGAACACATGTGAGGGCTTCCCTTCCCCTAAGACAAATGAAGATTTTCACTTTGTTTGGTAAACTTGTCAAGACTTCTCACTTAGTCATGTGCCATACGTTAGGGTGTTTATAAAATTTGGCTTTCTGCACTCTGGTTATGTAGTTTTATGATTTCAACAACATGGCAGTGATGAAACCAATGTTTTCTGGACTGAAATTTATCTCCAGTCTCAGAGTGGACTGTGGGCAGCACGTCAGTGGTTAAGAACAAGAGAGCAAGAGATCTCTGTCTAAGTACACGGCAGCCACAAGAACGTTCCACCACTCCTGTCCCCTGTGTCTGGGAGAATGACGACCAGGTAGAGTAATCTTGTCCGATCAATTTGGACAGAAAGAAGCAACTTCCAGATGAGACAGAATTGAGTGGAAGATTAAACTTCTTCATTTGAGGTGCACAGGTGAAAAATAAGGGATGTTTCTGAGGAGACAGTGCACAGAGGTCAAAGATAAGCTCTGGAAGAGTACACCTGTTAAATCTATGGACAAAAGAAAACGTTTCAGAAAGACACAAACCTCACCCCTGTTTCAATGGCAAGCCAATACTCACCCGACAGAACAGAATCCCTCCTGTTTGGGCCAGAATCCAAGCTAATCTGAGCTCCCCTGACTTCTCCGAAACGTGTTCAACCCACAGAAACTACACTTTTTAGAAGCACGTTTAAAAGGACATGACAACACAATCATTGGTTATGGAGATGTCGATGTACAGTTCAGGCTTAACGTTTAGGGGGTTCAAACTAGCCAGGGGAAGAGCAGGGTTCCTGCTCTCAGCGGCACGGGGGAACACAATGTTCATGGAAAAGGGAAGGTTCTGAAACGCCGTCTGGGTCCGGGAGATTTTCATTCTCGGGATCGTCTCATAAATGTTTAATTTCATAGACACTGAGTAGAGTTTTTTGGAACTTAAAGAAAGGGAGAAGAATTGTGTAGGATGGCGGAAAGAATACCGTACTGCATTGTTTTATAATAGTGTTGAGTGTGCACATTTTTTTTTTTCTCAACCAGACTAACATCCACAAAGGTAGAGGAATCTATAGTCTATCCCCTTATCAGAGTGCGAGGCATATGGTTGATGTTCTTTAATTGTTTATTGGTGGGAAACTATATCGATTTTGTTAAGCACTGTAGTCCCATTATTTAACACAGTACCTGGAATAAAGTTGGAACTCCAAATATTCGTTGGATGGAAGAATGGTGGAGATTTCTTAGGCCGGGGCAGAAGTGTCACGGCACATTGGAAATCCAGATGATGTATACATATAAACAGTGAGAGCAGGTCTGCAAAAACATCTCAGTTCTTGCCCAAAATGCACCATTACTGAGACCAGAATTTTCTTTAGAAGACACTGTATAGAAGACACTGTATATAATATATATATTATATGTATTATATGTATATATATACACATATGTATATATGTATATATGTATACATATGTATGTATGTATACATACATATACATACATATATGTATATGTATATGTATATGCATGTATACATATGTATACATATGTATATGTATATATACACATATGTATACATATGTATATATGTATACATATGTATGTATGTATACATATGTATATATGTATATATGTATACATATGTATGTATATATGTATACATATGTATGTATGTATGTATACATATACATATACATATATGTATATGTATATGTATATGTATACATACATACATATGTATACATATATATGTGTATATATATTATATGTATTATATGTATAATATATATAATATATATACACATATATATAACATATAATATATACATAATATATATAACATATAATATATACATAATATATATAACATATAATATATATTATATATAATTATGTATATAATATATACATAATTATACATATACATATATGTACATATGTTATATGTACATATACATAATATACATAATTATATATAATATATATTGATATATGTTATATAATTGCATATGTATGCAATGTATATGTATATACATTATAAGTATATAATATAATGTATATTATATATTATGTATATAATGTATATTATATATTATGTACATATATATATTAATATATTATATACATATTTATGTATGTGTACATGTATATATACACATATATACACATGTATATAGTGTATAACATATATATATATGTTATACATTATATACATATATTATATATAATATATTATATATATTACATATTATATATAATACATACATAATATATAATGTATAAAGTATAATATATAACATAATATATTATTATATTATATATAAAATATACATAATATATGTAATATATATGATATGTAATATAATAATATATATGATATATTATATCTAATATATAATATACATTAGATATATATAATATATTAGATATAATATAATTGATATATATCTATTATCTAATATATATATAATAACTCCCTGGCTGTAGTTGGTACCAGTTAAAGGCACTGGATTGCTCCTGGACACTCAATTTACTTTAAGGCATCCCATACAAAGCCTACAGAGGGCTCAGGGCTGTTGGCAAATACAAAGTATTCATGCCACTAAGGAAGTCCTCCACCATACTTCAGAGAATTGTTCTTAATGATCTGGTTTTCCTCTACCAATATCTCTCCTGCCTAGGTAATAATTAGGTAGGAAACATGGGCCAGGAGAAGTTTCTCCAAAACTTCAGAAACATTCTGAGAATTCTGTGCTTATTAAAAGCTTGGTAAGGGGTTCTGGCTTTGGAAAGTAGCACTTCCCATTACCTTATTAAAAAGTCAATTTGAGGGGCGCCTGGGTGGAGCAGTCGGTTAAGCGTCCGACTTCAGCCAGGTCACGATCTCGCGGTCCGGGAGTTCGAGCCCCGCGTCAGGCTCTGGGCTGATGGCTCAGAGCCTGGAGCCTGTTTCTGATTCTGTGTCTCCCTCTCTCTCTGCACCTCCCCCATTCATGCTCTGTCTCTCTCTGTCCCAAAAATAAATAAACGTTGAAAAAAAAAATTAAAAAAAAAAAAGTCAATTTGGACAAATGGAATTGGAAGGAATAAAATGCAAAACAAAACAAAACAAAACAAAACAAAACGACTCCAGGCTGGAACCGTTTAATGCAATGAGGTCAAGGATTTGGGGACAAGTGATGATAGTGGATTATTCTAAAATGTTTGAAAAATCTGGTTTTCAGGACTAAGGACAAATTGAATTTTCTTGTGCACGCACGACTGTGATGCCAAAGGGAATATCCTAAGGGTGGTGGTACCAATCATTCTTGGAACAATTGTTTTTCCACTAGAAGTCTTGTAAAATGGCATAGTAGAGACGACTGGAGCTAAAATGAAAATTCGTATTTTTAATTTAATTTATTATTATTCTTTTAAACCTCCATCTTAGATCTGTGTGTGTGTGTATATTTTTTTTTAATTTTCAGAAGCTGAATACACGCATATTCAACAGATGGACAAAGGCTGCCTCGAGGAGAGCTTCAAGCAAATGCTTCCCTTTTTTTGTGTGCGGCATTTCGACAATTTATGGGTGTCTCCCATGATAATGGGACATTCTTGTTCAGGAGGTATACATCCTCTTGTTCTAAAGTAGATGTGGGTGTATTTGTAGATTTCCAGTAACCACTGAAGGAACCAGAGAAGAATAGGAGACCCCCTGATGCTGGAGGAAAACAAAAACAAAAACAAAAACAAAAACAAAAACAAAAACAAAAACAGTGGTTTGTTATGTTGGATTTTCTGCTCCGATCCATCCTTTACCAAAGTTTTGGGGAAAGACGTAGGGGGGAAGACAAAGAATTCAGACCTTCCTTTGGATACTGTAAGAATAATAAATATTTCTCTCTTCTTGCGGACTAAACAAGCATCATAAATAAACATATGCTTAAACTGTCATACAGCAACAAACAGATGAGCGAGGAAAACCCACTACAATCCCAACATCCTCCTTTAAGATACTGGCCGTTTTTCTTCAGTGTCCATAACATCGATTCAAGAGACTTGTGCGGGTATAATTTTTTATTTTATTGAAGGAAAATGTCTGATGTATTTTGTTTCAGGTTTTTTTTCTGCGCCCAACATTTGAAGCATCACATTAAAATTCAATAGATTCTTTTTTTGATTGAGATATAATTGACATAGTTGCAGACCACAATAGCCTAGTTAACATGCATAAAGTGAATCTTATTACAAAGTTTCAGAAGTTATTCTCTTTTGAGTTTTATCAATGCAGAGGTTCTATTTTTGTCCTTCAATATATGTAGTTTTCTCACATTGGGATTTTGTTGCACAGAATCAAACACCCCTCGCATTATGCTTCTTAGACAATTTGTCTTTTTGTTTCTTAAATTCAAAATAGCCATATAAAATCTCCATGGAAGCCATAAAGCCTTTGTGCATACAGTTGGGGGTGGAGGGTGGATGATGAAAAATGCCAAAACTATCTTTTATCAGACAAAGAACGTAAAGAAGTTCGGGCAACATCCCAGTACAAAAGCCTGACCTCTCCGGCCTCTGGGGCCTGAGGCCTAGACAATCATCCAGCCTGGGATCTTTCCTGAGAACGGCTGCAGCGAGCATCTGAGAAAAGACAGATATTGCCTCTTTCAGGAGAAAAAGTCTGAGATCTGAGGATCTAACAGGGGCTAGCTGTGTCAAGAACAAGGCGCAGAGCTCCTTCTCAAGGTAACGGGATGAAGGAAGAAGTCAGCGGCCCAGATCTCCATTCTTTAAAATTTAAAAGCTAATTTTGTGTCTTTTAGTCAATTTCCTGCACAGGAAGGAAGAATTTATTAACTGCCTTCTCGTATTAAATGGAGTGCTAATGGGTAAGTACAACAATTCAACAGGTGCCAAGTGGATATATAGAGGCATTATATCAATTTTAATCGTAATGCCTTACAAATGCATTTGTAGAGGGATAGCTTCTCTCTCTCTCGCCCCCAGCCCACCCCACTGAATTTATTTTGGAGCCCGTTTCTCTCCAAATAATGAAATGGCTGTTAGGTCTTATTCCAGAAAACAGAATGCTATGTGATTTTATTTATGATTTTTTTCCTACGGAAACGTTACTGCACAGTTCTAGGTAGCAGGGAGTAAGCGAGAACAATTGCTCTGCTTTTTGAAAGATAAGTGACCGATGCAGTGGAGGAATCGAATCGGTCTTAGAAAAAAATTCTTTTGTTTAATGTTAATTTATTTATTTTTGAGAGAGAGAGAGAGAGAGAAAGGAGAAGGCAGAGACAGAGAGAGAGAGAGAGAGAGAGAATCCCAAGTAGGCTCCACACTGTCAGTGCAGAGCCCGACGCAGGACTCGATGCCACTAATTGTGAGATCATGACCTGAGCCGAAACCAAGAGTCGGACGCTCCCTGACTGAGCCACCCAGGTGCCCCAGGCTTAGAGAAAAATTCTAGGGCAGAGTCCAAGATTTCAACTAACCCACGAATGTTTATATAGAAAATAATTCACATGCACTACAAGAACTTAGAAGAAATGGCTTCTCTATGACAAAACGATGAATATTGACTGTTTTACGGATTGAGTTGCATTTTGTCCTTCGCCTTATCTGTAGAAATTTAGCCTGATTCTGTTGTCACTAACAATAAACTGCATAAAGCCGCAATTTCGTATACATTTATGAAAAAACAAAGGCCAATAACACCCCAATAAACTTGTTTAGATTAAGGTGTTCTATTTCCCGGATCAGGTACCACTTAGAAGGATGAAAGAGAGATTTCTTCCAGGATGGATTTTATTTAAAACCAAACATCATTTACCACTTCTGCAGAGGGAACTGTTTCACTGCAACCCCCACCCGGCACTCCCCTTTGGGTCATTTTCCTGCACAAGCCACTTCACTTCATCTTCTCCTTCCAAATGGAAAGCAAGACGACCTCAGATGGGGATCAACACAACTTTGATGAACTCTATTGTCTTTCAGACTTCTGGTGGGAGGGGGTACCTGGGTGGCTCAATCCGCTAAGCGTCAGACTTTGGCTCGGGTTATGATCTCCTGATTTGTGAGATCCAGCCCTGAGTCAGGCTCTGTGCTGACCATGCAGTGCAGGGCCTGCTTAGGGTTCTTTCCCTCCCCTTCTCTGCCCCTCCCCCACTTGCGCTCTCTCTCTCTCAAAATAAATAAACTTAAAAAATACATAGAAATAAAAGATTTCTGGTGGGAGGAGAAGGATAAGACTTTCATTTATTTGTTTGTTTGTTTATTTATTTATTGGTTGTTTTCCCAAAATTTCTTTGCGGATTAGGATTTACCTCAGTTTCCCTTTTGACGCGTTAACCTTTTTCTTTATTTTATTTCTTTAATGTTATTTTAACGTTTATTTTTGAGAGGGAGAAGGAAAGAGAGAGCGAGCAGGGGAGGGGCAGAGAGAGAGAGGGAGACACAGAATCCAAAGTACACGCCAGGCTCTGAGCTGTTAGCACAGAGCCCGACGCGGGACTCAAAGTCACAAACCGTGAGCCGAAGTCCGATGCCCAAGCGACAGAGCCGCCCAGGCGCCCCTTCTTTGTTTATCGTAATGGACAAGAAAAGGTAGAGAGCATTGGCAATGGAAATGTTATTACTGGGTCAAATAGAAATCTTAGGCATGATCCTAGAAGAGCATGGAGAAGCAGAGTATTAGGAAATTCTAAAATTTTGGAAAAATTAAGAATATAAAAATTGAAAAAAGAAAGACATACTGTGATCAATGTCCACACCTCCTGTATCGAGGCCCTTGTGGAGAGACATAAAAACTCATGATTAGGTGGGGCGCCTGGGTGGCTCAGTCGGTTAAGCGGCCAACTTCGGCTCAGGTCATGATCTCGCGGTCCGTGAGTTCGAGCCCCGCGTCGGGCTGTGTGCTGACAGCTCAGAGCCTGGAGCCTGTTTCAGATTCTGTGTCTCCCTCTCTCTGACCCTCCCCCGTTCATGCTTTGTCTCTCTCTGTCTCAAAAATAAATAAACGTTAAAAAAAATTAAATTAAAAAAACTCATGATTAGGGAGGACTGAAGGGTGGAAAGGTTTTTAGATCATACCGTGAATCCCTGACGATCTCAAGTTCTCATTTAAAATTCTTCCTCCCACCGTCATACTGCATTATCACAGACACTAAAGATGAAAAATATTTAAAAAAAAATCTTTCATGGTTACACACATCAACTTACAGGAAATGACACACAGTTTTGTCAGGAGACATTCAGGCAGAGTACAACACAGACATCCTCTTCTCAAACATAGTATGAGGGATCTTGAAATGGTGTTAGGTTGGGAAATATGACTCAATTTAAGCATTAAATTTTAACTCCTTGGGGAAAATTTCCCCTTGTTACATAATACGATAAGCTGAATTCTAGAACTCAAGGTTCTGGAAGTAAAATTAACAGGAAGGGTTTTTTGTTGTTGTTGTTTTTTATTCTAAGATGTTTACTAATCTTTACTATTGGGAGAGAGAGTGCACATGAGCGGGGGAGCAGTGGAGACACAGATTCCGAAGCGGGCTCCAGACTCTGAGCTGTCAGCCCAGAGCCCGACATGGGGCTTGAACCCACGAGCTGCAAGTTCACAATCCGAGCTGAAGTCCAGACACTTGACTGACTGAGCCACCCAGGCATCCCAACAGGAAGGGCTCCTAATTTGTACTAAAGATAGGAAGCTCTAACTTGAGTTATACATATTCTGCTGCCTTCTTAATTAGAAATATACTTCTCCAAGGAATATTTTGCCCGTGTACCTTCCACGGTGATAGTTTGGGTATGATTTTCTAAGCTAATGTTGCAGTAAACTAATTAGAACCTTATCCCATGCCATCATACCCACTGTGGGGTTGTTCTCTCCCCACCACCAAACAACAAGTTCCAAACACTTAAAATGCTAAGGAAAAAGCACACACACACACTTCTATTAGTTAAAAAGCGTTTAAAAGACGTGTGCAAACATCCAACTAACTGAAGTGAAAAGTAGCAAGTTTACAATGGAAATAAATTCAAGCAAGGAGGAGGAATTTGAGAAGTCAAAACAGGGGGGCATAAATCACACGCACACACAGACTTGGCCACACAGATGTAAATAATCTTGCTTCAAATGGACCATAAAGTTTAAATTACTTTCCACACCAACAGTATAAAGCGAGGGGGAAAGAGAGCTAACCTTGGTTAAAATAATATTGCGACCTTCTGAAGAAAAACCCCAAAAAGAAGTAGTTGATAATTTAATGATTGCCCTGGGTTTTCATAAACATGTCACTTCCATCGTTTAAAAGTATCGTTGCTGCTCATTTCCCAGAGCTCAGGAAAAAAAGAGTAGGCTCTTACCATTCATTTGCATGTGTCTCAAGTTGTTACTTGCGTGGTCTAAACTTGTTGTAAGACTGGGACTGAAAATATAAAAAATATCAGCGTGTATCTCTTTATACACACACACATATACACACAAATGTGAAACCGCACCCTTCCTACTGCTTTTCAGTGAGGGCTTTTGCTCAGTGTGATAACAGATTACTCCTTGTACCATCGAAAATATATATATATTTTTATGCGTGGACATTTTACTACATGAGCCTATTTTTTTCTTCGAGTCATCTAATATTTCTATAAAGCTGGCTGTTTTCAGACGTTTGCTACCGTACACCCTATTGCCATGGTTATTCTTGAGCCTACATTTCAGTGGCTATCCCTAATGTTTTCCCCATAGGATGAATTCCTAAAAAGTGAAATTTCTAGATCCAAGGGTATTATCCTCCAGATGCCCGGGATCACTTTGTACCACCGCACAAAATGTATCACTCACTGTACCAATTAATACCAGTCTCGAAAAGCGAACACTGTAACTATTTATCTGGATTCACCTTTTTTTGACCTGTAAAATTGTATCCCTACTCATAAAATTGAACCTGTACTCAATTTCCTATCAAGGTGCTGATCATTTCCTTATTGGATTGTAAGAACATTCTATTTATAAAAGATAGTATGATCCCTATCAATCATTGTTCTTTTGGTGTCCTGCTTAGAGAAGATTTACCCGGGCGGTAATTGTAACCAAACCGTTTTATTGAGGGTTTATGTATTAATGGAATGAAAATAATTATTCATTGATTTTCTTCTTTGTTTTGTCTTCTCTTCATTTAAATGTTACATATCTGGGATGTATCTTGGTAAATGATGTGAAGGAGAAAGCTAACTTTATTTTTTGCCCAGTGATAGACATCCCGTTTAAAAGGCGTTAGTGAATAATTCCAGCTTTCTCATTTGATTCGAGATGCCGCCTTTATCATGTGTAATTAAATAGCAGCCAGCAAAGCGATCAAGTGTCATACATGAAATCCTTCTTGACTGTAGGAGACATTATTGTTAATTTCACATTTAAAAAAGGTAAGTTACATGCTCGTTACTTCCATGGATTGGACAGTCCTTAGAAAAGTTGCTTGACAGCAATTAGGAAGTTTAACTTTCTTTTATGCCTTAAAGTTGCATCCTCAACTCGAATATAAAATAATGCTGACTAGTATTTTCACTATAAAAATTATAACTAGCATCAGTGGCATAAACTTTGTCCTAGTCATTCCGATGGGACTCTACCCAGTGAAAATATTGTATGTTTATGTGGCATATCAAGGTATTAAAAAAGCCATAGTACGAATAATACCAGCTTGAATGCAATTTATAAACCTTATTTTATGAGTGTGAAAATACTAAAATACTTTATCTCAGATGAAGAATTAGCGTTCCTGTCAGGAAAAATTTAAATTAAGACTTCTTGGTTTACAACTTGGCAAAATCGCATCTGAAATCCATTTTTTGAAGCTCTATAAATCAACAGAGCTTAGCAGAGCACAATTTTGTTGTTGTTGTTGTATGCAAAAATATTTAGATCTGGACTGGCAGTGTTTCCCAATCGTGCCACGTAAAAGCAATCACCTCGATATTAAATTCAGAAAAAATCAAGGAATATAAATGCCGTTGGGGGTGGGGAGAAACCCGAGGTACTATTTTTCTGTAAGAGTGTGAATATTAAAAATAAATGATGGGCAGAATTTCCAGAACGTGTTCAACTAGTCCTATCTAAAGATATAAATATTAAGACAGGAAAACACTCTTTTTAATCAAATGTCTACCCAGAAGAACCAATTTCCTTAAGAATTATTAATAATTTGGTTGCATTAGAAAACACTTAGAATTTTCCTTTTGCCACCTTACCTTTCTAGACAGTAAACTATCTAGGTTTATTCTGAGTGAGAATAAGGGGTGGTCTTTTGTTTGTTTCTTAGATAAGAACTGTCTCTACATGTGAGCCTGGTTGCCTCTGATGCTTCTGCCCAGGGTCCTTTTGAAGAGTAAAACGAGAATCTGCACATGTCTTGGGTGGGCGACTACAAGATAACTTTCACATCTGTTTCATCACAAATGGAAAAGCAAAGCTTTCATTTTCTCATTCCCTGCTGTATGGAAGCAGGTTCTGTCCTATCAGAAGAGAGCCACACTAATTTGTCATATATTCTAGTAAAATCTCTTGGTAAAAGAATTCATGAAGCGTACTTTCTCAGAAGCAACATAACTGAAGAGGTAAGAAGAAAGAACCCAGCCCTCTTACCTGACTGCCCACCCCAGCTTTGCCCCTTAGAATCTGTGTGATACGGGGAAGTTGTTTTTTTTTTTTTTAAATTTTTTAATGTTTATTTATATTTGAGAGAGAGAGAGAGAGAGAGAGAGAGTGTGTGTGTGTGAGCGGGGGAGGGGCAGAGAGAGAGAGAGAGAGAGAGAGAGAGAGAGAGACAGGATCTGAAGCAGGCTCCAGGCTCCGAGCTGTCAGCACAGAGCCCGACGCCGGGCTCGAACCCACAAACTGCGAGATCATGACCTGAGCCGAAGTCGGACGCCCAACCAACTGAGCCACCCAGGTGCCCCACGGGGAAGTTACTTAATCTCCCTGGGCCTCAGTTTCCACATCTGTAAAGGGAGAATAAAAAAAGAAAGTTGCCTATTTGATAAAGGTTCTAAAGATTTAAGGGCGCTTGGAGTAGTACCCCATCACCTCTTAGGTGCTAGAAAGGATGGCATTGTTGCCATTTTTTAAAGTTTACTTATTTATGTTGAGAGAGAGAAAGAGACAGAGTAGGCAGGGAAGGGGCAGACAGAGGGGGAGAGAATCCCAAGCAGGCTCCACACTGTCGGCACAGAGCCCCACACTGGGCTCGAACTCACAAACCATGAGATCATAACCTGAGCTGCAATCAGGAGCCAGACGCTTAACCAACCGAGCCACCCAGGCACCCCTGCCATTTTTTAACTGTGCATTCCATGGCGTTTCAGTTTGGCTTTTTTAGCCCCTTTGTAGTTTTGAAATCAACAGCAACAATGTAACCAGGCTTTGCTGTTTGGAATAGAAAATATAAGAGCTTTAAGAAGATGACAGACAATAAGGAGGCAAGTTTCTCATTTAATGACACTGACCAATGCCCTCCTGCCCCCTTTGATACAATTTTAGGCTTACCAAAGCCAGCAAAAGTCATGAAGCCCTTGGCTAAAGCAATAAAAGCCCTAAATGTGACTTTATGGGTAACATAAAAATGGAAAATTTTAATTTTTCCCCTTTTCTTAAAATAATACTAAAGAAAAACAAAGCAACGAAGTCATACTTGATTTCTCTTATTTAACCGAAAGATTAGCACAGTGGGTTGCTGGTTTTCTTCTACCTTTTTTTTTTTTTTTTTTTTTTTTTTAATTTTCCATTAAGCAAGTCCTTTTAAAACAAATTTGAACTTTTCCCATCCCTGTGATTCCCACGGACAGTTGGCAAAGGATCTTGGATAAGTTGCAAAGCTGGGATTTTTTCCAGGCATGAGTAACTTGTTAAAAAGCCACTATTTCCTTAATACTAACAGTAAATAGAGTTCACATCCACATAAATCCTCGGTGGCCCATTGGGGAAAGTTTTATGTGTGTGTGTGTGTGTGTGTGTGTGTGTGCATGGAATCTTTTTTTATTCATAAAACACTTGGCTCTCAGCATGTCTGTTTATATTCCACTTCTTAAAAATAAATATACACATTTATGCCAGTTGAGGTTAAAAGGTATCCTTTTTCCAGTTGCCTGCTGTGTACCAATGATTTTATGATGGATGGGTTTAGAATACCTGGCTAGAATTCTTGAAGAGTGTTTCACTTCCCTTTATTCTAATTAGAAGAAGAAGAAGAAGAAGAAGAAGAAGAAGAAGAAGAAGAAAGAAAGAAAGAAAGAAAGAAAGAAAGAAAGAAAGAAAGAAAGAAATATCCACCCAGTAACTAAAATACATGTTTTCACAAAACCAAAGTTTATTGGAAATGCTCAAATAAATACATTTGTAAAACATACGGGAAAAACAACATATTTCATTTTAAAATAAAAGAGCCACATTGGCTGTCTTTTACGCAGAGGGGTGGAGCAAATTAATATGGTAATCTTTAGCCCTTACTACTCTGAATACACACTCTTCTGTTTATCACTGCATAATAATTGTAGTTTTCCATAGAGAAATTTTAAAGGAGATGTGCTTTCAAGTTATCGTTATTAAGATTTGTTTTGTAGATGTGTTTAAATGAGGCTGGCAGAGGTTAAGTGAGACTTTGCAAGGTCACACAGTGATCCACCAGCCGGCCAGAGCTGGAGCGGATAAGGGGCATTTCTGTCTGCTAGCATTTCACAGTGATGTGTCCTTACCGGATCCTTTATGGCTCTCTTTATCTGGGTGACAGACAAATTCTCTTGTCTTTGCAGTGCTGGACGGGCGTATATTTTGATAATAGGCAGTCCCATGAGATAGCTTGCATTTCCTGCTTCCGGTCAGATGTTCCACAAGAATAACTTTCCTACATATGTTTTTGCATTTTTGATCACAATCCCAGCTGGAATCAGGAAGTTTGGAGGCAGCACGGAGATGGAAAATAATTGAAATTCATAGGCGTACTTTTTTGACTTTGAAAAATATTTAATTTTCTGGTGGTTCTGAAGGAAAAAAAAAATCCTGTATCATCTATTATCTATTTAAAAGTATACTATCCCATCCGTTCCATATATATATGTGTGTGTGTGTGTGTGTGTGTGTGTGTGTGTGTGTAATTTAAAGGCACAGGGGCACAGTTATATCGGAATAGGAGAATTCCCAAGGTCAGACAACCTGTCACAGGTAAATACAGAGTTGGAACTTTTAAAATTCTTAATTGCGGGTTTCACTGAAGCAATACAAGGAAATTCCACTAGCTTGTTTCTTCTTACGCAAGAAAAAGCATATCATACAACTTCTCTAATGAATTAAGTAGAATGAAAATCAATAACACAGTCTCTTCCAAAGGCTCAAAGATGAGTTCTAAACATTGTTTTGTTAAGCCAGTTTTAAAAAAAATACTCAATTCTAGGGGCGCCTGGGTGGCCCAATCGGTTAAGCCTCTGACTTTGGCTCAGGTCATGATCTCATGGCTGGTGAGTTCAATCTCTAATTCTGGCTCTGTGCTGACAGCTCAGAGCCTGGAGCCTGCTTTAGATTCTGTGTCTCCCTCTCTCTCTGTCACTCCCCCACTCACTCTCTGTCTCTCTCTCTCTCTCTCTCTCTCAAAAATAAACATTAAAAAGATTAGAAGAAAAAACATACTGTTTTCTGACCTTCATTCTGCTTATCTGCTAAACGGTATGACACATGTGTACTCCTGATGCCCAGTGAGGATTAATTTAAAATGGGTACAAGGTGCTTAGCTTGGGTCTGGCCCCGCACACTGTCAGGAAACTGTGCATCTCTTTGCGGACCCTCTTCCCTTTTTGTCTCCTCCTCAGACTCAGAACCGAACACTTCTTTTTTTTTAAATTTTTTTTTTCAATGTTTATTTATTTTTGGGACAGAGAGAGACAGAGCATGAACGGGGGAGGGTTAGAGAGAGAGGGAGACACAGAATCGGAAACAGGCTCCAGGCTCTGAGCCATCAGCCCAGAGCCGGATGCGGGGCTCGAACTCACGGATCGCGAGATCGTGACCTGGCTGAAGTCGGACGCTTAATCGACTGCGCCACCCAGGCGCCCCCCGAACACTTCTTACCAAGCTGAGATTTTCAGACACACAACTGCATCCACCACCTGGTCTGGAACCAATTCTGCTGGCCTGTGAGACTCAGATTGAAAGGGAAGTAGGCAAAATTCAGGTTTTCCACGACTATTTGCATTATTAGGGTTTTATTAAGCTTAGGCAAACTGCTTAAGTGAAATAAACAATAACCCATATATTTACTGCTAAATTCTTGACCCTTTCGTTCTCCAACGGAGATCAGGCATGGTTGTCGTCACCCCTAATTCAGACAAGCTGAGCAAAGCCTAAGGGACAGTTGGTCCTTGATTCTTTGCTGTGGTCCATTTGGAACCTAAGAAATAGTTTGGCTTTATTTATTTATTTATTTATATTTCTGTCCTCTTTCTTTTTTCTCTTTCTTTCTTTCTTTCTTTCTTTCTTTCTTTTTTGAGATACCTCTTCCTATGAAAATTCCAAGGTGATTCTTTTTTTTTTTTCTATGAACCATATAGAAGGAAAGGCCATATTTACTGGGGTTCATTTATGGTTCAGCCTTTTCATACCTTATCTCATTTAACCTCATCACAGCCCAATGACTTAGGTATTCTTACCCACTTTTATAGCATGGAAAGGGGGATTAGTTGTGGTTAAGTGGGGGTCAAGTTCATGGATAGTAAACGGCAGAGCTTAGATTCAAATCCAAGCTGTGTACCTTGAAAGACTGTCCTTTCCTCTGAACTCCATGCCCTTCTGCTTCCATTAAGGAGTGGGATTCTGAGCACCTATCATCAGAGTTTATAGAGCAGAGTCCTCCAAGAGTAAAACGCCCCAGGTCAAGCACACTTAGCAATGGGGTTTCAAAATGCATTGCAAATGCAGTTCTAACCAATTTTAACTTTCTTTGGTGGGTTAACCACTTCTGTGATGATGTAGAATGCCCTCGTGCTTGGAGATAACGCAATGCAATGTTTACTCACAGAGGATCTCGCTTTCAGTAGCCTACTTTCAAACGATTCAGCCAAACGTGAATAATTGGTGAATACAGCTACAGGGGTATGTGGGTATTCATTGTATTTTCACCACTTCCCTAGGCTTGAATGTTTGTCAAAGTAAAAAATTGGGAGAGTATTACTTTTGTGTGGTTTGGATACAAGTGAAAGCCTAGTCCACCAATGTAACCTCAAGGAATCAGCTTCCTAGAGCGTAATTTTTCCTAGAGCTTTATTTGTGATCAATGTGCCCATCACAGTTTTAAAATTCCAATTTATAGAAGACAGACTCAGTTGGGGCGCCTGGGTGGCGCAGTCGGTTAAGCGTCCGACTTCAGCCAGGTCACGATCTCGCGGTCCGTGAGTTCGAGCCCCGCGTCAGGCTCTGGGCTGATGGCTCAGAGCCTGGAGCCTGTTTCCGATTCTGTGTCTCCCTCTCTCTCTGCCCCTCCCCCGTTCATGCTCTGTCTCTCTCTGTCCCAAAATAAATAAATAAAACGTTGAAAAAAAAAAAAAAAAAAAAAGAAGACAGACTCAGCAAGCAGATGTTCCCTGGCTAGTACTTAGGCATTTCAGTGTTACTGTGTATTACAAACCAAACTGTCGTGCCAGGTTTGGGGATCCCTTGAGCAGTCGTGAGACAATAAATGAGGTCCACAGATACTATTGAAAGTACAAAGCTCCCCGCATCTTAGGTTTTTGGTTCATCATCCTGTTGCTAGCTAGGTCTATGTCTGAGTTTACTACATGCTGAATAATCATTTCCTGGGGGGATTTTACCACCCCCCTGGGGCTTTGGGGGGATAAATCATTCATCCTTATAAATCAAAGCGCAATAAAGAAGAAGGGAAATACCTTACCATAAAGAGGAGATGGTGAAGAAAGTGAAAATGGAAGTTGAACTATAGGAAAATAGTTAGTTGAGCACCTACTATGGGAGCCACTGCGGGAGATTTTCCTTGACCCAACAAAGAGAAGGATAGGGGAATGGAGACAGGATGGCCCTGGACTGGGAATCCTAGTTCGTAGAGTCCTCATTCAGCCAGTTCCACAGACAGAACTAAAAAGAGTAGTAAGCAGATAGTTATGCCTGGGACATTCAATCAACAGAGCGTGCTCAATTAATTTCTATGGAAAATACGCTTTTGTGCAGGGCTGATGCACATGTTAAGACCTATAAGGGTTAAAGACTTCTCATCTTGAAAATGAGCAGAGTGAAATATGGAGCCAGAGGCAAGCTTGGGCTGGGAAACAGCAGACGATCTGGTTTGGGGAAAGTAGAACGCATACAGTGTGTCCACAATTAGGCTTCTGACCTGATCTCTTTGGATCGAGTGGACAAAATGGACACCAAGTAAGTGAGAGAGTTCTGGAATCATGGCCGCTTTCCTGGACACTCCAGCCAGCTCCAGGATGGAGAGCCATCCTCACTGATACTGAAGCCGGAGTAGACAACTGTTGCAGGGAGGCACTGAATAGCACCGAGGATCTGGATTGATTTGAATTCTGCAGTGAGACCCTGGAAATGTCTTTCTGGATCACTTGGCAAACTGGGCCCAGGTCTCTTCAATATCCACACCCTAACATACCCCCACAGTTTACATGTTTAAATTTCTTGGCCCCTATTTATACCCCTATTTATAAAAGCAGGGCCCCACTTTTATTTTCCTAAGAGTAGGTAGCTGAGGTCTACTCTCTTTTTTGTGAAAAGGGCGATTCGAGCGTTTTCAAAAGCCATTTCAGACCCAGTGGCATCACACGAAAGTTTCCTCCTTTATATAATTAAGGATTGAAAGAAAACAGGGTGGGATATTATGTGGCTAAAGAAAAGCATCACTTAAAATACATATTGATAAAAGTACACAATGTGCATAGTATGTTTGCATATATATGTACACATATATACATATGTGATACACACACACATATATATATGTAATCTACACAATGAAATATACACAGAAAATTCACAGGAAGGGAAATGAATGGCTAGCATACGGGGTGAAATGGAGATGTTTCACATTATAAACTTCTGAATTCTGAATCAAATAAATATGGCACTTATTCAAAGAATATATAAAATATAAATTTTTGAGGGGAGATAATGAAAAAGGAGGTGACTTTATAGCTACTTTTTTAATTTTTTAAAATTTTTTTTAATGTTTATTTTATTTTTGAGAAGCAGAAAAGGAGAGAGACAGAGCTTGAGAAGGGAAGGGCCGGAGAGAGAGGGAGACACAGAATCTAAAGCAGGCTCCAGGCTCCGAGCAGTCAGCACAGAGCCCGATGTGGGGCTCAAACCCATGAGCAGTGAGATCATGACCTCAGCCGAAGTCAGATGCTTAACTGACTGAGCCACCCAGGAGCCCCTATAGCTACTTGTTTTAAGATAATCATTGCCCTGTCTTTGTGCTGCTTGAAATTATCTTACGTTAAACATTGGAAAGCACTTGAAATAATAAATATAAAATATTTCGCAGTTTCTGGAACTTTAAAAATCACTCATTAAGTGGATGGTACCTATGATTAGATCAGTTTACTTAAAAAAAAAATTGATCTTTCTTTTGAGATACTATGTCCCCTACAATCCCAATGTGGCCAGACCAATGTATTTATTTTCCCCAATACCAGGGAGAGGTTTAATAAAGAGGGAGATGGAATATAAACTTAAAAGGATACTTTAGTGAAACGCAGATGTATCTACTAGGTTTCAAGGACTGGAACTCAACTGTAATTAATTAAAAAACTATTTTTGTCAAATTAGTGCAGCCACTGTGCATTTTTAGCCTCTTGTGCTATCTTGCTATTCGACATGCCATCTCCGAACTATTTTTAAATCAGGTATTATTAAAAAAAAAAAAAAGAAATCCAACTTGGGTATTCATTAGGTTAAGATGGATGAGAAAAAAGCTTAAGCCTCAACAGATGCCCCACTTAGGCATAACAATCTAATTCTATTTAATTTAGTCTCTGGCATCCTCGCCTTCTCCTGTCAAAGTGAATCAACCTGAGTGCTAATTTTTGAAGCAAAACCTCTGTGATCATTTCACTCGTGATTTAATCCAGATCTAACCTCAGGCCTTTAGAGGTTCAAGGTCAATGACCCAATTTATTCTGCCATCCGCCTTTGTATCAGTAACCATTGTTATTCCTCGCAAGGCTTTCACTACATACATTACTCCCTGGGTATGTAGTCCTACCAAATTATGCAGGCAGTTAAAGGTAATTTCAGATCGCAACTTGGAGACATTTGGCGAGGAGTTTTGGAGTCACTGGCCTTTGGCAAGCAGAGGGAAAAGCATATTGAGTGTAACCTTTGCCTTCCTAAGCAGAAGTCGACTTCTGCTCAGGAAATTTGTGTTCTCCAATGAGAAGACCCTGGGCCATTGGTATCCTTACAAAGAAATCCCGGAGCGTCTTTACAAAGAAAATATAAACTCTACAAAGAAAAATAAAGGGTTGGGTAGGGTACCGGATGTTCTTAGAGATGAATGAACGTTCAGGACTTCAAGGTTAGGGTCCTGATTTCACCTGGTTCTTTTTAAAACAACTCGTGTCTGTTGCAGTCTCCTTCATCGACAGCAGTGGATACATTCTACGAACTTGCCTTGATGTTTTAAATAATTTTCCCTTCCCTGGTGTCCCCCCAGCACGTCTGCAGGGAGCCGCACACAGGTTGGAACAGCTCTCCTTAAGTAAAGGAGAATTCCCAGGGATGAATGGCCCTACTCAGGGAGTTACCTGCTCCAGGGTTTCACCTGTCCCAGGAGGAGTTAAACTGGGTTTCTGTGTCAAAGATGCTGAATGAAATCGGGGGTGGAATTGTTAAAATTGGAAATGACCTATTTAACTATATGCACATTCCCCACGATTGGTATAAATACGTCCAACTTTCTAATTTTCTCGTCAAAATGAACTTCTCATCCACCCTGGTGCAGAAAGGCTTTGCAGCAGTGTGTTAAAGGAAACAAAAAGAATCTGTATGATCGATCTTTATAATTCTTTCTGATCTTTATGGGTTCTCACTCCCCTTGTCAGCAATAACACAAAGATGGCCTAAATCCCGCTGAAGCTTGGGGGAAGAAAAAACAACGGGGTGGGGGTTGCTCAGAGAGATAATAAAAAAAAGAACTGGTAAACTGAGACTTTTTGGCTCCAATAAAGATCAGAAACAGAATGCAGAGTTATCTGAGAGTTATGATATAATGTTGGCCTGTACTTTGTGTCCCAAATTCCACTGCTGTGTGTGCATAACTTGTTTATTCATGAAATTATGCTCTTAGACAATCACCTAGCAATTCCTGTTTCTAAATCATTCAGCCATCAGCTAAAAATGTAAGGAACATTCCCAAAGTTATTGCTGAGGAAGGTTAACCAGTATTGTCCATATATAATCGTGATACTTTTATTTATTTAAAAAAATTAACGTTTATTTATTTTTGAGAGAGAGAGAGAGAGAGAGCGTGAGGAAGGAAGGGTCAGAGAGAGAGGGAGACACAGAATCCTAAGCAGGCTCCAGGCTCTGAGCTGTCAGCACAGATCCCCACGCGGGGCTCGAACTCACAAACCGCGAGATCATGACCTGAGCCGAAGTCAGACCCTTAACTGACTGAGCCACCCAGGTGCCCCAATCATGATACTTTTATTAATGAGACATGAGTATATCTCAGTATCCGTTTATCTGTTGCTATAAGGAGCACATTTTCAAATGTCCTACAAAGAGAAACGTACAGAGGAAGCATGACTTAACTGAGCAAAATCAGTCTGGAAGCCGCTGTATTGTATCCTAATCAGAGACCTGTTATCACTAGATGTAGATGTTTCCCTTTAGAGAGCCTCTAACATCTATTCAAATGGATTCTGCGTTTAGAACTTAAAGATCTCTAACTTCAATTTTGCTTTTGACTATGGACAAATAAATGTGTTTTGCTAAACTTCCATCAGACTTGGCACGGATTTCACATGGTTTTGTTTTTCTTCTTTTTTTAACACAAGAATATTTTGTTTTTTAGAAACTTGTCTCACTTTCTTTTTTTTTTTTTTTTTTTTTTTTTCTTTTTTGGATATGTGACCTTTCAGAAGAGACTGTGCTGTACGTTTCAGGCGCCAAGTATTGAGAAAATTGCATTAACAGTAAAATAATATTCTTACTGCCAAATGTACAAATACTCACTAACAGCAATCTTACTCTCCAAGGTCCGGAGCGGTGCTTTATCAGGCTAACACGGCCGCAGTGACAGAAGGCTTCTCTGAAATCCATCCGTCTCTGCCATTCACAGCTTTCGGATTCAGACCAGCTTGACGCCCACGCTGGCTAGCTGACCCGTTGCCCCAAACCCTGCTGAACTCAGTTGGCAAGGGGATTCTCGGGGGACCGTCTGTCCCTGGCTGATGGCTGCTGTGACCACTGGTGACTGTTCTCCATGATTCTTTTGGATAAAAAGTGAGGGGCTCACAGGAAAGCAATCCTGTCTGCCAGTGTAAAGAATACTAAAACACACATCTACGTACAAATGTATATTTACATTGTTTTACAAAGTGTTTATAGCTTATAAATACAATGAGAAACGTATCTCTTTAAAAGGTGTCTTGCTTGGGAGAGGGTCGCAATGGTATTTTTTTGATGGCTGTTTTTTTTTTAAGAGGAACTCATGCAAATGTGGATGATCCCTGTATGCCTAAAATTCTGCTTGTTTCACAGGACTGATGGGCAATCGTTTTAAATGAGGATATAAATTAATGGATTATTTCTGAGTCTTAACTGGAATTATTCTATCCAAATCAATAAAGAGGGATGGACAATGATACTATTTTGTAGGATTTTCATTGGTGACCAATGAATTCAATGAAAAAACCTTTGAAGTGGCATTTTTGATCGTTTTCACAAAATTGAGACAGCTGCAATGCTCTGGAGCGTGTGTGTGTGTGTGTGTGTGTGTGTGTGTGTGTGTGTATACGCTTGTATGTTCTTATTTCCTTTCCCTGAGCTGCCCCATCTATGACTGGGAGGGTCAAATCCATGGCAAGTTCATTTCTGGGCCAACTCTGCCAAATTATATGATGTGAATTGATGTCCACTAAGGCTTAGAACAGCAGACCCTGATTTAAGTTCTTAGATGGAGCTTGTCTACAACTATTAGGGTGAAAGGCCAGTTCATACCCATTAATTAGTCTAATTCATCTCAATCTATTTCATTTTATCCCTTTTAGGGAATATAACTATGGGAGGTATGTTTGGATAAAGTAACGCAGTGAAAATTCAGAAATACAACCATTCTGTGGAAAACAATTACTACATAGCTATGTTCAAAGAATTTTTTTTTTTTAAGATTCAGGATTTTAGACAGTTTGCATATGAATTCTTATAGTAATAGAATAACTTTATGTGAGACAGCAGTGGGCAGATTATTCTCCGGGCACTGAACTGAAACATTAAAATCAGTTGGAAAAGTCACATGATTTTGTTAAAAACTCCAGCAGGCTAGGATTCTGGAAAATTATGTGTCCTACACAAAGACTTTTCCTCCTCACATAGGAGTTTCCTACAAGTATTAAATCTCAAAACGAATTAATTCATGCCTATGACTTGAAATTTTTACAATTTAGACATTTAAATATCAGAGTTCCGTTTAATGGTATGAACAGGTTGTAGAGGTTTGTTAATTTGAAATTCCATTTGGTAACAGATGCAATAACTTGTCTGGCATTAAAGCTGAGTTCAAGGTAATCACTGCACTTGCTCTTTTGTTCTAAGTGCTGTCGAACCCTTAATTCACATAAAACATCTGTGAAATTTAGTTAGGAGTGTGGTGAGTAAAATGTAATCCCTGTTTTTACACCAGCACGTTCTGAAACATGCTTACGTATATTTCGATCTCCCGCGTGTGAAAAATTCATGCGGGAGTCAATGGGAAGGCATTTAGTGATACCCTACACCATTCGGGTAATAGAAGATTCATGTGCTAACAGAGTGAAAGCCACGCCAAGCCAAAGACGGTTCCCTCCGTTGATTTTGACGCCAAGTGCCGGAATGATTGTAGAAACAAATGAAGATTTGGAGATCATTTTGGTGACCAAATATATCTTTGCTAAAGTGAAAGCCATCGGTTTCTTTTTCACGGCACTGATTAAATATACGCAAAGTGGAGTAAATTATTTTGCTGAGGATATCACTGTGACGTAGGAATCGCGTGTGTGTGGCCCATGCGCTGTCATTTCCACATCGTATATCCACTGCGGACGGCACTAATCAGCCCAACTCTTCCCTGCGAGCCTGGGAAGAGCCTTAGATCTCCTCTTAGCACCGCGCTCCTGAAAAACCATTCACACATGAGCATAGTTCCACACCAGGCGGTATCTTTGACCAGACGGTATCTTTTTGAACTTCTCCTGGTAACTGATAACAAAGTATATGCTTTGGAAGCGTTTTCCATTGTGGACATAATAGAAAGCATATCAACTAATAAAGCTACCAGAGAATTTAACATGGAAGATATTTCAAGGGAATCTCCACTCCTCGGTGAATGATCTGAAAATCTTGACCTGGCCCCGCCTATGTGTAAGACACTTGTGCTGGACGGACACCGAATGTGCACATGCACACGCTATATTTTGGTTTGTGTCCCCACCCCGTTCCATAAAGGATTTGTGATGGTTCGTAAGTATTTACACAAAGGTATATGTTTCTGTGTGTGTATGTGTGCATACACAGAAATGTGTGTGTGCATACGGGATACAGATAAATAACGGAGGGACTCCTGGTAAAGAAAAAATGGCTAAGGAAAAAGGGTAAGATAAGGTTAAGAAACAAGTTATACCTTCCACAAGGTGTTGTAAAGTTGCCGGAAGTAAATCAAACTTTGGCTTCAAGTTTACGTCCCAGTGATCAAAGCAAAGAAAAAAAAAATCACAATCAGTTTTAAAGACATACCAGATGATAGACCATATGCTAAAACCAAATAGGAGAGATTTTCCAGATATTGAGATGAGAGGGAAAATCCTCCCATGGATTCTTAATTTAGAGAACATTGTACTCTATGGTAGACGAGAGCCTGGCCAACCTCCATACAATAATTAAAATACTCATTCGGATGTGACGGTTCTTCTAATAATCCTTGAAGGACAGCAGTGACCTAACACTCATATAAAATGAAGTATAAGTAAGTCCAGGAAGAGGTAAAACATTGCCGGAAAAATTTTAGCTCGGTTATGATCTTGTATTTATCCAAAGTAGAATTTGGAAAACCGGTGGTCAAGTCAGACTACATCAAGCCGATCGTTCCCGTGGGCAGAGGACTGGTGGTTGGTAAGATCCCAGAGGGTCTGTGTTCCAAGGCCTGATGCAGGAGTCTTTGATCTGTGTTATACATGAGACTTCCGAGTATTGCATCTCACATCTAGATACCCGGGAAGGGTAAAAGAACAGAGAGCTTAAAGTAGTCTTCTGCAAGAATTTAGAGCTCAGGTCCTATCTGGAGCGATTAAAGGAGCACCCTACAGCATTGACAACCAATCTTGAGCTGAACAATGTGAAAGTCCTCCTGTCACATGGCAGACGTTTTCCCCAACTCAGCCCAGAAGAATCAGTCTTCTTCAGGAACTGTTCTGCTCCTAGGATGTTCCAGATGGGAAAACAGGTGCTGAATACCTCCAGTATCTACTCTGCAGAACAATGCTCTACACGAAGCACTATTTTCTTTTTTTTTCAACGTTTATTTATTTTTGGGACAGAGAGAGACAGAGCATGAACGGGGAAGGGGCAGAGAGAGGGAGACACAGAATCGGAAACAGGCTCCAGGCTCTGAGCCATCAGCCCAGAGCCTGACGCGGGGCTCGAACTCCCGGACCGCGAGATCGTGACCTGGCTGAAGTCGGACGCTTAACCGACTGCGCCACCCAGGCGCCCCAAGAAGCACTATTTTCTAAGGATGATAGGGAAACTCCAGGATCAAGTGAGTTTCGAAATCAATGGGGATAAAGAAGGTTCAACCAGCGATCTTCCTGAGGGACTTTTCAAAGTCTTGACTAGACTCACATACGCTGCCGATCTCCAAGGGCAGTCAGATTTTCCAACGCCGATTCAAATATAGTCCCCTCTTTTACAAAATGTCTTATTGAACTAGCTTTCTACAGCGGACTCATAGCACATGTTGGTAAGTATTTTAGCCTAGAATGCTTGTTTAGTAGGCATCGCCAAGGTTAGCATAATATTTTTGTGGTCCATCCGTGTTGTTGTGTATATCAGTGCTTCCCTCCTTTTTTATGGCCAAATAACATTCCACTGTTTAGAGATACCACATTTTGTTTATCCACTCATCAAGTGAGGAGCTTCTGGGTGGTTTCTACTTTTGGCTCTTGTGAATAATCTCGCTGTGAACATTCACGCACAAGTATTGGTGTCGACATATGTTTTCATTTCTCTTGGGTATATATCTAGTTGTGGATTGCCAAGTCAAGAGTAACTCTATATTTAATCTTTCAAAGAACTGCCAGGTTATTTTCCAGATTGG
The DNA here is from genome assembly GCF_018350155.1 of Leopardus geoffroyi. Taxonomy (NCBI): domain Eukaryota; kingdom Metazoa; phylum Chordata; class Mammalia; order Carnivora; family Felidae; genus Leopardus; species Leopardus geoffroyi. The sequence goes on along the minus strand of NC_059337.1, from coordinate 14,234,298 downwards.
AGGTGGAGCACCATTTTACATTCCCATCCACGGCATGGCGTTTTTTGGTCCACATCCTTAACAACACTCGCTACTCCCTGACTTTTTGATCACGCGTATCCTAGAATCCTAGTGGGTAGGAAATAGAACCTCATCGTGGTTTTGATTTGCCTTTACTTATTGCCTCGTGATGTTAAGTGTCTTTCATGGGTCTGTTGGCCATTTGAATCAATGAGTGAGGTAGAAATAGGTGAGTGTGGCTGCTGGCATTTTTTTGACAATATCAATTCCCATGCTCCTTCAAAATCGGTTTTATTTTATTTTTATTTTATTTTTAATTTTTTTAACATTTATTTATTTTTTGAGAGACAGAGACAGACCATGAGCTGGGGAGGGGACAGAGAGAGGGGGGGAGTCACAGATTCCGAAGGAGGCTCCAGGCTCTGAGCCATCAGCACAGAGCCTGACGCAGGGCTCGAACCCACGAACCGTGAGATCGTGACCTGAGCCGAAGCCGGTCACCTAACCAACTGAGCCACCCAGGCGCCCCAAATTTAGTTCTATTTTTAAAGTGGATATCAGTCTTATTGTCTCTAAGTCAGAATATTTACTGAAGAGCGGGGTAAATATTCCATGAAATAACCTAATGAAAAATGATTACATCATAGGGTTTGAACTTGTGGCTAACCTAAAGAAAACTAATAGGCTTTTCACCTAAGCCCCGCCTAATATTTTGGCTGTAAGCAAAACTTGACACCAAGTAAAGATTCAGAGTGTTTGGTTAGCTTTCCTTTAGCTTCTCAAGCCAAAATAATTAGTTTTAGGGGAAAAAATATTAAAAAGTCGAGTACTGTCTGACCAATATTTCCATCTCTTTTTTTTCTCCGCTTCTCATCTTCTGCCAACCCCACGAACAGAGCACTGTTTTGTGAAATCTTGAGCAGGAAGAGACCAAGAGGGTGATAAGAACACAAATGAGTAGTGGACTCTGTTTCATGCTTCAAAAATGTCTTTTATTTACACATGGTAAGAAGAAGTGAAAAGTCCTCAGGCAGGATATCTGATTCTCGGAAGATCTTTTCAATTCTTGGATCGTATGTTTGAATCTAGATTATAAAACTCACAGCACAGGCTAAAACAATATACAAGATCAATACGAGACTTTCATTTGAACAATAGCTTTGCTATCCCATTTTTCCACGGCAAGTTGATGCCTTGTATGTGTGCCTGTTCACACTGTCAAACTTGGCTTCCTGCTCCAGAGGACAGGGCTACTCATTACAAAAAGACAATCTCAAACAAAGAGAGAGAGAGAGAGAGAGAGAATGGGCTTCAGAATTTCAGATGGTGATCGGGAAATCCACAAAACCAAGTTCCCAAGATCACCGGAAGAAATCCTAGAGAAGTTTTAAATGTCTCGTTAAAGACTGGGTTTGTTCTGTGGAGCCGGGGTGGCTCTGTCGGTTGCATGTCGGACTCTTGATTTCCGCTCAGGTCATGATTTCACGGTTCGTGAGATCGAGTCCCATGTTGGGCTCTGCGCTGACAGGGCAGCTTGTTTGGGATTCTCTCTCCCTCTCTCTCTCTGCCCCTCCCCTGCTCACACTCTGTCCCTCTCTCGATATAAATAAAGATATATTTTTAAAAAGACTAAGTTTGTTTTCTTTGTATCCCCAATTCGCCAGCTTCTTGCCAGCTCCTGAAATGAAGATGTACAGATAACAAAGTGATAGTGTGGTGGTAAAATCTTGGACTCTGTAATATCATATCGTACAGAGAGAATCGGAGGTACTCACTAGCCAAACACATAAGCAAGGGATCTAAATTTCATTCCCTGCTTCCCCATCTTTTAAAGGGGTACTTGGGTGGCTCAGTCGGTGAAGCGTCCTGCTTCTGTTCAGGTCACGATCGCATGGTTCATGAGTCTGAGTCCCACTCCAGGCTCTGCGCTGACAGCTCAGAGCCTGGAGCCTGCTTTGGATTCTGTGTCTCCCTCTCTCTCTGCCCCTCCCCCACTCACACTCTGCCTCTCTCTCTCTCTCTCTCTCTCTCTCTCAAAAATAAACATTTAAAAATTAAAAAAAATAAAATAAAAAGGGGTGAAAACACACACTTTCTATCTCCATCTCAGAGGGTTTATGAAAACCAGATGAGATGATGAATTCAAAAGCACTTTAAGTCATATGATTAATATTAATACTATTATTACTCTGTTCAGTCACTTTTCAGCTCTTCTGGCTGCTCATCGCGAATCATTCTGAAGAAGGAAGGCTAAAGCAGCTGGCAAATTAAGACTCAGGATAAATCTGGGAGTTTTTCTCTTCGACCAGATACCCCTGGTAATTGAAAGTTGATGTACAATTCCATTTGTAAAAACGGGAAGAGCATTTCTGACATTGACTTACTGAGTTTTCGGTAAAATAAATGTGCCTTTGACAGGTTTAAGGTCATGGGAATGGAGAACGGAAAACGGCTCTTCAACTTGGGTGACGTTTATCCAAAGGCAAATTGAGGATGCTTTTGAGTGACAAGGATATAAGGCAGCAAGATAGTTCCTTCCCCAAATACCCTCAGTTTCCTCCTCCCTGCATCCCTTGGACGTGAGCCATATATTCCCGAGACTGGTCAAATGCTGGCGACTTTTAAAAGGGAAAGAGTTGCTTCATTCACTTACACTTCAGCATCACGTTTCCCAGGGTTGAATAAAGCAGCAATAATAAGACACCTACACAAACACAGGGGGCGTGGCTTTTAGCTTTGCCTTTTAGCCACGTGAAGCTGAAAAACTGTCCCCGCTGGATCCTGGCCAAAAGAGACTCTCTCTCCCAGTGGCCCGTGACTCGTCGTCTTCCTTAAAACAACATGCCCTTAACATATATACCTTCAAGAAACTTACACACTTGGCCACCCATATGAAGATATTTTACATTGATATGATATCTGCCAACAGATATTTTTTTTTATTTTCCAAGGATGCTCTCAGATGGGCTGTTTTATCAAATCCAGGCATGAAAATGCTTTACACAGTCAATCACTGAACAGCCAAAATAATTATGTTGTTAAATGGGGCGGGGCGGGGGGGAGAAGCATAATACAAAAATAAAACCAAAATACCCCACCTTTCTTTAGATGACGTTCGTGTCGAAGTGAACTGTATTGGTCTTTAACAGAGAATGTGGGGAAGGAAGCCCAAATACCAGGAATATATCTCCTACCCCTTCCTTCCTCTTCAGTGCCTTCTCTTCTTAGCAACATTACGCCCATGCTGGTGAATTCAAGCAAGCATTTTCACTCTGTGTGGGCTGGAGGCATTAGAGATGTTGCAATCTTCAGTGAAGGAAGAACCCAGAAGGTGAAGTCAAGTCTCCGCTCTCAATGACAGCTGCTCTGTTTTTATATATTGTACGTGCTGGACCTCCACTTGGAGCTTCCACTGAGAGATATAAATGGCTTTGGCTTGAAACTAGTACAGACTGAAGGTTATTTTCTGTTTCCTAGTCCAAAAACACTGCCCTGCTTATTTTGCTACGTCCAGCACCTAGATCAACGCAAAGCATTTACTGAGCCCATTGGAGATGCTCCACGAGTTTGCTAGGAAATGCATGATGTTTCCGAAGTCATTAAGTGGGGCAGATGAGAGTCTAGGTTCTGTGTCACGGTCATGGTCCACTCTGGTCGTGTCAGTGCATGGACTGGTCGTAAACGCTTGTAACAGACCCTTCCAGGTGTGGGGCCGTAGGGGTTGCCTGATTTAGCAAATATTTGGCACATACTCGTACTGAAAAGGTATTTGTCGTTTACCTGAAATTCAAATGTAACAGGATGTCCTGTATTTTATCTGGCAACCCTAGAGGGTGAGGAAGTGGCAAGGGGTGAAATTTACCTGAAAAGAGTGAATTTGTTTCAATAGACGGTGAAGAAGTTGGATCATTTGTATAGATCATATTTTGAAAAACTTGTCTGGGGAAAAAAATGGAGAATTCTGTAACTGTTCTGGTAAAAAAAAAAAAGGTACAAACTTCTAGTTATAAAATTAATAAGTCAGGGGGATGAAAAGTACACCATAGAGAGCATAGTCAGTAACATTGTAATAACTTTATATGGTGACAGACGGTCACTACATCATCATAGTGAGCATTGTGTAATGTATATAATTGTTGAATCACTACATCATACACCTGTAAAACTAATAAAGCATAGTATGTCAGCCATATTTCAATGAAAGAAAGAAAGAAAGGAAGGAAGGAAGAAAGAACGAAAGAAAAGGAAGAAAGGAAGGAAAAGAAGGAAAGAAAGAAAGAAAGAAAGAAAGAAAGAAAGAAAGAAAGAAAAGAAAGAAAAAAGAAGAAAGAAAGAAAAGAAACAAGAAAGAAAAGAAAGAAAGAAAGAAAGAAAGAAAGAAAGAAAGAAAGAAAAGGAAGAAAGGAAAGAAAAGAAGGAAGGAAAGAAAGAAAGAAAGAAAGAAGAAAGAAAAGAAAGAAAGAAAGAAAAGGAAGAAAGGAAGGAAAAGAAAGAAAGAAAGAAAGAAAGAAAGAAAAGGAAGAAAGGAAGGAAAATAAGGAAGGAAAGAAAGAAAGAAAGAAAAGAAAGAAAAAGAAAAAAGAAAGAAAGAAAGAAGAAAGAAAAGAAAGAAAGAAAGGGAAGAAAGGAAGGAAAAGAAGGAAAGAAAGAAAGAAAGAAAGAAAGAAAGAATAGGAAGAAAGGAAGGAAAATAAGGAAGGAAAGAAAGAAAGAAAGAAAAGAAAGAAAAAGAAAAAAGAAAGAAAGAAAGAAGAAAGAAAAGAAAGAAAGAAAGGGAAGAAAGGAAGGAAAAGAAGGAAAGAAAGAAAGAAAGAAAGAAAAGGAAGAAAGGAAGGAAAATAAGGAAGGAAAGAAAGAAAGAAAGAAAAGAAAGAAAAAGAAAAAAGAAAGAAAGAAAGAAGAAAGAAAAGAAAGAAAGAAAGAAAGAAAGAAAAGGAAGAAAGGAAGGAAAAGAAGGAAAGAAAGAAAGAAAGAAAGAAAGAAAGAAAGAAAGAAAGAAAAGGAAGAAAGGAAGGAAAATAAAGAAAGAAAGAGAAGAAAGAAAGAAAGAAGAAAGAAAAGAAAGAAAGAAAGAAAAGGAAGAAAGGAAGGAAAAGAAGGAAGGAAGGAAAGAAAGAAAGAAAGAAAAGAAAAAGAAAGAAAAGGAAGAAAGAAGGAAAGAAAGAAAGAAAGGGAGGAAGGAAGGAAGGAAGGAAAGAAGGAAGAAGTTTCTGCAAACAAAATGTGTGTATATAATTGAAATTAAGTTTCCAGTGGCAATAGGATTCTACATGTTAAATTTTCTTTTTCTTAAGTTTTCAGTAAATCATTATTAGTTCAGAATTGATCAAAGGAGCATAAATAAATGACAAATCTGGGGGAGAAATAAAGGACATGTCAGGCAAGGTGGCTAAAACAGTAATTGAAAGTCATAATACACTGTCAGAAAATGGTCAGGAAAAGTTGCTTTGGTGTTTTGTTTGTGAAGACTGGACACAATCACATGGTGGTAACCAGAGTTGGCCAAAGGATATGCTTAGAGCACCAACAAAGCAGGGGAAAGATTAAGACCAGTTTTACAACATTTAGCTAGAACTTTCCAATCAGAAAATCTATTGGGGGAGGAACTATTTGAATTTTAGATTTTTTATACACACACACACACACACACACACAATAATATTTTATTTTGAATTTCATCTGAAAATGTGGGAAAATATCATTAAATTTTTTTTAACATTTATTGATTTTTGAGAGACAGAGAGAGACAGAGCATGAGCAGGGGAGGGGGAGGGGGGAAGAATTTGAAGCAAGCTCCAGGCTCTGAGCTGTTTGTTAGCACACGGCCCGATGTGAGGCTCGAACTCACGAACTGTAAGACCATGACCTGAGCTGAAGTTGGACGCTCAACCAACTGGGCCACCCGGGCGCCCCTAATTTTGATACACATTTTTGTTTCTTTGACTGGGAAGGCTATAATCACAGATTCCAAAATGTAAAAGCAGGTACCAGTCGGCGGGATCTCAGCCCTTCTTTGCTCTCTTTGTGTTTTGAAACTCTCCCAAGCCATTCACCGCCCCCACCCCCCGACTCCTTGTGGTGTAGGGGTGGGCATCCTCACTTCTGAGTTATCACGGCCATCTTCTCCTACTCTATCCAAAGCTCCATTCTTCCCAGACCCCCGTCTCATCTAAACTGTGGAGACATCTTTGATCAAACTTACTTACGTTAAAGTACGGAAGTATTGACCCACTAACTCTCTTCTGGGTACGTTTGCATTTTTAAATTGGAGCTTGAACTAATGAAGTCAAGAATCCTAGATATAGTCATTTGACTATTTGTGGTTGGGGACCTTCTTCCTCTTCTCAGTTTGCACAGGAAAAGGCTTTTATACACGAAAGCGTATGTAAAAATAAGAGTAACTGTTTGCCCCAGGATCAAACATTGATGTTACAATTGGCCCTTTTGTTACTATGTGCTTGGGGTAAGAGTTGAGGAAATATAGGCAATTTCGGTGGTGAACTCTACTATTAAACTTGAAAGCAGTCCGTTTTCCAGTTTTGTCCCTTCTCAAGAAGGCAAAAGTGAAGTCCTAAAGCTGCGTAAGCTTTCACTTAAGTTTTTTTGGCCCTGTCCTCTGGTTCTGAGGAGAAAAACATGGAATGAGGTCAAGTCAGACATTGGAATCTCAACCATCAACTCACCGATCTCACTGCTTTTTGCACGAAGAGACACGTAATGAGTGTGTATTCTACACATACACGAGCCATCAAACCCATTTGTTGCATTTTAAAATTGCATCCTTTGTGCAGCGCCTCTGGGTGAAAGTATAATCCAATCATTCATTACAATATATTCTCAAAATATAACAGCGGCGATATTAACAAATAAAACCTGGCCCCTAAACCAATGCGTTTTACATTATTACTTCATCTGGCAGCCTTTACCTTCCACAACTCCCTCTCAATTTAATTTTTACCTCGTGACCTAAGATATAATAGCAGGGCTCTTTCTGAACCCTTTAGAAAAGTAAAAGAGGGGACAGAGACAGAAGGGGCCATTTTTAAGAAAATGCATCTGGTCCTTTTAAATACAGGTTGCAGGATGTTGTGGCTTTTGTTCAAAAGGAATGGAAATCCATGTAGATTTTTAAAAAGCTTATCAAACCTGGCCTGTTTTTAAGCTACTTTAATGGAGAACAAAGAGACACTTCAACCTTCAAAGTTTTGACCAATATTTCACATATTTCTTAAGCTTTGACCCAGCCTTATGTTTCTTATTTAGCACTAATAATATTTGCAGATATTTCATTTTTTTATTTTTTAAAGTTTTGTTTATTTTTGAGAAAGAGAGAGTGCAAGCGAAGGAAGGGCAGAGAGAGAATGGGGGACAGAGGATACGAAGCACGTACAGACCGCTGACCACAGTGAGCCCGATGCAGGGCTCAAAAGGCACGAACCGTGAGACCATGAACTGAGCTGAAGTCTGACGCTCAACTGACTGTGCCATCCAGGAGCCCCAAAATTTACAAATCTTAAGGTTTCTTTGTTTCCTAACCTTAACTTGGTCTATTTCTTTATGTTACCGTATTCCTGTGTTTTTTGGCACCCCTGTTGACTGATATTAGTTCAAGTTTCCTAATGAGTGCTCTCCTATAATCTGGAAGCCTCTATTTCTCTATACAAATCATGGACAAATTCTAAAACTGGTAAGTTGAATTCAAAGTGGAAAAAGATATAAAATGCATATTATATTATTAAAATAGATCTTACATATATTACTTTCTATTTTATATATCTACGTCAAGAAATCTTAACACTAACTAGAGTCTATTACTGTGTAACAAATTACCACAACCTTAGTGATTTCGAACAACCTTGATTATGATGATGATTTCACATCAAATTGTATGCATTAAATACGTGCGGTTATTGGTGTAACAACAAGGAAAGGGAGTCATATAAAAATAAAGAAGTAATCCATATTTCTTATCTCACAGTTTCTGTGGATCAGATGCTTGGACATGGCTTAACTGGGGTGGGGGGGATCCTCTCTTTTAGGGCATCTCACTAGACTTCAACCAAAGTGTCAGCTGGGGCTGCCATCTTGTCTGAGAGCCCACCGGAGGGGAATGAATGATCCCTTCCTTAGTTCACTTAGGTTCTTGGAAGAATGCAGTATCTGGAGACCTCTTTGACTTGGGTCTTCAGTTCCCTGCCACACGGGCACTACAACATGGCTGCTTATTTTACCCAAGCACACAAATCCCGAAAGCAATAGACTGATGGCAAAAGGAAAGTTCTGTCTTTTATAACGTATTCACGAACAGGAGATCCCATCACATTGGCCATGTGCAACTGGCTAGAAGCAATCATTCACCCAGGCACACTTGAGGGGAGAGGGTTACACAAAGGGGTGAATATGAGGAGGTGAGAACAATTGGGGACCATCTTAGTGACAGCCCAACACAAACGGATAGGCAAGAAAATGGTAGAGCAAAGTTATGTGTCCACTCTCATCATATACCTAAATCTTATTTTAACTCAACCATGTACGAAAAGTTCATCAAAATGTTACTCATACATATTATCTTGAGATTTGCTTCACCATAACTTTTACTTTAGAAATAACACAGACCTTATGTCAAAGGTTAGATCCCCAGTCCCATTTCCTCATCCGGCACGAAACAGTGATATTTTTCAGCCTCCCTTGCAGTCACATGACTGATTCCAGCCAATGGAATGTGGGCAGCGTGATGTCTGACTCTTCTAACTTAACCATACAGCCCCTCCACTCTTTTCCTTCCACGACACACAACATAGGATGGAAGGAACCAGGTTGCCTGGGTTACTGCTCAAAGGAGAGCCCCCAAGAGGTCTGCCCAGTGTGCATCAGCATATGACTTGAGCTAGCAATTAATTTTTATTGTTTTAAGCCACTGATATTTACCCTGATTCAAATAGACCTCAGAAACTTCAGTAGTGATTATCATCCACAAATACCAGACCAAATAAGTCACCCGGATCCCTATGATAATGATATTGATACCCCAAATTTATTGAGTGCTTATATATAATAGCATCTGTCCCAAGCAATTACATATCATCGTAATTCAGTGACATTATCTCAAGTTAAAGTTCGGGAGAAAACGTTACATGAGAATTACTATTGGAGAAACAACCCATACATTTGGAAAATCTACTTCTGTCTGCTGCTTGAAGTTGAGGGTAAAGTCCCAAGAAAATTATGGTTGCTACTTTGCTCTATATAAAAAAAAGGAAAGGGGTGCCTGGGTGGCTCAGTAGGCTTAAGTGTCCGACTTCGGCTCAGGTCATGATCTCGTGGTTCATGGCTTCGAGCCCCACGTCGGGCTATGGGCAGACAGCTCAGAGCCTGGAGCCTGCTTCGGATTCTGTGTCTCCCTCTCTCTGCCCCTTGTGAGAGACAGCTCACACTCTGTCTCTGTCTCTGTCTCTGTCTCTCTCAAAAATAAATAAACATTAAACAAATCTTTAACAAAGGAGGACAAAGAATTGCAGACACAGAGGGTAAAGCTCAGAAAAGAATTCTGGAACCTGTCTGGACCTTAGGATAATCAGAGGTTTAAGTGAGAAAGGTAGGTCACAGTTGAGAGTTGAAGGGCCAAACTAGCAGTAGGAGAAGAGTATCGATTTTGGAAACAGAATAAAGATGCCAAGAAGGGTGTTGATGGCCATTTGGCTCTTGGTGTTGAGGAAGACAGAGAAATCAAAGATGACCTTGAGGTTTGTAATTCCAGTGATTAGAAAGATAAAATGCAAATTAATCAAGGAGGAAAAAAAAAAGAGAAATTAAATTTTCTTTCAATTAAAGTCAAACATTTATTGAGCTCTAATACAAACAAATGTGTTTGACGTGGTGAGAGATGGGATGATGAAAAAGACATGGTCCCTAGAAGGAGAGGGTAATGTTGTATTTCTGTACTTGAGTTTGAGGTATTTTGAGAAACTTAAAAAAAAAATACTTAGGGGTGCGGGGTGGCTCAGTCAGTTAAAGGACCAACTTTGGCTCAGATCGTGATCCCGCGGTTCATGGGTTTGAGCCCCGCGTCAGGCTCTGTGCTGACAGCTCAGAGCCTGGAGCCTGCTTTGGATTCTGTGTCTCCCTCTCTCTCTGCCCCTCCCCTGCTCACACTCTGTCTCTGTCTCTGTCTCTCTCTCTCTCTCTCTCTCTATATATATATATATATATATATATATTAATTTAATAAAAGAGAAAAAATACTCAAGGTACCAGTTTTGTTGTCCTCTAAAAAGAAGTACAGATTAAAGGAATGGAAAGATAACATTACCCAAGGATGAATATACTACCTACTACCGTTTCCTCTTGAAATATGGGCTATTTTCTACATAAAGAGCTTTGGACTAGGAATCAAATTACCTGAATTATTATTTTTTTTTATTCTCCATACCTAAAACTATTTTCTGACCTTGAAAACTGGATTAACCTCTATAAAAGGATGATGAACCAAGTAAAATTTGAAGCTGCTTTTGGCAGTTAAGCTGACCCCTGAAAGAAGAGACTCAGATTTTCACATGTGTAAAGGATATGTTATCTTGGGACATGTCTCTGTTAGGAGACGTCTATATTACACTGTGGTAATGTGATTTTGTGTCAGCTTGACTGGGCTAAGGATGCCCAGATAGCTTGTAAAACAGTATTTCTGGCCTTGTCTATGGGGGTGTTTCTGGATGAACGTTTCACTCTTACCGATGAGGGTGATATCATCCAATCCATTAAGAGCCTGAAAAGAACAAAAAGGTGGAGGAAGGGACCTCCATGTTCTCCTGTCCTTCGACATTGACTCTCCTTGTGCTCGGGCCATCAGTCTCATCTAGGGGCTTACACATCTGGACTTGGATTCGATTACACCACCGGCTTTCCTGGCTCTCCAGTTTGTAGATGGCAGATCATGAGAGTTCTTGGCCTTCGTCATGGCATAAGCCAATTCCTATCATAAATCTTCTCCCGTTGGTTCTGTTTCAATGGGAGAATTCTGACAGATGCAGATAACAGCCTCAACATGTCACTGCCTCAACACAACAAAATGTTTTTTCCTCAGATACAGAACATTATTCCAAAAAAAAATTTGCATTTGGGTACATCTTTGGGATAATGGATTTTCAGACAGCAACTCCGTGATTCGGACCCTGATCCACACGCTGAATACACTCTTTCCCAGTTGCCATGAGAGAAAAGAGGGAGCTGGTGGTTTGAACAGTCTCAATTCAATGCTGCAGTTTGCAAGTGACACACATTTCTACTCACTTCTACTCACATTTTATTGGATAGATGTAGCCACATGGCCACTTACCGTCAAGAGGGCTGAGAAACATTCACTCTCATATACACGGCCTTAGGGAAAAACTGAATATATTTGTGAATATAAATAACACAGGCTGCCATGCTTATTCAATAGTTGAAAAAGAATGAATCCTTTCTCTCTCATTTGAAAATTTTTCTGGTTCGAAACGAAGTTTTATTGATAGCTCTGAAACAATTCACTTCGCTGTCCCCCAAATCTCTCCCTTTCCCCATCTGATCCATTAGAACATACCTTCGAAAGCAAAGCCTCCATCAGAATATGGTATAACATGACACTGTAACCTTTTCCCCTCCAGAAAACCACCCTTTATGAATAAAACATGGGCGACCTTTAAAAACTTAGCAGTTGTACTAGGTGATTGCATATTAACAAGCTTTTTGAAGAAATAGGACAGGCACTGTATGTTTCAGTTAAGGATAGATAATAGAACTATTCAAATAATTTATTATTTTATTTAATACAAGGAAATGCAACAACTATTTCACAAGCCCTGCTTACACTTCTCTGAGCGTAATTGCATGTGACTCTCCACTTACCTTAATTGTGCCTTTACTTGTAAATTGAAGATTGCGCGGAAATATCAGTTCTTCTTTCCCACTTGAATTTTTCTGGTTTTGGTTAAATACCTCTGACCGTTCTGAGGTGTGTTGAGTAGCAAGCATAAAAACGCAGAGTTTTGTGCCATGGAGTCGAATCTCCTGACTTCTAAACACAAACATTCGGATTTCACAGGACCTGGCAATATAGAAGATACTCAACAAGTAATCATTGAATGGGAAGGGCTTTCTTGAAGGTTGAACTAAGATTTAGCATGTTGGCAGACCCTGTCCGTGTTGTCAGGGAATATTTGATCAAATTACAGAAAAAAAGAAGTTAAAGTTGGGCTCATTGGGCTCATAGAGTTGGGGAGAAGTAGAAGGGGGGAGACTGAGTTGAAGAAGATTGAATTCACTCCTCAGTCACGAATGAAGAGACCTCTGCTCAAGGTAGTGTTTCTGTTTAATCGTTTAGGAAAATTATTTTCAAACAAGAGTTTTAGCGTTTTAAAGGGTATCTCATGGGGCAAGGGGGTCTTCATTAAGGGAAGTTTTTTTAGCATTTGTCTGTTTATAAGAAAACAGCTTGGGACACCCGGCTGACTCAGTCGGCTAAGCGTCTGACCTCGAATCAGGTCATGATCTCACAGTCCATGAGTTTGAGTCCCGCGTCGGGCTCTGTGCTAAGTGCTCGGACCCTGGAGCCTGCTTGGGATTCTGTGTCTCCCTCTCTCTCTGCCCCTCTCCCGCTCAGGCTCTGTCTCTCTCTCAAAAATAAATAAACATTAAAAACTTTTTTTAATTAAAAAGAAAAACAGCTCAACACAAAATTTAATTTATTCAGTTTCTACTGATTAAAAAAAATGTCTGACAACCATTGCCTCAGAATATGATGGATCTCTTAGGCAAAACAGGAGGCAATGGTGCCCCCCAACAAAATGAGATGTGAGGTACAAAGATATGTGCCTTTCTTCTTCGTCAGTCTTGGTCCCACCTTCTCTCCAAAATCTGCAAATATGGGTTTTGTTAGCAGCAGTGACATCCTGGGATCCAGAGGCTCAGGACCTTATTCTGGTCTAGGTAGACTCCAAGGGGCTTGGAGTATCCGTATGATACCCACTGACCATTGGGAACAAAGCATAGAACTCTAGAAATAGCCCAACACCACCAGATGCACTTGAGACGGCTCTACGTGAGTTGTATTACACAGGACAGTTTTATCGTTCTCCCCTGGTGATACATGTGTAGGGTTGAAAAGCTCTTTCAGAGACACTATCACACCACAGTCAAATGCTCCACTTCTCCATCCCTTACATTTTCTTAAAGTTTATTTATTTATTTTGAGAAAGAGAGAGAGAGAGAAAGAGAGAGAGAGAAAGAAAGAGAGTGTGCATGAGTGGGGGAAGGGCAAAGAGAGAGGGAGCGAGAGAATCCCCAGCAGGCTCCGCGCCCAGCGCGGAGTCTGATGTGGGGCTCAAACTCACCACCCCGAGATCGTGACCTGAGATGAAGCCAAGAGTCAGCCGCTTTGGGTCAACTCGGTTGGTTGAGCGCCTGACTTAGGCTCAGATCACGGTCTCATGATTCCTAAGTTCGAGCCCCCATTGGGTCTGTGCCAACACCTCAGAGCTTGGAGCCTGTTTCGGATGCTGCGTGTGTCTCTGTCTGCCCCCCCCACCCCACTTCGTCTCTCTCTGTCTCTCAAAAAAAAAAAATAAATAAACAAACATTAAAAAAAAGAGTCAGATATTGAACCGACTGAGCCACCCAGGCGCCCCTCCCGTCTGGTGTTCTTAGACCTTGAACTGTTGTCACAAGAGTAATGGTGATCGAATGGACTGTAGTCAATAGGGGACACTGTAGTGATCAGTAGACACAAGCGATGGTACAAGTTCGTTTTTATACAGGATCAAGCGTGTAGCTTGCTACGTAGACGAGTACAGCAGTCGTCCAGCCCTTATCAAAGAGCCCTGTTGCCAGGAGAGCAAGTACTTCTGTCCAACAGCATCCTGGTATCTTCCTGGAGACGTCCATGAGCTCACGCTCCAACTGACTCTGCTCAGTCGGTTGAGTGTCTCACTCTGGATTTCAGCTCAGGCCATGCTCCCAGGGTGGTGGTTTCAAGACGCGCATCAGGCTCTGTGCTGAGTGTGGAGCCTGCTCAAGATTCTCTCTCTCTCTCTCTCTCTCTCTCTCTCCCATGCCTCCCTATGCACACATACGCTCTCTCTCTAATAAATAAATAAATAAATAAATACCCAAAAACCAAAAAAAACAAGCAAACAAAAAAACTCACACCAAAGCATACATACACTGTAAGTGTATTAGTTCTAGATTCTATAGAACACTAAGAAATAGTGAACACAGATTCATAATAATGAAGCACACAGAATTAAGAAACACATAAATATAGACTAGTAAGCCTAGAGCCTAGAGGAAATAAGGTATAAACAACTCATAGAACATGCCACCGATCTTTGCAGAGCTCAAAAGTTAGTTACACACTTACACAAACATTGAGATCTGGGTCGTCTTTTAAAGCTATAAGGTCCTCAAGTGGTAAAGCCTCATTTAAATTTTTTCTCTTATACTTGTAAAATGTGTTGTAGTCCCTGAGAATTTTTGACCTTTTTTAATTTTAATTTTTAAATTCTGAAATGTGTCCATATGTGTGTGTGTGTATATATATATGTATATATGTATACATATGTATATTTATATGTATACAATTGTGACAATAGGTGATGAGCTGAGAAATGTCAAAAATATTCAGAAATATATACATATATATATATATATATATATATATATATATGTATACATAGTGGCCAATAGACACGAGCAATGGTACAGGTTCCTTTTTATACAGGATCAAACGTGTAGCTTGCTAGATGAATACAACAATCGTCCAAGAGAGTGAGTACTTCTTGTATATATATGTGTGTGTATATATATATATACACATATATATGTATATGTATACATATATATATAGGTATATATTTCTGAATATTTTTGACATTTCTCAGCTCATCGCCTATTGTCACAATTGCCAAGGAATGGGATTGATTACATTTGAGCAAGTTATCAATCTCACTGGGGATTTCACCAGAAGGAGATTTTTTGAATTGTTTAAAACTGAGGGCTTAATTGAGATGATGCCATCTCGTGTAGTCCTCCTTTAATTCACGTGTATTGGGAATTTGTTCCTTTTAATCTCTGCGAGTAAACTAGGCCGTTTCATTTCGTCTACAATTATGGCAATAAGCCATAATTTTGCTTTGCTCTGCCGGGCGGGCTTGGATAAGATTGCCTCTAGGTGGCTCGACGCTGCTTCGTGTTTTGCTATGTGTGCCACCTCTCCGGAGAGCTGGGGACAGATATATCCAAGCATTGAAAAGACAAAATCACTTACATTTGTCATTTTAGCGTTTAGGCTCCTAGGATCGTCTGAAGGATTCGTGATGGAAAATGAAGACATCTCCGCGCAGGAGGGAGGAGAGGGATGTTTGCCTGGCGCTCCCCCTAATGCGTGCAGCATGGCAAGGCGTTCCCTCTTGGAGCCAATGGGGGGAAGAAGGGAGCGAACACTGCACGGGGCCACTGGAGAAGTTTTCTCCCATGTGTCGTTAAGGTGTTTCAGAGCATCTGTGTGGCTGCCATATGAACTGGATGGGAACACAAAGTAATCAATTTCAGTTGAGAGCGCTAATTTATCACCTTGCCATCTTTTATTGCAAGGTAGAGAATCTCCATCTCTCATTCTCCTGCACTCTCCCTCTTTCACACACACGCGCGCGCGCACACACACACACACACACACACACACGGCTACTTCCGGTACACAATCGCAAACTTTACATGTATCCAGCACACCCCCCTTTTTGTTACGTATCAGACCGCAGAAATTGATGATCTTATTTTGCCTGTAGGTGGCTTGGATTCAGGGTTGGGAAGAGAGTCGCCCCCTCGACCCTTCCCTTTCGAATACTGAACGTGTTTTACATGGTCTTCCTCTGACGCCCAAGAGAAGTTTGAGGGTGATTGCAATGTTTATATAAAACCGCGTCCCAAAGGTGCGGTCGGTAAGCAAAGGATTTAGCTGCTTAGAGCTGAAAATCCCAAACTGGGGGAACAATTTAATAAAGTGGTTGGAATCTTAATTCCTTGAGTCAATACGGCTATGAAAGTCAAACTTGCAAAATGGAAGCTCAGACCTTCCAAGCATGCAGAAGGGAGCCCGAAAGGCTGCATGACCTTAGCCTTGTGGGGTCTGTTCCTTGCAGCCAGAGTGCTTCACGGTGACTCATACCTGCAAACCCTGAGGTCAGAGTCCCTTGGCAAGCTCAAGGCAGGATCCTTATCAGAGAAAGGAAGAGCACCGAGATGAGCTCGACAGCGGTCACCTTCTGAAAATAAATTTTGCGTGTCTTGGAAGTCCCCAAGACTCACAGCAAATGTTGGATTATTTTCCTCAGCATTGGAAGTTCAGATTTCTAAGAAGCCTAGAAAAGCATCTGGGGTGTTTTCGCCAGCTCCTACTTTTAGCCTTTTGTTCTGGTGTTTTTTTTTTTTTTTTTTTAGACTTAGATTTTCTAGATTCAGCTTTGCATCTTGGCCCCCTGAACTTGGTCATTACACCATACTGTAGGAGTTCTCATTATTTGCCATAAATATCTTCAGAGTGTGCTTTTCCTGGAAGTCTGGCATTTGAGTGTGTTATTTGTATTATGATACGCGGTCCATGCCCCCACCATCAATCAATCAATCAATCAATCAATCAATCAATCTCTTTTGGCCAGTGGGGGCAAAGTTCCCCTGTCCACCCCAGATGTATTTTCCTTCAGAATCCCTACAAGATCTCGGTGTTTTGTTGTTGTTGTTTTTTCATAAAATCTAAAATCCCACCACAAACATTTTTTCCCTTTTAACTCCTAATATATATATATATATTTTTTTTTCCTTCAAGGCCTGATGTTCTCTGTTACTCCCAATATTTCTCCCTAGACCCCAATTTCCTAACCAAAGCACATTACTGATCTGATGCTTTCAACAGCCTGGTAGCACATCAATAAACTAAAGATTATTGTGCTTTGTCAGGTTTTATTTTGTAACATTATGGGAAATTCTCCGCTGTCTTGGATGAGTGCATAAACTCTGATTGCTTGACAATTAACAGAGCTAGTAATAGAAAAGGCAATGTAATTTACCTTCGTACAAGGGATCTCAGTTAACAAAAATTAAACTATTGAACTCTCCTCTCCAAGAAAAGGGATGTCGCTTCATTATATTAAAAAGAAAAACAGATTCCAGGGGCAAGCGGGCCCTCAGTCTGGCTGGGTGAATTTATTGTTCAGATTATGTGTTTTTCTGACATGCATACAAAATTATGGCTTTTACACTGGACCAAACTCTCTTGTCATTAAATGAGCATTTCCCCCCCCCCCCCGCCACCCCACCCCACCCCCTGCCTTGGTACTATAACTCAAAGAGAGCATTCTAGATAAATAAGGACGAGGGGGAGTATCTAAGTGTGCTTCATGGTCTGGACGTTGAGGGTGCCCTTATCTTCAGAGCTGGAGTATAGCTCTTGTCCTATCTCTTCCACTCTACCTCTCTGTCTTTCTGTATCACAGCCCTAAAGAAGAAAATATACAGTGTAATTAAATACAGAGCCATCACGCTAAAAGTGAAGAACTCCCACAGAGCAGAGAGCTGGGTTTTACAGACTCCCACGGAGACCATATGAAGCTTGCATTCAAAATGGCATCTGCAGCTTTGAGACTGCCTTCTGCCCTTTCTTAGATTCTGCTTAGTTCAAAGAAATACTGTGTTTGCACATAGATAGCCACATACCTTAGCAAAGTCGCAGGGGAAGTTGAGATTTTGCTTCCCTCTTCCTTGGGAATGTCAACCTCTCAAATCTCTCTCTCTCTCTCTCTTACAGTTCCTGCATGCCCTCCTAACGTTCTCAATTTGGACAGCTAAAATTGTAACGTGAATCATGAGCAACTCAAGCATTTAACTATGTGAATGATGAACAACTGTTGAGCTCTAAAAGAAGATTGTCACAGTTCTGGTTACCATGGGAGACACACAAAATAATGAGACCAGTTTCTGCCTTCAAGAAGTTTATAATCGGGGCGCCTGGGTGGCGCAGTCGGTTAAGCGTCCGACTTCAGCCAGGTCACGATCTCACGGTCCGTGAGTTCGAGCCCCGCGTCGGGCTCTGGGCTGATGGCTCAGAGCCTGGAGCCTGTTTCCGATTCTGTGTCTCCCTCTCTCTCTGCCCCTCCCCCGTTCATGCTCTGTCTCTCTCTGTCCCCAAAATAAATAAACGTTGAAAAAAAAATTAAAAAAAAAAAAAAAGAAGTTTATAATCTTGGGGGTCGGTGAACTACAGCCCATGGGCCAAATCCAGCCTGCCCTCTGTGAAGTGACCATGGTGTTTTCACATTTTGAAATGGTCGAAAATCAAAAGGATAATGTTTATGTCAGGTGAAAATGGCATAAAATTCAAACTTCTGTACCAATGAATAAAGTTGAATTGGAATACACCCATTCTCATTCATGGGCATGTGGTCTATGGCTGCTTTCAACCTACAGTGAAGGAGTTCAGTCTCTATGACAGAGACTATACAGCATGCAACATGTAAAGTATTTACTATCTGCCCCTTTATAGAAAGAGTTTGCGACCTCTGTTATGAGCTCATTGGACAGCCACTTTTTATAATCATAAAATAATGAGTGAACAAATAAAGATGATATATTACCAGTCGGTAAATGGAAACCTTGTGGAACAAATGCCATAGTAACCCAGGGGGATATATATCACTGATAATTATTTTGTTCAAAGAATCCCTCAAGAAGCAAAAAAAAAGGGGGGGGAATAGGAGCAGACTTTTACGTTTTGAATGGATACGGAGTAGTGGGCAGGCCATTTCAGATGGGATATTCAAAGAGGAAAGGGGAATCTG
This sequence comes from Leopardus geoffroyi, assembly GCF_018350155.1. NCBI lineage: Eukaryota > Metazoa > Chordata > Mammalia > Carnivora > Felidae > Leopardus > Leopardus geoffroyi. The sequence goes on along the minus strand of NC_059337.1, from coordinate 14,215,441 downwards.
ACTTGACAAGACTAGGGTCCAAGAAGAGATGTTTGTGATCTGTCGCGAGAGTAAAAAGTATAGGTTACGTAAAATACTATAAGGGTAAATGAATTGTCATCTGTCCTGATTTTGATATTTAGGAAGAGAAGAACCACTGAGAAAAGAAAATGTGAAATCTAAAAGCAAAATCAAGTTCCTGGTAAGATCTGTGCTCAGTGTCATCGAAACAGTTACTCTGGCTTCAAAAGGTCAAAGATGGCTGACAAAAAAGAAGTATCATGAACAATAAGGATCCTATTTATTGCCAGGACCCAGTAAAAAAGGTGATGGCATCCTAGGGTCAAAACCCCAAAACTTATCCATCATTTTTTCACATTGCATATGGGTCCCTTTTTTTCTGTAACTATTCTTTTTTTAAAAGTTTTTACAATAATAATTATTTTTTTTGAGAGAGCGCACGTGAACAGGGGAGAGGCAGAATGAGAGAGAGAGAGAGAGTGAATATTAAGCAGGTTCCCCTCCCAGCACGGAGCTCGACACGGGGCTCTATCTCATGACCATGGGATCGTGACGTGAGCCAAAATCAAGAGCCAGACGCTGAACCAACTGAGCCACCCAGGCACCCCGTTGTAACTATTCTTTAATGGGATGAGGCGGCACTATAATTTTAATTAAACCATTAATTCCAAGCAATTGCCTAATGAGATCACAGTGTATGAGAAAAATACAGTGTGCAATTTTACATGTGGTCATTGAAACTATAGAATAAAACACAGGATGTAGAGGGTTAACAGCACAATGGGCTACTTGCTGGTGAAGGCCTTCATATTATGGAACATTGATGGATGGTCATTGAAAATGTGATAGGCTTGGGGATTGAATCAGAAAGTAATGTCAACTAAAATGCTTGATTACGAAATTATAAAACAGTTGCGTTAAATTTGACTTGTCATGTCATTCAAACATATTTGTCTTGCTTTCCTTCTGTATTGGGGTTTGGACAACTTCAGTGGCTACCTTGCTTTTTATTTACTGGCCATTTCTTCACAGGATGCTATTTGACCTTATTTATGATATTATTGCATTGTTTGGAAAGAGTTTCCTCTTTCATTTATGGCTCCGGTGCAAAGGGTGCAAAAAAGCGTCTAAAGACTTTGTGGCCAGGTGTTCCAGATGCCTTTGGATAATTCAGGAGAAGTGACAGCAGTTGTGAAGGCAAGGCGGGCAATGCTCAACCATGGCATAGTTTGAGGACAGAAAAGTTCTACCCGGAAGACAATACAACTAATTAAATAAGTGACTTGTGCTGCTCGGATGCTGAATGTTATGTAAATGTGAGCGTATGTAGCAGGGTGAGGTTGCATCTTTTTACATCAAGTAGGTACGACTTGGGTGTTCATTGGTTCACTGCTTAAATGTTTATTGAGCACGTATTCTGTTCTCAGAACTGTGTCAAGGTCTAGGGACATAGAGATAAATGAAGCAGAAGTAGACTAAAGTCTAGCAAAGACGACAGGCAAAGAAATACACGAGTCAATGCAAAGGGATGGCACACCTGGGTGGCTCAGTCAGTTGACCATCTGGCTTCGGCTCAGGTCATGATCTCACAGTTCGTGGGTTCGAGCCCCGCATCGGGCTCTGAGATGGCAGCTTGGAACCTGGAGCCTGCTTCGGATCCTGTGTCTTCCTATCTCTCTCTGCCCCAGCTTGTGCTCTCTCTCTCTCTCTCAAAAATAAACACTTTTTTAAAATGAAAAAAAAAAAGATAAATGCAAAGTGATAAGTGAACTGTTCAAAATATACAGGGAATTTTCAGGAAAAAAAAGTCCTCTGACCAAGACCCAGAGGCAGGAGTAGAGGTCAATGCAAAGGTTTGGAGGTGGGAAAGGGAATATCATTCCACCCTCTTTCCCATTTCCCAATCCTCTTACAGTATAGCATGTAGTTATGTGTGGCTTCAGTTCACAGTGTGAACTTTGGGGTGTGAGGCAGGGATCAGCCACCCTCTGTCTTTACTTTTCTTGTTTTTTGTTCTCTCTCTGTCTCTCTCTGTCTCTGTCTCTCTCTCTGCTAAAATACAGTTGGGAAAAACAATGATGTCATTGAGGGAGGTGGAACTTTTAGTACATTCTTGGGAATTTATAAAAGCACTTGAAACTAGAATCTACCCCAATAGGCAAACACTAATATGCTTACAGAATGAACAGGTATCTGTGAAAAAAAAAAATGAAGATCATCACAGTCATTTTTTTTTAAATAGAGAGTGTCACATTTCAACACGCAAGAATGCCCTTTTATTTTGCTGTCACAAATATTTAGCTGTGATCATTTCTGCCAAAATAAAAAGATTTTCAACTGGTTCTTAATTCACTCACGCAATGCAGTGTGACCTGGTCAAACTAATGCAGCTGCCATATTTGAGCTGAGCTTGGAGGCTGTATAATGGTTCCTAAAGATAGATAATGATGAATGTTATGGATTTGTGCACTGAGGTTTAAGATTGCCCTGTGCCGCCCTGAGCCTCCTTACAAATACAAATAGTACAAAGAGTTTAAGATGGCGGGGGTGTGGGTGGGGGAACATTGGGCCTGACTGGTGAAAAGCTTTCCTCTTTTCGTGAAGAACAAACCTCTATCAGATGTGTTGAAATCTCCTACTTGACCCTTGTTTAACCTTCAGCCCAAAACGCACAAAGTAAGATAGAGCTAATCCCAGAAAGTAGGTTTAAACAAACAGGCCCACAGTCTACAACGTCTTTGAGAAGTCTGATTTTCCCACTTTCCTCTCACACAAGCTGTTTAGGAAACAAGAAGCTTATGACTCTGAGGTAGGTAATGAAGCCCTTGTTGGGGAGGCTATAAAACTCACCACAGCTATTTGACCGCCAGTGTCCAAAATATCTGGTTTCCTGCTGCCTGGCTTTCCCTGAGCGAAACTGGAAACTTCTGCCAACGCTTCATGGATTTTCACAACGTGTAAGAGTTTTAAAATTTCTGACAGCAATATCTTAAATAATTAACTTCAAGAATCTTCATTTATTTACTTGGTAACTTTTTTTTAAGTTTTTTTTTTTTTAATACTGAGAAGGGGGAGTGCAGGGAGAGAGAGAGAGAGAGAGAGAGAGAGAATCCCAAGCAGACTCCACTCTTGGACGTGGGGCTCCAACTCACAAACCCTTGAGATGGTGACCTGAACTGAAATCAAGAATCAGTCACTTAACTGGGGTGCCCGGGTGGCTCAGTCAGTTAAGCATCCGACTTCGACTCAGGTCACAATCTCACGGTTTGTGAGTTTGAGAACTATGTCAGGCTCTGTGCTGACAGCTCAGAGCCTGGAGCCTGCTTCGGATTCTATGTCTCCTTCTCTCTCTGCCCCTCCTCAACTTGTGTCTCTCTATGTCTCTCAAAAAAATAAATCAATATTAAAAAAAATTATTAAAAAAAAAACCACTTAACTGACTGAGCCCCTACATGGGAACTTTTTTAATAGTTTGATATTTAAAAAAAATGACAATGGTTGTTCTTCTTTATAGCTAACCAATAGCTGTTCTTATTTTAAGCTCCTTTTGGGTTAAAGCTGGAGATTTCTATTGTAGGTAAAGAGAAGAAATGTGAGCCATTTCCTACTCGGGATGACCTTTTCGTTAATACTAAAATTTACCTGATGTTTATGCTATAACAAAATATTTAGGAAACTGTTCTGATTACATTTTGAAGATATGAAATCAAAATTATAATGCAAAATTATCCATTAGTTGTGGATATTATATCTATTTGGATATAACTAATATTTGGCGTTGACTGGCTAATGAAATCTATAGATGTTTGCACCAAAAAAAAATACATAGATTAACACTCATCCATACACACTTAGGCCAAGTTTTGCACTCATCAAATCCTTTTGACTTTATCATGAATTTTAACTATATGTATTTACCTGTGTGTGTGTGTGTGTGTGTGTGTGTGTGTGATTTTGCTTTGAAGGTTTTCATAAAAACCTGCATGTTTCATAAACCATCCAACTCTGAATTCTGCATTTGCCCTGTAAGCCCAATTTGTGAAAGAATTCCGGTTTGTGGAATGTTCACTGCTTTTCTTTTGTCAATGATGATAGGACAGGGATGCAAACACTTTGGAACTGATTTAAAGATGAATACTTGCTCTGGGATATAAAAGATTCATGTATTTCCCCTCTGGCCCAAACACGGGAAAGGCACGGAAAAGAGCATGGAGTTCTTCGAGGATGTGAATGGAAGACACAAGACGAGCAAGATGCTGTTGAGGCACTGAGGGTGTGAACTGAGCAAGGTGCACATCATGGGAATAAGTCCATGAAAGCACCACATTTCAGTGGTCTTGACCCCCAACCTCTCATTGACAATCTGCAGGAAATAAACAAAGAAACAGTACTGGGAAGTACTGATCTCGAATAGGGACTGAAAAGAAAGTAGACCATAGGATTGGTAATTCCTAACATAGTCCTTCTAGAGCAGGAAGCTTTAAAAAAAATCTTTTTAATATTTTTGCTTATTTTTGAGAGAGAGAGAGAGAGAGAGAGAGAGAGATAAAGCATGAGCAGGGGAGGGGTAGGGAGAGAAAGAGACACAGAATCCAAAGCAGGCTCCAGGCTCTGAGCTGTCAGCACAGAGCCCGACGCGGGGCTTGAACACATGAGCTATGAGATCATGACCTGAGCCAAAGTCGGACGCTGAACCAACGGAGCCATCCAGGCAGCTCGCTAGTATGTTATTTTAAGTATTCTAATGGATTGTGGAAGTTTGATTCTGAAAGGAACTGGCGTCATCATCCTGGTCTGGTATTTTAGGGCAAAGATCTGTATACTGGCGAGGCAAATTTGTACTCCTCTCTGGGTATTTTCTCAGGTGACTACTCCTTTTGGAAATTTATTGCTTGCCCATTCTACGTCTGTGTTTCTCCCCTTCCCAATCCAGACTTGGGATTTGGGTTGTGTATCTAGCTCATAGGTACATGATATAGTTGGTTTTCTCACTGCATATGAAGATATCACATTTTAAGATATTTTGTTGACTTGCCTAAGTTCATGCTGGTGGTGGTCCGACATGTGACAAAAACCTGGTTGTTTTTCTCCCAGCCCCTCCTCTTGCTAATAAACTGCTCCCTGTCATATGTGTGATATCCACGTGTTATGCTAGATAGCACTTCAAGCCTTTTGGGAAAATATCCGAGGAAGTTCAGAGTCAACAACTATTTTTTTTTTCTGTGTAAATTATCAATGGAAAAACACCCTCTGCAGCTCCCTAGTACTCCCTCATGAAATTTAGTTCAAACAATTATAGATTTGCCGTTAGCTAATGCTAAGACTGAATTGTGTTATTTCCCCCCGCATATATAAGATTCTGAACTAGTGGAAAATACTTAAGAAGCTATGTCATTAACATTTTGAGTCTAAAATTTTTTATTAATTCAACTGATAACTATTTATTAAACAACTACTATGTGCTGGTTACCATCTGTCTTACTCTGTATTTCCCTAGAGACAAGCTCTTAGACAATAGTTTATATGCTACTTTTTTTTTTTAATTTTTTTTTCAACGTTTATTTATTTTTGGGACAGAGAGAGACAGAGCATGAGCGGGGGAGGGGCAGAGAGAGAGGGAGACACAGAATCTGAAGCAGGCTCCAGGCTCTGAGCCATCAGCCCAGAGCCCGACGCGGGGCTCGGAACTCACGGACTGCGAGATCGTGACCTGGCTGAAGTCGGACGCTTAACCGACTGCGCCACCCAGGCGCCCCTATATGCTACTTTTTTGTTAGGGAATATAACCCTGGGAAAGTAACACAAAGGGAAAAGAATAAGGAAAGGAAAAGGGAAGAGCCCGTACGAGGGTCTCTTCCTAAGCCAGCTACTACATTCTAACAGATCGTGCATAACTGTTCTCCAAGAGATCGTTTAAATGGCTGTGTCTCGTGATGGTCCACTCTGGGGGAGGAATCAGCAAGACTCTATCCACTTGGTCTGGGACCCTATTGGTCAACAGTTGGCACACCCAGCACTAATTTCTCCGCGTTTCTGGATTACACATGCCTCAGTCTCAATAGTGAAGCCTTGGAGAAGGATGGGTAAGAAAAGAAATTCTCTCAGGTCGTGTGCCCCTGAGACACTGGGTGGAGTCCTCCCAGAACTGGTTTTTCCAGCGTTAGCTGAAAATCAGAAAAAGGAGCCAAAGGTCTTGGACACCAGTGAGGCTGATAGGATCTGATTCATATGCTGAGAAAACAACAGTTAAGAGTTTCTCCTTCCAAGGAGGATAATGATTCAACATGAGTCCCACACCACCAACAAAAAACCCTACAATAGCTCTCTAAGTTCCACCACAGCGATTCTCAGAGACTACGTATGAGGGCAAATGAATGCAGTTTATTGAAAGAGAAAATGACAGCTCCTGGAAGTTATGAAGTCAAAAAAGAGATTAGGTAGAGGATAGAGGGAAGAGTGTTTTAAGGTGAGGGAACAGAATGTATAAAATTACAGATAAGAGTGGTCATAACTAGGAAGAAATGGAGAATACAAGGGCTCCGTCCAAAGCGTGTAGACTGTATGTGTAGCAAGAAAAACATTTCTACTTGTAGGCAAATTTGTTTATTGCCAAAGAGGTATAGCAAAAGCATGTTGTAGATATAACCTGTATGTGTGTTACCTACAGGAGAAAGAAAATAGATGTATTTAAAGGAGGGAGAGAGAATATCTCACTGTCTACCCATCCAGGTTCCATCAAATATTCTTTTTTTTTTTAATGTTTATTTATTTTTGAGAGAGACAGAGACAGAATGCGAGTGCGTTGGGGCAGAGAGAGAGGGAGGCGCGGAATCCGAAGCAGGCCCCAGGCTCCGAGCTGTCAGCCCAGGGCCCGACGCGGGGCTCGAACTCACAGACGGTGAGATCATGACCTGAGCCGAAGTCGGACGCTCACCCGACTGAGCCACCCAGGCGCCCCAAATATTCTTATTGTAATATAATAACGATAATTAATAAGGATGATAGACAACCATTTGTACTTGCGGTAAAAGGCTAATTGTTGCTTATTTTCTTCTGGTAGTGGGACTATTGAATTAATCACACCCCTGATGAATTACCGGAACAAGGTCAGGCTACTGTAGGGATGCCTGGCTTTTGCAGCTGTTTCAGATTGTTCTTATTGTGAACTTTGATAGCCTGGTAAAGACAAAATTAAGGAATTGATGGAAGATGGGAAAACGAAAACTTTTCTGACTTTTTCTTTAAAAATGTGCCTTTCCTTGCGTAATCATGAGTTTCAGACACGTATACATGTATTATTGTTATTTTTGATCAAGGACCAATTGCTTTTTAAAGAGGTCCCTAAGCAAGGCAGGCAGAGAAAAAAAAAAAAAAAAAAAAAAAGAATAGGATTTCTTCTCCCTGATTTTGGTGGATTGAAGCCAGGAACCTAATGACAATTTAATGTGTTTCATTGTGTCATGTAGAAATATAACACGCATTAATGTGAAAAAAGAAAGAATCTCCCGCGTCAGGTTAGGGAATTGGAAAATGCATGTTCCTCAGTCAGTGAAATCTTCCTGGTTGGTTTGCTTGTTTGCTGTTTAGCATAGAAATCCAATGTGACAACTTCAACTAGTTTAGAAATTTGGTGTAAGTATCTTGTTCTGGATGTGATTTGTGCAGTCCATTTACTCCTACGATGCTGCTGAACTAACTCTATAGTACAAACTCCCTTCAGTGATTTCCAATTCTCTAAATGACCCCCCGATTCCTTATTATGATGATTGCAACATAAGTTTGTAAAATGGGCATTGCCTTTCTACATGGACGAAATGCCATATGGTTGGAAAAATATTAAGAACTGTTGTCATGCTTCGCTGCTCAACGTTGGTAACCGTCTCAAAATAGTGGTAACTTTGTCATCGTTGCTTATGAATTTGGCAAAGTAACTTGATCTTTTGTTCATCCACTGGGTATTAACGCATAGCAAACAGCCTAATTGTGTTAGGGAAAATTCCATAAGCCCCAGCGTATCTTTCCACAGTAGCAAACACACTGTGGTCATTATGGCCGAAACTGTGAGATTCCTTGGCTGACGCTAGCATAATGTCTGATGACATCAGGGGCTTTTAGCGGTCCTGTTGTTACAAACTGACAGCATTTTAATGGCATGCAAGAACCAGACAGTTCTGCCCGGTGGTATTTTCCTACATTCGGAAGAACCGTGTGTTAGCACAGCTCATCATTACGTGAATTTAGATGGAGAATGAATCCTATCTTGTCCCTTGAAATATAATGACAGGACCACGCTGTAATATGTCTACCACATGAGGCAGCTGTCAGTCTCTCCCTAGCCAGTGTTATAAAGCTGTTCTAGGGGCGCCTGGGTGGCTCAGCCGGTTGAGCGTCCGACTTCGGCTCAGGTCGTGATCTCACGGTCCGTGGGTTCGAGCCCCGCATCGGGCTCTGGGCTGACAGCTCGGAGCCTGGAGCCTGTTTCGGATTCCGTGTCTCCCTCTCTCTCTGACCCTCCCCTGTTCACGCTCTGTCTCTCTCTGTCTCAAAAATAAATAAACGTTAAAAAAAAAAAAATTTTAAAGCTGTTCTACTCCACTGGCTAAACATATTCATTCTGGGCGGAGTACCTCGAAGGCTGAAGTTGCTGGTATACAGTTGGCTCCCAGAACTGTCTCTGGGACTTGTCGTGGGGGGTGTGGGGAGGGGGCTAATATTACCTCGGAGCTAGGTGAGAAAGACGGAGTTGTGTGTGAGGAGATCAAAATACGATATTTATTCCAGTTGGGCTGGAGAGTACTGATTCAGGCCTGGTACCCAAGTGCTTTTTTCTCATCGCGCACTCTTGAATTCAACCTGCCATCCCCGTGACAGACAGCGCCGGAAAGCGGGGAGCTGGGTCAGGGACAAGACCTTCTCTGCTAAGCCAGCCGCAAGTTCAAGAGGGACCGGTCCCTTGCAGTCAGGCAGGGAAACCACTAACCGAGAGGGGTTCAGTTCCTTCTCCCAACATCAGGCGTCACATAAAGGCGCTTCACCCCTAGCGAGGAGGGAGTAAGGAGAAGACGGACAGTTGTCCTCTGGGCCCCTCTCCAGGAAGGGGGCGGGACCCTTTTCCCTGCTGCCAACACCCAGGGGATCAGAGAAGCCTGCCTTGAAGACCTTCTGTACCTTTCATAAACCGTGCCGTGCTACACAAACATGACCGAGGACAAGATGCCTGGGTTATTGGCCATTTAGGCAGGGCGGTTTTTAACTGCCTGGTAATTCCAAGAATGCTGGAGAAGCATATCCCTTTTCACGCCGTCCCGTCAACGGCTCCCCGTCGCCTTCTGGATAAAATCAAAACCCGTGGGCATTAAATCCAGTGCCCTCTGGCATCTGGCCTGCTTCACCTCACCTACTTGTCTCCTCCGTTCCCACCTGTACCCTAACCTCCAGTCCTACAGGATGATAGCCGGGTCCCTAGAACAGGCCACGCTGTGTTTCTGGGGAAGCTTTGCACAGACTGCTTCCTCAGTCTTTGTTTGGCTCAAATGAAATTACTGCTATTAATATGCCCATTTTGTAGATAAGCAATCTGATGTGCGATTCCAAGGATTGCTCAAGGTCACACGGTAGGTGCTGGAGTTGAGAAGTAAACCCATTTGTATCACTCCAGAGACCACGCTCTTTATCTCTGGGCTATAGCCTCTGAATTTAAATTTTTTTTTTTTTCAACGTTCATTTATTTTTGGGACAGAGAGAGACAGAGCATGAACGGGGGAGGGGCAGAGAGAGAGGGAGACACAGAATCGGAAACAGGCTCCAGGCTCTGAGCCATCAGCCCAGAGCCTGACGCGGGGCTCGAACTCCCGGACCGCGAGATCGTGACCTGGCTGAAGTCGGACGCTTAACCGACTGCGCCACCCAGGAGCCCCAATATAGCCTCTGAATTTAAAGCAGCTTTAAGACGTTCAGGAGTAGCAGGCGCTTAACAAATATTTGTCTCCCCCATCGCCAAAATATGAATTTTAGTGATTTATAAATAAATCTATAAATTATCCAATCTAAATAATCTATAAATTTATAAATAGATCTATTCCTATGATCGATATTTCAAATTTTATATAGACATCAATAATAGTTCACTTTAAGTTTCCACTATCGGAGTTTGGATAACTTTAGTAAGCTTCCAGATTGTCTGAAATTTGTGAACAATAAGAATAGAAACAACTATTTTCTGTGAATCAGATGCCAGCTATAAGAAACTGATATCAGCTTGAATAATCCCAAAGTTTTAAATCATATTTGATCTACGTTCTCCTAACATCAAGACATTTTTAGCAAAATATGTTCTTCGTGACTCAAGAACTTCTGCACTGTCTCTAAGAATTCTACTCCATACATGATATCATTTAAATAATAAAACTACTGGGGAAAATAAACTGATAAAGCTAATTCAATAGAGCCAATCAATGCTGTTATGTTTTTAAAATGAAGCTTATTGGATTAATTTTATTATAAAATCACATCGTATTGTAAAAAAAAATTTGGAAACCACTTAAAAGTATCAAAGAAAAGAAATATCCATAATCATATTGCCTACAGATGACTTCGGCCAATATCTTGGTATCAATCTTTCAAATTTTATTTATTTATTTAGCCTTTGTTTCATCCATAATATCCTTCTCTATCTAGACCTTTGAATTCTACTTTATCACTTAGCAATTTGTCATTTCCCCGTTACTACAAACAATTCATAAACAAAAATTTAATTCATCATTCCACTCTGAGGATACTTCCTAATTTACTTACCATTTCCCTACTGGATATTTTCTTATACCCTGATTTTGGCCACTATCCATAACCTGATATTGGTCGCTATGGGACATCAGGCACAAAACTTTATTTCTTTGCCTCAAATGATGTCCTTAGATTGTATTCTAAACACTGAAATGGCTGGATTAGTGGGCATCCTGTTTTAATTTTTTTTTTAATGTTTATTTATTTTTGCGACAGAGAGAGACAGAGTGTGAACAGGGGAGGGTCAGAGAGAGAGGGAGGCACAGAATCCAAATCAGGCTCCAGGCTCTGAGCTGTCAGCACAGAGCCCGATGCGGGGCTCGAACCCACGGACCGTGAGATCACGACCTGAGCCGAAGTCGGACGCTCAACCGACTGAGCCACCCAGGCACCCCTAGTGCGCATCCTATTTTAAAGGCTCCTGACACAGGTTGTCCATCTGCTTCATGAAACATAAGAGAATGTGTCAGTTTCCACTCATGCTAGTTGTTTCTTTGAGTCTCTAAGTTATGTTTTCTAAGTCTAGAATTAAAACAACAACAACAATAACAACACACGGTCCTCGGTCCACGCTTCCTATTCTGTAACCTTCATGATGCCTTGGTTTTGGTTTTGAGACTGAAGTATGAGCGTGCTTGGCATGAACCTGTGTATCGCCATGCTCTTCAGGAAGACCAACTTTGTTGGCTTACGTGAAATCAAACATGAAAGGAAGGAATGAGAGTTAAGTGGGCAGACTACTGTCAATCATTTTCTTCTTCGATGTGTCCTCTCTCTCTCTCATGATTTCCTGCTCCGTGCACTGCCCGTGAGTGACAATAGCCACCGTAATTTACAGGAGCAGAGAGAAAAATTAAAAAGTAGGTCAAAAACGTGGGTGTGCCTGCGTGGAGAAGTGGTGTGTATAGATGTGTGGAATGGAGCGTGTGTGCGTGTGTGTGTGTGTATGTGTGTGTGTGTGCGCGTGTGTGTGAGACAGGGTGTCACCAAGAGGGGGAAATGGGGGATTAGGAAAAAAAGATTGAGATGACTTATATGACATAGAAATCATTTGACCTAAGGCTAAGTGTCTGATCACTTGGAAACTAGTGGAAACACAGACTTAGACTGTGGGTCTGATGAAATAATATTAGTCACTACATTTGCCTTTCCATATAGTCTTTTCCCCACATACATTCTATTTCTGAGAGGGGTCACTTATCCAAGTTTGAATAATTATCTCTGCAGCAAAAACTGAGAGAGAGGACTGTTTGGAGACCTGGGAGGACGAGTTACAAAAGTACAGCCCACCGTATGTATGTGCTTATTGGTAAAGGCAAACAATTAACCTGCAGGTTAGGAGATTTGTGGCTCGCTCATCTTGAGCAGTGAAATACACTTACGTTACCCCTACATTTAGTGTCAAGATTTAGCATCTACTGTCTGTTGCTGTTGGCTTTTTGTTGTATAATATTAAAATTACTGTACTTTTAATTATCTGCGTCTTTCTCTCTCTTTTTTTTTTTTTTTTTTTGAGAGAGTCGACAGAGGTGCATGCGTGGGGGAGGGGCAGAGCGAGAGGAAGAGGGAGAATCTCAATACGCTCCATGCCCAGCAAGGGGCCCCTTGAGTCTTGACCTTGATATCATGACCTGAGCTGACATCAAGAGTCAGACACTTAACAGGTTGAGCCACCCAGGCGCCCACGTTTCTATTTTTTTGAATCTCATTTAGAATCATGATACTTTATCTAGTGAGCTGCGTTTGTAACGCGTCTAAAAAATTTTGTCACCAAAGCATTTCTGTAACTCTTTTTTTTTAGCATTTGATTTATTATTTTTGAGAGACAGAGAGAGACAGAATGTGAGCAGGGGAGGGGCAGAGAGAGGGAGACAGAATCTGAGGCAGGCTTCCAGCTCCGAGCTGTCAGCACAGAGCCTGACGCAGGGCTTGAACCCACGGACTGCGAGATCATGACCTGAGCCAAAGTCGGCTGCTTAATGGACTGAGCCACCCAGGCACCCCGGCACTTCTGTATCTCTTAGGCATGGGTGAAATCTACTTGATATTTTGAAATCTGGATGCTTATCCCCTGAGCTGGTTTTTTTTTTTTCAGGAGTCCCCATCTCTTGTATTATACTGTGCATTGTTTTCTTCAGCCTTCAGGTTTGCTTACATACTGACTGAATGCTCCATTTTAATTTTAATCCCTAAAAGAAATGATGATTTGAATGTGGGGCCCACCTGTAGTTTCAAAGGAAGATGACAGTTCCGATACATAAAATAAAAACAAAAACATGTTCTGCAAATCACACGTGCAGACACACACATTGCAATTTATATGGCAATGTGTTTCCTTTTTTTTTTTTTAATTAATGAATTTATTTGGAGAGAGAGAGATCACGATCGAGGGAAGGGTAGAGGAGGGGGAGGACAGAGAATCCCAAGCAGGCTCCATTGTCAGCTCAGAGCCCAACACGGGGCTTGAACTCATGAACCGTGAGATCATGACCTGAGCAGAAACCAAGAGTTGGATGCTTAACTGAATGAGCCACCCAGGTGCCCCTGGCCATGTGTTTCTTAACTGAGACGAGAACTTTACCATAGGCTGGATAATCTTAAACACACTGTGCTTTTTGGAGGCTACGGGTTGTATTTCTAGGAACAAGTGGGTATTCTCACATAGCTGTACAAATAGCTTTAGAGACTTCACACATAAATACATTTCTGATCCTCCTTCTCTATTTCCTGCCGCTGGTAGGTCTCATCACTGCCCAGTGGTTCCGAAGTAGAAAAGGAGACATTTGTCGTCTATCGATTACGTCACCTTCGTTCTTGTTGTTGTTTTGTTTTCTGATGTACACAGAATAAATCAGGGTTTCCAAACGAGAATATTTTAAAATGAGAATGTTATCCTTATAACATGCCTGAATCGCAAAGGTTTGTCAAAATAGTCACAGATACAATGGGTCTCCTAATGTTTCCTGCTAAACTTCTCAAAATTAGAAGTTTGCAGTTAATAAGGCTAATACTACTTAGGCTAGGGCTCATAAAGCTCACTGACCACATGTTGTATGAAAAATAATATTCTTTTTTGTTGGGCAGGGGGCGGGGGATAAGGCGGACATCACCATGCCCCTTGTGTGGCACAGGAACTCTTTGGCAAGCAAATCCTGTTCTAACTCTGAATGTCACCTTTGGTCACTCCCTCCTATCTAACGGTGCTTTCCCCAGGGTGATTCATGCTGACTGTTTCCTGTCCCTTGCCTTGCCTAACACTTCTCGGACTGAAATATAAGGCCTCTCCCAGATTTCTAATTTTCCTCCGGGACCTAATCACAGGTTGGCCAGGCCTTTTCCAAGCAATCCATGACTTCCTCCTTTGCGATACCAACAACACTGGGGCGCCTGGGTGGCTCAGTCAGTTAAGCATCTGATGTTGATTTCAGCTCAGGTCACGATCTCATGGTTTTGTGTGTTCCAGCCCCTCGTAGGAGGCTATGCTGGCAGTGTGGAGCCTCCTTGGGATTCTCTCTCACTCTCCCTCTCTCTCTGCCCCTCCCCTGCTCATGCTCTCTCCCTCAACATAAATTGATCAAAAAAAGAGAGAGATACCAACGGCACTATCTACTGCATTGCAAATATTTGTTTACTTTCCAATGAAACTCAAAGGTCCTCCAGTAGGGGCTCATAATAAAAACAATCATGTTTAACTCCTCCTTCTCCTAACGCTAGTTCTAGAAGAGAATAGCTAATAAATAAATGTTAGCTGAATGAATAATGCATGAATGGCCTTGGGTCAACCGTAGTATCTCTAAAAGATGATTACAGTGGCACTAACAAGGAGATAACTAATATTATTTCACTAATTTTAGAAAGCCTGGAAGCTCAGGGTCCTATCTGTGTTTCAATCCACTACAGGATTAGCAATTATGTATTACATTCCACTAACGACCAGGCTTTGATTCATAATTACATATTTTTTTTTTCTATGAAGGGAAAACCAGTTATGAAGGTGGAAGTGATAATGATGCCGAAAAAATGAGGGAAGTCCTAAATAGTTGGAACATTCAAATTATGGAAAATCATACAAACGAAGTCTGAGTGTGTGTGTTAGTCAAGTTCGAGTTGAAGTTAAAAAAGATTTGAGGGGAAAAAAAACAACAGTAAAGTGGAAATTCAGTTGAGAAATGGATGTCAAGTCTTCACGACCCATCTTTCATCGCTGTTCCTCTTTATCTCAAAAACCACGTTGGTAGCACTCGGTCCCAAATTTCCAAGCCTTGTGTTTCTCCTTCACTGTGATGTTATCAGCTGGAAGGGAAAAGCTGGCCACGAAACTGTTAGGTTAAGCACTTTTCCACAGGAACTTATTGCTTTAATAAGTTGGGAAAATGCTCTTAAGGAAAACGAAAATAGTCATCGAAGATTCATTAGAGGGGGGTGGGGGGGGGAAGAAAACAAACCCAAAACACAATACTTGATCCTCCATAGAATTCACCCTTCCCTTCCCATGGAATGCTGCGCAGGGCCTAAGGTCTTAGCAAAGAGTAGAAGTTCAACAGCTGACTCCTCACTTGGAGGGAGAATGACGTTCCTTGGCATCAGCCCGGTAGGACAAGAGTACACACGGCCACTTGTGTACGGCCTGTGTGTCTTCCAGTGCCCCAGGGGGCCAGGGATTCCAAGATAAACAATGCCTCACGCAGGTAAGCACTCACTAAACATCTTCTGAAGGACGGATGAACGTCAGAAAACATGTTAATGCTCTCTGATGACTCTATTCCCTCGCTGTCGATCAAGTTCTCACCTTCCACGAGTGTATGGGAAGCAAATACAAATCACTTCCTACCCAAGAGGATTTGCAGGCCGCCTGACCTGCGGCCCCCGGCCCTCTCTAGAAGTTACCGTCCATTCGAACGGTCTTATAGTCATTCACCAATTCTGAAAGCCGTATGCAGCCACACGGTAAGCATGTTTCAAGGCCTCGATGGGAAGATACGGATCTTTTCCCTGACCAGCTGGTTTTACTAGTTAACCCTACTGACAGAGGACTTACACTTTTCGAAGATACCTGTGACGAAGATCAGCTTACGGTCAAAAATAATAATACTGTGAGTGTTAGAAGCTAATAATAATATGAGTCATGCGGATACCCAATGAAAGGGAAAAGGAGACGGTTCACTTTCCCAGCAGTGAGGCTTTCTCTGGGCTTCCTGGTTTCCCGTCACCCCCCCCCCCCAACTGTCCCATAACGCCCCACCCTTCTAGAAAGCGCAGCAAGTTTTCCTGCACAGGCTGCAAAGTTTGGATACTTTTGCATGAGGTCGTTTTAAAGTTGCAGGCCGGTGGGGTAAGAAAGGTCAGGAACGGGAGGAGGGATGGGCTCTCTACAGCCCTGTTCTGTCTGTGACTAAGACAGCCAAACATTCTTAGGTTCAAAGCAATCACCCACTCACCCGACGGTCTCTCTGGATGGTTGAAAATGGCTTAAGCAAGTACATACGGGTTTAAGGAGCCGCTCAAAAGGACTGAAAAGCAGGCTGTCCACAGAGAAGCCATGTCACCGCGTTGACAAATAAGCATGGTGAGAGCAGGCAGGCGCCGGGCTTCCGGGGGGCTCACAGGCAGGGGGAGAGGAAGGCTCAGCGAGTGTGGGAATAAGAAGGACGTGTAGCATCCTCCCCGTCCCTACTATTATATAAATGTTATATTTGTCAGGCTAGCTCCCTCCCCGACCGCCCCCCAAGCAGTTCATAGACAATAAACCACCAGGAATCCCTAAAGGGTGGTAAAATGCTGACATGATTTAAGAAGGAAGACACTGATAAGAAGATAAAAATCTAATAAACAGAGTCTAGAGAACCTCGGTGCGTCTCAGGCGCTTGCCAGGGTAAGCAAAACCCTCCCAAGGAAAACAAAAGGAGCCTGAATCGCAAGGCCATTCCACTCACAGACCATCTGAAGGAGAAAGCTAAGGCCGTGACCTCTGCAGGCTGCAGTTATGAGCGCCCTGACAAGAAAATATTTGATTTGGTTCAAGAAGCAAAATCAGTCACCGGATTTTTTAATATCGTTTTTTTGCTTCGGCAAATAAATAAAATAAAATAAGATAAAATAAGATAAAATAAAATAAAATAAAATAAAATAAAATAAAATAAAATAAAATAAAGTAAAATAATGTATTTTGTTTGTCCTTGAGAGTCAGTTGGGTGCCCGTGGTCAACATTCCTCCCACTTAGGTAGTTTCTTCTGTTTAACTTGGCCTTCATTTCGTCTTGGATTTTCATCAACCCCAGGAAAAGGTGGATTCACAGGCCCATCGATTTTGCTCTTTTAATTAACACAAGGCTCCTGAAGGCTAATCTCAAGTTTCTCACGTGAACCTGCAAATATGTAAAGACGTACATTCTCTACAGGAACCGCCGTGAGAGAGCCTGCGACGCTGTGAGTTTATGGCTGAAGATTTAGGAAGTACTCGGGGAGTTTATCTGGGCCTTTGAAATCTAGAACAGAGAATTTTATAACAAACTGCTGCTTAGACTCCCACACTAACTCAAAACAAAACCTACAAGACGGTTGCAATTCTGAGCAATTTTGCGGCAACATTGATAAAACATATGCCATAGGAAATATTTATGTAGCTATGCGTGTGTTTGGTTCTTAAGGAAAATAAGGAGAATAAGAAGAAAGAGGAGAAACCCTATGGAGATTTTGAAAGGCTCTTCGAGTACATTTGTAGGAGATTCGATGCTTATGGACACTAGTTTAGATTATATTTAGTTTAATTTCAAGATTCATGGCTTTCTTTTGTGTTTTGTTTTGGTTTGGTTTTGGTTTCTTGTGGTTTGTTTTTTGTTTTTGTTTTTGTTTTTTTGTTTTTTGTTTTTTGTTTTGTTTTTTTTTTTTTTTTTTGCTCTTATAGGCGAGAACTGCATTTATGTTCATCAGGCATAATTAGATGATTTTTTAAACTTTTTATTATTTTTTTAATGTTCATTTATTTTTGAGAGAGACAGAAAGCGAGTGGGCGAGGGGAAGAGAGAGAGGGAGACACAGAATCCGAAGCCGGCTCCAGGCTCCGAGCTGTCAGCACAGAGCCCGACGCGGGGCTCGAACCCACGGGGCCGTGAGATCATGACCTGAGCCGAAGTCGGACGCTTAATCGACTGAGCCACCCAGGCGCCCCTAACTTATTTTTTAATATTTACTTTTATTTTCTCCAAGAGGACAAACAGGGGACAGAGGTAGAGGTGGGCATGATCTGGAAGGAAATAAAGAAGACTTACCAGTGCAGAGGTGAAAATACAATAATCTGGGTAGAATGAAGGAATGACTATGAGCAGCGGGAGAAAAGGTGAAAGAACGGACCGATTTCTGTGTCTCTTCATCCCCCGGGCAGGTGTCAGGAAGCAAAGCCGGGTCACAGAGCAAGCCTTGAGAATTATCCTAAGCACATAGGGCCCAGAAGCTCTTCAGGGCCATTCGATGATCAAAGATCCAGGAGGAGACAGGTGAGGCCAGGCAAGGATGAGAACATTGTTCTTTGAAGGAAGCACGTTTCATAAGAACAAACATACTTAAAATAGGTAATTTTTTTTTAATCACGGCGATACATGTTTCAAATTGGAGTGGAGGTTCAACAACTTTGTCATCGATCTGAGACCATGTTTCCTGTGGGCTTTTGGAAGAGTCTATTCATGTTGCTCTCTTACCCAGACGACCTCCACGTTACAGCATATACACAAGGCGGCCAGATTCTGACCGTGGAGATCCTGCCATCTTTGAGCACAAACACAGGTCAAGATTGGCTGCGATAGACTTGTTCGCAAAGTCTACAATGAGAAGAAACAACACCAAATTGGGCAAAATTAGACAACTCGGAACCTTGACGTCAGAAATGTGTTAATGTGCTTCTTGTTTTTCAGACTTGGGCAGCTTCTACTTGGGTTTGCCAGCGCTAATGTGATCCTCCCGGGTAGTAACACGTAGTTTTAAAAACTGTGTAATCGTAACCATGCTGTTTGGAGGTCCTGTATTTAGAAAGCGCATTAAAAGCATGAATCCTGGAATCAGGCAGCCTGGGTTCAAATCTTGGCACCATGATTACCAGCTGGATGACCTTGAGCAAACTGAAATTTACTTAACCGCTTGAGACTCAGTTCCCTCATTTATAAACTGGGATAAACATAATACTTATTTCATGAGAAGTGCGTTAATTTAGATATAGTACTTAAAACATAGTAACAAATAGCTATTATTGGGGTTTTTTTTTAGTTATAAAAGGAATATGTGCCTGTCAAAATCTCATAGGATGCAGAAATGTATTTAAAAAGGAAAAAGTGATATATTAATGCTGACATCCGGGGATGATCACTGTTTTTCCCAGTTCTTATTCATTGTGTGTGCTTGTCGTTTTTTAAAATTGGAATTATAGCACAGGCATGGCTTTATTTATTTCTCTTATCTTTTTGCTCAGTAAATATCATAGATAGATAATCTAATATTCTCTCATACGGATGTAAGAAAGTTTAATCAAACCCGCTGGGTGTTTGGATGCTTTATAAACATACACCATGGTAAGCAATGCCAGATTGGACATCTTTCTGTACAGTTTTATTCCTGTTTTCCTTATATACATTGGGTGATGAACATTAAATATTGCCTTATTATGTGGGGAATGCCAAAATAAAAGAAAATGGTCATTAAATGGTTTCAACTTTGAAAGCAGGCACACAGCACAGGCTGAACCCTTCCGAGGTCTCCGTTAAAATTTGAGAGTATGAATACACCTATCTCTCCTCATCATTTCTCTCTTTCCATGATCAATCCTTTGGATTTCTTGAAATTCACCATTTCAATCTTTAAAGACCTAGCTTAGAAAGGTTTGTACACCTTACCACCCATAAGCTTAATTAAAAACTAATACAAACAGCTTGATTTGATAACATAGATACAAAGGAAGTAGACATCTCAACCGAATGAGCAATATTGAGGCTCATTTGGAGACTCTATTATTACCACCTAAAACTGCGAACTAAAATGGATAAGATCGGCCCCTCAAACAACCTACTTCGATATGCGGTGCATAATGACATTTTCTACTGTGTTGTATAATGACTTCTGGGCTGAGATGTTTCCACGCTGCTCGATGTCATGAAACGTCATGGGTCATACAAAATTCTACTACCTCTACTTGAGATTAGGGATATTGATGATACAGAATGTCAGTTTTCAGATTTCAACCTCTTAATTGAAGGCTTCTTCCTAATTCCCAGGATGCGACTTGATTTCTCAAAAGGGGGTTATCATTATGGTTTCAAGGAGGCTGAACACTAGCCTTTCAGGCCATATGAATGAGTTCTAATTTCCAAAAGATCTACAAATATTCATGAACACATCCTTAGCAGTTCTTTTTCAGCACAAAAGTCACTTAACGTTAAGTATATGGAGTATTCCAAGTGAAATTTGAGTTTTCCCAAATCTGGGTAGTATGGATTTTGCCTACAAAATAATAACTTTGAAAAATAAAATTTTGGGCGTGCCTGGGTGGCTCAGTCAGTTAAGCATCCAACTTCGGCTCAGGTCATGAGCTCGCGGTCTGTGGGTTCAGACCCCGCGTTGGGCTCTGTGCTGACAGCTCAGAGCCTGAAGCCTGCTTTGGATTCTGTGTTTCCCTCTCTCTCTTGCCCTTCCCCATTTGTGCTCTGTTTCTCTCTCTCTCT
Organism: Leopardus geoffroyi; assembly: GCF_018350155.1. Lineage (NCBI taxonomy): Eukaryota > Metazoa > Chordata > Mammalia > Carnivora > Felidae > Leopardus > Leopardus geoffroyi. Next base: position 14,194,955 of record NC_059337.1, on the reverse strand, counting down.
CTCTCTCCCTCTCTCTCTTTCTCTCAAAAATAAACATTAATTTTTTTTAAATAAAAAATAAGAAAAATGAAAAAAAAACCTTGTAAAGAGAAAGGTTAAAAATAAAAATCTCATGGGGCGCCTGGGTGGCGCAGTCGGTTAAGCGTCCGACTTCAGCCAGGTCACGATCTCGCGGTCCGTGAGTTCGAGCCCCGCGTCAGGCTCTGGGTTGATGGCTCAGAGCCTGGAGCCTGTTTCCGATTCTGTGTCTCCCTCTCTCTCTGACCCTCCCCTGTTCATGCTCTGTCTCTCTCTGTCCCAAAAATAAATAAACATTGAAAAAAAATTAAAAAAAAAAATAAAAATCTCAAATGTATTTATAGAGACAAAGTAAAAAGATAAAATGTGAAAATAGATATAAAAACAGCACAATAAACTGCTGGACGAATAATCGAACTCCTTAAGTTTAGATCAAATATATTTTGTCACCCAAGTGTGCTGTCGTTATCATTTTAAAGAAACTCATTATTACTTGATAATCGTCGAATATCAAGAAATGCTCTGAAAAGAAATATTTACCAAATGCGTCTGAAAATGTGAGCCCTTTTCAAACAATATTTAAGAGGTCTTTATTTATGCACTTTTCTAGAGTAATGAGAAGCAAGATGTACATACTTTTTTATTTCAAAAAGCGTTGCTTTTGGGACATGCCAAAAATTACCAAAATAACTATAATATTTTCCTTATTTCTACTTCTTTCAGACTTCATCTCTTTGAAAGTGACAAAAGTTCATCATTTGTTCATTCACTTCTTCATAGCGTGACAAACACAAACATAAAAGAGAGTCATGTCATATATATTATTTTGCAATTTTTTTAAGTCTATTTACTTGGGGGCAGAGGAAAGAAAGAGGAGAGAGAAAAAATCACAAGCAGGTTCCATATAACCAACACAGAGCCCTACATGGGGCTCGAACCCACAAACCTTGAGATCATGGCCTGTGCAGAAACCAAGAGTCGGATGCTCAACTGACTCAGCTACCCAGGTGCCTTCGCAATTAAAAAAAAAAAAAAAAAAACTTATCAAAATTATTGGTTCCTTTTCCATACCACAATCTTATTTTTTGTTAGCATTTTTATTTAAAAGTGAATAGAGACTTTTTTTTTTATTTTGAGAGAGTGTGTGCATGCATGCATGAGTGGGGTGGTGGGAGCAGAGAGAGAGAGAGGGAAAGAGAAAGAGAAGGAGGGAGAGAGAGAGAGAGAGAGAGAGAGAGAGAGAGAGAGAGAATCTTAAGCAGGCTCCACACTCAGTGTGGATCCCAATGTAGGGTTCAATCTCACGACTGTGCGATCATGACCTGAGCCAAAAAAACCAAGAGTTCAAGAGTTAGACGCTTAACCAGCTGAGCTATCCAGGACCCCCTAGAGACTTCCTTTTGACATCTTACTGATAACTGGTTGACGAGTAAAAATGATACGGAGGGTTCTTTAGAGGAAATTTGATATTGAAAGGATAATAAATAATTGTCTGCACTGGATTAACGATGCCTTCATCATGTTCTACGTAGGTAAGCAACAGGTGCTGACACATTTGCAATCCAAGATAAGCCGTAGGTCTTCCTGATTTCATAATTGCCTACTTCCCTTTGGCAAAAACCAGAGAGAAAAGACTGTATTTCCACGAGTACTATCTAGGAGGACCTACTTAGGGTTGTGCAGGACAAATTCCTGAGAAATCAATGGGACAGAATCCAGGAGAAAGATGGGCTCCTCAGTTACACGGGCCACTCCTACCCTGAGCAGACCGAATGCATTTCTCCAGCTGCTGTGACAATGACACGTGGCCTGGAGTGTGGAAGAAATGGCTCACAGGTCATGGTCCTTATTCGAGTGGAAGCCAAAAGCTGGATCTCCTTATTTCTTCCTCTAACCATGTCCCAAGAAGGCAGGCTTCTCTAATCACATCGTGAGTCCCATGATCTGTCATCATAGGCAGAGTAAGCCCCCTGAGACAAAACATACCATCATAACCTTCCAAAGGGGTAATGCCTCTGTGTTGTTGCTAAACAGTTAATCCAAATTCCCCTCCTCTCCTCGTCTTCCCAAAGAGTTTCAAAGTACTACTCCGTGAAAAACTGAGACGTGTGTTTGCTCTTTTCTCGTAATCGATGAGAAGATACGGGTCTTGATGTCGAGGTATGGAAGAAAGCAAACTCTTTTGCCCAAAGGGGGGAAAACGGATGGGAAGAAAGAGGAAAAGACACTATGTAAAAATAAATCTAAAGACCCAATAAGTTTGATTCCAGGTAAAGAACCGGGCTGATCTCTAAAACATCTGATGCCAAAGACCTCCCACCCGAGTTTCTCATGTTCTGTATGAAGTCTTTACATTAGAACCCAACTGAGAATAAATTTGCTTTAATGCCCTCCCTTCCTCCACATGGCAGACTTACAATTCCATAAACTGCTCCCTTCCTTTGCTCGCTTCTCCTCTTCTCCCCCCCCCCTCCTCCACTGCTAAGTGTGTATTCTTAGGCTCACGAAGAAGTAAGAGTCAGTTATTGTACACAAATCATCTCCTGGCTGAAGTTTTTTGGCGGCAGCCAAGAGAGGAGAAGGGGAAAAAAAAATTAGAAAAATTTCAATTTCAGGACCATTATTATTTTCATTAATCATAAGAGGCGCTGTCACCCCTGTCCTTATTCTTTAGAAGGAGATCTATTATACGGTCCATTTAGTCCAAGCCATATTACCTCATATGTTTTCCTGGCTGACCAAATAAGACTTAAGAGATAAAACAATTTACTGTTCATTATGATCCGTGTCCCTGGAATCAATCTATTAACCTACATTAACTGGATATGTGACGATATCTCACATGCACGCTTCCTCAGTTTCAGGAAAAGGCGAGAATATGGGGCGGGGGCCGAAAGAATGAGGGAAAAGGAGAGGGAAGGAAATCAGGGCCCATAAAGTGCAGCAGACGTATAATTTGCCAACCGAATACAACTTCATTTTCCTTTGCCCGCTGCTGCGCCCCCCCCCACCCCCACATCGCCACACAGCCCCTGACCTGTAAAGAAGTCTAACAAATTGGCTTCTATTGTGGAGCCAAAAGGTGCCATCAGAGAAGGGACGGTTCACTGGTCCTAAAGTATGATGGGAAATCTCAGGCTGGAATAAAGAGCCGCCGTTTTATGAAGTTAACCCATTAAGGTTAAAAGCAAGCAGGAAGCTCCGGCCGGTGGGCCAGCAGCACCCGGGAGGAGAGAATCCCTCCAACCTTCCCCTTCCAACGCAGGGAAGGCAACACCAGGTGAAGGAAGAACCACACCAAGTTAAAATAAAAATCAACATCGTCCCGCTATCATAAGCAACAAAAATCCCCCTGCAGTGTCCGGGACAGGCCCTCTGTTTCCTGCTCTCTCGCTCTCTCTCTCTCCATGGATGATGGATCATAAGCAGCTCAAGAAAAGGAAAGGCATCTATGGGCAGCCTTGATGTCCCCCTGCACGGCACTATAACTTTCGAGTAGACGGTAGAGAGGTTGAGGTGACGCACTCATTACAACGCGAGTCTGGGACCTTATGTATCCTACCTTTGCGACTGCTTGTTGAGAGCTCATCTGGGTGTTGATTTGCATGGTGTAAATTTCCCTCTGAGACTCCAGAGCCCGAGCCATGGCTGCCCCTCCCACAGGCAGGTCCCTGTATACCCAGCACAATGGTCCAGACCATCCAAGTGGCCAAGGACCTGAGTGTCGTTAACTCACAGCCAGAGCAATCTGTGCCCAGTCTGGGTGAGCCATCACCTGCCTCCATTGTGGGACAGAGCCCAAAAAATTCTGACTGTATTCATTGCCATCGGCATGGGTGATTTGCGTCACCATTACCGTAAGAACCCGGGATGGCGGGATAGAAATACAAAACTCTGTTCTTTATTCGACCTTCTCAGCCCTAGGAAGAAGGAGAAAGACCTGTCTGGTATCAGCTATTCCTTAGCTTAGGGCACCTTTGGAATGGGAAAACTTCCATCCAGGTGGGGCTATGGGTGAGGGGTGAGGAGTGGGGATGTATTTCTTGGCAGCTGTGCATGACATACTGCTTACCGATCTGTCTTGATCCAGTGAAGAGGAAATGGAAGGCATCTGGCATTATTGGGGGGAGTCATGCTTTTCCTATCTTAGCACAAGGCCAGGATCACACAAGACGTTACTCACAAACATGAAAAATGCTGAAGAGCTATAGAGTTACTTTGTGCGCTGGAGACCTCACTCTACCTTCTCCTGGGTGTTCATGGGTGCATCTCTGGGCCAGGCCAATGCAGTCATATTTACTCTGGCCCGTGTCAAGAGAACCATTTTTTTTTAAAGACCATGAGGCGTCTCTTCCAGTTGAAAATACACACGCAGTTCCTTCCTCCTTTCTCCAGAAGCACTGAGAGAGAGAGAGAAACACACAAAAAAAGGTAAACAAAGCTAACAGCAGAAACATCTTCATACCCTTCATTTCTCCACAAAGTTGTTGACATGAGAAAAAGTAACTTGAACTGTATTTCTGCACAAGCTTCTAAATCACTTTACACATGCTGTATCAAAGTTTGGAGTGTTTGTTGTTGTTTTTGTTTTTGTTTTTTTTTTTTTCATTATCTCTCTCTCTTTATTTTCCCTTCACTGAAAGTAGGGAATGCATCCTTTACTTTCTGTAACCACTGTGTCAGAGAGAGAGAGAGAGAGAGACAGAGAGAGAGAACAGGCATTCCACAAGTGTTATGGAACCAGGGAGAAGTTTGTATTCTGCAGGTCTGCTGACAAGAGCTCTTCAACAGGGCTTGACTTGATTCTGGTAACCATCTCCATTTGGGTGTTGTTTGAGCTCTTCTGATTGAATTGGCCTGACTCTTTCCTTGTAGTACTTTTTCCGGGGAGTCATGATGTATTAAGACCCTTCAAGGAAGGTACGCTTCAAGGGGAAGGGGAAGGCTGGGCCTTTGGGGGCCATTCCAGATGTCGTATCTGTAAGAGTCCATAGTCATGAAAGTATTTTAAATATTTTCAGTCCTTTTTTTTTTTTTATGTGCTTGTTATACTCTGTCAAAGTGAACTTAAGAAAATCAACGAAATTAAGTGCATTGATCCATTCAACACATATTTATTGTCTAGCTTATGACACGTTCCAGGCAGGAGAGACCGGGTAGTGAATAAGACAAAGTCGCTACCTTCCCAGAGCCTAGCTTCCAGCGGGATAGGGAGACAATAACAAACAGAGGAGTCCACAGTAAGCCAGCTGGTGATAAGAGATCTATGGGAGAAAAATAAAGCACGGGAAAGAGGATATGGGGCCCCAGTGTGTATCTGGGGGCACGGGAAGGATACAGTGCATATTGATTTCTAGTCTAGATACTTACTGCTGCACAGTGAATCACCATCAAATCTACTGGCTGAAAAAAAAAAAAAAATGTCTTCTTTCTCCTGATTCCACTGGGACTCAGCCGGGCAGTTCTCAGTTGGGATCTGCATCCGATCGCAGGCACTCAGCAACCAGAACGGGAGCCATCCGAAGAACTGAACGGGCTGGATGTTTAAGGTAGCTTCTCTACTCACCCGGCTGTCAGGTGGATTCTGGCCAGACACACTCTCCCTCTGCATGATGTCTCCATGAGGCCCTCCTGGGCTTCCTCGAGGCCTAGGGCTCAGAGAGTCAGGCTTCTTATATGTCGTATTGTAAGAAGTTCAGGTGACCTCACTTGAAAGGTACGAACTGCCATTTCTCCCATGTTATGTTGGTCAAAAGCAAAGCTGTAGGGTCCCTCTGATATAAGGGGTGGAACAGAAGATGTGGTTCATCGGAGGGCCATCTTTGCAAAGTAGCCGCCATAACCGATAAAGGGGTGGCCTCACTGATATGGCGATGGGGAGAAGAACTCTAGGGAAGTGAAAGAGCCACCTGTGATATCCGTAGAAGAGATCTCCAAGCAGGGTGAACAGCACGTACAAAATCCTGAGACAGGAGTGTCCGTGATGTGTGTGAGGAAGGCACAGAGGCCAGTGTGGCTGATGTAAAGTAGACTTCGTGAAGAGAATCGGGAATTTAGTCAGGAAAGGGAGGGAGGGGCAGAAAACGGATAGCCTTAGTGGTCACCGCAAGGATCGGGGGTCTTATTTTGACTTATACGAGAAGCCAATTGATTTTAAGCAGAAGAAGGATGAGGTCAGTTTTCTAGCTAAGGAACTATTCATTTGTGAGAGTTTCTACCTCAACAACCACTCTGTTAAAAGCATCATGGGGTAACCAAATGAAAACAACATGGGACAGAGAGAGGCCTAGTCTCACAGTTTCAGGCTCACCGGAAACCCATCTTCTGAAAACTATTTAATTTTAATTAATGGCCCTAGATGCTCCACTTGCAAAATGAGGGGCTGGGCCTGATAAATGGCTTCAACAAGAGCTCAAAAGCTAGTCCCAAGAGGGACGGGGTGGTCCCATTGACCTTCCCTGTTTCAATCCGAGAAGCATTGTTTTATCCTGCTTCATAGATTGGACTTTCCACGTAAGGTTTTGTTTGAAGACAGATTTTGCCATTAAGTACATCCAAAAATCCACTGGGCTAGACCAACCCTAAATTCCTTTGAGCTTAAAACTTCTAGGAGTCTGTTATGATGCACCCAGATTATGGGCACGTTGAACCGAAGATAAAATATTACTAAAAATGCATGTGGGGGCTTGACTTCTACTCAAGCAGAAGTAATACTTAAAAGTTTCTTCTGGGAGCTCCCAGATAACCTCACCCTGGGACACTCCCTCTGTGTATTCCTGCGTATTTCTCCTTGAGAGATGGGGAAACAAAACACTCTAGAAGGGTTGGCAAGTAGAAGGACCAAGACAAAATGCTTGTATAATTAAGACCAAACCTGAAGTTTTGGAAGCTGGGAAGTCTATACCCCTGGGGGCATTCAAGTAGCTTTTGTTTCCTAGGCGGAGCCTGGAATTTGCTTACCAGGCAGACCCTCTGTTTATAAGGGGAGGGGCCCTTTTGGTGAGACCTCTTAATTAACCTTTGGGGAAACTTCCGTGCTTCGTAGCTGGTCGGTGCTGAAAACAGAAGGGTCTGGTAGAGCTGCGTCCCCGTAGAGCCCAGGTGGATCACTATTTCTAGAATAGTTGTGGCTTCTAGAGTGTGGTACTTCCCTTACCCCCCAGGGTTTTTAGTAAAGTGCTTCCAAGAGTCTAGTCAAGTGTCAGAGGTGACGTGGGCAATTAGGGAAAATGGTGCGCATGCCTTCCCAGGGGCCGGAGAGAAGACCCCGGGTGCCCAGGGAGCTCTGATCTGAAAGGGGTCATCGGTGGAGTATAAGCTCCACGAGAGGAACGGCTGCCATGTTGACATTTGTACGATTAGTCACAGCAGGTCTCAGAGCGCGCCCAAGGACTGCCTGCTTTCCGAGGGCCCGGAGACCAATGGCAAGCAGAAGAGGGTGGCACAGACTTGTCACAAGGCACAGTGAGGCAGTCACGGGGGAAGCAGGCAGAAGGGGGCGGGGGCAGAAATTATTCTCATGTCCTTAAAGTCCTTCGTAGACTCAACCACTGCGATTAAATAATAATTTGGTAACGTGTAAGGAAAAAAGAGAGATCGCTTGATATCTTAGCTTGATACCTGAAACACAGGAATCACTCAATAGACGGGACATGTTGTTTTGACATAGTTGTTATGATGATGGTGACAATGATGATTTATTTCGCCTTAGTCCAAAGACGAGAGCAGCACGGTCCGGCAGAACTTTCTGCAGTTACGGAGATGTTTTGTATCTGTGCCGTCCCTTTTGTGGCCATCCGTGGCCTGTGGCTTTTGAGTTCTTAACAGGTGGCTGGTTCAGGGGCTCCTGGGTGGCTCAGTCGGTTCAGCGACTGACTCTTGATTTTGGCTCAGGTCATGGTCTCATGGTTCCTGGATGGAGCCCCCACATCAGGCTCCATGCTGACGGCGTGGAGCCTACTGGGAATTCCCTCTCTCTCCCCATCTCTCTCTGCCTCTCTCCCCGACTTCAAAACGATGAACACTAAAATATGGTGAGTTCCAAAATTTTTAATTGTCTTTCAACGAAACTGCATTGAAACAACCGTAGACCATACGCCTCGACTTATTTTTTTTGTTGTTTTTTCTGTTTTTTTTAAGTTGATTTATTTATTTTGAAGAGACAGAGAGAAGGAGGGAAAGAATCCCAAGCAGACTGCATTTTCATCACAAGTGCGATGCAGAGCTCAAACTCATGAACCATGAGATCATGACCTGAGCCAAAATCAAGAGTCGGACACCTAAAATTAAAAAAAAAAAAAAAAGGAACGGGGGGGCACCTGAGGGGCTCTGTTGGTTGAGCTTCCGACTTCAGCTCAGGTCATGATCTCGTGGTTCATGAGTTTGAGCCCCGCATCGGGCTCTGTGCTGACAGCTCAGAGCCTGGAGCCTGCTTCGGATTCTGTGCCTCCCTCTCTCTGTTCCCCTTCCCAACTCTCTGTCTCTCCAAAATGAATAAGCATTTAAAAAAAATGTAAAACAAAAATGTTGGACACCTAACTGACTGAACCAGTTAGGCACCCCGGCCCGGACTTACTCTTTAGGGTTAGGATTGGAGCATCTCTATTTTTTTAAACCTGTAGTTGTAGAATTTGCATTAGCATTGCATAGAGGCCATGTTAAAACCCAGACTGCTGGGTCCCAATCCCAGAGTTTCTGACTGAGTGTGTTTAGTGGGTGGCCCGTAAGTTTGCATTTTAGCCAGAAATGCTGGTGTTATTGCTCTGGGGATGAGACGTTGAGAACCAGGGCTTTAGAGCCATCCGTGGTTCTCAATTTGAAATGCACATGGGGGACGGGTCCCCAGGCTGTGTCCCACAAAAACGAAACCAGAATCTTTAAAGCTTGAGGTGACTTCCTGGCACAGCCCAGAATTCCGTAAAATTCTTAAATCAGGGGGGGCACGTGGACTTAGGTCAGTGCTTCTCGAATCCTAACTTGCTTACGCCTCACCTGGCCATCCGGAGAAAGAGCAAATACCCATGCTGGTAGGTCTGGGACAAGCAGGAGGGGGGCAGGGAGCGCCAGAGGATCGCCATCCTATAGCCTATAAGGCCCAGTGTGGTTCGAAATCAAAGAAACCCGCTCCACTCGCTCCCAGCCGAGGGAGGAAGGAGCTGGAGACCAGGCCGCCCGGTGGTTAAACCGGGCGGCCCCGTGCTTACAGCTGTCAAGTTGTCCGGCGTTAAGATCCTTTAAATTAAGAAAGAAAACCAAACACGGAGGGCTCCATTACATGATTGGATAATAACCAAGGGGCAGTACAGTACTTGTAATGTCAAATAAAAAGAACGCTTAATGTTTCTTCTTCTCATTTCGGGTCAAAGGTGAGTCACAATTGAGGCCTCCGAGTTTCGCGGTTGATAGCGAGTCAAGGAGAAAAAAGGATGTAGCAGAACACCAGAGAGGGTCCCAGGAAAGACGTGGCAGCCTGGAAAGCCGCTGCGCCAGCCCTCGGGTTGTTGGGAGTTTTTTTGTGTTGTTTGCTTTTTGGTGTTTGGTGTTGTTTGTGTGTTTTCCAGGGGGAGAGGGTAAGCCTTCCGGTCCTCGGAAGTTAATCAGCCGATCAAAACTACTCCTTTGCAAAGCTGCATATACCCCTTACAGTCATATAATCAAACAGAAAGAAAAAGTTTTATTTCCGTGAAGTTTTAATCCCACCATGAATAGAAACGATATCTGATAATGATGATTGCCTGGTGGTCTGTGTGTGTGTGTGTGTGTGTGTGTGTGTATACCCTTCACTGACTGAGTCTCCCGGGTGCCCCCGTTGTAAATGGGTACTTAACAGCGATGCAGATAAGCCAAGATGAATTTCTTCAAACCCGTTCACTTAGAAAATCTTTTAATTCTCTTTTTGCCTTCTGTCTCTCTTTCACTCTCTCCTAAACACACACACGAAGGCCTGTGCACACACGCACACACACACACACACACACACACAGAGTTACCTACGTGCATAGTTGATGTTCTAGTTTCCCAGGATGCCGCAGAGAGGGGACTAGTGCAGGCATGCAATGCGTGTTTTAAAGACAGAACCCAAAGAAGTTCCTCGGCAGCCTTGTTTTCCGCTGAATTTAGAATTTCCTGTGAGAACATTTCTCTCTTGTCTCCAGTAAAAATGACTCTATTTGTTCTTTTTCAGGGACCCCCAAGGGTCCTGTCCCAGAACAAAATGAATAATGATGCTTTATTTTTCATAGTACCTTTTCCCAAGAAGCTCACGGTGCTTTAGAAAACTGATCTCATCAATCTTTCAAAAGCCCTTGAGAGATAGAAAGCAATAGTCTCAACCCCATTATACAGGTGAGGAAACTGAGGTGTGCTGGGTGAGCTCTTAATGGCAGAGCCTGAACAAAGCTAACTGACCTTTCCTAATCGGCCTCCTGAGGGCACGCAAGCCTTCCTCTTTAATGTGTCCTATGTGCGAATGCCCACTGGCATAAAGCATTCACTTCAAAAGTTCCAGAAAACGTCTCTACTTTTTTTCTTAAATGCATTATACCAACTATAACTGAATTGTCTAAATGGTTGGCCAATGATACAGATTGCACTAAATAAATGTGTATGAATGCATATGCACGCATGCTGAGTCCATATGTATAATGAATACTGTTTGGGTTAGGGAAGTTTCCTGAACACATTTTTAACGTGTTTTGAAAGACAAGAGCCCACTCCAATCTGTTGGCCTCAAGACGAAGCTGAAATACCTCCTTGTGGGGGGTCTCTCTTTTCATACCTTGACGCTAGTTGCAGATGTTGGCGTAGTCCGAGAAATACAGTGACGGAATTGAGACCTCAGAGACAATCAGTGGCTGTCTGTCCTTGCGTTCGTCACTCTTTTCTTCAATCCCAACTGAAGCAGTGTTCACACGCACACCAGAAAGAGGTGCAAGGCTCACTGAAAAGTGTGAGCTCTTGGCATGAATATCATGGCCACGTTCCCCAACCTTGGTCCCCCTCCTCCTTGGGTGCCAGACATTTTTTTTTTGAATATTTATTTATTTTGAGAGAAAGAGAGAGAGAGAGAGCGTGCGCATGAGTAGGGCAGAGAAAGAGGGAGAAAGAGAATTCCAAGCAGACTCTGCACTGTCAGCACAGAGCCAGACGTGGGGCTCGATCCCACGAACTGAGAGATCATGACCTGAGCTGAAACCGCGAGTCAGAGGCTGAACCCACTGAGCCACCCAGGTGCCTGGGTCCCAGCCTTTTAAAAAGTAGAGAACTTAACACTTGGAACTTGGGACTTCTCATGGGCAGGCTTAAAGCGTGGTGACTGTATTGAACCTTGATATAAACACTTGACTTACGACGCTCTGTGACTAGACCTGTTCAGGAGTTTAAGGCAATGTAATTGATGGCACTCTTCCAAATGCTGGGAGAAGCTCCTGGTAGCTGCCTTGTCAAGAGAAAGGCAGCTCATGAGGAAGGTAACTCAGGATATGTTAGGTTAGGGACATCACAGGTGATTGGAAAGAAGTTAAAGGACACTAGAGAAAAGAGATGAATTCAGCTGGTGTCGATTTCTCAGATGACCGAGCACCTAAGGATTCACCTTTGTTCCTCACCCAGTACCAAAACAATGAGAGGACCCCCACCCCAGCAGCCAGCAAAATGTCATTTATTCCTTCGTGCATCTTTTTCCCTCTTTTGAGCAGTCGGATACCATCTAATTAATATCAACTTTACCTTTACAATTTGTTAGGGGTGAATCTCTGTCTTCAAAGAAGAAAGAAAGTTGCCATCTTGCTTCCCTCTCTGTGTTGGGAGTGGGGGGGGGGGGGTCCCTGACCTCAGGGTGAACACTTGTAGGTCTGGAGCTCACTGCTTCGTAAGAAAACCCACTCCCCTTCTACTGATGGAAAATTCTTTCTTATTGAAAGCCCAAATCTCCTTCCCTGTCATTTCTACTCATTTGTTCCAGTTTGGTGTCTGGATCAATATAAGTGTCTTCCTTTTTCAAGTATTTAAAAGCAACAGAGAATTGCCCCGGCCACCCTTCCAATCTCTTTTCAAATGTTTCAACGGGCCATCCTTTTATTACTTTTTTCTTGAGTCAATTCTATGGGATGTTAAGCATTAATATAAGGAAAATAAAGGGCAGCACTTTTTAATTAAATATAGAGTTAACTCACCGACTTAGACTCACACACAATTCCTGAGGAAGATCACAGAGGAATAACATGGCGATTGGGGAAGGACATCTAAGCTCTTTATAGCTAAAGAAGATGAAAGGAATATTTCCAGCAGGGTGGGGGCTAGAGATGGCCCAGGCTTAAAAAGACATTGGGTAACTGAGACTGAATTTAAACAACACTAGAGAATAAAACGATTGGGGAAAAAAAAAAAAAAAGATAATTATGTCTTCCAACAATTACCCTGGCTATGAAGCAAAATTAGCATAGTCCTTTCTAATTTAAATGTGTTGAAAGTGGCTGAGCATGACAGCAGAAAATTACAAGGTTTACGACACAGGCTTTGGTTAAAGTGATAGCAATCGGATTATTGTAGCTCTTTTCTGCTGATAGCAATGATTATAAAGTTACCTATAAATATTAACCGTTTAATGCTAGGCGAGGGTTTACTTTGCCGGCAAGGACGCAGTCATTCCAGACTTGAAGTGGCCTTTGTGGATTTTGCTCTTACTTAGTTTAATTTTGGTGACTTTTAATGGATCACTCGAAGGTTGAACTGCTTTTTGAGCTCCATCCCATCGTTTCTTTCCTCCCTCCCTCCTTCACTCCTTACTTCTTTCCTTCTTTCTTTCTGTTTTGGGATCGGAGAGGAAAACGAGGAAGTCTGACAGACGCCAGATACTTCTAAGCATTTTTTTTTTCCAACTTTAGCCATTGTCTCCTAGTGGGTATCTTATTACAATGTCTCAGGTTCCAATTCAGCTGTGGCTTCATTTCCAAACAAAAGTTCACCCACCTACATAACCATCTTCAGTTTATACTGCGGCATAATTCGCTCAACGGCTGTGCCTATCACACTGACCCCTTTAATTATCTGGCACTCTCTCGTGCCTCTTCATGTGGCCGTATTTTACGCAGGAGAATTCGCGGCGCCGATACTTTGTATATTACACACCCTCCCATCTAACCCCACAGCGTAACGCGTACTTTTGGTGAGTAAATTTTGCTTCAAGATCTGAAGTGACATGGCAATTTTCTTCCTGTGCGGGCAAAGTCAACAAAAAGGTTCACATTGAAAAGCAAACATTAATCAATAGTTAAAGGTTAGGTGGGCTGTGTAGGCAACTTAATTAATAAAAGATGTAACCCAGAGTTTCTTCACCTCGGCACTCTTGCCATTCAGGTCTAGATAAGTTTTTTGTTGCAGGGCTCTGTCCTGTGCTCTGAAAGACCATGAGCGTGCCTGGCCTCTCCCCACTAGGTGCCGGTAACAACACCCCATCGCCCAGCTGTGACATCCAAATATATCGCCAGTGTCTCCCCATATTTTTAGACACCTGGGGGAGCAGAGGGGGAGAGGAGAATCACCCCGGATGGAGAATCCCTGATGTAACTCAATAAAAAAAATAAAAGACTTCGATTGTGGAGAAAAGAAGCAACATACTGCTCTTTATAGGATTAGTTTGTACGCCATACATGCCCAATTTTAGCCATAGGAGCTTGTAATGATCTGAATGGATTAGAAAAGTTTTGTTGAACTACCCGTGCTAACAGAACAGGAAATAGAGTTTACAGAAGATGGAAATTTACTGCTCTATTATGTCAACGTCTGGAGATAGGCCCTTCATTGCAGGTCAAGGGGACTCGGCCGAACTGTCAGGGCCCGGGGCTCCATATATGCTTCGGGGTTTTTGTTTTGTTTTGTTTCCTTTTTCTTTTTCTTTTTCCTTTTCTTTTTTTCTTTTTTCTTTTTCTTTTTCTTTTTTCTTTTCTTTTTCTTCCTGTTTTCTTTCTTTCTTTCTTTCTTTCTTTCTTTCTTTCTTTCTTTCTCTTTTATTTTTCTTCCTTCCTCCCACCCCCCTCTCTCTCTCTTCCTCTATTTCATTCTTTCTTTCACTCTTTCTTTCTTCCTTCTTGTTCTTTCTTTTCTTTTTCTTCCTTCCTCCCACCCCTCTCTCTCTTTCTTTCTTTCATTCTTTCTTTCTTCTCTTTCTTTTCTTTTTTTCCTTCCTCCCACCCCCCCTCTCTTTCTTTCTTTCTTTCTTTCACTCTTTCTTTCTTCCTTCTCGTTCTTTCTTTTTTTTCTTCCTTCCTCCCACCCCTCTCTCTCTCTTTCTTTCACTCTTTCTTTCTTCTTTCTTTCTTTTCTTTTTCTTTTTTCTTTTTTTCTTCCTCTTTTCTTTTTCTTTTTCTTTTTTCTTTTCTTTTTCTTTTCTTTTTCTTTTTTCTTTTCTTTTCTCCTTTCTTTCTTTATTCTCTTTCTTTCTTTTCTTTTTCTTCCTTCCTCCCACCCCCTCTTCCTCTTTCTTTCTTTCTTTCATTCTGTCTTCTTTCTTTTCTTTTTCTTCCTTCCTCCCACCTCTCTCTCTCTCTTCCTCTCTTTCTTTCTTTCTTTCTTTCTTTCTTTCTTTCTTCTCTTTCTCTTTTCTTTTTCTTCCTTCCTCCCACCCATCCCTCTCTTTCTTTCTTTCTTTCATTCTTTCTTTCTTCTCTTTCTTTCACTCTTTTTTCTTTCTTCTTTCTTTCTTTCCTTTTTCTTCCTTCCTCCCACCCCTCTCTCTCTCTCTCTCTTCCTCTCTCTCTCTTTCTTTCTTTATTCTCTTTTTCTTTTCTTTTTCTTCCTTCCTTCCTCCCTTCCTTCCTTCCTTCCTCCTCTCTCTCTCCCTCTTTCTTTCTTTCTTTCTTTCTTTCTTTCTTTCCTATAAGATTGACTTTCATATTCATAATTCAGCTCCCAGATATTGGTGAGTCATCAAGCCAGTCCGGGTGCTCTATTTTTGTTTTATTTTGTAAGTTTTTACTTATTTATTTTGAGAGGGAGAGACAGAGACAGAGAGAAAAGGAGAGACAGGATCCCAAGCAGGCTCTGCTCTATTAGTGCAGAGCCCAAGGCAGGGCTCCAACCTCCAACCATGAGAACATGACCTGAGCTGAAGTCAAGAGTCCGAAGCTTAACTGACTGAGCCACCCAGCTGCCCTCAGGGTTGATCTGTTTCTAAACTGCAGCAAGAACTTTCCAAGAACTTTCCAAGAAACTCCACAATCACCTGGAAGAGGGAAGGAAGGCCAGGCTGTGTGTTTCTCAGGTGAAGTATTGTCAGCATTTTGATAGAAAAAGAGAGAGAGAGAGAGAGAGAGAGAGAAAGAGAGAGAGAGAGAATGCATTTGTGTTTACAACTAGCAGAGATTCCATTTATTCTTTTATATTCAGGCAAGAAGTTCCTAAATGTTTACTAAGTGCTGGACACTCTACGTTGCACTGGAAACAACATAAGAAATGAACTTTGCTATCTGGGACTATATAATCCAGAGAGATAGAGAAGTATTACGTGATTAATTAACCAACTAATGCATAAATTGCAACCGTTACAATCTTTTTTTCCCTCTTTTTTTAGAGAGAGAGACAGAGACAGAGACAGAGACAGAGTAGGAGCAGGGAAGGGGCAGAGAGAGAGGGAGACACAGAATCTGAAGCAGGCTCCAGGCTCTGAGCTGTGGGCACTGAGCCCGAGGCGGGGCTTGAACTGACAGACGGTAAGTCAGACACTTAGCCGACTGAGCCATCCAAGTGCCCCAAATTGCCACTGTTATAAATGCTACAAAAACACAGAAGATGCCCTGAGCCTCTTAGGGGCAAAATGGATTTTTCGATTTCCTCAGTACCTATAAGCTGTTTGGCATACAGTATGTGATCACTAAACCTTTTGAGACAGATGGGCTATATGATCTGAGAATCATCAGGCTGATACCATTTATGTCAGTTGTCCTTATATGAATTTCTGACATCAAAATAATAGCATAGCTATACAAGGCAATATCGGTCAAGCTCCATTATATTTTAGTTTCATACACTGTTACTCTATACCCAAGTTGCAAAATATACCGTCGTAAGTAAAGTCCTGCAGAAATTCAGTCTGCACATTAAAGGAATTTACCTCTAGTGACATGTGCAACAGAAAGGTCAGCTGCTCAAATATTTCATTTATTATTTCTGCAGTAAATTCATAGGAATTTTGCTGACCAACTTTGCAACGTGGGTGGTTCCAAAAACAAACCTGAACTCAATTTTTCCTCCAGAATCCTATTTTTATAATCCCGTTTTGCATTTATATCCTGCTTCCTATATAAATAACTCCCTGTGGTGGGTGAACAATTAAACGTTGTTTTATCGGAATCTGGAAATCAATGCATTTGGGGAGTAAACAAATTCATTTTGGCCATGTTAACAGTACATATTATTCTGATTTGTGCAACACTGAAGCTTACCCACACTCAGACACAAACTCATCCAGAGACACATAAATAAAAGACTGTCAAAAATATCCCATTATTATCCAGTATCATCCAGTCAGTTCAGAAAACAATAACAATTGAAATATGTCTGTACTAGAACATACCTTCCTTTTATTGCCTTAAAAGATATTTCTCTATGGCTTTGTTTTGCTACAAGAGAGAACTGGGCAAACTCACAAATTTTCTATTTCTTTTGCGAACTTGAACTAATCAGCTCTCTTACAAGAATTGTACAAGTGAACTCCCGCTCCAAGATTTTGTTTTTCTATTGCCACTGGAACATCATTAAAAATCTTAAAGACTGTAAGTTTCTTAACATCACGGTCATTATGTGGTTTAATCTCTAGATGTGAAATTGGCAACAAAGCTCATCTCCCTCAAAAGGAAAAAAAAAAAAAAAAAAAAAAACCAAAAGCAGCCAAATGCATTTAGCTCTAAAACACAATGTAAGTTAAAGAACTAATAAAGCATCCTACTACTTAGAGTTAGAGAAAAAAAATTTGTCTTAGGGACATTAAAATTTGTTCCCATTTTACCACTGTTGAGAATCAAACAATCTGAAGATATTTAGAAAATTACACGTGCAGTTCATCAAACATCCATACGTAGTAATTAAGCATGTGTACCAACTGGAAACACAATTATTAATAATAAAATGAGAAATAATTGGTTGAAGTTTGGCATGAATGTTACGAATACCCCTGAATGGATAAAGCATTGAAATAACTATTCACAACCACCGAGTCTAATATGTTTCTACTTCCGTTACTTAGTTAATGGAGGAAAAGGTGGGTGGAATATTTTATTGTGTGTTATATTCATGATCTGATTGGTGTCTTGGCATTATGTGGTCGATTATGTTTGTACTTATATTACCTCTTTCTGCGTTTTCTGCATTTTTCAAGGTTGGCCTTTTAGACGCAAGACCCACGTTGGTCAAATTTCAGGTCCAAATCCAGAGTGCAGGGAATGAAAGAGAGCCAATACATAGAGACGGGTTCAAGGGGATCATACCAGCCAGAATGGTCATTTTTAAAGAAACGTTATTTGACGTTTAAGTGAGCTTGCCTTCGAAGATATTTCACAGTTTCAGTTGATTTTTTTATAACACATTTTTTTAAAGCTTTACTCACTTATTTTGAGAGAGAGAGAGAGAGAGAGAGAACATGTGCGCACAGGAGGCGGAGAGACAGACAGAGAGGGAAAACACAGAATCCAAAGCAGACTTCAGGCTCTGAGCTGTCCGCACAGAGCCCGATGCGTTGCTCGAACCCACGGACCGCGAGATCATGACCTGAGCCAAAAACCAACTGAGCCACCCAGGTGCCCCTTATTATTATTAACCAAAGATTATACTCAGTTCAGATTTCCTCATTTTTTTTTTTCCCCTTAACGTCCTGGTTCTGTTTGAGGAACCCATTCAGGACACGACATGAACGTATATTGACATGGGCTCACGGATATTCATTTTATACTTGAGTTATAATCCAATAGTACTTTCTTTTTTGTTGTTGTTGGTCAAATTATTCCAGTTTCGACCACTGGGCACTCTTTTTGACTCTTGTGTTCTTTTCACATAGTCCTATCAATGTGGGGGTGTTTTGTTTTGTTTTGGTGAGTTCTTTTTTTTTTTTAAGTTTATTTATTTATTTTGGGAGAGAGAATGAGCACCAGCGGAGAGGGTCAGAGAGAGAGGGAGAGACAGAGAATCTCAAGCAAGCTCTACCCTGTCAGCACAGAGCCCGATGCGGGGCTCGAACCCACGAACCACAAGATCATGACCTGAGCCCAAGTCCGACGCCCAACCAACTGAGCCACCCAGGCACCCCATGGCCTTGTGCTTCTTATCCTAGTATTTGCCTAAAGCAACTGTAGGACATAAACCGGTGGTAAAATTTTCCCCATTAAAGACTCTGTTTTGCCTGTCCTTTCGTCTTCTTGTGTAAAATACCTCCACTTTCCCAAAACCCATGGGGGGAGTCGGGACAGGGGTGAATTAAAGGAACATAATGGAAACAGGTCCATAGTGGCAACAAGGCAAAGGTTTCCTCCCAATGTCCTCATTCAGCTTTTATAACAAATTCTTCAGAAGGTGAGTGTTGTAGGGGCGCCTGGGTGGCGCAGTCGGTTAAGCGTCCGACTTCAGCCAGGTCACGATCTCGCGGTCCGTGAGTTCGAGCCCCGCGTCAGGCTCTGGGCTGATGGCTCAGAGCCTGGAGCCTGTTTCCGATTCTGTGTCTCCCTCTCTCTCTGCCCCTCCCCCGTTCATGCTCTGTCTCTCTCTGTCCCAAAAAAAATAAATAAACATTGAAAAAAAAAATTAATAAAAAAAAAAAAAAAAGAAGGTGAGTGTTGTAGTGCCTCACACGGATTGCATTGGAAAAGGGGAAAATAACGACATTTTAAGCATGGAGAAGTGCTATCACGCACTTCTCCTAAGAATACACACATTCACATATGAATCTATTAAATAACACATTCAGCAAATATAGATGTGCCCCCTATGGACAATTTACAGGAAAGGGGTGTGCGTGCGTGCATCCAGTTCGAGGAATCACAAATCCGTGATCTTTGTTTTTCTTACTGTTCGTTTTGTCACTGATCTTTATGCATGTGCTCATTTACGTTGCTTAGGGGGAGAGAAGGCTGCACATAAAAACAGATTATCTTTTAGAGCACTCCAGGGTTAGTTTCATTTCCCCCCTCTTCTTTTTATGAAGAAAATGATAGGACACATAAACCGGCGCCCTTAAAGAAGAAAACGCATGAAATGAAACAAGGAAGCTTTCAAAAATACGCCACACACGACAGGCAGACCTCCAGCTTAGCGGGAGGGCTGGGGTCAACATACGCACTGCGTATACGACGCCCGGTGTATCTTCGGCACTTAAAAAAAAAAAAAAAAAAAAAAAAAGATAAAAGGTGGTCTTGAAAGTGAATGAAGTTGACTCTCAAAAAAGTGGGTTTTAGATGTTGAATATTTAATTCCCTGATAAAAGGGACCTGATTTCCTGCACACGGCTGCCATAAATAAAAAAAAGCACATCTTAAAAGAGAAGCAATGAGCAGAAACTGACCTTTCTGTGAGCAAAGCAGATGAGAAAAGGTATTTGGCTAATCCCAGCTGTCTCTGATTGGCCAGACAGCATCGTGTTGAAAATGTCTCCATCTGGGCTAATCTGTTCTCAGTTGGATGAGCGGAGGCCTTCAGAGTTAACCTGACATTTAACAATAATTACCCTTTCGAATGACCCCGGCCCAGTCGCCTCCTCTCTTAGAAATCTCTTTTTGTGTGTGTGTGTTCCTAAACCTCTTGACTTTTGTGTTAGAGATAGGGAAAAAAAAAAAAAAAAAAAAAAACGAGGATGGTGCTCGTGTGTGTAAACACACAGAAGTGGGGGGTTGCGTGTGTTTCGAGATCTATACATTGGATACAACTACGTCTCCAATACCGTGCATGATAACCGAGGATCTCTGACCGGTGTTGGGGTCTCATTTCATGACTCCATTTTGCTGTGCTGCGTGGTGCCTTTTTATCAACTCTGTGCGTTTATCAATGCCTTGTGATATTAAAAAAAAAAAGGGGGGGCGGGGAGAATAAGATCACCAATTAAAGTGGGACAGAATTTGTTTACGGGCTATTTTATAAAAGTCAAAGTTCCAATCTGGCCTTGCTTCATCACTTGAGTGTCCCTTATCAGACGCCAGGAGAAATGGTGCATGAAAAGAGGTACAGATAGAAAAACCAAGTTCAGGGGTCATGGAGGCTAACTGTAGATGAAATGTGGCCATTTCTTTTTACCTGAGACTGGCTTCATCTTTTCTGAGAAAGGTCATTGTGATAAAAACAAAAACACATCTTGGAAAGAAAATCCATTCTGGGGTTTTATTTGCTTAAAAAAAAATAATAATAATAAAGCCTTCCCCAGTTTAGACCCGCATTTTTCCAGAGCGTCCCTATCAATGGGCCATCTTGAGACAAGGCAGTTTCTGACCCTAATATTTAGGAAGGAGCTTCCATAAGGCTAAGGGTTGGAATCGGATAGACACCCAAAAGTTCGAGAGCTTGCTGTAACCCTGTCCCAAATAACAGGGCTGGTTAGCTTGGTAAAAGTGATGTGGAAATTCCACAAGCAAAAATTCCTTTAAGCTTTGTGTTACGTGCATTTTTTTTTTGGTTCAGTTTAAATACCAAAAGAATATTTTCTTTTCAAATATTGCTCCCTACTTCCTCTGTAACGAAGACAGAAAAAGCTAATATGAAAATACAGGCATAACAGGCCCACTTGTTTATAATCTGGGAAATTCTTTCCTTGAAAGAATCCCCAGACCCTTCTATCACTCCGCCTACTTGCTTTCTAGGGTTTGAATCGACTTGACGGGTGGTTTTCTTTCATAGCCCAAACCTAACTATGGTCACCAACCGTCAACCTCGTACGGCTCTTGCCATGGCCTGAGTTTCATTAGCTACAACCCAAACCGGACCAACACAGGATTGTGTCAAGATTCCGAAAGAGAGAAGAATATGTCACCCCAAAATGTGCTGCATTGGTATATTGATTATTTTGAGCCGTAGACACTTGAAAACCAGCAATTGTAAGGAGAGGCTTTCTCTGAACTCCCCTTATGTACCTGAAGATAAAATCTCTAAAAGAACCTCCAAATTTTCATAAGTCCCCTCCCTGGGAGTTTCACCAAGCAGGGAAGATTGATTCTTAGCACAGGAGAGGAGACGAGATGTCAACACCACACCCAGGGCAACTTTGTCACAAACTATCATACCTCCCATCTATTCTTTTAAGCCCCCTTTATCTTTCTGAAAAATCACCTTTCCCCCAAGTCTTTATTCTCTCCTAAGAGGCCAACCTCCCTTTCCCATTTCCCTACAAGATGATTTGTAATCCCAAATTCTTAAGTGATTTTTTTGAGTTATTCATTTTTCCTGGGTATCTCCTTTCTATAAATGAGATATACATTCTACTAAACTTCTGCTCATTTTTCTCTCTCTTTTTTTAATGTTTATTTATTTTTGAGAGAGAGAGAGAGAGAGAGAGGCAGAGCATGAGCAGGGGAGGGGCAGAGAGAGGGAGACACAGAACAAGAAGCAGGCTCCAGGCTCCAAGCTGTCAACACAGAGCCCGATGCGGGGCTCGAACTCACAGACCGCGAGATCAAGACCTGAGCCGAAGCTGGACGCTCAACCGACAGAGCCACCCAGGCACCCCAGCTCATTTTTCTCTTTTTAATCTGTTTTTTTTTAATTATAGGGGTCTCAGCTACGAATTCAGAAGGATAGAGGAAAAATTATTTTTCTCCCCCACAATTCCATTCTTCATAATACTTAGACTGTCTAATTATTGAAAGATTTTTTCCTCCATATATAGTCACTTCAAAAATAAGTATTACTTCACCTTTCTTCTAGGGTCAGCCCCCAAGAACATTGCAAACCCTCAATAAAGTGGCATTATTATTATTATTATTATTATTATTATTATTATTTGAACCATTAACCAATCAGTAGTCTTATAACGGGAATTCTTTTG
Organism: Leopardus geoffroyi; assembly: GCF_018350155.1. NCBI lineage: Eukaryota > Metazoa > Chordata > Mammalia > Carnivora > Felidae > Leopardus > Leopardus geoffroyi. Next base: position 14,172,928 of record NC_059337.1, on the reverse strand, counting down.
TATAAGTGGTGCCTAAAAGTGTCCCTTTGGCACGCTCAGAATCTTCATTATCTCAAAGTGTAGCTTGAAAATAAATCATTTTAGTTGGGTAAGAGGTATTGGCAAACTTCACTGGCTGTATTGTAACAATTGGATGATTGTCAAAATGCAAAAAATATTTGCTAAGTTGGCCTCACCATACGACACCTCAAATTCTCCACTTCCTGAATAATAAGAAAAAAATGTATTTCTGGTTATTAACTACACAACAAAGTCTTTCTTCATTCAAAAACAATATTTTAAATATCTGGGTTTTTTAATATGATTAATTATGCTTATTGGAGAAAGTTTGGAAAAAATTGAAAAGTTGAAGGAAGGATAAAGGTCATTTAGTTGGTACCATTCCTTCCTGTTTCTTAAAAACATCGTAGAATAGTGATAGATAAATCATATTAAATCAATTCATTGGGAATTGACTAAAAGCCATAGCAAATTTTCTTTTTTTTAATTTTTTTCAATGTGTATTTATTTTTGAGAGCGAGAGAGACAGAGCATGAGTGGGAGAGGGGCAGAGAGAAAGGGAGACACAAAATCCAAAGCAGGCTCCAGGATCTGAGCTGTCAGCACAGAGCCCGAGGCAGGGCTCGAACTCACGAACCACGAGATCATGACCTGAACCAAGTTAGACTCTTATCCGACTGAGCCACCCGGGTGCCCCAGAGAGCAGATTTTCTTCAGAGATGATTTCATTTCATTCCCCAAACAATTCGATTCTTTAGGCATTATTGGTTTTGATTTTTAGATTTCAACAAACACATTTAAAGAAGTCATGGAATTTGAGGCAGATTCTCAACATCAGCCATATTGACGTTTTGAGCTCACAAATCCTTGGTTGTGGGGGCTGCCCTGGGCATTATAGGATGTTAAGCGGCGTCACTGGCCCACTAGATGCCACTATCATTCTCTCCCCAGCTGTGACAATAAAATTGTCCCTATGTATTGCCAAATGCCCCCTGCACAGCAAAATCATCCCTGGTTGAGAAACGTTGATTCAAGGTCATCGTTATGGATATGGGCAGGAATAAAAACCAATTATATCCCTCTTTGCAGCTATGATCCTATTCCAAATATATTTTGCATTTTTTCCCCTCATTTGACATGGGTTGTCACTGGCTTTATCCTTTCCCTTTTATTCTGCTTTCCTCTTTTTGGCTAATACAAACAATGCTTTAATGATTCTCTTTACACCTAATCTTATTTTCTTCTATCTTTATGATTTTCCTTATGGTATGTTTCCCAAGCTGAAATTTCTGAGTCACGATGTGTGAAATTTGTAAGATTTTTGATATGCATTCCCATAGGAGTTGAGTCAACTTATATTCCAACCAATCTTGTATGAGGGTGTCTTCTCTCCTGCCCCTGCCCCACCGTGTTTGTTTGAGGTTTGTAAACTGGTGGTCTTAAAATTGCGTGGCCCTTAAACATCCAAGATGAGTTTAAAAAGTCCCTTGAGAAACAAAAGTACATGTGTCACCATCAGTGTGGTTACTGCAATAACTTTTACGTAAAATACAGCAATTAGTTCCGCCTAGAGCTAGCCTACTAATACTTACTGAGGGTCCTTGCCCTTCTGAATCCCACTAGCCATCCACAGTATCCCAGGGGAAGCTATAGCTCATGAAATAATTTTTTATTAACACTTCTGAGATGCGTCATTATCTTCTGTATTGTGGAGAAATCCATTAGTATCCATTCTTTCCATGGGACCCCAAGAGCTAACATCTGTAATTCCGTGAAAGAAAGGAGAGTAAAGGAAGCATATCTCATATATTTGCTTGGCTCAGGGTTACACTGCTTTATATATCTCATTTAATCTACATGGAAAGTATCAGTATGTTGCATTTTGAGATTTGGCATTAGTTATTTATCCAAATTCACAGAAAGCTGTAGCACTTAATACTCTAAGCTAAACCTTGGCTGTTTGGACTTCTACCGGATTGGTAGAGGTCAAAGACATCTCCCAGGACAAAAGCCTTAAAGCTTACGGATACCCGAAGATATTTCTATAACCAGTAGCACGGGTCACACGCGAGAACTTGCTGGAATTGCAGATCTGGATCTCTGGGAGTGGAACCCAGCAATCCCTGTGACAAGCCTTCCAAGTGATTCTGAGGCATGCTCAAGTTCTCTGCCACTGCTATCCCAAATGACTGTCCCCTCGCCCCCTGCCCCACCGTGGTCAGTAATATCAGCACCTGAATATAATCTGTGGAAGGACAAGGTGTCATACAAAAAAATAAATGTAAGAAGGGTTTTCTGCTTTTTACCCTGACTTCAAAAAAAAAATCTATGTTTTTAAATTTCTCCAGTTTTCCTCTTTGCTTACTGTCCACCCAGTTTGGAGCTTACCTTCTGTCTTTTTACACCTCTTGTAGAGAATGAATTTAAAATGTTGTATGTCTTGCCTATTGTTCAATGTGAGCACCGTTAAATTTTTCTAGACTTAGTTTGCTATACCCTAAGATTATAAAAATACCTACTAACCAGCATTTTCTCGCTTCTGTAATCTTGCTTGCTTAACACATTCCTCCCCTTCCCCCTTCCCCCTTCCCCCTTTTTCTCCCGCCACAAGTAACAGACAAAGCCTTCCCACCAAAGGACAGACAAAGGACGCCCAATCAGAGAACAACAAATGTCCTTACTTTAAAATCAACTAATCAGGCCCCTCATAATCTGAAACCTCCCCTATGCTATTTGTCTCTGTCTATAAAAACGCTGTACCAACCCTGATCGGGGCCTCTTAGCGTCACTGGCAACGAGTGCGCGGAGGTCCAGGTTCGAACCTGCAATAAACGACCCTTGCCGCTTGGCTTTGACTTTCGACTCTGGTGGTCTCTTGTGGGGGATTTCGCGACCTCGGGCATTACACTCTTTCTGTATTCTCCCCTGTTGTTAAGCTTGATTTCCACAAGACTGTTGCCTGGACCGAGGCTGAAGAGAAGGATGCCTTCGGGCCAACAACTCGAATTCTTCTTTTTTCAATGACCACCCTTGCACTGAAATGACCGTCGTCAACTGTGGCGACCTGTTGTTTCCTTTACAAGTTTTTCCATATTGTTTCAGAATCACCATGTGGCCTGATCACACTTACTGAGCTTGCGTGTGTGTGTGCGCGTGTGTGTGTGTCCGTTGACTACATTTCCCGAACTGTACTGAAGTTTCCAGAAAGAGATCTCTTCAGACCACTGCGTTTTCCACTTTCACAGTCAATTAGTAATGGCTGCCAGAGTTGGTCAGGGCAGAAGAATTGGAGCATTGCCCTTGAGAAAATGCCGCGATGAGATATTGCTGTTAGAAGCACGCGTCGTCAAAGGTAATACGATAACGGAGGCATTCTTATTTAGGCAAAAGCATAGGACGACAGGTAGGAAACCTGCTTAGACATACATGTCTTTACCATGGACTTTAGCAACTGGCCTAATGAAAATGAAACAAAACGATGCAACGTGGAAATATTTGAGACCGGGAAGCTAATTCAGCATAGGTCATGAAGTCCGCATTCGTAGGCTAATTCTACCCCGGTCATGCATTTCAAACAAGGTGTCTCAATCACTCATCACAAACCATCCATGAGGTTCATCGACAGGTCATAAGTGTGGCCTTTCTCTCAAAGAGTATTTTAGGGTCTTACTTCACTCTCGGGGGCTCCTTGGAGAACCCCGATAGGCCAATTAAACGATTCCTTCTGCACAATACTCAGCCACAATCTATACAGCAAAAACATGTGCATTAGTGACTCATCTCTACCGTGCTATTTTCTCTGTGGCATAATAAAAGTAGTTAATTAGATCACACCAGAATGCCTATCAGTAAACTGCAGAAGTAGAAATGGCCCCTTTCAAAGCTATGGAGCAGAGACAAAGCTCCTTGGGAAATTCTTCTGAAATGAACATGCGTCTCTTCAGAAGAAACTTACCTGCATGCGTTCCTTTTATCTATGCACCCCTCCCCCTGCTTTATTTTTTTAAGTCACCCAGACCTTGTCTCCTAGTAATGTCATAATCAGCAGGCTGAAAGCAAGGTTGCTGATAATTGTTCTTTATGTTGCTGTTTGTTTAGTATCTGATTCAATACGTCTGTGTGGACAGCATTCCATCACCTCCTGAGTAACAGAGGTGAAAAAAATCAATGGCAATCAGATTACCTTGTTAACAGAAAGGCTAAAGGGCTAGTGTGTTAAGTTCACAGTGCATCACCTTTCATTTAAAACATTTCACTTTTTTTTTTATTATTTATCTTTATTATTATTTATAGCACCCAGCCCGGAGGGGTTCCTAACGCAGAGTATGGCTTTGCATTTGTCTTCTGCAGAACCGAGCGTTTTCTGCCACATCACAGACTAGGTCGGGGACCCCTTGCGCGGGTCCGATTAAAAGCTTGCAGAGAGCCTACCGTGGCCATTTCTCCCCAAGTGCTTTGGACCAGTCCCGAAGGACTCTGCTTGCCAGACTGATTTTGCAACCCGAGTTGTCATAAGGATATCGTTATCTACTGTCGTGTTTGTTATTTACTGTTGGTCCTTATTAGGATCACTGCTTGTATCCCAGCAGCAGTGTGCCCTGAACTGTATAAGGGGCATTATCAGGCGCCCCCAGAACAAAAGCTCTCAACAGGGAGCTTCCAGATGAAAGACAAGATACGGGGCTGCATAGGCCAAAACGATAGGAACGGATGCAGGGTAGTCATACACAGAGGCTTAGTCCCCAAATCAAACTCAGATGGTAGGTGGAGGTCATGCTGAATATTCAGATTTTGGACCCCATTCATCACGTCATGCCCTCTGGAGCCTCAGATTGGCTGCAAGGTCAACAGGCAGGCAGAAGTATTGGTAACACTTAATAATTGGTAATATTCGGTAATAATTGGTTAACCCTTGCTTTCCGAGACCCACGAAATTTAGAAACTTCATTCCCCTGACGTCATAATGCGCTCAATGACGTTTCCACCAGAATTCCCTTTTACTCATTGGAATTGGAAGATTGGAAGCTCGTTATCATGTTACCTATGCGTGGTGGCGTCTGAGTTTGAACTCAGGTTCATTTGACTTGGTGGCTCATTTGCACCACCCCGCTGTTGGTTCTTAGAGGGTGGTCCCTGGACCGATAGCAGAGTGTCAGCATCCCCCTGGGAGCTTGTTAGAAATGCACATTCTTATACGGGAAACTTCGTACGAGTATGTACAAAGGATTAGCCTCATCTTTTCAGAGAACTCTGCTTTCCCCAGTGGACGCTTTAGGTTCCCGCAGACCTACCGAACCAGAATCTCTGGGCACGGAGTGCAACAGTCTGTGTTTTAATAAGACCACCAGCTGGTTCTGATGAACACCGAAATTTCTGAACCGCACACTCCATCAGGAGTGTCTCCCAACAGGAAAGCGGCGCACATCTTCATCGTCATTAGAAAAGTCCAGAGCGATTCGGATGCCTTGGTATAACACATTTTGATATCATGTGATTAAGCACGGTTCTTTTCCATAAGGCGCAACATTATAAAGTCATATATAGATTAGATAAAGTAGGACAGACTGTCTTAAGATAGGCAACCGGTGGTTTTTATCTCAGAGCACTAAAAAGCTACTGTTTCCTCAACACGGCTATTGCCTGGCCCTACATACCAAATTTCTAAAGTGACCTGTATGCAATAAACTATAAATTCTCAAAAGACTTTTTAATGAATTTATTATTTTATTGTAAATATAAAGTCATGCAATTACTGGTCAGTTCTCCTCATAATACCAGAGATTAAAAGAGAAGGTATGATAAAGAAATGGAATAAGTTATCCAGGATTGGATACTGGTCCAAGGAAGGTCATGAATGCTCACTGCACTCATCTTAATGCTCAGATTTTCCCATCTTTGGGTCCTGTTGATATAGTCTCAATGATCTTTGATAATTTCCTTGCTTCCTGCTAAACCAGCTTTGTTTTGTTTTGTTGCATATATAATTCTTTTCTTCTCCTTGAAGAAAGAATATATACTTCTTCTCCTTGAAGAAAGAATATATAATTCTTTGCTCCTTACGGATTTTAGCTTTGATAGTAATTTTCGTTTTAATTTTTTCCTGGGTTTCACCATAACACATCTGTACTATAAACAAACAACATGTACATGTAAATACATTCTGAACCAACAACTTTCTCCAGGCATCATTTTGACAATAGGTAGTAAAGATGTTTGTAAAATATTCAGACCCTTTGGCAGAGAACATATATTTCTGAAAGCCTAACCTAAGGAAATACCCATGAATTGGTATACGATCTGTGTGTACGATACGGCAGGGTTATTTTCCAAAGCAAAAACAAACAAACAAGCAAACAAAAAACCCACAAAAAAACAAAAATCAAAAAAACCAAAAACACACAAAAATTTTTTTAAAAAGTTAATAAAATCAAAAACTGAAGCTTACAGAGCTAAACCCAATAAAATAGGAAGAATAAAGTGAATACCATGCAGCATTTAAATATTAAAGAGGAAAACAGTTTGGCATCTTGAAAAACCACTTCCATAATTAAATGTGGAAAAACCCAACATGAGGTCGTATAGACACCGTGATTCCCATTATAAAAAACAGGCCTAGGATAAAGATATCTCAGATGATAAACACAAATGAATAATGATTGCGTTGAGGGGTTAATGGTACAAGAAAGATAATTTTCTTCTTGATTTCCATAAGGCTGTCCTATTACGTTTCTAATTAAAAAAAATTACTTAAACCATTCAAAACAACCCTGGCATCAGTTGAAATCTATCGATTAGCTCTTTATTGTATGTGTTCCTTACTTTGTGTCATCTGTGAATATTGTCTCATTTAAAGGAAAAATAAAAAAGAGCCAGCTGATCTCTTTTAGAAGCACTTTGTTGCTTTGCATTGCAAGTTCCCTTCTGGCTTTCTGCCTTCCCGAGCAGCTCATCCACTGAGTGTGCTTACACTGCCCACAGTGTGTGCCTTTCTTTAACTCCATTTGATGGAGTCAAATGTTGCAGAAAAACAATGCTTCTCTTGGCTACCGTTCTGTTCCTTGGCTTAATGCAGCTGCGCACAAGAGAGTGGATACAATGAAACAAGGTTGTACTTTTCATCTTCCCTTGTTAAATGTGCACAGATAGAGATAAATACATGGCTGGTTTTAAAATTCATTGAAGCAATCAATCCTTATATTCAGATCATCTTTCCCGGCAACAGAATCTATGCCTCAAATCAAGATCACGCTATATAAATTCCCATGTAGGTGTTTTATACATTTTGATGCTAAGTCCCCGATGCCTTTTATTTGGCATCTCAAATATGGGTTGAACCTGCTGCTAATGAAAGCATGACCATGGAATCTTGCAACTCTGTAGCTCACACAATCCTGTCAAGTCTTTCCCGTCATTCCATGTGAGCGAAAAATACCAGGTTCCCTGCAGGAAGATTGCAGGAAGATTGAAGCCTGTTTAGATACTTACGTGTGAAGTCAGGTGGCTTCGATCATGTCCCAATTTCTCGATTTCTTCATGTAAAAAAACATGGGTTATAACGCCTTGCCCACTTGGGGTACTCTTTTGAGATCCTAGTAGAAAAAGGAAACTAAAAAAATGTGAGAGACAGATATAAGGAGGTGCTTTTCTAGTTAACCTCATGAAGGTGGAATTTTGTTTTAATTTGTTTCACTGTTTATTTTTCCATTGCTTTTTCTCCATGTGTTTCTTTTGTTAATTTCAGAACTCTACCACTCTTTTAGAGTTTCTAAGGGTGGGAAGGGGGACCAGTGGGAATTACATGTCCACCCCCCCACCAACTTACCCTGTAGATTCAATGAAACACTGACAATGAGAAGAGAAAATAAGGAAGTCGTGATTCATGTTTACGAGCCTACAAGCTATGACACCTCCCACATGCTTGAAGTGTCACATCTGCCTGCAGATCTGAGTCTTTACCCATTTTCTTTTTTTTTTTTATTTTTTTTTCAACGTTTATTTATTTATTTTTGGGACAGAGAGAGACAGAACAAGAACGGGGGAGGGGCAGAGAGAGAGGGAGACACAGAATCGGAAACAGGCTCCAGGCTCTGAGCCATCAGCCCAGAGCCTGACGCGGGGCTCGGAACTCACGGACCGCGAGATCGTGACCTGGCTGAAGTCGGACGCTTAACCGACTGCGCCACCCAGGGGCCCCTTTACCCATTTTCATGTACTTGCGGTCACTGCTTTCATTGATCATGGGAAATGATGCAATCTTACCAGATTTTGTTTGTGCTGCCACTGCCCGAATCTTACTTGTATGTCCCTTTTTTTCTGTTTGAAGTTTATTTATTTATTTTGAGAGAGAGAGAGAGAGAGAGAGAGAACATGAGCAAGGGAAGAGCAGAGACAGAGGGAGAGAGAGAATCTGAAGCAGGCTCCACGCTGTCAGCCCAGAGCCTGATGTGGGGCTTGATCCCACGAACTGTGGGATCATGACCTCAGCTGAAATCAAAGGTCGGAAGCTTAATGTGCTGAACCCCCCAGGCACCCCTTATATGTCCCTTTTCTCTAGTAATACAGCCGGCTGCACAGACACCTCACCCATAGAGTTTAATCATCCTATGCTGAAACAACCCACTGGTTTACTTCCCTATCTCTCTGCTTTTAGTTCCTCGAAAGCTGGGGCTTGCGTTTTGTCTTTTTCTTTTTCTTTTTTCAAGTACACAGCCCCAGGACCTAGCATGGCTTCCCGCTGACCTCAGGCGCTTGAGAAATATTTGTGCAAAGCCTTTTGAGGAAGCAGATGACCACATTGATCGGTACAAGAGGTACTGGGCGGCAATGTGTGGAGTTGCTTGAGCAAGACTCATCTGGTGGAAAACTGTATGAGTCCTGGCTGAGAAAGGAAGACAGAAGATATTGCACAAATTAATAGACCCTGCAGCTGCAGTTGTGGACGTCAGAGGAAGAGAAAGGAGACATTACCAAGGAGATGTCAAAAGACTAGTGGTTCCATCTTGAAATATCAGTCATCTGCTTGCAGGTGCTATTGTAAGATTTCAAAGGCTGAGACTATTTTGTTAATTTTTGGTGCACTGAACCTGGTCTAAGTGCTAGAGAGCTTGACAAGCCGTACATAAATCTGTGGTAAGTAGGTTTATTACTGAGTGGAAAAAGCTGTTCAAGCAAGAATTTGATGTTAGTGATACAGTTGCCTTTATCAATAGCCATATTGATCAGATAAGTTTGGTCTTGACCCACATGATAACATTTTGATGAAATGAATGAGGTATATATACTTTGGCATTTTTAACTAAAAAAAAAAAAATTATATCAATCATCCCATCAACATCTGGTACTTCCTCTGTCTACTAACCAAAAGTATTGCGAATGTTTGTTTAGCAAGAAAATAAACTAAATGTATTAAATCCCAAAGGAAAAACAAGGTACAGGAGAGGAAGGAAAAAAAGAGACAAATGATTGATTAAATTCAACAGGCCTTCATTTTTCATTCATCGATGTATGTTTAAGTATCCTTCAGTTTTCACTGAGTTTCAGGTTGAATCACATATAACTACTAGAAACCTCTTCACCGCAGAATCCCACGGCTGGAGTCATTTCAATTAATTAAGTGTTACAGAGGTTAGTAACGATTTTCGGCCGCACAATGAAATTATTTCATGAAGTGGCAAGTTTCTCATGTGTTTTCTCTGCCTTCGTCTGGATTACGGCAGGCAGAAATTGAATTTTGCCAATAGATTAGAAAGAGCCTTATCCAGGGAATGACTTAAAAGACAAATCCGATGCCTTGTGTAGGAAAGGAAGAAAAATAAATAGACAATCACACGTAATCAAAAGTACTTCACTCCCAGTTGAGAGGTTCTAACAACTTTCTGAAGTTAAGTTAAAGAAGAGATATCATTATAAATTTTCCCATCATTCTAACGTTTATAAAATATTGAAGAAAATCAGCTTCTTGTTCAATTCTTAGTACGTAAAGTAAAAAAAATAAATAAATAAAACGCAGACAAAAGAAGAAAAACATACCTCAAATAATCAATAAATATATAGTGAATTCATTGTGAATCCCAGCAACTATAGCACTATACTAATTGAACTTCAGACTAGTTGAGCACGCCTGGGTGGCTCAGTTGGTTGAGCATCCGACTTTGGCTCAGGTCATGATCTTGCGGTTCGTGGGTTCAAGCCCAGCATCAGGCTCTGTGCTGAAAGCTCAGAGTCTGGAGCCTGCTTCCGATTCTGTGTCTCCCCCTCTCTCTGCCCCTCTCCCACTCATGCTCTGTCTCTCTCTCAAGAAAAAATAAACATTAAAAAAAATTAAGAAAAGAATAGTTGAAAGGCAATGATCTTGTACTCAAGTGCTTTATAACCTTATTCTCTATTCAATATGTAGACATGTTGAACATTTAAAAATAAAGGCAATGTGAAATAAAGCAACAACTTACACAGTGGAAGGAAGAAGGGTATGAAAGATATTTTTAAAATTAAAATTAATCAATGCTTATGTTGAGACGCACCTTGTGCTAACAATTCTAACTAAAAAAAGTCATTGGTTTTTCTACCAAAAAGGTAATAACAAAAAAAAATTGTTACCTTTGCTAAAATTGAGAAAACACATGTGGAATAAAAGAAATGAAAATCTTCTGTAAACTGACTATCTATTAACTGACATTAAAATTTTAACATATGGCATTTCTTCCAGAATTTCCTATGATAATGGCATATCAATATATATTGATCATATCATGTAAGCAATTTAACTGAATTCTTCACTTAACATCATGAGCACTTCTCCATGTCGTTAATTTTTTTTTCTATAACATTATTGTAAATCTCTAAAACATTTCACTTTATGGATATGCCGTCATTTATTTAATTATTCTTTTAGTCGGGGCGCCTGGGTGGCGCAGTCGGTTAAGCGTCCGACCTCAGCCAGGTCACGATCTCGCCGTCCGTGAGTTCGAGCCCCGCGTCGGGCTCTGGGCTGATGGCTCGGAGCCTGGAGCCTGTTTCCGATTCTGTGTCTCCCTCTCTCTCTGCCCCTCCCCCGTTCATGCTCTGTCTCTCTCTGTCCCAAAAATAAATAAATGTTGAAAAAAAATTTAATTATTCTTTTAGTCACTTTTAAGTTATCTCATTTAATTTTAGCAATCTTTGGTTTTAAAAGAAACTTTCCCACCTCGTGTATCTATACTATAATATTATATTTATTTACTATTTTAAATTACTCTTTTATATATACATAAAATTATTAAATCAGTGATTCAAAATTAACATTGTGCCAGAAATATGAAGAAACATGAAGTATTGTCATGTTTCCCTAAACCTGGAAAATGTTATCTGCATGCTAGCCATTCTCTTAATGTGATGCATATAGTAGAATCAATATTTATAGTTGATCACAAAATTTAAAATTTTTTTGATGTTTATTTATTTTTTGAGAAAGACAGAGTGTGAGAAGGGGAGGGCAGAGAGAGAGGGAGACACAGAATCTGAAGCAGGCTCCAGGCTCTGAGCTGTCAGCACAGAGCCCAATGCGGGGCTTGAACCCACGGACCGCGAGATCATGACCTGAGCCGAAGTCGGCCGCTCAGCCGACTGAGCCACCCAGGCGCCCCTTGATTGCAAAATTTTATACCAAGCACGTACGTGTTCTTTGTGCCTGCACATAGGGAATAAAGGAAGAGAGGGTCGCCTCAATCAATGTACTAACTTGCAAGCTGGGTAAACAATAGGAAAAGTAGAGAATTAGAACTAAGGCAAGTAAGTATTTTACTCTGAAAGCTAAAGAGATAAATGACAAAGAAAAAAAGAAAGAAGAAAGAAAGAAAGAAAGGAAGAAAGGAAGGGAAAGAAGTAAATTGGTTCAAGCACATGGAGATTAAAGACAGGACATTGCAGTTGATGAAATTCCATAAAAGAAAAGGAGAGAGTTAACAGGGGTAATAGTATTTAAATAGAAACATTATCATAAGTTATGCCAGAGGAGAAGGTAAGCAAGGACTTCTGTTTTTAACCAAGAGGGAGTAACAGAAAACAGATTTGCTCTCTTGTCTGAAAGAACCAAAAACTCCAGACAAAACAGACAAAAGAAGGGTTTCCGTGATACCAGATGCCAGACAGAAAAGCGGTAATGCCTAAGACATATGAAGCCAACCTCGATGAATCTTATGACTTCCTCAGCTCCCTGCCTTGAGGAAGTTTCCAGGTTGTGGAAGAAAGGAGGGACGCCATCTTTCCAAGCGATGAAGGTCTGGAGAGGCTCATTTGGTGAGAATTCACAGGATAGGAAACATAAAGTAGAGGGCTGAACAAAGTGAGAATTTCAAAGGTCTGCAGAGGACTCCCCTTGAGCATTGATCAAAGTACAGAGCAGAGCATGTGTGTGATGAATATATCCCAAGTTAGGGAAAGAACCACTTGAAAAGATTTGCAGGAACAGTGTCGGCATTGCACAGGGTTGAAAAAGAGTGCTTGCCCCCTATTGCCAAGCTGGAAAACTTCATAATTTATATGTTACTGCATGTTTATTTTAAAGTCGATTTCTTCATTTTGACAGAGAGAGAGAGTGTGCAAGTCGGGCAGGGACAGAGACAGAGGGACAGACAGAAAGAACCCCAAGCAGGCTCCACACTGTCGGCATAGAGCCCCACATGGGGCTCCAACCCACGAACCATCAGATCATGACCTAAGTCAAAATCAAGGGTCAGATGCTCAACCAATGAACCACCCAGACGCCCCAGAAATTACTGGGTGTTGAGAAGAGTCTTACCTTAGTACTGGGGAATATTTGGCCCTAGATACTGCTCTGACCTTGCCTGACAAATATTAAAAGCAAGACACAAAAATTTCAAACTGTGTTCAGGTAACCTAACTGCATCCTAGAACAGAGTTCAAGAATATTTGCAGGAGGGGCGCCTGGGTGGCTCAGTCGGTTAAGCGTCCGACTTCGGCTCAGGTCATGATCTCACGGTCCGTGAGTTCGAGCCCCGTGTCGGGCTCTGTGCTGACAGCTCAGAGCCTGGAGCCTGTTTCAGTTTCTGTGTCTCCCTCTCTCTCTGCCCCTCCCCTGTTCATGCTCTGTCTCTCTCTGTCTCAAAAATAAATAAACGTTAAAAAAAAATAAAAAAAAAAAAAATTATGCTGTATTTTACAGGTCCCAAAGGTAAGTGTTAACAATGGAGATATAAAAAAAAAAAAGACCCAAATCTGAATTTTAAAGAAAAATGCCACAATTTCTGAGATAAAATGCACAACGGATGTGTCTCTTAGTCAGCTTGAACTGCTATACCAAATTACCATGGATTGGATGGCTTAAACAGTGTACACGGATTTCTCACTGTTCTGGAGGCTGGGAAGTCTGAGGTCAAAGTACAAGAAGATTCAATGTCCGATGAGTACCCTCTTCCTGGTTTGCAGACATTGATCTTATAATGGAGAGAGAGAGTTGCGCTCTGATATGTTCTTATAAGGGCACAAATCTCATAACGAGGAGACCACCCTCATCTAAACTCAGTTACTTTCTAGGGACGCCTGGGTGGCTCAGTTGGTTAAGCGTCCGACTTCGGCTCAGGTCATGATCTCGCGGTTTGTGAGTTCGACTCCCGCCTCAGGCTCTGTGCTGACAGTTCGGAGCCCGGAACCTGCTTCAGATTCTGTGTCTCCCTCTCCCTCTGCCCCTCCCCTGCTCAGGCTCTGACTCTGTCTCTGTCTTTCAATAATAAATAAACATTAAAAAATAATTTAAACCCAGTTACTTTCTAAAGTTCCCATCTCCAAATATATAACATTGGAGGTTAGGGTTCCAGCATATGAATGTGTGACCCACACTCATAACAGTGGAATCAACAGCAGATTAGACATTGCAGACATAGTGAATTTAAACACAACGAGAAAAATTCCAAAACTAAACACATACAGGAAAAAAAGAATTTTAAAAATAATAATAATAATAAAAGAAATGTATCTATTTGACCGACATGGGACACTTCTTGTATGCTGTGCTGCTAAGGGTTTCACTATAGATACAACAGGAAAGTATCCTTGAGCTTTCTGAACGTAGCAGCCAAGATTGAATGGGAGAATAAACTAATTACAAAATACGTGATTGGGAGGGGGAGGGAATATTTTTTTTTTTTGCAACGTAAAAATAACCTTGGAAATAGCAAAGAGCTTGGTTATATCAAGAAAGGAATCTAAAATTTGAATGTTTTTAAAAAATGGAAAGGGTCAGAGAGCTGAATGACAACTTCCAGTGGCCCAAAATACATATAACGGGAGTTCTTGAAGAAGGTGCAGAGACAGAATAAAACATATTTGAGTTAAATAGCGACCAGAAGATTTTCAGACTTGATGAAAACCATAAACTTCCAGATCCAAGATGTTGAATAAAATCCACAGATGAGAAATATTAAGAAAAGCATAGATTAATAATCAATAATCTTAAAAGCAACCAGAGTAAAATACATACATACATACATACATACATACATACATACATAGAGGGAGGAAAGGAAAAAAAATGTTAACAAAATAAGGTTGGCAGGAGAATTCTTTTGTAACTATTCAATGAGAAGTCAGTGGAACAAAAACTTTAAAGTACTAAAAGGAAAAAAACTGTTCAACCTGAATTATATATCGATAGAAAATATATTGGCAAAGCAAAGGCAGGGTAATGCTTCAATTAATAGTAAAGACTCAACTAAAAAGACTCAAATAAACGCTGAAAAATTTAAAGGAAGTCCTTCAGTGATTTGTGCCGGGGACGAATTTATAAAGGTACTGAGCGATGATACAGAGAGGTCCATCCCATGGAAATGTAGAAGGATTCTCGCACAGTCATGACACCGAGGCTTTGCTTTCCAGGAAGCAACTTTATTCGTGCCAGCACCACTCAGTTGGGTTTGTACCCGAAGAACTGAGCCCCGAATGCCATGCGTCATAGTTTTTTATATACTTTTTACTTCTTTGTCTCCCATATATGGCAATACATAAACATGCAGTCTGATTAAGGGGTCTCATGTTAAAAGATCTTGATGGATGTTGTCACGTATGCGTTTAGCCAGGTTGCCTTGAGGTTGTTTGTTTGTTTGTTTGTTTTCTTTCCTTAGGGAGGGGACCCTACCAGAGAAAGAGAGGTTTAATGTTAGTTCCCCTAGAGATGAGAGGCAAGACAAGGCATGCCTTGTGGCAGGGCCACAGGGGGAATCACCAGTGTCAACCAGGAGGCGGAAAGGAACAAGAAGAAAGCCTAGGGTCACAGCCTTTGTTGTGTGTTTTGGAGCAAAGGCAAGTCAGGGCGGGACAATCAGCCAAGGATTTGCTAATTTGAATAATTCCAGCAGGCTTTCTGTCCTAGGAACTGCTGCTAGTCATTGGTTCCTGGTTCTGGATCATTTTAGGGTAGGAGACAAATCGGATTGGTGCGTGAGTTAAATAAAGGAGGTGGTCGGAGATACGGACACCGAATTGTTCGGTTGTATAGGAAAGGCAGGCTCTCCGATAAGTTGTTTATTGTCTCTAGGAATTAGCCAGCCCAGGGAGGGGCAGTCTCTACCCTGCCAGCAAGGACCCCCAAAGATACCAAAAACTCATAAAATATTTACAAAATTAAAAATTTGATGGACACAACTGGCCCTGTGTTGTTTAACATAATCATAAGATAAGTTTATATTCATAGTAAGGAAATTTGGTGCGGGACTGGGGGAACGATAGTGGAGATTTTTAGAGCCCAGGGCATAATTGCCCTAACCAGTGTAAAAAGCATTTTATTACGAAAGTAGAAAGGCAGAACACAAAAAGAAGTGTAAAGTGTCGGGGCGCCTG
Source organism: Leopardus geoffroyi (assembly GCF_018350155.1). Taxonomy (NCBI): domain Eukaryota; kingdom Metazoa; phylum Chordata; class Mammalia; order Carnivora; family Felidae; genus Leopardus; species Leopardus geoffroyi. Next base: position 14,157,100 of record NC_059337.1, on the reverse strand, counting down.
GGTGGCGCAGTCGGTTAAGCGTCCGACTTCAGCCAGGTCACGATCTCGCGGTCCGTGAGTTCGAGCCCCGCGTCAGGCTCTGGGCTGATGGCTCGGAGCCTGGAGCCTGTTTCCGATTCTGTGTCTCCCTCTCTCTCTGCCCCTCCCCCGTTCATGCTCTGTCTCTCTCTGTCCCAAAAATAAAATAAACGTTGAAAAAAAAAAAAAATTAAAAAAAAAAAAAAAAAAAAAAAAAGAAGTGTAAAGTGTCTGTGCAAGCCAGCTAATAACTAAGTTTTCCATTTATATGGCATTCACCAGGAAAATAGACTTGGAATTTTTGCTTTTAATATTTTGGTGGAGCTGAGTATACCAGGATCATGAGCGAAGCAGACAGCAAGCTCAGAAACATAGTGGAATCCTTTTGATCTTACAAAGGAAGAGAAGCAAAACTGTCCTGGGTCCCAGTTGTGTCTTAGGAAAAACAGCCCGTGGGTGTTGCTGGCCCCGAGATTTTAGTGCCCAGAGTGATGTTGTCTCTGTTGCAGGGGAGGGTCTTGGGTTGGGGTGATGTCATCTGGGTCAATGTCATTTCCAGGGATGAGCCTCCAGGCCAAGAAGATTCCATCTGGGATGTGGGACAAGAAGCATTCTTTTTCAATGGATACCTACTTGGGTTGATGTGAGTCTCAGCGTTTGTCATATTTGGTTGAAACAATAGTTTATGCAGAGGGTTTGGGCCTTTGCACTGTAAATCAGTGAGAGCACCCAGCTGAGAGGGAAGGAGACCACTGGTCACTTGAAACAGTTTTGTTCGATTTTCGGTGGAAGTTTAAGTTAAAATGGGACACATGTCAAATGAGCAGATGCCAGACCCATGGGTAAATCTATGATTAGTGGGTTCCAGTAGAATATATGCCCTCAATTTGACCACCAGGTTTATGGGTTGGGGGCAGGATTGAAAATGTATAAAGATAGGAGCAAAATATAGACTCATCTATGAGACTCGAACTTGAAAAAGAGGTTTCGAGTAGACCTCATGTCTCTCAGTTAAACCAGCAACTGGGACCTTTTAGGTACATGAAAGTTCCTTTGACTGCTTTTTCCATGAGCCCAGCGTTATGCATTTTGTAAAGTAAAGTGTATATCTTGGTTGCAACCAGTAATGTGTACAATTCTGAAGGAAATAAAGAGTGTCCTGACAAGGTCTTGTATTGTAGTCTTAGCACTTCTAGAGACGTGTATGATTCTGACTTATGTTTGGGTTATCTGTGAGGCAAGAGGTTCTCGGCATTTTGTTACCCTCAAGGACAACTTTTAGGCACTGGCCCAATAGTTTATGATAAATGTGAAGATAAGACCCCTTGTTGGTTAGAGTATCCAGTGTTAAGATGGTCGTTTGCACTTGACCAAGTATGTTGACTTTTGGGTCCCGTCCTTCATATCTTGGCTAAGCAATGGAAAAGGGCAACATTCTATTGAGCTGTGTACCTACAATGGCTAGTAGTGCTGACCCCTTGTCTACGAATTCCCATTGCTGTTCATTCAGTTGATCCCAAGGGGTTGAGTTTGTGGGGTGCTGTTTCCATGACTTAAAGCACAATGGCCAGCTGAGTATGCAGGGTCACAGGTTCAGGGTCATTTCCAGGAGACTCTAGTGTGAAACCATGATTATCGTTTTAATGATATATTCCATGAGACCGAAAGGGGCGATTTTTTGTATCTGAAGCCGTTGAACAACCAACGGTCATCACGAGTGGTTCAGAGACTCCCAGAGACATGAGAAGAGAAGAGAAAGGAGACCTGTGTGACCCTGAGGTAGACAATGATTTTTCAGGAGCGACACCAAAACGGGATCCATAAACAGAAAAGAAAATTTAGCCGCATCAAAATTTAAAACTTATATTCCTCAGAATATACTAGGAAATGAAAAGGACTAGACCAGACCGGGGGGGGGGGGGGGGGGGAAACTTAGACAGCAAAGAACTTGTATCTAGAATACATAAAGACTGTTCAAGCTTCATAATAAGAAGAAGAACTCATTAAAAAATAAACAAGGGGCGCCTGCGTGGCTCAGTCGGTTTAGTGTCTGACTTTGGCTCAGGTCACGATCTCAAGGCTCATGGGTTCTAGGCCCGCCTCGGGTTCTGCGCTGACAGCTTGGAGCTTGCCTTGGATTCTCTCTCTCCCTCTCTCTCTCTGCCCCTCCCCTGCTCTCTCTCTCTCTCTCTCTCTCTCTCAAAAATAAGTAAATCAGCATTAAAAAATTAAAATAAATACACAAAAATGGTGACATGCTTACATTTTGGTGTAGCCCTAACATGGATTAGTACCCAGTGACCAGAAGGAATGGAGTATTAATACATGTAAGCATCTGGATAAGGGGAAAAGTGATTGCACTGAGTGAAATAATCCAGGGAAGAGGGGATATACATTGAATATTTTTTTTACATAAATCCCTGGAAAATGATAATTAACCTATAAAGACGGAAAACAAATCAGGGGTTGTTTGAGGACAGAGGATCTGCAGGGAGGGCCGGAAGGAAGTTTAAAGGGGTGCAAGGAAACCTTTGCCTCTGGGGGCGACAGGTATAGTTATTACCTTGACTATACGATGGTGTCACATTTTTTTTTTATTTTTTTTCAACGTTTTTTATTTATTTTTGGGACAGAGAGAGACAGAGCATGAACGGGGGAGGGTCAGAGAGAGAGGGAGACACAGAATCGGAAACAGGCTCCAGGCTCCGAGCCATCAGCCCAGAGGCTGAGGCGGGGCTCGAACTCACGGACCGCGAGATCGTGACCTGGCTGAAGTCGGACGCTTAACCGACTGCGCCACCGAGGCACCCCGGTCTCACAGTTTTATATGGATGGCCAAATGGATTAAAATATGCACCTGAATTACGTGCACTTTATCCTTCAATAGAGTGGCTTTTAAAAATGGCAATGTAGGAAATATACGTGGAGTGATAATGGTATTATCGGCGGGATGGGATCCGGCTGATCCCCAAAACAAAAACAAAAACTAATACACAAGGGCATGGTGAGACTACCAACTAAATATTCTAGAAGTCACTAGCTTTTGTTGGTGATAATAGAGAGATGAGAGAAAGAGGGAAAAGACTGCATAGTTAAAACAGATGAGCTGTCTTCCTTCTCAGCTATTTAGATATCACAGTAAATTCCATAATAGAGGAGGGGCTTCCTTCCACAGAGGGGGCAATGCCAAGGTGGAGGGGGTCTGTGGTCCTGCCTGAGGCTATAGGGCTGCGGAGAGGTCGGTACCTGAGCCCCTTTGCATTATCCCTTACGTCTGTGATACAATTGAAAGGTCTGGAAAGGGCTGAGAGAGAGTCCCTTGTTTCCCACCCCCTTATGCCCAGAGCTTTGTCACTCTCAAAAGACACTTAATAGCGGACTCATATTTCTCACTTAACCCCTGTCCAGACTTAACCATGGCTACCCGGGATGGTAACCAGGAATTTGTTGAAAGTTCAGAATGTTCTCAGCATATGATGCAGCAAATCTTCAGGGAGATTTTAGTTCATTCTGTGGCACTTCTGCTACTCTAACAAGATATACAATAGCGCTGAACTACTCATCGGATGATTTCCAGGAACAAAGCACTTTGCGGATCTATTAGGAAGCCACGGGGTCAATGCCTAATGCTTCTGGACGTGGGGTTTGGGTCTTGCAGTTTCCCATTCTGTCCAGGCTCTAAGGGAATGAATCAGGCTTTTAGTTTGGAAAAGAAGTAGGAGCAAACAGTTATAAAATTGCATAGTGGGGAATAGGGTTCCTCTTATCTTATTAAACCCCTCAAACTTTTATCACTGAACATCAGTCTTGACTTTGAAAAGTGAGACTAAAATAATTACGTGGTGCTTTTTGTTTTCAAGTCCAGGATTAAAGAAAGCAAAAATAATAAAACAAGATAAGGGGCGCCTGGGTGGCTCAATTAGTTGAGTGTCTGACTTTGGCTCAGGTCATGATCTTGTAGTTGGTGAGTTCAAGCCCCATGTCAGGCTCTGTGCTGACAGCTCAGAGCCTGGAGCCTGTTTCACTGTTTCAGATTCCGTGTCTCCCTCTCACTCTCTGTCTATCCCCTGCTGCTCATACTTTCTCTCTCTCTCTCTCTCTCTCTCTCTCTCTCTCTCTCTCTCTCCTTCTCTGTCTCTCAAATAAATAAACATTAAAAAATGAAAATAAAATAAAATAATAAAAAAGTTGTGCAGCAGAGAAAGAGCCTTGGAAAATTTAAACCGTGCAGTAGTAAAGCCTTCCCAACAAAAGAAAAGAGAACAAAAGTATGAGTTAATTGTGGCTAATTATATCAGTTTGGTGTATCTGAATAGAATAGTTAATAGAATAGTTAATAGAATAGTTAATAGAATAATAAAATAGTTAACCTGTAAAAAGGACGATTTGGAAGCTCAAGAAATGGTTGGGACTCTCTCTCTCTCTCTCTCTACCTCCGTCCCTCCCTCCCTTCCTCCCATCCGTTTTTCTATAATTAGAGGTAATCTAATAAAGAAAGTAGTACCCTAATATAGAAATCTAGAGGAATTACAGGCACAATGATAAATAATTTGGATTATATTTGATTTTTAACAAGCAGGATATCACTTACACCATTAAGAAGCTGAAAATAATACAGATTTTACCCACACCCTCCTAATATTATTAAATCATCAGGTTAAAGTCAGACACAGAAAATCATTTCTTCCCACTTAAAGTAGGAGGAAGGGGTGCCTGGGTGGCTCAGTCAGTTGAGTGTCCGACTCTTGGTTTCCTCTCAGGTTATGATCTCACGGTTCCTGAGACTGGGTCCCACGTCTGGCTCTGATACTGCTTTAATATTCTGTACTGCTTAATATTCTAAGAATGGGAGGGGGAGCAAGAGGGTGTTTTTCACATACAAGCAAATTATATACTCATCCAACTCAAGTGTTAACGATTTCTACAAGTACCTAAGACAAGTGCTTTTGAACGGGATCAATGGTCTTCAGTTGTGACACCATGAGGCATTTTCTCCATGATTATACTACTAAATCTAGAAATACAATACATATATACTTGACTCTATTCTAGTAAAACACTGAGGACTTACCACTGTCCATGATTTAACCTAAATTCCCCTGAATGTTTATATAGTCATTATCGTACATCATTAGCATATGAGATAATACATATGGTCCCTAGGGTTCAGAAACGGTACCTGCTTATAAATGATGAAAGCAACGTGGTCAGCTCGTGAATTTAGGATCCGATTTCACTATGACAATGACTCTGTGTGGTAAGGACCCTTACTGATCTCTTTTTTGCAGATACCCCAAGGTATTGACAGGATAGGTTACATTTCCTAGAGTTATAAAGCTAGTTGATGTCAGAATTATATCATGAATTTAGATATGATATTACTAGCCTGCACGCTTAATTACTACCTTGCATTTCAGATTATCTCTTACTACTGGTGTTCTGAGATTTGAGGAAAGGTTATATACTGATCTTATATAGCTTCCTGGTTTTATGGAAAGAAAGATCCTCATGGTAAACAATTAAAAATGATTCAAGAATTGGGTTTACCACTAAATATGTTAATGTTCAGGCATGGATCTTTTTTTTCTTTTGTAAAATCCAATTATGTTTTCTATTTTAATCTCCACATAAACATAGTAATAAATTATCATCATCATTATAATCATCATCATTGCCATCATGACTTTGTTTAGAACTTTAAAATTTATTTTTGAGGAACTCTGTAGCAGGGACTCTATGCTTCTTTGTTCTGTGTCGCACTTCAAGTGTAGACAGAGCCTTAGGTAGAACACATTTCAATGTAACGCTCTTGATGAAATTAACAGAAACGAATACAGAGACATAGTTGGAAAGTGTCCTTGGATGGAGTGATTTTGTTGATAAAGATGTCGCCATTACAGCAATTTAAAAAAAATAAAATAAAAAAAAAAAAAAGGACTTCTCTTTGTCTCCGGACTTACCTTTTGCTTGTCACGGGATGATACGCTGTCACTGGTGGAATGCTGGAACTCAGCAATGCCATGTGTGTGGTTCAACGGCTCCTGACACTATTTGTTTAGAGTAACAATACTTTCCACTGTGCGTTGTAAATGAAGAACTGAAATAAATGTAGTACCATTGCATTTAATTGGAAGATTTAGTGAGGCAGGCAAGAAAATCCCCTAACCAAAAATAGCGACATGTGGGCTAGTGTTCTAGCCACTAGTAATTGCTTAATGGGACAGAGAATCCCAGCGAAAAGCCCACGAGATAGTCTTACTATTAGTGTAAACCCAATTCAAAGCTTTGGTTTGCTTGCTTGGGTATTATGGGCACTTATGAGATTAGATTAATAATAGCCCAAACGGGCTCTGTTATGGCAAGTACGATCTTAATGCGTCATGGCTTTAACCATATTATTTCAGCAAGTCCCAGGTCTTAAACGAACCTCATTATTACAATCGAAGTGAGTGTGAATGCATTCAATCCCATAATAAAAAAGTGTCTAAATCTCTCCTTTCATTTCCCTCATTTTGTCTATGGTCCTGTAACACTATGCCCATCCTCAGAGCTTTGGGTTACCTGGTATTCTAGCCGTTCCTGGAAAGGCCTACGTCTAGTAACTTCCGTCACATCTCCACGTCAACTTTTCCCCATCTATTTCCACAATTGTGGACCCCCTGTAAGCTAGTCATCTGACTCCTAAGGGTAGACCAGAAGCCTGCCATCCAGCATCCGACGTGCCGACCCTGGGCCGCCTACATTTTTTTTTTTTTTTTTGTCACAGTGGTCATATTTCTTTTCCTTTAGGCCTTAAAAATCCTAGAGACTCGATTGCCTCTTACACCAAATGGTGACGTCAACTTTTCTGAATAAGCAGTTGACTTCATGTTTGTCGTTATTTGCCTCCTTAACCCTTCTCCTCTTTCTCCTTCATCCGTGTCTGTCAAGGTCACGTTAACAAGTTGCCCAAACCTGAAACGAGGAGTCTCCTTCGAAGTCTTTCTTTATGCCCCACCCTTTATGGGCTCATCCAGCCATTCTCTGCCCCACCCACGTGGTATTCCTTGACACCATTCCTGCCTTTTCATGCCTCCTACGTTCACCTCACGTCAGGCTTGCACCGCCCTGTGCCTAGGTAACGATAGCCACTTCTAGGATGGCCTCTCAGAGGCTCCCCAGAGCACACTCTTGTCAGTCCAGATGTCCCCAAACAAATAAACAAACAAACAACACTACGGTAGTGGAGTGTTCGGGTTTCACAACACATGCTCACATTATTTTTCTTTAGGTTTGTTTATTTATTTATCTACTTATTTACTTACTTATTCACTTACTTACTTAGAGTGAGCGGAGGGGCAGAGAGGAGGAGAGAGAGACAGGATCTCAATCAGGCTCTGCACTGACAACACGGGGCTTGAACCCACGAACTGTGAGATCATGACCTGAGCCGAAAACAAGAGTCGGACGCTTAAGCCACTGAGCCACACAGGCGCCCCTCCCATTAGGTTCATAACACAGGTTTTCCCACGTGCAAAGCATGTATGTAAGAGACTCACATGGCCCCAAAAGGGGCAGGCTTGTCATAGCAACCTTGCACGTACCCTTAAAGGATCGTTAACCACACCTTGTTATTGTTATGTGTAAAATATACTAGAATATACATGCCTTACTAAAATATGTTTCTACCAGCAAAGGAGAAAGAGGGAGAGAAAGAGTGAGAGAGAGAGAGAGAGAGAGAGAGAGAGCTCTCCAAGAAACAGACTTGGAACCATAGAGAGCAAACTGCTGGTTATCAGAGGGTGGGTGGGAGGATGGGAATGAAAGAATGTACTTGTCATCAGCATTGGGTGACGCATGGAGGCGTTGGGTCACCGTATTATACACCTGCAACTAACACTGCACTGTATTTTAACTAACTGGAATTTTTTTGTTTTTAATTTTTTTTTTGCAACGTTTTATTTATTCTTGGGACAGAGAGAGACAGAGCATGAACGGGGGAGGGGCAGAGAGAGAGGGAGACACAGAATCGGAAACAGGCTCCAGGCTCTGAGCCATCAGCCCAGAGCCTGACGCGGGGCTCGAACTCACGGACCGCGAGATCGTGACCTGGCTGAAGTCGGACGCTTAACCGACTGCGCCACCCAGGCGCCCCATCTAACTGGAATTTAAATCAAAAACCAAAAAATGTAAGTTTCATGAGGGAAGAGTCATGTTGGTGTTGTAACACAGTGCTGGGCACAATAGGCATTCAGAACACATCCGTAGGGACAAAACACCTTGGGCTCTGATGGTAGGAAAAAAAGCTGTGTTTTCTAAATCTCTATAATGAATGTATAACCACACAGGTAGCAGGGAAAAAGAACTATTAAAAAAAAACTACTAAAAAATAAAAGAGATTTTGATTGTTTTCAATGGGAAATAATACTCTCACTAACAATGCTGATGTGAATTTATAATGTAAAAGAATACATATGCATGGTTTAAAAAACTCAAAACAACCAAAGTAAAAAGTGAAACAAAGTCTCCCTTTCAACCGACGTCACCAGATCCATAAATGCACCTCATGTTCTTAATTCCTTATGATTTTTTTCCAGAAGACCTGAAGATTCATCAACGTATTAGTTTATGCAGCACATAAGCATATATACGTATGTATGTGTTCATATTTATATGTAATAGAAACAAAATATATAAAAAACAGATGTGCATATATACATGTGTGCATGTGCAATGTATGAATAACATCATGTGTTCTAAGAAATCATAGTACATAAATCATGGTGCATTTGATTTTTTTCACTTCATATTATATCCAGGGATCTTTTTATGCAATGGAGTATATCATAATTTAACACTCTCATTTTACCAGATATTTTGTTGTCCCAATTATCATTTTTTTCAGAAAGTTTATTAATTTATTTTGAGAGAGAGAGAGAAAGAGAGAGAGCAAGCATGAGCGGGAAGGGGCAGAAAGAGAGAGAGGGAGAGAGAAAGAATCCTAAGCAGGCTCCACAATGACACTGTGGGGCTCGAACTCACGAACCATCGGATTATGACCTGAGCTGAAACCAAGAGCCAGAAGCTTAATCTACTGAGCCACCCTATTCAAATTATTATTTTTTTAATGTTTTTATTTATTCTTGAGACAAAAAGAGACAGAGCATGAGCAGGTAAGGGGCCGAGAGAGAGGGAGACACAGAATCCGAAGCAGGCTCCAGGCTCTGAGCTGTCGGCACAGAGCCTGATGCGGGGCTCGAACTCACAGAGTGTGAGATCGTGACCTGAGCTGAAGTCGGACACTTAACCGACTCAGCCGCCCAGGCGCCCCTCAAATTATTTTTTAAGAACATTTTGCCAAAAAAAAACCACTGTATATTTAAAACACACATATGTAAATTATATATGAGAAGTGCGTGTGTGCGTGTGTGCGTGTGTGTGTGTGTGTGTGTGTGTGTGGAGAGTATTTTACGTTGGAAATGCATCGGTACACCGCTCTTCAGAAAATTTGGAGGAGGTGGCTGTCAACCTGTACCCCGTCTCTTTCTGGGGACAGACCAACCTCGGTATGTGTTTTGTCAGTGAGATAAAACATGATAACCTTTTGTTGTTTTGTTATTTTTATGTGCAATTTAAAAAAATCGTAAGTAAACCTGAGAAAGTGAATAGATTTATTGGCCATTTGTATTTCTCTGTAAATTGCCAGCTTTCCATTTCTTTCTATTAATGTATCTGAGTTTTTATTAGTTAAAAAAGTAGACCTTTGTCAAATGAAGAACACATTTTTCCCCCCTCTGCTAGATTTGATTTTTAGACTTTACAGAACTGTGGTATTTGTTTTTGTTGTTGTGATCCAGGATATTTTTTTTTCAGGTATATCTACCACTTTCTTACAGGATCTGAATTTTATTAGGAGGACCTACCCACTCTAAGATGGTAAACGTACCCATGCTTTCTCCTAAATGATTTGATGTATCTGGATGTATACTTTTTTTTTCTGTTTACAGAAATCACGTATATATACTTTTCTGTGTACACTAAGGCAAGGTCGTGGATCCTTGTTTTGTTTGTTTCTTTGTTTGTTTTTGTATTTTCAGGCAGTTAGCCGGTCTCCTCTCTCCCCACTCCTTTTTCGCCCCTCCCCTCCCATGATCTGCCCACCCCCCTTACCACTCCCTGTGTCTTCTCGACTAAGATATAAAATTTGAGGGCTGGGTTCTCTGTAGCCTGGGGATTCAAGATGGGGTCTCTAGGTAACCTTGGTAGCTAGCCCTTTCCTCTTGTTAAATGTCCAATGTCAATGTTGGCCCCTCAGCGATGCATTTTCCTCTAGTGGGAGAGACATGGTGTGGGGTTTGAAGACTTATCTGCATCAGATAGAGCATGGGTTGTTCGCTTTCCTCTTCGTTTTTCACTCCCCATAAACCCAAGAGGCAAAAGACTTCGTTTCCTCCTTCACAGTAAAGACCGCTAGAAGAAATGGCACCTGGGGGTCCCCGAATGCCTTCTTCCATCACCACGCCCCAGTAGACCTCAACATTCCAGCAGGTTCTCTGGGCTCCAGCGGACGCTGAGCAGCTTGGGAGGAAGCTTTGGGGCTTTCTGCGGCGCCTCCTGCCACCTCTACTTAACGATGTGGATTATTGGAAACTTCTGGCCACCAGCCCTTTCCACAGTTGGAGGGCTGCTGACGGAATTTTGTCGTTGCTTGTTTGTTTTCGTTGTTCTTACGTAGCGATGCTGGAGGGTGAGAGTGGGAAGCATTTGAGATCTGGTTTTACTCTTTTATCTCAAGGAACAGGAAGTTCAAACTATTGTAATCATTTCTAAATCATCCACTGCCATGGGAAAATGGCTAAAATAAATAGCCCACAGCAATCACCTCTGGAAAGAAAATCGTGTCCCTTGAGAAAAGGTGGAAATCCGAGGGAAAGTTCAAACGAGAATTTTGATCGATGTTATTAATTGATCTAGACTAATAGAGGAGAATTATTTCTTATTCAAATCTTCTTTGAAAGTTACAATTCGGATCAAACTCTTCAAAAGGCACTTCACTCGGAAAGGATACAGCGTTAATCCTTTTTGTTCCTGTTTCCTATCACCATAGAATCTGGCAGAAACAACAGTAAAAAAATTACGAACCTAGAATACTAATATCATTATTGAATTTAATGGATTTTTCTTCCCATGGCCATTCAACAGCTCGTCTGTGGGGACTAAGCACCTTTTCTATTAAAACAATATAGAAAACGAGTAATTCTGAGCACAGTTTAGATCCCTGCTTTACTTACAGTGTTCTGGCTCACCTCAGACTTTAAGTGTACGTGAACAGGCTGTAAACACACGTCAACAAATTGTACTGCTCTCGGGATGATTTGACAACATTGATTATGCAAGCCTTGAATTTTTCGTCACACAGATTCAGATCATCATCACCTATGGTTTCCCCATTTTTCTTTGCATTTAGAACAACAACTGCATTTCCACAACGCTGGTGCGATCTCGTTTGGGCTCGGATTCTGGATAAGCTTCGTGTTTTTCACTCATACAGGGCCTATGGAAGATGCCCTCTAGGCCAGATTTTCTCCTGTACCTCCAAAGATAAAAGACTCCTACCAAGAGGATGAGATTTGCCTCAAGCTTTCAAAATATGACATCCAAGCTCATTACTTGCGTGCCACTCCAGTCAACTGGAGTCAAGCCCGCCCCGCAGAATCACCGCCCGTGACCTTGTCTGCCATTTACAAAATGACTTCCCAAACCACAGAGGGTTAATTTGGAGCACACCTCTCGGTAGGAAGGCTTGTGTTTATCTCTGAAGAGTCCAAACGGGTGACAGCCAGGGCAATATCTCGTCCAACACGGATATTTCCGTTTTCAAAAAAGAAAAAAAAAGTTCGTCGTTGTTTTTAATTTTTTTTTTTTTTTGAACATCCCCTATAAGGTCCCAAACTACAGCCCTGGGCCTTCGGGTTCCTTGGAAGCTACCAGATTGTGCAATGCGCTATCACAGAATGTCATATTAGAGCCCTGCCGCAGTCTCATCCAATACGTAATCTGGCATGAAGAAAAGTTAAGTGAATTAGTGGCCAACTGGGACACTTGGTGACCTACTCTTTAGGAACTAAGTCCTCTGAACTTTTCCATTCTGCTTTGCCTTCCTCCTTTAATAGGGACTGAATCCCCATTAACAATTGAGCGGCGACAATGAGTGCCATCAGGAAAAGGAAATTCAATTTTCGTGGGGGATGACAGCCTTACCTTTTCGCGCTTAATTGGCCGTATTGTCTCCAAAAGTTAATTGGTTACTTAGTCCAGGTAGTTAGTAAAATGTTTAGCTGCGTCAAAAAGCTCAAGCTCCCACTGTTAATGGGGCATGAAATGGAATGTTTGATACTGCAAATAAAATCAGTGATATTCAAGGATGTTATGGTAGGTAATGCGTTGAAACTGCCATTTAATGGGTCCTGGAAGATTAGGGTAGTGTCAGCCAGAACCGCCCGGTCTCTTTTCTGACATTGTTAGTTGCCTCTTCATTTACTTAACGGCTGTCTGCACTGATTACATAGGCATAAAACTCCCTACAAAAAAACAACAGAGACACGCTCTATTAGCAGTCCAATTAGAACTATTTGCATATTACAGTTCATTTCTGCTTAAGTGAATCCCTAATACAACTTTAGGAAAAAAAAAATTCTATTGTGTCATTTGAAAGAAAGAGAAAAGAACTTAAAGGTGATCTTTCTCTCCCTTTCTTTCCTCACTTCCTTTTTTCCCCTCTGCTCCCTTTCTCTCTCTCTCTCTCTCTGTCTCCCTTCCTTTCTCTCCTCCGCCTCAGATATTATTATCTACCTTGGGCAGACAGGAGAAACACAGACTCTAAAACGTGACACAATCTTGTGGGTATCTGTGAAGACGAGGGCACCGTTGGGATGAGAATTCGGCCCTGCAAAAGTCCAGCGTGGTGCCCTGTGTCGTGCTAGGCTTCGTGTAGACAAGGTATCGACTTCTGAGGGGTGGTACTGATTCGTTTTACATCAGCTGTGGCCTTGAATTTTCGAGCACAGCAGTTCACATCGGTAACCACGTCCCTGGTGAGTCAAGAGCCCTTGACATGGTGTCGGTGTCACTTTCCACAATCACACAGAGCAGAAATGGGGCTCTGGTGCCCGCCTCTGTGCCTCGAAGGGCTCCAGCCGTTCGCATCTGGTGGATGTGCCCCTGCGCATAATATTAACTCCTAGGACATCAATTTGATCTCGGGCAGGCGCAGGTAGTGGCCAGTGTGCTTAGAGCAAGGCTGAAGCTCTTACCTTACCCGACGTGTCTCGGATTTTCCAAAACTCCGTCCTCGGGGTCGCCTGATGGCTATTTATGAAGGCATTAGCTATGTTTTATTTACACTATTATTAATATTTATAATGACGACAGTACGGAAATCAGCGGGCCTTTTAGTGAAGTTGGAAAGGAGGCTCTCGCCAGCCTAGGCTGTGATAAATCCTGATGAATTACCGTCAGCATGCCTTAGAGCAGGTGTTTTAGGAATACACGGGGTGGTTGGAGGTAGCAGGTGCCAGTGGATGTTCCCGAGATGCGCCACAGACTTCCACCCCACTACCGAGTCTCTCTGAGCCCTGTGAGTTCGTGGGAGTCCAGGAGACTGTAGAGATCATGTGTAGGCGCCCAAGGAGGCCGCCGGTTGGGAAGGAGAAACGGGGCCCGCTGCACAGGTGTCTGTTGGGAGGACAAGACTGGGGCGGAGGTGTGACCAAAAGGCCCCTCCGTGTGGGAGGGTCCCCTGGACAGCGAGAGGACGAAGATGCCACGTTAGGAAGTTTCAAAACCCCGGGGACCTTCCATCGGGGGCTCCTGCCGAGTCCACCAATGGCTTTTCAACCCAATGCTGAACATTTTATTTGGGCTGAGAAAACCCCCGCAAGGAGACAAATGCGTGCCGGGGCAGGACCGGAAACCGCCCTCAAAGCATCTGGCCCCAAAGAGGCGGGAGTCGCAGCTGGGGGCGTGGGGGGATGGGGGCATCTTAATTTCGGGGATCGTCGAGACAGAGCGCCTGCTGGGACTGGCCTGCTTCCCTCCGCACAGAGCCCTTGGGTCCCAGCCTTGGCTGCAGAATCCCGCCCTTGAATTTCCTCAGGCCCACGACTGATGAGAGTCCCCACATCTGACAACCGGATCAGCCCTCTTCCCTTGAATGGATGGGGGGGAGGGGGGAAGGGGGGAAGGGGGTGACCTCTGTGAATGGCCATGAATTGTAGCCATTTGGTTGGGGCTCTGCCTAGTTACCTAGAAAAGCCCGGGGACACCTTGGATGCTCACGTGCCTATGGAAATCCCACCGGGGTGTTTCCAAAGCCCCTGCCACCCGGTTCCCTCTTCATCTGCAGCCCTCATTTCACAGGTCAGCCCCCCCCCGCCCCCTTCCCCCCCTCCCCCCCGGCCCCATCACCTGGATTTGTCAGTAGATCGAGGCGTTCGGGAGTTGACCACAACCCACAGGGGACCAGAGAAGGAGGCATTAAAGGTGACAACGCACTCCTGGCGAAACCCCAGCCACCCCTAACCGGCCCTCTTCCCTTTCCGGGCCTCATCCATTATTAGAAGCGTCGCACGGACGAGGGAAGGCAAGCGACCACCGCCGCCACCCGGGAGGACTGCGAACACACGGAACAAAAAGGCCACACAGAGGCGAAGGTAACACCCTCGCTCTGTCATTTTCACTTCCTTTCGCCGCACGAGCCGAGCCGCGGTGTGAGAGGTGCTGGCTCTGCCTGCCGTGGGGACGGTTGTGACGCCCCGTTGGGTCCTGCGTGCGCTCTCTCCAGCTTTGATCGGCTGTCATTAACACGGCCACCAGAGGAGCACCGTCGGAAGCCGGGGCGGACACGCCGGCCCGGTTGGCTCCGCGCAGGGGCCCTGCCAGTGGTGGCGAGACGGTGCCCGGGGTGCTGCGCGACGCAGCGCGGAGACACGCACTTTCGCCCCCGAAAGCAGTGTCTGCACCCTGCCGGGCAAACAGCTCTCTGGAAAAGCCCTGCCTGCTAGTAAAATGGACCAAATCGGTAAACAGTGATTAAGGCTCTTGGCTCCGCTGACTGTTGTCACCACCTCAGACACACGGCTTCTCCTCCCTCCATGCGCGCGCGCGCACACACACACACACACGCACACGCGCGCATGCACGTACACGCATAAAGAAACCACATTAAAAACCAGCTCAGTAGCGCCAAAGCTGAGATCCAGAGGAGGGGGGGGGTGAGAAGTTAGGGAGGAGGACTCATGTTCCTTGAAGGTGAGATGTTCTATTTTCCGGAAAAAGAAAATGAGTATTTCAGGATATTCATTTCCCTTCCCTTTTTGTATTGTTTATTTTTTATTGTTATTTGTTTTAGACTTGTGATGAGACTCGGCTTTCTAGATGACACGTCAGGGGATGAGTGTAAGCGGGAGTTTCTTCTTCAATTCAACATCCACTGCTTATTTGTACGGTTCAGTAACGGGCATCATATAATCCCAATCCCTTGCATGCGTGGGATAAGTCAGAAGCAGCATAACAAACCTTGATGCGTGCTGTTTGGCAGAAACATGTCACTTCGTCGAACCGCTTTCTTAAGTCAGAAGAATAAACACCACGCTCAGCAGCATACATCCATACCAATCCATCTCCCTGTTTACAGACGCTGTGTATATGTACGTATACACGCCCCACTCTTTAATCTTTCTTTACAGCACCGTAACCAAAATAATTGAAAATATATTTGGTGTTCACCACAGCAATGTCTTTACGTGAAGCATCGCTCATTGTACCTGTGCTTTGAACCAAACGGAGAAGGACGACTGGAACTCACGAATCCAGGAGTATAAATCAAAAGGGCTCTGACAAGTTGGAGAAATGGTCAGAAACAAGCAGAATGAGGTCTTCTGAGTGCAGGGTCACACATCAGAGAAGACAAAAAAAACAATGAACTCCACAAATGCGGAATCCAGGGCTCACAGTCACTGACAAGCTGACCGTGAATCAGAAACGGGGAGCTGTATAGGCTTGGTGAGCTGAGGAAAAGTTATGGCACCTGTCAGGCCTCTTCAGGGGACTGTATCAAGCCCCAGACAACCCAATTTGGGGAGTAACCCTGATCCTGGTTCAGAGTGGGATGGCACAAGGTTACTTATGAAAAGTCGAGGCGGTGGGACTTTGTAATCAAAGAGAAGTGTGAAAACCCACGTGGAATATTTAACGTCTTCGCATCTGTAAGATGACAGTCCTCAAGGGAAATTTACCAAATATTTGCGTAGATTCTTTCCCGCGTTGTCTCCAAAAAAATGGCAGCTTAGGAGAAACAACTCAAGTTATTGTCGGGGGAGCCGTCAAATTCAGGGGTGCACGGCACCTTGCTTTGTGGTCCCTGCAGCGATTCTGACACTGTTCAGAGATGGTTCTGAGGGAGGGAAACCAGACAGGGTAGGAGGAAGAGGGAATAGAGGGGTGGGAAAGAAAGCCTGAGATGGAGAAGAAAAGAAACAGAAGGTAAGTGCGCTTAGGGACCTAGGGCCATATCACACTCAGGAGGTGATGTGGCCAGTGGTGATAGGAATGGATACAGGGATCTTAATTTCCTTGATCTGATCCAGAATTTTCGATGTCATGCACTAATGATAATAATAGCAGTTAAGAAGAAGAAGAGAAACGGGGCGCCTGGGTGGCTCAGTCGGTTGAGCGTCCCACTTCGGCTCAGGTCATGATCTTGCAGTCTGTGAGTTCGAGCCCCGCATCGGGCTCTGTGCTGATGGCTCAGAGCCTGGAGCCTGCTTCGGATTCTGTGTCTCCCTCTCTCTCTGACCCTCCCCCACTCATGCTCTGTCTCTCTCTGTCAAAAGTAAATAAAACATTAAAAACAATTTTTAAAAAAATAATAAAAGAGAAGAAGAAAGAAAGAAGGAGGAGGAGGAGGAGGAGGGAGAAGAGGAGGGGAAAAGAAGAAGAAGAAATAATATTCACAGAAATGTTAAAATGTCGTTGATCGTGAACAATCATGGATTGATATCTCCACGTTGGTCATGAGGAAACTGAGCCCTAGAAAAGGCTTTAAGTAACTTACAAACCCACTGTCTCTAGGGGGTTTTGACCAGCATTTCACGGCTTCCCTGTTAACAACAACTGTATTCGGAACATTCTGTAAACATCGGCCAATCACTACACCGTTATAACGTGTATAATACTTATAAGTATTATAAGTATTTCTCAGTCTGAGTTTGGCTCTATGTTGGGAGAGGTGGTTGGAGTCAGTGATTATTTGAGCTGGTGCAGCTCTTGGATGTTCGATTTGAGCCTTTGTGTGAGCGTCTACACATGCAGGACAGGATCTTTAATGTGTAGGGTCCGGTGCTAAATGAAAATACGGGCTAGGCCCGGGAGTCAGAAGTTCCCCACCCTGGGGTGCGGCCACGTCACCTATGGGTGGCAGCTTCCCACCTTCGCACACATTCTTAATGCATCGCAACCTGTGCTCGGGGGTGTGTTCGAAAATTCGGGGTGACCCCCGCTGATGTGCCTGCTGAATGTACCATAATGCTGACAACACAGCCCCTAAACACCACGGGGTGCTCACCCTCCCCCACACCTGTGCCCAGGCCCCACGGGAGGCTGAGTTCCATAGTAGGACAGGGACCTTCTGTGGTCGTAGCTCATGAAGGTGGCAGGGTGTGTGTGTGTGTGTGTCTGGGATAGAGAGAGAGAGAGGATACAAAAATTTTTCTAGATAATTTAAAAATATATTTTTATATTTACATAAAATAAACATTGAAGTATTATCCCAAGTAAATACTGCCCGCTACCCTGCAAATTAGCTCCCCGAAGGCTACGAGGCCATGAAATATTTCCAGCAACACTCAGCATAGTTCACTGGCTCCCTCTTAGCAACGTTTGGGGGCCAGTTTACAGTCTCATCACGGAAAGTCATTGCTCTCCTTTACGTATAACAACAATATTACATAAACGTATGTAAATATATATATATATGGGCATATTTATATACATAAATTCATATACATATCTTTGTACATTTAGTAACAGAAGTAGATTGTATTAATTCTGAGCTTTAATTCCCCCCAAAAATCGCCTTTCTAGGAAATGACATCTTCATTAGTCTCTATATTAATAGACAAACTCACTGCATCACTGTTATTAGGCACAATGTGTCCCATTAAGATTATATTTTTGAGAAACTGGCAAAGAGGATTGAAAGTACCTTTAGGGGATAAAACAATGCAGTAAAGTAGTCTCAAACACCTTTTATTCCCATTTGATTTCATCTTTACTCATAGATAATCGCTGATGCAACTCATGGTTTATACGCTCGTAAAACATTTTGGGAATCATTTTGCTTTTGAGAAGTTCGCTTGGAGGTTAGAATGCCATCGCAAATTTCGTGACGGCTAAATCGTTTTCCTCGATACTGTTTACAAGCAGGCAGGATAATGTCAGTCCGACAGGTGGTCAATGGAAGTGGATTGAGGCAACTCTTGCCTTCTTGCCGACCTTCCTCCTCTCCCGAAGTGTAGGTATGATTGGGGGTGGGGTGGCAGATCTCACAGCTTCATGGGTTTGAGCCCCACCTTAGGCTCTGCACTGACAGTGGGGAGCCTGCTTGGGATTCTCTCTTTCCCTCTCTCTGCCCCTCCCCGGCTCTCACGCTCGCTTTCTCTCAAACATAAATAAATATACTTAAAAAAAAAAAAGTAAGTCTCCTTCCCATGATGGCTACCATAATTCCTCCTATATAAACACTGCCATTGGCCACTTTTCTCCAACTCCGTCTACAACTGCTGGTGAATCTGTTCCCCCAGATTAAACCCATGTAAGTTCTTCCTTTGCATTAGGGAGTCATCCTCAAAAAACCCCGGAGGACTGTCAGTGTCATTAAGAGATAGCATATTTTCATGGAAAGAGCGTGAACAATGAAGAGATTGAAATGCTGATTCCGCTCCTGTCCGCTGTGTGAACTTAGAGAAGTAGCTCAGTCTCTCTGATCCTCAGATGTTTTTTTTTAAACAAGCAAACAAAACAAAGGAATTGATAGCAATGAATGGGATAGCCTATGAGTTTATGCCTTCTAAATTACAGAGTGACATAAACGCTTGATTATAACTTCCTAGTAGACCTGTAACATAAAACGCAATAGGGTTCTGTATTTTTGTCCGTGCTCAGAACCTGAGGAAATGGAGAAGAAGCTCATTGTCCCCGCACGGGCAAAGCGAGTGCTATCGGCACACACAAGGAATCAGCTTCGTGAGGGAAAAGTGATCAGAAATGATTTTATTTCCTGTACGCACCTCTGTTAATAAGAAGACGTAAATCCTGGGAGAAAGTGGGGGTGCAAGAGAATTCCAGGGGCGTGGCGGTGGCCCTTCATCAGAATAACACTTTGAAATGGGAGCAGATCCTCTTAGAGCGAAATGCAAATCAAATACGTGAATATACCCATGTATATTCACCTACTATTTTCATCATTGATTAACCAGCCACATGACCTTTTCAGTAAGAGAAATAATTGGCAGTTTTAACAGACGAAAAATTGATCCCATTACTCAGGATAGAATTTTCCACCTTTTTCAAAAGAGGTGCTTATTAAAGAGGTCAGTTCCTTTTTTTTTTTTTTTTCCCAGGGTCATGCATATGTAAGTAAGCATAGCTATTATGTGCCATCTATGAGAATGGACGGGTGAGCCATAAACACAAACATTCAGACACAGCCAGGTCTCCGGCATTTCTGTTGGCCAATTACAGTAATGCTGATGACATATCTAGTTTAATGCACATGGCATTAAAGTAGTCCCCCCTTTTCTAGGAAAATCTAATTACACCAAACCCAAGCACTCAATCAAACCTGTTATTCTGTGGCTAAACAGCCTGGAGTTAATGCAATTTGAGGAGATCCAGGCCGTGACTGGAAACGTCATGTATTAACAATATCTAATGGGGGCTCCCGTAGGTAAATGAATATGCTAACAAGCAAGATCACTGCTAAATCTAATATCTTTAAGCTGTTTAATTCCAAACAGTCCCTTAATAAATCAATTGACCGGGAGAGCTGATGCCCCTATCAATTATTCAAGAGAGCAAATAAATATTTCAGATGATTTGATAGGAAGGCTAGTGCTGGTCTTATAGAAAGCTTTGCATTTCATTAGCCTCTTGCTAAAAGTTTTATAATGAGCGGAACACAGGTGGCATCCCCGTTGCAGAAATGGGAATGAGAGAAATAAGAGATTGGAGACGACGACTCCCTTCATCTCTGCATTATTCCATTATCCGTACTTTTCTTTTGTAATGTGAAAATTGGAGTCAAGTCCCCCAAAGAATTATCATTCTCTGCAATCACAAAGGAAATTAAAATGATCAAAAGTATGTCATATTGCAAGGGTCTTAATTGTAATTCCTATTGGAAATGCAATTATCAGATACCAATATCACGGATATAATTTATGCAGTTTCACATCCAAATAGCCCTTCACCAAATATTTAATATTATCAATTCCATTTTCCAGAAGAAGAAACTGAGTTCCCCTAGTCATTTATAAAGTGCTGACTAGGTCACCTGTGTTTGAAAGCAGACGCTTTTTTTTTTTTTCTTCTTTCTCGGTGTTGAAGACCATTATTCATATTGAAAGCGTACAATTCTATTTGACATGATACCTGTCTTATGAATAATCTTCATTCAGGCTTCTGATCCTTTGTACCAAGAAGAGAAAGAAAGAAAGAAAGAAAGAAAGAAAGAAAGAAAGAAAGAAAGGGAGAAAGAGAGAAAGAAAGAAAGAAAGAAAGAAGGAAAGAAAGAAGAGAGGAAGGGATAAAAGAGAGAGAAAGAAAGAGAAAGAAAGAAAGAAAGAAGGAAGGAAGGAAGGAAGGAAGGAAGAAAGGAAGGAAGGAAGGGAAGAAAGGTATTAAAGTGGCTGACATCATTTTCCTTAATGTGTGTGTGTGTGAATGTTTGTTTATATGTTGAAAAACAACCTGGCAGAGAAAGACGAGAGCAAGAAAATGAATGGAAACGAGGTAGTTACACCTGAGAGAGTCATCCTACTGCTTTTTGTTGTACTCTGTGGGTGTGGTGACCCATATGCTACTGGCCATGCTTCAAAATTGCTGGTGTCTTCAATAAGCATTTCCATACTATCTGCGAAAGGAGGGAATTTGGCTGGTTTTGCCTAAGCTTGGAAATTGATCCAACCACAACCTGATCAAATTTTGCGATTGCAGGCCTTGAAACTAAAATGGCGTGCCACGTCTTCACGGCATTTTACAGTTTACAAATGTAAAATCCCTGTTAAATTACTGTAAGCATCATGGTTATGAGAAGTACTGTAAAAGGGGAAAAGAATTTAGATTATTTGAAAAATAAAACTTAATTGTCAGAAGGTTGGAATATAAAAACAGTTGACGACTATTTCTCTAAATGGAAAGATCCATATAAAAGTCACTGCGTGAGGGCTTTCTGTGCAGGCAGTTATACTCTACAAAATACTCAATGAGCTATGAAAGAGACATCTCCGCTACAGAAAATCATAATTTAAATGTTAGGTTTGTTCATTTTCAGCTTCATGAATCAATAGAGTAAATCCTTTATATTATTCTGTAAGTAAAATCTGGTCGTGTTTAAAATCAGCTTTTGGTTCTTCCACTCACCAGAAATATCTTTTCAGGGAACCATTTAATTAAGTGCTTTTTGTTTGTTTTGTTTTATTTAATATTCTAAGCCCCACAGGAATCATGAAGGATTTGAACAAGTTGGTAGACTCAACATGAGAGGCAATGGCCCCATCCTGTCCTGCCCCAAATACCTCGTCATTATGGAAAAGAAATATTTTTAAAAATTAACTCCACCTAAAAAAAAAAAAAAAGGGACAGGTCATATTACATCCGAAATTAAATGAAATCTCAGAAATGAAAGACTTGTGAACTTGAACCTAAGAAGAAGATGAGAACCAGAAATCTGGTTCTCCTGGGGAGAACTCCAATCATCTCCTGGGGAACTCCAAAGAGAAATGGCAAAATGGACACCCCATTGAGTGATATTTTGGTCACCACATCAGCGTGATTCATGGAACCACACTCACTCCAACTCTCAACTTTCTGAAGGCATAGAGAAACAAAATGGTGACATCGACATGGAAAAAGACATCTCCATACTCACAAGACTGAGTACTAGCACCTCCTCCCTACCCGGCGATTGATGCTGTGTGTCTACACCATCATTGGAGGAAGGCCTCTGTAATCACATACATAAACTTGTGCACGTGTCCGAGAAACACACACTGTCGAGCAAAAACAAGAAGGACGCCTCCCTCCACAAAATATACTTTGGGAAACAAAGAACGTTAATAGAGCAAACAGATCCACATATTAAAAGAAGCCTCATTAGAAGTTATTATTATTAATGCTAATAATAATAGTAATAGAATTTTGATCCAATGAGCAAATAGCACCCTAAGCATAACTGAAGAACATATTTAGCCATCTGGAAGACTAATATTTATACAGGTCCCTGTCAGACGAGTCAGTTAGAAATGGATCTTACAGTAACGCTTGCCAAAAACTCGCTGGAGATGTAATATTTCAGAGCAGTGGTTGGAGGCACAAATAAACATCATTCCCTTCTTCTGGAATTCTCAGATTAAAGTAAATCATCAGATTACAGTTACACAGGGCAGCAACATCTTAACTTTCCAGAGCAATGCCTTCTCTGACTTGAGATTTAACATTACGCCTTGAGCTTTCCTTGAAGGATATCGTAGGAAACGTCCTTTTGAAGAATGTTCTGAGCTTTTGGAAGATCAGAGTTGAAGCCATGGCTCACTACAATACCTGACGTATTTATACAGTACTCTTTGTGTAACACAATTGCTACCAAAAAAAGTATTCTTTCCCTAGGTGATTTCCTTTAAATGGTAATAAGGAATCCAAAAATCTACATTTCAACATGTATTCTTTTTGCTTTGTCTGCCAGGAATCCCCTAACTAAATTTATTAATGAACAAAATGCTTACAGATATGTAACCATATTTTTAGATTCTTCATTTCAAATCCGTTTTATTATTAAATGTTAATTTGGGGTAATTGAAATAAAAAATAATGCTTGAGGACTACCTGGGCGGTTCGTTAGTTAAGCGTCTGACATTGGCTCAGGTCGTGATCTCCCGGTTCGTGGGTTCAAGCCCCAAGACCGGCTCTGTGCTGTCAGCTCAGAGGCTGGATTCTGCTTCAAATTCTGTGTCCCCCTCTTTCTCAGTCCCTAGCCCACTTGTGCTCTCTCTCTCTCTCTCAAAAATAAATAAACATTTTGAAAAATTTTAGAAGAATAATGCTTGATACTTAAGCTGCTTACATTTTCGTTGACGTATATATATATTTTTTTCAACGTTTATTTATTTTTGGGACAGAGAGAGACAGAGCATGAACGGGGGAGGGGCAGAGAGAGAGGGAGACACAGAATCGGAAACAGGCTCCAGGCTCTGAGCCATCAGCCCAGAGCCCGACGCGGGGCTTGAACTCACGGACCGCGAGATCGTGACCTGGCTGAAGTCGGACGCTTAACCGACTGCACCACCCAGGCGCCCCTCGTTGACGTATATTTTATGTATCTAATAAATAAATAGTAAGCCATAAATAGAGTAGAGTGCCATAATTCATCCAAAAGAGTGGCCTCTAAGTGATGTAGTAAGTGTCTACAGCTCATCATATTGAGTTCTGGCTTATTAGAATCGGGATATTACATCCTAATCTCCAATTACTCTCAACAGTGTTCACAGCTCACACTCCACAACTCTTGCAGACTTTTTCCTCTCTAGTCTAGAGTCTGTACCACCTACCTGCTTTCTCATCTACATCTGATGACTTTACCTCCTCCTCAGAAAGATAAGCTTTAAGGCAAAATATTTTCTTTTCCTCATGACCAAGTATGTAAACTGGCTGACCTCTTCCATCCCTATCCTTTCAAGAACTGGGTTTCAAGCAAAAGGATTTGGAGAAGAATGTGGAATTTAGATTGACTTTTTACTGTATTATATTTTCCAGCAGAGATATATAAGGGAATTGGGGTCTTGGACAATGTTATAAACCAATTAGACTTAATAGGTATGTATAGAGAGAGAAACCACTCCATCCGATGAGAGCAGAATACACATTTTTCCCAAGTGCACGTGGAACATTTTCCAGTATAGACCACATGTTAGAACACAAAATAGGTCTTAATAAATTTTAACAGACTGACATTATACAAAGTACCTTTTTCGATCACACTGCAATGAAACTAAAACTCAATAGATGGAGGAAAACTGGGCAATCTGTGATAGATAAGAGGAAGGAGCATTTCTCGATGCTAACAAAAGAGAAGACGGAAAAAAATAAGGGTGGAAAATGTAGGTAGCATTTTCTTCCCAGTTGGCAGGTGGGAAAAGAGAACCTGTATTTAAAGTAGGGTCTAAAATTCTCCAATTATTATTGTGGAACTATTTCCCCCTTCACTTCCGTCCATGTTTGTCTTATATATTTTATGACTTCATTGTTTGGTGCACACATGCTTAAAACAGACATACCTTCATGGTGACTTGGCCTTTTTATCAATATGTACTTTTCTTGTGTGTCTCTTAGAATACTTTTTGGTTTAAAGTTTATTTTGTCTGATATTAGGATAGCCACCCAAGCTCTTCTTTTGTTACTATTCGCACACAATTTCTTTCTCCGTCCTTTTACTTTCAACCTCTCTGTGTCTTTAGATTTAAAGCGAAACTCTTGTAGACCACACATAGCTGGATCTTGTTTTGTGTTTTAATCTATTTTTCCAACGTCTGCCCTTTGATTGGAGAGTTTAATCCATTTGCATTTAAAGTGATTACGAATAAGAAAGGACTTACGTCTGCCTTTTTGCTTAGCTTTCTCTGTGTTTTATAGCTTTTTTCTCCCTCATTTCTTCCATGACTGCTTTTTTGTGTGTATTTACTTGATTTTTTTTTGTATATTCTATAGATATTTTCTCTGTGGTTACCATGGGGATTACATATAACATTCCAAAGTTATAGCACTCTGATTTTAATTAATACCAATTTAACTTCCACTGCAAACAAAAAGTCCACTATTATAGAGCTCCATGCCCCATCTTCATGTTACTGCTGCCACAAAAATTATGCCTTTATACATTGTATATTCAATAATGTGGAGTTTTGTTTTGTTTTATGTATTTATCTTTTAAATAAAAAGTGGAGTTACAAACCCAAGTTACAACAATACTGGATTTTATTTATCTATTTGCTTCTGTATTTACCGTTATCAGCAATCTTTTTTTATATCTTCATGCAGCTTTGAGTTACTATCTATCCTCATTTCATTTCAATCTGAAGAAGTCCCCTTAGAATTTCTTATGGGACGTATGTAGTGGTAGTAAAATCCCCAAGCTTTTGTTTATCACAAAATGTCTTTATTTCACCTTCATTTTTCGTAGGATCGTTTGGCTGGTTATAGTATGTGATGAAGGAGTTTTCTCTTGCTTCTCTCAGGATGGCTTGTCTTTGTCACTTAACAGTTTGATTCTAATGTGTATCTGTTGAGGTCTGTTGACTTTATCCTACTTGGAGTTCATTCAGTTTCTTGAGTTTATAGATTCATGAATTTCACCAAGTTTGGTAGGTTTTCAGCCATTATTTCTTCAAAACATTCTGTCCCTTTATTTCTCCCTTTTCTCTTTCTGGGACTCCATTAGCACGTATGTTGGTCTACTTGATGGTGTTTCAAAAGTCGCTTAGGTTCTGTTCAATTTTCTTCATTCTTTTTGTTTGTTTGTTTGTTTTTTTCTGATCCTCAGACTCCATAATTTCAACTGTTCTGTTCAAGTTTATTGACTCACTTTTCTAATTGCTCAAATCTACTGTTGAAGTTCTCTAGTGAATTTTTCATTTTAGTCATTGTTCTTTTCAGCTTTAGAATTTCTGTTTGATTCCTTTGTATAATTTCCAACTATTGGTATTTTCATTTACTTTATGTATTATTTCTCTCATTTCCTTTAGTTCCTGCTGTTTCTGTGTGGGTTTTTTGTTTGTTTGTTTGTTTGCTTGCTTATTTGGGAGCATATTTTAGATAGTTCTTTTAATGATTTTTTTAATGTTTATTTCTTTTTGAGAGAGAGAGAGAGAGAGACAGAGACAGAGTGCAAGCTGGGGAGGTTCATAGAGAGAGGGAGACACAGAATCCAAAGCAGGCTCCAGGCTCTGAGCTGTCAGCACAGAGCCTGGCACGGGGCTTGAACTCACAAACCACAAGATCATGACCTGAGCCAAAGTCAGTCGCTCAACCGACTGAGCCACCCATGTGCCCCCAGATAGTTATTTTAAAGTCTTTGCCTAGTAACCATGTTGTCTGAATTTCTTGGGGGATGATTTCTGTTGATTACTTTCACTCTCTCGTATGAATTATGCTTTCTTGTTTCTCTGAATGCCTCGTGATTCTGTTGTAGAGGACCGGACATTGACTACTATAATGTGGTAACTCTGGAAATCAGCTTCTCCCTTTTCCACAGAGTTTGATTTTCTTTCTCTCTCTCTTTCTATGTAGGTGTGTGTGTGTGTGTGTGTGCGCGCGCGCGCACGCGTGCACACACATTTGATTGTTGAAGGTTGTAGTATGCTTTTGTTTGAGACTTTCCCAAATTTCTTTTCAAAGGCTATTTCTTATGATGCGTGATCACTAAGGTTTGTTTCTTTGGCTTCTGGTAAGCTAATGTTTTGACAGAGACTTCTTTGAATGCCAGGAGCTCTTCCAGTTTTGGTAGATTGACTTTGTTCTGGGGTGTTGATCAACACTTATTTAGGCTTGCTCTGAACCTAGGAATCAGAGCTTAAGGTCTTCCTAGGACTTTTCTGAGCATGTATCTTGCCTGGAAATGGGCTTGGCCTTCTACATTCCCCTTTACATATAGCTGCTTTTAGATGTCCTAATTTCCCCAATTTCCCTCCAACTCTCCTTCCAGGCCTTTGACGGTCTATTGGGTAGTCCACTCATAATGCCTTGTTCTAGGTATCTGCGGGTCTATAGGTCCCTTGTAGCTTTGATAAAAAGTCCCTGTTATTTTTCTGCCTAAATTCTGAGCTAGGCAAAGTAGAAATAAACATCTTGTTTTAGTCCTTTGGGTATCTCCCAAACGGGTTAGAAGAGATGTCTACAATAACTTGCAGATGAGGTCTGCGCTGCTCCTTCTGTATCGATGGAGGAAACTGGGAACCAGATTGCTGTCGCTTCAAAACCATGACCGCTGTCTTGCTGGCATAAAGAGGGGCTAAGGGTGAGTCAGAATGCCATGAAACCTTCCCACCACGTAGAGATGACTTTTTCTTAAATTTTTTTTAACGTTTATTTATTTTTGAGACAGAGAGAGACAGAGCATGAACGGGGGAGGGTCAGAGAGAGAGGGAGACACAGAATCCAAAACAGGCTCCAGACTCTGAGCTGTTAGCACAGAGACTGACACGGGGTTCGAACTCATGGACTGCGAGATCATGACCTAAGCCGAAGTTGGCCACTTAACCGACTGAGCCACCCAGGCGCCCCAAGATGACTTTTTCTTGATTGGCTTTTCACTTGATCGCTATGAACATTTGACTCTTTTCTAGAGCACTGACAAATCTGGTTCAAATCGGGTTTTTTTTTTGGGGGGGGTTGGTTTTATTTTGTTTTTTAATATTTTTGGGGGGGGGAAACCAAAAACTTGAGGAGTCCTAGTTCACCAATTTGCCCTCTATATGCATTTTTAAGCGGCTGCATTGCCAAGAGCTTTGAACAATTGGGCGGAGAAGCCAGAACA
This sequence comes from Leopardus geoffroyi, assembly GCF_018350155.1. Classification (NCBI taxonomy): domain Eukaryota; kingdom Metazoa; phylum Chordata; class Mammalia; order Carnivora; family Felidae; genus Leopardus; species Leopardus geoffroyi. Next base: position 14,129,241 of record NC_059337.1, on the reverse strand, counting down.
CGAAAGTAAATACACCACCACAACAAGACAAGTTATAATAGTTTGTGTTACCAGATTCGAAAAATAAAATCACTAAACCAGTGGTTCTTATTCAGGCTGCAAGTAAACAATGCAGGGACTGATAGGTAACCCCACCAACATGACCCGCATGTTTTTGGAAAAGGAGATCTCTAATATATTTTTAATTTTTTTTAATGTTTATTTTTATTTTTTGAGAGAGAGAGAGACAGAGGGACAGAGAACGAGCGGGGGAGGAGCAGAGAGAGAGGGAGACACAGAATCCAAAACAGGCTCCAGACTCTGAGCTGTCAGCACAGAGCCCAATGCGGGGCTCGAACTCACAAACCGCAAGTTCATGACCTGAGCCAAAGCCGGTCGCTCAACCGACCGAGCAACCCAGCCACCCCGGTAAAGGAGGTCTTTAAATTTCTGTAATAACGAATAGTAGGAATAAAGAGAGACATGGACAACTAAGACTGCATGAAATTTGTTGCAAAGGTAAAGGTATATTCAGTCTTTTTTTTTTTTCCCTCAGTGATGTCTAAGCTTGTACACAACTACTTTTGCTTAGAGACTCTTTTCAGTAGATGCTAAAACAAATGATGTAAAAGGCAAGTGAAACTGGTCCATTTTAAGAAGTTAGGTTGCAGGACAACTGGGTGGCTCAGTCGGTTAGGCGTCCAGCTTCGGTTCAGGCCATGATCTCACAGTTTGTGAGTTCGGGTCCCGCGTGGGGCTCTGTGCTGACAGTTCAGAGCCTGGAGCTTTTTTGGGATTCTGTGTCTCCTTCTCTCTTTGTCCTTCCGCCGCTCGTGCTCTGTTTCTCTCTGTCTCTTAAAAATAAGTAAACATTAAAATTTTTTTTTTAAAAAAAAAGAAGGTCAGGTTTCTCTTCAGAAAAGATAAGAGGGACTTAACAGCAGTTGGTTCCTCAGCAGAAGCTAGAAATGATCAGTCTCCCCAAACCGTGCGAGGCATGAATGTGTTTTACCATCAGGAGAAACTTCCTTGTGCATCTGAACACATCACGATAAATGAATGACGCTTTCAGAAACAACCGGGCATCCATTCTCTGTACTCCATCAGCCACATTAGCTGAGAATCAAAATGTTACATTCATCAACGTTAGCCGAATTAACGTTAACGAAAAAAGCCACTCTGTCGTTGCTTTTGAGGCACAGCAGCATTTTTCGCTTGTTGCAAACTCTCAGATCCAAACGTTCTTTTCGGGTTAACGTTTATTGAACATTTCGCCATTTGTGGGGGGCCCTTTTTTGAGAATTATCTCAGACATGTGGTATTTCACTCCCATTACGGAGAAGAAAACAGTTAGGCTGAAAGATTTAATATCTTTTGACCAAAATCTCAAGGCTAATAAATAACAACATTGGAGTTTATTGTGGATCTTTTGATGCTGCTAACACCAAATTGATTGTTGTTGCTGTTGTTGTTGTTGTTGTTGTTGTTTTTAGTTATGCTGCAGATTTGATGCTGAATCCCCCCCCCCACCTCCACACATGGAATCTCTTTCTCTCCCTCTCTCCCTCCTCACCCCTCTTTCTCTCTGTCTCCTGTGATCAGCAGCATTATATTTGACAGAAAACCATCTTTGTTTTATCCCATTGCCCTTAAGAGACCTTCACATACTTGATGGTGTGTTTCAGCTTTCCCCTGAATTTTTTTCTCTTCCACACCGAATGACCCCTTGTTCCCTATCTTCTACAGGTAGAACAGCCTGGAATTAGACATGATCAGTTCAGGAGCTAGACACGCAAACCAGGTTCAAACCCGGCACCAGCACTCACTTGCTAACTTTATGGCAACGAGAATGTCATTCACCTCTAAACCTGAGGGTAAAAGTGATTCTCCCCACGGTGGGCTGATGTGAGGGATGAATGAAATAATCCGTATAAAAGCTAAGCACGGGAGTTGCTTCCCACTTGCTGAATGGGATGCTGCCTGATTCATGAATCATTGAATAAAGCCAATTAGATCTTTAAAAACAAAAAAACAGGGGCGCCTGGGCGGCTCAGTCGGTTAAGCGTCCGACTTCGGCTCAGGTGATGATCTCACAGCTCGTGAGTTCGAGCCCCGCGTCCGCTTCAATTCTGCGTCTCCCTCTCTCTCTGCCCCTACCCTGCTCGTGCTCTCTATCGCTCATAAATGAATAAATGTTAAAAAACAATTAAAAACAAATGGATTTGACACATAACTAATGCCAATTACTATTAATGTCCTTCCTTCTCTTTTCTAATATTCCAGATGTGTCTTTTTCTCCAAACTTGGTCTCGAGAACAGAACAACATACTCTCAGGTTTGTCCAGTTAATTTTGAATATAGTGAGGCTGTTTCAGATATAAATACTTCATGGTACCCACTGGCCTAAAATCATAATACTTTTGTAACCACATCTTTCTGATGACTTAAATTATGCTTACTCTTACTTTAAGCCCTTAACTATTTTTCTCATTTAGTTTACAGATGGACAGACAGATACAGATAGCCTTACTACTGCTAAGCCACATTTCTTCCAATCTGTTTTTCAAGATTTGGGTTTCGAAACCCCTTATATTTTTATACGTTTCATCTGCTTTTTAAAAACTGTTTATTTACTTTCGAGAAAGAGAGAGAGAGAGAGACAGAGCGTGAGCAGGGGAAGGGCAAAGAGAGAGGGAGACAGGATCCCCAGCAGGCTCCGGGCTCTGAGCTGTCAGCACAGAGTCTGACACGGGGCTCGAACCCGGGAACCGTGAGATCATGACCTGAGCTGAAGTCCAAGTCTGACGCTTGACCAACCGAGCCACCCAGGAGGCCCATAAGTTTCATCTTCTTAATTTGAGTTCATTTGGGGCATCAATTGAGCTGTCTGATTTTTGATGCCCTTGTTTTTATGCCATTAGTAGATTCTATTAATGTTCTTTTACGTTCCTACAAATTGTCAATAATAACATGACAAAGACAGCTACATAGAGAGAGTCCTATGGTATGGTATAAATACCTCCTTCAAATCTGTCATTTGGCACGTATTTACACAACATAATGGCACAGCAGTGAAAGCTACACTTTGTGGAGGTTACTCCTTTTGAGGTATTGCATAATTTGGTTTAAAACAATTAAGTCTTTCCAGCAATGAAAAGAGCTTGAAAATTAAGTACCAATGTCTACATTTCGCCAATTAGGGAACTGAGTCACAGAGATGTTCACAAAATTTCCCAAGGTCACTCAGAGATCTCTCCCTTCTCCAAGCCCAACAGGATTTGTTGCCAGCAGATGATCACTAATCATCGGGAAGGCTGCATCAGATGACTCACAAAACAAATGATGCTTTGAGCCCTTTCGAGAATTATCTTCCTTTTCTTACATTGCACACTTTGGATCTGCCATTAAATTTGAGGAATTATTTAAAAACTTCAAAGCAGTTCGACATAATCGTCGAAAATAAAAGGGTACAAGGGCATGTACGTGGCTCAGTTGGTTCAGCGTCCAATTTTGGCTCAGGTCATGATCTCACGGTTTGTGAGTTCGAGCCCGGAGTCGGGTCTGTGCTGACAGCTCAGAGCCTGGAGCCTGCTTCGGATTCTGTATCTCCCCCTCTCTCTGTCCCTCCCCTGCTTGTGTGCTCTCTCTCTCAAAAATAAACATTAAATTTTTCTTTAAATCAAAGTATACCCTTTTCTAATTAGAAGTCTCCATTGTGGTGAGTTCAGATTTCCACCATTTACTAAGATGACCTTCTGAAACTGAGTGATTTGTGCTACCGATTTGGAAACACCGTACAAAATCTCTGTCTTCTCCTCAATGTATCATCGTAGATGCATGAGAGGCTCGCTACACCCCATTGAAATTAAAACCTGATGACAGTTTTACTCATAAGTGTTACAGGTCCCAAACAGAGATTGTTTTTATTAATGAATATACAGTATTTGACATTTCTTGAAAGTTTATTTATTTTTAATTTTTTTTTTCAACGTTTATTTATTTTGGGACAGAGAGAGACAGAGCATGAACGGGGGAGGGGCAGAGAGAGAGGGAGACACAGAATCGGAAACGGGCTCCAGGCTCTGAGCCATCAGCCCAGAGCCCGACGCGGGGCTCGAACTCACGCACCGCGAGATCGTGACCTGGCTGAAGTCGGACGCTTAACCGACTGCGCCACCCAGGCGCCCCTAAAGTTTATTTATTTTTGAGAGAGACAGAGAGAGAGTGAGGGAGGGAGGGGCAGAAAGAGGGAGACACAGAATCCAAAGCAGGCTCCATCCAGGCTCCCAGCTGTCAGCACAGAGTCCGAGGTGGGGCTCGAACTCGCGAACGGTGAGGTCTCGAGCTAAGCCGAAGTAGAGCGTTTAACCAACTGAGCCACCCAGGCGCCCCTATTAATACGTAGTATTTTAGAAATAATTTCCAACTGATGTCTGAAGAAGCATGGAGAGGAAATGTGCCAACTATTTTAACCGGCGTCTTCTTCAGACATGGGTAGAACCTCACTGGGGATGAGTTAGTTGTTTATCTACCATGCTTTCCTTCTCTTTTCATTAATTTAATTTAATTCCATTTATATGTAACCAGAGAGTAGCATTCCCCTGCAGTGTGCCCACTCCATTTGTAAACTGAATTGAAGTCATCATCCCTGCTTTAATGGCTGTGAAGGACTGAGAAATTAATAGCTCTCTCTTGAATTAGTAAATTATATTTTTCCAAAGAGAGAAAAGTACCTCATAAAAATAAGTGACTAGAGTCACTTTTATTTTATTTTTATAACAAGTCTTTTTATGCTATAGTTTTAAACCCTCTTTTACAATAACATCTTACATTTATATAGTGCTTTATACTTTTCAAAGCACTAGCATGCACATTATTCTATTTTATTTTCACAACAACCTTCAGACTTAAGTAGAATAGAGCTAAGAGGAGGTCTCTGCTACGGACTGAAGCGTGAAAATATTAAATGACTTTTCACAAAGTGAGCTGATGGGCTGGGGCTGGACCTCCTGGCTGCCAGTCTGGAATGTTCTGTGATGTCCCTGCTTGCCAGGAAAAGGCAGATAGAGAAGGCGCTACAGGAAAAAGAGGGTCTTACTAGGATGTGTATCCAATGATTAAGGAAAAAAAAAAAAAGACGTAAGACAACAAACAAAAACAAGTAAAAAAGCTAACATATTGCCAAATGCGATGTGTTCGTAGTACTAAAATGAGTGGAAGTCCTTAAGAACATTTATACCTAAACTGCGGAAAGTAATGTATGCTGCACAGTTTAAAACCTTAATACCCACGTGCACACACACAAATATGCATATTTAATAGCGTGAAGAGTAAATCCGTCTTCTGACTTGAATACATAAGCCTAGGTCAATAAGGTAATCTTTTAAGCTGTGTATTTTCAAGTAATATTTTGGTTTAGAGGAAAAAATGAGGTAAAATATTGGTGTGTATTTTTTTTTTTTTTTAAATTGAGTTGAATGTATCCCTCCATTTTGACTAACCTGTGTTTGTTCTATAACTGATACTAACTCTATTTCTGGATGAGTAGTTATCATATGCTGTATCGAGTTCTTGTAATACACATTTAGAGTACTTCAGGACCACACTTTGTTAGCACAGGGCACAAAATCTCACACAGACGTAATCGATTTCCAGGGGCGTTTGCTTCCTTCAGTCACCCAGAAACACATTTTGGTTTTTCTGAGCACCTACTATGCCCCAGACTCCATCGGAAGTGATGACGTTTAAGAAAGTAAATACTACTTAGATACCCAGTCTCCGCTTGGAAGAGAGATGTTTGAGCCACTAATGACAAAGCAATGGGTGAAACGGCAAATAGAAAGTGTTACGTGAATACAAACAAGAAAAGCATTAATTCTTCCTGAGGCGTTCAGGAAGACAAAGACACTGGAGAGGCACTACTTTGCTGAGTTCTGTGTTGAGCGGGAGACTGCCTAGAAAAATCTGGGAGCATGGAGTTCAAATGAAAGTGTCTGCTGAGCAAAGGCAATGCTGGAGTCCAAAAAAGGAGGATGGGGGAAGCATTGAGTTAGGGATTGTTTGGGGCCGGGTAATAATGAACCTAAAAGAAGAGGCCAGGAAAATTTAAGTTTACATCACATACATCGGGAAACCATGAAAAAGGGTATATACCATTTCAATAAAGAGGCTCCTGGGTGGCTCACTCGGTTGAGCATCCCACTGTTGATTTCGGCTCTAGTCACGATCTCATGGTTCCTGGGATCAAGCCCCGGGTTGGGCTCTGCTCTGACAGTGCGGAGCCTGCTCGGGATTCTCTCTCTACCTCCCTCTCGGCCCCTCCTCCTCTCGCTCTGTCTCTCTCTCAAAATAAAGAAACTTTAAAAAGTAGCCAAGTATGACCAACATGCGTTGAAACATTTTATGTAGATAAAGCATAGAAACCCACTCAAATCGGCTCAAATCTCACGAGCTCTCCCAACATACGCACACGTATGCAAAGCCTGAGGTCGCAGGTTTTTCTTACCAACTAAAGGCATGGCGTGCCTCCAGGGAAACTCACAAACGAGGAAGAAAGCCAGGAAGGCTCTCAGGAGCACTGGGAGCTCTTATCACATTCCCTCTTCGGATCTCCGCGTGTCTCTGTATTGGCAGATCTTGCCATCGGCTTTACTCTATTTCTCCACAGGTTGCCTCCTGGGCCATGGCAGACGATGATGGGTGCTCCACATTCTTGAGTTTGGAGGTTCCCTTTAATTTGAGTAATCTACTTTTTGATAAGACACTCTGACTGAGCTGGGTTCCAGCGGAATCATACAAAGGTAGCAGGGCATGGTACAAGGCAGTTTTCAGAGGTTCCTTCGCTGTCATTGAAAAGATGCTATTTCTTGGTTAGGAGCACAGAGACTGAATCTGAACTGTCTGTGTTCGAATCCCAGCATCAGCCTCCTTGTTACGTGACTCTGGGCAATTTCCTTAACACCAGGGATTATGCATCACATTACCACCATTTTACTTGGGTTGGACCACTGAGGCACAGAGAAATTAAATAACTAGTTTAGTGCATGCATGGATCCGTGAATGGATTTCTAGGCTGGTCTTTGAGCTCGTGTTCTTAACCGCTAAGTTATTTTAATTGCAAGGAAACACTTTGAAATGCCTCCTTTCTTTGCTAAGACATTTTAAGAAAAATTCTTTGCGGTCTAATGAGTAGCTTCATCAGGCCAGTAGTTATTCATAATAGAGTGGTCAAGGGAGAAAAAGACTTGGAAAAGAAGGTACTTTCTATTTACCTATAAAATATCATCTCTTTGAAAGAAAAATAGTACAATGAAAATTTTTTGCATCACTTTCTGTTTAAAAGCGTTTTTTCCCCAGTACATATATTTGTGGTTCCAGATGTATCTTTCTGTGAAAAACAGCCTTTAATATATTTCTACCAAACAGCATGCTTGGCAAATTCTTCCTAATTCTTTTACTCTTCTCAACTCTGGAAGATTAGCCTTCTGTCAAGTTCTGGATAATTGTGAAAATATCTAAGCTAGTTTTATAATACTATTTATCTTTATTGCTGAAAACCCAGCAGGTGAAGAAAAATGAAGACAATTCGGTCAATAATGGATGCAGAGATGACTTATTGTTTTTCTGCAATGAAAAATAAACACAGTTTATTATGTGACCTTTCTTCAAGTACCTGTCAAAAACCCCACAAGTAATAAAGCTTGACTTGCAAAGAGTGACTGATTAAAAAAAGATATGCACTTAAAATGTTGTATCTCTTTATTAAAAGTGAATCTTCTATTTGTGTAGAGATAATGATAGATATAATCCCCCTCTCCAAAAAAAAAAAAAAAAACTTATCACTGTCCCCCACATAATGCACATCAATGCGTCTACACGCAATGATTACATTTTTGGACACACTTCAGTGTACAATGTGCCAAAAAAGATGTTCTGCAACATATGTGTGTTTTGTCTCTTTTACAAAAAAGGTCGCCTTGGATTCTGATTATTTTTCTCCTGGTGGAGCCGGACGGTAGGAAGCTCTTTTGACTTTGAGTTCCTTCACGCCCAGCTACAGCTTTCATTTCTACGAATGGGCAAAGGCTTCCAGTTCCTTTTCAAATATAAATTTAGAACTTCACCTAATTAGAATATTGTGGAACTACGTGTGCATATCACGGCATTTCAGAATGGCCATGCCTTTCATAAAATGTTGTATTGAAGCTTCAGTAATGCATTAAACAGTCTAGCGTATTGGAAAGATTTTGTTTCATTTTGACCCTCTTGGTATTCTAAAGTTTTAAGATTCCTCACAAACTAGACAAGATTATTTTTTTGTAAGGCATAAACATTTAACACATGTTCCTTTTGTCAGGCCAAGTTGTTGTGAAGCTCTTAAACAAAAGTTCTTTTTATGTGCAAAGTTCCTATAAAAATATAACATCAGAAATGCCCTCCAAAATAAATGCAAAATTAATAAAACTAATGAAAACCCAACAATTGTTAACCAGGTTACAGCAGCAGAGTTTACTTATTTAACGCACACACACACACGCGCACACACACACAAAATGAGCACACAATCATAGTGAAATCTTTTCATTGCTAAGTGTTTGTAATTACTTTTAAAATGTCAGAAAGGAAAAATAGGTTTGCTACAAATTTCACAAACAGGAATCACATAAGCTTTTAATTGTCCTTATAAAAGCTCATAATCTAAAAAAAGAAGAAAACCAAAAAAATCAGAGCAATCCTTTAATAAAGTCTATTCTGTGCCAGGTGCGATTTTGCTTTGTCTTCATATTTGGATGCAACTCTGTGGCCTTGAGTTTTGAAAGGTTTCGAGAACTTGCATTTTATTTCTATTTGCTTGTAGGTGGGAAAAAAGGAAGAAATTCAAAAAAAAAAAAAAAAAAAAAAAAAAAAAAGAAGGGAAAAAAAAGCCCAAATAATGAAACCTCCTTTTAATATTACTGAAAGAATATATGTTCTGTAGTTTTTTTTGTTGATTTTGTTTTGTTTTGTTTTGTTTTGTTTTGTCTTGCTTCTTCTTTAAGATGATCAGGTTTTGAAAATCCTGCCCAGTTTCTTAAATAAGAGATAAACTGCCTTATTTTAACTCCGAAGAAAGCTTACATTGCACTTTGTGAACTGACTCAAAACATTTGAAATAGATAATGCTTCTAGGACATTCTAGAGCAACTGAAAACCCAAACAACAGACCACATTTGTGTGGTGTGCATATTTGTATGGCCAATTCTAAACACGGTGCTCAGGGTTTTTTGTTTTGTTGTTTGTTTGTTTGTTTGTTTTTTATTGTCTCCAGAAGAGAGAACCAAAAATTGTGTGTGTGTGTGTGTGTGTGAGAGAGAGAGAGAGAGAGAGAGAGAGAGAGAGAGAGAGAGAGATTGGATGTATGGATGCTCTCTTCGCATGCTGGTAACTTGCTTGGTTAGTCTGATGATAGACACGGTGGAGAAGTCCTATGAAACATAACAGCAGAACAAAGGAATTTGTCAAAGCGAGCTGGAAATCAGGGATAAGAAGTCTTTCACTCTGCTCTCACCGAATCAGAGCAGATGTCTTTGTGACACTTTTTTTTAGACCAGATCTTTTAGGACGTTAGAGATTCAAAGATTGATAAAAATTATGAGTTTGTTTTTATAAGACTTCTAAAGCACATCAGTAATTAAGTCCATCACTTGTTTATTTGTTTGTTTTTGATTTTTGGTTTTGGTTTTGGTTTTTGGTTTTTTGTTTTTTTGAGCATTTTCCCCAGTGCTGGTGAAGTAAAATCAGAATTCTATGAAAATTTCTTAAATTTCTACCTCTCCGTATTTTCTTCTTTAGTCTATTTTTTCATGCCACTCTCTCAAGACATTCACACACACACACATCACACACGCAAACACACATTCCAACACCCTATGAATCCTGGTAAGTCATAGCCATCAAACTATTCCTGAGTCTACTTGATTTCATTCTTTAAAACTTAATGATAATAAATGAGACGGAGGTATCATTGCATTTGTGATCTTACTCATCTGTACACTAAGAACTGATTTTTTTAAATGCAGAACTTAAAATTTAGAAACTTAGAAGTTTGCTTTCAGAGCGTATGAAACGTGTCCTGTCCCTTTAATATGTAAATCTATTGAAATCCAGGCCTCCCCATTGCAAGGGTCTCTCCGCTTATTACTTTATGACATTTCCAGACTAAAGGTGCAGGAGGGGCTCACATTAATTTGCTTTATGTTTGACTAGAGAGGCTTCCCATAACTATTAGAGCCCACTTCGGGCCCACTTCATTTCAGACTTCTTGTCAGTCATTTGAGAGTGATATGGCCTGCGGCCTGGGAAGAATAAACACATCATATATTAGGTAAAGCTTTGATGTATGGGGGTTGCTGAATGCCAACACCTCTCTCTGAGGATAGAGAAGATCAGAAAGTGGGAATGAGATTAGGGTAGGAAAAAGTATTACAGACAGGGGTCTGGCCAGTTTTTCCAGAACATTCCAGCTCAGGATAAACACAGTGGGCAAAGCGGGATTCGTTTCATTTATGCTTTGGTGCTTTTTGTGGTGGTTGCTCCAAAAAGAGGGATAGGACCGGGAACACACTCTTTGTTTCCCTTTCCATTATTAAACCCTGACATTGGATATTGAACAACATTTAAGAACTGATGTCAGAAACCAACGTGCAACATCTCAGCCACTCTTCACAACTGGCCAGAAATCAATGGGTTTCTCTAAGTCATCATTTTGAATCCACACATTTTTGCTTTTTTATGCTCTTAAATGCTCCATTTTACACATTTGTCTAAAAAAGTTTATTTATTTATTTTGAGGGGGCGGAGGGCAGAGAGAGAGAGGGATGTCAGCACAGAGCTCAAACCCACAAACCAGGAGATCATGACCTGAGCTGAAATCAAGAGTTGGCTGCTTGACCAACTGAGCCACCCAGGCACCCCTACACATTTTTGAAAGTAGATTTAAAAATAAATAAATAAATAAATAAATAAATAAATAGTTGGCTTTAGAGAAGGGGAAAAGAATCTTTTTGTTCTAGAAATGACAAATATCTTTCCTGCCCCTAGGCTACAGAATGCATTGGTGACTATTACAATTTCAACTTGGGGAAGTCATGGATGACAGCATTATTTAGTGAGAAGTTTCAAAATTTTAGGAAAAGGGAGTTTCACCCAGAGGGATGGGTTTCATTTTTCCCGATGTCCAGCTTCGATTTGTTCTGGCTGCCCTGTACTTCATCTTGAAGTGATTGTCTGTTAGTCTGATTTGAACACAGGCATTTGCACTCATAGAACTAATGATTTCATTCAGTGTTAGTACCATCCAGTCTTAAGACTCTCCACAAATGATGATGGGCATATATTATTATCTCATGGATTGAATTAAGCAGCCATATCTCACAACCTCGTTGTATTCCCACCCTGCGCGCCCGCCTTGCATGGAGTCCCGTTTTCCAGGACTGATCTCCTGGCTTATTCCCTGCCATCTGAGTGAAGGGAACACCCCATTGCCTGTTTTTCTTCCTTGTGGGAGAATCATGGGAGCTCCATTTGTTGAAAGGAAGGAAGAAATTGTGAAATTACAGATTACAAATTAAAATATAATAGTACTCTCCCTAAGGCTACAAACGGAAGTCTCTCGGAGGTGGGTCAGTCACACTATAGGGCATTCCTTCCTTACATGGTTTGCCTTAACCCAATAGCACATTTTTTATGTAGTTAAAAGAAATGAGGAAAGCAGGGTAAACTGAACTCAATGTAAGTGATTTTATGACATAGATGTGGATGTCAAGCAAGTATCTACATGCATATATATGAATATACCTGAAGCTAGGAGATACGGAAACATTTCTATACATTAAAAATAATAATAATAGCGAGCCACAATGGTGAAAACTATTCAGCAGTTACAATAAGTAACGAGTAAAACAGAAACAAGTTTTGCCCGAGGAGAATGGGAAAAATAACATGGTGAGGAATCCAAGTTTTTCCTTGAGTTCTCATTTTCTTGCAGATGAACCAAGAGTAATGAATGGATTCTTTTCTCGAAGCCTAGAATCTTGATGCATCATGATTAATAAATAAATATGATCCTTCTTTTCTTTCTATGGACCTCTTCACGGTGTTTGGTTAGGGATATCCCGAAACACCTGAAATGGATAGGAATAAATACCTTAAAGCAACAGGCACTCACTTCGTAGCATTTATAACAACTGTTAACGTTTACTTCTTGCTTAGATTATGCCGACCACTGTGCTAAGGATGGTCCCCACCACCTACAAGTAGTCACTTTTAGCAATATCCATGGAGTCATTTAGTTTTGGGAAATTAGAAAAAACAGAATACAATGAAGATGTCCATGAGTGGCTCTCCATACTGACATAGTCTTATCAACATTGCCACTAAGGTTTTTATCAGCTTCAGGCATGAGGCAAATCTATCTTATTAGTGTGAAAACTAATGAAAGATCATCCTGACAATGATAATTAATTGCAGTTGTTGACAAGGACTCCGTTCCTTTGCACTCCCTTTTCTGTTGCTTTCTCTCGGTCTTTCAGCTCTCCTCTCTCAATTAGACATATGAAAAGTGCGGCCCTCCCCTTTGAGAAAGAAGCTTTTAGATTAATCATATTATCTTAAGGTTCCAAATCTCCATGCCTGCATGACCTTTCTTCCGTTAGAATCCATTATCTTAAACTATCACAATAATCCTGGCTTTAGGGAGGGAGAGAGGGAAGAGGAATCAAACCTAATAGATGGCAAATAAGATTAATCTATGATCTAAGTGCCGATTACACTTGGCCCTGCCCTTGAACACCCAGGTGTAACCTTGAAATTCACATCCACTAAGACACGGCAATTGGATTGAGTGTCCCTGAAGGCCTTAAGGGCAGCTGGCCAAGCTTTACCCATTAGTCCCCAGCGAGATCCTGAGCTGTCTCAACCTCCAACTCTCTTTACTTGTGGAATTTGGCAGCTGTGCTTTTTCATGTTTGTTTTGGGATAGTTCACATTTTTGAGATAAAATACTTATTTGGGGTCCTTGATTTTTGTTTGTCAGAAGCACCCGGCCATGGAGGGAGTGAACTTTTACCTGGACCTCACAAGAGGAAAACAAATGATCCGGCTCCTCAAAATCTGATAGCTGCACCAAAATAAATTCAAGTCTTTGCTCCTTTCAAAACACTGACACACTAATCCTAAAACTACAGACGTTTAATAGCAACCAAGATGGGGTGGCGGGGGGGGGATCCCGTTTGCAATATTTGTCTTCTGAACTCTGAGCTGATTATTTTTCTTCTGCGTGGCCTGAGGTCTTGGAAGGGACACCCTTTCGGTAAAAGAGAACGTGACATCGGGAAGTTCACGTTTCTGGTGACAGGGACAGGAAAAAGAATGGTGCTTAGAGAAGATGGTTTCGGCCAAAGAGAAAGATCGCTGGTTCGAGAAGAGAGACGGGAAACAAAACCATTAATGCCTCCCCATTAAAAGTTGGTCCCGTCTCGTAAAATTCAAAGTTGACCAGATAGAATGTTCTCTCATCGTGGATCTGTGCAGTCCAGAGGTCAGAATGTATTGAAACCATGGCAGCTGGCATATAATTAAACCCAAAATGAGAGCGAGAAGGAAAAGTTAGGTCCGAATGAGGAAAAACAAGTATGTTTCAAAAAGATAAAAGGTAAAACGTGGCGGGCAGAAGACATGAGCATTTCTTCTGAAGAAAGAGAGCAAAATAAAAAGTGTCAGGGAAACCGGGTAGGGAGCCCATCCCCGGCCATTTTCATCAGTATTAAACCTTTCTCGGTATTTTCTCTCTGGCATATTCTCAATCACACCTTCTCTCTCAACACAAAACAACTCGGGCAGGCTTTGTTCTGTACAGGCTGTTTTTGAAGCGTTTTTGACAAAAATTAACACGTGTTTCCCTCTTCGGTCAGAATGAGGCCTGTAGGACAAGGGCCTCGAGCTTCTCAGTTCCGGAGTGGTTCTTCTGTATTTTCTGCTAACTTTGTGACTTGATTCCTAAGATATTAAAAAATGAATTCAGACTCAGAGATTCAATCCGTTTCCTTTTGTCTCTTGCAAAAGTAAATTACGAATTTTTTTTTTTTTTTTTCCTTCATGGGTTTCATAAAGCGGGTCCAGGAATAAACTGTTTCAGAGACCGTCTTTCTGGATATGGACGAGGCACATGCTCTGGGGATTGTTGCATAACATCTCCGAGTCACAAATGTGAGAAAGGATGAGGACACAGTTCTGTGTCTATCCAGGGTGGAGTATGCGATCACCGTATGGACAAAAGGGTGTGGTAATGGCTGGCTGATGGAGTTGAATCCGGGCTCTGAGAGGGGGAATATTAGTATTACTTACCCTCATGTATTTTTGTGAGGGCTTAAGTGAGTTCAAAGAGGTAAATTGCTTGGAAGATATTTATTGATTGATTGATTGATTGATTGATTTATATGAAATTTATTGTCCAATTGGTTTCCATACAACACCCAGTGCTCATCCCAACAGGTGCCCTCCTCAATACCCATCACCCACCTACCCCTCCCCCCCACCCCCCGTCAACCCTCAGATCGTTCTCGGTGTTTAAGAGTTTCTTATGGTTTGGCTCTCTCCCTATCTTTTTTTTTTTTTTTCCCTTCCCCTCCCCATGGTCTTCTGTTAAGTTTCTCAGGATCCACCTAAGAGTGAAAACATATGGTATTCGTCTTTCTCTGTATGACTTATTTCACTCAGCATCACACTCTCCTGTTCCATCCACGTTGCTGCAAAAGGCCAGATTTCATTCTTTTGCGTTGCCGTGTAGTATTCCATTGTGTATATAAACCACAACTTCTTTATCCATTCATCAGTTGATGGACAGTTAGGCTCTTTCCATAATTTGGCTATTGTTGAGAGTGCTGCTACCAACATTGGGGTACAAGTGCGCCTAGGCATCAGCACTCCTGGATCCCTTGGGTCAATTCCTAGCAGTGCTATTGCTGGGTCATAGGGTAGATCTATTTTTAATTGTTTGAGGAACCTCCACACTGTTTTCCAGAGCGGCTGCACCAGTTTGCATTCCCACCAGCAGTGCAAGAGGGTTTCCCTTTCTCCACATCCTTGCCCACATCCATTGTTTCCTGAGTTGTTCATTGTAGCCACTCTGACCAGCGTGAGGTGGTATCTCAGTGTGGTTTTGATTTGTATTTCCCTGACGAGGAGCGACGTTGAGCATCTTTTCATGTGCCTGTTGGCCATCCGGCTGTCTTCTTCAGACAAGTGTGTCTTCATGACATCTGCCCATTTCTTCACTGGATTATTTGTTCTTTGGGTGTGGAGTTTGGTGAGCTCTTTATAGATTTTAGTGCTCTCTACCTGTTAACCAGCTGTTGCTGTCTTGATGTGGCCATCATTAGCATCTCAGTTAATACTATTTCTCTGTTTTTTCCTTTCCCTGTGAACTTAAGAACCCTGGAAAAGAACAATACTGTTGGTTTCTTAGATGTTTGTAAGGATCGCAGCTGAAAAAACATCAAAGAAACGAAGGATTCTGGGCACTATGGTAAAAGCACAAAGGCATTCTCCGAGGCTTCCCTCCTCTTATGTGTTAGGGCAGTGACATTTTGACTGAATGTAGGAGCCCTTGTCAGCTGTCCGGGGAGGGTTAACTCACACCTCAGCGGGAGCCTCATGCCATTAAGTCAGGGAGAGTAATGAAATTTCATTTAATTTGTCAGGAAGAAAGTGCTAATGTTAAAAGGCATTTAATAAAAAAGGGAGAGATTCTTTGAAAGGAGTCCTTAAGTAATTACTTCAAGTGTCTTAGGCCTACTCACCAGAATATTTACATTAGTGTCTTACAGAGCCAGTGTGTAATTAAATTAGCGCAGCATTTACATTCTCTCTCTTTTTTTTTAAGGAAGTGTGATTTTATTCATAATCCTTAAAAAAGAGAGAAAAGAACTTGATCTAATCAAATAAGATATTAGTGTTTTTTTGAAAGGTTCTTAGTGAGAGAATTGCTGAGTGAAAGTTGTGTGTGTGTGTGTGTGTGTGTGTGTGTGTGTGTGTGTGATGGGACAGGGCTGGCTCCAGCCTGGAGCAGCTGTGCGCCTTCCTCATTTCCACTTGGAAGGACGCCATCTTTTATCTTCTCAGGCCCGACATGGAAAGTCAGGTCAGCTACCAAGGACTGTCAGCATATTGAGGTGGCTATTCTTGTCTAGCTTGGGTTCTCTTTTCAACGTGCCAGGGACGACAGGATGGATACGGATGTGTGAGTGAAAGGAAGTACCTGTGAGGCAGGGGGGAGGCAGGCTCATCCCTCCTCCCTCCTCTCATGTGTGGAGAAGCTTGGTGCTCTCACGCCCCCCTTGCCAAGAGGTCATAACGAATGTGCCCGGAGCGGCGGGAAGCTCTTGCGGCCACCACCAGATGGATTTGGATCTCCAACAGCAGGACGCAACTAGGAGAAAGATTCTTGAACATTTCTTTGGAAGTAATCTGCTGCTGGTTTATCCCGTTGGTTTAGAAAACATCGTCATGTGCCAATCTGGGCTCGAATAGCGTGTGAATGACTTTTATCAGGTTTGCCTCTGCAGAGGGCGTAAGTGCTACGGACACAGTTGAAGAGAAAGTAAGGACAGACACGGAAGGTGATAGAGATCTATAGTTGATTGGAAGATTAAATGAGGTCCACATTATCAGAAAAGTTTGTAAACGATACATTGCTGGTCATTCTAGCTATTTTTTCTGACCACAGCCAGAGTGCTTTTACTAAAATACGAACCCTCCTATGGTTTTCCCTGGTCCTCCGGAGAAGTCTGATAGTTTCAGGAAGGCATGCATTGCTCTGCCAATTTCCAAAAGTTTCATTCTTCACGAATCTGTTCTTCAAAATATCATGTCGTCTGTGTGTAAGAACTCCCTCACCTCTGAAACTTCACGCATGTTTTTCCCTCTGTCTAGAGTTGTATTGCCTAGTACAGTAGCCACTGGGCACATGTGGCTATTTCAATTTAAATTAAAAAAAAAAAACTCAAATGACATTAAAAGCTGAGGTCCTCGTGGGCACTAGCCTTCAATAGTTTATATGTGGTTAGTGACTACCGTATTGGATGGTACAGCTATGGACCGTCCATCACTGCAGAGAGTTCTCTTGGACATCACAAATCTACAGTGTTCAGAAGACCACTACCTTCTGAAGTCATTCACTTTTCAGCTTAGATATCACTTTCACAAGGAAACATTTCCTACCCCCACCCCATGCCTTAAAGAAGAGTTAGATTGTCATCAATATCTCACCATAGGGAAATTGCCTATATGCTTATCAGAATTTATTTATTTTTTATTTGAAGTATTGCTTTTTTTTATCTTAGAGAGAGAGGGAGAGGAGAGAGAGCTAGCATGTGAACTCAGGTGGGGGACTGGCAGAGGGAGAGAGAGAAAGAGAGAGAGAATCTGAAGCAGGCTCCATGTAGAACATGGCAGTGGGGCTCCAACCCAAGACCCTGGGATTATGATCTGAGCTGGAATCAAGAGTCAATTGCTTAACTGACTGAGCCACCCAGGTGTCCCAACTGAAATACTGTTGACCCATAATGTTATATTAGTTTCACGTATATAACGTAGTGATTCAACAAGTCTACATGGTAGGCCTTACCTAAATCTCTTGATCAACGGTGAGCTCAGTGAGGTCAGGGCCCCCTCCTCAATATTGATCGGCATCATATTGTCCTCTTAGGAAATTACAGAAATCTATTCATCGAGGGTTTACTAGGAACCATTCTATGTACTTTATATGTATGACCTCACTTAATACTTAGGTAAGTACTATTTATCTCACTTAGTACATAAACATGTACTACTTATCATCTGAATACTGCTAATGGAGAGCCCAAGGCACAGAGAAGGGAATCACCCGCTCAAGCCTGGTGGACATTGATATGATGGCTGGAGCAGCTGGGTGGCTCAGTTGTTCAAGCGTCCGACTCTTGATTTCTACTCGGGTCATGATCTCCTGATTCACGAGTTCAAGCCCTGCATCAGGCCCTGTGCTGACAGTGCGGAACCTGCTTTGGGTCTCTCTCTCCTCTTTCTCTCTCCACTTGTCGGTCTCTCCCCTGCTCGTGTACTCGCTCTCTCTCTCTCCCTCTCCCTCTCTCAAAATAAATAAATATTCTTTTAAATAAATAAAATGAAATGAAGGTTGAGAGTGAGACTAGGAAACCTGATTCCAGCTCTTGTAGTCTGAATCTCCCTGTGATTAGCACCCGCATAATTTTGTTGCAAAAATGCGGAGTCCCCAGCGAGAGCCATTAAAGCAGACAGTCTCTCTTTCACAACCGCACAATGTTTTAAAGCTGTACCAACTTTCCCACCAGCCCAACTATAGAAAAGTGTTGCTTTTCTTTGAATAAGCGTGTTCCACTGGTTCCCTTCAGCTCTCGAATGCAGTGTGAAGAGACAAGGCAGAGTGTACCTGTCTTATAGGGAAGAAACCTAGAGTTCAGAGGAGGAAGCAAGAGAAAAGACCATTGGGCAAACACTGTCAAGTCAAAGAAAAGTAGTCCTTGCAAGTATTCAAATGACATGGGGCATTTGAGCGAAGAGTCGGTCATGGCTTTTGATTTTCCTTGGCTCTACAATTTTAGTTTTCTGACCATCCCAGTCACATTAATTAGCAGCATCATTCTTTCTTCATAGCGTGTGCTGCCGATGTTAATTGTTAGATAATGAAATAACTCGACATTGTTTGCAACAACTTGAGACGATGCTTGTAAATAGGTCCCCATTCAGATATCAAGCTTCATGACGACTGTATCACTACAGCTATTAATAACTCAATACTGTGGATGCCTTCATAGCCTATATGATTATTACTAAAATTGTTATTGTTTCAGATAGCATGTTTTTGGAAGCAAACTTATTTAATACAAAATGTGCGTTGAGATTTTTTTATTTTATTTATTTTTGAATCTTTTTAACATGTATTCATTTTTCAGAGAGAGAGAGAGAGAGAGAGACAGGCCGTGAGTGGGGGAGGGGCAGAGAAGGAAGGAGACGCAGAATCCGAAGCAGGCTCCAGGCTCTGAGCTGTGAGCACAGAGCCCGATGCAGGGCTCGAACTCACAGACTGCAAGATCATGACCCGAGCTGAGGTAGGACGCTTAACTGACGGAGCTACTACCCAGGTATACCTCTTGAGATTCTCATAATGACTGAAACTTTAAGACTTTATGTCTTTCTCCAGTGTCCATATAAATGGGTAAATATAAAAATGGAGGAATAATTGAATCCCCAATGAGATTATATATTCTATTTTGTTAAAAAAAAAAATCTAAAGTATCCAAATGGGAAACTTTATGCTCTAGGTTTTGGACATTCAGAGGACTTAATCACCTGCGAGCTTTACCTATATTGACCCTTTTATTCCAAGGAAGAAATCTGTAAGATTGTTATCCTCATTAGATAGATGAGAAAATTGAAGTGTAAGAGTATAATAACTTGCCCAAATCATACAGCTGGTGAATGGCAGAGCTGAGATATGAATTTATTCCATCTAGTTCTACAACGCATTGCTGAGCCACTGTCCCTTTCCCTTCCGTATCCACAGGCACAGACGCATAACCACATACAGAAGTTTATACACACAGGAGTTTACAATAAATTTGCTAAACAAACAGGGAAAGTGGAGGGAGGCTTCCGTGGTTTTATCTGAGGATCGTGTCTGTGTCATATACAATCTGGAGTGTCAACACGTTCAAACAGAGGAAAAAAAAAAACTGGTGTCCGTGTCTAAATAGGAAAATAAGTGATTTCTAGTAAAAGTGAGCTTTTCAAGTTGATAAGTGTATTTGGTTCAACAAAGAAGTGAACAAATATTTTATAATCCATTTATGCTTCTATTTTCTTACCCTGCAATATAATATCACTTGTTCCATGGGAGCAAAAAGCTTTCACTGATGTTTAGAGAATTTTTCTAAGTTGGTGCTGTTTCATGCATTTCGATCTTTAAAAAACAAAAACAAAACAAAATAAACCAAAAAAAGAAAAAAAAAACCCTATGTCTCTGGTTACTGTCTAATATTGATCCATATAATGCTAAATTTACATTCCCTTATCCTGAAACATAAAGAAAATGAAAGTAAAAATAAAGTAGCTAAAAATGTTCATAATTTCCTATTAGCAACAGCTTTAATCAAAACCCAGATGTCATTTTTTTCCCTCCCGTGTCACTAATGACATTTTACAAATATATGGATTGTATTCTTTCTCAAGAGCTATTTATAAAGAGCGCACAATGAATGGTTCACCCCGGTGGCGTTGGACCATCTCAGTTACTTAGCAGGAGTCACTGAGGATCCAAGCTGATCGGGTCTTGCTGTAATCGATCTGTCCTTTAAATGAGAAGGAATCGAAAAACCGGAAGCTATCGAAAAAGTCAATTCACATGAAAGGAAAACACATCCTTTCTGTCGAACACCCTAAAGTAGTTGAAAAAAAAAAAAAAAAAACCGAGCATGGGTAGATTTGACTCGTGGTCTCATTCTAAGGCCAGGGAGAGGGAGGAAGAAAAGAAAAACAGCAAACCATTTTGCTTTTGGAAAGGGTGCTTCTTGAAAAAAGGTAGCCTTTCACAGGACACAAAACAGCCAAACCTTCTCAAACACTATTAAAACAATTGCTGACATTATTGAGAGCTAACTACTGGCAAAGAAAGCATCCAATGACCCAAAGTCATGTTCGTGGCATTAATATATATATATATATATATATATATATATATATATATATATATTGAAATGGGGGAAACAGATTCAGAAGAAATGATTTGTAAGGATGTGGTTAAAACTATTTATATACCGGGTTCTATTTGTTTTACAGCTAGTGGTGCACGGACAGCATGAAAGGTTATCTTTGACAAGGTTTTAGCTATTATTTTCTTCCAGTGAAATGGTATTTCTCGAGAAAAAAAGGTCTTTGGAACAAAATAACAATAAATCCTGATTTAGATACATAAACCTGCCATTGATATCACATAATATCAGTGTTCTTTCTCACTCGATACAGGCGTTTTAAAGATAAATGGTAACACTGAACTGGAAATCCATCTGGCCGGCTGCCTGCTCTAATGAATAACCCCACTTTGGCTCGTGCAATGTAAGCAGAAAGTTCTCTCCCGGCCTCTTTCGTCTGTCATGAATCTACGAGACAGCCGACATAATATCTGGGCGACAACGTTGTGCTAACAGTGCAGTGACTTCCATTTTCTTTGCTTTCTATTGATTTTCACTTAATAACTGGCGAAATACTAAACGTCCGCCCTGAGTACCTAATAAATCCTGCCTGAGCTTTTTATTGAGGAGAATTTAATAAAAACAACCATTGCGGCTGAGGGATTTTTCTTCTGGATAGAACATAGGGGTAGGGGACAGCGGGGTTGGGGCAAGAGGAAACCATTCGATTTTTTTCTTCCATCCTTCCTTTCTCTTTTTTTTCTTTCTTTCTTTCTTTCTTTCTTTCTTTCTTTTTTTTTTTTTTTTTATGGGACTTTCTCCCCTTTGGAAAAGAGCTGCCATGTCAAGTGTGTTTGGATGGGGTTCCTTTCGAGAAGCCACTCTAAGTTCTGCACGCTGGCTCTCTGGCCAATGTCAGGGAAGAAGGCAAAGGTTTGGCAAAAACTAACTTTCTGGTCCTCTGACGCCTGATTTCCCTCTTTGGTCAAGGTCGCCCTTATTGTTACCAGTGGCTGCCCCAAATCTGTAAGAGTATGTATGCCCTTTGCTATTCAAGCAAGCCCCTACTTATGATGACTCGTCTTAGGCTTTTCTTGACTTCTGGAGGGTGCAAAAGCGATACCCTTTCAGTGGGCACTGTACCTTCACTTTTGAATCTGGTTCTTTTCCAGGGTTAGTGATATGCAGTCCGATCCTCTCTCAGGGATGCTGGGAGTGTGGGCAGCTCCCGGCAGCTCCCAGTCAACCGTGGGATCACGAGGGTGAACAACCAACACGCTTACAACTATTCTGTTTTCCCAATCCGGTACAGGATTCAATCAGTCCCATGAAATATACAACACTTCATCATAAACTAGGCTTCACGTTAGATGATTTTGCCCAATGGTAGGCTACCATGGGCACATTTAAAGGAGGCGAGGCTAAACTGTGATGTAGCTTAGGTTTAGTAAATGTATTTTCGAGGTAATTGCTTCAACTTCTCAGAATATAACCCCATCGTAAGTCGAGAGGGAGGTCTACGCTGTTTGTTGTTTCGAATCTGATACTGGCAATGAAAGCATGACTTGGCTGTTGGTATCCTTGCCACTTTCACAGGATTCTAGTTATTAAAAGAAGCGGGAAACATCGCAGAGGTAAAGGCACATACGCAATAGTCCATTTACCGCTAACTTGAGGCTCACAAATTCACTCTTTTGTGCAAAGAGCTTTACTTGTGGCTCTTTAAAACGCAAAGAAAATTGGAAAGCGTGGACTTTACACCCCTCACCATTTTCCTCTGCATAAACTTGCTAGAACAATTTCCATCACTGATGCTTAAGAAAATCTCTTCATTCTGTTACAGGGTCTTCCAGGAACATTTCATAGCTTATGGTTCCACCCCATCCCCTACATTTTTTTAAATATTTATGTATTTTTGAGAGACACAGAGAGAGAGAGACAGAGCAGAAGAGAGGGAGGGGCAGAGAGAGAGGGAGACACAGAATACGAAGCAGGCTCCAGGCTCTGGGCTGTCAGCACAGAGCCCGATGCGGGGCTTGAACCCACGAACCGTGAGATCATGACCTGAGCCGAAGTCGAATGCTCAACCGACTGAGCCACCCAGACACCCCCATCCCCTACATTTTAATTGATCTTGAGGTTATTTTCAATCCACTGGGTTTAGTGACCAAGTATTTTAACATTTCCTCCTGTGTATACACTCATTCCACTCCATTCTCCATGAAATTTCTAAATAAGAATCCCCATATTTACAAAAATTAAAAAAATAGAAATCTTTCCTTAAAATGAAGGCTTTATTTTGTTTTACAAAATCCATAGATGTCAGGTTTGGGTATCAGTATCGTGAAAACCACAGTCACTCAAGCAAAGCTATGCGTGACTCAGTTACTCATGAACAGCTCCAGGGCTGGTTTTCCTAAATGGGGACAGAGGTAGTACATTGTAACACAGGCGTCATGTCAAAGGACCTTTACAGAAATCCTGACTTTCCCTCCTTTGAGATTTTGGTTATGTTGCCGATGCAACAGGGATACTATGGCCAAATAAGCATGGCTGAAATCACTTTGGCAAAAATCAATACATGTACGAATGCTCAACAAATGATGTTGATTTATTTCACTGAGATACCTCAATAACGAGTAGTGGTCAATTAACCAGGATAGGGTATAAAACTGGACAAACCCCAGAAATCATCCATTTTCCCCCACTGCTTAGAGCTGTCTGACTTCATTCTTTTTTTTTTAATTTTTTAAGTCCATTAATTTATTTTGAGAGAGAGGGCAAGTAGGGTAGAGTCAGAGAGAGAGAGAGGGAGAGAGAGAATGAGCAGGGGAGGGGCAGAGCAGGTGAGGGGCAGAGAAACAAGGAGAGAGAATCCCAAGCAGGCTCCGCACTGTCGACACAGAGCCTGATGCAGGGGTTGTACTCATGAACCCTGAGATCCTGACCTGAGCTGAAACCAAGAGCCAGATGCTTACCCAGCTGAACCACCCAGGCGTCCCTGTCTGACTTCATTCTTGTGCCTTAGTTTCCACATTCCTAAAGGAGAGCAAATAGCAAAGTTTGTAAAACTGAAAGGAAGTAATGCATATCAAGTGCTTGAAAGATTTCCTGGTGTGAACTATGCATTTCCGGTGATCATGACGTGTCAGGGAAGGTTCATTGATTGTAACAAATGTACCACGCTGGTGGGGGATGATGATAATGGGGAAGGCTACATATGTGTGGGGGTGGGGAGTGAGAGGAAATCTCAGTACCTTACTCCCAATTTCACCGTGAGCCTAAAACTTCTCTAAATACTAAAGCCTGTTAAAAAAAATTTTTAAAGAACAAAAAACAAAGCTAAACAAAAAACAAACAACAACAACACAAGAGTTCCTGCACATGGAAACTCTCAATAATGTTTGCTTTTATTATTTACAAGTATTGTTCAAGAATAACCAAAATCAAGTTGTGAATCTCTACGAGGGAGAGCTTGATCAGTGTACCTGGGCTTTAGGTATCCATGGTTTTTTTTTGCCCATCCCAGTTTTCTTTGGGGGTATCGTATCCTTGCTCTGCCCAGGGCTCACGAGAACCAAAGAGGATTTAGTAAAACCTTGAATATTTTTCTTTTTCTGATCGTCTTGCCGCATCACTTTCTCAGAGGGGGTTTGTTTTATTCTGTTTTGTTTTAGGTTCTTGTGAAACCTGGTCCATTCAGCAGAATATTTTGGTTCCATATAATCAGATAGGCTAACACGACAAAAAAAAAAAAAAAAAAAAAAAAAAAAAATTCCGCAGGGCACGGGGCGCATCCCCGAGTTGAGATTTGGGAGAGGATATTTCAGACTTGAGATTCTCGGGTCTTTGCTGGGCCCCGGGTGTAAGCCCCCTCTAATCAGCTCACATAAAGGTGTGTGTATTGCTATTCAGATAATGTCTTCCACAGCTCAACAAAGGTTGTTGTACTGAGCTGTGATTGTGACAAATGATTTACTATTAGGAACATTCTGTAATTATTGTTCGGTGGGACCGCAGACCGATACATCATTAACATGATAGACGGCCTTTTATATCAGCAAAAATAACTAAATTAATAAAAATGGCTTCATTCCAAACCCTGTCAGAAAGCCAATACTCAGAACAATCAAGTAGCAGGGATACCTGAGAAAGCCACAGCTTATATCCCCCAACAAATCATGTTTTATGCATAAGTAATAAAATATTTGTATATATAACCTGTATAATATGGATCTGTGGAACATAACAGATTTTTATAGATATCAGCCGTAAACAAAAATATAGGATATTTAAATATTTTCTCCCAAATGATTTAGATTTACATTTATGCTTCAACGCAATTGGGTTGCACATTTAGGATATGAGAATCTGCCTATGACAACTTTTCTTTCGATTCTCAAGCATCGGGGACGATTTTAATGACAATCCCACAGATGGGAATGTCTCTCCCCAAACTTCCTTCCTTCCTTCCCTTCTTCCTTTTCATCAGTAAACTCCTCATTTATGCTTTCAATCCTGAGCCTCGCATTTCGTACCTCTTCACATAGATTTAAACAAACATTTTACAATGAAAGCAGTTCTCTTACCCAGAAAACACCGCAAAACCTCCAACGATAACTCCAACAATACGGTCAAAACCGTCTCACGGGTACGCGATGGAGACCCTCTGTGAGCACTGACAACCAAGTAATGAAATTTGTAAAGAAAATTAGCCACATGAGATGAAATTAACTGGTCGCTGACAATTTTAGCCTCTGCTAACCTTGGAATTTCTCCTGGGCCAAGGCTAACATAAATGGTTAGAAACTTCTGAGCCATAGATGGCTCAGAAACTTTGCCTGACTGTTTCCTACAGTCTTTCCGTCGTTGCTGCCACCTAAACTGAGGTTTAGGATGGTCAGGAACTTGCCTGAGCTCTGCCCCCCTGTGATGGTCACACACATGCTCTAGGTTTGTGTTGAAAACTGTGACACACAGAAGTCACCACTGAAGAACAGGGCTACCTCCCAAAGTTGCCGTCTCAAACGAACATTACTCCATAGAAGCAAAATCTAGCGTTGCATCTTTCTGTGTCTTTGCTCACATTGTTGCAATTTTTACATTCAAAAAGGAAACTGTTAACCCTAATCCCTCGTAGGACTAAGTAAGAAAAAATGTGAAAGTCTTTAAAAATCTAGATTATCTGTTAAACGTCTAATGGCTTTAAAAATATGTTACTTTTCCAGTACTCATGCCCTTAAATGAGAAATAACCTTGGGGCGCCTGGGTGGCTCGGGCTGTTAGGCGTCCGACTTCAGCTCAGGTCATGATCTGGTGCAGTCCGTGAGTTCGAGCCCCACATCGGGCTTTGTGCTGACAGCTCGGAACCTGGAGCCTGCTTCGGATTCTGTGTCTCCTTCTCCCTGCCCCTCCCCTGCTCACGCCTCCGTCGCTCTTTCTCTCTCAAAAGTAAATAAACGTGAAAATAAATAAATAAATAAATGCTAAATACCCTTTGCCTTGGCCTGAATAGGCTCTAGATAATTAAATCCCCTGCCTCACACTTCAAGCATTCGTCAGGTTGCATGCAGTGTATATAAGCATGGAGAAGCATTCAGTAATTTGGCAAATAGAGTCCAAGAGATATTTAAGTTAAAGGCTGGGACCACGAAAGCAAAAGGAGAGAAAAGAAAGTATTTCTAAAGATTAAATGAATATAGTCACACTTTATGTTTGAATGGCCATATATCAAGACTATCACTTCAGAGTTAAAGATGTAACGAAGCTACTTGGACTTCTACCTTCTGGCCCACAGTGTGCTTGGAAACTAACAGAAACAAGGGACGTACTGTTTATCATGATGGGATCTTAACATGTTGAGGTAAATGCACAGGAACATAGCTGTAATGCTTAAAATTTAAACCCGGAAGATGCGATTAGTACATCAGTCTGCTGAAGTTGAGAGTATATCTGGCTTTCAAATATATGTGTTGTCTCATTATTCGAAAGCGATAAAGCATCCAATCATAGTCTCGGCTGGCTCAGGGGAAAGAAAGCCAGGTTTCTGGGTACTCTCTTGGAATAGACTTACAGAAACAAAATGTATGCTATAAGAATTCATATAAAAACCTTTAAGATGTATCTGAGTAGAAATCACAATTATGTTAGCAGGTTCTAACACTTTACTGCAGATAGTAAATTTCGATAAAAAGTGACTATTATAATAATGGGGATCTGCAAAGACACCTAAGACTGGAATCTCCCGAGAAATTAGAGAAGGGATAAAGTAGAAATTAACTGTTTCTTTTTCTGTTCTTTTCTTCCTTCCCTGCTTTCTATGGTTCAAAGTGCTTGGTCCACAATCTCTTATCTGAAACTCGCGGGGTGATTGTGTTTTATAACTTAGAACTGTTAGGATTTTCGAAAGTGAAATGGAACATATACCCCTATGTTATCCATTATCACCAGTGATGTCTGGGGTGGCATCGTTAACGCACTCGTAGCCAGTGGGATATATAGAGACTACATACCTGACATCAGTTTGGGTCATGTTTTGTTACATATGATTCAAGCCAGTTTATATTGGCTGACACAGAGGTCCTTCTGCCAAAAAATATACATGAATAAATGTTGATTTCCTAGATGAAGGACTCAGATTAGAGAATTGCAGGTGAGGGATTGCGGATCTCTGCGAACCAATCCTAGTCTTCTGTTCATTCGAACGTCATCTAAATTAACTTTCACACATTTTAAAAAGACTTTATATTTTAGAGCTGTTCGGGGTTCACAGAAAGATTGGGTGGAAGGGACAGAGATTTTCCATCTGTCCCCTAGACCCCCGCATATGCCTGGCCTCCCTCATTATCAAAATCTCTGCCAGAACGGTACGTTTGTCATAAGCGATGAACCTAGGTTGGCATGTCAGTATCACCCAAAGTCCAGCGTTTACGTTCAGGTTCTTGTGGGTATTTGTTGT
Source organism: Leopardus geoffroyi (assembly GCF_018350155.1). Lineage (NCBI taxonomy): Eukaryota > Metazoa > Chordata > Mammalia > Carnivora > Felidae > Leopardus > Leopardus geoffroyi. The sequence continues at coordinate 14,101,566 of NC_059337.1, read as the reverse complement.
CATTACACATCTCTGTCCTTTATGCAGGGTTTTTCCACTCTGGATGGTCGCTTGAAAAAATATATACTTCACCATTAGCAGACACTCAATAAAGTTTCATTTCTTCGCTGAGGAACTGATAGTGCAATACGATGGACCTTCTAGAAGTCTTCTCTTGTTACCTCGTTCTACAGAAACTTTGAATGATCTAATGCTCCGACCTCTCACCCCCGCTAACTATTTGCAGACGCGCTCAGGCCGTGTGGAAAAGGTGCAAACACAGTCTATAATTGCCTACCTACAAGACATTTTATTAAATAAAAGCATGGCTTTCAAGCAAGATTTCTCTCTAAAAAGATTTGGAAAAATCTTGTTATGGTAGCTCCGTTCTTCAAATGCTTACAGTGTAAGTGAAATCAGACTCTGAGGCTGGTTATAAAGGGAAACGTGGTCCAGAATTGTAGCCCCAGGACACTGAGATGATATTAGAAGTCATCTTAATTCTGAAAACAAAGAAAATCACAAAGTAATCCAGTCAAGTACCGTGCCAGGTGAGGGGAGGCATGGAGGCAAAGGACCCAGAACGACCTTCTCCGGGTCCACAGGGAGAGAATCTGTGATTGTTTTTCTGGCAAAAGCTTGATTGAGACCTATTTTAAACCTCGTCTTTTCTGCTTTGGCCTTCTCTTAAAGGAAGACAAAGGCCCTTGAAAAGGAGTCTTAAAAGTATGATTCACGGACTCGGGAAGAATTACAGGATGCGGACAGCCTAGAGTGGTGCCTTCCCCCAGAGGGATTCACATTTCCTTCCTCTTAATCTGAGCGAACCATTAAAAAGTCAGTCCGTTCCCTGGAGGCCCTTCCCAAGGAATCTCCTAAAAGGAAATCCCCCGCACTGGAAAGGTAATTTACCTAGACAGGATTTACAAAGCGAGGTTCCAGTTTGGAGATACCCAATGACTTCACATGGGCTGGTGCCTTGTGTTATCCTTGTTAAGGATTCTCCCTGACGTTGGGTAACAGAGCAGACATAGGCAGAACTACTCTTGCACACTTTACCTATTTATTTTCATAAGCAACGGCATCCCAAATATGAGTCTTAATCACCGTCCGAACATCAAAGGGTAAATATGCAATACATTGATTCTTCCTGAAAACTGGCCAGCCCACGGCATTTTGCTTTCTATTCTCAGAATGTTTTTAATTGCTTTATCTAGTGGGAAAACTCTTTTCTTATGGACAGGCATGGGGGAGGGGAGCCGGATTCTGTGCCTGGGACCTCAGGGAGCGCTGCGGCAATTCCGTGTCTGAGGTCTCCGGGAAGCCGGGCTTCAGCGCTGATTCCCTTTTATGGAAAAATAACTTGTGAATTTCCCTTTTTAAAGGCCACTGGAAACGGAGCATGGCTACAGGGAGCTTCAGCTGTGAATATGTGTAAAGCTGCTTACTTTCCCATCCCTGGCGATCCCGTGTCCCCTTCCCTGCCCCCTCCGACGAGGCTCTGACCTCCTTTCTGAGTGAATGACAGAACAGGGAAGAATGATAAGGTGGAAGAAGTCAAAGGCTGACGTTGGCCCATGTAAGGCAGACTCCGTGTACCTAAAGAACAGACAAATCAGGGAGGTGACTGGGCACAAGAGGAAAGAACGTCCTCATCTTCCACTTCCACGGGCCGAAACTAGGAGGACAATATTCTGAAATGCTATTGTATTCAAACAACAACCCCGACCAAGAGGATCTCGTTTCCCCAAGGCACCGAGTATTTCTTAGCTATAGGCCAGGATTCTGCCAGGATACTTTATTAAAAACTGAAGTCGAGGAACAAGGATGTGTTCGGCATATTTGGATTTGCACACCTTTAATCAACACAAACCCTCTGGCGCGTGAAATGTGAGGGAAATGGTAGAAAAACGTAGCTGTCTGTTTATCAAATAGTCACGTCTAAATTATCTGATGATAGGGCAAAAATTAGGAGCGACGTTTTAAAGCTACCCTACCCTTATGGGGCCTACTTTGCCATTAAAAAAAAATAAAACTATTCACATTTGATAAGTAATTTGTCCCATTGTTTCTTGTCCTATGAACTATGAAAAAGAGCTAAGAGAAATTCCTCTCCTTTTTTTTTTTTCTTTTCATAAAACTCAATTCGCAGGCCTGCATATTTTATTCACATTTTTCTTGTGTGCTTCCTTCTGTATTTTTTGGCTGCACTGGTGGAATTTTCTATGATAAGAGGACCACCAATCCAGTGTGCATAGTGTGGGGTTGGCCCAGTTGAGTGGGCCTCACTGGGGTTTTCAGGAAGAGGGCCAGGAATTCACAGGGCTTGATTACTGCCAGGGCCTTTTCTGTTTTTCAGTTAACTTTGCTCTTCCTGGTAAATCAACGCCTGAACCTTGGAGCCTTGACACAAAAGCAGTGATTGAGCAGAAACTGTAAAAACGAAGGCCCGGCCATGTGTACGTGACATTTCTCCAAGCTCGCTTGCAAGGGACACAAGGAGTCTAGGGGAAGATGAGTTCACTGTGTGAGCTCCTTTTAGGGCTTTGAAAATGTTTAAACCCACTTCCGTGGTGAAACATGTAAACGCAAGTGAAAGCATCTTCGTTCATAAAGGACAGCCATTTTGTGCTTAAAACTTCTTGTTTTGTGTTCATCACACATCAGCCCACCATGCATACTTTCTTTAAAAAACATTAAAAGCGAAGCTATCAAAATTCTTTCAATCCTGACTTTCTAAAAAATTCCTATCTGTGATCCAACTTAATTTGGTGACTATTTATGGACCACATAAGCCATTGAGTTGTTGGGCTATGGATTGGTAACGTGAGGATTAAGAAGATCAGTCAAATGGCTCTAATGGGTAGTAACCAATATTCGGTTCTTCCTTTAATAGAGTTACCCACCAGTTTTTCCTTCGTGATAGGTTTTGCTGCATTCCTGGGACCGGTTTTTCATCTCTCCTTGTTCCCATGCCCTTTGATACGTGACTCTGTCATGTGGCTACAGACAAAGAGTGTATTGACTTGTCCTTTGACTTGGGGTTCCCCGTGTGGCTTGCTGTGGCCAATAGAATAATGTGGAAATGATAGTATGTCTTAAGAGCTTTGCCAGTGTCCTACTTTTGCTTCTCCTGCTGGTCTTAAGACAAAAGCGAACATGGAGAACAAGAGTGATCCCAGCTGAGCCGTCCTAGCCCAGCCTGCCCAGCCAAGCTCAGCTTTGATCAAGTAAGCCCTGGGTAACCTACAAGTGCACAAGTGACACTAAACCAGAACTGGACGAAGCCACTGGATTTTAGAATGGTTTGTTGTGTAGCAGTAGTTACGTGATGCAATCCAATTCAGTTATTCATTCGCTTCTTCATCTTCAAACGTCCGTTGGACACATAATAGGCGTTGCGGTCTGTGGGCAACACCTTGAGATGCACAGGACAAACTTCTAGTGGAAAGAGATAAATGGAGCAGTAAATAAAGTAGATGGGCAAAGTGCTCACTTAGAAGTATGCATGGGGTGCTGTGGTGAATCCTTCACAGAGTGTTACCAAAGCATCCTGGAAGAGGAGGGATGGAGCCTAGGAAAATTGTAAAGAGTATGTAGCGTTTAGGAGACGCTATGCTTGGATTTTCAAGGGGAGGAGCATAGAAAGGCATTCTAGATATAGCAAGCCAGACTGTGTTTGCAAACATCCCACTGTTGACAAAGAGGCTGGTGCCTTGAGAGCCCAGTGACAAATCCGACACGGGCAGGAACCACACCTCACATTTTCTTAAATTCCAAATGGTTCTCAGCATAGGGAAGTCAGGGGCACTTCAAGAATGGCTTCCCGGGGCGCCTGGGTGGCTCAGTCAGTTAAGCGTCCCGCTTCGGCTCAGGTCATGATCTCGCGGTTTGAGAGCTCGAGCCCCACTTCGGGCTCCATGCTGACAGCTCAGAACCTGGAGCCTGCTTGGGATTCTGTGTCTCCCTGTCTCTCTGCCCCTCCCCCACTTGTGCTCTGTATCTCTCTGTCTCTCAAAAATAAATAAATGTAAAAAAAAATTATTTCAAAAATTAAAAAAATGGCTTACCAACATTATTGGTCACTCTCTTGAATAGAACCTAGAGATAATGTTTAAGGAGAGTCTTCTTAACATTGCTCAACTCTATCTAAATTCAGACCTAACTTCTTGAGAATGCCAGACGAAGGCAGGAAGCCTTTTGATTATTTGTGGTGTTTTTCTCTTCACTTCCTGCTTTAATCTTACAGCACAGGGACCAGACTATCCTAAGGGGAACTACATCCTTGGTATTTTTGGCCTGTGTCTTACCAGGAAACTGATGGAAGTATCCAGAGGTACCCTTTTCAAGAGATTTCCACTGAAACCAAGGGGGGGTGGGGGGTGGTCACTTCCTAACCATTCAGAGCTTTAGCCATTGTGGTTTACTCATGTTCACTAGCATGAAGGCTTGTGGAGAAAAAGTCAGGAAGTCCTTAAAGGCCCACAAGCATGTTTTCTTAGCTGCCAAATTACGGCTCTGACATTTACGTGAAATGGTTGTGGACATAGAGAGATAGAGGAAATTAGTATGTCCCCAATTGGAAAGATGCTCTGAGGTCATTAGGCCCAGAAGGGTCTGCTCTGGGGGCCAGAAAAAAAAAAAAAAATCAAAAGAAAGAAAGAAAGAAAAGAAAAGATTGGCCCAAGGCCTTATTCATTAAAGAGAAAAATAAAATGGTTCCCAGACTAGGGAACCACAGCCTCTTGCATTCTTGACTTCCATATTGCTTATAGACTCTACAACACTAAACTGGAATTGTGGACAAACAAAACTTATAAAGAGAGAGAAACAAACATGTTTCCAGTGTGTTGAGACAAGAAAGAACAAGTCAACAGAGGCAGTGGCACCACGAACTTGAAACAGAACGGAAGGAATGCATTTTGCAGGTGTGGCAGTCATTTTACAGTAGCAAAACTATTTGGAAACTTAAGACCTATGCGTAGGAGATGGGGAAATGGACAAGAAAGGACGAGGAGGAAAGAAGACACTACATCTTTAAATTAAATGGAATGTTCTGTGACTTTAAATGAAAGCTCTTCTGTTGTTGGGCAAATAAATTTAAACCACTTAACATGGCAGAGAAGGTCAGGCAAGCTTATTATAGTGATCATAGCGTTACAGCTATTGCGATTGACCGCTGCTCTCCGGAATCACCAATAATCAGAGACCGCAAGCTGTGTTTGCAGAGAAAGGTCATCATTCATTTTTTTCAAAGCATTAATATCTTTTGTTTGTTTGGCTCAACATGAAACAGGAATCGATAGAGGTAATTCACAGAGCAATTAGCCCCTCATCTGTCAAACGGCATCTGGGTGTATTTAACAAAAAGACCTTTGGAAAGGTTTAAAAAGGAAGAAAGTGCCTGTACGATCAACAATTTATATTTTCTACATGACATGTTGTGTATGTATCTGTGAAAAGGGGGGCCCTGGGACTAAGAAAATATACATAAAGCATGCCATAAATCTACACTTCAATGTTACGATGTTGCAGTGTAGAGAGAGACCAAAAAAAGCTCAGATTACAGTCTTGCCTGGTTCCCTTGAAGACAGTAAGTAGCATTTGGGGTCTTTGTATCAGGGGCAGACACAGCCCTAGTACGTAGATGTCTCAGAAAAGAAGACCTCGAGGAAAAACTTGTTATGGGCGCTGTAAACAAATTAGAGAGGGCCCAACTTCAGGAACGAATGGTCCCTGGTGGCATCGGAGCTTACTTTTGTGTTGGGCTAGATGGCTCTTGAGGCTGGCCACAGCCATGCTGTATGACCCATTGCACAGACACAACTCCCTTCCAGCTCAATCCTGGCCACACCACTGTTACGTTGGCCCTGTCTTGACATCTAGTTTGTCTCTGTATGAAAACAAAGAGTGAAAAGGTGCAATGCAAACTTGATTTAAAAGATTCTAGAATTAAAAAAAAAAAAAAAATGAATTCTGTTCTGGGTCTATTTTTCTTTACTGAATTTCAAATGTGTGTACTGTGGGGTTTGAACCGTTCGTATCAAAGAGGTAGGCTTAAAAAAAGTCATCTTAGGGACTTGTCTACACATTTACACAAATGCTATTACTCTCAGCAGGACCAGATGTATTTTGGGAATGTGGTATTTTCTTTTCAATTCTCTGGCTCTTCCTTCTCATTTTTTCTTGACTTGTCTTTCTTTTTTTTTTTTTTTTTTTTTTTTTTTTTTTTGTCTCCCCCCCAACCAATCCCACTTTTTAAAAAATTTTGGTCTTTACCCAGACCATAAAATGATGGCCAAAAAAGAAGTCATGAGGTTAAAAAGGAAGTTACAAAAGTTTCGCTTATTCTGTGACTTGGGAAAATGCATTTTTTTGTCTAGAATTCAGTTTTATTTTTAATAGACAAATATTTTAACAGGTTGCCTATCCATCTCGAAGTCATTTTCCAGATCATTGTGAACGTCTTATCTCCAAATTATGCAATCAAGTTAAGTAAAAAAGCAACAGACTCCACTGAACTTTGGGTGTAATTAGGACTGTGAAAAAAATATCATGGCAAAGATGGAATGTTAAATAATGTTTTGGGCGGAGGGATTATGGAGGTTATTTTTGTTTCGTTCAAAATTTTTGTATTTTCAAAATTTTCTATCGTAAATAGAATGCTATTTTAATTGAAAAAAGAAAGCGTTACTTACACTTAATACAGTAACGCAAATAAAGCAATCACGTCTCTGCAAAGTCATTATGGTCTATACTGACCCCAGGTAACCAGGATTTCATTTTTTGTAAACGCTGTCAAACAATCTTAAAGAATTCGTTGTAGGGCTACGACGAACACGAATTCTTAGAGCCTCAAGAAATTGTACACAGCACGTACAAGATTGAAGTTGAGATCTGGGGTGGGGTGATAGGAAGTAGCTCATGGTACACCTAGCTGTCTCAAATAATGAAATCCTGTTATAAGAGAGTTTCGTCGTCATATACTTGAGTTCATCTTATTTTTCTGGATGTGGAATTTAATGCTGGAGGCACTGTGACACAATGTTTCCTTCCTCCCACCTCCCAACTTGTTTGTCATTTTTTTCTGTTCATGTGAGCTATGTTAGAAGTTTCCATACATTCAATACGTGGCTTCCTTTAATCAGAGAGATTCTTTGTCACCCACAGATACAGGCTAATAATCATTGTCCACACTTCCAGTTACTAAAACAAACATCATAGTCAGCGGTTGCCCAGGGTCTATTTTGCTTTCGTGAAAACACCATATTACACTTCAACAATCATCCAAATCATTCTACCATCCCAATGGCTCTTCACAAGCAGGGGTCATTATTTCCTTGTTAGACTGTGTTAAGGGTGGGTCTGGCTTCCACGGGCTTTGCGCATTCTTCTGATTTGTAAATCAAACCTGAGTCAGAAAGATGGACTGCCACCTCCTTCTGGCTCTGCTTAGTGTCACAGGGGTACAGTTCATCAGACAAACACCTCATAAGCATCAGTTCTGGCTGCCTTCCAGGGAAAACCATGTCATACCATTGAATAACACTTAGGACCCAATCTTTCATCCTCCTCCTCCATAACTAAATAAATTGGGTAAAGGTCTTGCCCTGTTTCAAGATAACAAGGAGTTTAAAGAACTTACTAGTGTTTCATGTTGCAGACACTAAGCTTTAGAGAAGCGAACAAAAACAAGATGGCGGCTTTCCTGAAGTTCAAAGGCAGCTCTGATAGGCAAATGAATACTGATGGGCACAAATAATACTGTTCGAAAAAATTAAATTCAATTAAAAAAAGGAAGAAGATCCGGACCGAGGGCAGAAAGAGAATGAACCTGGACTTTTCTAATGCTAGCCCACTAAAAACTTCATCATCTAGGGCCAGAGTCAGCAAACTTTTTCTATAAAAGACAGGATGCCAAAGAGCTACACGACCTCTGTAGCAGTAACTCAGCTCAATGGTGGAACCACCATTAAGATATGTAAACAGATGATTGTTGTCCATGTTTCAATAAAACTTTAATACAGGCCCTGGAATATGAATTTCATATTTATGTGTCAGAAAATATCATCCTTCTTTAGATTTTTTTTCAACTATTAACAAATGTTGAAAAAAGAAAAAGAAATCTTTGGCTCATAGATGATAGAAAAACAATTACTGGACTGGAATTGGCCTTTGGCTCATAGTATGCTTACCCCCTGCTCTAGAGTTCAAAGTTCTAGTTCAAGTTTATGAGTCAGAATTTACAGAATGACAAGTACACTGTTGTTTACCCTTTAATTATCATGTAAATGAAGGTATTTTTCTTTAACTTGAATCTTAGTTCTTATCATTTCAGAAAAGGTCCATTATGCTTTTTAAACTCATCAAATTTAGAAGAAGAACTTAATTATGTATGACTCGGGCATTGGGGTGGGAAGTGGTTGGGCATATGTAAAACCAGAACAAATTAAACTGTATAAAATCATGCCTATGTCAAAAGTAGATTTTTTTTTTTTCAGGTAAAAATCCCAAGTAGTCTCAAAACCAGTCTCAATTTCAATTATAGTTTATTCAGGCAATGAATGTGTACATAATTATTAAATAAGTTTGAAAACTCTGGTGACAGAGGAAAATGCTCCCTTTCTAATGTAAGTGGAAAGAAATCAGAGTGTAAAATTCTACGTTGGTCCCTGTATGTATATATTTTATAGAACAGGAAGATATAAATTAAGATGTCAATATTACGGGGATGGTGAGGTTAGTCACTCCTTTCTATTTTTTTCTACTTCCTAACTATTTCACAATGGGTGCACAGCTTTTGTAGTTAGAAAAAGACCCAGCAATATTAGAAGAATATTCTTTACTCCCAACTTTTAAAAGTATTTCTACAGACAAATCTCTGCCTCTGTAGCAATCCTGGATGAAGAACACTGAAATACGCTGCACGATTCATTGACTGCTGGGAGCTTTTGTGGTAGCATTGAGGATAACCCCCGATGAGCTCATAAAAATCATTACCTGCAAGTGAGACAAATTCAACATTTTTGTGACGCGCAAATAAAGAAAAGAAAGGACAAAACATGAGATAACACAAGTAAGATTTCCCAAAAGGGACAGAGATAACCGTATGTAAAAAGAAATCATGGACGTTACTAAGTTCTGTGAAATTTTGGCAGATCGATAGGACTGAACGAGACAGTCAACAAACCTCCCTCACTTGCTATTCAAGAGGAACAAAGCACTAATTACTCTCTGAAATCAACATCTTATTTGTATTTATGACCAAAGCTTTCTTAAAAGCTTCTTTTCCTTTTCATTTCTAAGTTTCCTAAAAAGAAAATGGCTAAAGTCAATGAAACTTCCATTCATGTGGACAACGTAATAAAAAAAGATTCTTCTTTGCATCCTTTAGAACAGTTTTATTTCAACTGTGTGTGTGTGTGTGTGGGGGGGGAGAGAGAGAGAGAGAGAGAGAGAGAATCTTAAGCGGGCTCTCTGCCCAGTGTGAGCACAAAGCGGGGCTCAATCTCACGACCCTGGGATCACGACCTGAGCCGAAACCAAGAGTCAGAAACTACTGAGCCACCAAGGCCCCCCGTATTTCACCTTTTTGAATAAAGCATATTTCAACCCACAGCTCAACACATATTTCCTATCTGTATCCTTATTCCTGTTATTACATTCTAGTCACCATCAAGAAGAGGTTAATGTAGTTTACTTTCTCCTTATTAAACAAACACACAAACAAAAACCTTAAAAAGACGATGAAAGCATCTCTGAAAAAAAGTCTTATTTTAAATGTATATTATTAACCGACTGGTTTGAAAAGACCAAGTTTCAAAATAGCTTTATTTATGTTGCTCAGTGATTGGAAGACAAGCAAGAATATGAGAAAACAAAACAAAACTAGTGGCTTCTCACATGTAAAATAAAGACCTTCTGGGGTTGCCTGGGTGGCTCAGTTGGTTAAGCGCTCGACTTCGGCTCACGTCATGATCTCGTGGTTTGTCACTTCGAGTCCCGCGTCCGGCTCTGTGCTGACAGCTCAGAGCCTGGAGCCTGCTTCGGATTCTGTGTCTCACTCTCTCTTTCTGCCTCTCCCCACTCACACTCTGTCTCTGTCTTGTCTCTCTCAAAAATAAATAAACGTTAAAAAAATTTTAAGACAAGCTACTCAACTGAGAAGTCATTATGGCCTAAAAGCTTGAGCCTTACTTATTAGATTTGGCATATCAATAACTTTTTACTGCAAATACCAGCAGAAATATATCTCAGACTGATATTCTTGAGTGTGTCTGCTCTTTTCTCCTTTTCTGCTTCCATCCCATAGAAGCCTCGTTCCCCAGGAATCCATTTGACTGACGGAATTGTAAGGGGGAACAAATTACAGCTGTAGGATCCAACCTACTTTACTTCACCTTATCAAATGCACTCACCAATTTATGTTCAAAGCGCTTTTCCACAGTCTGACAAGAATCGGGACTATTCTGGGGCTTTTTGAGCCCTCCTGTCTCTCGGGATGGTGACGACTTTCTATCTTGACAGCTCAGATCCAGCCACCAGGCACCACCCACGGGCCCCTGATGGCTCTTCAACTTGTTCCAGGGGAACCAAGAGGAAGCATGCAGACTTCAGTTTTTCCCACTCCATGTTAGGATTCATAAATATACCCTGACCTTCAAAACTCAACTCAAAAAGATTCAGCTCCTCATCATGAGCTGCTGACTGAAAGCTTATAAACAGAGTCGTGGATGCTATGGGCGGGGGTGCTGCTCTTAGTTTTGTTGGGGCCCTGCCGTGGAGTCGCTAAGCGCAAGAAGCTATATATAAGGGCTAACTGAGTCGTACAGAATGCATACTTAAGAAATGGACATCATGGCTGTCCACGGAGAATCACGGAAGGCTTCGGGAAGGACTAGAATGGGGATCCGACATGAAGTCGGGGTAGGCACAGAGAGAAAGGTAGCCAAGAGAAGCTCATTATGTGTGTTCATGACCGGTGTATCGTGCCCCAGAGCCTGGGTTGATTGCTTCACCCACGCTATCCCATTCGCTCCTCATTAGGAAATGGAGGCTCAGAGCAGGTACTTTTCCTGAGATTGCACAGCTAATCCATACGGGAAAATTGGGTGAAGCGTCGATCTGCCGCATTCTGACGCATAAGTTTTTCTCAATGCACTGAAATGTATCAAAGGGCGTGACGTGGAAAGCGGATTGGTCAAAGCAAGATTGAGGAGGGTAAATAAACCAGAGCTTCCCCGGTGGTAGATCTTCCTTCCTGGAAACAATGGTTGGGATGAACCAACCAATTAAAAAAAAATTTGTTGGGGCGCCTGGGTGGCGCAGTCGGTTAAGCGTCCGACTTCAGCCAGGTCACGATCTCGCGGTCCATGAGTTCGAGCCCCACATCAGGCTCTGGGCTGATGGCTCAGAGCCTGGAGCCTGTTTCCGATTCTGTGTCTCCCTCTCTCTCTGCCCCTCCCCCGTTCATGCTCTGTCTCTCTCTGTCCCCAAAAAAATAAATAAACGTTAAAAAAAAAATTAAAAAAAAATTTTTGTTTTTTGGGGAGAGCAGAACTGAAAGGACAAGCAGGTGAAATCGATTTCCTGGTTGCCAAAGTATTTCATGTTAACAGGAGAAAATGAGGAGATTATGGAAAGAGTCACCAGCCATAGAATCAATGAGAGCTAGCTACTGTTTATTTTCTAACATATTGTCTTCCATTTTTTTCTTCAAACACATACATGTATTTATATACTATGGTTTAGGGGCGCCTGGGTGGCTCAGTCGGTTGAGCGTCCGACTTCGGTTCATGTCACGAACTCACGGTCCGTGAGTTCGAGCCCCGCGTCGGGCTCTGGGCTGATGGCTCAGAGCCTGGAGCCTGCTTCCGATTCTGTGTCTCCCTCTCTCTCTGCCCCTCCCCCGTTCATGCTCTGTCTCTCTCTGTCTCAAAAATAAATAAATGTTAAAAAAAATTTTTTTTTTATATACTATGGTTTATATAAAATTAGAATTTGGTTTTCATATTTTTGTAATCCAATATCCGGATTAATAACATACCACAACCATATTGCAACTCATGTGCTCTTTGAAAACATATTTTTAATCAATTAGAATATCTTATGTGCATAGATTACCGTATTTTATTAAACTCCTATCATTAAATATTAAAATTATTTCTAGTTTTTCTTGTTTTCTAATTCGAAACTGTGTCAAAATTTCCATGTAAATCATTTTGTTCATTCCTGATTTTTCCTTAAAAAATAATTTCTTAATGTTTACTTATTTATTTTGAGAGAGAGAGAGAGAGTAGGGAAGAGGGGCAGAGAGGGAGAGAGAGAGAATCCCAAGCAGGCCCCATGCTGTCAGCACAGAGCCTGATGCAGGGCTCAGTCGCACAACCATGAGCTCATGACCTGAGCCAAAATCAAGAGTTGGGTGCTTAACCAACTGAACCACCCAGGTTCCCCAAGAAATACTTTTTTTTTTTTCAACGTTTATTTATTTTTGGGACAGAGAGAGACAGAGCATGAACGGGGGAGGGGCAGAGAGAGAGGGAGACACAGAATCGGAAACAGGCTCCAGGCTCTGCGCCATCAGCCCAGAGCCCGACGCGGGGCTCGAACCCACGGACCGCGAGATCGTGACCTGGCTGAAGTCGGACGCTTAACCGACTGCGCCACCCAGGCGCCCCAAGAAATACTTTTTAAACAAATAATTCAGCTTATCTTATTTCTTAGGGTATACAGGATTGAAATCTAAACTTAAATCTTGCACCATTTGAGAAACTGAGGCACAGGGCAGGCTCTTGATAGAATAAAGCAAAACCCTAGCAGAAGCTTGACCCAATCACCATCACCATCATCATCATCATCTTCATCATCACCTTAGGGAGGGAATCATCCTCTGGAAGAAGGTCCTCTGGTAGAGCGAGAAATCGAAGACATGGAGGAAGGGAGCACAGAGGGAAAAAGAGAAGGAAAAAGAACATTGAGTTTCTTTTCTCTAGGACAGATACATTTTCACCAGGTAAGTGAAATTTTTTTTTAAAGAGCCAACTCCCTGGTGGTCTTGGGAGTGATGGGAAACACCCACTGTAAACTTTGTCAAGGTGGCGATTGACATTTTCACGCCCAGTGACATTCATAGGTGGTATATCTACATCAGTCTGCGATGTATTTCCTCATTGGGGAACATCAGCCAGTGAGGGAAGCTACCTGGGCTCCAATCCCTGCCACTCACTTCAACAGCTCTAAGACTTTTTTTTTTTTTTTAACGTTTATTTATTTTTGAGACAGAGAGAGACAGAGCATGAATGGGGGAGGGTGAGAGAGAGGGAGACACAGAATCTGAAACAGGCTCCAGGCTCTGAGCTGTCAGCACAGAGCCTGATGCAGGGCTCGAACTCACGGACCGCGAGATCATGACCTGAGCCGAAGTCGGCCGCTTAACCGACTGAGCCACCCAGGCGCCCCTAACAGCTCTAAGACTTTAAACAAATCCTTTTATTTCTCTGTACCTCAACTTCCACAGGAGTAAAAGGAAATAATAATGCCAAGTAGGAATGCTTGGACACGATGATTAAATCATATCCTGTATCCTCAGGCAATCACATATACTAGCTCCTTTCTCCCCTTCCTCCACATTTTTCCTTTTCAGAGAGGGCACGAGAGCTCTTCTTTTTTCCAGGAGTTTTCTTCATTTTAAAAAGCAGAGTTCAGGGGCACCTGGGTGGCTCGGTGCTTTGAGCATCTGACTTCAGCTCAGATCACGATCTCACGGTTTGAGCCTCACATCAGGCTTTGCACCAATAGCCCGGGGCCTGCTTACGATTCTCTGTCTCCCTCTCTCTCTGTCTCTTTCTCTCCCTACCCCTCCCCTGCTTGCTCTTTGTCTCTCTCTCTCAAAAATAAACATAAAAAAAAAAAAAAGGCAGAGCTCAGTCATTCCACAAAGTGCTGAATCTCTGGGTGCCGAGGACTCAAAGACATTACCCATTCCCTGACAAGGATCACAGCCCAGTAAAGAAGACAGGGAGAGTAATGGAAAAATGAACTAAGATTTCAAAGGGAGAGAACTGGGCAGAGAGTTGTGTGTGTTCCCAAATAAGGAAGGGTCAAATCTACTTGGAGACAGGGCATAGGAGGAATCACCGTTGAGGTGAGTCTTATGAGCACCTTTGACAGGCACAGGGAGGAAAGGAGCATCATTGGCAGGGGTTAATGCTTGGTCCAGTGGTAGTGGAGAGAGGGTTGGTGGTTGACATAAGAGTCCTGAACAGAAGCTAAAAGCTATTCAAATGGTACTTCCTTTGTCGAGCCCTGTCTGGTCCCTTATACAGGAAACTCTCCTTACCACCTTAGCACATTAATTGTACTTCATCTGTGGGTTTCCTTGACATTTACTACGTCCTGTTTTGCATTGGAGATATTTGTGTACTTATTTGACTTTCATACACACTAGAGAAACAGAGGATTCTTTTATCCTAGTATTCCTCACAGTGCCTTCAACATAAAAGTATATAGACATACACATGTATATGTATGTCTATGTATGTGTATATACACTATATCTATGTGTATGTCTATGTGTATGTATATACACTATATATATAGTAGTATAGTATATGTATATATACATATACTATACTACTATATATATAGTGTATATACATACACATAGACATACACATAGATATAGTGTATATACACATACATATACTATACTATATATGTATACATACTATACATATGTATACTATACATACATATACATATGTATACTATATATGTATATATACTATACTGTATATATACTATATATATAGTATATATATATACACATATATATATATACTATATATATAGTATATATTTGATAGGAGATACAGATTGGTCTTTCTGTTGCTTATATTCAATTATTAAGCAGATGAAAAAGCAAATATATATAATCGTATAAATATACATATTTAAAGAATGAAGGCCAAGCTAATATATTTCACATTCACTCTATCATGGTGGGTTTCTTGGCCCTTTTATTTATGGACTTCTAATCGGTGAAAAGTCTTGTCTTTTGGTTATTCGGCTGGTTGCATATTAAGTCTGATAAGCATACAGCACCTTCCAGTTCCCTGAGGAAAACCACTGCACCGGTTTTGCTGCTGTTATCAAAGAAGTGAATTTCTCCTACTACCATTGATGCTTCCGGAATAGACAACTAGCATCATCTCCTCTTTTACTGTCCACCCAACCTAGAGCTTCTAAGACAGAGGTTGGGACCTGACAGGGAACCCCCAGAAGACTAATTTGCTAAGTTCCTAGTAACGATGGAGTGTCGCCAGGATCCCACGTGGTTGCGGGGCCAATTCAGGGACATTTTGTCCTTCAATCTTCTGGGTTTAGACCCCCTTCAATCAACTAATGGATTATTACAGTTGGCTCCAAGTCAAACCTGCCAAGCAGACTGTTAATATTCACCTCATTATCTTGATTATTATGGGTAGTAATAGAAGTAATACTATATTACAATAATATCATTCATAATGGCTTACATTTATTGAACATTAACCATGGCCAGGCACTTTCTAAACACTTTGTCAATACTAACTAAATTCACATCCAAAGCAATTCAATGACTTGGTTACTATTAGCATCCTCGATTAATAGATGGTGAAACCAAGTCACAGAGAGTGTAAGCATTTGTAACTTGCCCATGGATCATACCTGGTAAGCAGTAACCTTGGACTTGAGCCAGAGCAACTTGCCATCGAGCCTGGGCTTTTATCTTCCATGCTGTTTCATTAATCCACCTCATCAAGGAAATATTATTATCTCCATTTTAGAAATAAGGTGCAGAAACATTAAGTGACTTGCCCAAGTCCACCCACTGGAAAGTGGTAGAGCCAGGACTTAGAGTCCAGTCCATCCAACTCCAAAGCCTGAGTCGGAGACTCCATACTTTCCATTCTGGGTCAAGGTTTATAACGCTTCTGGTTATAACTGCATGGTATCTTCTTACCTATGGGCTCTTCCAGGTGACAGTTTCCTATGATGAAAGAGAAGTGAAAATAAAGTGGTTCCTGACACTAGTATAGTAGTCATTGAAGTCAACTGGAGTAGTATTTAATATCTCTATGAGTAAATTAATTTCAGGATCTTTAAGGTATTATGAACGCTTCCTAAAGAATCTGTTGAAGATGACCTACCCCTCTGTACTCTGCAGTGAAAACGTAGTCACTTTACTACATTTTGTTATGGTCCAGCCTTCATGCTATGGCTTAAGACGAAAGGTATCAAGAATCCCAAGTCAAAGGGTAAGAAGGAAGTATCCAAAGGGATAGAGATACGGGGCGCAGTACATTTTGAAATGTTGAATTGAAACAAACCAAAGATCAGGGAATCCAAATATGCCGTCATGCCCAGAATCAAGACCGGTCTGGGTGCCTGAATTCACAGGACAAAGCCAGTAGACCCCTCGTGTGGATTTGGTGGAGAAGCGGGGATGAAGGCTGCCCCAGATGGTGATTTCCATAGGAAATACATGATAAATAAAAGTAGTTGGCCAATGGAGACCAGTGTAATTTATTGTTTGTGGAATCTTAAATGTGAAGCCCCCTGTTCTTTCATCGTGGTGGTTGTTCGCACTCCATCCAATCCACGGGGTCAGAAGATGAACTTACAGATTTGATCACCCCAGCAAAGACATGCTAATTGACCGGAAGTATCTGTCGTATGCGTCTCTTTTCTTCGATAATACACAAAAAATTGCCAAGTTGTCACTTGGTTCCCTGAGGTACCAAAAGAGACTTTGCAGAAAGCATAAAGTAAGGTATGATGTCTTATCTATTCTGAGAGTGAAATTGGTGATATGTGTTTATTTATAGATGGTGCCTGCAGTCGTACCTCTTAAATGAAATCTGACAATTGGAAGTGGCTGCAAGAAATGACAGTGAGTGCTCCTAAATAAATAAGATAGTGTGGAAGCAAGGGACTTTCTTCCTACTCCTGTAACTAAATTTGACAAAGCAGTCACAGTTTGCTTTGTAATCATCAACAACCTGGTCATATGACACATAATCCTTTAACGATCTATTCAGGTATTCCCGTTGCTTCTATTAAATTATTAAGCAAGTCAGAAGGTGATTATTTTGGTCAAATGGCAGAGAGTGCAATTAACTTCTTAATATTATAACTGGTTTCTTAAGGGAACGTAGCACATTAGGTTAAGAATCCAGACGGGCTCTTTTTGTGGTTTTAGTTTTATTTCTGGTCCTGATGTTCAACCACACTATGCCAAAATCTTCTTTTTCCCATTCTTACAAAAATATCTTGGCAAGGTCCTGTAACTTTTTAGTCCTTCTCAGATACTAAAACTCAAGTTAGCCTATTTTAAAAGTAAAATCTCATATGAGATTCAAATTTCTTCCCTTCTCTCTCTCAAATGCCCCCCCCCCAAACAGACTGGAACCTGGCTTCTTCGATTAGAAGAGGAGGCAGGAGTTTTTGTTTACGCTCTTGCCACTCTCCATCCTTTTGGTTAAGCTCCCCTGGCCTTCCTTATGTGACTGAGATGAGAAAGAATTAAAGGCACATTGGCTTTCCGTGTCCTTGATTGACCTTCCGGTGTTGGAAGGAGGATGTCAGGAAAGAAGATAAAAGAGGAAGGATTGATCTAAACTGCTGGGAAAGTCAGGTAGAGGCCGGGTCCTGGGCTCCATTGATTCTCTTTGCAACTGGTAACCACCACTCGTGGTGTACTCTTTCTCTCTCAGGTGGTGTAGCCTAACCCCCAAGACATCTTTCTTAAGATCCTGCCTGTTCCCTTCATATGTCAAGAAGTTCTTGGCCTACCTTTCCACTGGCCAAGCAATCTCTTGGGCAGCCCAAGTCTCCTGACCCCTCTTTCATCTCACTGCTTCCTCAGTTGGAGATGGAGCTAATGGGCCATGTTTGCATACTCTGAGGGCCATGGAGGGCACTTGGGATGGGGAGGCGGCTCTGTCTTCACCCCAGGTGTGCTATATTACAGCCTCAGCAGGCCCCACTCTCACACCCTACTTTAATCTACTTCCGTAGTAGACTTCCAGCTTCTGTGTACCTCTTGACCAATCCTGCACAAAGTCTCTGTGAGCATTTTGCCCCACGACACAAGTAGGCCTTTGTTGAAGTCACACCAAATCTCTCTCAACCATGTTCTTCTCTTTCATGGGAGCATTGGGACATGCTACAGTTTGTTGGCTCTGGCGAGCACACAGCTAGAGAATGAAAAGTAAGCTCCCCTTTCTCACGGGCACCTCCAGGATCTATAAGCAATTCTCCTGAATTCCCGATTCTGCAGCCAGTGGTCTTTGAAATGAGGAGGAGATAGCCTCTCCCCGTGAACCTGTAGTCCTCAAAGACCTGAAAGCCATTCTCCTCCATGATGCCTTCGGGAGGTAGACTGGGAATGAGGTGTGAGGTTGAGTCGAGCGAGCTGAGCTCTGAGCTCGGCCAGGTAGCAGCAGACTCCACTCCCATCACCTGGGGAAGTGTCTGCCCCCAACTGGTTTGTTGGTGACTTGATGGTGTGAGGTGCCTCTGGGTCTTATTTGCAGCTGCAGATGTCATAGCTGATGTGGGGAAATTATAAAAACTTAAGTCCCGCTATTTTTTATGTCTATGTCCATGTCTATGTCTCTATGTCTATATACCATCTATCCAAGATGGGTTTTGTTTTCAAGGGTCAAATGCATTCCATATCATTTCCATGTCTTCTTTCCACCCCATCCTCTAGAGTCTCTGAAATCAGATCGCGAGTACTAAAAGGGAGTTTCCAAGTCCTTTGCTAATTCTCCACTGATTCGCAGCCAAACTGGATCACTTAACCTCTTTCTCTTGGTCAGGGCTCTTTCCAGAAGCAGTGATGCTTTGGGTCACCAAGTTCACTTGTGATCCTCGATTCATCCTTGTTTCTATCACTCTGGAGAGCAGAGGCTGCCCGCGGCACCCCCTAGTTCCTGGAGACCCAATGCATTTCTTCCTTGTTCTCCTCAAGCATCTTTTAGAGTTGCCCATGCTGCTTCCTAAGAAGCGGAACCCTGCTCCTTGCGCCTTACTGGAAATAAGCTCAGTGCTGACGGGATCCGATCTCTTGGGGGTGGGGGGGTGGAGGGGAATGATGGGTCAAAGCTACATTTGACCCTTTGTTCCTCAGACTCACTTCATAGCTGAGCAGTCAAATTTTGATTTAAACTTCTTTTTTTTTTCTAGGCCCTAGATCAGTTCCTTACCTTGGAGCATGTCCCCTTTGCTGATCTCATACATTTTTATTTTATTTGATACTTGATGTTATGCTTGGATTATAGAACTTCCATTCAGTAGAGGTTCTGTAACAAATTGTTCTTTTGTACAATTGCCAACTATCTCAGACTAAAAACATATTGGGGTGGGGGGAGCCAGAAAAAAAAATTAAATGGAGTCAAAATTAGGGACTGGCTAATAAAATCAGATATTCTTGACACTTTTAGTCAATGCAAAAATAATTGTGGGAATATAAAAGGGTTTTTATGGTCAATTATTCTTGTCTTAGTAAGTATCTATAATCACAGCCCCCTTGGAATAGGTAATAATCCTCCATAGAAAAAATGAGACTTCCCTACAGATCCATAAGAAAGGTAAAACGTTATCACATGCATGCATAAAGTATATTAATATTGAAATGTGCTAGCTTTAAGGTCAGTTGGGTAGACATCTTTTCTACTCTGAAAAAAAAAATATATATATATACACATATATATACATATATATATATATATATATATATATATATATATACCATCTGATGTTACTGCCTTGCTGACATCCAATTGATCTGCATTATTCTTAGCTGGAAAGAGCCTATATACCTAAATGCCTCAGATAATAGGTATTACAGTATTAGGTAAAAAGCCTCCATGCAGTCTATAGCAATATCAAAAAGGTAGAAAGTGTAAAATAAGGGAGATTAAGATGACACCAGAAAGCTTTAAATGAGGTGTCATTTTGCATTTAGAGAGACAACCAGGGAAGTTAAGACAGAAGAAAAAAATGCCCCTTCCTCACCAGCTGCCCTTAAAGGTTTACAAATGATCTGTTAACAGAAATGAGTTTCTCTTGGGCTTCAGACACCATTTATTACGCTGGGAGAGAGACAAAAAAAAAAAAAAAAGGAGATGGAAACGACTGGAAAATTATGCTTATTTGAAGGCAAAATGCTTCCCATCGGCGACATGATAAAAATGTAGCAAAGGTGTCAGCCAGATGTTGACATGTTAATATTTTTCATGAGGTCTTTCAGTGAGGAATGAGTACAAAGAACTTTTTGGGTGTTCTTTAGAATATGAATTGAAATGCATTGTTAGGCTAGATGCCTTGCCTGGGAAACCACGATTGTATTTGATGATGAAGAGGAACCAGAAGTGTGTCCTAAATAGGGGGCTTGAACCTCTATTCCCTGGCTGCCTCCCAGATGTCTTGTGCTACGAATGGGCTCATCTGATCTCTCCTAGTCAATTTCATTCTGGAAAGTAGCCAGTGGGCCTAGTTCATGACCCAGTGATGTCATTATAATTCATTCTCCCTACCACAAAGACTTCGGAACTTTCCAATTTACAATGGGTCTTTTTAATAAGGAAGAATGTCATGCACAGAATTTTTAAGTGTTTCTAATGATTCATCTTTTTTTTTTTTTTTTTTTCTGTTTTGGCTTCGAAATGGCCTATCTTTTCCTTATGAAGACTGGCCTATAAAAATCATACAAAGATTCTATACCTTTGTTGTGTTTTATAGGCTGAACAAGGGTGACTACAGCCTATTGTGAGAGCGTCTTGTCCAAACGGCAATAACGAAAGCGATTTTATACGTGATGCCACCTCGAATGTATGAGGACTCGACGGATGCTTCATCTCGAGTACTCACCTCGCCCCTCGGAACGGCACAAAGGCCACTTTTAGTGACGTTGTGTGTCCTTTGAGCCTCCCTTTACAAGGTAGGGGAGGGGCGGGGCGAGGCGCTGGGAGAGACACATGTAAGTCATTTAGGAGCAGGGGCCACGGCATCATCTGTGTGTTCTCTCAACACCCTTCATAGGCTGTAAGGGAACATTCACTGGTGAAGCCTATGCATAAATCGAGCTCGACGCTGGGGAGTTGGGGCCCTCTCCCCCGAACCTCACCTCTTTGAACTTGGTTAACCCTCCCTGCGAAAATAAACTTTGCTAAGATGACTTCACTTATCCTTGGCCTGGATCTTTAAAATCCCAGGTCGGACGAGCTGAGTGGATGATCAATGCATTTGTGGCCTGCGCTGTAATTTAACCGGCTCTGTCTGACAGGAGATGTGGAATGGCTAAAGAGAGGCTTTACTTGTAATCTGCCGATGACTTTATCCTGGAGTGTTTGTGACGAGCGAGGCCTTCCCTGTAGTCCCTCCCAGTTGAGGGTTGAAGCTACGAAAGAGAAACGGCCCTTTGGTACATCTGACTCAGCCACCTCATGTCGCCTCCTCTGGACACCTTGGGACCCCTCACCTTTCACGACAGACCAGACGCTGGCTTTCTTGAACTAGCATCACCTGCCTTTCTCCCATACACACGTTCACAGAAATAACTTGCTGTAATTATGATATGTGTCGGGGCGGTGGGGGGAGGGGAATCCATAGACGTTTTGCCATTGATTTTCTCCGGGATGGATTTTAAATCAGAGCTTCACCGCCGGATCGTTACTGGCAAGAGACTGAGAAGTAGAAGAGGGAGGTGGCCGGATCACCGGTGCGGGATGAACAGATGCGGGTCACTTGCGTGGTGACTGAGAGCACAGGAAAGGCCAAAGGCAAGGAGTGAGGGGTGGAGAGAGTCTAGGAGGAAAAGAGAAGAAAGAGAGAGAGAGAGAGAGAGAGAGAGAGATGAAGAAGGGCAGGGAGACAGGTTTTTAATGAGAAATCACAGTGCGGAGGAGCTCAGAAGACCGGCAGCTCCGGAGGTGGTAAAAATGGAGGAGGGGCCCATCCAGAGGAAGGGCTCCACCCAGAAGGGCATCGACCTTTTCAGGAGGCAGTTTTTCTGTTTTCACCAAAGCTGAGCCACAGCACGGAGCCTGTCAGTCTCAGCTTCTCCAATGTTGGGTAATTTCGATTCTTCTAGATGACTTGTGGGTGCATAAAAGTATTGGAAGTGAGCCCTCTGTGAATCCGATCGCGGGCACATGGTCTTTCCAGGGAGCAGATCCTGGGCCGAGCACATCCTCAAAAAAGATCATACGTTGGGGCGCCTGGGTGGCGCAGTCGGTTGGGCGTCCGACTTCAGCTCAGGTCACGATCTCACGGTCGGGAGTTCGAGCCCCGCGTCGGGCTCTGGGCTGATGGCTCAGAGCCTGGAGCCTGTTTCCGATTCTGTGTCTCCCTCTCTCTCTGCCCCTCCCCCGTTCATGCTCTGTCTCTCTCTGTCCCAAAAAAATAAATAAACGTTGAAAAAAAAATTTAAAAAAAAATAAAAATAAACATGCAACTGTATCTACAGGATCCGTAATATACAACATTGGAGTGAGGGACAAGTGGGGAGATGTTAATGAAGGAAGGCAACCGTTGGGAGGTTTGTTGGAAACCAGCTCAGTGAACAGTTTCTATGCTGCTCATAGGAAACCAGATTGTATCTAATAGGTACTGAGAAGACAGGGGAAGTTTTTAGCAGAGGAGTCATATGATTAGACATATCCGTGGAAGGTAACTGATCAGAGAAGAACTAAGAATTCAGACAAGGTCTCATAGAAAAGTTATGGCAATAGCATGAGCATAATATGGGCCACATAACCCCTAGAAACAAACATGGCAACTCATTTGGTCCCAGCATGGAGTGCTACCACCCTGAGTAGCAACCCCAGTTCATGGCAAAGAGGGTTGGAAACAATCTTCCCCTGACAGCAACATTAACCATGGCAGAGCTGGGACTGAAACCCAGGTTCAGAACCTGGTCTTGTAGTGACCACACCACATTTTCAAGAACGATGATAAGTGGAGAAATGGCAGGCAAAACGATAGCCAGGTTCTAAAAGCGTTAGTGAATCAGGGCCAGTTGGAGACGCGTGTAGATAAAGGAGAAAAGGGGGGAGAGTTGGGGCCGGAGTGATTGTAGCAGCATGGGGTGGGGCACCTAGGTGGCTTAGTCAGTTGAGCCTCTGACCCTTGATTTCAGCTCAGGTCATGGGCTCGTGGTTCGGGAGTTTGAGCCCCATATCTGGCTCGACACTGACAGTGCAGAACCTGCTTTGGATTCTCTCTCTCCTTTTCTCTCTGTCCTGCTGTCTATCTCCCCCTTTCAAAATAAATAAATGCACTTTCAAAAAAAATATGGGGAAATTGTGGTCAAAGAGATACGAAACATCAAGAATAGTGACCACAATCTGGACCCTGAAGAATTTGGAAATAAGTAAACATCATCCTGTACTTTTGGGGGCTACAGAAGGGGCAGTGTCTTACAGACCCAACTCCATTCTACACAAGTTGATTCAATTGGACTGATGTGTCCTCCAGGCATCTGCTTTTTGTTGTTGTTTGTTTGTTTTTACAAGCTCTCCTTAGGAGTCTAATGCAAGCCGTCTGTTGAGAACCACTGGATAAAGTCAAAAGAAGGAGAAAATGTTCTGACAAGTAGAAGATAGGTAACCCTTTGCTGCTCACAGAGTGGGAATTCTAGCAAGATAAGTAGAAGTGTTTGGAAGAGAAGAGAAAGCAGCTATTCATGATATGAATGCCATTGTACGCGTATCTTTGAGTAGCTTCCCTCTGTATTGCTTGATTTCATATTTATTCCATGAGCACGGATGCATTATTCTTTGGTTGTGAGCATCTAAAGTATTTTGGATAAGAGAGCAGTGGGATGTGAATACTAAAAAATAATAATGATAATAAGATGTAGGTATGTGTGACTGACTGTTGGCTTGCTAATACTTAGATGCTACAATTCATTAACTGCTGCCAGAAGGGTGACTTCTTAGCCATTCATGCAGTGGGGTGATGACTTGGGTTGAATCATCTCTAACACCACGTGAGAGCACCTCCTCTGCATTTTCCTCTCTCAGATATTTATTGCCCCATATAACAACAAAAACAACAACAACACCTGTGACTTCATTTAAACGAAGATTTTTAATCAAAAAAGAGAAAGAAGAAGGAAGGAAGGAAGGAAGGAAGGAAGGAAGGAAGGAAGACAGGGAGGGAGGGAGGAAGGAAAGGAAGGAAGGAAGGGAGGAAAGAAGGAAGAGAGGGAGGGAGGAGGGAAGGAAGGGAGGGAGGGAAGGAGGTATAGGAAGGAAGGAAAGAAGGAAGAGAGGGAGGGAGGGAGGGAGGAAGGAAGGAAGGAAGGAAGGGAGGGAAGGAGGGAGGAAAAAAGAGGGAGGGAGGTCATCAGAAAAAAAGTAGCAGACGAAGAAATCAAGCAACATTTTACACACGATGTAACATTTTACATGGAATAAGGTCGATGGCAAGCATAAGACTAGAAGAAATGTCTGCAGGACAGGTTCATGACTAGTTATGGGGCTAATGGAAAGAAATGAGAAATGCAATCGAACGGTTCCCGGAACCATAGCAGGTGTGGACACAGTCCCAGAATGTTGCAGTTTCACCTGTGGTTTGTGCCCAGCTGATGCTCCTAAAGAAGCAGGTGGGATTAACTAGAACCCTTTTTTAAAAGGTTCTTAAGGAATAATTTCCCGGTTCTTTTTATTATTGTTATCGTTAAGTGTCAGTTCAAACAGATCATTTGGATTATATTCGAGAAATAAATTATAATGTAAGAATAAGAAAGCCATAAAATCTTGGGACCGGCCACTTCACTCCAGGTACTTGAGTTTGTCAGCCAAATACAGACTCTACATTTGGGTCCCAAACCTCAGCTGCGTAAGGACAGTACGATTTGATGTACACGTGGCGTCTGTCTCAGTCGTACAGGAGGGCAGGCATCACCCCCATTAAAGAGGGTTCTGTTCAGAACTTTACAAGGGACACCGAGAAACTTACGCACAGAGAAGACGACCACCATATTTTTGTTTTCCTTGGCGAGAAGACAACTCACAGGGACATAACAATAGTCTTCAACAAAGTCGCTGGTCTTTGTCTGCCATCCTAGAAAGTCTTGTTAACAACGATTTTGCAAAAGGCAATCGTCAGCTGACTATTCAAGGAAAACATTCTCATAACTAGCATTTTTCAAAGACAGAATGGATCTCTCTATAGGAGGCGGTAAATTCACTTTTGCAAGAGGGATTCATCTCAATATTAGGGAGTCACTTGTGGGACCTGTTGCCAAAGGGATTTGCGCATCAGGTGGGCAGGAAAAGTGATAATAATAGTAATAATAATAATGGATTATGCTTATTGAGTGCTTACTCTATGCCAAACACTGCTTTCTATGGATCCTCATATGTATCCCAAGGACTCTTCTGTAAGATTAATGATACCCTCCCTATCATACGGATAAGAAAAATGAAGTCCAGAAAATTACTCCTAAAAGGCACAGCCAGAATTCAGCTCCACACTTTTAACATCCACTCTCTCCTACCCCTGAAGGTAGTTGCAGTAAGAGAGCTTCAAGGTCAGTTGAAACTCTAATGATCATTGATTTTGGAAGTTACACTTCAGGAGTTTAGATTAGTGGTTTGGAGTCACACGAGGGTTCAAATCTGGATTCTTTCCTGTTATTAATGTGTAACCTTGGGTGATGTACTTAAACCCTTTGAAGCTCATTTTCTTCATCTGTGAAATATAGATTACAATTTTAATTCACAGGATTGAGAGCATGACAAAAGATGATGTATAAGTTGTTCAGCACAGTGCCTAGGATTAGTTAGAACCTTAGCAAAACTAGTGGCTCTTATGAAAATAATATGCAATAATAACTAATATGTTCTAAGACCTGAGACCTTGTCAGAATCATGTCTTGTACCGCCTGTGGCGCTCTTAAGTTTTAATAACATAATCTATTTTTTAAAGAAAATACTGAGTCTAGGCCAGGTTTGAATCCTTTCAGAGAATAAGCATTTGGTTTCATCCTTGAACCTCTTCTGTAGTAAGATACCAATTTAAATTCAGTTCGGGGGGGGGGGGGGAGAAGGTAAAAACAGTTTGGGGAAAGTATTTGCAATATGTATTTAAAGAGACATAGGATCAAGAATATATGGAGACAAAGTAACGCCCCCCCCCCAAAATAGGCAAAGAACAAGAACTTCACCGAAAATGGTACACATGGTGACTAAACATAGGAACACATGTTCACACAAGTTATTTTGGGCTCAACCCTGGAAAAATAATCAACACCAGTATAACGATGACAATATCCCACTCGCTGCCTCGTTTTCCCTTCACCCACGTCTCCCTCCAATCAGCACCCCACGTCTCCACTTCCTTTATAGGAAACTCACCAAAAGGTTTGTCCATACTCATTTTTTCCACTTCCTAGCTTCTCTCTTGCTTTGGAATCAACTTCAACCCAGGTTTCTCTCCCTTTCTTTCTCCTTGTAAGAGAAAGGAGGTTTCTTCCTTGTGGTGTTGAAGGTCATTTTGAAATCACGGAAGAAGCCGATTCTACATAAATCAGAGCAGAAAAGTAGGGGGGAAACAGATCCTCTGTGACATTACCGAGAATTCAAACTAACTTTATTTTTTTTTTTTTTAATTTTTTTTTCAACGTTTATTTATTTTTGGGACAGAGAGAGACAGAGCATGAACGGGGGAGGGGCAGAGAGAGAGGGAGACACAGAATCGGAAACAGGCTCCAGGCTCTGAGCCATCAGCCCAGAGCCTGACGCGGGGCTCGAACTCACGGACCGCGAGATCGTGACCTGGCTGAAGTCGGACGCTTAACCGACTGCTCCACCCAGGCGCCCTCAAACTAACTTTAAAGCTTATTCTACGTCGGGGCATTTCTCTTATCATTTAACCAGCTTGAATGGGGTTTCTGTTTTCTAGAATAAACCCCTCTGGGGGAGTCTATGGCTAAAGATGGATTCCCTGAAAGGAGGGAATATGTGGGGGAGGCAACTACTAGGAGCTTCTAAGGAGAAAATTTTTAGAGAATTTGGCTCACAAAACTGCCAGTCAGTCTTCAATCCGTGTAATTCCCGCAGATTTGTATCTAAATTGCGCAGGGAAATTCACGTCTGAGCCAAGTCAAGTCAGCGAAAGGTTCAACCAAGGTCTGAAAGCGTTTGTACAAGGATGAGTCATAGGCTTTGAAAAAAAAAAGTTGAGAAATGCTTTGAATTAAAATATACGACTTTTTGCTCTAGGATTCAGACTAAAGCAATTTTAAAGTTCAAGTTGCTTATCAGTGAATTAAAGAAGCTTTACCTCACTCTTTCTTATTTATGTATTTATGTATTTATTTATTTATTTGCTTAAATTTTTGTTTTTTAAGTTAATTTAGCCAGTATTTAGCCTTGACTTTGGTAAGGTGTTGGAGACACGATTATGAATAACATATTCCTCCTGGCCTTAAGTAATATTGCCCAGTATAATGAGGAAGACATAAATGAAAGACATAACTTTTGTTTCTTTTCAGTATGGTGAAGGAATTTCTTGGGTTTGCTTTTTATTTTTTTTTTCAACGTTTATTTATTTTTGGGACAGAGAGAGACAGAGCATGAACGGGGGAGGGGCAGAGAGAGAGGGAGACACAGAATCAGAAACAGGCTCCAGGCTCCGAGCCATCAGCCCAGAGCCCCACGCGGGGCTCGAACTCCCGGACCGCGAGATCGTGACCTGCCTGAAGTCGGACGCTTAACCGACTGCGCCACCCAGGCGCCCCAAGGATTTGCTTTTTAAAACCCTAATTAAAGTTCTTCAACTTTCCTTAGAAGTATGCTCTTTAAAGCCCAATATTTAATGAAAAAAAAAAAAATGGCTCCTTTCCGTTCTTTGTCAGTTTCCCTTCTTTCTGTGCTTTTTGACCTTAAAGAAACAAAGAAGGAAATGCAGGAGTGAGAGAATGGGAAAGTAAGACTTTCTCTGCAGGGGGCCAAACACCTCCTGGGGAACTCAAGAGTATAAGGAAATGAACAAAAACTAGGGTGTGGTGAATCTTTGAAGCAGAAGGCAACTGTGAAATTACTCCATGTCAGGTGATCTATTTCAAAGTTTTAATCATGACATCGAAAGGGATGCCCAAAAGTCTGGATTTTAAATCTTGAGGGCAGGGGCGCCTGGGTAGCGTCTGACTTCAGCCAGGTCACGATCTCGCGGTCCGTGAGTTCGAGCCCCGCGTCGGGCTCTGGGCTGATGGCTCAGAGCCTGGAGCCTGTTTCCGATTCTGTGTTTCCCTTTCTCTCTGCCCCTCCCCCGTTCATGCTCTGTCTCTCTCTGTCCCAAAAATAAATAAACGTTGAAAAAAAATAAAAAAAAAAAAATCTTGAGGGGAGCCTGGGTGGCTCAGCCGGTTGAGCCTGGGTGGCTCAGCCGGTTGAGCTTCGGCTCAGGTCATGATCTCACATAAGTTCGAGCCCCGCGTGGGGCTCTGTGCGGACAGCTCAGAGCCTGGAGCCTGCTTTGGATTCTGTGTCTCCCTCTCTCTAGGCCCTTCCCTGCTCATGCTGTGTCCTTCTCTCTCTCTCAGAAGTAAATAAACATTAAAAAAAAAATCAAATCTTGAATGTGAAAAAGTTGCTAGGATGTAAATTGTGGTCCACAACTTTTACCCATGGGTTCACTCAAACAATTTTCTCTGTAGTCTTCTCCCTCTGTTGTGCAAAATGATTTTTATATAACATTTCTAGATGAGTTTTCTCTAGAAAATACTCTCTGTACAAACTATACATTTTCCAGGTATATAGGTATAGGTATATAGTTCCTATATAACTATATATTTTAGAAATGTAAATTATGTTCTATTTTATGGCCATCATTCATGAACATCCATTCTCATAAATAATATTTGTATAAAACTTCTGAACCCGAAGAAGAATCATTACGAGTATGACAGATACTAGAAGGAGGGTCATCTGAGAAGAAAAGATTTGCTTTCAGAGAAAGACACATTGAATTGTGTTTTGTTTTTTTTGTTTTTTTTTTTTGTTTTTTTTTTATTTTTTTTTTTCAACGTTTATTTATTTTTGGGACAGAGAGAGACAGAGCATGAACGGGGGAGGGGCAGAGAGAGAGGGAGACACAGAATCGGAAACAGGCTCCAGGCTCTGAGCCATCAGCCCAGAGCCTGACGCGGGGCTCGAACTCCCGGACCGCGAGATCGTGACCTGGCTGAAGTCGGACGCTTAACCGACTGCGCCACCCAGGCGCCCCTTGAATTGTGTTTTGAATTAAAAAGAGAAGATATTTCCTTCACTGAGAACTTCTTTAATGTGTTTTATAAGAATGATTATGTCTTCTGAATTGAATTCAGTTCTTTCCCCACAATATGTCTTTGCTTATCATAATCTGTAAATTCTTAAAGCCTATATTAAACACTTACACCCAACACAGAATAAAATCAATGGTCACAGCACGTAAGGTTATCAATATATTTGCGGATATTTGTGTTTGGCAGAGTAAGACATCCTGATTCTGTGTTTATAGATACTCATGTTTATGTTATAATAATGTACACACAGTAAGTACATGTGTATTTGGAGAGTGCTTCATTACATCTTCTATTGTACCAAAGAAGATCTATTATGTGGAAAAACAACCTCATATCTCTTTTTTTTTTTTTTTTTTTTTTTTTTTTTTTTAATTTTTTTTTTTCAACGTTTATTTATTTTTGGGACAGAGAGAGACAGAGCATGAACGGGGGAGGGGCAGAGAGAGAGGGAGACACAGAATCGGAAACAGGCTCCAGGCTCTGAGACATCAGCCCAGAGCCCGACGCGGGGCTCGAACTCACAGACCACGAGATCGTGACCTGGCTGAAGTCGGACGCTTAACCGACTGCGCCACCCAGGCGCCCCACAACCTCATATCTCTTATTTCCTACCATTTCGAAAACAAAAGAATTGTCATCATTATGTTCACCGTTATCTGCAAACAAACTCATGGTCATTCTATTGGCTTGTGAGTTACAATAAATTTAATAACATGAAATAACAACAATAAGCAACAACACCACCAAAAAACATGACCTGTACATTCAAGGAAATGGAACTCTTCTTGGACAGAAGCTCTTAATGTGCATGTAGGGTGCACATTAAAGGAAAGCTAAGCATGAAAAGTAGTTTATGTAAATACCTGTGTCTAAGTAAAAAGGAGTGATAGAGCTGGTAAATAAGATCCTGTTGGAAAAGGGAGCTGTCTGAGTAGGAAATGTATATGTACATTTGGGAAATACTTTCGTGGAGGGAGCATCTTAAGCTAATCTGTACAGGATGGTAGGCCTCAGAATATGGAAGGATGGAGCGAGGGAGAAAACTATTTCATATATTAAGAAGGAGAGAAAAAAGGAAGGAAGAAGGAAAGAAGGAACGGAGGAAGGAAGGAAGGAAAAAAGGAAAGAAGGAAGGAAGGAAAAAGGAAGGAAAGAAGGAAGGAAAAAAACAAGGGAGGAAAAAGGAAGGAAGGAAAGGAAGGAAGGAAGAAGGAAGAAGGAAGGAAGGAAGTCATTCTAGAGGCTTCCACTTTTATTTTGATTGGGATATAGAAAGAATTGAAACATTTTACATCCCAAGGAGATAACAAGAAATCATTATCTAAACAATAATAGAAATAATTTTAAAAACTTTTCTTTAATATCATCAAAAAGCTGTGGACACAGAGAAATTTTAAAAAATTAAAAAAAAAAAGAACACCAAACCCAAAACCAAATGAACAACAAAAACCCGTAAACTCCAGGAAGACAAACCCTTTATTTTTTTTTATTAAAAATTTTTTTTAATGTTTATTTATTTTTGACAGAGAGAGAGAGAGACAGAGTGTGAGCAGCGGAGGGGCAGAGAGAGAGGGAGACAGAATCTGAAGCAGGCTCCAGGCTCTGAGCTGTCAGCACAGAGCCCAACGCAGGGTTCGAACCCACAGACCGCGAGATCATGACCTGAGCCGAAGTTGGACGCTCCACCGACTGAGCCACCCAGGCGCCCCAACAAACCCTTTCTAAGTAAGTGAACAATATAGGACACATTGAAACCTGGGATCAATTGCTGAGGTTTGGGGCAGGTGGGCAGAGGAGCAAAGCTATCAGAAAGTTCAAACTTGGCTTAGAAAAGAGGAAATAAACTAGGTTGTAATGAATCTAAAGGCTGCCATTTTAGATTGCAGCTGAAGGAACCCCAAATGCAAAGAGCATCCTCTCAGCCAAGTTGTTCACAAGGAAATTTAGATGACTGAGCAGAGACTGGGAGTGGAGGCAGAGAGATTTCACAGACTCACACTTGTCAGGATCTCAGTTTCCTTCCATCTCCCTGGTTTCAGCACCACACAGCCTCTCAGTCTCTGGGCCTTGGTGAAATGGTAAATATAGAGATTATTTTCTTGAATTCTTCAAAAGTCAAATATTCTTGAAAAGACTAGGTAAGGTGGTGCCTGGGTGGCTCAGTTGGTTTAGCATCTGACTCTTGATTTCACTTCAGGTCATGATCTCATGGTCTGGGGATTGAGCCCCACATCGGGCTCCATGATGGGTGTGTAGCCTGCTTGAGATTCTCTCCCTTGCCCTCTGCCCCCCCCCCCGCCACTTGCACTCGTTCTTTCAGGAAGAAAGAAAGAAAGGAATGAAAGAGAAGAAAGAAAGAAGAAAAGAAAGAAAGAAGAAAAGAAAGAAAGAAAGAAAGAAAGAAAGAAAGAAAGAAAAGAAAGAAGAAAAGAGAGAAAGAAAGAAAGGAAGGAAGGAAGGAAGGAAGGAAGGAAGGAAGAAATGAAAGAAAAGAAAGAAAGAAGGAAAGAAAGAAAGAAAGAAAGAAAGAAAGAAAGAAAGAAAGAAAAGACAAGACTAGGTAAAGGGAAAAATTCACAACAATGTATTATGGGGTTCACAGTATGTAAAAGTATAGAGAAAGTACACAAGTTAAGATAAAGTATAAATGAAATTATGCTGTTATAAAGTTATTTCATTATGCACCGAATGATATAAAGCTAATTCAAGATTGATTGTGATAAGTTACGAACGCATTTGGTAATCTCTAGTGCAACCACAAAAAAAGCAATACAAAGTGATAGAAAAATGCCAATAGAAGAGATAGAAGGGAATATTGAATATTTTCATGTTAATCCAAAAAGAGGGCAAGAAAAGTGCAAAAAGGAAGCAACCAAAAAACGGAGAGAACAAACAAGAAACCGGAAGCAGAATGTGACACTTGAACTCAGACATATTGATGAGCACATTAAATTTCCATGGGTGAAACAAAGCCCAGGTAAAACATTAGACGTTTCAGAATAGATAAAAAATAAGACCTAAGCATATGCTTTTTCTAGGAGTGCACTTTAAACATAAACTCACAGGTAAGTTGAAAGCAAAAGAATGGGTCGAAATATGCCACGGGAGCAGTAAGTAAGAGAAAGCTTGTGTAGCCTTATTATTATCAAACAGACTAGACTTGAAAATGAGTAATATTATTACCAGCAATAAATAGGGTCACTTTGTACTGAAGAAAGGATCAATTCATCCCCAAAATAAGACAATCTTTCATGTACACTCATCTCATCACAGAGTTGGAAAAGAAATTAAGCCAAAACTGATAGATCCAAAGGGAGAGGTAGATAAATGCAGTCACATTTGAAGATTTTTTCTTTCTTTCCTTCTCCTTCCTTCTGTTTCTCCCTTCCTCCCTTCTTTCCTTCCTTCCTTCCTTCTCTCTTCTTTCCTCTCTATCAGGAGTTAACGGAACAACTACAGAAAAAAATCATTATAAGTACAGCAGATTTGAACAACACTATCAAAAATTTGATGTAATTGACATAGATCATTATATACCAACTGTAAACACATATTCTTTTCAGTTATATAAGAGGCAGTTCAAGATACACCACATTTCAATAAATTTAAAAAGTTGAAATCTTATAAACTATTTCCTCTGACATCAGTGAAATTACATTGAAATCAGAAACAAACAAAGAAAAAAAACAGATAAGAGAGCCTAATACATCAAAGTTAAACAACAGACATCTGAATAACACGGGTCAAACAAAATAGCATAAGGAAAATTAGAAATTATTCCAACTGAATGATAATGAAAGTACCATATATCAAAATGTGTGGAATATAGCTAAAACTGCCCTTAGGAGAAATTTGTGTATTTAGATGCTCAAAGGGGAAAAGAATAAAGGTTAAAAAGAAGTATTTAATCTAAATTTCCATTTTAATAAGCTAGAAGAAAAGAATGAAGTAAATCCCAAGAAAGAAGTAAAGAAATAAAAATATCAAAGCAGAAATCAATGACATAAAAAATAGACAAACAATTAAGAGAATCATCAAAATGATAAGTAGCTTTTAAAAATGAATGCAAGGGCGCCTGGGTGGCGCAGTCGGTTAAGCGTCCGACTTCAGCCAGGTCACGATCTCACGGTCCGGGAGTTCGAGCCCCGCGTCAGGCTCTGGGCTGATGGCTCCGAGCCTGGAGCCTGTTTCCGATTCTGTGTCTCCCTCTCTCTCTGCCCCTCCCCCGTTCATGCTCTGTCTCTCTCTGTCCCAAAAATAAATAAACGTTGAAAAAAAAAATTAAAAAAAAAATGAATGCAGTTGATAAGTAGAAAAAAAATGAATGAAAATCACCAAAAACAAGAAAGAAAAGAGGGGCATTATTACAGATTCTATTGAAGTTAAAAGGATAATAATCAGATATTCTGAACGACTGTTGGCCAACACATTCAACATCCTGGAAAAGCTGACAATTTATTTGAAAAAGACAACCTTCCAAAAGGTCAACAAGAAGAAATAGAAAATTTTATAGTCCTATGTATTAGCCAACTCAGGTTGCTATAACAGAACGCCACAAACTGGGTGGCGTGAAAAATAGACATTTATTTTCTCATAGTTGTGGGTGCTAGAAGTCCATGGTCAAGGTGTCAGCTAACTTGGTTTCTGGTAAGATCTTTCTCTGTGTCTTGCAGATGGTTGTCTTCCTGCTATGGCATCACGTGGTCTTTTCTTGACACTTTGGTGTCTCTTTTTTTTTTTATAATGTTTTTTTTAATGTTTATTTATTTTTGAGACAGAGAGAGACAGAGCATGAACAAGGGAGGGTCAGAGAGAGAGGGAGACACAGAATCCGAAGCAGGCTCCAGGCTCCGAGCTGTCAGCACAGAGCCCGACGCGGGGCTTGAACTCACGGACTGTGAGATCATGACCTGAGCCAAAGTCGGCCGCTTCACCGACTGAGCCACCCAGGTGCCCCCTTTGGTGTCTCCTAATAGGGCACTAATACTATCAGATGAGGGACCCATCCTTTTGACCTTATTTAATCTTAAATACTTTTAAGAGTCTGCATCCCCAAACAGCCACAATGGGGGTTAGGACTTCAACGTACAAATGTTAGGGAACACAAACATTTACTCTATAAAACTGTATCTATTAAAATGTTAAATATAAAATTTTTAAAGTGTCTTATGCCCCCCCCCAAAAAAAAATAACACAAAGAAACAAACAAAAAGAATCTCTCCAGGCCCAGATGCCTTTAAGGGTGATGACTTTCAAACATTTAATTAATAATTAATACCAATGTCACATAATATCTTTCATAAAATTGGAAGGAGGAAAGATATGCTGATTTGCTTTATGAGTTCAGCATAACGTTGACTCCACAACATTAAGAAATAGAATATATAGCATTATATAAAAATCTATATCCTGCCCAAACATACTTTGTTCCAAGAAGGCAAGGTTAGTTCAACATCCCAAAATTCACTTAAATTCACCACATTATTGGCATAAAGGAGAAAAATCAAGTGATTATCTCAGTAAATGCAGAAAAAAAATATCTGATAAAATTCATCAGTCATTCATTATAAAAACTTACAGAAAATTAGGAGTATTCTCAGTTTAATTAAGGAATATCTACAAAAAATTCACTTAATCGTGATACATTCAATGTGTTCATCTAAGATTGGAATGTCAGTAAGAAGTCCATTCTATAGCTTTTATGCCATTTTTCTTAAAAGATGAGCCAGTGTAATAAAAAGTAGAAATAGCACAAAGAATTGAAAGGAAAATGGAAAGCTGTCATTATTCACAGAAAACAAAATTATTTCAAAGAAAATCGTAAAGGAATACCAAGAAAACCCTAAAACTTAGAATTAATGATAGGGAGAATATAGCATTATTGCAGGATGCTGGGTCAATATATAAAAATGAATGACATTTCTATTAAATGTTAGTACTTTACAAATAATAAAATAAAATTTAAGATGCTATCTACAAAAAAATGAGAATAAACCAAAATATTTAGAAATAGATTAGACAAAAAGATGTATAAGATTTGCACACTGAAAACTAATCAATAAATTTAAAGATAAATCAATCAAGATGACCAAATAAAGAGGACTCAGAGTTTTTAATGTGACAAATATCTCTCAACTGAAAGTATAAATTCAATGCAATATGCATCAAAGTCCCAGCAAGCTGTTTTTAATATAACTTATCGATTTGATTCTAAAATTAATATTAAAATTCAAAGCTGAAACAATTTTGAAAATAAAGCAAAATATTGGCAAATTTTCTTATTTTATTTGAAGAGTTATGAAGCTGTCATAAACATCAAGGCCACATAGGCTTGTGGAACAAAATAGAGACTCTGGAAAGAGAGCCACACGTATACAATCCACCCTTTTTCAACCAACGTGCTAATATAACTCAAGGTGGAAAAGGATAATAGTTAAAAATTTGTGTTTTGCAGTTTTTGAATGTTTGAGAAAACATGTTAAAACTCAGAGATCTTATTACTGGAAATTTCAGGGAAAAGTTATAATTATTGTCAAATGGGAATACATTTTGAAGGAAAGCTTTCCTCAAGATTTTTCACATATGAGCTGTCAAAATTAGATTTTTCAGGGCATTTTCAGGGCAAAAGTAAGATTTCAGGGCATTTCAGTTGCTCTTGAGAAGTAAAATATTCTTCCCTCACTCATTAACTTGTTTGACTCCTGGTGAATTACCGTTTGTAGCTTTCTCAATGTGAATGTTTTATGTCAAATAACCTCACATTGATTATTTCTTTCCCCAATGTATTGATGCGATTCACTACTTTCGATTGTCTTAAGAGCACATTCCTACAGCAGGATTGCTAACAATAAGTTAACTACACATAGAAGTCACAGCGAATCACTTCAATAAGTTCTCATAGATCCAGACCGAGTGGATTCCCAACTCATCCCCTAAGGTAGGTCGCTCAGATGACTGGAGCCACCCCAGTGCTACACCCAACACAAGGGAAAAGGTGAACAAGCCAACGTCAAAGAGGGAAGCGAAATCACAACCCATTGGGACTATGATACCTTTTGCAAATTTTACAAAATCACATGAGCCAATGCCGGGTACCTTCCTTGGCCTTTTGAAGGCTTACGCAAGTGCAAGGTCCTGAGGCTGATGCCTCCTTAGCTTGCCCATGAATCAGCCTCTGATTCTGCCTGTATCTGTTTCCATCGACATTGCCATCTATAGATGCACTAAAAAGATATAACATATCTATATTTTCATCCATATTTATGTTCCATAAATCCTCTCCTAGCCAGCACAATGCCCTATGCCTAAAATAGTTTCTTACTTATGGTAAGCACAAGATATGAGCTTTTAGAATTAGTTGAATTGGACTGAATTTAATTGACAGAGTGTAAAAAATTTAATTGGATCAGTTCTTATTCTTTTTATGCCTTATGGCAAAATGAGAGGAATGTAGGGTTTGGAATTGCTTACTAGCTTCTTCTTCTTTTTTTTTTTTTAGGGAAAATTATTTTTCCACTCTTAGATTCTGTTTTCTAACCTGCAAAACGGGGGGAATAATACTCTGCCAGAAATTGCTAATTGTCTCCCAATATTCCTTCTTGCCTTCTTCTACAGTAAGACAAGTCCTGGTTTTAGCTGGGCACATGGCTGCCCAGAATAAAAGTTACAATTCCCAGACTGCCTTGCAGTTAACTTCAGGTGAATAAGATGTAAATGTCAGGGAACTACTTCCCCGAAACTTTCTGAAAAGAGTGCTGAGGCCGGTCTTGTTTTTCTTCTTCATCTTGACACTCCAAATGCACATGCGATGCTAGAGCTCTATCCGCCATCTTGGAACATGAGGGAGAGGACCACATCCTCAGGGGAAGAACAAAATAGTCTGAAAGGCTAGTCATTGAGGAGCTAGACATTCAGGGGTAGAGGCATACTGTCAGTCCTGAGTTGCTCACCTCCACATAGTTTTGTTTCAAAGAAATACCACCCTAGCTTATTTAAGT
This sequence comes from Leopardus geoffroyi, assembly GCF_018350155.1. NCBI lineage: Eukaryota > Metazoa > Chordata > Mammalia > Carnivora > Felidae > Leopardus > Leopardus geoffroyi. Next base: position 14,064,246 of record NC_059337.1, on the reverse strand, counting down.
TGCTATTATTTTGAGCTTTGTTGCTTGCACTGACTTTAATACAAACAAGCGCTTTGCAGGATCTCTGAAGACGACATATGCAAAGTGCCTAGTACAGTGCCCTGCAGACAGTTGATTTTAATATTAACAGCTGCTCAGTGTTTTCTTATCTGGATATTTTGGCCGGCCCAATGAGATGGCCCTCAAAAGTATTATTTATATTCCTGATTCTAGCTAGTAAATATCCTCATTCCTTAATTATCTAAAAATAAGACTTCTTAATGATATCTATGCATTAAAGTCTCTAGTCTGATCTCTCTTATGAACTGTTAGGAGGAGAACATTCCAGGATGGGATTACTATTTTGCTACTGTGTAGACTTTTCAGAATGTGCTGGTGTATAATTTTGCCCAGCATATAATTTTCATCCTATTTTCTATTTTTTCATCTTGCTGTTGTCAGCTATAACTTAGAAAACATCTTTAAATAGATATCTGGAGGAAAAAAAAGAGCACTGCATTTTTTTTTAAATTTACATCTCAGGCATCTGTGTACAGTTTACAAAATGACCAAATTTTATCCTTATAATGGAGGTCTCTGAAGTTGGCTTGGAGAGGGCCAATGTCAGAATCTCCGTGAAATAAAAGAAAACTATGGCATGATTCTTTTACCCCAAGATGTGAATTTAATTCATATTATCTTTTTTAATGGAGAAGATGACACACACGTTCAGTCCTAATTTCTCAGATCTCCATTTTTCATGAAAGTTTTCTTCAGCTACCATGCAATGGATTCTTTCTTTCCTTTCTGATACCTTGTGTGGCTTCATTATCCTGCCGAGTTCTTTGGATCATGACTTATAGCTCTTTTCCACCACACACACACACACACACACACACACACACACACACAATGCAAATAGAGTCTAAGGCAGAAGAATGATTTTCCAGGAGCAGGGGCATGCTACAGAATGGAGTTCCTGCCTTTTGGGAGTTAGCTCCTTCTTCAATTATGGTCCTGCCACTCCTCTCCTAAGGAGCCCCACGAAGTGTACTTGTTAGAGAACACACAGCATCACATCAGCTCAGGAAGGGTCCCCCCAAATTAATCTCGCCTGGTACATTAGGAAACACTTCGCTGACATTTGCTGTCCCTGTCAGCCCTAATAAAGAGATTTTTACCTGTATTTGCCTATTCAACACTTCAGTCCCTCAGCCAATTTTGGAAATTATTTCTGATTTATGGCTCTCTCACAGGCGGGTGTCACCCTGCCTGTCAATTATGCCTCAAAGCAAATGCTAAGTGAATGCTGGCTGGTAAAATTAATAAGGGAAACCTTTACTCAAAAACCTAGAAAGAAGCTTGTAAAGGGGATCATTCAACCAGGCAGTAACTCGGTGCCTGCCTGTGATATTTATAAGCGAGACAGAGGCATATGGAGAATTCAGTCACACACAGAAGGGAGAAATGTGGTTCCTCCTCGGTCTTGGAAGCTCAGCCACTCTGGAGAACATGAAGACCATTGTGATAGAAGTTCAGTGGTTCAGTCCCTCTGATGCTTCAGGGCCTGGGTCATGCCCATGCTCTGCAAAAGGAAACTGGTTTTTCTCCAGTTGGTCAATACAAACTGTTCAATTTCGGTGCAAATCCAAGAAATGGAAAGACACCACATCATTCTGTTCTTTTAATTATTATTTTAAAGATTACTAATATGAATAATAGATGCCCTAGTTTATATGGTTTTAAGATATTTGACATTAGAAAACTTACTGCTACTAAGTACTTTCATGACTGAGTAAAAGGAGTCCACTTAAGCACTAAGGTGACTTATTTCTGTCCACATTTACAGCAACAGGGACCACTGGCCTCATCTCTGTGTATACTCCAGTCTCCCGGTCTCTCGGATCCTCAAAGTTGTTTAGTTCCTTTACACCCAGGGCTTTTGTGCATTCTACTGTTTCCACCATTAGTAACAGTTTCTCTCCATATTTTTTTTTCCCCTGGAGAGCTCGAACTCCTCTTCAGGCCTAGGTCTGGTGGTATTCACTCAAAGAAACTGTCTCCCCAGTCTATGTAAGTGTTCATTTTCATCTCCTACCCCATCCTTTCCTTTTGCCTCATGATTTGTATTAGTTAGTAATTATGCATCCATTTGTGAGACTGTTGGCTCTGTACTTGTTGCTCTCGGTAAACTTTAAGCAAGATGAAGGCAGACTCTGTGATTCTTGTTCAGTTTTGTCCAAACCTCCAGAATATAACAAGTCCTGGCTCATCAGAGAATCAGAAGATATTACTGAACTCATGGCTGATGAAAGAAGGACAACTTTTTAAATCTGGGCTGGATCTGTACGATCCTTAGTCATTTGGAGTCCGAAAGTATATACTACCATATTCTTGTTTTGCTTTTCTGCATAAATAATAGGTCTACAAAATACATTCTAATATTACTGCCTGAAATAATCCTCGCCATCTGAATATGCTATTGTCAGTAGGTTGATTATCACATATGCCTCTAGCACATTTTTTCCTGCTTTATAGTAAGGTTGTTAAACGAACTGTTAATGAAAACATAGTGTCCTCAAAGTTGGAGAACCACATCAGACTTACCCAAGGTTCCTCCCTGAGTGTGTTTGTATGGAGGTATTCAATATTTTCTAAAGCCCAGCATCACTTTTATTCTGCAGAGCTAAATTGTAGTGGTTTTAGTTGTTCATTTGACAAGCATCAATGAGCCATGTCGTCGGTGCTAAGCATTTAGCATGACCATGGAATACCAGAGATGAAGGGTATCCTATATACCCTTGGAGAGCTCACAGTACACATGACTGCCATTAGGACACATCCCAGTATGTCACTGATTGCATTTATATTTATGTCTAAGGTATAGATATCACTGTGGAAACAGATCCCAGTACATCATGGGAATACAAAGTAAGCTCCAATCTCACAGTCCCACTGTCTCCTAAACTTGGAGATGACCCTATGGTGACAAATTTCCATGGCCAGGAATGCTTATCATCTGGGAAGCGTTGCATACATATCTATTGAATGATGGAACGAGTGACTTGAGCACATCCCTGAATTACCAAACTCTACTCCAAACAACCTGAAGAATTTCAGAGGTTCATGGCTTTAGCGCTTTCTCTGAAAGAAAGAAAACATCATGTTGATGCTTATTTCCAGAACTCTACTGAATTCACTTTGGTTGACTCCCACAGAATGTTTTTTAGCATCGTACAGTTGTTCAGTGCCAGCTTTCTAACACATCTCTTCAGTATTTTCATGGGAAGGCTCTGTCAAGTCTCCTCCCTTTAGAGAGGCAGAGGAATGCAGCGGAATATGGTATTGTATTTGAAGCTGTGCTTCACATCTGCTGCTGCCTAACTAGATCAAGCACCTTGCCTGCTCCGTCTGAATTTTCCCATCTTTAAAATCAGGGGTGACTATGAAAATCCAAGGAGTCTTTAAAACGTATAATGTGCGGCGGCAATACAAAGTATAAAGGTCATTGTTGCTATTCATAAAGTCTAGTGATTTCAGGTATTATATTCCTCACTCTAAGCAAAGTACACAGTGCTCTCCCTGACTTTAATCCTTCCTCTCTTTCTCTCATACCTGAGAGCACTTGCAATGGATTTCCTCATGCCCTAGGAGTCAAGGAAGAAAAAAAAAAAAACAAACGAAAGAAGAGAAATTTTACTAGATGGGTTAAACCAGAAAGGAGAAGGGGGGGAAATAATACTTTATTAGTTCATTCAACAGATTCTTATTTTAGTCATTGATCTCCCGGTATGTACAAAGGGTTGTTGTAGATACTGAGGATACCAAGGAAAGTAAAATGGACTCTGTCTTCGTACCCATGAAGGTTATTAGTAGGTGCTACAGAATGCAAATTCTGAATTAATGTGTTTCCTCGCACACCTTGATTTCCTCCTGGTCCAGCTAATCACATTGATAGGTGAAAGATGCATCCCTTACAACTGAGAAAAGTAGTACTATTGGCCAGGCCAGGATGAAACTAAGACAACGATAGTCATGTCAGCTAATGAGGTGAGTTTTTAAAGGTAACCCAAAGGTCATTTTATTCCAACTCCTCATAGTAGAATTGAGGCCTTTGTACCCTAATGGTGTTTCATCCACATGTACAGTTAGGGAGCTTCTATTTATTGGTGGCTACTAGTACTCAGCACTTTGGCACTTCTTATAATGTCTTAAGGAATCTTAAAGAATATAAAATGTTGTATTTATGTTTCCCACACACTCAAATTATTATAATTATAATCTCTCAGAGTTAATAAGTAGAATTGTAATATATATGAATATCTATGGAAGGATTCCCAAACGTGTGGTTTTTATTGGTTGTGATCAAAAGAATTTTACTATTTTTTATACAGTGGATTGTTACACAGCCATAAAAAAAAAATGAAACCTTGCCATTTGCAATGACATGGATGGAGCTAGAAAGTATTATACTAAGCGAAATGTCAGTCAGAGAAAGACACAGGCCATACGATTACGCTCATATGTGGAATTTAAGAAACAAAGCAAAATAAACGAAAATGGGGTGGGGAAGAGAGAAAAACCAAGAAACAGACTCTTAACTCTAAAGAACAAACTGATGGTTACCAGAGGGGAGGCCGGCCGGGGGATGGTGAAGTAGGTGATGGAGATTAAGAAGGGCACTTGTTGTGATGAGCACTGGGTGTTGTATGTAAGTGAGGAATCACTAAATTCTACATCTGAAACTAATATTACACCAAATGTTAACTAACTAGAATTTAAATAAAAACTTGGAAAGAAAAAAAGTCAGATTTATGATCCAGTGTGTGAGTGCTATTATATGACCACACCCCCCACCCCCACCCCCATACACACACACCGGAAGACCAAGAACTCCTTTGTTGTCTTTTGCTTTAGAAAACCTCAGGCGATATGCTGGTGGACAATTCTGCCACCAAATCCACAGTCCACCATTTTGTATTCCATCACTCTGAGAGATCATCCAATTGGCACTGCTGTGGGAGGGACACAGTACTGCTTAAGTGCACAAGTTTTGGAGTCATATAACTGGGTTCAAAGTCTTATTCTACTGCTCTCTATCTCTGTGATCATTCAAGTTACTCAACATCACTAAGGTCTAACGTCTTCATCGGATGAAGGAAGCCATCATGATGCTCTTCTTATAAAAGTCAACCGAGCTGTGTAACTACGAGTCAAGGTTCTTGATTTCAAATAACAGAAATTTACCTTTGTTAACTCAAGCAGAAAGGAATTTACTGAAAGAATATTGGTTGCTCACAGATTTGAGGGGAATGCCGATGTACTCGAGCTCAGAAAGGAATAAAAGGAGCCAAGTCATAGTTCAGTTATCGTCATGGGAGAGCTCCCTGAGGATACGACGTCTAAATTTTTTTAATTAAAAAATGTTTTCAAAGTTTATTTATTTTTGAGAGACAGAGACAGAGTGTGAGTGGGGGAGGGGCAGGGAGAGAGGGAGACACAGAATCCAAAGCAGGCTCCAGGCTCTGAGCTGTCAGCAGAGAGCCCGACACGGGGCTCGAACCCACAAGTCACGAAATCATGACCTGAGCTGAAGTCGGACGCTTAACCGACTGAGCCACCCAGATGCCCCAGAGGGTACCACTTCTAGTGCCCATCTTTAGCAAAACCTACCAGCTGTTCCCATGGACTGTGAATGCGCTTCCCTTGAATATCCCTAAGGGATTCGGCTTGCCCGTGTCTTAAGATTTCTGGCAATTCCAGACAAAAGTTTCTTTCAGGAGAAGTCATATGGCCCATGCCAGATGACAGCGACCAATAGCCGTCTTCCATGAGTCACACCCCTCAACAGTGTTGGTATTCTCACCCTTCTACTTGAAAGATAAGGAGACTAAGACATAGAGAGGTGTAGTAACTTAGCTATCAAATGACAGAGCTATCAAAGATTCAAAGGCATGACTAAGACCTCCAATACCTTATTTTTTTTTCAAAGCACTGTGCCCCAAAAGTTAGGCTATATTTCCAAATTTCATGTTCCACCTGCCTTAGTGCTTACCACTGGGCAGGCTAAGTATACTCATTCAACGTAAGCAAAATAAGATTAGGACCATTCCCCTTCCTCCAAGAGTCACCCTCTGACACCAAGCTGATGTAGACTCATATAGTTTGCTTGTTGCAGATGCAATTTTGAAGGGAAAGGGTTTGGGATATGGATGTATAGATATAAACAAAGGTACATGGAAGCTATCTCATTTGTATAGGTAACAACAGGAAGTTGGTATGCACAAGAACAGAAGTGACGGGTTTAAAATAAAAGAGGCCCTTTTGTACTTAACATCCATTTCTGAACCCCTGTATCACAACCTTCTCATACGAGGTCGGTAAGGTTCTGAAGACAGGTTTCGAACGTCGCAACGGGGTTCCTTTGCCTAAACATGAATGCTAATCTCTTCCCTCTCTTGCAAAGGGTACCAAGCCCCTGTTGGGTCAACAGATCTGCGTCTGGAATGCATCTCTGTCATGTCTGTACCTTCTAATTCCAGAGCGATTATGATGGAGTGTAAAAATTGTGTGATTAATAAGCAAAAGTTTTTGAATGTCAGTGAGGAATAGAATGCCTTATTTTTGTCTATCTCTGGAATCCCAGATTTTATTTTACTTTAGGAAGCCTTATCTTTCTACAAAATCCAAAGCTCTGGGAACACATATCCAAGAACAACTTCCCAGCTTCCTGGCACTGTGAGGCTTTCGAGATCTCCACAGTTAGATGGATGTCAGATTCTGAGGAAAAAGGAAAAGGGAGGGCTAACATCCCCAAATTATGTAAAGTTTTAGATTAAACATCTCCTTCAACTGACATATTAAATACTATCACCAAAGCCTTAAAATATCTTGCCTTGTTGTTGAGTTTTGATACATGTTAGTCCCTTTAAACGGATCATTTCTATGTTCACCAAAAAAGCTCTGGAAAGAGTATTATTTTCACTATTCGCTCGAGGGGAAACTGGAAATCAGAAACACTCAGTAGTCACCCCACTTCTAATACTTATTATGTGTCTGGGCCTGGATTTGAACCTTTTTCTCTAATGCCAAAGTCCACGTTCCTGTGTCCTGTGGACACACGCACGTATACAAACCTGAAGCTAGAACAGGGCCATTTCAAATTTAAAAGACGTACTCTCTCTTGGGGCACCAGGGTGGCTCAGCAGGTTAAGCATCCGACTGTTGGTTTTGGCTCAGGTCATGATCTCACAGTTTCGTGACTTTGAGCCCCACGTCGGACTCTGTGCTGCCAGGGTGGCGTCTGCTTGGGATTCTCTCTCCCCCTCTCTCTCGGTCCCTCCCCCACTAGAGCTGCCTTTGTTTCTCTCAACATAAATAAATAAACTTAAAAAATATATATACTCTCTCTCGACAAATTATTAGGAGGGGAGAATCAAAGGGAATGGGGAAAGGAAAAGGGAACAGACCAGCTGTTACTGGCAAATTCGTAAGAGGTTAGGGGAAGAAGAGGTGTCTGGGGGGAAACAATATTCCAGTGAATTACATGTGTGAAGTGTATCACTCAGGGACAATGTTGTCTCAACATGAACATTTTAAACCAGTTCTACATGCCCCGTGTTGCTTGTCAGCAGAGATATGAAAGGGATAAATATAACCCTTGGGGTTTCACAGCTTTGCACTTTGAAGAAATCAGCAATCTTTCTCCGGTTATCAAAACCCAGCATTTCTTGTCGTGATGGCTGTAGCATCCTTTGGAATTACTCCAGTGGAGGCAGCACATGCTTGAATAAATTGGGGGCTTTTAAGAAATGAAAGCCTGATTTCATGTGGATCAAAAGCTGCCAACACAGAATTTCCCTTTCTCTTCCCCCGTATCCGTCGGGCTACCTTCACCGACATTCACCTCCAGCCACCTAGCTTATTCTGCCCTTAGGTTGGCAGCCTGCTGTCAACAGTCTTGTTCTCTGTGGGAGAGGACGATTTCTAAATACTCTTGTTGTGACTTCCTCCCAATCCGACTAGATGTGACATCCGGGCTAGACAGGATGTTGTGCCCGCCGATCAGAACTTTCAGTGTGGGACGTTTTGCTTGGCTGTCCAACTCTCTGAAGGGAAAACCAGTTGGTCTCCCACTTACAGGTTCTGTTCCCCACTCACAGACCAGTCACACCCCTGGTTCCCGGGAGTCGATGGAGCCCCAGGCCGGTGGCTGGTGTTCTGTTGGCATTGATGTGAGTAGCTCCCTGACCTTTTGTCCTTCCTCCAAATACAGGAAAGAAAGATGAGGTGTAAGCGGAACCAACAGTACTGAGAAGTAACGAAGATTCTTAGATACCTAGTCTTCAAGATTTATTCCTACCTTAGAGGTGTCGTAGTCGCTTGCTCAACTGTACTTGGAAACTTTTATCCTTAATACTTGAGCATCTCCGTCCTTATCTATTTGGGTCACAGGTGAAATGTGACTTTCCCTAAAGGACCGTCCTGAATCAGCCAATTCAAAGTAGCCTTTGACTCTCTGGATCCACTCACCAGCATCGCCCTGTTTTATGTTCTTCAGGGCACATACCACGGTTGAAACTCTCACGGTTTTGTTTGCTTCTTGTCGATCGCACTACAAGGCAAGTTTCCTGAGGAAAGGAACTGTATCTTTTTTTTTTTTCAGTGCTGAAATATAGTCAAATTGTTAAATAAATAATCAATGCCAGGGTCTTCGAAATAGTTCTGTGATCTTTCTTATTTTTATTTCTACTTTCTTTCACACATACGCAAAAAGATGATTATTATATAATTACAGGATATAGGGTTCCGTGATTAGGGTCACAATTTTCATGACGGCTGGTGTCGTGTTATTTTAAAAGCCCGTGATAGTAAATGATAACGTAAGGTGACCCCTCGGCATCCATTTTCCAACAAAAGTTATGGGCCAGTTCCCTTTATTGTATGGAATTAGATCACTTTTTTTTTTTCTGTTTATCAACATAGAGATTTTATTATTCTTGACTTCCCTCTAAGAGGTAAACTCTGATGTAAGAGCGATCGTGTTCACCTTTGTTCCCCACTGTATCCATACCTAGCTTGGTTCCTGGAGCAAGGAATCTCTCAACATATGTCAACATGTAAACATGAAGGATAAAGTAAGGACGCTAATATTTTGTCTGTGTCCCATTTTCAGCTTGGTTTCTTTTTTTTTTTTTTAATTTTTTTTTCTTTAATGTTCACTTTTGAGAGAGAGGGAGAATGGGGGAGGGGCAGACACAGAATTTGAAGCAGGCTCCAGGCTCTGAGCCGTTGGCACAGAGCCCTAAGCGGTGCTCGAACCCACCGACTGTGAGATCATGATCTGACCTGAAGTCCCACACTTAACCAGCTGAGCCACCCAGGCACCCCTGGGTTTCCTTTTTTTTTTTTTTCCACTTTACTTATTTACTTTGAGAAAGGGAGAGCACAAATGGGGGAGGGGCAGAGGGAAAGGAGACAGAGAGAATCCCAAGCAAGTTCCGCGCTGTCAGCACAGAGCCCAACGCAGGGCTCCATCTCAGGAGCCGTGAGATCGTGACCTGAGCGGAAATCAAGAGCTGGAAGCTTAGCCGACTGAGCCACCTAGGGGCCCTGGGGTTTCCATTTTTGACCAGAGCCCCGGCCTCACTATTCTGGAGCCTCATTCCTTCCAACACAGGCACTAGATTTCTAGCCGTACCTTCAAAGAAGTCCCATTGCCTTGGTGGTTCCCCAGGATCTGCCGCCCAAGCCCCATGTTTTTCTCCTTGTCTTCAGGAGCTGAGCTCCAGACCCGGGAGATGACCAGCTTCACTCATCTTCTTGGGCATCCACATGTTGACTGTTGTTGGGTTTCCCTACAGCAGACAGTTGGCATGCCTATCAGGACGAGCCTACCGCTCACTGTCATGCTCTGTTCCATCAGTTCCGTCTTTGAAAAAATGGATCCTCACTGCAGCAGGTGTGAGCAGTGATTCTTCTAAGAAAAGGCGATCTGAGGGGCGCCTGGGTGGCGCAGTCGGTTAAGCGTCCGACTTCAGCCAGGTCACGATCTCGCGGTCCGTGAGTTCGAGCCCCGCATCGGGCTCTGGGCTGATGGCTCAGAGCCTGGAGCCTGTTTCCGATTCTGTGTCTCCCTCTCTCTCTGCCCCTCCCCCGTTCATGCTATGTCTCTCTCTGTCCCAAAAATAAAATAAACGTTGAAAAAAAAAAAAAAAAAAAAAAAAGAAAAGGCGATCTGAGGCCCCTAGCTTTTCCCAGTCATAATGCTGTTTCTTCGCTTGATGTGGGGAGAAGAACTTCTCATTGAAAAGAGTCAGCTACAAATTAAGAGACATACTTTCCTGACATTTAGAAATATGCAACACGTACGAATTGAAGTAGGCAAATAAAACAGTCTAAAATTCATAGGTGATATTATCTGAACATTTCTTTTTTTTTTTTTTTTAATTTTTTTTTTTTAATGTTTTTATTTATTTTTGAGACAGAGAGAGACAGAGCATGAGCGGGAGAGGGTCAGAGAGAGAGAGGGAGACACAGAATCGGAAGCAGGCTCCAGGCTCTGAGCCATCAGCCCAGAGCCCGACGCGGGGCTCGAACTCACGGACCGCGAGATCGTGACCTGGCTGAAGTCGGACGCTTAACCGACTGCGCCACCCAGGCGCCCCAGTATCTGAACATTTCTTAATGAGATCCCCCCAACTGTAAACTTTTTAAAAACATTACCCACAATATGTATTTGTCTGTATATTATGTACATAGATATTAATGTGTATCTACACGTATATGAAACCTTACCTAAATGTATACTTTTTTTTTTTAACATTTATTTATTTTTGAGACAGAGAGAGACAGAGCATGAGCAGGGGAGGGTCAGAGAGAGAGGGAGACACAGAATGCGAAACAGGTTCCAGGCTCTGAGCTGTCAGTCCAGAGCCCAATGCAGGACTCGAACTCACGGACCTCGAGATCATGACCTAAGCCGAAGTCGGACGCCCAACCGACTGAGCCACCCAGGCGCCCCTAAATGTATACATTTTTAAAGGAAGAGCTGAAAATCGAAAAAATAATTTTAGTCCAACAGAAGATCATCTTACATGCTCCTTGTGAAGGCTCAGAGATGCACCAGCCATCCCCCATCATTTTTTTTTTTTTTTTCTGAGGGACGATCACTCAGGAAAGTTCAAAATGCATTTCTTCTCCTGCTCCTTGAAGTCACTATTCACACTCGTGTCACACTGCAGTTTCAGATGCGGTCACCTCTGCAACCCATCAATGGGCGGGGTTATCAGGCATTCAGAGAACCTGACAACTTCTGTGAACACGTATTTTTAGCAGGGTAAAAGAAGGTTAAAATTTGTGGTTGTTTCCATTTGACACACAGAGGAACCCACACAAAATCTGGCTGAGAAGAGAGAGAGTTTTCCCGATCTGTAAGATACTTATCAGAAGGACTGTGGGAAATCAAGGGAGCGATCTGGACTGTGTGTGTATGTGTATATCCGTATGTATATACACATAAATATATATAAAACACGGCTGCCTGGTCATGAGTAAGCAAGCCATGTTTCACTGGCAGCACGTGTTTAATAAAACCTTTGTGCTCGTGCCAAAATCCAGCCTGCCGGTGATGTTCATGGATTGTGTCATCCAACATTATTAGCAAAATGTGTAGTTAACCTAGTGCAAGAATTTTATCACTGCCGTGTATTTGGTACTTGTATATCAGAAAGTTTTTTATGTTCAACCCCTACAAGCTTTTTGAACAGAGAACCTGGATTTTTAAGAGTATGTTTATAGTTAACTAGAATTATTATGCCTCCATAAATTCAGGGTGGGGAAACAGCCCATGGGCTTCATTTTTAGCTCGTTGGGGCAATTGATTGGTATTTCTTTCTTCCTTTTTTTTTTTTTTTTTTTTTTCCTTCCCAGAAAGGAAAAATGAAACAAAGATCCGTGGGCTTCCCAATCTATCATCCCAGTTCAGAAACGTGCCATTTTTCTCCTTGACCAAAATGCCTCCCAGCTGCCCATTTCTGTCCTAAGCCCAAACAAATCCCAAATAGTTTTGTTCAGTGATAGGACGACATCCCCAGTCTGACAGTCTGGGTTTGGTGTTCTGCTAAATGCTCAGGATGGCATGAAATAGCCAGTGAGAAATGAAAATTCCCCAGCGACAACACAAGGGAATATTCTAGAATCTGGGGTCCCAACTGCAAAGGAATAAGACACTAGATCCACAGGACGTGTGCTTTGTCAGGCTGCATGTCTTTGCAATTGCCCTCTGTGGTACAATCACTAAGGCAAGATTTCATTTCCCCCTAAACACTGAGCATATAATAATGGCTTTCAAAAGCTCACAACATGAGTCTATAATGTTGAAAGACCAGTAAATTACTATTGATAATTCAAGAGAGATGGGATGTAGCAAGTACAACTTTAAAGGATTTTGAGTTTGAACATGGCTCCGAGGAGGCTACAATTTTGACCGTGGCTTTCCTTTCTCTACCGCACCACCACCGTCCTACATGGTTGCGAGACTGAACGAGTAATATTTGTGGCCATTGGTCAATCGTAACATTTTTATCCTTCTAGGCATTCAAGGATGAGGTTAAGTAAATGTGTTAGCCTTCCTTCCTCAAAGATGGACACTTAAAATCATTTGGAAGAGCGAAAGTCTACATGAGCAAGGTAGGCAACATTTGAACTTGATTTTGTCTAAGAAACAAACAAACAAACAAACAAAAAGATCGCATCATCAAGTAAGCTTGGAACCTAGCCAGAGCAACCAATTATAAACTTACCTGAAAATATATGCTTCCTTTCACAATCACCTAATCATGTAGAAACACTGAACATCAGAGTTGCTGAAATAAATATTTTTATCTATGTATTCATAGTCCACTGTTTGTTATTTGATTTCGTAAGTTATTTAAAAGAAAATGTTTTTTTTTTTAATTTTTTAAACTTTATTCATTTTTGTGAGACAGAGAGAGACAGAGCATGAGCAGGAGAGGGGCAGAGAGAGAGGGAGACATGGAATCCGAAGCAGGCTCCAGGCTCCAAGCTGTCAGCACAGAGCCTGATGCAGGGCTCGAATTCACGAATGGCGAGATCATGACCTGAGCAGAATCAGATGCTCAACCGACTGAGCCATCCAGGTGCCCCTAAAAGAAAATGTTTTTAAAATAGTATCATCCATTTTATCTGTATCTTATAATATATTTTTAAAAAAATTTTTAATGCTTTATTTATTTTTAAGAGAGAGAGATAGAGCATGAGCAGGAGTGGGGCAGTGAGAGAGGAAAACACAGAATCCAGAGCCTGGAGGCTCTGACCTGTCAGCCCAGAGCTCAACACGAGAACTGAGAGATTATGACGTTGGCCAAAGTTGGATGCTGAAATGACTGAGCCATCCAGGCGCCCCCATTCTATCTGTATTTTAGATCATTCCTTAAGAGAGACACCTAGAAGTGTAATTACTTGGCCAAGGGGAATGGGGAGTTTTAAGTCTCTTGATTAATAATGTAAATTGCTTTCGACAAAAACAAAGTAATTTCAGAAGAAAGAATAATTATTTCATATAAGAGGCTGAATACAAAATATTCAAAATATTTGAATAAATGACCTTACTCTCTAGAGCTTTGGCTAATAAATAAAGGGGCAAAAGGAGGTTTAGGATGAAAGAAGGAAGGAAACTGGAAATGTTTGGGTTTCTGAAGCATTTACACTAATCAACTCACCTTGCGATGAATGGCTGTGTTCATAAGGCACAATGTATCTGCTTAGCAGTTAAAATAGCCAATCATGTAGCATAGTCAAATTATTTGTCTTTGTGTTACTCGATCACGCATTTTTAGTGAAAATATTTTGGGCCAATTCTCAGCTCTCAATCAGTATTTTTGACCTTTTAATGATGAAGAATATGAGAATTTGAAGAAAGCTATTGATTCCCCTAGAAAATACACATACACACAAAGCTTTGCATCTATTATCAGGTATCCACATATCCCCAAGATATGCTTTGTGTAGTTCCTTTAGGTAGTAGTGGCTTTTGATTAAGAAACCATAAAAATATTATCAGCCCATCCTCAAAACCCTTCAGTAGGAAACTGATGGTGACCACATTTAAACGTTGCATCTGAGTATCTTTCCATTCACAACATCAGCAAATGCTACTACTTGGAAAAAATGGTAGCAACATTTGGTTGAGTGGGTCTACACATTCTGGGGACACAGATTTCTTTGAGACCTTGATGAACACAATGGAACTTTCTCCTGGGGAGAATTGCTGATACACACGATGAGCCACAACCTTAAAATAGAATTGCTGAATTCCAGTGATGAGTTCAAGGACCTTCTAAATTTTCTCCTCAGAGTCCAAAGAGTCCAGGCTCGAGGCCTTGAGTTTCATTCCCGACACCACTTCAGTTGTACAGGTGAGGAAAGGAAAGTATGGAGCGGTTAAAAGATTTATCCTTACTCATAAAAGGAGTCACTAGCCATGTTAGAATTACAATCTATATTTTTGATGCCCCCAGCTGGTGCCATTTTAGACCAATTTTACATATCAGAAAATTGAAATTCAAAGGGGGAAAATTACTTACTTTAATCATATACTGTATGATCAACCAAAAGCAAGGGAGTGATTATACCTCTAGCCTCTGGAGCTTATAGATGGCGTCCTCTCTTCGCCAAGATGATAAATTTGTGTTTGGAATATACATTTGGGAATAGATCAGTTAACCGCAGATGATCAAGTTCTTTAACTTGATCAAATAATGCATTTTTACAGAAATACATTGTGATGAACCATACGAACTCCACACTTAAGAGCTAAACAGATGTATTTGCATACGTAGACAATTCCCTGTACAGGTGTGGAGGTTAGCTTCTCAGTACGTTACCCAATTTGCATTGGCAAATATGAACAGACTTGTCATTGATAGCTTTGCCTTCTGCACTTGAAAATTTGACCCTTCCAGTTCCGAAATATACAATAATCACCTTGTTTAATTTTTGAGTGTGTAATGTCTACAACCAGCAAAGTTCTTTAAGTAAATTGAACGCCTATTTTGGTTATCTCCTAGGACCACTAATTTGGAAAAAAAAAAAAAAAAAACAAAAAACAAAGCATATAAAATGGAGACGTAAAAATATCCCAATTTGGTGGCGTCTTTTACATATCCTGGTTTCCAATTTGGTGACCCTACAATGAGATGCCACAACTCGTCTGGAAATTCACCTTCCTGAAGCCAATATGTCAATAAATATGTAGACACACAGATCCACAGACCATCCCCTGCCAGCTGTTAAATCATACCATTGCTCTCAAAATCATCAGAGGCAATTTAACCAAATGGAAGGTGGCCATTGGGCAATTCTTTTCCAGGCCTTTAGAAAAATACAGGTCAGTGCTTATTAAAGGAGTATCTTCTTGCATGGTGATTGCTCGACTAATTTCGTATTCATAATCCCTGGTTCTGTCTTTCAAGAAAAGGCTGAATCCCAGCCTACCGAATCAGTACACAGAGGGATAAATTAAAACTTGGAACTATGCTAGGGGCCTCCAGGGTTGGGACTTCAGGAAAGTCAGGGCAGGGAGCAGAGAGGTCATCCGTAACTGAGCTAGGTTCCTTTTTCTTTCCTGCTAGATATATTTAAGGGGCCTATTTTCTTAAATACCCACTTCCTCCACTCAAGATGACTTTTGCATCCATTTCAGAACTTGAAATAGAATGGAAAAGTACTTCTCAGGACTCTATCAATCGTCCTGCTGCTGGACAAAAAAAAAAAAGGAAGAAAAGGCTTAAGTACAAGGAATGCCTCTTTAGTTCAGTTTAAAATCAGCTCCTGTTGCTACGAATGAACTAAACTGGCCACGAGTATGTTTCAGCGATCATATGCTTCTTTCTACAGAGCTCATCCAAGCCTACCTCGAATTGACCCTAATTAAGTGGGCAGACAGAACAACGGACTACTGATGAGGAGGAATACGACTTTGACGATCATGTCTCGCTTGACCAGATTGTGTGATCTTCGGTGAAACTTTTGTTGTACATAGAAAGGAGAGAAAGAAGGTACTCTTTGCTTTTGCACGTAGAGGTACGTGTCACCATACATCAGACGTCCAGCTCTCTAGGCTTAGACCAATAATGGAAAGGGAAAAGTCAGGTAAGCGAAACAGCCAAGGTTTGAATCCTAGCAACGTGATGATCCTGAGTAAATAGTTTTTCCTCGATGAGCATAAGTTAACTCGTTTGTAAAATGGAGCCAGTGGGGCCCCCACACGCTAGATATTCAGTCAATGATACCCATTATCCTTGAAGATTAGGAGGCCCTTTTTTTTTTCTATTTTCATATAAACTTGGGATATATTACAGCCTGGAGTTTGGCAGAACTGAGATAACAGACTTAAGTCCCAAATGCAGGAGAGAACCAAAGTGCTTCCAAAAGATTTGAGAGTTGCCATTACTATGTATCCCCATCCGCATCCCCTTAATACTGTAAATGAGGTCATTGCGCAGCTCCCAAGAATTGTCTATGAAGATGTTTGGAAAAAGCACTCCTGGGAGGTCCCTCGCCACTTGATAGTGAGACGTTCTGCAAGGGACACGAAAGTTCCTTTTTGGTGCAGGGACAGTCACAGGTTTTATAACATGGGTGACAGAATCAGTTTGACACAGTGCGAAGGAGATGGTGTCTCATTTCTCTGTGACAAAAGTCAAGTATTTCATTTACTTAATCTCCGAAGAAAAAGTCACTCATTTATTTTTTTGACTTAAAAGAAAAACCACCTAAAATGTAAGTTTTAGAGAGAATATTTTCCAGCAGGTAGCAGAAAACAGCATAGGCTGGTTTAAGCCAGCCTTCAAGCACAATGATTTATTTGAGCTGAGCAATTTTCCATATAATCATGCTTAATATACATTTTTTGGTTGTTGAGATACTACTGCTGGATGAACATGTATACATTTCCAAATTCAAATAGAAAAACTATAAAATATGATTCAAGCCATATGTTTTCTTTCTTTCCTTTAAAAAATTACGTACATAAAATAAATTGGGGGGCATAGATTCATAGAGGCCTGTATACATTTTATTCAAAAATATTTTTAAAGAGCCAGGTGACGCCTGAAACAAGGCTTTTGTAACACTCCCAAGAGATCCAGGTGACCTTAGCATTCTGCTCCACCAGCCGTGAGGCTGGAAACCTTGGGCAATCCAGCTGGTTCCAGTATGATTTCAGAGCTGGCAGACCCAATTAGGGACATTTCTCCATCTGCTGGTGAGGTTGCTGGTCTAGTTATCACGGACCATAATGTACAGGGTGCACGTGAAGTGGAGAAAACCACTGGAAACCTTGCCTGCTGCCCCACCCAGTCTTGATGCATCAGTTCAGTATGGAAAACATGTTAAAATATGGAGTCTGACCCCAATTCAGAATTCTCAAACCCCCTCCTCTACAAACACATTTATGTCATCGTTATCGTTATCATCATCGTCGTCGTCAACTTCATGGTCAAGGTCATCATCCTTACCGTCTACTGCGTGCCAGGATCTTCCAGGTCTCGCCACGTCTTACACCAATTAGGTCTCCAAGCCACCCTGTGAATTAAATATCCCCAGAACAGCGAAGAAGAAACTGACATCTAGAGGAAGCCTTTTGTATTGGACGGTCTTGAATAAGATGGAGACATGGTTGCTCTTTTCACGCAAATTCACGTTGTTTGTTTCCACTCATTTTTTATTTTTTATTTTATTTTATTTTTTTAAATTTTTTTTTCAAGGTTTATTTATTTTTGGGACAGAGAGAGACAGAGCATGAACGGGGGAGGGTCAGAGAGAGAGGGAGACACAGAATCTGAAACAGGCTCCAGGCTCCGAGCCATCAGCCCAGAGCCCGACGCGGGGCTCGAACTCACGGACCGCGAGATCGTGACCTGGCTGAAGTCGGACGCTTAACCGACTGCGCCACCCAGGCGCCCCTCCACTCATTTTTTAAACAGGCACGGCAAGTGCCTTCCACACACATACCAGTCACAGCGTGGCCAGGTAGTCAGAGGTCTTCCTGTATAATCCACTGATCTGGGTTAAAATCCCAGCTCCGAGGGGCACCTGCGTGGCTCAGTTGGTTCAGCATGCGACTTCAGCTCAGGTCATGGTCTCACAGTTTGTGGGTTCAAGCCCCCCGCGCTGGGCTCTGTGCTGACAACTGGGAGCTTGGAGCATGCTTCAGATTCTGTGTCTTCTTCTCTCTGCCCTTCCCTGCTCACACTCTGTCTGTCTGTCTGTCTCTCTCCCTCTCAAAAAGAAACATTTAAAAAAAAAAAATCCCCAGCGCTGATATTTACCTACTGACTGATTGACTTTGGGCATGTGGCTGTTAACTTCTTTTGAGTTTCATATTTCCCATTTAAAGATGAGAAAACTTAGACCTTCTTAATACTAAACATAACAGTGCCTCAAACAGGATAGGTCTCAATAAAGCAGTTTGGTTGCTATTTGACCTTCTTGTGAGTGAAGATCCACAGTTCTCTCTGAGAAGAAAGAGAGACGGTCATTGACAAGAACTTTTACAAACACAACTACTTTTTATTCACTTGCTTAAAAACAATGGACAGGCCTCCGAATGGTAACTCTGAAGGAGCTGAGGGAAAAATTATCAGTCTGGTGCCATTAGGATGTCTCCATTCAAAAGAAGCCAGAAGGCCCTGCTCTAACATGTCCCCTGGGTTAGAGGGTAATTCTGCTTCTCAGTAACCCACTCATTCCCCAGAGCCCATTTACAAAACCCGAGGCCCGACCGGGCTGCTGCCCCAGGAATCTTCCCATTTCTGGAAAATGGGGATGGACATCATCAAAATTCATCTCCCCAGAGGGAAGAAGCCCAGTGGTAGGTCTTTTGCCTTTTAAAGTGAACAAAACAAAACAAAACAAAACAAAACATATTTTTACTATTGGCGAATATGTTTTTGCCAGTTTGCACTTGGGAAGGCATACATACATAAATAGGGAGTTTCCTTTCCCCTGAATAATTAGGAGAAAAACATGTAGCTTTCGGTCAGGGCACATCTGCTTCAGTTTTCCAGTTGTGTATTTAAAGGGAAAGTTGTCGGAAGGAAGCCATTCCTTTTGTGTACCCGCTCTATGTCAGAATCCTTATTCGCTGTGATACATACAAACATTTCACACCATCCTCTATAAAAGGTATTATTATTTCCATATGGTAACAACAACAATTTTATTTGGCATTCATAATCATTGTATTTGCAAATAAATGTGTTTGTGTGTATTTTTAATTCGGACTTGCACTCACAAGGCATTTGATATGGCTCATCCCTGATTTCCAAGATGGGGAGACTCGAAAATGTTAAACGCCTTGCCTTATCGGATGGTACCTGCCCAGGGACACGGAAGGCTAAGTGTTACAGCCGGGACTTTTGGGGTCCAAGATCCATTCTCCTCCCCACTGTGTACCACTTCCTTATCAGTGAACGTCTAAGCTGCTCAGATTTCTGTTCCTTTAATCCAGAAAGCACGCTGGCAGAGCTAAGGAAATTCTGTTTGATCTGTTGTAAGCGTTACTTGCACATTAATACCAGGCCTCGCAAGCAGGATTTATTTTGATCGCTGGACTCACCAGGACATTTGAGGAATGGAATGTTGGGTTGAGCGTCGGTTAAGGAGACCAGAATAGAACCTGGTGCTTCAGAGCTGGACGGGGCTTTGCGGATTGACAGGTCCAGGGCATTTAACCTTGGGTGATTTCTAATGGCCACATGACTCCTTTGCAGGTAAGCAGGCTTAACACAAGCGGGGGGTTGAAATGTGTGTCATTGGGCTTGCCTGCCTGCCTGCCTTTCTGCCATGGACCATAAGAAGAGTTTCTGCCCCTTCCACCCGGGCCCCAGAAGAATTATATATGGAGCAGAACAGAGCCCGAGCCATAACAAGGCAGGAAGCATAGCCCAACTGGATCCGCTGCCTGAAGCAGAACAGCCCAGCTGACCCCAAACCGACCCTCAGCGGAACTGCAGACACAAAAGAAATAAATGCTTTATTGCATCCTCCACGATTTTGTGGCCATTGTTCTGCAGCAGAGGAAGACCGGCAGAGCCCCTGAATATATTTTTTGATGGCAAAGTAGAAAAGCCATAAAATGGGGAACCATAGCCGAGTCTAATGTTTGTAAATCTAAGGATTTAAAGATAAATTAAAAAAACAAAGGTTTCCAGAATACCTGCTTGGTACTGTTCTGTAGAAATTAAACCTCCGAAAGTACCGAAGCTACGTGAAGAGGTGGACGGAGGGCTAAGAGTCGCCGTCTCCCGTTATAATGATGTCGTTCACTCGAGCACTGAAAAAACAAACAAAAAAAGAGCTCTCATTTGTTCATTAATCTATTCAACAAACTGCTATTAAGCGTCCGAGGCAGCAGGTAGTGGGGTTTTTCAGGATGAGCAGCCCAGGTGCCAAAGTGAGCTCTCAGCTTAAAAGCGAGACGGGTTCACACAAACAATAGGTGTACAATGCGAGACGAGGCTAGAAGGGACACGTGAACGGTGTAGATTGTGAAGAAGGCTTTTAAATAACAATAGCTGAAAAGGATTGTGTACTAGGCAAATCCAGAGCTGATCTGTGCGCTTTGTATCAACTGGCCCATTTCATCTTCAAAACCCTCTGAAATGAAATAGACATCGCTAACACTGTTTCCATTTCACAGACGAGAAAACGGAGCTCCGCACAGGTTGAATCACCCGTCCTGGGTCAGGTATCACGTAATGAGAGTGTGCATTATTTGAGCTGGCGCAGGGCCACTCCAGACCCCCCAGCCTCCTGACCAGCACACCCCAGCTAGAGATTAGGTTATACCTGAGCCGATTCTTAAATGACACATGGAGAGGGCCGCAGTCATTAGCCAGGCTATTGGGGTACCGCCTTGTAGACAGAGCTAGCTGGCCAGACTCCACATCCACAGGGCTGTGTAACCCTGGCTCGATTCGTATGGATGTCGGTATTTACAGGAACCCAAAGCCCTCTCTTCTTGGGGATCGAGCTAAATGGACCAGCAGCCCGTCTCTCCTTATTCACAGATAACTCTGACTCACACATTTTCCATCCCTCACCTTCTCTTTACCCTAGGAACCTGCAATGGCCACGTGAGTGGACAGCCAGCATCCTTACTCGGAGCTCTGGGTGTCAAGTCCAACAGCTCTTAACTCTAGTCCATCAATACTCTAGGATGACCTTAACTTTGACTTTTTCGCTATCAGAAACCGTGCTACCCGTTAAACCTTAACTATCTCATTCTCTGACCACAAACTCTGGTTCTTATAGCTTTCTAGATCTCTCCGGCTTCCACTCAATCTGCACACAATACCATGGCCCTCCGCACCTCAATTTCTTAATTTCTTCTCGTCTGTCCCAAATTTCGTTTCTTGCTCTCCTACACAGCCTGACTAATGAGGTGTATTTCATCAGTAACAAGTTCGTCACCTTGTCTCCCCACAATACCCGCCCAACGTATCTAAGTCAGTGAATCACTTATGGACCATTGTGTCTGACTCCAGACTTGTGACTTTTAAACCCAACTAGATTTTGGACCATTCAAGGGGCGATATAGGTGTACTGAGTTCTCTCTCTCTTCTTGAGAGCAGTTATTCCAAAGTTTTAGGTGTGCCACATGTGTGGCGTTGTTCTTGACTTTCTTGTAGCAAATGATCTCATCTGGTACTCTTTGGGGAAAATAGGAGACTTCAGGCTTGAACTCTTTAACCACCTGTTCTTATACCTACAAAACCCATTCCTTTCATTTTCACCCCGAAGAAAGAGGAACTTCTACCTCTGTCCAAAGCTCATCTTCCATTTTCACGTTGGAGTCTACGTTTTCGGATCTTTTTTGAAAACTCATGCCATCAATGATCTTGGCCCTCTCCTTTACCCTAAACATTTTTTTTTTCTCTTTGTTGGGTCTTTTCTTTCCAACGTAGACATGTACTAATGTTATGGCTATACTTTAAAACATAATGTAAATAAAACCTTATTGTACCCTATGATACCTTAAAGAAATAATTACGCATTCTCTTCCCCTTTGTACTCGGACCTCTTAGAAAAGAAGTCAACCTTTGCTCTGTTCTTCAGTCCATGACCCACTAAATCAAGCCAAGTTATCACATCACTACCCTGAAACTGCTCTGACCAAGTCACCCAAGACTTCTGAAGGCAAATACACAGAGTACTTTTCAATTCTTTTTTGACCTCTCACTGGTTCTCAAACCGCCACCCACTTCTTCTCCTAGGCTACCATCACAGGGCACCTCTTTGTTTAGCCTCCTGACTCTTTCCTGATTCTTCTTTCTCCTTCTGCTTCTTAGATTCCTCATCATTTTTATTCTCATTAAAAAAAAAAAATCTGTTGATTCTGCTCACCCCCTCCTCCTTCTTCTCCTTTCTTCTCCTTCCCCTTCCCCCTCCCTTTCTCCTCCCCTTCTCTACTAATGTCTACTTTATATTCTACCAGAGTTTCAACTCCTTGGAGTCATCATGCTGATGACGTTTTTTCCCTTTCTTTTAGCATCTATAGTGTAGTAACTAAGAATGCAGACTCAGGCGTCAAATTATTGCATTTACGTTACGGCTCAACTCCTTCAGAGCCATGCAACCATGGGGAAGTCACTTCTCTATTTTACTTTTTAATCATTTTAAACAGATGTAATTTGTTTGTTTCAAAAATTAAGTGAGTTAAAATCTGTAAAGCACTTAGAAATTTCTGGAACATACTACACATCAAGTAAGTTGTAGCTATTATTAAATAACTGTCCAGAAATCCAATTCTATATTCAAAAACCACTTACTGCCCCCCAGATGTCCCGTAAGTACCTCAAAATCTTATCCAAAGCTCAACTCATCACATATTTTTACCACAAAATCTCTCCCCGTGGCTACTTGGTCTGAAAACTTTGCATCACTGTTTTCAGATAAGAAACCGGGTCTTGTTGTTTGCTGAGATTTTTCTCTCAATCTTCCTCTCCATCTTCCAATGGTTACCAAGTCCTATTATTTCTACTATTACATTTCTCTCCAGTCTGCCTCTTACCTTGCCTCCTACTACCATTGTGTAATGCAGGTTCACACCTCCGATGTGTGTGTTGTGTATGTTGGAAGAGTAGAGGTCTGGACCATTACAACTAATATCCCTTGACCGGGTCCATTCTTCTATGCATTATTCCCTTGGCACTCAAGGTATGCTTTTATTTATTTATCTTTAATTTTTTTAATGTTTTATTTATTTTTGAGAGAGAGAGAGAGAGAGAGAGAGAGAACACGTGAGCAGGGGAGGGGCAGAGAGAGGGAGACAGATGATCCAAAGCAGGCTTTGGGCCGACAGCCCCAATGGTGGGCTCGAACTCACGAACTGTGTGATCACGACCTGAGCTGAAGTCGGATGTTCAACCGACTGAGCCACCCAGGCACCCATCAAGATATTCTTTTAAAACAACAAACAGGGGCGCCTGGGTGGCGCAGTCGGTTAAGCGTCCGACTTCAGCCAGGTCACGATCTCGCGGTCCGTGAGTTCGAGCCCCGCGTCGGGCTCTGGGCTGATGGCTCAGAGCCTGGAGCCTGCTTCCAATTCTGTGTCTCCCTCTCTCTCTGCCCCTCCCCCGTTCATGCTCTGTCTCTCTCTGTCTCAAAAATGAATAAAACATTAAAAAAATTTTTTTTTAAACAACAAACAAATTCATGTTACTCCTCTGCTTGAATTCCTTCAAGAGCTCTTCATCAACATCAATGTGATGCCCATACATTCGAAGCCCCCACCTTGATATAAACACTGGTGACCACCTTTCCAGCTTAAACTCCTACCGAGCCCCATTGTGCTCCACAATTCAGCAAAACCCTACCACTAGCATAGCATTATTTGGGTTATTTTTCAAATCCCTTTTTTCCCCACCTACAATGTAGGCTGTAAGTGGTATAATCGGAGGCTTCTAAGACCCAGCCTCAACGACAGAGCTCTAAACATGCAAGACAAAAAAGTAGATTCAGATAAAAGGAAAGCCTGGATGTATTAAAACAGTCGTGAGACGGGGCGCCTGGGTGGCGCAGTCGGTTAAGCGTCCGACTTCAGCCAGGTCACGATCTCGCGGTCCGTGAGTTCGAGCCCCGCGTCAGGGTCTGGGCTGATGGCTCAGAGCCTGGAGCCTGTTTCCGATTCTGTGTCTCCCTCTCTCTCTGCCCCTCCCCCGTTCATGCTCTGTCTCTCTCTGTCCCAAAAATAAATAAACGCTGAAAAAAAAAAATTAAAAACAGTCGTGAGAGTTAAATCATCTAATTACCTAAGGCTAAAATTCTTTCTGCATTCTTGTAATCTTTTTACCCAATTTCCCCCATTTAGCAGAGAACTTTTTTTTTGAAGATGAATCCTCATTTGCCTCCCCACCTCATTTTAGAGCTTGATTCACATTCATTACTGTATTTGGCAATTCCTTCCCAAAGCTCTGCTTAAAATACATTGATTATGGACATTGCAATAGTTATCTTCATTTTTTTTTAAGTCACAGATTGATTAAAAAAAAAAAAACAATGAACGATATTATCAGTGCAATCCTCTAATTTTCCTGTGTGTGTGTGTGTGTGTGTGTGTGTGTGTGTGAGTTTGCCTTTACTAACTTTTAAAGCTATATACATTTATCACATTTGTAATAAGAAAAAAACAATGTCTAAAAATGAAACAATTACCAAGCAGTCGACAACTTATAATATGTAATGGAATCTACACGCACGTTCTCTGAGCATAAAACACTTGGAGTTAAGTGCTAACTGAATGTAAATGTGGAGACACCTGCTAGTTAAATGGGTACCTTAATACAGACCTCCTGGGGATTTGCTATATTCTTGCCAGATGTAACTTTCAGATTTTCCCTCCAGCCTAGATAGCACCACCATTGATGAAACACATAGAAGAATCAGCCATATGACTCTGGAGCTCTCTCAGTATCAGTGTTGATAGAATTACGTTGGAACTTCACTCTCTGTAACAAGATTTGAGGAATCTTCCCACATCTCCGTGTGCATGATTGTTTTAAGTTTTTCATTTTTGGCTTCAAGCACGCAGGCTTTCTCCGTCTTTTCTTTTCCCAACAAGTTCCCTGGCTCTGTCCCCACGCACCTCTCTATTTATCTCTACAAATGCTACCGCTTTGTTTATGGTATAGGTGACAAGACACAAACCAGGGATTGGGAAGAGTCAGTGGGATGGGGGTGACTCGAAGTTGCCTTTTAGGAAATGTGCTGTAACTAACATTTGCATCGGGCATTTGGGAGCCCCCTCATCTTGTGCTATGTGTGAATTCCAGTCGGGTGATTCATCCTGACATGGGAGTTCTTTGCTGCTTCTATTCGGCAAAAATGTGAGAATGAGGGGAGAAGTTTCTCATTCCTTCTGACTTCTCTAGGCAATCTTTATTTGTTCCCATAGCCATGAAAGAGATTTTCCGATGAGAAACGTTGCAGTTATGACATAACAACTCCATGTTTCACAACCCAACTGCTCTCCTTGTTACGCTTCCCACCCTTATTTCTCACAATTCAAAGTAAATTGTGAGATTACTAGTACAATTAAGGCTCTGGAAAGAGGAAAACTGTGTATTATGGCCTTGATAACCCTTTATGGAGAGCAAGTCACAACTCTGCCACAAATTCCAATTTTAGAGTGGGGTTCAACAATAGTAGCGAAGAGAAGAAACACAGGAAAGCAGATACGTGTTTTAAAATCATCTTGACCAGAAATGTTTATCTAGACACGTTAGGCTCCTGCAAGATGTCTATCACCTCCTCCTTCCATATATTCCAGTTCGGTCAGAATAGCCCTTATCTATTATCTAAGTACTATTACAACCTTATTTTGGAAAGGTCTCCCTGGTCACACGTACCTTAAGCTGGAGAGGAAGGCAACTGATTGCATTTTTTTTTTTAACTGAAGTAGTTTCTGTAGAACAATACAAATTATATTTATACCATCGCTTGCAAAGATTAAGTTACATGGAATTGTCACATCTGCTGGGCTTGAGGTCGAAAATGTCTCTGTTTAGCGGCCAGTGTGCCGATTTCACTACCCAGTAAAGCGACGTGTAAAAGGGAAAACTCAAACTGCTAAAGCAAGGAATCCATCTCGACATTAAATATTTTGAATTAAGACACCAGTAAAACCTTGGATTGCAAGTCACTTGTTCTGCTAGTGTTCCGTGAGACAAGCAAACATTTCTAACAAATTTCAACTTGATAAACGAGTGATGTCTTGTAATACAAGTCGTTCATGAGGCCAAAGGACGCATGATCACCACTGAGCCAATGGTTCCTGACATTCGTTTTGCTATACAAGGGCTTTGGATGACAAGCATCTTTCTGGAACGAATTATGCTTGCAAACCAAGGTGATATGTACTAGTATTTGTACACGATCTAATTTCAAGTGAGTACATAAAAGTATTAAGAACGTGCGGTCCTTCGCTTACAGAGCTGCTGTAATAGAGAAAACATTACTAGGAATTTTTCATGTCCAACATTTCATCCCACTATTCTTACTAGGTGATATCTCTCCAAGCCATACCCCTTTTGTATTTCCATTTCCATTCTCGTTCGTTTAGAATTTCATCATCTTTTCTAGTATTACCAGCTCTCTATCTTACCTACCGGCCTTGAATCAAACTTCCTCAGCTCTTTGTACAACCACCAAAACTACTCTTATGCCTGAACTAATTCACCAGATTAACAAGAAATTTTTAGCTGAAAATGACAAAAAGCCCAATTTAAAAGTATCTAAACTAAAAAGGAAATTTATTGAGCCATGCAAATAGGAACTGTAAATAGTTAATACAGATGTGGCTCTCAAGCTACTGTTTACTAATCAGGAATGCATCACTTTCTTAATTTCATGACCTTAATTAACTATGTTTGCCTTATTGCTCAGATAGAGTCTCTTGGTGAGGTAAAAAGAAGGTCTCAAGAACCGTGGCATAGAAGTCCACTCTACTAAGCACATCATTAGAAAAATGGGAGGTTTTCCTTAATATATTTGGGGAAAAACCAACAAACAAGTTTTTAGGAAAGATTATGGTTAGTTCTGCTTAGGTTACGTTTCATCCGTGAATTATTAAGTGTAATGTCCAGGGGAAGGGGACTCTTCAAATGGATTAATCTGGATTGAGAACGCAAACTCTATCAAATATCCAGTGTACAATGAAAAATTAGCAGACACGTAAAGAAACAATACAATATGAGGTAGCAAAAAAACCAACCAAACAAAATTGGCAATAAAAACATGTTACAAGTGTTCCAGGTATTGGTGTTATGAAGCATACAGCTTAAAATAACTATTTATTATGTTCACGGAGATAAAAGACATAACGAAAAAGTTAGGCAAAGAGCTGAACGTTATAAAATTTTTTTTTAACATTTATTTATTATTGAGAGAGAGAGAGACAGAGCACGAGCAAGGGAGGGACAGAGACAGGAAGACACAGAATCTGAAGCGGGCTCCAGGCTCTGAGCTGTTAGCACAGAGCCTGACGCGGGGCTCGAACTCATGAACCACGAGATTGTGACCTGGGCTGAAGTCAGAAGCTCAGCTGACTGAGCCACCCAGGTGCCCCAAGAGCTGAACGTTATAAAAAGAACCAAATAAAAAATGTAAATTAGATTAATAACTTGATTGGTTTAACAGGAGACTGGACACAGCTAAAAAGAGAATTAGGGCACTGGATATTACTTTAGAAGGACATATACAGAATTAAGCCTGGAGAAACAAAACACTGTCAAATGAGAGAGCGAGGTATTTATAGGATACAGTAACAAAGTTATAAAATGTGTGGGCTAACATCTCAAAAAGATAAAAAAAAAAAGAATAGGTCACAAAACTAATTGAGGAAATAATGGATGTGAATTTTCAATATTCAGGAGAGATATATAGCATAGAATTACTATCTTATTTACTCTAATATTAGTGTAGTGGGATAATATGTACAGGATAAGTAGTATAGTAGTAACTAAGTAAGTAGTAAGTAAGTAAGTAGGATAGGTAGTCGTTATGTGGCAAAAAAAAAAGATTGCAGATGGGTTCTCAGTAATGCAGAAACGAAAAGCAGTAGCAAGATGATGAGACGGTGAGCAAATAAAGATCATTACAGTGCATATTTAACAATAATAATATCTTTTTGATTTTAAAGTATAAATTATTAAGGGTCGCCTGGGTGGCGCAGTCGGTTAAGCGTCCGACTTCAGCCAGGTCACGATCTCACGGTCCGTGAGTTCGAGCCCCGCGTCAGGCTCTGGGCTGATGGCTCAGAGCCTGGAGCCTATTTCCAATTCTGTGTCTCCCTCTCTCTCTGTCCCTCCCCTGTTCATGCTCTCTCTCTGTCCCAAAAAAAATAAATAAACGTTGAAAAAAAATTTTAAATAAAGTATAATTTATTAAAATATAACAAAATTTGTGTACTTACGCTGTAGGAAGGTAAAAACAACTAATAGTGTGATTTCTATGGCAACTATCAAAAAAAGTAAAAGGCACAATTTCCAAGCTTAGAGAAAGAAAAGTTGGATTAATAAAAAAATAACTAGATAAATAACTAATAAAAAATAAAAAGGTAAAGACACAGAGTAGAGAAATGGAATTAGTAAAATGATACGTTTAATCTCAATATATCAGAAGTTATATTAAATGTAAATTGATTAAGTTATTTGATTAAAATAAAAAGACTATTGGACCACTCAAAAAAATCCTCAAAATCAATGTCTGTGCTGGGTACAAGAGACATCTAAATTGTCAGAACAGAATATTTAAAACCAAAGAATAGAAAAAAGATGTACAATGCAAACACTAACTACAAGAAAACTATCGTGCTATGTTAATATCAGAAAAAGTACACTTTATAGGAGTATTAACAGATTGAGAAGGACAATCCATAATAATAAAAGTGCCCGTTAAATGGGATCATATAATAGTCTCAAGTTGTCAGAATCACAATGAAAAGTAGAAAAATCCAGAATCACAGCGAGTGAATTTATTAAATCTCTCTCAGTCACTGATAACGGAAGTAGGCAACCAAAAGTACCATAAGAATATAAAAGTCTGACTTACATTATTGAAAGATTTGTCAAAATTTTGCAAAAAATGTCCATATAGTGCATCGCAAAGCAAGCGTCAACAGAATTTTAAAAAAATTGAAATCATGGAATATAATCTGAATATAATGTTATTAAACTGGGAGTGAAGAAGAACAACAAAAATTGAGACCTCCATATGTTTGAAACCAAGAAATATAATTCTAACTAATCCATGGGTAAAAACGAAATGGCAATTAGAAAAAATATACTGAGTAATAATTAAAATTCTACATATAACAGATGTTGTATTACATGTTTTAGTACAACAAATTGCTTCAGTTTCAGCCGTTAGGGACTCTTCCAGGTTGGCTTTGGTGTCCCTGTGACATTTCCCAGTCCCATCCTTTCGCTTATTAAGCATTTCCTTATTTTCTGGCACTACAGGAGGCTCCAAGGCTCAGCTGTGTTTTTCCTGTCCCCGTTCTAGAAACATCAATTTCACCAAGGTGCTCTGCACCTAACTTTCTGTGAGACATAATTTTTATTGAGTAAAATGAACAAAGCTTCATTGTACAGCTCACTGAATGTTTCACCTATACATACATTTGTAACTTCTTCCTAGTTCAAGATACAGACTTCATCACTCTGGAAATGACTCTCAGACCCTTTCTCAAGCACAAACTCCCACTATTCTAACATCTGTCACCCTGTTTCATTTTGCTGGTGCTTGAGTTTCATCTAAATGGAACCACAGGGGCACCTGGGTGGCTCAGACAGTCGAGCGTCCGACTTCGGCTCAGGTCATGATCTCACAGTTTGTGAGTTCGAGCCCCATATCGGGCTCTCTGCTCTCCGCATGGAGCCTGCTTCAGATCCTCTGTCCCTCTCTCTCTGTCTCTCTCTCTGTACCTCCCCTGTTCTCTCTCTAAAAAATAAATAAATATTAAAATAAATAAATAAATGGAATCATCGAGTTTGTACACTTTTGTTTCTGGCTTCTTCCATTTAATGTAATTTACTTAACATTATCAATAGTTTTATTGCCAGGTTATCTTCTCTCATGTGTGTATAGCATAATTTGTTATCCTCTCTCTTGTTGACAGACAGTTAGGCTCCTTCCTTTGTTTTGTGTTGGTTTTTCGCCATTATGAATAAATGTGACTAGGGTGTCTGTTGGTAGACATTGACCCTCGCTTAATATAATGTTTTGGAGATGCAGCCGCCTTGTTAAATGTATCAGCTAGTTTATTCCTCGTTAACGATGACGGACTCGTATTACGTTCTGCGCATGCACCAGAATTTGTTTATTCATTCACCCATAAACGAACTATGTCAATTTTGAGCGATTATAATTAAAATGTTACAAACATTCACGTACGGCCATTTGTGTGGATATGTTTTAGTTTCCCCTCTGTGAAAATCTAGGCGGGGGGATTCCTGGGTCATACGGTAAGAAGTTGCCCAAGGGTCTTCCAAAGTGGCTGATTTCTTCTTTCTTTCTCACCAACAAAGCTGGCATTCCAATTGTCCCACATTCGTGCCAGTACTTAGTGTCATTTTCTTAACCATTGTAAGCCACGTGAAGCAGTATCTCATTGTGGATTTAATTTGTATTTTCTTAATGACTAATGACTTTGAACAGCTTTTCTGGTGCTTATCGTTATTTCTGATTTCATAAAAGCATTTGCTTAAATCACTTGCTCGTTTTTGTACTGGATTGTTTTCTTACTGTGAACCTTTTTTTTTTTTTTATTGTGAGCATTCATTATAAATTTTGAATACTGGTTATGTAGCAGATTTGTGTTGTAAGTATCTTATCCTGGAATGTTACCTATCTTTCATTCCAGTAACCGTGTCTTTGTAAAAGCGAATGCTTCTAGTTTTGAAGTACAATGCATCGATATTTTCTTGTTTGTTTCCTGATTTTTTGCTTCCCAAGAATGCTTCGCCCGACATAAAGTCACAAAGATTATCTCCGACTTCTACAGATTACTGGTGAGGAATATGGAAGGCTTTAAGAGTAATTTTGGAGTTTCCTATTTCTCCATTCAGGACTATTAGTTTTTGCTTCATGTGTTTTGAAGCTCTATTAGGATCCTACAGAGGATAAAAGGAAAAAACCAATGATATATACCACATGTGGCTTTTCAGGTTGACTATTATATATAATATATATATAATATATTACATATTATACAATTATATATTTAATATATATATTATATATACACATATACACATTATACACACACACACATATATACACATATACGTGTGTATATACATACACATATGTTGTTGTCGAAAGGGTAACGTATCCTGAGGATAATGTGAGTTTCATGTTTGCGACATTACCAGATTCTGTCCTGCGCATCTCCTTCCTTGGCTGCTTTCAAGGTATCTTTTCCTGTCATCCATTGCATCTGTAGGACAGCAGCTTTTAGTGAGCTTGGTGGGTCTTTTACGAATTGCCAATACAGCGGGGACATCCCTAAGCGTGTGGCTGGTATCAGAAATGAAGTCAGCCATTTGTGGGCTATTTCCTCTAACTTGGTAGCCAGACCCAAACTTCCCGCAGTTGGATCGGAAATTCGGTCCAAACGTAGTAGTTTGTAGTCTCTGTCCTCAACCTCACAGCTCAACCGATTCCAGGGGCAGGGTCTTATATCATTCTCATTATCTACCTAAAGAAAGGTCAGGATTGTTTCCTGGCTTCTATGAGGAATACACCACATTTGGCGGTAAATACAAGTGATTTATGTACTTCGAAAACTTTCAGCCGCATAGCACATTACACAACTACTGAGATACTCTGTTTTCTTTTATGTTCTTGTTACATTATTTTTATAGGTATATCCCATCAAATACAGGGCATTTTAAAGAATATTATTAAGTTCTTTTCCCAAAAAAGCTGTACCCACTTATATCACCATCAGCAATGTACGTACAAGCCTGCTGATTGCACCACATTCTGTCATATTATTTCAAATTCATAACATGATGGAAATAAAGTACGAAATACATTTTTGATTTGGTTATCATATTAAGCACTGTTTCATGTTTATTGACTGTATGTCTTCCATAGGACATCTGTTTATGTGCCTTACCTGTTTTTCCTTTGGATAAACAGTTTATTTTCTGATTGACTTTAAAGCTCTTTAAATTCAATGTATTGCCATTCGTCTGTCAACATTATTGTAACGAGTTTCCAAGTTATTCACTTGATTTCAGTTCCTTTACCTTGGTAAAATATAGAACTATGTAAGAAAAAGATTTATATATTTAAATATATTTTATGTTCTCATCGAGGATTTCTTTGGCACAGAAATTTCACTTTTATGAAGGTTTTCTAAATAAAACAATTAGAAAATAAATCTGTTATGTGCAAAGATGATGATCACAATGATGCTCTTTTAGATGAATGCCACCTAAATGCCCCCATCTAGGGTAATGTTAAAAAAAAAATTTTTTTTAACGTTTATTTAGTTTTGAGACAGAGAGAGACAGAGCATGAACAGGGGAGGGGCAGAGAGAGAGGGAGACACAGAATCTGAAACAGGCTCCAGGCTCTGAGCTGTCAGCACAGAGCCTGACGCGGGGCTCGAACCCATGGACCGTGAGATCATGACCTGAGCCGAAGTCGGACGCCCAACCGACCGAGCCACCCAGGCGCCCCTAGGGTAATGTTTAAATGAAGTATTCTCAAAAGTCTCAAATCAAATACTAAGTATCTTTTTTAAAAAAACGGGGTACCTGGTGGCTCAGTCGGTTGAGCGTCCAACTCTTGATATCAGCTCAGGTCCTGACCTTGTAGTCATGAGATAGAGATCTACATCAGGGTTAGTAGTATACAGCTAATAGGATATTAATAGTATAATGTTGGGTGGAAAAGAAAAGCATGATTTAAAACTGTGTAAGTCTAGGGGCGCCTGGGTGGCGCAGTCGGTTAAGCGTCCGACTTCAGCCAGGTCACGATCTCGCGGTCCGTGAGTTCGAGTCCCGCGTCGGGCTCTGGGCTGATGGCTCGGAGCCTGGAGCCTGTTTCCGATTCTGTGTCTCCCTCTCTCTCTGCCCCTCCCCCATTCATGCTCTGTCTCTCTCTGTCCCAAAAATAAATAAACGTTGAAAAAAAAAAAAAAAAAACTGTGTAAGTCTAGATCTGAAATGGAAACTATGTAAGTATATTTATATAAAAACAATTATAAATAAAAGTCCAGAAGAAAATACATCAACATTTCACTAGGTCATAAGATATGGGTAGTTTTTTGGTATGCGTTTTTTTTTTCATTTTTTTCTCCATAAAAATGCATATTACTTTAATTTTTTTAATTTTTTGAGAGACAGAGAGAGAGAGAGAGGGCAAGTAGGGGCGGGGTAGAGAGAGAAGGAGACACAGAATTCCAAGCAGGCTCCAGGCTCTGAGCTGTCAGCACAGAGTTCCATGCGGGGCTCGAACTCACAAACCATGAGATGGTGACCTGAGCCAAAGTTGGATGGTTAACGGACTGAGCCACCCAGGCGCCCCTTGAAGTATCACATTTTGTTGTTTTCAGCTTCTAAATTGTGGTAATTTGTTCGGGTAGCACAAATACAAACATTTCCTAAATGTCAGGTTGAGGATTCAAATTAAAAAAAAAAAGAAATGCCCTGGTCCAAGGCCTCAAGAGGAAGATGTGTGCATAAATAACCATATATGCTCTGCTAAACTGTATGTGTTACGTTTTATGAAAACACACGTGAAAAGTAAGCCCGCCTAGGAGATTCAGTAAACACATCAGAAGAGGTTGATAACTGCACATCACTGTCACTGCCAAACCCCAAGTGTTAGGTGTCCTATTTAAAGCATGCTCGGGAGGCGCCTGGGTGGCTCAGCGGGTGAAGCCTCCGACCTCCGCTTGGGTCGTGACCTCATGAGTCAAGATCTCATGGTTCGCGGGTTTGAGCCCCGCGTCGGGCTCTGTGCTGACAGCTCAGAGCCGGGAGCCTGCTTCGGATTCTGTGTCCCCCTCTCTCTCTGCCCCTCCACGGATCCTGCTCTGTGTCTCAAAATAAATAAACGTTAAAAAAAATTTTTTTTTAAATTTTTTAAAGCACACTCAATATTTGGTGATAATGTAATCTAAGTTCAAGGCCACCAAAAGCAGACTCCATCAAAGCTATGAACACTAGAACCTTCTCCGAGCCCCAAATTCAAAAGGTGCTTCCAATTTGATAGTCTTTGATTTTAAGCTTATGCTGCTTAAACCAAGTAGACAGGGCTTCGTTTGGACAGACGAAGGAACTGTCTCTACACCATGTTAGGAAAAGCTCATAATTTTTTTTAATGTTTACTTATTTTTGAGACACAGAAAGACAGAGCATGAGCATGGGAGGGGCAGAGAGAGAGGGAGACAGAATCCAAAGCAGGATCCAGGCCCTCAGCTGTCAGCACAGAGCCCGACGCGGGGCTTGAACTCACGAACCGCGAGATCATGACCTGAGCCGAAGTCGGACGCTCAACCGACTGAGCCAACCAGGCGCCCCAGGAAGAGCTCTTATAAACAGCAGATGACATTTATTTATTATGATTTTTATTTGTTGGAAATTAATATATTACCATTTACATTATTACTGAAAAACTGATGAGACCCCGCAGAGAATTGCCACGAAGCTCTTCCCCCCACCCCAGCCCACCCCCGGCCCAGCTTCCTCTTTTATTTACCTCTTATATTAGCGTAATGCATTACATTAATTAATATTCATACAATAGTAACTAAAGTCCACACTTGAAGGTTTGCCCTTTGTGTCTTCCATTTCATGGCTTTGACAAATGCATAATGACACAGGTCCGTATTCTTATTATCATACAAAGTTATTTTCACTGACCTAAAAATTCTCTCTTCTCCACCTAACCACCCACCCCTAGCTCCCCCTGAACTTCAGGCAACTGTCTCCAGTTTTGTCTATTCCACAGGCACTGGAATCGTACAGCGTGTAGCCTTTCCAGATTGGCTCCCTTCACTTAGCAATATACTTGCAATCTTAGTTCATGCCTTTTCGCGTGACTTGATAGCTCGTTTCTTTTACCAATCAAATAATACTGCATTCTATGGATATACTACCGTTCATTCGTCCATTCCCATACTGAAGGACATCTTGGTTGCTCCCAAGTTTTGTCAATTACGAATAAATCTCATTTAAGTATGCATGTGCAGAGTTTCGTGTGGACCTACGTTTTCACGTCATTCGTGCGCATACCAAGGAGCACGTGCGGGATTATGTGGTAAAAGCAGGCTGGCTTCGTTTTGTAAGAAACTACCAGGCAGCCTTCCAAAGTGGTTGTATCGTTTTGTATCATAACCGGCAATGAATGAAGATTTTTGTTGTTCTACATCCTTACATCATTCAGTGTGGTCAGTATTTTGGATTTTATTCATTTTAATAGGAAACAACAGTATCTCATTATTTTTAATTGGGAAACCCCTTATGACATATGACACGGATCATCTGTTCTTATGTTTATTTACCATTTGTATTATCTTCTTTGATGGGTATCTGTTCAGCTCTTTTGCCCAATTTTAAGATTGAATTCCTTATTTTCTTATTGCTGAATTTTGAAGGCTCTTTGTCTATTTTGTTACCAGTCTTTTATCAGATAAGGGTTTTGCAAAGATTTTCTCTCAGTCTGTGGTTTGTCTTTGTCTTTCCGTTTACTTAAGAGTGTCTTTCGCAGAGCCCAAGTTTTTAATTTCAATGAAGTAGAACTTAACAATTTTTCTTTCATGCCTTATTCTTTTGGTGTTGTATCCAAAAACTCATCGTCAAGTCAGAGTCAGATATAGGTTCTCTCCTGTGTTGTCTTCTAGGAGTTCTGTAGCTTTGCATTTTACATTTAGGTATGGGATCCATTATGAGCGGATTTGGGGGAAAGATGTAAGGTGTGTCGTGTTTCATTTTCATTTTCTTTTCTTTTCTTTCTTTTTTTTGAATGTGAATGTTGTTCCAGTTTCACTTGCTGCAACAATGATCCTTTTCTCCATTGAATTACTATTGCCTCTGTGTCAAAGATCAGTTGAGTAGATTTACCTGGGTCTGTATCTGGGCTCTCCATTCTGTTCCACTGACCTATGTTTCTATTCTTTTTTTTAATGCCATACTGTCTTAATTTATAGTAAGTCCTAAAGTCAGATAGTGTCAGTCGTCCAAATATTCTTCTCCATATATATGTGTGTGTGTGTGTATATGTGTATATATATATGTATATACACACACATATATATGTATGTATATACATATAAATATATGTACATATATGTATTCTTCTCCATATATATATATATATATACACACACACATATATGGAGAAGAATACATATATGTACATATATATATATATATATATATATATATATGTGCCATACTGTCTTAATTTATAGTAAGTCCTAAAGTCAGATAGTGTCAGTCTTCCAAATATTCTTCTCCATATATATATATATATATGTGTGTGTGTGTGTGTATGTGTGTATATGTGTGTGTACATATATATATGTATATACACACACATATATGTATGTATATACATATAAATATATGTACATATATGTATTCTTCTCCATATATATATATACATATACACACACATATATGGAGAAGAATACATACATGTACCTATATGTATATATATATATATATATATATATATATATATATATATATATATGGGCGAGAGAGAGAGAGAATCTCAAGCAGGCTCCATGCTGGGCATGGAGCCCAATCAATGCAGGGTTCGATCCCCTGACCCTGGGATCATGACCTGAGCTGAAATCAAGAGCGGGACACTCAACCGACTGAACCACCCAGGCACCCCTTCTCCTTTAATATTGTGTCGGATATTCTGGGGTCTTTGCCTCTCTACAGCAACTTTAGAATCGCTTTGTTGGTATTTACCAAAAAAGTTTCTGGGAGTTTTCTCTGGACTGCACTGAATCTACAGATTATGCTGGGAAGAACTGACATCTTAACTATATTGAGTCTTCTAGCATTCATGAACATGAAATACCTCTCCATTATTTCATCTGAGGTTCACAGTTTTCCTCATATAGGTCTTGTAAATATTTTATTACATTTGGACCTAAGCATTTGACTTTTTGGTGTTAATGTAAATAGTACTGAATTTCATATTTCATATTCCAATTATTCATTATTGGTGTAGAGAAAACAATTGGCTTTTTAAGAAAACTTATTTATCTTTTTAAGGTTTTTATCTGTTTAAGTCATCTCTGCACCCAACTTAAGGTTCAAACTCACGACCCCAGGATCAAGAGCTGTATGCTCTCCCAACTGAGCCAGCCAGGTGCCCCAATAAAATTTGTTTTTAATTTGCCTATAGGACACTCCAAGGGCTAAAAGAGAAGTGGCCATTTCTATTCGTATCTCAAAAGAACGCCAGCGGAGGATGTGACCGGACGCGATTTCTGGCCGTCTTGGCCAGTGGCTGTCGTCTGGGCAGTATACAGTTAATCAGTGCATTAACACTTCAGATTCAAGACTCAATCATAAACTTTTGACAGCCATTATCAGACCCCATCAGGAAAACTCTCTGCCTCATCTAACAAAATGCATTTCTTTCTAAGGAGACATCTTCTCATAGAGCAGTTTTTTCCGGGATAAGACGAAGCCTGTGGTCTCGGGATCCCTTCCTCTGTCACTGTACAAGCCCCCATGTCTAAATCTGTAGTCTTCCACAAACCCTGGGATGAAAGTCGATAACCTGACAGCGCTTGAAGAATGCAGTCTCATCATTGGCATATGTAGCCAAAGTGAGATTTATTTCTCTAGCCCATGGGTGTCTGCATTAAGAAGTATGTTCATTCTTCTTACCAGTGTCCTTTCACTAGAGAGAGCGAAAGAGACTCCGTCAATAACAGGCTGAGGCTTCTTACGAAGTGGCAACCATTAACCATTTGGCACACAGATGCCAGGGAGTGCGATCTGTAAAGTTAGTGAACAAATCCTTTCAGCACTTGACAATGGATGCCCTCTTCAAGTATCGTATGCACGTTGTGAAGTGTAGGTTTAGGAGGAAAAAAAAAAAAAACCCTGCACCGTAAAATACAGTAAAAAAAAAAAAAAAAAAAACAACAACCAAAATTGATAGGTTATAAACATACCTTTTTACTTATGCTTCCTGCCCACAGCATAATTCCCAGAACGAATGATAAAATCTAGATATTAAAAAAAGGAGGCGATGAGGTTGTTTCCCGAGGCTTTATCATGAGCCTGAGTGTCTTCTGTTACTCTCATTCATACTAATTCTCATTGATGGAATTTCTTTGCATTTCAGAGTATCAGAGAAACCTCCCCAATTATAAGCCAAGAGTTTCTAGGGAGTGGGTTAAGGCTCTAAGATTTATTTTATTTGTATTTATTTGATTGCCTTAAGGGTGGGAATGTGAATATTGAGGGTCTGGTCTAATTTTGTTTTTAGCCTATACCAAATCTCCTCGGTCGTTTCTGTTTATACCAGTACATTCAATAGTGAATATGTAGTTAGAATTATGTTAAGAACTTGGAGACACAAAGGTGAATAAAATAATTTCCCTGACCTCACAGAGTACATAAGCCTAAGAAACATTCATATATAAATACAGCTACTCAGATCACCAATACAATTCGTCCCTTCTCCCTCTCACCAATATAATTTTAGGAGCAGAAAGAATTTCAAAAAGGCCCTAATGTTCTCTGCAAACATTCACTTATAAGAAATAATATGCTTTTACTCTGTTATCAGCGCACATTCCACTCAAGATCAAAATGGAATTTACTAATTGACAAATTCACAATTTTTAAAAAAAAACGCATTCTTCAATCCAAGACATGTTTTCTGTTAGATTTGTTTTAAAAGTCCTTGAATTTGACCCAAAAACCTTTCGTACTGATTATGTGTAGGTTGCCATTATGGTAACTTGAGTCGTGTCACTTTTTTTTAACCAGGCAAGAACTTTAAATTTCCTTTCATAATTCTATATACAGCATTTACCTGTTTACCCAGCGGTAATTTCCCTTAGTCAAAAAAATGAAACTTGTCATATATATGCTTCGACCTGATCTGTGGCCCAAATGTACATTTTTATTATCTATTAAATGCATCCACAACATGGACCGAAAAGGAATTGCCCACATCCCTCAGTTTTGCTTAATACTGATTTAGCCGCATCCAGAGTTTAACCCAAATATCTCATGCCTGACTCCACTTAAGGCAAAGTTCCGTAGATCTCATGCAATCAAATATCCATATCCATCCAGTCAACTCTAATCAGGATGGAATCATGCTATTAAGATGTGCTTGCCAGAGACCCACCTTTGTAACAAAGGAACAGACAGAAGGAATGTGGGAAATATACAACTAGAAAGTCATCAAAGTCATTTCCCAGTGTGGAAGGTGAGCGAATCTTCCATTTTTCCCAGGAGATTCCAGTCTTAAGCAAATTTTTTCTCATGCAATTAATCAGCAGTGTCCACTTTTACTCTTAAAGACAACGTGTTGGCTTGCACAAAGAATTATTTGATATGCTTAGACTTTACTTTTTAAACTCACGCAGCATTTTGGCTATGATTATGGTTTCTGGCCATAAACTGAGATTGCTTCTAAGATTTTAGTTTATCAAGTGCATAAGGAACGCTTATAAATGTAGACAAGCAGGTTAAACTTTAGATGATTGGCAAAAGCAGGAACGCACGTCATCCCAAAATATCTACATGTGAGTTGAAATATATGATTTATTCAGTTCTTTACAACATTTAGAACTTATGGTCAGCTAGATAAAGCACTGTAATCTAACACAGTACTTGTCACAGATTTTTTTGGTTTTTTTTGTGATTTTTTTTTTTTTAGATCTCAGGGGGGCCCCTGGGTGGCTTAGTCAGTTAAGCAATCGACTTCAGCTCAGGTCATGATCTCACAGTTCGTGAGTTCGAGCCCCACATCGGGCTCTGTGCTGACAGCTTAGAGCCTGGAGCCTGCTTTGAATTCTGTGTCTCCCTCTCTCTCTCTCTGTTCCTCCCCCCGCTCATACTCTCTCTCTCTCTCCTTCAAAAATAAAGAAAATGAAAATAAAAACATTAGATTTCAGGGGGCTATGTTGACTTTCTAAGATATTTTTTCTTTTTTTTTCTTTTTTCTTTTTTCTTTTTGTTTTTTTTTATCACGGCTGTGGCTAATTTTAAAACAGCTTTCCTCTGAATGCAGAGAATGACCATGATATTCAGAGAAATGGAGATTGGAGGTGAAGCTTTCCTGGGAAGGATCAGTTTTAGGAATAAATAGAATTTTATCCTGTTTGTTACTGTTGTTTAAGTCTAGCACACCCTGATAAAACAGTGGATACAACAACGGAAGTATTAGTTATGCATATGAAATAATCAGTTTGGGCAGTCACATGTTAGGCACAAGCAAAAGGAGGAAAGAATCTGGACCTGATGTCTTCTAAGCAGGTACTTGCTAGGAAATTGTTTTGCCAACTTTGAAAGAGGTGTTGGCAGCTTTTTAATGGGTGCTAATAAGCATAGAAGTCTGAGTTCTGAATGTTATTGTTGGTAAAGACTTGGACCACGAAGATGATGAAACTCACAGACAAAAATGTGTCTCCCTGACCACAGAAGTGTATACATTCCACTGTGGTTTCCTTTCCCTCCCACCCTCTATCTCCAGAGAGAACCAGATATGCAAATCGGAACCAAAATATAAACAAAGATAATGAAGATGCTCAGAAGAAAAGAAGTTTATGAACTCCATACTCAGTGGAAGCAGGCTACAAAAGAGTGTAGCTGTCCTTCTAGAAAACAAAAATTAATTTGCTTTGGCCAAATTAAAATTAATTAAAATTATGCAATGTTGCCCTTGTGTTAATTTTAACAGTGAGGTTGTTGTGATTTAAGGCTACAATTAGTTCTAGTGTTTGAAAGAGAAGCTCTGTAATCGAGACAGGACATTTTAATAATCCCGGTTATAAACATTTAATACATCATCTTTAGGGACTCACAAACACATTGTAATTAACTTTTACAACTGAAATAAATCAGATTGCATTAGCATATTGCAAAGGAAAAAATCATTTGCATGATTGAAAACAGCTTCAGAAAATTATGTATAACAGGCTTCATGCAAACACCAGCACAACTTTCACCAGGTTTCTTGAATGGGGATTATTTTTAACAAGTACAGTTTAGGAGTCCTCAGCTAATTATAGCTCTTGCCATACAAGGAAATATCCAGGTTCTCAAGAAGTAGCGAAAGTCATTCTGTGGTCAGTAGGACCACGTCCAGGCTTACTGTAAACTCATTGGGCAACATTCACATGAAAACATAGTGTGTAGTTCCTCTGTGGCTACTTCTACGCTCTGGGCAAGCATTTTGGTCAGGAGAAAATGCTTTCTATTTATGTGTTATCCACGTTTCTAGTGCTAAAACCATTAGTGGGAAGTGTTCCTCTGTCCAGCACCTGGCCGGCCTCATAGAATGTCAACCCCTTCTTGATGGAGATTTCATTGAGAATATGGCGGTCTGCATGTTCACTGCGGGATGAATAAAATGAATTAAGGTCTTACTAAATATGAGCTATCATTCTTGCCAAAAAGTTTTCAGGTCAAGTGGACCAGTTGTTGTTTTTTTTTCTTTTTAATTTAAGTTTATTTATTTTGAGAGAGGGAGAGAGCGTGAGAGAGGGCACGAGTAGGGTAGGGGGAGAGAGAGAGGGAGAAAGAATCCCAAGCAGGCTGGATGCTGTCAGTGCAGAGCACAACGTGGGGCTCAAACTCAAGAACTGTGAGGTCATGACCGAAGCCAAGATCAAGAGTTGGCCACTTAACTGACTGAGCCACCCAGGCGCCCAAGAGGACCGGTTTGATACACTATTGATCCTTTGGTTCTGGTCACTCATTTAGCCTATGAGTGATCACTGGTGGCGGGGTAGGTGTTAAAAGCACAGAATCTGTAGTCATATTTCCTGAGTTTAAAACCTCATTCCAACACTTACTCTGTGACATTGGGTTCTATGCCTCATGTTCTCTTTCTGTAAAATGAAGATAATAAAGTGGGTATTGAAAGTGTTCTTTGAGGATTAAATGACATAATGGATGCCATTTATCTTAGAATGATGTCTGAAACATAGTAAGCACTCAATAAATATTCATGACTATCAC
Source organism: Leopardus geoffroyi (assembly GCF_018350155.1). Classification (NCBI taxonomy): domain Eukaryota; kingdom Metazoa; phylum Chordata; class Mammalia; order Carnivora; family Felidae; genus Leopardus; species Leopardus geoffroyi. The sequence continues at coordinate 14,021,986 of NC_059337.1, read as the reverse complement.
TGTAATTTTTAATTTTGTGGACTATCCTTAGGTCAATGCATAAAAGAAGAAAAGAATCAGTTCATTGCTGTCTGGAAGCTAGAGACTCTCCAGAACTGAATTTACCCAGGGCTTTTCACAAATACACAATGTGGCCCCCACCCTTCCATTCATTTACTGGATTAATATTGTGCCTCTACTATGTACAAAACATTAGATTTACAAGAGAGGACATGTGTGAGACCTTGGCACTGAGGCCAGGGTAGGAAAAGCAAAACCTGGAGTCAATCAAAGGGTCAGAAGCCTTATCAAGTTATGAAATCAGAGTGAGAGGGATAGCCAAGTTCAGATTCCAGGTGTGAGGCAAAGCAGCTACAGCCCCCACCTTCCACCCCTCAGCCCACCCCTCACATACCCAAAAAGAGAAGAGAAAACAACTAGTCAACTCCCAAGTAGAACAGAAAAAACAAGTCGTTTATGGATCACTCTTGGGTCCAAGGTAAAGAATAGGACAAGGCATGTTGGTGAGGACATGAGTTGCATTTAGGCTCTGATCCCAGGACAATCCTAAAAATAGTCTTTTCTCCCGGCTAGATCATGTGAATGATCAACACTGAAATGAGGATAACATGATTTCGGGAGTTGAACCTTGGGTGGAGACTGTGTAAAGGTAGGTTAGAGCTGGTCTCTGTAAAACCAAATCAGACAGAGACAGTTTAATTTCTGTTAGGTAGAATCTGACAAAAGACAGGGTAGTGGCTTCCCTTCAAATTCAGTATTTCTTTTCGGATTTCTATTTAATCTGGATTCTAGAAATAGACAATGAATGAACTGGAAATACAATTTACTCTTAAAAGTTCGTCCCCATATGGGTCTTTGTGTTGAAGGAAAAGGAAGGGTTCCATATTCTGCCCCACTTGGGGGGGGGGTAGTGCCTGGACTCTTCAAATGGGAAACTTCTCATTTCTCCTGAGGCTACAGTTTATTGACTTAAAAGAGCAGGAGTTTAATTAACAGAAGAAATGAAGCCTATTGCATAATTAATTAGACATTTACCTGAAATCAATAATCTAATTGCCACACCTACATAGGGGATAATTTTCATTCTATTGAAAGCGATTTATTTATATCTATGTGTTAACAAGGTGATTGGTGGTTTGTTTAAGAGACTAACCCCATCTGCAAAGTGATAATTTATTGAACAATCAATTAATCTTTTTACTATCGCAAATGTAAACAAGCAATGAAGAGCCACACCGTGTCTGCCTTTGAAAGGTCAGATTTGGGAGACTTCATCTTGCGTTCTCCCTCTCAGTCACCATTAAGATATGAGCGATGAGTAAGGTTTTACTTTAACTATCCCTTTGGACTTGTTACTTTCATGGGGAGTCAATAACATGCACAATATTTGTAAATACATAAATCACCAATTTAAACCTGTATCCTGTCAGGGTGCCTGGGTGGCTCAGTCGGTCGAGTGTCTGACTTCGGCTCAGGTCATGATCTCACGGTTCATGAGTTCAAGCCCCGCATCGGGCTCTGTGCTGATGGCTCAGAGCCTGGAGCCTGCTTAGGATTCTGTGTCCCCCCCCTCTCTCTCCGCCCACCCCTGTTTGTGCTCTGTCTCTCTGTCTTTCAAAAATGAATAAACATAAAAAAAAAATTAAACCTGTATCCTGTCTTTACAATAGGTTCCTAATCTAAATTGTGTTTCCCTTTTTAGAGATACACATCACTCTGTCCCAATATACCCAGCTCTATATATACCCTCTGGGCTTTTAATCCAACATGGGAAGAATTGTTTCATAGCCAGGAGAATGAATTATAACCTTTATCTAAGAATATGGGTCCATGTCAAAAAGCTGTAAAGCTGAGGTTGAATTACTATCCCGCAGTCTACACGCTTGTCCAAAGTCTATTTTGCTCTTTTCCCTCTGCACAACTGAGTCTGAAGTTTCCCAAGTCTTAAGACACTTCCTGTTTTATGACTGTTCTCAAAGCATTTCATTTCTTAAAATATTGTCATAGCTTAGTTTGAATTCTCTTGCATCTATCTTCAATCTTGACTTTCAGAAATCATAACATTTATACCAAGATACTCCAACTCACTAGAAACAGAACCATAATAATTATGATATCAGCCTGTGTAGGTGGGAGGAACAATTCAACGTGTCCACAAAAATGTCTAAGACTTGATCTCTGAAGGCCTTTACAAATGTCATTAGATGGAGGAGTATGTGCTGGAGGGCGACCAGGGAGGTGGTCTTGGAGAAACACGGTATATACCAAGCTGATTACGTGAAAAGAAGTTTCTAGGTCTCAGACTAGGGTTTTAAGTTGGGATTCTAGCACAGTGATTCATCATCTAGGGCTCCAGGGCAAGGGGTCCATGAAAATGGATGGACAAAATTGGATGGATGCATCTTTATTTTCACCAATTTCTAACTGAAATGCAGCATGCCCTTTCATTATGAATGTGGATAAAACATAGTAACGGTATTATGAATACGTATGATTTTGCACCAAGGGATGGATACAATTCTATTACATTAAATATGCCACAGATCCATCACACTGTCATGTTTGTTCCACACATCTTTAACAGGATGGTAGGTATGAGGCCTGTCACTGGATCTTGTTATTTACTACGTTAATAAAGAAGCACATATGATATTATGATACTATGAGTTGGTCTTACCAGCATTTTAATGATTGTATTTTATTTTTTTAATTTTTTATTATGTTTTATTTCTTTTTGAGAGAGAGAGAGAGAGAGAGAGAGCGGGGGAGGGGCAGAGAGAGACACACACACACACAGAATCCGAAGCAGGCTCCAGGCTCTGAGCTGTCAGCACAGAGCCCGACGTGGGGCTCGAACTCACAAACTGTGAGATCGTGACCCGAGCCGAAGTCGGATGCTTCACCAACTGAGCCACCAAGGCACCCCTTTAATGGCTGCCTTTTAAAGTGCATTTTACATTATTGACTTAAAATCATTTCTTCTAAGACAGGTTCAGAGGCTTCATCAGATCTCCGAGAGAATCCAGGGGGCTTGGAATCTTTGGAAAGATCCTTGCTGTCTATGTGGAAAAAGCATAGGACAGTGCTGACCCTTCCTGGACAGGGCACGAGGCACAATTGCTTCCAGATGACAGACCCATTCCCCCGAGTGTGGGCTCCGACTCAGAACCCTTCCAATCAAAGCACTATTACCAACGACAAGTGCAACTATTACCAAATGATGTTTGCTTGAAGTCTTTTATGCCTATGGGAACCCTCTGAGGTGAGTTTTTCTGCAAACGAGGATTGTAACAATAGTTATCATTTACGGAGTACTGGGTATTTGACATATTTTATCTCACCAAAACGTGTCCCAATCCCATGAGTTGGGTGTTACTTGATATGAAGAGTAGCTTAGAAGGTGGCAGAGACAATTTTCCCAAATCTTGGCTCCTTCCAGGATTCGCACACCAACAACGGCATCTTTTTCTTGAGAAAGAGAGAGAGAGAGAGTAAGGGTACCAACGTTCATGGAACCTGTTGTAGCCCACAGATACTAACATAAAGCCAACATTTTATCAGTATTGTAACACATGGCACTTAACACTCAAGCTTCCACGTGGTCTTGTCTGGTAGTTATTGGCTGCTCCATTGCGGCTGTTGAAAACAGAAGACTAAGAGGGAAAACCCAAGAACTAAGTGGAGAGGGAAAGACGGGTTCTAAGCAGGATCGTTTCAATGACTGTTACCCCCATGCAGTGTAGAAAATGTCAGCATGTCTCGAGTCCCTCTTTTGAGGTAGGGCTTTCGTGCTAGGCACAGAGGTACCAGGGAGCTGAAGAAGCCAGCCCCTGTCTCCAACGGGCTTCACAAGTTGGGGAGAGACTGCTATAAAAGCTGTACCCAAAATAAAAGGTAAAATGGTAACTCTAGCTGACGTTTATCAAGGACTGCCATATGTCAAATACTTTTCGAAGTGATTTGCAGGCACTAAGTCATTTAATCCTCGAAGTAACTCCAAGAGCTGAGGGCTACCATTATTTCCTTCATCGTACAAATGAGGAGACGAAGCCAAAGAGAGATTAAGCCAGTTGCCCAAAGACACACAGCATGTAGCCAGAGAACTTGGATTTTGACCAGAGGACCTGCGCTAAACCCCTGTCGCTCAGAATAAACCAAACGTTGTGAGGGCAGCGGCATCAGTGATGAAAGAAAGATGGATTGTGATTGAAAACCACAGGTCACCTTACCAAGCTGTGTGTGATATGCATTTGAACACTTATTTGACTTATTTGACTCAATAGATATTCCCTGAGTCCCTACTATGATAGTATTAGCTTCTTCTAAGCGATGCACCAGCTCTGCTGTTCCGGAGATGTTTTTAACCATTTCTCACCTGACCAGTGGAAGCAAAGTGATGATGGGGAGAACCAGGGGGCCATTTAAATGTTATGTAAATAGTAACAATTTCGCGTACACTTTCTATCAAAAAGGTGGCTTTACAGGCCAAAGCAATTTTTTGTTTCAGGCCAAAGCCATTTTAAAAAAAGGAGAGTATCGCCCAGGAGGAAAAATCCCAAAGAGTTTGGAAGGTATTTAAATGTGTTCACTGTGGGATTTGCTCCCACATTCGTATACATGAACCGTTATATGTATTTTTAAAACTTTAGAGGTGCATTTTGCATAAAGAGAGATCACTGCATGATTGTTTTTGTTTTTTTTTTTTCACATTTTCAGGACTCCTACTTTATGTTGTACTTGGAGGTGAGAGAACACTTATGTCCAATATAATGCTCTGTCTTTTCATTTATTTCCAATAAAAGATTTATTTTCTTGAGAAGTCGTTTCTCTCCTCAACCAGGGAGGGTTTCCTTCTTATTATTTAATTTTTTTCACTTATTTTATATTTGTTTTGAACATAGTGTAAAGCATTCAAATAATTTCGGCCATGGAAATGCCTGTTCAAGATGAATGTCCTTCGTTTCTCCGTTGGGTTTCTGAAATGACCTATTTGGACTCTGTTGTTGCTATTATCCAACTTACGATTTTTTTCTTCTCCTAAGAGTGCACTCGATAGGATGCCGTACTAGTGGGAAAAGGCTACTTTTCTCTTTTGAAGTTTTTATCTTGATTCAAATTAGTTAACATACAGTGTTATGTTCGTTTCAGCTGTATAACAGAGTGATTCGATAATTGCAGGCATCGCCCAGCGCTCATCGTGACTAGGGTCCTCCTGAACCCGAACCTGTTTCACCCATCCCCCTACCACCTCCCCTTGGGTAACCATCAGTTTGTTCTCCATAATCAGGAGTCTGATTCTTGATTTGTCTCTTATTTTTTTTCCCTTTGCTTGCTTGTTTTGTTTCTTCTAAAAGGCAATTTTTTTTTTTCTTTTTTTGGTGAAAGATTGTACTTTGAAAAAATCATGAAAAGATCTCGATTTAAATAGGGAACATATTCACGTCCACAATTTAGGAGGTACGAAATGACGAACAAATTCTCTTAACCCACCTTGGCCGCTATGCACCTAGTTACCTTCTCAGAGGCAAACACGTAACTAGCTTAGATAGTATTCCAGAGATATTCCAGTAAAGTACAACTATGTACATGTAAAAGGTGAATTTTCTGACTCAGAGTTGGTTAAGAGCTCAGATGAGCCCTTTAGGAGTCTATGTCTAGGGTATGCATCAGACTAAGAACTATCACAACCAATTTTAATTTTCAGGATATAACAGAGTTTACCCCTAACTGAATCAAAACCTTTTTCTGGACTGCGGTGGAAGGGAACACTCCACGTTCTCAGGGTTGAGGTCGTAACAGCGAGTCAGGCATAGGCCAGGTAAGGGTTGGAGCCATCACCGGGAGATGCCAAGTCAGGCCAGAACAAATACCAGATTGGCAGTGACTCTGAAATTCGAGTTCAGAAAAACTGATGAGATAAAAGCAAGATGAGGGAAACTGTAATTCATACATCAGAGGCCCAAACAAATCAGGATTTTGGAAGAATGAAGCCTCTTTTCAAAATCCACAGACCAGCCCAAGAGAATGTCTCTCTGGAAGGATACCGAGATCTTTGTATTAAAGACTCCCACCATGCCTACTTACTTTTACAATCAAACCTTGGTTTAAGAGTGTAATTCTTTCCAGAAACATGCTTGCAATCCAAAGCACTTGTATATCAAAGCGAATTTCAAGAACTGTTGGTTCAGTCGTGATCATGTGATGTTCGGTGTCAGGTACCTCACTGCCATCGCAAGCCAACGCTCGTTTATCAAGTTAAAATTTATCACAAATGGCTGATCCTCTTGTGGAACCCTCGCAGAACAAGTTACTGGCAATCCAAGGGCTTACTCTCCTTTGAACACTCCATAACTGATCAAGGCTTGCCACATCCTTCCCGGAAATAAACCCTGCAGTTTTCTTTGACTCCACGAAAGTGGACAAAAGCTGGGTTCCTGATGTCAGAGGGGCTGGGGTGGGAAGGTTCAAGGCGAGGGGGAGCCCACGGCGGGTGGACCTTACTGCGTTTTACTATTAGAAAGAGACTGGTTCCGTGGTTGTTTCTCTTAAAACAGAATTTTCTCTTCACCCCGCAAACTGCCCCTGATAGTTTGTTTCTAATAGTTTGCCCATGATCGATTCTCTCTGGCCTTCCCCCCGCCGGTTGTCTTCAGGTCTTTAACCCTTTGCTGGTTTTGCTTCCTTTTCTCTGTGCTTTCCTTTTATTTCATTGGACTTTAACCAGCCATACACAAACATCCCAGCTAATCTTTCCAAATTAGCACAGCACCAGCTCTGGAGGTTCTCATTAGATGTGCAGCTGAGATGTATCAGATCTCATTTGCCTAATATGGAGCCTAACTTTGGGCACCTGGCCCTTGCAGTAGGGGGTAAGGAAAAATAGGAACGGGTCTTTTGTCACTGCTATGCAGACTCACTAATTTGCTCCGCCTAATAAAATTACAAATGAATACAGCTTTATTCACATTGCCTTTATAGGTTATAATAACCTTGGTACCCCATAACCTCCTGCTAGCTGAATTAATCAGATCATATTAATATTTCTTCTTACTTTCTTTTAACTGGTTCTTCTCTTAATTAAAGGGGCCAAAGACGTAAACAGGGTAGGTGACTAGAAACATGGCGTCAGGTTATAAACAAGGCTCATTAAAAAGATGGATGTGCAGGCCGACTGCAAAAATTGCTTACTTTGCAAGTGTACATTTTGTAATTTCCTGACGACTAAAAGAACTAATGCCAGATCCCACCCCCCTCCCTTTCGCACATGTATAAAAGATGATAATTTTTGAATACCGGGGTGGGAATGGCAAAACCGAGGAACCTATTCATCAACCAGAATAAGGTCTTTCACATTATAAGACTCTGAGCTCCTTCCCCACAAGCCTACAAATGTGAAATATATTCAGAAGTGGAGAAAGAAAAGAAAAAAAAAAACACAGGAAATGATTTAAAAAGGAAAAAAGAAAGATGAGGAACTTTTAAGAGAACGTTACACATGTTACACCGCAGTTAAATTTGAAAGAGAAAACGAGGGTCTTCTTAAAAGAGGAGTAAATCTTTTGAACTTGCCCCTGTTCAAGAAGGTGGGGGCGACTCACACACGTGTTTGCCTGCACACACAGGGCAACAGAGAGCTTCATCTTTATGCATGAGAGCAAGAATCATTAAAGTGGACAGTCTACACTAGCAAGCTCGCGGGAAGTTGTAACTACAAAACAGAGCTGGAAATGGTACGGTGTGGGAAATTTAACTCGGGCGTGTTTTCCATTGTTGTAAAGGCTTTGCGTCCACTCGTACGTTGACACGATGGTGTGCCTACGCCACGATGATGAATAGGTTTAGAGGCATGGAATCGATAGGCGTCTTACAGGTGGATTCTAGAAGCCACGTGTTTACATCTGATGCATTCGTCATATCTACATATTTATGTTTATAATTCGTGCTTTTATTTGTACGCTCCCACACAGGCAGATGCTCCTCCGGTCCCAGTTCTGGTGTTCTGAAACTTTTGCCCCCATTCGCATCCCCAAGCAAGAAGACGCCTGCATTTTTATCCTGGCAGCAATTACTGGCAAAACCCACGCTCTGATTTCCTGTCCTTCCGTCTCCCTTCTCAACGAGAGAGAAAGTCGTTCTGACAGGATGATGGACAGCAAGACCAGGCAAGACCTCACTTCGTCACGAATAAATTAGAGATGAAAGTTTAACTGATCCCCTTGCATTTTTATGGAAGGACCTCATCCTAATTTACCTAAATGCTTTGAGTAAAAGGAAAGAAAATGTAAGAGGCCAAGGTGGAAAGGTTAAAATCTGCGTTTAAAGGGAGGGTTTTTTTTTTTTTTTTCCAACACACCACAACACACGGATGCCGGATGCCAGCAACTGTTCTAATGATTCCTTACTCAAACATGTAAGGGAAAAACCAAAGAAAGGAAGAATTTTCTTCCTCTGCCAGTATTGCTTCTTAGAATGAAATGCTGCAGGTGTGACCAACGATTCTTGGTTCAAGAAACTCCTCACAGATAGATTTTCTATACATATACACGTGTGTGTGTGTGTGTGTGTGTGTGCATGGATTATATATACAGCAAACACAGGAGTGGAGACTGAACAATCTGTATTTAAGGTATTATTTTCCTCAATGGAGCTCAAACTCTGTGGAAATGGCATTTGTTTTTCATAAAACACTTCTAGGATATGCTTCAGCGAGTGACCTATTTCAGCATTTTCTCCACTGATGCATTTTTAGTACTAGGCAGGCAGGCCAGGAGATGGGGTGCGGGGCCCAAGTATCGGGTTTTCCCATATAGGATCAGACCAGTTGGGCTAATGGTTTTGGAATCCCCCCTCTGGCATTGGCCATTACCTGATGCTTCAGAAGCCAGGAATGAATTTGCATGACCCCAGCCCTTGAGATGTCCCCTGTGGAAAAATAGGAAATTGGCGAGTAGGATCATTTCACGGATGTGCTGAAGTTGTCATTCTTAGAAATCTGTGGCTTCAGCTCTGTGCCTGGGAAGTTCACCTGCAAATGCATTTTGAGCGGTTCCCATCTGCAAATTGCTGGTTTTATAGGGAGAGGAGGAAGCCTGAGAGTCCATTCTTAGTCTCCCTTGCCTTTGGCTATTGAAAAGGTTGCTAAATACCATGTCCCGATAATATTGGTGTTGGATGTGCAAACTCGTCAGGCATGACTGAAACAGCGAGAAATAATACGGTTTCGAAAGGGTCCGAGAAGAAAATTAAATCATTCCGATCCACTGGTTTTTGTTTTGTTTTGTTTTGTTTTAATGGCAGTTTAGCATGCAGTTATTAAATGGTAGAGAAAAAAGAAAAAGAAAAGAGAAAATGGAAGCAAATCTATCCATGTCATGATTCCACTATTCCCTTAAAACTTTAAGGATGCTTGAGGTTGTATATGTGTGCTTTAGGTTTTAAATTACGTCTCCCTGGCATACAATCATTGTGACGTCTCACCGCGCTTTGTCCTAAAATAAGGTAGACTTTCAAATCTTGTCCGTGGCCGGTCACAGACACATTTTGAATGGAGCCTTTTTAATTGTAAGTTTTTCGTAACTGTTACATCCGTTTCAAAAATAAATAAACCTCAGGGATAAGACAGACTGTTTTCGTCCCCGTTCCACAGGATCCTGTATTGTAATAAGCATTCTAAGCTAGTAATAACCAAAAGCTGTGTGACTAGAGATCCTTATTTTATATCCTGGTGGGTTGTTTTCTTTTGTTTGTTTTTTGTTTTTTGTGGGGTTTTTTTTGTTTTTTTGTTTTTTGCTAAAATGACCAAAGCTTCTGCAATATTCACCGTGATCGCCATTAAAAATTTTGACATCTTAATTAGCGTGGGGGGGGGGTGTTGGAGACCATTTCTACCAAACAGGAGCACAGCCTTTTCAAAGAGTCCCACAGACTGGCTATGTATATTTTTTGAACGTTAAAAGTCTTTTTTTTTTTTTCCCTCCCCCCCTCCTCTTTTGATTATTTTTCTGAAATGAATGTCTGTTTCCCTTTCACCATTTGCCATTACAGGAGTATAATTTCATGATCCCTTTCTTCTCCATGCAACTTCCTCTAAACAAAAGGACACAATAAATAAACACAGGAGATAAGACAGTTCCTCCCCCCCACCCCCACCTCCCAACCCCCTTCCCTTGAATGTCTTGAGCAGCCGGAACCACTTTAGTCCTTCAAATATTGTCCTGAATTAGTATCCACGCTGATGCAGTGAGGCTAGAGTGTATGATAATAATGCACACCAAATGGGGTCCCAACTGTAATATGTGTATTGATATATATTTTTTCTAGTTCTTTTGGCAAACCTATCTTGCTGACTATACTGATGAAGGTTGCAAGTAATTGTGTACGCGTTTCTGTGAAAGATAAATGACCTTCCTTCCCAAGGACGCTTGGCCAGGCCTTAATCCTGAGCGTGTGTGTGCGCGCGCGCGCGTGTAACTGTTTTTTGAAGGCCTGACAAGGCATTTTGATCATTTCCTCATTTTGAGGCCTACCCACGGCCTCCTCCGTGGCCCCCCTCTCTGAAACGTTATTATTCTGTCGTGAGCCCTTCTCTGGCCAGGATGTTACTTCATTTCCACCTTTTGTCTCAGCCTGAATGTGAATGATGTTCTTTCGGCAATATACGGCCGTTTAAACTCCCCCTTGCTGCCTTACATAAATATACAACACCCGTCTCGCCCTATAACTCACTTTAGGCCTGGAAAAATAGTGACTTCCTTTATTGGTCAGATTCTCCCGCAATTCCCAACAGCTGTATGTTCTCACCTTTGAGGATCCACACCGTCCAATTTGTATTTGTCTCAGCACTACGGCCGTGGATTGCCAATAAAAACGAGTCCCATTTTTATAACCCCTGAGAACACAGGGGCCGGCTTTCCAAGGACACGGATACCCCCGCCCACCCCCTCACCCCCCAAAAACGAACAAACCAAACCTCCCCACAACTTACCAAAAAGTGGTCTTTTTGTCTCCAGGACAGATGGCCTTCGAAGCGAGTGGGTCGGGGGTTCAGTAAGGCATGAAACGCGGTCTCTGGGCCCATTCATTTTCCTCAAGAAAATCCGTGTTTATTTGCTTCCTTAAGAGAACAAATGGGGTGACAGGGCATATCATCATTAAAGTGACTCATGCTCCTCGGTATATGCAATATACTCGATATCCATATATGCAAGAGACTGTCTAAAAGGAATACCAAAATTCACATTCCATCAGTTACCCCACCTCTGCTAAGAAATTTAGTTACATCCCTGTGCCTCTGAATTGAGAGGGATTTTTAAATGGGTGCATTGGGGCGCCTGGGTGGCGCAGTCGGTTAAAGCGTCTGACTTCAGCCAGGTCACGATCTCGCGGTCCATGAGTTCGAGCCCCGCATCGGGCTCTGGGCTGATGGCTCAGAGCCTGGAGCCTGTTTCCGATTCTGTGTCTCCCTCTCTCTCTGCCCCCCCCCACCCGTTCATGCTCTGTCTCTCTCTGTCCCAAAAATAAATAAACGTTGAAAAAAAAATTTTTTTTTAAAAAATAAATAAATGGGTGCATTATATCGGATTTATGTATTTAGTTATGTTTGTTTTTAAAGCTTATTTATTTTAATTAAAGTTTTTCTCTCTTTCTTTTCTTTTCTTTCTTTCTTTCTTTCTTTCTTTCATGAGAGAGAGAGAAAGAGAGAGAGAGAATACAAGCAGGGGAGGGGCACAGAGAGGGAGGGAGACACAGAATCTGAAGCAGGGTCCAAGTTCCGAGCTGTCAGCGCAGAGCCCAAAGTGGAGCTTGCACTCGCGAACCATGAGATCATGACCTGAGCTGAAGTCCCACTCTTAACTGACTGAGCCACCCGGGGGGTCCTTTGAATTTATTTATTAAAGGAGATGATGTAGGAAAAAAAGTTGCTTTCAGAATGGAAATCGCTACACAATCAAAACGTGGTAGTATAATGGCTAAAAGCACTTTATTTAGTTATGGATGCTCATGGGTTGTGGAATTGAGCTCCATTTCTGCTTAAGAGCTGGAGAATTTGGAACACCTTCCTACATATATCTGAGCCTCAGTTGCTACATCTGTCAAATGGGGGCTCACTACCTCTCTGTCCTGTTTTGTGCATTAAATAAAAAAAACAAAACTGCATGAGTAAAGTCCAAAGTGCTCTACAAATGGAAGATCACATTTTTTTTTGTCTTCCGTAATAAAGTTGTGGCTAATATATACAACTTTTATTTTGTTAATTCATTCATTCATTTATTTATTTTTGAGAGACAGACAGACAGACAGAACACAAGCAGGGGAGGGGCAGAGAGAGAGGGAGACCCAGAATCCGAAGCAGGCTCCAGGCGCCCAGCTGTCAGCACAGAGCCCGACTCGGGGCTTGAACTGATGAACCTCGAGATCATGACCTGAACTAAGTCAGACGAGTAACTGACTGAGCCACCCGGGGGGGCCCCGTACTATATGCAACTTTGAAATAGCAATGTTCTGGAAAAGCAGGGGCATGAGATGGAGAAAATGAATACCTTGGGCATCCTGGATTCGTGCCACAAAACCACACACTGAAGGGAAAGGGCAAGAATATTAAATACTAACGCGTCAAAGCTGCACTTAAAAAGGACGTAAACTCGAGGAACAGGGAAATTTGCCAGATTAAAGTCAGTGACACCCCTCTATTTTATGACCTCGCAGCTCTCCACAGGAGGAAGAAGGCTGACTGCTGACATACAGCATGTGTTAGCAGAAGGGACTGCCTGCCAGCTCTTTGCCAAGTGCACACCGACAATTGTTTCTGTCGAACGCAAAACTCTGGCTTTGGGAGGTGTTTCCTTCCGTGCTCCCAGCATCACCCCCGAAGCACGACTGATGATTTTGGAAAGGCACCTACCTGTGCTCAACACATTAAACCTGCCCCCCCCACCGAAGGCGGCTCCCAAACGGACTCACATGATCTTTTGAGTATTTACCCCGAACGCGGCCGAGGAACGCGCAGTCTCTTCATGTCTACACCCGCTCCTCGGATGGATGCGCAGAAGGAGTTTCTTGTAAATTCTCTTCTACGCTCCCACGTCGGACCCAAATCTCCAAAACTGTCCCTCGGAGGAACTGAACATTTTCTTCGGGTCAAACTGGTCCCTTGTCAGTGGGGAACTTTTTCTGCTCTAGGTGAAATGTTACCAAGTACGTTTCCCCCCACCAAGCCCTGGACTCGAGCTGTTTTATTTATCTGACTGATCCGAGGACTGTAAAACGTGCTGTTGCACATTGTAACATAAGCCTTTTTTTTTTTTTTTCCCCTAAAGTGTGCCCTGAGTATTTGCAATTGTTATCAGGCCCAGATGTATCCGAGTGTCAGCGAGGAGCTCTGCTAGCTGGCTCAGATATACAGAATGTAATTAATTAGCTCAAAGGCCTCTGCTCCAAGTTTGTAGTAGAAGGAGCGCCTGAGAATAACCATTTGCTCCTCTCCCCTCCTCCCCTCCCCTTACCCCCCCTCCCCTCCAAAATGGTGGCAAAAGGTGAGAATCTATTGTTCGAGATGCTGAAGGTCTAAGAAAGAGCAGATTCATGTTTCGATGGAGATTCCCGCCCCCCCCCCCCGCCCCTCCGTGGCAAAAGTTAGCTGGGGGGAAAAAAAAAGATTAATAAAAGCTGGGAGTGGAAGTGAACGGGTTGAGAGGGTCTCAAAGGGGACAAAGTGGTCCTCCCTGCATTTTAAGGCGGTGTCCTGAAAATCCCAAATCACATTATTTTTGCTTTCTTCTCCATCCAGATTCTCCCTTCTAGACCTTCTTCAACTTTTAGAAACATGTCCAAGAAGGAACGTTTGCATTTTATAGGCAACGCTTCCCAACCTGTGCCCCGTCCAGTGTGCTGTGCTACAGAAAAGGTTCTTAGGTACCAGGAAGAAAGCAAATAAGGTATGATGCAACCAAGGATGGGCGTATGGTAAGCTGAGCTGCATTCTTAAAAGCACTGATCAGTATATTAGTTTCGGGGCGGGGGGGGGGGGGGGAGGCACACCAAACAAAAATAGGGGAGTCATTTACCCAAGGCAGTACACATTGGTGAAGGCAGCGTAATTCCTTCCTGACCCTTGCAGGAAATCAGTTTATGCCCTGAAGCATGAAATTTGATTGTAATTATTTTAGCTTGCTCGGCTACATATGTTATCGATGTTCTTTCCTAAAAATCACCAGCCTTTTAGAAACCCTGCCACAGTACTTGACTCCATGACCTGTAAGGTATACATAATAGAAAATAAGCCATGCAGGGTTTCTCTATCGATTGTTCCACAGAAACTCTCTCTTCCTAAAGAGCAAAGCCCCAGTGTTCTTATAATAGTTGTATATAAAAACAAGACTCTATTTACAGACGTCTATATGCTTCTAAAAGGTGCAAAGTCCGTATGAGTTAACCAACTGCCTAGGAATCTCATGTATTCTGAGAAAATCCAAAGTTCCATAGAGACTTTTGCCCTTAGCTTAGAAAACATTGTGTCCTATTGGGGGCGGGGAGGGGGGTGTTTGTTTTGTTTTTACAATTACAGTGAAGTGACAAGTTGGGACAATTATCCAGATGACAGAGGTCTCTGAGCGTGTTACTGAAAATACACACTGAGGTGAAGATCCCATGAAGTTACATGTATTTATCAAAGTTTTTTTTTTTTTTAATGTTCTAATGTTTATTTTTGAGAGAGAGAGAGCGAGCACGAGTGAAGGAGGGGCTGAGAACGGAGGGAGACACAGCATCTGAAGCAGGCTCCAGGCCCTGAGCTGTCAGCCCAGAGCTGGACGTGGGGCTCGAACCCACAAAATCATGACCCCAGCCAAAGTCGGACGCTGAACCGACTTGTATTTATCAAAGTTTTCAAATAACTTTCCAATTCCTCACTCTGCCTTCCTGCTGAATAAATGAGTGAAGATGCTAGTGTTGTAAATAAATAATAAATCAGTCAGATAAGCCAGGTAAAATCAGATTACAACTTCCTGAATCCCAAACTAGAGACTTGTGGTATTTATGGGTTTGGTTGCAGACCTACTCTCCTTCCCCAGCTGATTCTCTTATCTTAGGAAAATCAAAGACTTTGCCTGGAAAGCAGAGAAAGCTCGTCTTCATAATACAGAAATACATGCCAATATCTGTACATTTTCTGTTAGTTTGCTCTTTGGAGAAGGCTGCCTTCCAGCCTGAGCACAAAAACCTAACTGAAATAGAATTAATTTTTTTTTAATGTTTATTTATTTTTGAGAGAGAGAGAGAGAGAGAGAAAGAGAGATAGCACAGGCAGGGGAGGGGCAGAGAGAGAGGGAGAGAGAGAATCCCAAGCAGGCTCCGCACTGTCAGCACAGAGCCTGACACAAGGCTCGAACTCACAAACCGTGAGATCACAACCTGAGCCGAAACCAAGAGTCAGGAGATCAACGAACTGAGCACCCAGGCGACCCTCTGCTTCCAAATCCTTAATGCCAAAATACTCAGTGGCATGTGCCTGACCACAGCTGTGTGATCAGGCATGACCAGCTAGCCCCCCGGAATTTCCATCTTACCAAGTAAGAGCAGTATTACAGAAACGAATCACGCAATTAATTCTTGATTATCCCAGCAATAAGGACAGAGGGGGGACAGCAAAGAGTGTGAATACCCAGAGAAACAGGACTGCAGAGGCGGCTGGGAAGGATGGGAGGGTTTTCTGAGGAGGGATGTCTGAAACGAGATTGGAAACTCCAGTAGGAACTAAGCAGTCAGGTGGGAGGCGAAACACTTTTCACACCGAAGAAACATCTCTCTTTCGCAGTGGGATGAATGCACTTGGCTTTGCTTGGCCGTCTGACCTCTTCATTTAGAGGGAAAGTCAGTCTCAGCACATTCGGGACAAGGCATGTGCGTGAAACCCATTCTGCCGGTTGCCAGAGGGGCTGTTGTAATCTCAGGACATCCCTGTGACTCTCTGTGACGCCACTGTGATTTTTCTTCAGACTTTGCTCCCGTGGCCCCTGATTTGGCTCTGGCGAGGCATCAGGAAGCCTCCTGCGGAAAGGCTGTGCTACCCCAGAGGTGAAACTCAAACCACACCTAATTTCAGGGGCGAAGAGCTTATGATATAAAGAGATAGAGGACTTCACAAGATATCAGAATATTCAAAGACAGGATGAAAGGGAAATGGCAGATAACGAAGGGACAAGAAAAAAGGAAACCTCTTCCTTTCTAAAGAGGATTCTTATATTGGTCATAAAATAAAGAGGCACCAGGTGAATAACGGAGTGGAAATGGGAGAACACACGTGTTTCTATGCGAATATGCTCAACTTTCTGCCGCCCCCCCCCCACCATCCCCACCTGGTTAGATCATGCAGGCTCTCACACCTCCTCTTATGAGATCATTTTCCCCTGAAGCCTTCGTCCTGCCAAGTCAACATGGCTTATGAAAATCAAGTTGTATTCTGTATATTTAATACATCATCTCTAAGGATAATCATTCTGGAATCTGAACTTGTTTCTGTTATCTAGCTCTGCTTGACAATGATTTATGAACCAGAAAACAAGACAGCTTCATTTTCATAAAGCAAACGGAACCTTCTGGACCAGGAGGAGCTGTGAAACTCGTTTTGACTGGTAAACTGAAACAAACATGACATAAAAGTCAATACAATCGCACCGCTGGGTTCTCATCCCACAGTGTAACTTTTTCCCCCAATCCAGCAGGATGACAGTTGAAATGTTGCATGATCCAACAGCAATTTTTATCTTACTAATTACCAGCCTGGTGTGATCAGGAAGGGCGCTGAGAAATGGAAATAAACACATGACAATCATCTCCTAGAAATGTCAGGCTCACTCAGGAAAAGAGAGCTGGGGGAAAAAAAATGTTTCGGAAGGAAATATTTTACAGTTTCTATTAAAAACTCTTTGATGTCTTTCACTTAAAAAGATGGCAATATTATATGCCTGATGTGGACATCATTTACCAATAGTAAATGCTACTCATGATGAGAATTTGCAAAATAATTTAATGATGTACATGAACTACACTGAACATTGCGAAGATAGTCTTTTGCCCGTATACATACATGACATGTGCATAATTATGGTAATAAACTCTTTGCTGATTCACATGGGAGGGAGGGAGGTTTTTCAGAGTAGTAGAGAGAACAAAGCACCGTAGTTCATACCTGAGTGTCGTCACTTATTTGGGGCAAGTCTTTTTCTTTTATTATAGAGAGAGACACAGAGCACAAGCAGGGGACAGGGGCAGAGGGACAGGGAGAGAGAGAATCTTAAGCAGGCTCCACACTCAGCATGGAGGCCAATGCAAGGGCTGCAACCCAGGACCCTGGGATCATGACCTGAGCAGAAATCAAGAGTCTGAGGCTCAACCAACCGAGTCACCCAGGCGCCCCTGGGCAAGTCCTTCTATTCACTAGGCATCATTGTTCTCCTCTATTAGAAGGGGGCGATTAATAATAATATGAAGCCTACTGGGTTGTTGAGAGAGGATAAAATGACATTTCGCTCTGTGTGCCTTCTTTTGTTGTTCTTGTTGAGTTGTTTGGCAAGCATTACGGAATATCTGCCCCCTTCTTCCACTTGCTTTTGGAAAATAAGACAAAGGTAAAAACTGTTCAAATGGTATCCACTACTTTGAAACGTAAGAAGAGAATTTATCAAAATCTTCTAAAACTATGCCACAATGGTGAAGTCACATCATGAACACATCTGGGCAAAATGGAATGATAGTGCCTTAAGTGCCTGATTTAGTCTTTGAAAATGGTCTTAAAAGGAGACAGGAACATAAAACAATAGGCATTTTAATGGACTGCATTTGGCTAACTTCAGCGTCTGAATAATTGATTTGAAATCATAATCCTCGTACATACTGTTAACTATCAGAGGTATATAAAAAGTATTAGATGGAACACATGAGATCTCACCTAATTCCCATGTACGTTAAATGATCTTTGTCTACATTTGATTTAAATCTGATAGACTACAGAAACACATTTCCATTGGTGAAGCAAAATGCACCATTTGCGGGGGGGGGGGGGGGCGCTATTTTTGTCTACACCAAAGGCTACTCCATGATTGTGTCACAAGTATTTTTTTTTTAATGCTTATTTACTTAATTTTGAAAGAGAAAGAGAGAGTGGGACCTAGGGATGGGCAGACAGAGAGACAGAGAGAGAGAGAGAATCTCAAGCAGGCAGATTTCACCCCATTAGCACGGAGCCCAATGCGGAGCTCAATCCCATGAACCATGAGATCATGACCTGAGCCAAGATCAAGAGTCAGACACTTAACCAACTGAGCCATCCAGGCGCCCCAACGTCGGACAGATTTTTAAAAGTGAAAACGAGATAAAGGAGCAGAGGTGGGTCTTTGGACTCATCTCTACTGCTTCTCTATTCATCTATTGTTACTTTTTAAATCTATTGTTATTTTTTTTTTTGAATTTCGAAATGTATATTCCAAAGATGAATAAATTATGTACATACACCTTAAATTCTTGGTGTTTTAAAAAAAACACAAACCCTCATACCTACCACCCACTCATCATACTACTCTCTGGGATTTTGTGTTAACAATTCCATCCTTTTCTTTTTTTTTTTTTAGACTTTTTTTCACATTCATATGGATCTCTAATCAGTATGAGATTTGGATTTACTTTTTTAAAACTTTTACGGGAATGGGATCATATGTGTGTCTCTTTCACTGTCTTCTTTTGTTCAGCTTTAGGTTTTTGTGATCATTAATGGTCATACATGTAGCTATTCCCTTTTTCCAGCCTATAGTTTCCATTGTATGAATATGCCATATATATATATATATATATATATATATATACACACACACATATATTCATTCTACTGTTGATGGACATCTGGGTTATTTCAGTTTTAGACTATTTTGAACAGTGCTGGACACTTTTAGAACAATTTCTTCAGGTGTACCTCTAGAAGCCAAATTACTATGTTGGAAGATACACACGTTACCAAGTTACCTGATAATGTCCAACTGTTGTCCAAGATGGTCATCTCAATTTATTTTCCATTCAGCCGTGATGAGAACTCCCATTGCCCTAGATTCTTACCAAATCAAAGTAATGAGCATATTCATTGAAACATGATTCAATCTGGGGACAACAGATCATCAAGGTGACATTTTGATTTTACAATCCTTGTCCCAGAGTCTAATAAATGTAGTAAGTTGAACTGAAATCTTCTTAGCTAATTAACCCAACATTGGTGTTTTCTGTGGGACACTAAAACAGAGTCAACATGCTTGTCCAGGATTTCGGCCCAAACTCTCTGACCAATTGGAATGTCATACAGATTCTGGAAACTCCAAGTTGGAGGTGAGGAGATAAATTATACCATGAGATGTACAAAGGACTGATAAGGAATCCACCTCTGCTCCCTGTATGCCTTGTTTGGGCATAGATGGGAAGAAGGATTACAACTACTCCTGCTCAGGGGGTTTGCCAAGGAAGGGAAAACCCAAAGAATTGAATTTTGATTGAGGAAGACCAGCCAGGTGATTCTAAATTTCTTCTTCGTTTTACATATTGTACTGTTGTCTTTGAATGTCAGTGCATCAATGTTCAGAAGTTAAACAGCTGTTTAGACACACGAATGTCCATAAATCCTCAATGATTTTGACTAATTACTCCTCTGTTTTACACGTAAAGACTTCATCAAAAAAGATTTTCTCAATGGGATCAAATGTTGTAAGCTTGGCAAATTTACAGACTTTAGGTAAGTCTAATTCTTAACGATTTCTCGCAATAAATAGACTAAATGATTTTATGACCAGGCATGTGACTGATGAGGAACAGTTACGTATCGACAGATATTAAAAATGTATTTATGTTAACTAGATCGTGTGAACGGTAGCATTTTCCGAGGACAGTTTCTCCGTTCATCAAATTAATGGTTTTCCTTCAGGTGAAGAGACATAAAGTACTTGAAAAAGGTTAGGTTAGGTCCTCATGTGGTGACCAGACCCCACTGAAAAATACACGATTTAATCATTTCCTTTCTACGAAAAATCAGCCGTAGTTACTATATAATTAATCTATCAGCAGCAGTTATTGTATTGACTATAAAACAGACAAAAATATGGGTCTGACCCTGCCTTGTCTTCTTGTTCAGGTGGGAAGAGAGGTGGTCTGAAATATGAACCATCATCTTTGCGCCTAAATTAGCCAAGTGAAAAGGGGAGACAGAATTTAGGAGGGCGTTTTTAAACAGACTGAAACAAAGCTATTAAACTGACAAAAACGTAACCTGACAGTTTCACTTTGTGAACTACATCCCGGAATATTTGTACAACCGAGGAACAGAAAGACCATATGTGGGGACAGAGATAAAGGTCTCAATTCTTCTTGGGTTGTTTATTTTCAAAATAACACCTTTTGAACGGTTAAGTATTTTAGACACGTTCAAATAATTTGCCTGGAGCCAGTGTGGGGACTGCCTAGTGGTGCTTCCTTGTCCTTATACAGCGCAACCGCCTCGAGATCATCTGCAAACTGTCCGCTGTAAACGCGGAAGCATATGTGCAAGTTAATGAAGACAAGCATGGGTGGGATTCAATCTCAGATTGAGACGCTACAGCTCTTCTCTTCTGATGTGTGTCTGTTTCTTGCAGGTACCCGGTTTTGATGGCCCTGGGCAAACAGGGGCAGCAATCCCAACATAAGATGGAGGAAAGGATGGACGCAGTTGCTCATTCTTCCAACCAATGTTTGTTGATTACCTACTATGTTGTGGGTCCTGAGCGCGGTGCAGTGATTTTCATTCAAAAGGAGGCACTCCACAGAGAGACCCTTTGATTTCTCGCTTGAGAGAGTGGCGGTGGGAATCAGCACATACATCCAGTAACGAGTTGAATACACATCCAGGGCAGCATATAGTAGATAACTTGACACTGATACTGTCTCCACTGCCTACACGTGGCTGATGTTTTGCTCTGAGTTCTAGTACTGAAGTGAACAATACATTTGACTCTAACTTGCTTTTAAGTCAGAGAACAATTTGACTGAATTTTACTGGATGTCGTAAGATTCTCTTGATATTGCGTGC
This sequence comes from Leopardus geoffroyi, assembly GCF_018350155.1. Classification (NCBI taxonomy): domain Eukaryota; kingdom Metazoa; phylum Chordata; class Mammalia; order Carnivora; family Felidae; genus Leopardus; species Leopardus geoffroyi. The sequence continues at coordinate 14,000,892 of NC_059337.1, read as the reverse complement.
GTGCGTGCGTGTGTGTGTGTGTGTGTGTCCCCATCCTTATTTTTAGTATGGATTTCAGGCTATTGCTGACAATCATTCAAATGTTTTGATCAAGGTCATATATGAGACTACTTATCGTGTTAAGAATAAACTCAGCCCCTGTGAAGATGTGTGTCCTGTTTATACATGAGCTCTAAACCAAGTTTATAATTTTATCACATTCACAAAGCAATACATGTTTATTTTTGAAATTTAAAACACTTACGAAACTTTCGCACTGTGGGGTCTCTGGGTTTAATACCAGCCATCGCAGGTAAACGGACGTAAGCCAAGAAAGGAAAGGAAGGAAGAAAGGAAGAAAAACCTTACAGGCTTTCTGTATTTTGAAATAAACCTTTGCCCTTTGGGAATGCGACACGAACCACCGAATATATTGCGATTCATGCTAGCTTACAGAAACAAGAGACACGGACTGCGGAAATTTCAAAGGCATCTGGTGTAGGCCTTGCCTACCCGGAACGTGCTTCCAGAATTTCAGTTCTGGCCCGTGTTCCTCTTTCCCGCCGTGGACTCCACAGACCTTTGGGCCAGGAGAGCTGAAGAGATACTCCTGGCCCATAGCATTACTGAAGGAAGCAGGCGGCGGCAAGATTACCCCGGAAAGCCATTCATTATGCGTTTTCAATATCCCCTAAAAGGGTTGCCCACCCCTAACTACATATTTATACATATTTACTTGATAATCAATAAAGGAAAATGGCTGCATTATTTTGATTAAAATATCAACCCTACGTGTGACTATAAAATCACATTTAAGAAGCCAGAAAAGGGGAGATAGGAGTTCATGCCTCCCTCCAGCCTATGATATATGAGATTTTCAGGCTGTGAGGAGAGCAGACACATTAAGAAAATAGTGCTAATGATATTAAAGTACTTTACAAGGCTTGTTACTAAGAGCTGACGAACCTGTCAAGTGTATAATGTAGGAGGCTATCGTAACGTTCTCAGAAAACCATACCTCTACTCCATTTCACTGCAATCTCCTAATAATGGAGGTGCTATAAATTCTAGCCAGCAATGGGACAGAGCCATGGCTTCTCACCCCAATGTGAGGACATGATAAATATAAAAGAAAATGGCTGTCAGTTTTGGCTCCTGAACCTTATTACAAAGTCTTAATCTTACTGGCCTCAGCACCTTTTATCACCGCCTTGTTATGAGCTGATGGCTTTTTTATTTGCTGGGAAATGGAGGATGTGTCATTTGATGTCCTTTTATGTAGCCACTGCTCTGTCCTCTCATGAAAAAAAAAAAAACACAACATTTTATATGTTTATTACAGTAACCAATTAAATGCAAGGCTCCCGCTGTTGGCTCAGGTACTGTGCGCGCTTAGGATCTCACAGAGCCTGGATTTAAATACATCATTAGAAGTATTTATGTGAATGGGACCCAAATAGGAAATTAATTTTTTCTCGGCACTGGAGATAGGGCATGTGCAATATTCGTGATTGTTTACACTCGCTCTTATTGTTTACCGGGATTGGTCATTCTTGGTTCCAAGGTCGGCCGGAAATCCCAGCTCTCGCTTTTCTTCTTCCTTCAAACGTCTCAGCTCCGAGGAAGGAGGCCTCGTAAACCCAGTCGGGCTCAAACTCGGCTCAGGTTCAATCAGCTTGATCCTGAAGATGAGATAAATTGCAATTATCTAAATATTAGTCTAAACCTCTCGCAGCTCACTTCCCATCGTCCTCGTTTGTGGCAAATGGAGAGTCTGAACTTGGCTTGAAGCGCTGACCCTGACAGAACCTCTCTACCCACCGGAACTGCTCCAAAGTGCTGAAATCAGGTACTTAACAGAACCTGACATTGATGGGCTGGTTTCAAGCCGCGGCCGGAGACTCCATCACCGGATCTGATCTTCAATTTGTGTCCATAAACACGCGATGGCCCTGAGTGTCTATGCACAGAGAGCTTTATCCTGACGGTTGGCCCCTGCCAGCTGAAAATCAGGCCCTTGAGTTGGGAAATTACCAATTTCATGCAGGGGTGGGGCTTGCGTGGTGTCTGTCCGCGTTCGAGCGGGTGCCCAGCATGTTTCTCTTCGCCCAAGGCTTCTGCATTCCAAAGTCAAAGGCCAAGGGTCCCCGGAGATTTATTTCTCTGTATCTCGGAGGAAATTGCCAAGTTGATGGTTCCAGGAGGCAGTGTCTACGTGAGGCTAGCAAAACGGATTTAAAAACAACAATTCAGTGCTATGACTGGCACCCTCTGTCAACGACATTCTAGCAAATAATTGATTTGAGTAAGTTTTTAACGCAATGAATTATTCATTTTCCTAAAGAGACGGAATTAGAATTAGCTGGTAAAGCAAAAGCATTGTCGAGGCGAAATTCACACTCTCTCCTTATTTACTGTATCATCAGAAATTGCCTGAGTTACGCAGGAACCTATGTTGTTCTGATACCTAGTGCTGGGCCGTGGGAAGAGATGGAAAATACTTGAAGATGTTCTTTTCTTTGAAAAGGAAAGTATTTGAGTACTTCTGTTTCCTGGATGCACGTGCCATGTAAGAGTGAAAAATCTCCTGGAGTTTTGTTTGTTTGTTTGTTTGTTTTACCTCGACTTTTCACTTGTAATTCTCCGTTGAAGGTGTACTTATGCTTGAAATGCAGCTTTGGCATACGGGGGGGGGGGGGGGGGCACCGAAATGGCCCCTCCTGTGATTGTTCCTGAAATAAGACGTTCGTGATTTGCCACTCCGGGAGAAAAAGACCTGATGAAAATCTTAATGCGCTGGAAAAAAGCAAACTGCATGTCTAGAAAGTTCATTAATAAAGAATTAACCCTCCCCATATAAAGGCGGGCAGTCCCCTTCACCATCTTCCCCTTCCTCCTCTCCCCAAGTACAAAAAGTACTCGCGGTGAAATCTACACATGCAGAGTAATGAGACAGAGCAGCCTGTCGCCAGTAACCCAGAGACTCTTGGCCCCTCGGAAGAGGTGATCGGGTTAAGTGGTCTGTGACTCACAGTATCACCTCTCACTGACTTTCACTGTGCATTTCTCAGTCTGCTTGGAAGAGAGGATGAGGAGTCTACTCCCCACGCTCATAATGAGATCGTTCCCTTGTGTGCGAATCGCGCGTTGCATTTCAGGCAACTTTTGCACGTGTATTTCTTTTAGCTCAGGCTCACCATCGTGCTCTCGTAGAAGATGGGGGAAACATAAATGTGCTCATCCATCAGACAAGGGGTCAGATACAGCGCAGGATGCCCAGTTAAATTTCAAGTGGGGGCGCCTGGGTGGCTCAGTCGGTTGAGCATCTGACTTCGGCTGGGGTCGTGATCTCACGGTTTGTGAGTTTGAGCCCCGCATTGGACTCTGGGCTGACAGCTTTGAGCCTGGAGCCTGCTTCCCATCCTCTGTCTCCCTCTCTCTCTGCCCCTCCCCCGCTCAGGCTGTGTCTCCCCTCTCAAAAATAAAAATAAAACATTTAAATTTCAAGTTCAAATAATGACTACCTTTCTAAAAAATATTTTTTTACATTTATTTATTTTTGAAAGAGAGAGCCAGAGCACAAGTGTGGAAGGGGCAGAGAGAGAAGGAGACACAGAATCTGAAGCAGGCTCCAGGCTCTGAGCTGTCAGCACAGAGCCTGACGCGGGGCTCGAACCCACGAACCGTGAGATCACGGCCTGAGCCGAAGTCAGACGCCCAACCGACAGAGCCACCTAGGCGCCCCAACAACTACCTTTTTAGTAGGAGATATTTTAGTCCCAAATATTTCATGGGACGTATTTCATCTTAAAAAAGGTATTAGTTTTTTATCTGAAATTCAAATTTAACTGGACATCCTGAATTTTTATGTGCTAATAAGTAAATAAACCCCAATGGAGGGTCGAAAACGAATTTTCCAGCTCAGGCCAGTAGTAAACGGCAGAGTTGCTGGACGTTATAAAAATTGCCAACCGTAAGATTTACATATATTATCTCAGTTAATCCCGACAGTATGAGATTATTCTCCCCTTTTTCCAGATGCGAAAACTGAGGTGCCCAGGGAGTGAATAGTGCCCAAAGTCACAAAGCTGGCAGGGTAGGGGCATGGTTCCAGATCTGTGGCTTTCTGAGCCCTCTGATGCCTTCACCCTTCTACCATCGTTGGGAGCTGGGATACTGGCTGCCCCCTTGCTGAGTCCCCTTCAGCTGTGTGTATCAGGCAACTGCTCGGTGGCTTTCAGGCCAGACATTGCAGACCCGCGTAAAGACGCCGGGAGATGGTCATCCACAGGCGTCCACTGAAGAATCACCAAACTGCCAGCTTTCATTGCTGCGTCAATAATCAAATTGCTGTTAGATATATGTATTCCCTACCCCAGCCCCCCAGTGGAGAAAAAGGAGAGAGAGAAAAAAAACTTGAGAAGGAAAGAAATTGTGTTGGAACTTTTCCACCTGTCCAACATCTGCACACGAAGGTGGACCCGAGAGTTGTTACGTTTCCCGCCTGAGTTTTAGATTCTGCTCCTTGTGAATTGCCAACAATACACGGTATGGGACCTCTGGATGCCCAGACTATGCGGATACACGGATCACACTCTTACTTCCCTACCCGTGTGCTTATTTATCTGTCGGTAAGTCACGGAGTGTTTGAGGCCTCACTTTTATAAGCTCCGGCAAACTTCTGGACCCTTAGCAAACCATCAACGGCAGCTTCTTTCTCTACTTCCTGTGTGGCTCCCTTTTAAAAAGGTCACTGCCTGGGGCGCCTGGGTGGCGCAGTCGGTTAAGCGTCCGACTTCAGCCAGGTCACGATCTCGCGGTCCATGAGTTCGAGCCCCGCATCGGGCTCTGGGCTGATGGCTCAGAGCCTGGAGCCTGTTTCCGATTCTGTGTCTCCCTCTCTCTCTGCCCCTCCCCCGTTCATGCTCTGTCTCTCTCTGTCCCAAAAATAAATAAACGTTAAAAAAAAAAATTTTTTTTTGATAAATAAATAAATAAAAAAATAAAAAGGTCACTGCCTTGGGGCACCTGGGTGGCTCAGCCGATTAAGCATCCAACTCTTGGTTTCGGCTCAGGTCACCACCTCGCAGTTGCATAGGTTCGGGCTCCGCGCTGGCCGGGTGGCACCTGCTGGGGATTCTCTGGCTCCCTCTCTCTCTGCCCCTCCCCTGTTCATACTCTGCCTCTCTCTGTCTCAAAAATAAATAAAATAAACATTAAAAAAAATTTTTTTTAATGTTTTGAATGAAAATCCACCATACATATGCAGAGTTGGTGAAACCTTTAAAAATTCCACTGGTCTCATGTTAGTCCCAACCCCACCCCTCTGAAGGTCATAAGGTAGCCCGGAAGCTGGAATCTGGATGCTGGAGGAAATGGCGTCAGAGACAAGAGGGGAAACGATGGGCGAAAGGTCGGAAACAGAGGACATGGCGCATGCATTTCACAGTCTTCCTTCTTGTAAGTTTCAGACAAAAGAGGGAGTGTCTTTGATAAAATGAGGGCATATCATGGACACAGCTCCCTTGTCCAACTCGGTGTTTGGGACCTGATTAGGGGTCAATTCAGAGCTTGCAGAGCAAGAGGGCATAGTTGACTTTTCCCGAGCTCCCCTCAGTTACAGCTGGAGAGGACCCAGGTCAGAGACCCTTCGTAGGGTGTCCCGGAATGAGGGACACTCAGCTTGTCAAGGGGAGCGCTGGGACCAGAAAGTGTCAGGAGTCCAAAGTAGAGGCCATCAGGTGCACAGCCCAGACCCAGGGCCAGGTGGCCGGTGCGACAGTGACTCGGAAGAGCCATTCTCATTGTGGGAGACGCCATGGTGACTGGGGAGCATCAGTGGGACCCGGCCAGCCTGAATGAGGCAGACCGTCAGTTCAAACAGACTCAGGGTGCAACCCAAGGATGTGGCCCTCACACCAAGTGTCACCGATGCAGGAAGCCACCCAGAGCACCATCCTCTCTCTTGGTGGGAGAGGCCAGGATTCCTTGAGGACCCAGAGACCTAGTCTCTCCTTGAGGCTTGAGGACAAAGTGTGCATAACACTAGTTCGGAGAAAAGAAAGGACGGGGTGTCTCTGGCCCACTGGAAATTTTATCTGAAGGATATTATATTGTCGGAAGACACTGACCAAATTCAACCATTAAGCTGAGATGACCAGATTGGTCTCTTCCACGCAGCAAAACAAGCAAGGAGCCATGAGAAAAATCAAACACATTTATATGTCTGTATCTAGCACCTGTTATCTATAGCTATACACACTTTGCACGTGGGAGTGTTTTGGGAGTAACTGTGTGATCCTATCACACATGCTTTTGTAATATGTAAATGTGAGTCTCAAAGATGCTCAATTCTTTATGAGCCAAGAGTTGACCTACTCCGGGAATACTGGAGACAGGGTTTGAAACACTGGAGGCAGGTTTGAAAGCAATCAGGAGCCTCGCGCGTATTTCCCTCTGTGAACAACATTGTGATCATGGGTTGGGGATGTGGGGATGTTTGGCTTGAAGATTCTCTGAGCTGGTCCCTTTATCGCTGAGGCTGTCCTCATCAGGAACCTCTCTTACATCAACAGTTAGCCCCTGTGTTCCTCACGTCTTTTCAAGTGGCAAACTGCAAGGGACAGAGCATCCCAGTTCAAACCAGCGTATAGGGAAGGGGACCACGTTGTCCTGCAGAGCCCGTACGTGGGGAGGGAGATTTGAGGAAGCATTTTCCATCCTTCCATCTCTGCCCTTCTCAGCTCATTCTTGCAAACCGGCTCTCGTCTACAACCTCCTGGCAGTTCTACATGCACACCTCCCTGGCCTTGTCCTTGACCCACTCGCTAGGTCTCAAAAATCCGCGGGGAAAAGGCGGCTTTCTTGGTCTAGGTTATCTGCATGATCACCCCTGTATTAGTTCCTCATTGCTGCTATAACAAGTCGCCACCAACTCAGTGGCTTAAACAATATACAATTACTACCTTATAGTCTAGGAGGTCAGGAGTCTGAAATGGGTCTTGTTGGGTAGCCAAGTTCAAGGTGTTGGCAGAGTTGAATCCCTTTCTGCAGACTCCAACGGAAAAATCCATTTTTGGCCTGTTTTAGCTTCTAGAGATCACAGACCTTCCTCTATCCAAACTCCTTCTTCCCCAAGCCAGCAGTAGTGGGTTGGGCTCCCATATTTCATCCCTCTGGCCTCTCTGCTTCTCTCTTCCACATTGAAGTACCTTGGGGATTACGTTGGGACTTTCCAGATTTTGCAGAGCATCCTCTCTATTTTAAGGTCAGCTGAACAGCAATCTCAATTCTATCTGGCACTTAAATTGCCCTTTGATATGTAATGTGCCATTTACACAGGTTCTGATTACCAAGATGTGATCCTATCGGAAAAGGCCCCGCAAGGAGATGATGTTCCTCCGTGTGAGGCTTGTGGCCCCACGGGCTGATGGCACTGTGTGACCACAGGGTGTTCCCTAGTGGTACCACCCGGAACAGAAGACTGAGCACAACCTACACGGGAGGTGGCTTGAAGAGAATCCCTTGAGGAACCAGGGAGTTACGCGGTTGTGCAACACACGGAAGTATTCAGTATTTCACAGGGGAAATTATTTCAGAGCACAGTGTTCAACAGAGGAAGAGCAATCCAGGCGAAGCACCAGGCACACATGAAGTATGAATTTCCTGGATGACATTTTAAAAAGTATGCGACACAATGAGAGACGAAGCTGACACAGAATGGCAGCATTCCTGATTGCATGCGGAAATCTAGGATTTATCCCACCCCCCCCCCCAAACTAATCTCTCTGTACAGGTTTCCCAAATGCTTTCTCATACATTAATTCACTTGTTTCTTGTAATGAGCCTCTGAGGTAAGGAGAGCAATTATCATTGTCCCTCAGAGACGAGTCATTTCATAGCACCTTGTGCATATTGTTAGCGTGTCTTTCTCTACTTCATGCTAACCATTCTTCCTTCTTTCTCCTTCCTTCCTTCCTTCCTTCCTTCCTTCCTTCCTTCCTTCCTCCACTCCCTCCTTCCCTCCCTCCCTTCCTTCCTTTCCTTCCTTTCTTTCTTCCTTCCTTCCTTCCTTCCTCCACTCCCTCCTTCCCTCCCTTCCTTCCTTCCTTCCTTCCTTCCTTTCTCCCCTTCCTTCCTTCCTTCCTTCCTTCCTTCCTCCACTCCCTCCTTCCCTCCCTCCCTTCCTTCCTTTCCTTCCTTTCTTTCTTCCTTCCTTCCTTCCTTCCTCCACTCCCTCCTTCCCTCCCTTCCTTCCTTCCTTCCTTCCTTTCTCCCCTTCCTTCCTTCCTTCCTTCCTTCCTTCCTCCACTCCCTCCTTTCCTCCCTCCCTCCTTCCCTTCCTTCCTTCCTTCCTTTCTTCCTTCCTTCCTTCCTCCACTCCCTCTTTCCCTCCCTTCCTTCCTTCCTTTCTCCCCTTCCTTCCTTCCTTCCTTCCTTCCTTCCTTCCTTCCTCCACTCCCTCCTTCCCTCCCTCCCTTCCTTCCTTCCTTCCTTTCTCCCCTTCCTTCCTTCTTTCCTTCCTTTCTCCCCTTCCTTCCTTCCTTCCTTCCTTTCTACCCTTCCTTCCTTCCTTCCTTCCTCCCTCCCTTCCTTCTTTCCTTCCTCCCTCTCTTCCTTCCTTCCTTTCTTCCTTCCTTCCTTCCTCCACTCCCTCCTTCCCTCCCTCCCTTCCTTCCTTCCTTCCTCCCCTCCCTCCCTTCCTTCCATCCTTCCTTCCTCCCTCCCTTCCTTCTTTCCTTCCTCCCTCTCTTCCTTCCTTCCTTTCTTCCTTCCTTCCTTCCTTCCTTCCTTCCTTCCTTCCTTCCTCCACTCCCTCCCTTCCTTCCTTCCTTCCTCCACTCCCTCCCTTCCTTCCATCCTTCCTTCCTCCCTCCCTTCCTTCTTTCCTTCCTCTTTCTCTTCCTTCCTTCTTTCCTTCCTTCCTTCCTTCCTTCCTTCCTTCCTTCCTTCCTTCTTTCCTCCACTCCCTTCCTTCCTTCCTTCCTTCCTTCCTTCCTCCACTCCCTTCCTTCCTTCCTTTCTTCCTTCCTTCCTTCCTCCCCTTCCTTCCTTCCTTCCTTCCTTTCTTCCTTCTTTCCTCTTTCCCTTCCTTCACTCCCTTCTTGCTGGCTTTCTTGATTGTTTCCTTTCATTCTTTCTTTTCAAAATCTACTTCCTTTCCAATTTATGAGTAATTGGTACCTCCAGTGTCTCCCACATGTCTTGAAAAACAGTTTCAATACCTTTGGTGGGAACTCAATTCATGCTCATTGCATGCATGTTCGGCAATCATTCATGAGTGATTGAGGAAATGAGTAAATATGGAACAAAGGAACCTTTCAACATATATGATCTAAGCACATGGCTCAATAACTAGAAATGACAGCTTTAAACTAAATCCAAAGAAAGGAGAAAGAATAAATCAATGATGATAAAAGTATAAATTAGATTACATTAAGAAATGAAATCAATGAGAATATATCCAAACACTAGTCTCAACACACACACACACACACACACACACACACAGACAAACTTCTGGAGATCTAACTTAGAATTTAAAAATAAGTAATTGGGGCACCTGGGTGGCTCAGTCAGTTGAGCCTCCGACTTCAGCTCAGGTCTTGATCTCACAGTTCGTGGGTTAGAATCCCACGTCGGGCCCTGTGTTGACAGCTCAGAGCCTGGAGCCTGCTTCGGAATCTGTGTCTCCCTCTCTCTGTCCCTCCCCTGCTCGCGCTCTCTCTCTCTCAAAAACAGAATAAACATTAAAAATAATAATAATAAAAACAATAATATAAATAATTAAATTGAGAGAAAAATAAACAGCATTAAAAATAAGAAACAAAAAATTCTATACGAATGGAGGATATCTGAAAAGACTCACATGAGAATACTTGGTACTCTTTTATGCGAAATATAGAAATTGTAGAAAAATTATTTTCTAGAAAAATATGGAGTATCACGTTTTTATCAAGAAAATAAAAACCTGAATACACCAATAATCACAGAACTATGTTAGAGCTCTGTTCCTAAAATGGACTCCAGACTTTGAAGGTAAATTTTACAGGGGCACCTGGGTGGCTCAGTTGGTTAAGCGATCGACATTGGCTCAGGTCATGATCTCGCAGTTTGTGAGTTCGAGCCCCGCGACGGGCTCTGTGCTGACAGCTCAGAGCTTGGAGCCTGCTTCAGATTCGGTGTCTCCCCCTCTCTCTGCCCCTCCCCTGCTCATGCTCTGGGTCTCTCTGTCTCTCAATAATAAATAAATGTTAAAAAAATTTTTGAAGGTAAATTTTATAGAAACTATATAAGCACACAGACACTCCCACATCCATAAGAAAAACTGGAGACGAAAATAGGTATTACAAACGGGTGCAAATACTAGAAATCCAACAATGGGTTGAATGAATCACGACCAAAAAAGGTATACCTCAGGAACGTTAAGATAGTGCAATGCCAAAAAAATGATTTAATATAAGTCACTATATTTTCAAAAATGAGACTAAAATGACTATTTCTGTAATAGCAATAATAACAATAAATAATAACCCTTGTTGAGTGCTATGTACCAGGCACCATGGTAAGCTTTTTCACATTCATTTAATTTTTAAACTCATTTAATTTTTAAAATAACCCAGTGGAGTAGATCCTATGAGTTCTCCCTCTTCTCAGATAAAGAAAAAGGTGAGGCCCAGGGAAAGTAGGTGGTGCAGTTACACAGAATATGCAGAATTTGGATTCTCCAACTTGTTCTCTGAACCAATGCATTACGACGCCTTTGTATAAATAGCATTAATGATTTGCATTTTTAATGTTTATGTCTTTATTTTGAGAGAGAGAACATGATCAAGGAGGGCCAGAGAGAGAGGGAGAGACAGAGAATCCCAACAGGCTCCACACGTCACTGTAGAACCTGACGCTGGGCTCGAACCCACGAACCATGAGGTCATGACCTGAGCCGAACTCAAGAGTCGGATGCTCAACGGACCCAGCCTCCCAGGCTCCCCAAGAGCATTACTGATTTAAATGAAAAACCAAGCAAATAACAACAACAAGAAGACATACGCTAAAATAGAAAAAAAAAATGCTTCCATCTGAAATACGGAATCTACCAGAAACGTGTAGTCCAGATCATACTTAACTCTAGAATATTAGAATCATTCCTATCAAAACTCAACACACAAAAGACAGGGCAGCTGACCCTCACTGCTGCAATTTAGCACTGTATTAGAGATTCTGGTTAACGTATTAAAATTATAAAGACAAAATAAATGTTGAAATGAAAAAGGGGCGAAGGTCGTAACTTACAGACTGCGATTATCTTTAAGTTGTAAGAAAAGAAGGGACAAACTCACAGTGAGAACCACACACTTCAAGGATGCTGACCAACTACAAGATCAATACTGTAAAAGCAATATGCTTTCATAAGACAAGAATCATCAACCAGAGACTATAATAGAAATAAAACATGTCTTTCATAACAGTAATAAAAACCATAATTTACCTAGAAATAACAGTACTCAGAAATAAGCAATGCCTGTGTGAACAAAATAATTCAACCAAAATTAACCACAAAACATACAAGAATACCTAATTAAATGGTGAGTGGAGATGTTCGAAAAACTCAATATTATAAAAATATAAATTTTCCTAAATGTATCTATAAGTTAAAGACGATTCAACATAAAATGATGATTTAATAGAGAGATGATTCAAATAAAAATTACAGTCTGGTATTTAGTGACACGTCACAAGCTGAATCATACGTGAAGACAGTCAAGAAAGTTTGGAAAACAAGGGCACTAATGAAAACTTTCTCAGACCGTAAAACAAACTGCAAACTTACAGTAATTAAAACTCTGTGGTATTCACAAAGTGACAGAAAAAATTATCAGTGGAAAAGAAAATACAGAAACAGACCTCTATGTATCTAATAATCTATATATGATAAAATTGACATTTTACGTTTATTTTTTTAATATTTATTTTTGAAATAGAGACAGAGCATGAGTGGGGGAGGGGCAGAGAGAGAGGGAGACACGGAATTTGAAGCAGGCTTCAGGCTCTGAGGTCTCCAACTCCCAAACTGTGAGATGATGACCTGAGCTGAAGTCAGACGCTTAACCAACTGAGCCACCCAGGCGCCCCTAAAATTGACATTTTAAATTAGCATGAAAGGAAAAGCGTGTAAGAAATTTTGAATCAGATGATCAATTAGCCTTTAGGAAAAGAGTTCAAGATAAACCTCTACTTTACAGAAAAGAAAAACATTTTAGGTGTCCCAAAGAGGTCCGTGCATTTGACCATAAAAAAAAAAAAATTAGAATAAAATTTCTGGATGATATTTTTATAATCTTGACGTGTACAGGGGAAGAAACCTTAGTAGACTATTGATGAGATAAAGTTAACATATTTTCTGGACAAAAAAGACACCATAAATTAAGAAAAAGTGCCAGTTTAGAAGAATTGAATGTATTTAATCCATTATTACTATCCAGAATACACAAAGAAGTACTACAAATAATTCAGAAAAAAATAATGTAACTCTTTGCTAACATTCATTACATCGAACTGAAAGCAGGGTTTTTTTTGTTTTTTTTTTTTTCATTTTTAAGTTACAAAACACTTGAATGTACTGTATTTTTAAAAGATTAAAACAATCAGGGGCGCCTGGGTGGTTCAGCCGGTTGAGGGTCTGACGTTGGCTCAGGTCATGATCTCTCGGTTTGTGAGTTCAAGCCCCGCGTCGGGCTCTGTGCTGACAGCTCGGAGCCTGGAGCCTGCTTCAGATTCTGTGTCTCCCTCTCTCTCTCTCTCTCTGCCCCTCCCCTGCTTCCCCGTGCCCCTCCCATGCTCATGCTCTGTCTCTGTCACTCTCTCTCTCCAAAAATAAACATTAAAAAAAAAAAAAAGATTAAAACAATCAGAATAACACAGACGAGGGAGGCTCCTTTCACTGTCCCCAGGCTCCCTCTTCTCTCTCTTTGTCCTCTGATCCCCGGAAATGCCAACTTTCCACAATTTTGTGTACATCCTTCCGTATCCTCCTCTGGTAAATTTTCATACACGTTTCTGTGTATATGCTCTCTTTTTCTGCCTATAACCATCTGCAAGACGCTGCTTGTTGGCTTTTTAAAATGTTTTCCACTTGACATATCTTGGAGAGTTTTCCATCCCAGGCATTTATAAAAGCTGCCTGGAATCCTATGGCACAGCTAACTCCAGGTTTAGAAAATCACTTACCTACTTGGCGGACATTGAGGTTACTTCCAGTGTTCTACCGTTACTATGAAATCTCGTTTGAAAATACCCCATTCATAAACAGTTCGGCACCCGTGATGGTAGCTTTCAGAAAAAATTTCTAGAAGCGAGATTGCTAGGCCAACTTACATTTGAGTACAAAACTTCCTACCAACTCCTATCAACCATACATAAGCATGGATCCTTGCCAGGGCCTGTTTATTAATATTTTGTTCATTGTTGTCAACACGAAGGATGAAAATTGGTAATAGTTTCTCTATTTGCTTTTGGTGACCGGTATTTCATAAGCACGATGTCTTATAAATTGTTATTTTGGTCTTTCATACATTTATCGTCTTTTTTTTTTTTCCTTCTGTGAATTCACTGTTCATGTTTTGCCCATTCTTCTATGGAACTTCTTACTGATGTGGAAAGAACACTTTACATTTGAATATTAATGTTTTGCCTCAAACCATTAACAAACATTTTCATATGGCAAAACTTTAAAGGTAAGTAGGAGTTTCTTTGAGAATGAGGAAAGCACATTTTAGGCCTAAAGACATTCCGTCAACTTTATTTCATCAGATATTTAGGTAACCTTTCTTATTCTCATCAATTCAGGTAAAGGGCTTTCTAGGTACAAACAGCCTTACCCAAATTTGAAAGAAGGGAGTTTCTTCAGGCAACTTGAATTAAGGCTCCAGGTCTTATAAGGTAGAAAGGCAGGGTATATGGTTGCCCACACTATATAATAAGAAAATGGAACTATTTGACCTACTCAAAAATAATAAATACGATGTGTCTGCCATATTCTCTATAATTTCTTTAAAAACACATTGCGTGCATGTGTATGATTTGAGGGAAGGAGGTTTTATGGAACTGAAAGTGGAAAGAGAAGACGAGAAGAGGTCCGGCAAATGCCCAAACGTTTCCACTATGTCTCAACTTTCAAAGGTGACGTTTTGAGAGGTATAAAGTCAGTACGTCTTAGTGCGTGATATTAAATGAGTTGTCCAAATCAATGAGTTGGTGAAGAGAAGGCCTCTTCCTTTCCCCATCCTTTTTTTCCATCTCATATACCTACACAGGGAACTGTTTAACTGGTAGTACATCTTTTCATTTTTAAGAAATTTTAGTTGATGAGATTAGTGAAGTGATTACCAACGGTGATCAGATAAGCAGACGAATGTGACACAATCTCATTTGTTCACCCGTTCAAAAGATGCTTCTTTATCACCTACTATGTGTGAGGCATAGTGTAGAGAAGAAAGAGAAGTAAAAATACGGACTACCTTGCCCTCACGTAGCTGACCCACAGGGGCAAGGGTTGTGTCCTATATTCAGGGGGTGTGTCATATATTCAGCTCAGAACATGGCATCCACCATTGGGGCACCCAGGTGGCTCAGTCAACCCTTGATTTTGGCTCAGATCACAATCTCAATGGTTCATGGGTCCGTGCCCCACATCAGGCTCTGTGCTGGAAGTGTGGAGCCTGCGTGGGATTCTCTCTCTCTTTCTGCCCCTCCCCTACTTGCACTGTCTCTGTCAAAACAAAAAAAAATTAAGAAAAATTAAAAAAAAAACCAACAACATGGGTGGGGGGCGGGGCGCCTGGGTGGCTCAGTCCGTTGAGCGTCCGACTTTAGCTCAGGTCATGATCTCACGGTGTGTGAGTTTGAGCCCCATGTCAGGCTCTGTGCTGACAGCTCAGAGCCTGGAGCCTGCTTCAGTTTCTGTGCCTCCCTCTCTCTCTGCCCCCGCCCTTCTCTCTCAAAAATAAATAAACATTACAAAAAAAATTAAAAAACAAACAAACAAACACACATGGTATCCACCATTTAGCAGAAGGGTAACTAATGTGTAGTCAGTGGGTCTCAGACTTGGACCTTTAACAACATAAGAAACACAAAAATAGTGATTGCTGACAGTTGATTGTCAACACTTTAGTTTTCCAAATAAACGTATTTATAAACTATTAACCAGGGGGCACCTGGGTGGTACAGTCGGTTAACTGTCCAACTCTTGATCATGGCTCAAGTCGTGATCTCACAGTTCATGAGTTCAAGCCCCACACTGGGCTCTGCACTAATGTTGCAGAGCCTGCTTCGGAGTCTCTCTCCCCTCAAGGATTTAGGAAAAGATGAACAAACTACGATCGAAGTTAGCAAAAGGAAAACGAGGTTAGCAGAAGAAACAAAATAATACAGATTAGAACATAAACTAGGCTAGAAAGATGCTAAAAAAAAATCAATGAAACGAAGATTTCGTTTTGGAAAGATAAAATTGACCAATCTTTGCCTAGACTAACCAAAAAGCGAGGGATAGAGAGAGACGACTCAAATAAGCAAAATTATAATGAAGGAGGAGACATTACAACTGACACCACAGAAATACAAAGGATCTATGAGGCTACTCTGAACAATTACATGAAGCCAACAAATCAGCTAACCTCAAGAAATGGATAAATTCCTAGCAGTACACGCCTACCGAACGAAACTGAACCATGAAGAAATAGAAAATCTGAGCAGGCCAATAAAGACTAAGGACAGTCAAGCAGTAATCAAAAACTTTCCAAAAAGAAAAGCCCAAGATCAGGTGGTTTTCCTGGTGAACTGTACCATTTAAATATTTAAAGGAGAATTCACATCAATCCAAAACACTGAAGAGGAGGGAACATTCCCAAACTCATTTTATAAGGCCAGCATTATCCAGATACAAAGTCAGATAAGGACATTACAAGAAAAGAAAACAAGCAGCCACCATCCTTGACGAACATAGATGCGAAAATTCCGAACAAAATCCCAGCAAACTGAATTCAACAGTGTGTAACAAGGATCATACATCATAATCAAGTGGGATCGATCCCTGGGATACAAGGATGGTTCAACATATGCAAATCAATAAATCCGAGGCATCACATTAATAAAATGAAGCATAAAATTATCCAATTCTCTCAACAAATGCAGAAAGCAGCATTTGACAAAATTCAACATCTTTTTGTGATAAAAATTCCCAACAAATTGAGTATATAAGGAATGTAACTCAAAATATAAAGGGCCTGTATGGACAAGCTCAGAACTAACATACTCAAATGACGAAAAGTTGAAAGCTTTTCTGCTAAAATCAGGACTAAGACACGAATGCCCCTTCACACTACTTGTGTTTGACATAGTACCACAATTCCAAGCCAGAGCACTTAGGTAAGCAAAAGAAAAAAAGCATCTAAATCAAACAGGAAGAAGCAAAATTATCTCTTTTTGCAGATGACGTGATCTTATATGTAGAAAACCCGAAGGAACCTGCCACCAAAATGGTTAGAACCAGTAAGCAAATTCAGCCAAGTTCAAAAATACAAAATCAGCACGGGAAGATCCGTGGCCTTTCTATGCACTAAAAAGGAAATATCCAAAAAGAAAAGAAAAAAAGAACACGATCCCACTCACAATAGCATCAAAAGCAATAAGACGTTTTGGAATAAACTTAACCAAGGAGGACCCGAACACTGAAAAAATTTTAAGACACTGATGAAACAAATAAAAGAAGACACAAATAAGTGGAAAGAATTGCTTGCTTGGGGGCTGGTATGATTAATACTGTTAAAATGCCAGGGCCGCCTGGGTGGCTCAGTTGGTTAAGCATCTGACTTCGGCTCAGGTCACGATCTCATGGTTGGTGCGTTCGAGCCCCGCATCGGGCTCTGTGCTGAGAGCTCACAGCCTGGATGGAGCCCGCTTCGGATTCTGTTCTCTCTTTGCCCCTCCCCCACGCAAGCTCTGTTTCTGTCTCAAAAGTAAATAAAGATAAAATTAAAAAATCTATATATTGGGGCGCCTGGGTGGCGCAGTCGGTTGGGCGTCCGACTTCAGCCAGGTCACGATCTCGCGGCCCGTGAGTTCGAGCCCCGCGTCGGGCTCTGGGCTGATGGCTCAGAGCCTGGAGCCTGTTTCCGATTCTGTGTCTCCCTCTCTCTCTGCCCCTCCCCCGTTCATGCTCTGTCTCTCTCTGTCCCAAAAATAAATAAACGTTGAAAAAAAAATTTAAAAAAAAAAATCTATATATTGTTAAAATGCCCAAAGTACAAAAGTCCATTTACAGATTCAACGCAACTGCCATCAAAATCCCAATGGCATTTTTCACAAAAATAGGAAAGAAAAATTCAAGCCTGAAATTCTGGGAAACCACGAAAGCCCTCGAATATTCAAAGCACTCTTGAGAAAGAAGGAGAAAGCCAGAGGCATCACACTTCCTGATTTCAAACTATACTACCGACCAAGAGTAATTTTTTTTAAGTTGATTTATTTATTTTGAGAGAGAGAGAGAGAAAGAGAGGGGAAAAAGAAAGAGAGAGAGGCAGGGAGAGAGGGAAAGAGAGAATTCCAAGCAGGGTCCAGGATGTCAGCACGGAGTCTCTTGCTGGGCTCGACCTCTCGAACAACGACATCGCGGCCTGAGCCGGAATCAAGAGTTGGATGCTTAACTGACGGAGCCATCAAGGCGCCCCTATACTACTGAGCGATAGAAATCAAAGAGTGCTTTGCTGGCACGAAACACACGCACACCACCACCACCGCCAGAAGAAAAGGACAGACAGTCCCAAAAGAAACCCCCAAGTACACGATCGGTGAATATTTGACAAGGGAGCCAAGACTATCAATGAGCGAAAGATAGTTTCTGCAATAAATGAGCTTGGGAAAGCAGTATTCACGTGCAACGAATGATATCGGGCCCCAATTTTACACCACTCACAAAAACTGACTTTAAAAGGATTAAAGGCTTAAATGTAAACCTTGAAACTACAAAATTCCTAGAAGATAAGGAAAAAGCTCCTTGACATGGTGTTGGCAACATTTTTTTTTTGGGGGGGGGGCGGATATGACACCAAAGGGGCAAGCAAAAAGACCAAAATAAACAGGACTACATCACATTAACATTTTCTGCACAAATAAAGAAACAGTCAACAGAATGAAGAGGCAACCTACAGAGTGGAGGCAAATATCTGCAAACCAAATGTCAGATAAGGGGCTAACATCCTAAGCATAGAAGGAACTCATGAAACTCAAGGGCAAAAAGTAAATAAATAAAATATGATTTAAAAATGAGCAGAGGACTTGAATAGACCTATTTCTTTTTCTTTTCTTTTTTTAATGTTTATTTTTGACAGAGAGAGAGACAGAGCGTGAGCGGGGCAGGGGCAGAGAGGGAGACAGATAATTGGAAACAGGCTCCAGGCTCTGAGCTGTCAGCACAGAGCCTGAGGCAGGGCTTGAACTCACAGACCACCAGATCGTGACCTGAGCCGAAGTCGGACGCTCAACCGTCTGAGCCACCCAGGTGCCCCGAAGAGACATATTTCTAAAGAAGACACGGTGAATGGATACGTGAGAATATACTCAATATCACTAATGGTCATGGAAATGCAAATCAAAACCACAGTGAGTTATCACCTCCTATGCCTTTAGAATGGCAATTAGATAAGAGGTAACAAAGGTTGAGGATGTGGACAAAAGGAGATTCTAATGCACTGTTGGGGGGAATGTAAATTGGTGCAACCACTATGGAAAGCAGCATGGAGGGCCCACAAAAAATTAAAAATAGACACACCCTATGACCCAGCAATTCCACTTTTGCACACGTATCTGAAGGAAACGGAATCACTATCTCAAAGAGATATCTGCGTCCTCAGGTTCATTGCAGCATATTTCACAATCATCAAGGCATGGAAACGACCTAAGTCTCCATTAAAAGATGAACAGATAAAGAAAATGTGGTACACGTGTACACACATACACACAAAGTGAGAGAGAGAGGGAGGGAGAGAGAGAGAGAGAGATTATTAGTCATAAAGAAGAAGAAAATTGGGGCGCCTGCGTGGCTCAGTGGGCTAAGCGTCCGACTTCGGCTCGGGTATGATCTCTCAGTTCGTGAGTTCGAGCCCCGGGTCAGGCTCTGTGCTGACAGCTCAGAGCCTGGAGCCTGCTTTGGATTCTGTGTCTCCCTCTCTCTCTGTTCCCCCCCACTCATGCTCTCTCTCTCTCTCTCTCTCTCAAAAATAAATAAAGATTAAAAAAAATTTAAGAAGAAGGAAATTTTCTCATTTGTGATGACATGGGTGGACCCTGAAGGCATTATGCTAAGTGAAATAATTCAAACAGAGAAAGGCAAATTCTGTATAATCTCTCTTATACACGAAATCTGGGGGGACAAAAAAAAAGGTTGAACTCCTAGAAATAGAAAATGAAAAGGGAGAGGAAGATGGGGAGATGGTAGGCAAAGCGTCAAACTTCTAAATTATACGATGAATAAATTCTGGGCATCAAATGTACAGCATGATGACTCTGGTTAACGATATCGTTTTATAAGCTTGAAAGTTTCTAGAAGAGTAATCTTAATTGTTCTTATCACACGCAAAAACTACAAAATTTGTAATTGTGTGAGGTAGTAGGCATGTTAACTAATCTTATGGTGGTAATCATTTTGATATATATTATATAGATCTCTAGATACGATCTAGATCTGATCTAGATATCATATATATTATTATACATACCTGTGATATATACATCTATGATATATATCTATAATATATACACCTATGATAATATACCTGTGATATATATGATACATATCTATGATATATGTATCTATAAGACATATCTATTATATATATATAAATACTCATCACTTTGTACATCTTAAACTTACACAATGCTATATGTCAATTTATCTCGGTAACATTGGGAAGAAAAAGTACTGGAATAGCTTAAAATTTTTTTAAATAAAGACTATGAATCACATCAGCAAGGTAAAAAAGAAACATCACGTAACCATATTTATACATGTAGAAGAAACCATTGGTAAATCCAACACTCATTCATGATAAGATAAAAACCTCTCAGTAAACTAAAAATAGAGGTAACTTTTTCAACTTGATAAAGACTATCTGCGTAAAACCTACAGCTAACATCATACTTAATGGTGAGAAAAACAAAATATTTCCGACTTTGTCAGGTACAAGGCAAGGCTGTCCCCACTCACCATTCCTTTGCAACTTAATACAGAAGTCCTTGCTAATTAAATAAGGCATGAAAAAAGGAAATAAACATATACAGGTGAGGAAGGAAAACATCAAAGTGTCACCTTTTTGAAGATCTACATCGTCTATGTAGAAAATCTGAAAAGAGCTGATGCACACACACACATACACAAAACCTTCCAGAACGAATAAGTAACCACAGCAAGGTTGCAGGATACAAGGTTAACATACAAAAGTCAAGTGCTTTCCTATGGACTCAAAATGAACTGGAATTTGAAGTTAAAAATACAATACCATTTACATTAGCACCCCCAAAATTAAACACTTAGGTATAAGTTAAGAAAAATGTCTGTACAAAATTTGTTTTTGTAGGAAACTACAAAACTGAGGAATACAATCAAAGATGAATTATATTAATGAAGAGATTTTCCATGTTCATAGATGGGAAGACTCAATATTGTCAAAATATCGAGTTCTTGGGGCGCCTGGGTGGCTCAACCCGTGAAGCATCCGACTCCGGCTCAGGTCATCACCTCACAGTCCGTGAGTTCGAGCCCCGCATTGGGCTGTGTGCTGACAGCTCGGAGCCTGGTGCCTGCTTCAGATTCTGTGTCTCCCTCTCTCTGACCCTCCCCCGTTCATGCTCTGTCTCTCTCTGTATCAAAATAAATAAACATTAAAATTTCGAGTTCTTTTGAACTTGATCTATAGATCCAATGCAATCCCAATCAAAATCCTAGCAAGTTATTTTGTGCATTTTGACAAATGATTGTAAAGTTTATACGGCGCAGCAAAAGATCCAAATACCTAAGACAATATTGAAGGAGAAGAACACAGTGGGAGGACTGACACTACCCAATTTCAAGACTTAATATAAAGTGACAGTACTCTAGACAGTGTGGTATTGACAAAAGAATAGACAGACACTAGAACAAAACAGAGAGCCCAGAAATAGACCCACACACATATACGCAACGATCTTTGACAAAGAAGCAAAGGGAATACAAGGGAGCAAATATAGTCCCTTCGACAAAGGATGCTTAACACCTGGACAGCCACACGTAAAATCATGAACGTAGATAGACACAGACCTTATACTCCTCACAAAAATGAACTCAATAAAGATCACTGACCTAAATGTAAAAAAAATTCAAAACTATAAAACTCCAATGGGAATGCAACCTGGAGCAGCCACTCTGGAAAACAGTATGGAGGTTCCTCAAAAAACTAAAAATAGAACTACCCTACGACCGAGCAATCGCACTACTCGGCATTTATCCAAGGGATACAGGTGTGCCATTTCGTAGGGACACGTGCATCCCCACGTCTATAGCAGCGCTATCAACAATAGCCAAAGTATGGAAAGAGCCCAAATGTCCATTGATGGATGAATGTGGTATATATATACAATGGAGTATTACTCGGCAATCAAAAAGAATGAAATCTTGCCATTTGCGACTACGTGGATGGAACTGGAGGGTATTATGCTCAGTGAAATTAGTCAGAGAAAGACAAAAATCATATGACTTCAGTCATATGAGGACTTTAAGAGACAAAACAGATGAACATAAGGGAAGGGAAACAAAAAAGAATATAAAAACAGGGAGGGGGACAAAGCAGAAGAGACTCATAAATATGGAGAACCAAGCAGAGGGTTACTGGAGGGGTTGCGGGAGGGGGGATGGGCTAAATGGGTAAGGGGCACTAAGGAATCTACTCCTGAAATCATTGTTGCACTAGATGCTAACTAATTTGGATGTAAATTTTAAAAAATAATAAATTTAATATAAAAAAAAAACCCATAAAACTCCTAGAAGATAACACAGGAGAAAATCTAGATGACCTTGGACATTGTGCTTCCTTTTAGGTACCACAAAACATAAGATCCATGAAAGAAATCACTGATAAGCCGGACTTAATTAAAATTACAAAACAATTCTGGTCTGCAAAAGGCAATATTAAGAGAATTAGAAGACCAGCCATGGATTCGGAGAACATGTTTGCAAAGACACATCTGATGGAGAACTATTACCCAAAATGTATCAGGAACTCTTGAAACTCAATACTAAGACAAACCACCCAATTAAAAACTGGGCCAAGGTCGTCACCAGACATCTCACCAAAGAAGATATGCAGGTGGCAAATAAGCATAGGAAATTTTTTTTCTACGTCGTATGTTATCAGGGAAATGCAAATGAAAACACCCATAAGATACCAATGCACACCAGTTAGAATGACCAACATCTGACACAGGAACGACAGCGAATGCGATCAAGGACTCTCTCGCACTGCTCGTGGGAACGCAAAATGGCACAGCCCCTTTGGAAGACAATTGCAGGCTTCTTACAAAACTCAGCATGCTCTGGTAAGTATCATCCAACAGGTATCGTCCTGGGCGTGTGCCCGAAGGAGTTGAAAACGTATGTCCAGGGGCGCCTGGGTGGCTCGGTAGGTTAAGCATCCGACTCTTGGTTTCAGCTCGAGTCACGATCTCACGGTTTCATGAGTTCAAGCCCCACATCGGGCTCTGCGCTGGCAGCTCGGAGCCTGCCTGAGATTCTCTCTCTCTCCCTCTCTCTCTCTGCCCTTCCCCCACTCGTGCTGTCTCTGTCTTTCTCAAAATAAATAAATAAACTTAAGAAGATTAAAAAAAAAAAAGAAAAAGAAAACATATGTCCACACAAAATGCCGTACATGGATATTTAGGAAAGATTTACTGATAATTGCCAAAACCAGAAGCAATCGGGGCATGAGTAGACACATCAACTGGCACACACAGACAGTGGCAAGCCATGAAATGACATAAGGAAATTTTAAACGCGCATTACCCAGTGAGAGAAGCCAATGTCAAAAGGCTACTTACTGTACGATTCCAAGCATACGACATTCTGGAGAAGGCAAACTACGGAGACGATAAAAAGAGCAGTGGTTGCCAGGGGTGAGAGCGGGCACATGAGATGAAAAGGCAGAGCTTAAGATATTTTGGGGGCAGCGAAGATACTCTGTGCATCATAATGATGGATATATGTTCCCATGACTTTGTCTAAACCAGTACGACGCACGTCAGCAAGAGTAAACCCTAGGGTAAACTCCGGACTTTGGGAGATGATGATGCGTCAGTGTAGGTTCACCCACGATAAAAAATGTGCCCCTCGGTGAGCGACGCTGATGAGGGGAGAGGCTATGTATGTGCGGAAGCAGGGAGGGAATAAATGGGAAATCTCTGTCGCTTCCTCCCAATTTTGTCGTGGACCTAAAATTGCTCTAAAAAGCCAAGTCGTTAAAATAATAATAATAATACTCTAGTAATTGAACTACTATCCACTATTACTATTGTTTTGAAATCTTGTCTGGAACTTGAGAGGGGACGCCCGCCCCCACCATTGCCCTGGGGCTGCTTCAGCTTCCCTTCCAACTTCCTGTTCCTGCCGCGGTGGGTAGGGATCGGCCAGAACTGTGTGGACACGTGGCCTGCTCTGTCAAGTCCCGTCCACCCCCACCCCTTGAGGTGTTCAGATTACTGAAGACACCCTCAGCTATCTGCATTTTAAGGTTTGAAGGTCTACAGGAACTTTTTCTTGCTTCTTGGAGGAGGGGCCTGCGGAAACCACTGAGGCGTCTGGCAACGTTATGTACAAAAGCGTGTGCCCCCAAATGCATCAAGAGGTACATTTGGCGGGGGTGGGGACTAAGGAGGGCACGCGTCATGATGAGCACCGAGTGACGTATAGAATTGCTGACCCACTGTATCCTACACCTGAAAGCCATGGGACACTGGAATTTAAAATAAATTTTAAACAAATAAACAAACAGGGGCGCCTGGGTGGATCTCGCGGTCCGTGGGTTCGAGCCCCGAGTCGGGCTCTGTGTGCTGACAGCTCGGAGCCTGGAGCCTGCTTCGGATTCTGTGTCTCCCTCGCTCTCTGCCCGTCCCCCGTTCACGCTCTGTCTTTCTCTGTCTCAGAAATAAACATTGAAAAAAATTAAAAAAAAAAAAAAAAAAAAGCATTTCACGGCATTCAAAAATAAATAACAAAAAGTAAATTTAAAAAGAGGGGAAAAAAAGATGTACATTTCTTCTAGGCCTTTTATGGGTTATGTTGAGTGATGAATGTATTTTTGTTCCCTGTTTCAGCCAACGGTAATTGGATTAAAACACCAAATAGATAAATACAAGTCCACCAGTGCAAGGTGGCACTTAAGGCAATCTTAAAAACAAGAAACCCCACTGGTCGCTTTGGGAGATTGCTAAGGAACCATTCCTTTATTCTGAAAAATGATAAAGTGAAAAAAAAAAAAAAAAAACAGTGTTTAATAAAATGTGGCCAAAATTTCCCTTTGCTTTGTGCTTAATAAGCATTGATCCAGCCTCAAGAAGTGTGGCTGAAATAGGCAGGCTGATCGATCTGATTCAGCGCATCGATCTCATTATGACTCCTGCCACGACAGGGCACACGACAAGGACTCTTAGAGTAACAGTACCAGGGACACTGCCCTAAGGAGCCATGGTGGCCACACAGATCTGTACCCTGGGTCTAGTTGGCTTCTCATGGGCAGCAAGGATGACCCTATAAAGACCCTATAAAGGACAAGGGAAGCAAGAGAAGAAAACAAGGGCAAAAGATAAGGACTTCTCTCTAAATCAGATTCATCCAGAGAGCGCTCTTGGAGGTGAGATTTGTAGACGTGGCCCTAGAATGAGCAAAACCATAGACCCTCAGGCGCAGAAAACGTTCGACGTGATTAAAAACTACGTCATGTCATCTTAGGATCTTCATCCCTAACATTACTAGTATACAAAGCCAGGAGCACTAAAATTACAATACCAGTTAACAGGAAAGTAAGCAATAAAGACAAAAAATAATAAATTTGCAGATGTGGGACCAACGGCAGGGTCATCGACAACATCGGCGTGGGCAACACGGGCTCCTCACTGATGTACGTGCTCCCTCTGAACCAGGCGCTGTGCTACGTGCCGTATTGAATTCTGATGAACACCAGTTTTTATCCCCACCCCATATGTGAAGCAGCCAGTTACCCCAGATAGGTTAAGTGGCTTTCTAGTAAGTGGCAGACACGGGATTTGAACCCAACTGTGCCTGCCTCAAATCTTGCATTCCTAAACACTAGGATGTACTCCCTCTATCAATTCCAATCACAGCCTGAGGAAGAAGTGGCAAATAATGAGGAAAAACTCTTGGCATTTTATTTCCAATGATAAAAAAAAACAAAAAAAAAATCATTTCTTCCAGAAACGGGGCCGGTGCTTAATCGGTATTTGCCACATGCTATCAAGCTCATTTTCACAACGATAATATCTATTTGACAACCAGGGATAAAAAGCGATATCCTCTGAAAGCGAGGCCACAATCCAGTTAAAATAAAAAACGTCTCAAGCAAGGTACGCCTTAATTTAATTTGGGTCTTGGAAAACAGCTTGCCCAAAAATGACTTTTGCAAGTCACGTAGAGTATTTCAATCTGTCATTCTATATTGACCTTCACAGGACGGAAATATATTGCACTAGACTTGCCAAGCTTATGAGAATGATATTAAACTTGGTGATATTTTTTAAATCTTATTGTATATCCACTCTGCTTTTTACTTCACTGTGTATAATTCTTGAAAGCGTGGATATTACCAAGCATTCTTAGATATATACCAGTTTTCTTGCTAATTAGAATTTATTGAGGTTGATTCAATAAATCACCGTAAAGGTAGAATGTTTGTTCAAACACGATGCGGACGATCACGTATTCAGAAGAGTGGTCTCAATATTTTGATGATGCCTAGCAGATTTGACTTTAAGGTTTTATGGAACTGTGTTTAAGATCTAGCACTCAGTTTATTAGCATTTGCATCTGCACGCAGAATTTGGAATAGCTTACTTTAATTAAATCTTACATCGTTGAGTATAAGTCTTCAATAATCTATCTGTCCTCTTTCAATTTGCAACCTTCAATAATATCATAATAGAAATTAATCTTCTTTAATGGGGGTACCTTTCACTTTGCTGGCCAACGCGGAACTCAGGTCTGAGGGTACGTTCTGCCCGTTTCACTCCATAGTCCGCATTCGTCACTAACATCCAGAATAATCAATTGCTTAAATAATTAACGATATGTCCCTTCAAAATAACATTTTGCTAATCTTAAGAATACTCTCACAGAAACATGGGGACATGCGGTATGCATCATTATCATCTTCCGGAAAGGTGGAAACTTATACATGATGGTACTTTAGTATTTCTTACCCAGAAAGTTCAAAAACTGTAAAGGACTTTATAACTGCAAATAAAATAATTGAGCTCTTCTTGTCAGAGTGAAGACGCTCTTTTCCATGTTAATAGATGACGCTAACCCCATTATCATCTGTTTGTGTTTTTTTAAAAAGGCTTTTGCATACAGATACGTATAAACATCAAAAGGAAAATGTTTTCTTTTTTCTTAATTTATTTTTTGTTTCCCAAGAGGGAGGGAGAGAGACAGCAAGTGAGAGAGAGGCAGAGGGAGAGGGAGGGAGAGAGAGAGAATCTTGACCTTGGGGCTTGCTCTCAGAACCATGAGACCATGACCTGAGCCAAAATCAAGAGTCAGACGCTTAACTGACTGAGCCACCCAGGGCCCAGGAGGAAAATATTTTCTACCCTAGAGTTTCAGTCCAACAGAGATTACCAGTAAACCAGCTGTATAAAATAAGAATACGTTTAGACTGCCAAGTCCTCCTCATATTTTTACAGCTAGCCATAGGAAGATGGGCACAACGTATATGAGAAAATAAACCAAGAAAGAAAAGGGTACAGAAAATAGGATACCTGACACAAGAGACAGCTGAAGCACCTTACAACAACATACTTATGAAGGGACAGCCCAGAATGACAGGTGTGTCCAGAATATAAGGGCGGCTAGTTCAGAGGGAGGTCGATCAGGCGGTATGGGAAGATTTTTGTTTTAATTTTTTTTAATGTTTATTTTTAAGAAAGAGAGAGAGTGTGTGAGTAGGAGAGGGGCAGAGAGAGTGGGAGACTCAGAATCCAAAGCAGGCTCCAGGCTCTGGGCTGGGAGCACAGAGCCCGACACGGGGCTCGAACTTACCAACTGCAAGATCATGCCCGGAGCCGAAGTTGGACACTTAACAGACTGAGCCCAGCGGGCACCCCTGGAAAGATTGTTTTTAGCTTTATGTAGTTTTTTTTGTTTTTTATATAATTTTTTTTTAACGTTTATTTTTGAGACAGAGAGAGACAGAGCATGAACGGGGGAGGGGCGGAGAGAGAGGGAGACACAGAATCGGAAACAGGCTCCAGGCTCTGAGCCGTCAGCCCAGAGCCCGACGCGGGGCTCGAACTCACGGACCACGAGATCGTGACCTGAGCTGAAGTCGGACGCTTAACCGAGTGAGCCACCCAGGCGCCCCAGCTTTATGTAGTTTTTTAAGTAGGCTCCACGCCCAACGTGGGGATCAAACTCACCATCCCGAGATCAAGAGTCACATACATCACCACTGAGGTAGCCAGGTGTCCCCTGGAAAGATTTATTTTTAAAGAAAGCCGTAGTTCAGTAACTGAAGTATATGATGTCTCAAGAGAAGTGTCAGAGATTGAGAGAGGATGTGGTGATGTCATAAGTGGCAATCACTAGGAAGTGAAGTGAAAGAACATACAAAAAACCAAAAACAAAAAAGTAATTATTAACACTAGGGGAAACAGAAATTGTGCAAAACAAGAAATGTTTACTCCCTAGCGTGGCCCTCGATAGCATTTAGCGGTGATAATGCACACTGAATATTAATTTAAAAATTCTAACGTAACTAGTAAGCAAACGAGGGCATGGGTATTAGGGATAGACACACAAGTCTTGACCTTCTTTAGGGAAAGTCAATAGAGAATTTTCCAAACTAAAATAACACTAATACTAAGAAGGAAAAAGAAAAGAAGGAAGAAATTTTTAAAAAGTAACCGTACAAACGTTACTTACGGATAGGGAAGTGAATTCTCCTAGACTTCAACAGACGTGTTGGAAACATTTGCCTTTAGGAAAAGGGAAATGGGAAGAAGGGCAGCGTCAAGGGTGAATATTCATCACCTTCCAGAATTTAATGTTTGAAACCGTGATTGGTGTAACCTTCCCACACAGAATCTGCATTATAAATGAATGTATTTTATTTAAGAGGACGAAGTAGAAAATCCAAAGTTTAGTCTGTGGACAACCAGTCAAAGTTCAAACCATTCAGAATTTTTAATAAGCTATGCTCTCATTCCATCAAAAATGAAACGCATGCTTTCCACCACATAACACAACTTCCCTTTGCGACTAAAATTTCTAACATCGTACACGGTTTTAGTTCGCATGGGCATTTTAGCAATCAGTGAGCCCAGACAATGGAAGAAAAGCGTAGGAGCCAGGTTCTTCGATCGTGGTTTTATTTATTTATTTTTTAATTGTTTTGGAAGTAAACTCCACCCCCAACGTGGGGCTCGAACTCACAGGGCCACTTTCAACAGTTGCATGCTCCCCGACGGAGCCAGCCAGGCGTCCCTAAACTTGGTTTTACCGGCGCAATGGAATCGTAACTTCCCGAATTCAATACACAACACAAAACATCGTGAAGTTTGAGGATCAGGAAGCCATCCACAAGATCTACTTTCATTAAAATCACTTCGTGTTATAAAGCCCGTGACTCCATTAGGTTTCAATCCTATGATGTGCAACAATACCCATTCAGCCGCATGTATTTGTGCACTTAATTCAATAACTAGACAACGTTCATCAGGTATTCCTCCCACGGGGATTCAGGAATAAGTGATGTAGCTAAGTGTCTGGCGTCTGTCTCAAGATTCTGCTCGTCCACTCATGAGATTCTACGGTTCTCCGAAAAAAAAAAATGAAAATTCCCTTACCTGCATTTTTGTCTTCCTCAGTCAAACCATATTCTCAAAATACTATCACTGGAAGGGTCTCTTTATTTCAAAGTGAAAAACCTCCTGGGGCGCCTGGGTGGCTCAGTTGGTTGAGCGACCGACTTCCGCTCAGGTCAGGATCTCCATCGAGGTTTGTGAGTTCGAGCCCCGCCTCCGGCTCTGTGCTGACAGCTCAGAGCCTGGAGCCTGTTTCAGATTCTGTCTCTCCTCCTCTCTCTGCCCCTCCCATGCTCCTGCTCTGTCTCTCTCTGTCTGTCAATAATAAATAAACGTTAAGGGAAAACAAATTAATTCAATAAATAAATAAAAGTGAAAAACCTCCTTTCATTGAGGTACCGTTGATTAGAGAGAGAATAATAAGGAAATGGACACCTCCATAGTCATGCAAAGCCTTCTTTCCAGGGTATTCTTAACATAGCTTACTTGGAATCGAGAATTCATTTGCCTCCAGAAATAATACTGCAATGGGGGAAAATGATCTTTTACAAGTGTGTTTGGTGTTCCTGGGAAGCTATGGCTTATTTATTTTTTATCGACGATATTCACACGTGTGTATTTACACATGTAAATGTGCTCAAGTCCTGTTTTGTACGCTAATAGCGGGGTCAATGGGAGGAGTCAGAAGTGTCTTTTCGAAAGGCGCACACTGAGTATTAAGACGTGTGCCCAGAGGCTTCGTGGAAGCTTATTTTCCAGCATAAAATTTGATATTTGATGGTATATTATGTTCTCATTCCCATCAACATTTTTTGCATGAACTGCATTATGCACAGCCAAGAATTTTTGGAGGTGTACTAATTAAATCTCATTTCTATGAACAATTTGCTGAAGGGTAAAATGCCGCCCCCACCCCCAATAAAGAGACTTTTTCTTGTGAGGTCATTTCAGCGTGAATCTACCACGGCCTGTGAAAATAAAGAGCTTTGGGAAAATAAACTTCCTAAAACCATTATTTCGACACAAATACCACACTTCAAAAGAGGCTAACCTGGACAGGCTGTTTCTTCGGCACATTATTCTAAATGGAAGACTTCCTCATTTTAAAAGAAAAGGGACTTTTCCGCAAATGTCCTTTTCTGAAACGTGGGAGAACAATTTCCTTTCCAAAGTAGGTTTCGCACAGTCTCTGTGATCACACCTAAATTATTAATTTGGTTAATCAGTGCATTCCCTTCCCAGAAATTGTAGAGGGAGCCTGGCCCTCCTCCCTCCCCAAAATTTCACGCAATATTAATTAGTACATTTTTTATTTTAAAATGAAAACAATTATTAGGAGCAGTCCGTGCCCAATTGTCTTCTACAAGATACAGGAGGCAAGCTACTTACATACAACAAACGACAAGAGCAACAAAAATCGGGGTCTTTCATTACAGTTCACACAAAGGGATCCGGTCAGTAGCGCCACTGCCTACACAATCTGCTATTTCTAACTGAGCGACGATGGCCACCCACACCCCCAAACTCCCCACAAATAATTTCTCGAAGGTGTATAATGAGGACACCTGTCTCAAATGCTTTGATGGGCTTTTAGTTCATTTCTTGGGAGAAGGGCGCTGGCTGTTCCTTTTTTAATCAAAGCTACTTCGCCAAATTGCTTTGCGATCAGACCTCAGAATATTAGCAAAAGTCTGGCGCTGGCCTTGTCACCAATTTGAATATTAACGGCCATAGTTTTACAGCCGCTCCATTGTGAGTAACGCACTGAAACTCCCACAATTCAGCCATCATTTCTTTCCTTCCTCAGCTGGCCCTGGCCCTTGGAATGTTTGCGTGGTGTCACCGTGAATGTGCTCGGAGCAGAGTTATATGGCATCATTTGGAGAAACATTGCGTTAATAACCAGAGTTCAAGGGCAAAGGATATAAACGGAGCAAATTACAAGTCTGAACAGATATATAGCTTTTGCTAAAAGGGACACGGGCTGCCACTTTATTTACTGGGCACTGGTGCACTTGCCAAGGTGCCGAGACGCAGGAAGGCATTTTTAAACGACCACATCACAGCTTAAGGAAAGAACACACATTTTCAGACGGGAACGAAAGCTAGTGAAGGGATCCACGATTCTGAGTTTCCTAATGAGAGAATACGATTCGCCATAAAGTACCTTAAGTTCCTGGGGTAATTTCACAGATGACAATATCATTTTAGGTGTCACAACGGAGGGAAAGCGGAAGCCTGCTGGAAACCTAAATTCAGTAGATCATCCCAAACTGCCCCTTAGCCCGGTTTTGTCAGGCATTTCTTGCCAGGATTATTTTGACCAGGGGGTACCGCCCTAGTGCAAAATGAACACCACGAAAGGGTGATTTGTAAAAATGCTAGATTTTCTTTTAATATGTTGACTAGAGGTATCTTAGTAATTAAATAAACGGGGAGCTAAAAATTTAAGAGGGGGGAGTAAAATCAGTGTTTAGAAGAGAACAGAAGTACAACTTCACTAATAAAGTAAAAACCAAAGAAATAATCATGCCCACCACATTGCCGCATGTTTTTTATTAGTCTTCCTGGTAACACTGTGCATACTGTAAAACATATGATCCAATATTTTCCTGTGCATAGGGTTAAACGCTACCACTTTTTTTCTTTCTCTTCTTTTCTTCTTTTTTTTTTTTTTTTGTAAAGCAATTGGGAAATTATTGTAAAATTGTATCAAAGTGTTCATTCATGGCCTATTTATATTTACTCCACTTAAAAAGTTTATTTGAAAGTAATCCATTAATTTAAAACATGGAAATGTTGCCTTAAGATGTTCCTTACTGTATTATTTACTTTACCAAAAGCCAGAAGCGACCTAAGTATCCAACAACGAGGAAATGGTTAATCAAATGATACGTACATTCAGGGAAATATTATGCTCTTATTAAGACTGATTAATATGGTTATTTTCTACTAATATTAACAAGTACTTTTCACATAACATATGAAAAGAAAACCACAGGATTCAAATGAGTTCTTCTGTAAGTATTTAAGCTTACATAAAAGCAATTCTAGAAAGAAACACAAATGAATTTAATTTATGTGTGCTTTTTTCTTGGGGGGGGGGGCAGATAGGCAGTCCGTGCTAGTGTGATGGGATTAATGAGTTTTTAAATTTTTCAACTCTTACCCTGTGAAAATATAGTATTTAACAGGGAAATGCATGGACCAAGGTTCTTTCTCCCCCTGACTCATCTCCAACCACAATGAGATAAAACACACCTCTGTGACAGGATCCAATTTCACTTATTGCTATTTTCAACATGGCTTCTATTTTCTTAATGGTTGTAGTTGCTAGGGCAGTAGGGATTGTGGCTATTCCAAAGCACAATGAAATTGAATAACATTCCCGTATTAAAAAAAAAAAATAATAAAATAAAATCCCACTGCTTTCTCTCAACTACTTTGCTCTCAGAGGTAAAGAATCAGCTCATGGGCAGGACCGACTGACTTCTTGACAGGAGATGGCATTAGCTAGAGTGCTGTGGTTGTACAGGAGGAAATACTAAGTGAATGGACCTGTCCTTCTGTTGCCAAAGAGGAGTCTGGATGATACAATAGCTCTCTCTAGCAGCTCCATTTCCATGGTGGTTCGTGACATATTTTTTCCTGTTATCCCTCCGTCTGCTTCAATCCCTCCTCTCAACCTAATGAGTTTTTAAAAGGACACTTCTTAAATCCCATAGCCTGAAACAATGTGCTGTCATCTTTTTGCAAGGATAAACAAAACACATTCAAAGTGCTCATGACTTTTAAGGACGGAAAAGCTAGACAGATTATGAAAATTTTACACATTCTAGAGTGCAAAATTATCTCTAGAACACATTCTCGTATTTTATATTCTCTTTGAGCTCAAGCGGTTTTTTTTTTTTTTTTTTTTTAGCATCTGATATCCAATTGTCTTATATTTTTATCCGGAACAGACCCTCTGAAGTGCATTGTCTCCCCGCCTCCCCTTTTTTTTTTTTTTTTTTCTGTTTTGTTTTGTTTCTTAAAATCTATGTTCCATGATTTTACTGTTGCCTGAGATAAGAGAATGCAACTGTTCGGCTCTGATTTCATTTTTTTTCCCCCCTCAGATAACCGATAGGGCATCATTCACACAAATGACCAACAGGACTTGAAAACTGTTGGGGAGGCTCAGGGATTGCTCGGATGGCGACACGATTTGTCAAACATCGGCCCTAAACGAGGCGAGGCTCTGCGCCCTCCGTTTGCCCGGAGTGCGTCTTCCTTTCCCCCACAGCGATATAATAGAAACTAATCTTCAAAATCTAAACATTCCGAGCCGGGTCCTTTTGTGCCGGCCTCTCGCTCTCTCCGCCCAGGGCCGGGAGCCGCGGAGCGGCGCTCGTGTTTACACTCGCCAGCCCCCCGCTGCTCGGACCCGGGCCGGCGGACAGGCCATCCATCATCCGCCCTCCTCCCGCCGGGCGCCGCCGCCGCGGCCAATCGGGCGGCAGGTGGGGCGCACCTGCGGGACGGCCCGCCGCTCCCCTCGCCGCGCTTCGCCGGCTGGCCTTGCCCTTGCGCCCCCCCAACCCCCTCCGCGTTCTCCGAGGCCGGAACCCGGCAGGTACGTTCGGCCCACGGCGACGGCGCGCGCGCCTGGCCCGCCGCTGGCGCCCTGGGCGGGAGGGGGCGGGGGGCCTGCAGGAACGCGGAGGGGACGCGTTCTCCCCGACTGCACACGCCTGCCTTGGATTGGCCTGCCCTCCGTGCGTGCGGACACACGGGCCCTCACTGGGTTTCGTCTCTAAACGAGTGGAAGAGTGAGAACGCTTACCTTTGGAAGGGACCACTAAGGGAGAAACACATTGGAGTGATAACACTTCGTTGCCTCCGGTCTGTGCCTTTGAGAGCACGGACCCGTGGTGGAGTTTGCAAGCCCAAGGCTGAATTCAGCATGGCCCCGGGCGGATTTCAGGCGGCAATCCGCCCCCAGACCGAAGTGCACCGCATGAACACAGTGCTAGTAACTGATGTGCACCGGATACACAAACTACTCCAAGCAAGAACCTAACCTGGATCTCAAGGGCCGTTTCAAAAAAAAAAAAAAAAAAAAAAAAGCTTGTAACAATTCAAAAAAAAAAAAAAAAAAAGGAGCAGACCTAATCTTAGTGCAATCACCTTGCCTTTAAGGACGGGGCTAAGTTCCTTGGATCTTCTGAGAAGGCAGCCACCACGAGTCCTGCTAACGTGGTATGGATTTTATAACCGGACTCCATTATTCCTTCTGGTGCGAAGGATCCAATACATGTACTTTATCCAGTAATTTGAGAACCACTGAGGACAAGCAGAATCCCCACCCCAACCCCCTCACGGTCCAAGAGTGTATCTATGTACATGTCAGTTACATCCAGGCGAGGCCTTGGGGGCGGGGAGCGGCGGTCAGCCCTACCAGGGGCTTCAAGGTTTTCCAGAAAAGCGTGTATCTACAAAATGAAAATAAAAATAAATAACAGCCACCACAGCAGTAAGCATCGCCCCCAACCCCTCCACCCGTGGCTTCCTTCTGAATCATAAATCATGAAAGAGAGATCAGTGACTCCAGCTTTCCTGCCCTTAACAACTGGGACAGATAATGCCAAAAAGGAAGAGAAACAAACACGTGAGCCATACTGCTGCCAGAGGAGGGGTGCGCCTGTGAAGTTCCAGGTTTCTCATCTGTCTGGCGAGGAAGGGTCTCTGATCCTCAGGGTTGGTGGCTCTCAAACCTGGCTTGGCATGAGACTCACCTGGATTTGTGGGGCTTTGGGGCTTTTTATGTTTTGTTTTGTTTTTATTTTGGTTTTTTGTTTTGTGTTTAATTAATTCCCACTGCCTAGAGCAGCATTCTGGTTCTACTGGCCTGGGGCGTGGTCTGAACAGAAGTACTTTAGAAAAACCTTCCTTGTCACTGGAATGCGCAGCCCTCCAGCTGCACATTCCAATACTGTTCTGTTTCATGGGATCCGTGGATAGGATTCATGGGCTATTACCCTGGCCTGTTTCGTGGGATACAACTGCCCCCCCCCCCCCGCCCCTCCCGGCTCAAACACACACAGTCCACACTTAGTTGACCGAGTCTCTTTTTTTTGGCCTTGCATCACTTACTCTTATTAGCATTCTGGTCTGTTTCTTCCAGGTGTTAGAAATTTGCTACCCCTCATTTTAACACCTTGATAGCAGGGTTTGTTATTATTATTATTGTTATTGCATTTATGTTTTCATTATTATTTAAAATCCTGGCTTGGGGCAGGGTGGAGAGCGAGGGGATGCGCGTTTTGCTTGCCGGGGGAACTTCGAAGCTGAAAACATTTTTTCCCTGAACTTGGGGAAAGTTCCTCCTTGCGCTCCAGTTTGGTTGGTCCGCTTCAGGCCCACCTGAGCGACCTCAGATTGCCTTCCTAAGTCCGGCTCCACACTTAGTATGAGCAGAGCATTCTTCTTGTTCACCAAAGTGGAACTGGAATTTCTCTTTCCCTGCGTTTTTCTCGCTCTCCGTGGCCAGCCGTGCTGCATTTCTGGATTATGTTGTACACTTTTCCTTGAGAGATAGATGATCTGTTCTTTGATTAGACACCCTGACCTTTTACGGGCGTTGATCATTGATCTTGATCTGGGCTGGATAGAAAGCTCTTGACTCTGAAAAGTTACTCTGCTGCCAGCACCACAGGGAAATTCAATTTCTGCATCCGTGTAGCCACGTAGGAGCTCCTCAATTAGGATTTCTCTTGTTATGATTTTACTTTTATTAAGCAAGCTGCAGCCTCTGTTTTCCAGCCCTAGCTTTTAGTTACAGTAATCAATTTTTCAGTGTAACTGGCTGTAATTGTTGGCTTGGATATTAAGCTTTCATGGGCTTAGACATAGTGTGTTCCCATGAAGGGGCTTCTCCATACCTCGCAGACAGATGGGTAATAATAGCATACATTAATACCTCCACATTGGTTTATGTGTGTTTGACCACAGTGCAAGCATAATTATTTTTGCCCAGTAAAAGCTATTAGAGATCTATTTGGTAGGTTTTACGATCAATAGCTCCTGTGATATTTGTGTAGCAGCCACAGAATAATCAATTGAAGGTCATATAAAGTAAATTACCATCCTCCTATAATGATTCTTTTTTCGAGATGAGAATTGGGTTTTATTATTTTATCAGGAGCCTCTCAGCGATGCATGCTCTGTCTGTTTGAGAAAAAGAGATATAAAAGTTGTGAGCGCGGTGTTTTGAACACGGTATTAATATCCATTACTGGAATTTATGTTATTGGATTATTGAATTAGTGGATTCACACTGGAATTCCTTCAAAACCCTTTCTTATGTACTCAGTGACACAGTTAATAACAGTCGGGAGCAAATGGACGTCTTTTGCTGCATGGTGGAGTGAGTCACTTTGCAAAAGTCAATCTTTGTAGCTGTCTCTTTAAAGCAAATTTAGAGTTGGTTAAATGTGTTATATTGACAGTGTGACCGAGCTTCTCTCTTCAAACCCTTTTGGAGAGTGACTGGTGAACTAAGCAGGAGATAGAGTCTGGGATGCTGAATACTCACGCGCTGTCCACCAGTAGCTCAAGGTGAAACTGGGGGTGAGGTGGAGCCTGGGGAGGGGCACCTGCCTTCGGGGGGGGGGGGGGCGGGAGGGCGCGCTCTCCATCACCGGGGATGCCTAACCTGGATTTCAGACCTGCACTGCTAGCCAGAGCGATGGCTGTGTCTCTATAAAAGATTGCAATTTGCCAACCGGAGGCATGCAATCCCCCAACTGTCTTAAAGGGACCCATTTTCAGAGTTTAGCCTTTCTTTTTGTGGGTGCAATCAGTTGTGCACTGAAAAACTGCAGCCACAGTTGGATAACTGCAGGCACAACAGGCCACAAGGGGCCTCTTTGCTCCAAATTTTGTACCTGCAACTAATTGCACTTACAGAAAATGGGAGTGTGGTAGGAGCTTTTTTAAAAATTGGGGCCAGTAAATTCTCCATGGAGGGAAGAGGCAAGGAGAGAGACAATTACTCACTTTCTTAAAGACAAAGGCAAGTAGAGACATCTTTTTCGTCACACATTCCATGTAGACTGTGGAGCGTGGTTTGGGGAGCCAAATATTAGGCACCACAAGTACCCTGATCATTTGGGACATTGCCTGGCAATCAGTATGGGACATAATATGTTGCAAAGTACAGGAGAAAAGATACTGGTGAGTTTAAGACTACCAAGTCCGGTGATAGATTGACGAAGAGTTTTGGAATAAATGGCGAAAGGCATTTTCTTTCCTTTAGAGAAATGTTTTTTTTTTTTTTCCTTTCTAAATTTTTTTTTAACGTTTATTCATTTTTGAGAGACAGAGAGAGACAGAGCATGAGCGGGGAAGGGACAGAGAGAGCGGGGAAGGGACAGAGAGAGAGGGAGACCCAGAATCTGAAACAGGCTCCAGGCTCTGAGCTGTCGGCACAGAGCCCAACCCGGGGCTCGAACTCACGAACTGCGAGATCATGACCTGAGCTGGAGTCGGACGCTCAACGGACTGAGCCACCCAGGCGCCCCTAGAGAAATGGTTTTTATTGCTGTTACTTCTTATTTACTCCGGGGGTGATTGACACATAAGTCAAGAGAGTAGTGCCTCTAGATTGTAATGACGTGGTAAATCAGGGAGCATATATAAATGCATATATGTAATACATGCTTATGTATTTATACATTTAGAAATGCATTTATACAAATTATGCATGTGCTTTACATACACACATATATATGCAGGTGAACATATACATACGTGTGTGTGTGTGTGTGTGTGTGTGTGTGTGTATAGTTAATTTAATTTTTTATGAGCTTAAGGAAAGGACATTCTTGGCCTGGATCGCCCCCTAGTCCCTGTGGCTGAAACTCTGTCTGGAGGGGCTTATGGAGCTATGGCACAGGGACCTCGGTCTACCATCTGTTGGGCGCAACGTGGTGACAAGCTAAGCATGACACCAAGAACTTAATTTTCCAGCTTTTGCAGCTGCCCATACATTAAGCACATCGTCGGGAAATTGGAAACCAAATACAAAACAAGGTTGGAAATTTGAGATAGCATTCCTACAGGAATAATTATGAAATATAATTGTATCTCAGTAACGAATTTAAGAACCAAACGGAACAGGAACAGGTTTTGGTGTTCTTTACAGTTCCCAGGAAATTGATAAGGAATAGTGAGTATGCTCGGAGTGAAAAACTAAAGAAGTCCAAGATACCGTCGTAGACCAGTCTTGGAATAAGACAAGGAAGGACCAGGAAAAAAGAAAATTAAGGATCAAGAATTATCCCTTGTCCCTTCCAACTTATCTCCATATCACAACTTGGGCATACATCACATTTTGAAATCTGGATACTTTTTCCCATTGAACACTGCCGGAATGAATGATTGATTAGGTTCTTCCACAACTGTAAAAATCAGTTTTTAATGTAAATATAAATGTCAAATTCAACAATGTATTGGCATTGTTTTCATCTAGATATATTGGC
The DNA here is from genome assembly GCF_018350155.1 of Leopardus geoffroyi. NCBI lineage: Eukaryota > Metazoa > Chordata > Mammalia > Carnivora > Felidae > Leopardus > Leopardus geoffroyi. The sequence continues at coordinate 13,962,274 of NC_059337.1, read as the reverse complement.
CTAGGACTCTAGTCTCCAGGGAAAATGCCTTCGAGAGAAGGGCCACTGGAAATGGAAATGAACCCTTGTTAAGGACCACCCAACCTGCTGCAGGTTGGGAACATTCGAGATTGTAGAGCTGCCTCTTTATTTTTCCCCGTCTTCCTTTTCATGACGCCTTATAACATGAAGCTTCCACAGTTGCCCTTTGGAGGGTCAAACCTCTGTAGTCAAACCTTGGAGAGACAAAGCTTTGGTTCCACATTTCAAAAGAGGACCAGGGAACTTGGAGAGAGTTTGGAGAAGAGGAATCCAAATGGTAGAAGCGATAGAAGGTTGATATGTGTAGAGTGGGATTTGTTCTACAGAACAGGAAGGTAGAACACAGCAAGAGCATGGAATGATCTATAAGGAAATTGCAAAACCATCTTTCTTCAAAGTTAGAAGTAATAATCTGGGAAATGGACTTTAATTAGGAAAAGTGTCTTGTGTACAGGACAACATCCTATGAACCGTGAAAGTTAAAAAATGGTTTTAACCAACAAAGCGAAGCGGCAGGATAACAGTTCTCATAAACAAGAGGTGCCCTATGCAAATGAGGCATTAAGTAAATAAAGAGCTGTGATTGGAACTGATTGATGATGATTATGGTGATGGTCACTACGATTATTTCCATCCCAGTTTTTGTAACAACTTCACATCCTCTAGCTTCTAGTACTTGCCTTCCCACACCCCCAACATTGGATTAACTTAACCATCTGCCTTCCCCATATCTATGCCAGCAGCTTCGCTTGGCTAATGTGACCTGACCCTCGCTAACCTTGGTTCCACTTTAGGAATAAATTCCCAAACTTCATAAGGGCTCTTACCACTGTTCTGTAGCTCCTCCCAGTTTCCCCACTATGCTGGATCTCCATGACAATAAAAATCCTGTGCCTCACCCATCTCCTGAAACTTCTAGTTTACTCTAAGCTGACCTTGCTGCAAATGTCACTTGGAAGATAGATGTCATCAGTTGGGAGTCTGTCATCTTTGACCTAGTTTTAAGTATTGAAACGTACCTACGACGGCCTTTGGCTTACCTTTTTCCACTAAAATTACAGGTGAGGAAAGGTGCGTTCTGTTTTCAAAGGCCAGTCCTTTTACTTAGGTTCTGAATCCAACCTCCTCATCTTTCTCAAGGGTTTTGCGGACTTTGGTCCATTACTCTCCTGTAGCCAATGCCCCTTTACTGGCTCCGTTCACCAGCTAAACGATACAAACACCCAAACAAAAAAGCAAACATGCAAACAAAACTCAAATTCTGGCTCTGGCAAAGGATGACAGTTGATCTCGGATGGCCATCATTCCTTTTTTTCCCCTTAAAGAACCTACGTATTTAGCTAAGTCCATAAACACTTGGAAGAGATAACAGTTTCCAGCCTCTCTTGCTCCTGGGTTTGGCCATGGGATCGAGTTAGCAGATGCAGCGGCTCAGCCTCCTGGGAGCATCCTCAAAATGGGAGGACTTGAGCTTGTTTATCACTCCCTCTCGTGTTTCTGTTGACATAGCTGTAAGGTAGCAGGACCTGGGGCCCTGGTGTTTGGGAAGCCACCATGGCAGCCCAGAACTTACCGTCTCACGTAAAGGGGGAGAAAAGAGACGTCTAGCGAGTTGTTGTAGGGTTTTCTATCATACGGGGCCCTACCTGATATGCTAGCATTCCCTTGATCCCTCATTTCCCTAAAACTACCACCACTCCTTCGTCTTCCTTCCAGATCCAAGTATTTTGATTCATCCACGTATACAGCGTCCATAGCCTCACTCCTTTTGGGTCTCAACTGATTCCGGTGTTTCTCTTATCATCATGCCTACAAGAAATTGCTTCAGTCAGGCGCAGGGCCTCCATTTTGCCAATCCTCATCTCACCTGATGGTGGCCACTCTTTCTCAAGTCGTTGTCTCTCTCCCTTTCTCTCTCTTTTTAAACGTTGGTTTATTTATTTTGAGAGAGAAAGTGTGCATGCATGAGCAGGAGAGGCGCAGAGAGAGAGGGAGAGAGAGAATCCCAAGCAGGCGCTGCTCTGTCAGTGCGAAGCCCGATGCCAGGCTCGATCCCACAAACCATGAGATCGTGACCTGAGCCAAAAATCCAGTTGGACGCTCAACCAACTGAGCCACCCAGGCGCCCCTCTCGAGTCTCTTTTTTGTAAGATTTTGTGATGTCACACTCTCCTATACTTTCTTTGGCCTCACAGGTCACTGCCCTCTGGTCTCCTTTGCAAACCTACGTTTCCTTTGCCTTCTCCATCACTCTTCCTTTGGTTTCAGAGGCGTTTTTAACTCAATGTGTCCAAAAGAGAAATCCTGATTCTCTTGCTGCCCAAACCTGTTCCTACCTCAATCTTTCTCATCTTAGTAAATCATCTTAGTAAATTCTCTAACTGGAAATATGGGAGTCCTCTTTGATTCCACTCTTTACCTCACTCTTCAAAACCCAAATCTCTGAGCAATTGTGGTTGGTTCCATCTCAAGCATCAACACTACACGTATCTGTTTCTGTCCATCCTTCCTTCTGCCACACTCATCCAAGACATCGTCCTCTTTCTCCTGGGCTATGGAACAGCATCTGATCGGCTTTTCCCAACTTTCACTATTGCCCTGTTCCAAACTCTGCAATGGATTGATGTTACACGGAGAATAGAATCTCAACTAGTTAACATGGATCCTGTGGCCCTACACAACGTTGTTCCTTCTCACACTGGGCTTCTCCTCAGTTCCTCGGAGAGGCCAAAGTTTTCCCCACCTCAGGACCTTTGTGCGAGCTACTCCCTCTCACTCACAGTCTCCTCCATCAGGGCTTCTTGTGGTTGGCTCTTTCTTACCCTTCTGATTTCTCGTGAAGTGTTATTTCCTGAGCAAAATCTTCACTGGCCACCTTATTTAAGGAGGCACTTACTTATGCACACTGATCCTTTATCGCTCTCCCCTCTTTACTTCCTTTAGAGCAATAATTATTCTTTTTCAAGTAATAATTTCTGGGATGTAGTGGTCCAATGAATTCTTCAAGACTTTTTAAACAGCTTTCTGGAGGTATTGCTTATATACCATGAAATTCACCTGTTGTAAGTGTGCATTCAAGATTTTATACTTTGAGAAAACTTAAAGAGGTGTACAACCATTGCCATAATTCAATTTGAGAACAGTTCCTTCATGCCCTTTGAGAGTCACTCCTCATTCACAGGCCCAAGCAACTATTAATGTACTTTCTGTCTCTATAGACTTGCCTTATGTGGACACATCATATAAATGGGTTCATTTAACATGTGGTCTTTTGGGGCACCTGGATGGCTCAGTCGGTTAAGCGTTCGACTTCGGCTCCGGTCATGATCTCGCGGTTTGTGGGTTTGAGCCCCGCGTCGGGCTCTGTGCTGACGGCTCGGAGCCTGGAGCCTGCTTCGGATTCTGTGTCTCCCTCTCTTTCTGCCCCTCCCCTGCTCACCTGCTGTCTCTCTCTCAAAAATAAATAAATATTTAAAAAAATTTTTTAAATTAAATGTGGTCTTTTGTACAGAACTTCTTCCAGTTAGCATGTTTTCAAGGTCCATCCTTAAGTGTTACAACACATGTCATCACTTCTCACTCCTTTTGACTGCCAAATGATATTTCATTGTATGGAGATGCCTCAGTTTGTCCTCCTTATTCTCCAGTTGATAGTCATTTAGGTTGTTCTCATTTGGGGCTATTACATATAATGTCGTACAGTACTTATAATTATCATTATTTTTAAAGCTTATTTATTTATTTTTAGAGAGAGAGGCTGCAGGGGAGAGGCAGAGGGAGCGAGGAAGAGGGAGCGAATCCCAAGCGGGCTCCACACAGGTAGCGCAGAGCCCAAAGTTTGCGGTGTTCCAAGTCGTGAATCGGGAGATCGTGACCCGAGCTGAAACGAAGAGTCAGACGCTTCCCTGACTAGGCCACCCGGGTACCCCCGTCCTTCTTACTTCTAATGAAGCATTTAGAAACTCGTTACTTCATCTCCTCTTAAGGCTGCCACCAGTAACGGCCTGCTTTGTTGTCAGCGTGGGCCTCCCACCCAGCAAATGTCTACCACAGAGTGGATGCTGCGAATGTATTGGTTAAATGAATGAATGATAATTTACTCCATGTTGATTTCCAAAACTCTCTTAAGGATCCCAGAGCAATTCAGAGGATTGTGGAAGATGGGAGAAGAGTGACATTCTCATTGTTGGATACCATCAGCTCTGGGTGACATCATCTTTCAAATCGGCCTCCCCTTCTCCTGGTTGTACCAATTCTAGAAGTACGAGTCTGGGTTGGATGGAGCCCACATTCCCTCAGGGTAGTTTCCAGTCCATCTCTGACTCCAGAAAGGCTTGGAGCCTTGCAAAACGTATGGAATGTTGTTGTACATTTATCTGGAGCTCAGGAGGAGAATCTTTGGAGGCTATAGGGAATGTCTTCCGTATAGAGCACGTGTTATTCACTGCACCTGAATAACAAAATAAGGAACAGTTCTTAGATAGGAGTGTGTATGAATCTTGCCAGACCTGGGATCCTGTTTTAGGCTTGAGCCCAAGCAACTTAATTCATCATCTAGCGGGCAGGATTAAGCAAACTCTGTTCCTCCGGCCGGGGCTAGGGAGACTTGACTCCCGGAAACAAAGAGTTCCCAGCAAACAAAATGGTTCTGTACCACCTGACATAGGCAGAAACTAGCCACTGCTGCAAGGAGCGATGTATCTGTTTAATTGAAACAAGGATATTCTAAACATCCCGCAAGCATGCCCTGGCTGTTAACTTCTGTAAAGAACTGCATTGCCTCTTTATGAAACCATTAAATAAAATTAGAGAATCTGTGAACTGACTATTGGAAGCTACAAGTCCGCGGAGAGAGCTGTGGTGATTGTATCCCGTTCCTCAGGGAAGAAAAGTTCCAAGAAAAAGAGGCTGAGGAAAGCAGGTGAAATACCTGGGGCCTTCGAGAAGCCCAAATTAGGCACATGAGGCCAATGGAGCAGAGGCTGTGAAGGGTCTAGGGTCTCGATAGCCAAGAGGCTCGGAGAGGGAGGGTTGAGCAATTTTCCTCCCATGTGGACAGAAGGAACAGATTTTCAGTTTTACTCAATAATTTAAGCCAAACGCTAAGAAGAATGTGGCAAATAAATAGATAACCCTGACTCAAACCTTCTATATTGGAAGATAATAAGACAAAGCGGTCTCAAACAATGCAAATGAACTGGGTTTTGAAAGGGTCTTTGGAGGGGTGCCTGGGTGGTGGTTGGGCATCCGACTTTTGATTTCGGCACAGGTCATGATCTCATGGTTTGGGAGATCAAACCCTGCATCGGGCTCTGTGCCGACAGCTCATAGCCTGCTTGGGATTCTCTCTCTCTCTCTCTCTCTCTCTCTCAAAAATAAATAAATAAACATAAAAAAAGGAAGAAAGGGTAATTGGAAAAGCTTTTGATGGGTGGGTCTTGTAGCAAGGTGTTAGCTGGGAAGCTGTCTGTATAAACAAGGCAAGCACAAGAATGAAGAACAACAGAGAAGCTTCTCCTAGAATTAAAGGTAACAGTAAGATGATTTCCCATGGGCTCAGGTTTCAGGGGCCACCAGAAGGACATTAAGTGTCCAGGGATGAGCCAGCTCGAAATTCTTGGGAAATATCGGGTGCTTACTTAGCCTTTGTCACAGCAGGAACCAAAAGCGAGTGAGAGAGGACCTTGAAAAAAGAGGTCTAGGGAAGAATCCAGTTGAAGGAGAGAATAGAATTGTTGGGGCCGGTGAGTTCGATTGTGGAGAAAAGAATTCCGACCAGGAAACAAAGAGGGGCTGGGCTGATGGCCAGAAAGCTGCGAGCAAACCCATAAAGTTCTATAACTTTTATTCATTCAGTTAGTTATTCATTTAGTTAGTTCTGTAATTGAATGAATGATGTTACCAGACTTTACGAATACATTTGGAGCCCGCAGAACCCAAAGCACCTTTTCTTTTGGAGGTTCTGTCATCATACTTTTTCAGACTAAGACTCAGCACCCAAAAGGATGCTCACTGCCTGCCAGCTCCCAATGTACACAGCTTCTTCCTCCACATTTTCCAACTCCCCTTCCTCTTCAGTCCTTTCTGGTCTTCTCCTCCAAGGGAGAGAACGTCTAGGAACTTTGGTTTAAAATGTCATATGTGTCATAGCCCCCACCCCTGTGAAGTCATGGAAAAAAGATAAAAATGCACACACTCACTGACAGACAACTTGTACCAAACTTGAGAACAAGTCTCCCTAATTGGAAGGTTGGCCAGAAAAGGCAAAGCAATCCATCACCCATGCAATGCCATCAGAACATAAGTTGAAAGATTCTTTCTTTTTCCTTTCCTTCCCCCTCCGAATCCCCCACACCCACCGCCTCCCATGAGATCCACCATTTAGGCTCGCTAGCAATAAGATATGCAGCTACAGATTTTTTAAGGCTCTCAGAATTCAGTCCCTCCCTTCTGTTTCTTGCTGATTCATACTTAACGTTTTAGCATAGATAGGCATTCTCTATCTTCCAGAAACCGATAAGGATATGCAAGTGTTGAATACAAGTAATGAAGGGCTACTGAGCCCAAGGTAGAGGATGGCCATAGGGAGTTGCATTGTGGGAGGTGTGATACCTACGAGAGGAGTCCTTTAGAGGAGTTCTGTAGTCTTTCTACGTGTTGGAGAAACCACATACAGGCAGTAAGATTAGGACCAGCTCTAATTTTTGCCTAGCGGTGTCACTGGTATTAAATACAGTCAAACCTCGGATTGCAAGTGACTTGTTCTGCGAGCGTTCCGCAAGACGAGCAAACACTTCTCATCGGTGTCACCCCGGTACACGAGTGACGTCGTGCAACAGGAGTCGTACCTGACGCCGAACGTCACGCGGGCACGACTGAGCCAATGGTTCTTGAAATACAAGATATACAAGTGCTTTGGATTACAAGCACGTTTCTGGAGTGAATTACGCTCCCAAACCAGGGTTATTGGGCAATTGGGGGTAAGGCAGTTGGGCATGAAACGGACACCAGCTGAAGCTCTTGGAAGAGATTTTCGGTCAGCTCCCAAGTGGACTCCGAGTGGTACTCAGAGGGCTGCACTTAGCACTAGGTCTGGATGGACAGCACTTGGGTTAAACACAGGCACGGAGAGGAAACGGCACCGACTGTAACTCGAAGGACCAAGAATATTTGTCTACCAAAGTGATAACTAAATAGCATGTAGTCTATTTCCAGAACCAAAAGAAAAAAAAAAATCTGAGGAACAGTTTTTGATTTGACTGGTAACATGCAAGAAGACGGGTGTAGGGAAACTCACACTCCTCCAGTGTGCCCCTCCTTTGGTCTCACCCTGGTATTGCATTAAAACATTATTTTTTAATGTTTATTTATTTTTGAGAGAGAGAGAGACAGAGCGTGATTGGGGGAGGAGCAGAGAGAGAGGGAGACACAGAATCCAGAGCAGGCTCCAGGCTCTGAGCTGTCAGCACAGAGCCCGAGGCGGGGCTCGAACCCACGAACCGTGAGATCATGACCTGAGCCGAAGTCGGACGCTTAAGCGACTGAGCCACCCAGGGGCCCCTACATGAAAACATTTTTCATGCCAGCTATGTAGGGGTTTCCCCACGCCAAGCAATTTTTGTGACACCTGCTGTATGTCCTACAACGTAACTAAATCAGAATTGATTGAGGTGCTGTCTACCTGGAGAGGATGTGAGATCCCACAGGTGAAGGGCTCCATCCCAGGAGACTGCCTCCCTCACCCCCTGCTTTGGGTACCATTTGAAAGTCCGGGTTATCACCTATGATTCCCACTGACCGGCTAGAAATCAAAGGTTCCATGAACCCCTCCTTGGGTTCGATTTAATGACTAGAGAGCTTCACAAAACTCAGGAAAGCAGTGTGCTTACTGTTTACTGGTTTATTATGAAAAGGTATGAAAAAGAATACATCCTCCCTTCCCGGCAAACATCCTCATGGATTTCCAGCAACCTAGAAGGAGCAATTACAAGAAAAAGGCCTAGTGGGTATCTGTAAACTTCCAGTGATGGGGATAATTTACCGACAGCAGACTGAGCAGTGGGTTTCCAAAGATTTCCATATCCTGAATCTACAAACTTGTAAATAATGGCATTTTTTATCTGGCAAAATGGCACCTTGCAAATGTGACTAAGGTTCTTGAGATGAGATTATCCTGGATATCCAATGTAATCCAAAGGGTCCCTATATGAGGGAGACCCAAGGGTCAGACTTCAGAAAAGGATGAGATCAGAGTGTTGTGGGGTCCTGAGTCAAGGAATGGAGGTGGTTTCCAGAAGCTGGAGAAAGCAAGGAAACAGATTTTCTCCCCAGAGCCTCCAGAAGCAACCCAGCCCAGCCAATCAGGATTAGGCTTCTGACCTCCAAAACTGCAAGATAATCAACGTGTTGTTTTAAGCCACAGCGGGAAACGACTATATGTCTTAAGGAGTGTTCCCGGAAATAATACCATGTATTCTGGCATCCGTGGAGATGGAAACTGTGTGAGAGAAATTAAGCTAACTCATGAAGAAATTTCCGACTTTGTGCCCTTGAGCCCTGCGTAATATCATAACTGTGATGTTTCACAGTTACACAAAGTAACCCAAGAAGGGAACTGCCCCGGGCACCTGGGTGGCTCAATCGGTTAAGTTTCTGACTTTTGATTTTGGCTCACGTCATGATCTCACTGTTCCTCAGATCGAGCCCTACGTTGGGCTCTGTGCTGACAGCTCGGAGCCTGCTTTGGATTCTCTCTCTCTCTTATTCTTTCTCTCTCTCTCTCACCCTTCCCTACTCGTGCTCTCTCTCTCTCTCTCTTTCTCAAAATAAATAAACATTAAAAAAAATTATGGAATTGCTACACTAGAGCAAGAATGGATAGTAGCAATGGGCAGAAAATCATATTGAGAAAAGAAAACACAAAAACTTCGTTAGTCCTAGCAGGAACAAACTTCAGACACTGAAGCACTCAACGGAAAATAAAGTAAGAATGTAGTAGGTATTGATAGTAAAATGGAAATTTATAAGAGTCTTGGAGGAAGAAAACAGAGCTGGAACAGAAACAACATTCCAAAACATAACCAAAGAAAGCTTTACGGAGTTATTATAAAGACTAAGATATGCATATCAAATAGTTTCATAGCAGTAGAAGCAACTTCAGTGAAAAAAAAAAAAAAAGAGGCTGGCAGGATAATTAAATTGTGCGCGTCCATATCATACAGGCACAGGAGAATAAAAAGAAAATACAATTTTAAAAAATTAATGGTAAAATAATAGCAAACAGGCTGACCTCAGACTTACCTGCTGAAAATGCCAAACGCACTAGAAAAACATCTACTCGGTCCGATGGGGATTAGATTGTGACTCACTATATCGTTACTAACCAATATTCCTCTACTAGGGAAAGGCTGCATAGGTACACTTGCAAATAATATGAAAATTGATCATCCATATATCAGGCTTTTGGAAAACAAATTCACACTTAGGTCCTGGCCAAACTGAGAGATGAATCAAAATGAGAAAATCAGGAGTGCGAATTTCATGGCATGACACAGCCCCATCTCTGCTTTTGCAAATGGTATTCTGATTTTGGAAACACAAATTAGGAAACCAGCTCAGAGGATGATTATGTGTTGAGAAGCGGATCCTGCCACCGGAGGCAAGTATGGTCCTGTGTTGCTGTCTTCAGCTGTTCCTCTGGAAGACTCTTTCCTGGACCCGGGGAACGAGTGCTGTGTGGTATAACTCGGTTACTTGCGTTTGACTATGACTTCGAACAATAACCTGATGTTTCAGCCCTGTTGCAGATGACCCCTTCTGAGGACATGACGAAGCGCCATGAACTATCCTCTCCTATCTTTGCTTCCTAGAACCGGAGATATGCACAACAGCAAAAAATGGCAATCATTTAATTTCCAAGGCTATCACCGAATGAGGGTTCTTTTGCATCATCAAAACTCATATTGAATAACCTGAGCTGCTGATTTTTCTCTTTAACTGGGCAAAGGATCGCCCTAATCCTAAGAGTAGCAGGTACTATTCTCTCATGAAGCCTCGTTTTTCCCCCCCAGGGTTTTAGTTATTAAAAACCAAATTTTGGCTGTGGTTTTTCATATAGGTTGCTTTTTGTATGTATACCCACCTATAGGAAACACGCCATTTCTTTCTCTCTTCAGTTTGTGAACTCACTCCCCTCTCTTCTCTCTCTACTCACATCAGCCGACCTCTCCACAGGGAAATAATATGAATTACCCAGTAATAATCTTTCCATATGTCTTCAAGCACATACATTCTTTTTTTTTTTTTTTTTAATTTTTTTTTTTTTCAACGTTTATTTATTTTTGGGACAGAGAGAGACAGAGCATGAACGGGGGAGGGGCAGAGAGAGCGGGAGACACAGAATCGGAAACAGGCTCCAGGCTCCAAGCCATCAGCCCAGAGCCTGACGCGGGGCTCGAACTCACGGACCACGAGATCGTGACCTGGCTGAAGTCGGACGCTTAACCGACTGCGCCACCCAGGCGCCCCAAGCACATACATTCTTATATAGATATAATCCTATGATCCCCTATCCGTGGGTATAGAGGGTGTGTGTGTGTGTGTGTGTGTGTGTGTGTGTGTGTGTGCGTGCACGCGCCTGCATGTGGCCACTTGTTTTTCCAAAATGAACTTTACTTCCTACACAAGGATTTCCTACTCAGCAATTTTTCATGGAATCCCTTCCGAGTCATCTGATACGGCTGTTTCTTTTTCTTTTTAGTGGTTCCATTATAGCCCCTGCAATGGAGGTACTGAGCTTGAGTCTTTCTTGTTTTTTTTTTGTCTTGTTTCCTTCTCTTGCCTTCCTTCCTTCCTTCCTTCCTTCTCTCCCTCCTTCCTTCTTCTTTCTTTCTTTCTTTCTTTTTCTTTCTTTTTTTCTTTCTCTTTTCTTCTTTCCTTCTTTCTTTCTTTCTTTCTTTCTTTCTTTCTTTCTCTCTTCTTTCTTTCTTTCTTTCTTTCTTTCATTCTTTCTTTCTCTTTTCTTCTTTCCTTCTTTCCTTCCTTCTTCTTTCTTTCTTTCTCTCTTCTTTCTTTCTTTCTTTCTTTCTTTCTCTCTTTCTTTTTCTTCCTTCCTTCCTCTCTCTTCCTTCCTTCTTTCCTTCCTGCCTGCCTTCTTGCCTGTCTTTCTGTCTTTCTGGCTATGAAGAGTGCCATAGCTAACAACCTTGTAGATGATCCACATAGTACCTAGAGGAGGACACCTTTTATTTTAGGGGGTGGATTTCTGACAGTGGGCTTGCTGGGTGAAAGGCACATGCACTTTTAACTAAAGAGACGCTATCAGACTGCTCTTCTAAAACACAAACAGTCGTGACGTTTTTATAGGCCGTGTGTGAGCGTACTCTTTTGCACACATTCGTGCCATCACTAGGTGACACAGGCTTGTCTTTCCATTTTGTCAGCATGATGAGTATAAAATGATACTTCGCTATTTCGCCATCTTCATTGCCCTGCCACCAAGCGACTTGGACCGTCTTTTTATTTTCCAGGGGCCGTCTGGACTGGTTCCTCCAACGCCTTCTCGCAGCTCCTGCCCATTCTTCTGTTGGGCTGTTCGTCTCCATCTCGACAGTCTGTAAGAGCTGTTGATATGTATTAGCTATTAACTCGTTTACTCTATTACCTTTATAATAAAAGGGAGCTTTATTTTAGAAAAAAGAAGCAGAAGATAAAAGGACCTGAAATTCATTCAAAGATGAAAATGCTTAAAACATTCTCTCTTGGAAAGATTTGCATTTTAATTGGTATGAAGCCTGAAAAGAACGAAGATCCTAGAGATACTTCTAATCATCAGGGAAAGGGTATAAATCAAACCTCTCTGATGCTTGATTTGCACTTCCCTCATAGATATTTAATCTGCATGCACTATAGTATCTGGATACACGGTGATGCTGAAAGGCTGAGGATGTGTTATGTCCAGAACAGACATGGAAAAAAGGGCAAAAACAAGATTCCAAGGGGAGCAGTTTGCAGGGACTGAAACTTTCAGGTACCAGGTGACCGTAGTGGACCTTTTGTCTGTTTGCTTGTTTGTTGGCTCTAATTTCTTTGTTCTTTTCTAATTATTTTATTTGAGAGAGAGAGAGAGCGCGCGCATGAGCAGAAAAGGGTAAGAGGGAGTGAGAGAGAGAATCTTAAACAGGGCCCCTCCCTTCGCACGGAGCCTGGCATGGGGTTTGATCCTATGGCCCTGGGATTATGACCTGAGCTGAAATCAAGAGTCGGACCCTCAACCGACCGAGCCACCCAGGCATCCCTGATTTCTTTTTCTTGTGGTAAAATAGAGAGAGAATAAAAATTGTGAATGTCTAGTTCAGTTCAGTGGTATTAGGTATATTCATATTGTTGTGCACCCACTACCAGCATCCATTTCCAGAACTTGCCCCCCGTCACCCCAAATGAAACTCTGTACCCATTAAACACTAATTCCCCATTTCCTCCTCCCCAGGCCCTGGCAACCACTGTTCCACTTTCAGTCTCCATCGGTTTTCCTACTTTGCATACTTTGCGTAAGTGGAATCACACAGTATTTGCCTTCCTGTGACTGGCTTGCTTCACTCAGCATAAAGGACCCCGAAGTTCATTGATGTTGTGGCATACGACAACACGTCCTTCCTGTTGAGGCTGAATGCTTTTCGCAGTGTATATAGACCACATGTCGCTGATCCGTCTGTCCACTGACGGACCCTTGGGTCACTCCCACTTGATCGCCATTGCAGCGGCCATGCCATTTTCCATTCCTTCCAACAATGTACAAGGGTCTTGATTGCTCCCAATCCTTGTCAACGCTTTTTTTTTTTCTTTTTTTCTTCAGTAGCCATCGTAACGGGTGGAAGTGACATCCTACTGTAGTTTTGATCTGCATTGTCCTCACGTTGAGAGACGTGGAGCATCTTTTCGTGTACTTCTTGTCTGTCTGTGTACCTTGGGGAGGACCTTTGTCTTGAGGCTGGCACAGGCTTGATCCCACAGAGGAAGCTGATATTCAGTCCTGGGCTCAAATTCCCAGAGCCGGAATAAGAGTGCTGATGTTTGCCTCCACTATTTAGAGGCCATGGAAATAGCCTGACATAGTGCAGCCCCCACCCCCTAATTCCCGCAATGAAACAGACAATGACAACAGCAGCAGAGGTCCCTGGGGCACATGCCCTAATCAATTTCCCTATCACCTGGCCCCAGATCCCTGATGCGGGAACCACTGTAGGCTCCAGCACTTCCAGCTTGCATCATCTTGGGCAACCGCGACCCAGTACTCTTCTTACAAAACGGATCTTGACTTGTTTTCCTGTAAGATCAGGAAAATATCTCCAGGAGCTGTCCAGAGGATCGAGCACTGAATGCATATGAAGTCACTTGGAAATGTATTTGAAACATTATGGACATAGGACCGCGTTGGCAGCTTACCAGCAGAGGCCCGATTTCATTCTGCGAGCTGCTGAACCCCAGAGAGGAATCGTTAACCCCGCCCTTTTTTTGAGCGAGCATAAGAGGCGACTTGAGTTTGGCTCCTTAAATGTATCTGTATGGTAGTAAAAGCTCCCCTTCCGTAAAGGTGTCAGAGGGGAGAGGCTTAGCCGTGGTAGGATGTCCTAGTCAAAGGTAGGATTCATAAGATAAGGTGCTAAGCAGTGGAAGCCCCTCCCTCCTGTCCCCACCCAGGGTTTCAAAAAGCACAGGTGAGCTGCTGGTCAGTGAATGCGTGGCTGGGTGCTTGATGAGAGAGGTCCCTTACAGTTGAGGACCAAGGTCCTGGGGAGTCTTGGGGATGAGCAGGCAGACGCCTCGCCCCACCTGTTAACTATGGCCACATTCATCCCTCTGACTCCTCCTTCTGATAGCCAGGTACCTTTTGAGCCCAGAAACATTATTTCTGCCATTTACATCGTATCCAAAAAAAAAAAAATTGGAAAATATAAGTAATAAAAGTGAAATCTGCTGGTTGGCAAAGTACGTCATGAATCACAGCGGTTCTCCGAAGCATTTGAGCCAAGAGGATATTTTGGTTTAAACAAGTAATGTAATTCCGGCCAAAATGGCTTCCAGATTTGAACTTCCAAAAAAAATCGTCACGGTTCACCATGTCACTTGGCTGACACACACAGGGCGATCCCCCCTCCTAGGACGAAAGGAAATTTCTAGGAAAAATCAAAGTCAGCCTGTATATTTTCTCACCGGAGGGCATGGGAAGAAGAGAGACAAAATAGGGATCGTTACAACGTTGTAATCTGTTAGTCATCCAAACACCTTTCTCTATGTTCTATAAATTCTATTCCAGCTGCATAAACTGCACTAGACCCAAGGACGGCCTCCACGAGGAAAAAAAAAAAAAAAAAAAAGAAGAAGAAGAAGAAACAAAACAAAACCAACCACATAATAGAACTGGGGACCACTTTAATGGTAAAGTGGTCATAAACCAGCGTGTTGGAATTTCATCAATGTGACATCATTCCCGATGTGACATCGGAGAGCCCACCCTCAATTTCCCCTCCATCTATCTCTCACGCTCGCCTCCTTTCCTCTTAAAGAGATGATGAAGCTGCCCGTGCAGCACAGAAGGATAATAAAAACCTGTATCCCTTAAGCTGAATTCAGCCCATTGAACTGCACGAACAGCAATAACCAAAACAAAGCTAGCAGGAAACGTTTGCACACAGCATCTGTTATGATCACATAACCACGAGACAGCTGTTTAATCCCAACTGTTAACATAAGATCATTTGTGTGTTTGAAAAGCAATCCCATTTGGATTTCCCCCTTTATTTATTTATTTTCTAGCTTTTCCAAGAGAGAGGCTTTCTCAGCTGGAGGATGCAATTTGTGTCGCTGGCTTTTTCCACTTTCGCCCTTAGCTTCCGAACGAGCGGGGCGGTGTGGTTTTCTCACTATAAAGACCCAGAGGGGAGAGAGGACGGCTGTGTGGTCTCTCCTAGCTGGGAGCAGGGCGCGGCCCTTGCTCGGCCCTGGGGACCTGCTTTTTGCTCCCCAGAACATTCATAACCCGTTCTGGCCAGATTATGGGAAAAGGCCCTCACATGAAACGCGTCTGGTGGTCTTTGCCAAGTTCTGGTGAGACCGGAGTTTTCTCAGCACCACCCAGGATTGGAACCCATCCCTGTAAAGTTCGGTTCCAAAACCTAAAAACAAAGTCATCAGGCTCACAACTGCTTTGCCGAGGTCAACGGAGGGTGTCAGCAGTTTGGGTGGCCTGCCTCAGTGCCCGCTCTGGAAGCCTGAGCAGGAGACCTAGGTGGCTTAAGGTGAATTTCAAAGGCAGGCTTTTCCTTTTATTTTGATTTCGTGTTTTTCGTTTATATCGTAGCTCAGTGCCTGGGGGCTCCCCAAATGCTCAGGAAAGAACAGGCATGCTTCACTGTTGAGCTGCAGCCAACGTGTCACAGGAGCGGTTGACGTCCGTGGCAGGCAGGGCAGAGCCTGACCACGGGGTCCCGGGGGTGACGGGAGCTGGCCGGGCCAGTTTGGACCAGCACTAACTTGGAAGGCTGCCTGCAATTTGCGTGACATCCACCTCTCTTCACCTCCTTCTTTACACATCTCATCCCAGAGAATCCTCAATCTTGATCCCAACATGATAGCAGCATGTGTAGTACGCAGTTTATCTTCCTGGGAAAGTTGAAAGCCCAAGTCCTTCCAACACATCGAATCAATGTCTTCAACCGGATTCTTAGGACAAGTTCATTTCTAGGTCATAGGAACCTTGGAAATGTGAGGGACCTTTTAGTTGCCCCTTTTCTCCTCTCCTCTCTTTTCTTTTCTCTTTCCCTTTTCTCTTTCCCTTCTCTTTTCTTCCTTCCTTCCTTCTTTCCTTTCTTCCTTCCTTCTTCTCTCCCTCCCTGCCTCCTTCCCTCCCTCCCTCTTTATTTTCTTTCTTCTTTCTTTCTTTCTTCCTTCCTTCCTTCCTTTCTTTCTTTCTATTTTCTTTCTTTCTTTCTTTCTTTCTTTCTTTCTTTCTTTCTTTCTTTCTTTCTATTTTCTTTCTTTCTTTCTTTCTTTCTTTCTTTCTTTCTTCGTTTGCCTGATGCTGTATTTAACTTTCCTTTTTCGACGCAAAACTGACAAAAACTGCATATATTTAAGGCATACAGTTCGATGTTTCGATACACATCCATATTGTGAAGGGATCACCCCATCAAGCTAATTAACATACTCAGTTTTAACGTTTGAAAAAAGTAGGCTGTGTAAATGCAATTTACATCTGGGGCACCTGGGTGGCTCAGTAAGCGTCCAACTTCAGCTCATGTCACCATCTCGCGGTTCGTGGGTTCGTGAGTTTGAGCCCCACTTCGGGTTCTGTGCCGACGGCCCACAGCCTGGAGCCCGCTTCGGATTCTGTGCCTCCCTCGCTGTCTGCCCCTCCCCTGCTCACGTTCTGTCTCTCTCTCGCTCTCAAAAATAAATAAACATAAAAAATAAAACATAACTAAACGCAATTTGTTTCTTTCCAAAATGAAAAATATCACAACAAGAATTGTTGAAGGGCCTCTGGATTTCTCCTGAGTAAAGTAGCCTCTCTTCTTCTCTCGTGCGGCTCTGCAACTACTTCACAATTATTGTTTTCGTTCTCCGTCCCTGTCCCCTCAAAGAAGTTACAAAAGACTAGATGTCACTTTTCTGAGATGTAGTAAGAAAATAAAAGTAGTTCAGTTATGGCAGCCGTCAGAAGAGATTGACGATCGATTTTGGAACAAATTAAATACTTAGGTCAGTCTATGGTGTGATTTATTATCATACTTAGACAAAATGCTTTTGCTTTTAACTTGACATTCTTTATCACACATAAGAAAGTTTGCATCCCACTGCGGGGAGTTGGGGGGGTGTATGGGGGGGTGTATGTGGCATCCACAGATTGTGAACCATCATCCATCTTAACGTTTCACTTCCCCTGCTTGGGACCAAATCACTAACATCTTTAATGGGAGCAAATCCTTTATCGCCTGATTCATTTCCATGTTTTGTTTCTGCAGCTAGACAGGATATCCTGTGAGGGGGCGAAAAGGGAGGGAAATTTAGTACTATCCGTTTCTGATTTGCCATTATTATTATTATTGCTTTTTCTGCCCTCAGGATGATATTATAGTCATCTACTGATTTTCATACGTAACGCCTATTTTTGGTGACTTTTTTTTCCTTCTCTCCCTTCCCGTTTCTACCCTAGTTCACAAAGGACTCTTGGCAGGAATTGGAAGAGAGTTTAGCTTTGCTTCATAAAGAAGCCGTATCATTTAATATTTGCTACTTTTCCTAAAAGTAAATAATGAAACAGTTCTTCTGGACCCTAAGTTACTGAATAAAAGCCCTGGTTTGTTTTCTTTCTTTTAGTTAAGTACGGGACCAGTGGAGGATACAGTTTTGCGAGATTTTAGAAACAAAGGAACGCCCCAAGTGGAGAGAAAAATTTCACTGTCTGAACCAGTGCACGAAAGTTGCAAGTATCTCTTAGATTGTCATTAGTCAGCTAAAACCAGGAAATAAATACCCACCCTGTTTTGTGATCACCTCCAGTTACTGTTGTAACAGGAAACATGAATGAATGAGAGAGGTGATCTGAGGAAAACCGGAGTCCCTGTTGGACAGGGACGGATTCACATACCACACACTCCTCCCCAGGACACTTAGACCTCCTGTGAAAAGAACCAGATAAATCTACTGTCGCCCCAGTAATGCTTGAAACTGGGCCACATTTATTTCCGAAACTGGCATCAAACGCCCCAAGTTTTAGAAAAGAAGTTGTCTGGATGATTCGGCTTCGTTGCATTTTTGTCGGGTACAAGATGCCGCATTTCGAGGCAGTATATGTCTTTGAACAAACCTTGCAAATGTTCCCATTCAATACGCTTCTGTGTCCTACCCAACATAAGCTAGATCTTGGCCAACAACTGTGCGTGGAGAAATCATGATTTTACACACAAGCATCTTTGAAAGGAGGGCAGGTGGAAAGTTACATTGTTGGATATCGCGGGTGAGGACGGAGAAATGAACCAATTCTAAACCGGTTAGAACCAGAGACTTCCTTTGGCAAGACTTCCCTGCATTGCATTTTCTTCCCTTTTGGGTAACATACTCACAGTGGCAGACCGTTCCTGAGCTGGCCATCCCGAGCTGGCCATCTTGAATGTAGGAAACAAACAAAAAACTGAGCAAGACCACAATGGCAGTGTAGGTTGCGGGGCGTGGACAGGGTGCTGGCGGAAAGTCATAAACGGGCAGCTTATTGCATTCCTCGGAAGGCCAATAAATACATCCTTTGCTGACACAAGTCAGTCAAGAATTATCATATATAAAATAATTATTTCATGTGATGTCAATTTTCCTCATGATTCTTGATAATGAGCTCTCCCTGAGAACTTATTCAACATCGTTTAATATACGACACAGAGGCTAAGATTAGAAGCACTCCTAAAATTTGCTTTCCCTACATCTTCTAGAAAGCTTATATTAAAGACACGTCTGGAAAAAAAAAAAAAAAAAACAACACATCTTTGCAATCTGATCTAAATTTTTGGACTGTAGCCTCCCTTTACTCCCTCCCCTGACCATCTCTTTGCCTACTAGCCAATGATATGCACGTACTATTGAGGCAAATGGAAACTCTGTCCAAGACTGGCTCACCCCTGTTTGTTTTTATAAATCCGATAGGGCATAACTCACTACACTAATGGAGGGTACATTTAATTTCATTTGTTGCAAACACTCCCGGGAATATTTTACACTTAGAGGTATGTGTTCTGAGTTTGTTAAACGGCTTCGTTGCTTTTTGATTTTCTTTTCTTTTCTTTCCTGTTTTTTTTTTTTTTTTTTTTAACTAAATTGATAGAATTGATTGGTAATTTGGGCATTGAAAACCGGAAGCTTCTTCTGACAATTGAATCAAAGTGTGTTTAATCTTTTTTTTAAAGGCTTTTCATTGAACAACAACAACAACAAAAAAAAAATACTTTGAGGAAAATAGTCTGATTAAGCATTTTATACAATCAGAAAAGAAAACTTATGCCAGCCAATTCTTGGTCCCTCATTCCCTCAAACAACTGAAGTGGTAAATTGAGGCAATTATCCCAAACACCTTTCCTTAATTATAGGGATTGTCTAGGTAAGCAGGTTCTGAGCCTAAATTTTTGCAATAATTATCTTAATTTGCACTTTGTTTTGCATGTGAAGACACAGACTTAGCATCATGGTCACTTACAATTTTGTATCCGAACTATGTAGCTAAACGCACTTGAAAACGGAAATTCATCCAAGAGATACTTTAATGCCGGTGCTAACCTGATTTTTTTTAATCTTACATTCTCTTACTGGATTTTTCAGATTTCTTATAATGAGCTTGTATTACAGTTGTAATTTGAAACAAATGAGCTTATCAAAAATTACATTAAAATAAAATACCTTGAATTAATTTCCAGAGTTTCTCTACGTGTGGTCCGGGATGGGAAATGGTTACAGCCATCTTTGGAAAATACAATCTGTCACAGAGCCCTTCTGGTAATATGTGGTACCTGACCACTTCCTCTGTTTAAAAACCACACGCTGAATATTAGGAGGCCTTTCAGTTCAATGTACTCAAAGACCTTATTCAAAAGTGTAGGGCTGATTTCTGTGAACAGGATGTTCGTTTAAAGTGAGCTCTCTCCCCTGGTCTGTTCTGTCCCACCAGACTCGTTCTGTCCACCTTAGAGCTACCCTCACTCTCTTCCTTTTGGGCAACATCTCATCCCTCTAACGAAGCAACCACGAAGCTCTGTGATGGCTCTGTTTATTTGCATTATTTGGAATCCAAAATTTAATCTCAAAGCGATGCCTGAGTGGCTCCGTCGGTTGGGCATCCGACTCTTGATTTTGGCTCAGGTCACGATCTCACCGCTCCTGGGATCGAGCCTCGCCTCAGGCTTCTAGCTGGCTGCACGAGAGTCGGCTTGGGATTGTCCCTCCTCTCTCACTGCCCCTCCTACCCCTCAAATAAATAAACTTTCAAAAACAAAACAAAATTAAATCTGAAAAATAAAAGTCATCATCCTCATTTTGCCAATGAGTAAAACGAGGGCTTAATCAGAGTATCTTGTGCCCAAGGTCAAGTGCCAAGAAATGCAGACGTAGAATTTGAATCTATGTCTCTCTGATTCCCAAACCTACCTGTGTCCTGCTTTTATCACACGAAATCTATGATGCCATTGGAACTGCGACCAGAAAGATCTCAATGGCAACCCAGAGCTTTTCTGCAGTCTCTCAAACCAATAAGACCCATTCTCTTCAGTTCAATAAACTCTATCTGGAACCTACTACTTAAAAACCAACAAACAGAACCTTGAGATACGATCAGATCAGTGGAAGATATAAGCACTTAAAAAATTCTTCTTGGGGCGCCTGGGTGGCGCAGTCGGTTAAGCGTCCGACTTCAGCCAGGTCGCGATCTCGCGGTCCGTGAGTTCGAGCCCCGCGTCGGGCTCTGGGCTGATGGCTCAGAGCCTGGAGCCTGTTTCCGATTCTGTGTCTCCCTCTCTCTCTGCCCCTCCCCCGTTCATGCTCTGTCTCTCTCTGTCCCAAAAATAAATAAACGTTGAAAAAAAAAATTAAAAAAAAAAAAAATTCTTCTTGTCTAGAACTCACTTCGAGGTGGAACCCTATACTGTAATCTACGGTTAAGGAAAGGGAAGGGAAACGTAATTGTTGAACTTCTTTTTGGCCAGATAGTTTACATATACTTTTTCATCTACCTCTGACACCAAGCTGGGAGGTCGGTCCCCACTTCGGAGATAAGGATCAGACAGGTTAAGTAACTTACTCAAGGTCACAACTGAAGAAACCACAGACCGGGATTCTGATCCAAGTGCTTTTGATTCCATACTCTATGCTTCTTCTCTCTGTAGCATAGAGCTTCTCAACTTAGCACTCTTGATATTTTGAACTGGATCATTCTTTGGTGCACGGGTGGGTGTGGAAACGGTGGAGGGCTGTCTGTGGGCCGTAAGGTATTCAACAGCACCCTTGGCTTCTACACACGAGATGCCATTAGCACCCGCTCACCAAATTGTGACAATTAAAAATAGCCAAAAATGTCTCCAGACCAAACGTCCCTTGGAGAGCAAAACCCACCCTATGTGAGAACTGCTGTTCTAGGATTTACGTGCAACCAAACTGATCCATGAAAAGAAAACTAGTTAAATGAGTCAGTCCTCGAAATAGATTATACTTCAGGGTAATTTCTGTTGTCATTGTTCTTGGAGTCGTAGATTCTGAACAACGAAATCCTGAATTTTAAGAAACCACAATAGACTCCTCAGTGAACAGGCGGTCTCCTAGAAGGAGGGAGGAAAATCATAGCTAGAAGTTTTTGTGATTAGTTAGGTTACATAGGATAGGATTCTGTGACAATCCAGAATTTCCTTCTGGTTTTCCATCCAACCACAATGAGGGAAGGGTTTTTTCCTTTTTGTCCAACTAGGTCTTAAAGCACTGCATAAAGGCAGTCTTGGAAAAGATCTCGAAATCTATTTCCCACTTCCGGTTGTTAAGTGGACCACGGAACGTGCGTTTATTTAGAAAAGCAGCAACAGCTGAACCTACAAAAATATCTCGAGCCTAAGGAGGTGGCCAATATTCGAGAAGACTCCTATCTCACAAGATGGTAAGTGGCTGCAATCTACCACAAACGAGGTTGATGCTTCTAAAGACAGAGAAACGATGAATAACCAAGGTGGAAGGAAACAGGGACAAATAAACCAGGGCCTTCACAACTTTGGAAGAGAGTATCTGTCCTCCCCACGTCATGGCCAATTGCCCGAATGGTACCTGCTCCCTCCCCTGCCAACTCAAGTGGGTCCAAACAGCTGCCTTTATCTTGGCAAAGACTTCCGGTGGAGTGCCCCCTCTGCCTGCACAGTCTTGAGGCATTTCGTAACTCTGTGTGGCTGGACATGTCCGTATCGGGCAAGGCTCTGACAATAAAGAGCCATTCAAGTTTCCCCCCGTGACCTGATCCCATCAACACTCTGATACTGGAAAGACGCCATAAATACTGTTCGCTCATTTTGTAGCATGGAATAAAAGGTCTTTACAGGAAGTTATTATCAACGATCTGTAAAGAAAGGGGTCAGAGCTATGCTTCCTCCCCCAGCCATGGGAGTCACCCCAGCCAGGCTGGAACAGGTAAAGGAGGGTGCGAGGAGGAGGAAGCCCACTCTGGCCGGGGGGTGGGGGAGATGGGTTTGGGTTTGCCCCCATGACATGACCAAGATGTCTCCACAGACATCTGTAGAATGTATACCTACAGGAGACCCGGGGAAGGGGACAGAGCAGAGAAACCAAAATTCTTACCTGCAGAGAAATGCCACACGGTGAGTGTCCTTCAAACCGGGAACTGAAAATTCCCCAAACCCTCCCCCTGCCCGCCCCCCCCCCGAAGGGAGGCTGCTTTTCTTCCCCCTGGAACTGCCCAGCTGTGCCCCCCTCCTCTCCCACCCCCCCCACCCCCACCCCCGAGCCCAAGACTCTCATTCTGGAAACTTGCTTGCTGAAGAAAAGTTAACTTGGCACTCGTCTTAAGTATTGACTATCTGTCTTGAGGGTGAGGGCTGTAAATTCTCTCTCCTAAGATCCAAGTCGATTTGTTATCAAATCAGGCATTGAGAAGCTGATTCATTGCTATTCAGCGCTATGCTGATTTATATGCAGAATGTAAAACAGATGCCTTATGTGATACATATTTATGGTGAGTGCTGTTCTAGGAAGATTTATTACGGATTCCTTTGTCGGGGTTTGCATGAGCAGAGCCATGATGCCTGTATTTCCTCTCAGCTGCCAATGCCAAACTCATTAAAAAGAGGTGTGACTATTAATATACATTGTAATACTGACAGGCTCTAATTTATAACACCCCGGCTGGTTGGGGTATTCTCCTGACTTGAGAGGTGGTTTCTGCATTTCCTCCTCTGTAGCTTAAATGGTACAAATAGAGACGTATATTCTCCCTCTCTCCCTTTTCTTCTTTCCCCTTCCGTCCTTCTCTCTCTCTCTCTCTCTCTCCTTCTCCTACTCCCTCTCTCACATAGCTTTGTCTTTTCCGGTCATCTCCAGCAGGATATAATCTGCTGAAAAAACCCAAATTCTACGGTGATTTTTTGGTCCCCTTCCTTCCGGGTCAAGGAAGCCAAGGGTTTAGAGCAGTAGCCAGTTGTGCGTAACGCCCTGTGAACACATGTTACTCTCCACGCTGGCACCCTGTCTCTTTAGGCTGACTTAGCAAGGAAGAAGTTTGGAGCAGGCCACAGGAAGCATTCTTGGCAGCCACCATGTCCAACATGAGTCTCCGGAGTCGAGGGACATGTGTTACTCCGTGCATGGGAAGCAGAGACCCACAGCCCACAGGGCAGTGGCAGGGACAGACGGGTCACTAATAACTGGACGGCAGCAGATGAGGGGCAGTGAATCAGGCGAAGACTGAAGGAACACTCTGCCTTTCCTGGAAAAGCTGGCAAGGGAGCAGGTCTGATGAGAGTCTCCGTACCTGGGAAGCAACCCGCCCGGTGGGCTTGGATGGTATTTCGAGTAATGCTAGAAGACAGGCAGTTCCTGGGAAAATAGCTTTTTACTCCATCTTAAATTTGAGAGAAACTAGTTCCTAGAGAGAGAAAACCAGCACACACAGCGGTAGTTTTTCACCTGAGGGTCAGGGGCCCCTGAGAAGCACCTGAGCGAGATGATTCGGAAAGTCATCGTGTAGAAACGTGCTTTTAATGATTCCACGAAAGGATGTTTTGGCTAAAATCGATTTCTATTGAATGTCAAAAAGCCGCACGGGCAGAGATAAGACATGAGTGCTGCCATCTTTTTTTAATTTTTTTTTATTAAAAAAAATTTTTTTAACATGTTATTTATTTTTGAGACAGGGAGAGACAGAGCATGAACAGGGGAGGGTCAGAGAGAGGGAGACACAGAATCCGAAACAGGCTCCAGGCTCCAGGCTTCGAGCTGTCAGCACAGAGCCCGACGCAGGGCTCGAACTCACGGACCGCGAGATCATGACCTGAGCCGAAGTCGGCCGCTTAACCGACTGAGCCACCCAGGCACCCTGAGTGCTGCAATCTTTACCCTGCTCTGTGAGCAGGGCTGGGAATATGGGGAGGCCAGAGAGGCACCCAAAACACCGAGTGCTCGGGAGAAAGAATATTTGAATGAGATATACTAGCAACAGATTAATGCAAAAAGTCCTGATGAACAAAAAATAAAAATGAAGCTAAAAGGCAAGACTGTTACTGCTGAGTTTTCTTTTGCCTCAGGCTCCCATGTAGCTGGTGAAAACCCCTGTGAAGTGTCTTGTCTTTATATAAAATGTTGATAGGCCTCACTTACCTGCTCTAATCTGGTCAAGGTGAAGGAAACATTCTCTGTAACTTTTTTGGTGGTCTTTCTACGTTAGGGAAGGCATCTCTTATTAGTAGAAACCATTCAATGGTGGATGAGGATTATGGTAAGGGTGAGGTTCTGGAAACCAATGAATGATTTCGAAAGCAGGCGACCCTTTATGACTGATCTCTTCAAATCCGGGGCGCCTGGGTGGCTCAGTCGGTTGGGCGTCCAACTTCGGCTCAGATCATGATCTCGCGGTCCGTGAGTTCGAGCCCCGCATCGGGCTCTGTGCTGACAGCTCGGAGCCTGGAGCCTGTTTCCGATTCTGTGTCTCCCTCTCTCTCTGACCTTCCCCCATTCATGCTCTGTCTCCCTCTGTCTCAAAAATGAATAAACGTTAAAAAAAATTTTTTTTAAATCCATATAGACACGTGCCATCAAAGCAGGTCTAAAATGCAGCTGATTTTCCTCGGTAGCAAATGAATGAGGGTTCAAAAAGATGATGATCTCTTGAGGTCCAAATAGTTTGTCTAGGCAAACTTCACCCCAGAAATCTCTCCATTCCATTTGTGCATTTCACCACATATTTCTATAATGTACCCCCGGGGAAATCACTGAGCTATGTTGAATAACTTTAAGTGAAATACATACATCATACATTCATGTGTAATCTGTATCACAAGAAGAAGTGATCAGAGCTCCATTTGCTGCCTTGGGTCAGAGTCAGTAGAGATGAAACTTGGCAATGAGGAGAAAGAAAGGCCACAACCCTGTGGCACAACACAAAGTGTTCTAGGCTTCTTATTGTTAAAAAAAAAATTTTTTTTGACATCTGAGATCTCCCAGATATGAATAATGTTTGCCCGTGTGAACAGGGCTGAACATTTTTTTCCCTCTAATGAAACTCCCATGACTCTCAAGCTGCTTTGGAGTTTGTCTTACTCAGAGAATACTTTTTTTTTTTTCTTTTTTTTCCCCTGTCCTCCTCCTCTTCCTCCTCCCCTTCCAGTTTGTAGAGAGCTTCCCAGAACCGCACTCCAAATCTCAGAAATGTCAGCAGCCTCTTTCAAGCCACATGGACAGGGTGGGGAGCTAGATAGCAAGAAGGCCAGATAAGAAGTGAGTGCTTCTGGCCCTGTGTGGACCAGGCGGTTCCCTAGAGCAGTTTTTAAAGAAAGAAATTAAATGGATGTGGTTACAACCCACTTGACAGGCGTCGTAATAATAATCATAATAATAATAATAAAAATCTAGTTGTTAATTTTTGTTTGGGGGCTTTTTTTTTTTTTTTTGAGTAAAGCATTTGCCTATTACACAGCAATAACTAAAACAATGGAAGGATGCTCCTTTCGAAACACTGCTGATTAGTTGGTATCACCATGGCCCTAACCATTATTTCCTGAATAAATCACGACTTTACGCCGTTTGATTTCCAGTCGGGACACCTTCACAAACCAGGTACTAAACCTGCAGAACTTGTCTGAAAAGAGAGAGGGTTTCCAAGGGCCAGCCAGATACAGCCCGGTGGCAAAAGGGCTCAGGCGAATGTGTGGCTGTGACTAGAAATCAAATATGGGTAAGGAGAAAACCTCTCTCTTTGTCCAAAGGAGTGATCACATGTTGACAGCTGGAATTTACATGGCTCCTTTTTCAATAAACTAGCGCCTTCCCTGCATTCCAACATCAGCGGCACAATAGTGGCACAGAAGCAAACTGACTGACACATTACACACGGTCCAGCTGGCCCGTCCACTCTCCACGGACCCCTCCTCCTCCTCCTCCTCCTCCTCCTTCGTCTTCATCTTCCTCCAGCGTGAGCTCTCACTGGCGCAAGACCTCCATGCACACTCCTTGAATGGTACCTACATCAGGGGGGCTTGATTTCACATGCCTGCCAGCACGTGGGATAGGAACCCTACATTAAAGATGAAATCCAAACAGACAAAACAAAGCCAGGACAGGATAAAAACGCAAACAAATCCTTTCTACTTTGTTGTCAGCTCAGAAAACAAAAAACCAAAACAAACAAACAAACAAACAAACGAACAAAGAACTCTATGCGACCAATGTTTCCCATATCAAAAATCTTGACATCATAAACCCTTCCTTTCTTTACCTTGGGTCTGCCTGACTCTCTGTGTGAACTTGAACACAAAGGAAATGTGACCTGTGGAGTAACCAGTGTTATAATTCGTGAGAACTGTTGTGATTGCCTGTTGTGCAAAAATAGCCATCTGAAAGAAAGGTAAAATCCCACAATATCTGATAATATGCAACGCTTTTCTTGAGTGTGTGTGTGTATATATATATATACATATATATATAGACATATATATGACACATATATATGACATATATATGACATATATATAGACATATATATATGACCTATATATACACACACACACACATATATATATATATATATATATATATATAGGTCATATATATACACACACACACACATACACACACACACAGAGACATAATTTTGGCCACACAATACACTCCTTGGTTAAGACGTCCATTAAGAGTCCCAGAATTTTTTCCAGAAGGAATGCGGTAGTGGGAATATATCTGTTTACAGCAGTAGTGTGTATTGTTCAGCAAAGCACGGCAATGCCCATAAAACGTCTATGAAACGATCCTGTGGTGAGTGAAAGACTTCATTCCCTATAGAAGTTTCCTTGTTTAAAATATACATTTTACTGATTATGAAGAAACTCATTAGTCCTTCCCGCACTACACCATATCCTTAAAATATGAGAAAGAGGGAAAGAAAATAAAAAGCTTTATGTATTATGAAGCAGCCATTAAACTTTAATCTCTACCACTAGGGGGCAGAATAAAGTTCTTTTCTAAACTGACTGCTAGGCAATCAACCATCACATCATTGCAACATTGAAGGCACTTCAAAAAGACTCAGATGTTTAACTATTGTGCTAGTGATCATACATTCATATTGGGCTGCAGGCCAAAAGAGAGAAGAAAAAAAAAAAGCCAGAGATTTGCAGCTGAAAAGCTATAAAGTGGCGAATTTTACCTTAGAGCAAAACCATCTTCAGTGACAAATTTCAAAGGCCATATGTATGCGATTTTCATGAAAAGCAGACGACCCTAAATTTCTTTGTTTAACTGGAAGCGATATTCCTCACAGAACAAGCAGGTTCTTTTCTGCAGCTCTCCTTGTTTATTGTGCTGTTACAAATTTCACCTTCCTTTCTTGTGCTACAATCAGGATTCTAGAAATGCTGTTTAATGCCAATGGGTATTTCATTAACACTGCCCCCTCCAGCATCTTCAAGGGTATCACCTCAGGCGCAACATCACCGATGGAGAACGTTCAGAGTATTCTAATAAAATTGTGTGCGTGTGTGTGTGCGCGCGCACGTGTTTTCCTTTTAAATTAAAGCCTCCGACCCAACGTCTATTCTATGGTAACAGCTCAGTGTTCACAATCAAATTTTGCCAAGACGGAGACATCACGATTTTCTTCCCCATGCGGTTAAAACACTAAAAGTGATGAATCGGTAGGATTATGAACATTATTTTTCACAAGAACAGAGCCTCAATTCACAGGACGTGTTCAGAGCATTTGCTTTTTAGACTCGATAGCCAGAGATTTCCAAGATACTTCAGTAATACACCAAGACAGAATCCACGGCAGGTTTTCTAAGCTAATAAACTTAAGGAAGAGATCTAGGGTCATTTGCGGGTCCACCTGTCAGCTGGGCATTCAGAGAGGGTGCACATTCCAATTCCGATAAATTCCGTTGTTCTAAACAGAGGCAAATTTAGCTCGGTTCCCATTTTCACTAAATCACGCAGTCCCAGGAAAGCTGGAAAAGTCCCAAGCCAAGTGCTGAGTTTGGCAATTCCCCCGCCCCCACCCTGTTTTCCAAAGCGCAAGACAGTTTTGTAAATAGAGATAGAGCCGAAAGGAGTCACATCTTCCTTTTTACATGAGGACTGTTACTTGATACGTATCAATATTTCCTGTCAGCTCCAACAAAGCAAAATCTCGGGCCTTCTGGTATCCTGAGATGGCTAAATATCGTTTGCTTAAGTCAGCGTGTTCCAGACCTTTTATGTGGCCTGACAGTTGATTGGGAGAAGGCCCACTAACTTTCTTAAAATGTGCAGTCATCCGTTTGGCGGCTGGCTCCGGGGGGTTCCACATGAAATCCTCTTTAGATAAATTCATACTTGCTCAGGGTGATTAGCCTTCCAGCTTGGTTGGCTCACTTGTCTTTAAAAGCAGGACATTCGTGATCAATGTGGGGTTGAGTTGAAGATTGTCCTGTATCCTCTATTAACTACCTGGACCGCAGTCTCCAAAGGTGGTGAAGGAAGACGCAACCCAAGAAGGAAACAAACAAACAGACAAACGAACGACAACCACAAAAACGAAAAAGAAAAAAGAAAAGAAAGGAGGAGAAGAAAAGCAAGGAAACTTTTTTTCTCCCCCCCACAAACATGACAGGCTGAAGTTGACAACCTAATCTTTCAGGCTTGTCTTACTTACTGAAAGGCTCAAGTAATGTCAAAGAAACCATCTGATAACGGTCTACATGCCAAACCTAACAGCTTTATTGCAACAAGAAACTTTCACATTAAATTTCTATGTGTTTTCTCTCCACACTGCTTAACTTCACTGCCCACTCCCCCTCCCCCCTCCCCCCCCTTTTTTTTTTTTCCTAAAGAAAGATAAGGCTTCTCTGCTTCAAAAACCAAATAGAAACTGCTACAGAGGACCAGCTGGGGATATAGGCAAATTAGTGGATTATTATTACCTTGGGGATGTTGGAAATCAAGTTTGTTATTGGCAGTTCCTGTTTCTGTAAGAGTCGTTAATAGCTAAAAATTTAAAGGGTGTTGGTCCATCAACAGAATGTTATTTTCTTAAGTGGGTAACTGTTTTTTGTCTTTTTTTTTTTTTTTTTAATTTGCTGCTGCCCTTGCTACCTGCCTGCCCAGTTCACTTCTAAATCTAACCCCCCGTCATGATTAGAAATAAATCCAATTTTCACAGAAACAGAGCGTTTTTCTGCAAATCTAGAGGTGTGGACTTCTAGAGGAGACGGGTGGGGTAGGAGTCTCAGCCTGAGAAATCTTTTAGAAAATAGCATCAAATTGTTCATCACACTAGAATATGTAATAAATGCAGACACTGAGAGATTAGTAATGGCAGTTCATTCTCTAGGTGCCCCCTGGATGTTAGGGAGAGAGTGTTTTCAGTAAACTACAGATCCTTCTCTGCTTACAATGTGACATTCTTGCTGGGACAGTTTTCCATTTGGAAGCTAAAGAATTCACCTAAGAATTGTAAAGTCCATGGTTTTGTTGTTGTTGTTGTTGTTGCATCCGAGACTGGTCTTTTCCAAGTTTGAAACTAGTTTAAACAAAAACAAAAAGAAAACAACAACAAAAAACAACCCCTCACAGACAACAACCTTGCAAAGAACTCAGAGTAAATAAACAGTCTTTCTCTGTTAAGTAAAATATTTCCCTAAGGTAAGTTACTTTTCCAAGGGAATTACAGTATATGTCAATGTTGAATAGTAGGTGTTTTCTAACTGATTGATGTTTAGGAAAAAAACAGATTCTTGAAAATTAGCCTATTGTATAATTATGTGTCTGATGGAACAGCAAAGTGTCTTAGCTGAAAGTCTTTTTAAAAAAGATTTTACTCCCTCCTGCCAAAGGGTTGCGGATTTCATGGTGTTATCCCTGGGATCTGCATTTTTTTGTCAGGTGGCTGGAGTGATTGAGGGCAGGCAGGGTGCAGATTTCTTCCTAAACAAACTCTCCTCTTGGGCTACTCGGTTGGTAACCTGGCTGGCAAATACGTGTGTCCCCAAAGTGGTACTTTCCTGCAAGATCTCTCACATTATATTCCTTGGCTAGTTTTGAAAATTCTATCCACCAATTGTATCTCATCTCTAATAAAACTCTGCTGCTGTAAGCTGCAGAACCTTCCAAGATACTCTGCCGAGTTTGTTGTATTTTCCACATTGCTATATTTAAAACAAATTCCCTACCCACTCACCCCCCTCCTTGAGTTCGGGGAAACACAAATAACTCCTAAGCTTTGCAGTGAAATGACTTTGTTTTGTTTTCATGCCTAGTATTGCGTTTGAAATTGTTCAGAAGTAAAGAAAAGAGAAGGCTGCTGTTTTAGCTATAAACATCACTTACAAACATACTGTCTTCCTCTCCGTTCTAGGTTTTATTTCACCCCAAATCAAGACACTCCATGCTTATTTATAATGGGTTTTACCATCATATCATACATGAACTAAACTCACATATATAAGAAACAACCCTATATATGATGTAAGCCCATATCTATAGCATATAGATGATAGATTTCATATATTTATTTCTAGAATGTATTTATTTCACCCCATATATGAAATAAACTCATTATAAAAAAAATTCCAAGTAGGTGAAAACCAAGAATTCTGACTTGGGTGTTCCCCCTGCGTCCATTTCGCAGATGGGGAAATTGACAGAAGGGCTCTTCTGGAAAACTACCCCTGCGTGCTCCACTTAGAAGACTGGGGGCTTTTCGCATCAGGAAACTTACATAAATACCACAGTTCCCAGGAAACGGATCCAAGCTGTTTCATCCAAGGTGTGCGTGGGAGGTAGGGGCTGGGAGAGAGAAATGCAAACCAAACGTGGGGGCATCTGGGTTGCCGGAGCCCCTGGCGGGTGGGGGTAGGCTTGGGGGGGGGGGGTGAAGGGCGGGGAAGAGCCCTGACCAGGTAATGCTCCTATTTTAACAGAAAACCCGGCCCATCCTGAAGCACAGAATTTGCAGGCAGCTCTGAAGCAGCAAGGCAGGATTATGTCAGCTCGCTCCGGCTTGGAAAAGTGTGTTTGCAACAGCATCCTCATAGCTGCAATAATAAACATCTCCAGCTGCAAGAGCTCTGCTAAACAAGCCTGGGCAAGGCAGTCCGAATTCCTTTCATTTGACCATCTTAGATTTCCCCCTGCAAGCAGCGAGTCCCGGAGCCCTGCACCCGTCCCCCAGCCCTGCGCTTCCCCAGGAACACACGCCCTCCCCCATCCCGCCTCTCCACTTTTGTTTTATTTACGAATATGTTGCCAGAATTCCAATGAGTTATCTATTCTGTGGCCCCGTCATTTTCCCACCGAGGCCTTGTCGCCGGCTGACTCAGGGTCCAGTCGCAACAGTGAGAAGAAAAGGGGACAGCAAAAGAATTCTTTTCAACTTTTTTTTATGTTTCACTCATTTCTCTGTCTCCCCCAGGCCTCCTCCCCTCCGCTGCTCCCTCCCTCCCCCCAGCCTCCTCGGCTCTCCCTTACCCCCTTTATGTTACACGATCGCTCAAATTGAAACTCTGGAGGGTCCTATAGGGAGTGCACGGGATCCCTGGGAGAAAAAAGCCCCCAACAAGCTATACACCAGATGTATAACGTTATATGGTCAAACTGGCAAACACAAAAGCTGAAAAACAAAAGGCGTGAATTAGGGAGAGGCATTCAAAAGCGTGTTTTCAAAACAGCCCGGCCAAGAGCCTGGATCCCCCTCCTGAGACTAAATGCTTGAAAGAAAAGGTGCTAAAGAAAGAAAGGAAAAGAAAAAAAAAAAAAAAAAAGCCCATTTTTTCTAATTAGCTGAGGCCTAACAGGCACTGAATTTCGCAACTAGTTTTCGTCAAGGGGGTTGTGGTTTGTGAAACTGGAAAATATGCTTTTGAAACCTGGGATGTAGGCCTTCCTGAGACCAAAGCTAGACTCAGACCTCCGCTTTCTTGCTTTCTTTTTTTTTTCTTTCTTTCTTTTCCTCTCCCCCTCGCTTTTTGGGTTTTGCCTTGCTTCCTGGGTCCATCCCTTTTTCACACCCTCTCCCCCACTCCCCCCCCCCAGTACAAATATTATTTAGGTTGAAAAAGAGAATAGGAGGGAAGGCCACAATGGTCCTCCCCGCCCCTTCTTTCTGTCTCCTTTCCATGCCTGCAACAGTCCTGAGTTGCTATGAATCTCATTCCAAAGCACCGGGGCACCCATCACGAAGTGGGGGAGGGGGGGGGGGCGGAAGAGGTGTCACTGTAAACTGAGGCTGTGTGTGTCTGTGTGCGTGTGTGTGTAGGTGTGTGTGTGTTTTCTGTAAAAGCCGGGATCAAGATGAAAAACTCTCCACCACTGTGGATTTAGATACTTGGGCGAATGAACTCTCACTGTGATGTTTTTCAAATGCAACAAGGCAGTGTTTTCAGGCAGCAAGGTGCATTTCCCAGCAACCAGCTCAGCTCCTGTGCCTGGACAAAAGACACACACAATTTGAACTTAAAAAAAAAAGTCTTATTTAAAGGTGTCCTGGCCAGAGACCTGTTGGTCTTCTGGTGCCTGACACATTCTGAACTTGCATTCTCCACTGCCATTTCTAGTAAGAAAATGAAACAGAACTGCGGGGTAAGAGTTGGTGGGTAGCCCGCGTTTTGAAGGGAGGCGACTTTAATTGCCCCGCTGTCTGGCTTGGACGCCTGTGGTCCTGCCTGGTGTGTTTTAGTAACAAATGCTTGTTCTAATGAATTAGCCTTATTAGGGGCGCCTTATATTCTTTCATAAAGAGCACAGCTATTCTGAACTTCTGAATGCAACAGTCTCTGGATATCCTCACACTGCAAGCTGGATGTGGGACTGTCCTTCCTACCCCTGGATTTTCACGAAGTCTCATCATTTTTCATGGCAGAAGCGTGAGCAGCGGAAAGAAAACTACTAACTAACGCTCGCAGGTACCGGCCATTGCCCACCCCAGACCCCAGGGCCAGAGAGGACAATTGCAAAATTCTTCCGCTAAAAGTGTATTTGCCTGCACAGCCCAACAGTCAGGATTTTCGTTCCGTCACCTCCTGGCACATTCTTGTGATAAACTCCGTGGCATCGGATAAAACAGATTCATTAACTTTGATTAACCTTCTTTAACTAGAGTTAAAAAGCTGCTGTAAGCAGCTCAGCTACCAATGTGGCTTGAAGATACTTTATCATGTTTAAGACCCAATTACTGTTGCACCGAATAAGAATAAAACATCACAATAAAATGTGGAACAAACAGCCACTCCAACGGGCACGGCAAATAATCATTAATTTATAACAGCAACTTTCCCATCTCTATGGTTTTTCTGATGGCCCCACTTATTTCAAGTTGAATACTTTGGAATCTGACGCCAGTAGAAGAAACTGGTTCTCTGGCCTCGTTGACTATTGGCCTTTCTTTCTTTCTTTGGTTCTCTCTGGTTCTATGGGTTCTTTCTTTCTCCCTTTCTTTTCTTTCTTTCTTTCTTTCTTTCTTCTCTTCATTTCTTTCTTCTTTTTTTCTCCCTTTCTTTGTTTTCTTTCTTTCTCTCTTCATTTCTTTCTTCTTTCTTTCTTTCTTTCTTTCTTTCTTTCTTTCTTTCTTCTTTCCCTCTTTCCTTCCTTTCCTTCTTTCCTTCTTTCCTTCTTTCCTTCCTTCCTTCTTTCCTTCCTTCCTTCCTGCCTTCCTCCCTTCCAATAGCTTCAGTTTGGAATCTCAGAAGTCTCCTTTAAAACTTCAAAATAAAATAGAAAGGGGGAAGGAAAGTCTAAACAGGTTCTGTGCACCTAGGTCTCTGAGACAGAAAGAGAGGATTACAACGCGAAGGGACCTGGGGATTTGAGAACAATTCGTCAATAATTGAAAACGTTTCTAGTTAGCAAATTTAAATATTAAAGGAACACACGCCAGGAAAATCAGCCCAGAGATCATTAAGAGAGGCATCCATAAATGAACTGCCAGCTTCGAAGGAGCTGGAGCGAAGTCCATTTTGGGCCTCTTGTAGGGAAACGGAGCAGGTAAATAAGTCCGGCACACAATGGGTTAATTTTGGACAGGATTTGACTGAACCGGGAATAATGAACAGTGAGATACTGCAGCTTTCAGGCAAAACAGAGTAACAACAATTAAAAGAGAGAGAGAGAGAGAGAGAGAGCGGGAATAAAGGAAAAAAAAAAAACAATCCCCAGTCAGTTAACTAACAAGAACAGTCCAGTGTTCGAAACAGATAAAACAGGCCACCAGGCACGCGGCTGTTAACTGCAGCTCTCGCTCTGGGCCTGGGTGTGGAAAGCATTACATTTGTGAGCCAACTGTTTGTGGGTTCCTTCTCATCTGCTTTAAAATATTTGGTTTTGCCGTATTTCCATAATAACCACAACCACACTCTCCCCGCCGAAAAAGAAAAAACCCCCACAACAACAGATGTGTGTTCTAAAAGGAAATGGAGACACTGATATAATCAGACACTAGTTAGAGCGCTTTCATACTGAATTCTCCAGCAAATTCACAACAACAAAAAAACTCTCCACCGCTGATGGAATTAATCTGAGATCCTTGATGACTTGAAGTTCTCAAAGTTTTCATTTTGCATTTTGTTTTTGAATGTATGGTGCTTTATTTATCAAACGGCAGCCTAATTTCCCCCTTCAGTTTGAGTCTGTGATTGTGAAACAAATAAATTGAAACTTAAGGGCCGGTTCTCTCCAAATTTAGTTCCATTATCACTTCAAGAATGCACAGTACTGGGTAACACAAAAGGGGTGTGTGTAGCGGGGTATTGAGTTGCTAACTCAGCGCTCTGCTGGGGAACACAGTTCCCAGTTTCCTTTTCAAGTTGTTTTATTGGGGTGTGTGTGTGTGTGTGTGTGTGTGTGTGTGTGTGAATATCATATATAACACGGCAACGATGTAGCTCCCAAATATTTCAGATTTTCTATTTTAAAGTGAGAAAATGAGAACAAAGTTTTGCAAAGACTTAAATAAAAATAAAATGGCTTAATTGTGTGCCTGCTTTAAAATACGTTGAACCGTGGAGTGGAGTGATTTGATGAATACCTTGTTTTATCAATAATATGCCTCTTTTGGGGCGCCTGGGGGGCTCCGTCGGTTAAGCGTCTGACTTCGGCTCAGGTCATGATCTCACGGTCTGTGGGTTCAAGCCCCATGTCAGGCTCTGTGCTGACGGCTCAGAGCCTGGAGCCTGCTTCGGATTCTGTATCTCATTCTCTCTCTGCCCCTCCCCCACTTGTGCTCTGTCTCTCTCTCTCTCTCTCTCTCTCTCTCTCTCAAAAATAAATAAATGTAAGAAAAAAAAAAAGAACATCAAATCAAATACATTTGGCTGTTTTCGGTGGTACATCATTTTGGTCTTTACACAATACTGTCCTGTCGCCTCTAACTATGTTTGACTTGGGATCATTTATCTGATCTTTTCTGAACATATTTTTAGAATATGCCCACATAACTAAACTGTAGTTGGGGAGGGTAAGTAAAAGTGAGTTTAAAAAAAAAAAAGAAAAAATTTACGGTGAGGATCCCCTTGGCTTCTGCCTCGTCATCTTTCCGGCCTCAGAAGCTGGAACCACTTAACCTCAGCCTACAGGTCTAGCCCTGAAACGACTCTGGAAATCATCCTGACCCTGGGCAAGGGGGAATTCAGGGAGCCACTGACCAGGAGTTCATTGGCCAAGCACAAAGTCCTCTTGGCCGCTGGACAAATTCTGTTCCCCATTTCTTGAGGCCAGGTCCAAGCTCATTCACAGACAAGCCTCTAACTCTTAGTATGGTTTCATAGATTTCCTCTCGCCCAGATACAACTCATTGCCTGGCTTTCCTATACGGTACCTGTGTTCCGGGGACCCTAAAACAAGTTCTCCTTAGGCTCTGGCATTCTTTCCCATAATTCTAGTGCTGAGGACTAGAGTTCCAGAAGTTCTGTTCTACTTCCTAGATGCTGTTTGTCCCCTGTCTTCCGTCTCTCCTCATACCTGTTACTAGATATCCCTGAAGCCCTACTTTGCCTTTCTGCTTTGATATCCACCAGTCAACTACTCCTGGATCTCTCTAGAGGTCTTAATTTTTTTTAAAGATCAACCCCCTTCTAGTTCAGCTTCTGGTGTTCTGCCAGAACCACAGGTTCTGGCCAGTTCTGCTCTGGCTGGTCTCTTTCCTAACTTTTGGAACAGAGGAGAGATCCTTGCACAGGGCAGGAAGAAGGGAAAAGGTAGGAAGAATCATCAATACACATTTCCCTTGTCCTAATTATCTTCTAATAACTCCTAAACCCTTGACCCTTTTGTAACCATCCAGTCTCTACTTTGAACACTAGTCATTATGTCCACCAAAACTACGGGAATTTTGTCTCCAGCGTTCCGGGATGATCCCAATAATGCTAGCCCCATGGAAAAACGTTATAATCTGCGAACCCAAACAAGAAACATCCATAAACTTTACATCAGTAGCCATTTCCAGAAGTCAGTGACCAAGGCTGCAGGCTGGCTAATTTCAAAAGGAGGTGGCCACGTAGGTCCAAGAGGTGACGATTCTCGAGGAGTGGGGAGAAGACTTTCCTTGAGACTCCTCTGTAGAATCAAAGAGATAAGACTCAACAGTATGCGCCCCGGGAAACAGACCATGGATGGGTTCCTAGGCTGTTATTTCCTCATTCCTAATGTGGAACGGGGCTTGAAGCTTAGGCAGCAAGTGAATACCTTGTAAGACACACCAAGATGGCACCAATTGCCACCTTCCAGAATCATTGCCTGCTAATCATTGCCCTGTGACACATATCCAGGTGTTACCTTGGATCACTGACAGCTGAGTACCAACAGGAAAAGTGATTTGCCGAGAATGGCATCCTCTTGCAAATCTGCATCTTAGAACTTGGAAGCCAATGGTTCTCACGCTTGACGACGATAAGAATCCCTTGGCAGATTTGGCCAACAGACACCAACTCATGGTCGCCCAAGTCCACTCGTTACAGGTGGATTCAATTGGTCTGGGTTCGGGCGGACACAGACGCTTGATTTGGCGAGGTTCAGGGATTATGTATATTCCAGTAAAAATTGAGAGCCCTACTCTCCATCCCAGCCATCGCTTTGCTGGACAGCGTGAAAGCCAAGAGGATCATCTGCTTTTACCGCCGCCCAAATTCAGGTTCCCGTGTGTCTAAGACCAGCACTTTCTTCTCCAGCCCGCTCACAGATGATGTCAGAGTCTCGCTTACCTACACACACCCTTCTCTAAGGAACTACGCTATGTAATTAAGGCAAGAGTACAACTTTGTGGGCCTTCAAGGCAAAGGACCCCTTTCTTAAGTCCCAGCTAACACTTGCCTAACCACCCCCCTGATTTATCCCAACCTGGCTCTTTCTGTGCTCACCGGAGCCTGACGTATTCAGGGAGAAGCATCGCAATGCACCTTCTCCCTGTTCTGCTTTGGTATCGTCTGCTTCTAGTCCCTGAGAAGCTGCTGACAGATTCTGCTGTGGGTATTGTTCGTTCCTGCACCCTGAATTGGAGTTAGTTTAGGAAAAGCCTTACTTTAGCTTCAAGCTCCAGAAACTGCTTCTGACGCCAGGATCCTCATATTTTCTTTGCCGATCACAGCACCCCCCGTGGGGAGGGACCAGCTTTTCCCTCTTTCCTGCTACCAGGTTCAGCGCGACTCTGTTAGAGCCTTGACTTCTAGGTCCCGAAAAGCCAGGAAGCCAGTAAAAGGCTTATTATTCATTAGTGAGCCAGAGGAATGGAAGTGAAATCCCCCAAGAACTAACAAATTTTGCACTCATTAGCTCTTTACGGCCCCCCCACCCCAATGTCCTTCCTCACTGATGTGAGTACCGCACCGCAGGACAAAAGACCTTCTGCTGTGGATTCGCTGAGATTGTAGGTCTATGAGAACCACGGGTTCTTATAAATTCATGTGCTCCGACGATATCTAATACTGGCGTAGCACGTCGTGGTATAGATCACACCTTTCCATGCATTATCTCATTTAATCTTCACGGGAACGTGGCCGACTCACGTATATAAAAGAAAAGGGAGCGGCACAACACTTAACTACACAGTGTTGTCGAGCAGACTAAATAAGGTGACACTTGGTGAGGCGCCACACAGGTACTCCCCAGATACCTCTTCCGTTCCTGCCTTCAATATATCCATCGCTTATATAATGCTAATCGGTACAAGGTCGTCGCCACATTATTAGTTTCTTGTTTGTGTGTTTCCTCCCCCTTGGTGTGAATAGTGCACAAAGCAGAAAGATTGGCCCGGTGACTCTTAAGGTCCCTCCTGGGTCTTTGTTAGGCTTGTCAATTACTGAACTGTACATTTACAAGCTTCTAAATGATTCTTTCTCTGGGAGACTGCATAGTTTCAAGTACCTCCCTGGGTGGAGACTGAACAAACAAACAAAAAAATGTAATTTGATGTTAGGCCTCAGGACAGGATAATATTGAGGGATTCCTCCCCAAAGTGATTGTCTTGAGCAACCACACCACCTCTGCTCTAGTCCTGGGTGTAAATATCGCACCTTTAAAGGTAACCTATTATTACCTGTTGTGATTTTGATGTTTTTGATGTTTGCAAGCGCATGTGAAATGAGCATAGGTTCATTAAGGCTTCCAAAATTTCTTATTCCCGATGCAAAAATGAAGGACAGGACTTGGGACATGCTAACCAGAATTATGAAAATCGAACCGCTTACAGTGTTTGGAAAAGTGTATGAATAAACTCCAATAAGAGGGAAGGTGAAGACCAATCCCCAGCGTCCCCCAGGGATCACCTCACAAAGATACATCCTCACTTCTGCCACCAGGTTTAAAGTACAAGGTTTTTTCTTGTGATCACGACATTTCCATGAACAATTAACTCAGTTTTGGAGGAAAGCCTAATTTTCGTCTGCACTCTGGGCACAGCAATGAACAAAATAGTAAACAAAATCCTGCTCTTAAAGGACATGAATTGCTAAATGGAAATTCATTGGGTCTCTCTGTTGGTCACCTAGAGCTGGTCTAATGTCCCAAGAAGTAAGGTAGATGAGAAAAGCGATTTGTGACTTTCTGATAGATTTCAGATCCTTGGTTCTCTTTACGTTTTAGCAAAACAATAGTAAAAATGAATCAAATGATAAGCTTGCACCTCGGTAACCCCATTGCCACCGTTGAGGGTCATTACTGGCATGTGCGGCCAACAGTTGTCCAACACAACTCTAGCACATGATACGTTCAAGCACGTGGTGGAGAAAAGTCATAAAAGCCATATGTGCCTGGTGCTTGCGGAGAAACGTCAAGGTTATAAAAAGTCAGCTTCTGATCATTCCCCTGGCCTTCCGTCCCATTCCCCAATTTTTTATAATAAAATTATGTTTAATTTTTTGATTTTGCTTAACATAGAGGGCTTGTTTTTGTTTTTATTTATTTATTACAATAAGCATCGCTTTGATCCAGTCAATAAAAGTTCACCACAGAACAGATAAAAATAATGGTCTGAAGGTATGGTATGTTTCTCAGACTCTTGAAGTGACTTGAATTGGATTCAAGAAGGCAATGTACTCTTTCTTGTCCTGATATAAACCAACAAATAAACAATTTCTAAAAGCCCAGTTCTACAGACATAAGACATCTGGATACTTTAAAAAGAATCCACATTCTTGGCAAGGAGTCCAAACTCGGGATCCAAATCTTCTGAAGTTCACACATCACCATTGTGGCAAAATGCTATTTTGTCATGATGTGTCTCCATAATGTCATGTTAACATTGTCGGTTCTGCAGAACATCTCTTTAAAAAGTTGACGATCTAAGGGGAAATTAGTTCTATCCCATAAGGCCTTGGAATGTGATCCTATTTGTTCATTATGCACAGAAGGTACTTTATGTACTAGGCAGCTCATGATGAGAATGTTTGAAAAGGTCATTGGCTTAGTTCAAATAAACAAAACACATTCTCCATAACATTCTGGCACGATAGTTGGAGATTTAGAGCAGGGAGAGAAGACCGTGGAGTATAATGAAAAAATCAGAGGCCTGCTCAGTTAGGTTTAGGGTTAGACTATTTTTAGTATACTGAAAAATTGCTGGAAACAAGGGGGTGGTGTGTGAAATAAAACAAATAAAAACCGACCAGGATGTCCAGCTTTCAAATAGGGAGTGGTTAGTTATTTTAAATGGCAGTCGCCTTTAGGTCAACTGTACCCTTTTCGGGTCCAATTGGTAGAAACCATTGTCATCTGGGAACTGGGTCCCACTCTTTCCCATGCAAAGCCTTCTGTCATTTCAGACTTTCAGTTAACAGAGAGAGAGAGAAGAGGCTCCTTATCCTTTAGAGAAATTTCCAAAAGCCTTATGTTGAGAGAAAAAAAAAAAAAGTAATTTAAGTCCATTCTAAGAGGTTTTCTTATTTAAAAAGTCCTTAAAGGGGTGCCTGGGTGGCTCAATAGGTTGAGCGTCTGACTGCGGCTCAGGTCATGATCTCGCAGTTCGTGGGTTCGATCCCCACAGCGGGCTCTGTGCTGACAGCTCGGAGCCTGGAGCCTGCATCAGATTCTGTGTCTCCCTCTCTCTGCCCCTCCCCCGCTCACACTCTGCATCTCTCTCTTTCTCTCTCAAAATAAATAAACATTAAAAAATGTTAAAGTCCTTAAAAACTGTGTTCAATAGATTTGTTTTTTTCTTTTCTTTTTGAAAGACCTACTATGTGCTGCGGTCTTTACACATAATTCCTAAAAAAAAAAAAAAAAAAAATAGTTCCTGCAACTGTTCTAAATCTATACTTGATACAGAATCGA
This sequence comes from Leopardus geoffroyi, assembly GCF_018350155.1. Classification (NCBI taxonomy): domain Eukaryota; kingdom Metazoa; phylum Chordata; class Mammalia; order Carnivora; family Felidae; genus Leopardus; species Leopardus geoffroyi. The sequence goes on along the minus strand of NC_059337.1, from coordinate 13,921,237 downwards.
TATTTATGAGAAAAACTGAAATGCTGGGGCACCTGGGTGGCTCGGTCTGTTAAGTGTCTGACTCTTGGTCTCGGTCTCACGGTTTGTGGGTTTGAGCCCCGCGTCGGGAGGGCTCTTCACTGACGGCGGGGAGCCTGCTTGGGATTCTCTCTCTCTTTTTCTCTCTGCCCCTCCCCCTGCTCACTCTCTTATCTCTCAAAATAAATAAATAAACTTAAAAAAATTAAAAAAAGAAAAACTGAAATGCTGAGTTAAAGAACTCTCTCAAGTCTCCGATGGTAAAGTCAGAGTTGACCTCCCAAGCAGCCCTTTCCCCAAAGGTCAGTCTTGCCACTGTCCAAACACTGCTCAATAATGAATAGAAGCAAGGCATCCTGTGATGTCCCCAGAAGAATTTCAGGCCTCGCCACTGACAACCGACTGAAGGGTGACATTATATTATTTTTCAAGTATGGCTTCACCGGGGGCTGAGTTCCTGGACTCTGAAAAGAAAGCAGGTGTGAAAGGGAATACTGAGCATGTTTGCAGTGGATTTTAGCTAAAGAGCACCTTGAAAGCCGACGGTCTTCCAAGGCCGGCCACTAGGTTTTATGGGGAAAGGTCTTGCCTGAAGAACTTCTGAAAGTTCGCTGCAGATATTATAGCACGTTCGGCCAGGAAGCACACTGCTTCTGTTCCCCATCAAACAAAAGCATGTGATAAGACTTCGTAACAAAGTTCCCTGCTTGCAGGAAGAAGTCTGGATGCGGGAGAGCCTCGGAGTACAAACCAGGGCTCAGAAGGAAACATCGTGAGATGCCTTCTCCAGGCGGAAAAGAATCGTCCAGCAGGGTAGCTCAGGGGGCCGCTTTCCCAGACTGTCATTTTTACATTAGTTGTCGGTGACTTGTCATGACCACAAAAATGACAAGAGAAGATTCCAAGGGTAGGAATAATACCCAGCAGTGAAGGGTTTTGAGAAGTCCCAACCCCTCTGTGCTTATGATTTTGTCACTGCTGTTGCAAATGGTATTGTGGGTGTGGAGTGGGTCACAGCTTCCATTGGGGTGCACAAAGGCTACTCGAATGCCGGTGGGGGAGGGGGGCGCCTGGGTGGCTCAGTCAGTTGAGCGCCTGACTCTTGATTTTGGCTCAGCTCATGATCTCATGGTTCTGAGATTCGAGCCCGAGCCAGGCTCTGTGCTGATATGCTGACAGTGTGGAGCCTGCTTGGGATTTTCTCCCTCCTTCTTTCTCTGCCCCTCCCCTGCTCTCTTTCAAAATAAATAAATAAACATTTAAAAAAAATGCCTATGGGCATCTGGTGGGAGGGAGTGAAGAACAGGAAAAAAAAAAACACATAAAAATATCTCAAGAATTCTACTGATTATAGACAACACACACCAAAAAATCAAATGAAATGCTAATTGAGGAGTTTTAAAAGAGTAAGCAGTATCTTTTTTTTAGGCTATCAATAAGATATGGAAGAAAAATCAATTTTAACTTCTAAATAGTGAATGTTGACCCATGTTGTATCAGTGGACCTTACGCAAAGATTTTGCCTTCATAATATGTTGGAGTAAAACAAACAAACAAATGACAGCCATGAAGATAAGAAAGAAAGAAAGAAAGAAAGAAAGAAAGAAAAGAGAAAGGAAGAAAGAAAGAAAGAAAGGAAACCAGACACACACACACACACACCCCAAGTTAGATGATACTAAAAGTCTGGGGCAAACATAAGTATCAAAAAAAATGTTAATGCAGTTGCCTGTTACTTTCAGACTGTAAGGTTGATCTCATGGGTTGAACAACCTAGAGCTTATTTTTTAAGTCCTCTGAAATAATGACGACTTGAAACACGCTCTCGACAGTGCGTAAGGTACTCATGACATTGACAAGATCATGCACACATATAGTCATACATATATGCATGGATAGTCACATACAAATGTGTCTACGTGTTTATTTTGATGATGCAATGTATAAAACGGTGTCACATCTCTTCTCCCAAGTGGTCCTCTCATGAAATGCGTGAAATGCTTATTCTCTAACTCCCGTAGCCAGATTTCAAAAACATCCTCTCTCGTCAGAATGCTTAGTTCGTACCAGTACTCTTGGCAGACGCTTGAATGAATCACGTGCGTGCCACTCTCCCACTGGAGGCATGCCTAGTAGGGGAGAGAATCTGTGTTCTCGCCATATTTGTATCCCTGGCTCATGCCTACTACATACAGGCTCCGGGGTTCCACTAGAGAGATCCCAACATAGTGGGTTTGTAGGAAAAAACCCATGAGGATTCAGGAGCATCCTGCGGTCCTGATGCTCCCACTACCTACCCTGGCATCTGGGCGATGGGGCACCGTCTGCTCCATTACCAGTTCCCTGAGCGTCACGGAATCCCCTCAGGGTGTGTCGAAAGACTGCACACGTAAGGCATTCCGTGCGGCAACGAAGAGACTGTGGATTCAGAACTTGAACCCAAGTCTGTGTTGTGTTCTCAATGTTAGGGAAATAAACCCTCCCCTTCACTCAGGGAAGGTTTCCCATTTTCCCTGGAATTTGAATTGGGAGTGGGTAGGGTGGAAGGACACAAAAACAATTACACTATGTGACGTCACCTTGGCATCTTCATTTCTCGTGAGTTTTTTTTAAAGCCTGAATTATGTTGCCCCAAATAAATACATTAAACTCAGTGAATGTTGACTAATGTTCACCTACTGTGTGCAAGGAACAGCTGCATTTAGTAGGACAAAAAGAGAGTAGCTGTCAGAAACCATTCTGCGGGTTATTGATTGTCGTCACAAGTAGGTTATAGTTCCTCCCTGAGCTTCTTCTGCTTTAAATAAAACCATGATGAGGTTTTATTTGGGACACCAAATAAAATAATGAGCGACACCTGGGTGGTTCGGTCAGTTAAGCACCTGACTCTTGATTTCAGCTCAGGTCTTGATCTCAGGGCTGTGAGTTCAGGCCCCATTTTGGGCTCCACTCTGGGCACGGAGCCTACATAAAACAACACAAAACAAAAATGGTAATGACATGGAAAAAGTAACGAGCTCCAAGGTTGGGGCACATGTTTTCAAACTTATGGCAAATGGAAGCCTAGATGAGATTATCTTAATATACTAAAATTTTCTCTCTGCGAGTCACATGATGGGAAGTGTTAGGTTGCACGTTTTAACCATCTCGGTTAATTCATAGCGACCCCAAAAGATTTCAGGCGATTTGACTTGCCCTGGTTCATTGTCACCACCAAGCAGACGTCATGGACCCGGAGGTGCCACCCCCACCATTGTCCTGGTGACACAACATCCGCTTTTTTCCAGAAAATCAGGCTAACTATATTTTTCAGTCTTGCTCCATTTCACCTCCAGTTGTGTAGACCCAACCTTAATGTACCTAAACCAAATGAGGTGTGATTTCCCTCCCAACCGGGCACAGCACTTTAACTAACCATAAAGAGCTGAGAAAAGTATGCTTTTGTTTCTAAGACCAGAAGGACAAAGACAAGGTGGAAGAGGGGCCATTTCAAACCACTTCTACAACTGAGGAATCAGCTGGACCATTCTATTGAGAGGCTATTTGGGCAACTGCAGAAGTTCTATTGTTTACCACGCACAAGAATGGATCAGTTAGAATTAAATTCACACAGATCATGCAGTCGCTTTTATAAAAATGACCGTGAACTTTAGAAAGGCGGCGGGCTTAATGAGGACTATAAAGTCAGTACCCGTCGGTTTAGTTTTTAGTAATGTAAAATGTTTGACTTAAACTTAATTGCTCATTTCTGCCTTAAACCAAGAGAATCGAGAACACCATGAAGGCACATGAGATTTCCAGCTCACATTTCCCGTCTCCGGTGGTTTGAAAAACTCCGTCTATTCTTTTGAATGCCTTGGTCATGTTCCAAATTGAATACGAACTTGAAATATTTGACAGTGACCCACCACTGTTTTAAGTCCAAATTGGCCACAGAGAACCCTATGGACCATTACCTCATTGTTTATTCTTGTAAATTATAAATATTTTTTAAATGCCAAGTTGTGCAGTTAGAAGGGAATTCTATATCTCTCAGCCACTGTCATTTTTGTTTTTTCTCTCCTGTTTTGGGTGGTGGCCATGTATCTAAAAGTTGAGTTGGTAAAACAATCAGGAACATTGACAGGATGATATACTCTTGTCTTAAACCACATTCCTCAGTTCTTTCAGCTCCCAGGAGACAATGGGACATGCACTTAGCAAAATTCTATTCTAAAGGTCCCCATGGTTCCAAAGATTTTGTTATAGCTTAAGTCAAATTATGGCCCCAAGTACCCAGCGAAATAAAACATAACTTTCTCACTGTATGATGGAAAGACTATATTTTATATACATGTCGTCTCTTCCTCTAAGGATTTTATCATTACAGCATAACGATATAACTGTGCATAATTCCATATTTATATTTTTTATATAGGGGCAGGATAACTGTGCATAGTGAATATGGAGGGAAGAGAGATATTAAAGTCCTAAAAACAAATATTAGGATTATTAAGTGATTATCGAGGTCTACACTAGGAGTGAAAGAGGAACAGAAAGGAGAAATGAGGTATTTCAAAGGGAAAAGACACTGCATTCATGAAGTATCCACTAAGCTCACAAGACCTCCATGGGTAAGGGCTGTTTCTTCTTGCCATTATTTTATAGATGAAGACCTGGAAGCTGGAACAATGAGTAAATCACAGCCCGAACTAAACTCCAGGTGCATCTGATTTGGAAGAAAATGCTCATTTCTACCCTTTCTTATGCAATTCAAATGATAGGCATCGGGACAAACAAGATCCTGGTGCCATTGACCGAGAGCAGGTTCCAGGTGGGAGTTGACTGCTGTGATGGGCTGCGAAATAGACATATTTAGCTTGGGGCTATAAGAGGTCACCCGGTGGAGATTTTAAGCACAGGATCAGAAATAGAGCATTATAACATAGGATGGAGTTTGAGACTAGAGCTACAGACGAGATGTCTACACGTAAGAGGTAGCTACATAAAGTGAAGAGAATTCCATCGAGGGGGTTAGAGACTAAGACCTTGTCTCAATCAGCAGAGTGGTATAAGGAAGGAGAAATGAGAAGACACATTCGTGAGGGTTATCAACATTGCGGAGGGTTTAGTTTGTTTACTTATCGATTTGATCGTAAGAACTTGGACATGATATATGCAAAGGCAGTAATCCAAATCTGTTCCATATCTCAAGAGTGCTGTAGTGTAAATGCGTGTTACTCAAAGGGAAAAAAAAAAAACAAACAAACAGGGTTGTGTGTTCAAAAACATTTAGGGGATTCTAAGTTAAACTAAGGTGAACAAGGTTCTTTACCACCTTTAATGGGCTGGATTTGTCTTGTAAATATCCCAAACGAGGCCGTGGCAGGTCATAGCTTCTAAACTTATTTGAGCGCGGAACCCAGATTTCTTGGAGTGCTTGTAGTATTGGATTTGCTGGGAGAAGAAAAAAACAGCGATGAGGAAATGGAAGAATGATGGTGTGCAAATGAGGTGGTCACTCTCTTCTCAACATGTCAGCAGTGAGGTCTCTTTCTGAGACTAAGGGAAACTATTAAAGCATGGGGTTATATTTTTGGATTCTTTGCTGTGGAAGTGTGAACAAGAAGGAACTGCAATGTTGCTAGAAATATTAGAAAAGCCAATATCACAACCAGGATGAGCAGGGAGCTTGAGAGCTGGGATGCAGAGACACATTGGCTCGTAAACTCAGGGTGAGGAGGGGTACAAGAGTGTGGTAAATGACGAGGATGCAAAAAAAAACCCCAAACAAACAAACCCCAAAACCCACCAACCAATCAAACAAACAAAAACAACCTTGAGTGCCAGAAAGGGTAATGTTGCAACGCCTGACTATGGGGTAAAGCAAGAGAGAGGCAAAGGAAGAGAGCCCGGAAGACTAGAAATTGGGAAAAGGGGGTCATAAGGAAAAGGTAGTTGTCCTGTAGAGATGGGAATGGGCAGGGGAGGGGAGACTGCGGTTTGAGAGCAGGAGTTCGCAACGATTCTGGAGGTGGAACCGTGCTAATGTACATTCATTCACACACTGGGCATGCCCAGCATGCCCGAAGTTGTGTGTCATGTTATGGCAAGAGATGCATCAGGCACGAGAAAAAAACGAGAGTTAACAGCAGCGTGCACCATTCACAGAGAGCCTAGTGGTGGGCACAACGATAGAGAATTTAAATCCAGGGCAATAAAGAATGTCACAGAAAATGTTCAGGCTGCAGCCCCTTTGCCTCTACTGACTGGCCCTCGTCCACAATGTCCACACCGTTCGTTTCTCATGGTTACACATTTCCCTTCTTCAGCCCTGCTTCTTTAAGCAAAGCCTTTCCGACAACTCCAACGTGGAATTCTTCCTCCTTCTTAATGACTTAGCACAGGGTACTTAGGCATCAGAACATTTAAAAGAATCGAATGGCCAGAGTTCTGATGTCCAGGGTGAAGCGGGGAAAAGACCAACTCAAAGAGATCACATGACCAATACACTCTGATGGTAAAACACCCTTTGCCAGGTAACAAACAGAGACAGAGAAAGAGAGAGAGGGAGAGACAGAGAGAGAGAGAGAGAGAGAGAGAGAGAGAGAGAGAAAAGCTGATATTCAGATCTTATCTTTAGGAACTTCATGTATTTATGAGTGTTTATTTCATTAGGCCATTAGCAGGGACAGAAAAAGGGCACGCTTTATGGGTTGAAAAATTCCCACAAGAGTCACAAACTCAGAAATTAGAGATGGAAATACCATGTTGGGTTATGCAGAGCTAGCTTCCTTTGGCTGGGTCTCTCTGCTCCTCCCCCCACCCGAGTTTCATCCAAACCCAACTGACTCAAGCAGTGGGACTTCTCCCTCTTCCCTCGAGGTGTTATTTCCCAGCTGGAATATTTTTCTAATACTCAGTCTGAATTGTTGTCTCATGAATTCATCATCAAATCATGAGATCTAACATGCTTTCAAAAACATTCTTTTTTTTTCTTTAAATGGGAGAATTCAATAACTCTGTCAAGAAGCCTACGTTCCCAAAGAGAACAATGCCCCAGAACACATAACAGTTACTAAATAAAATTCCGCCTTGTTGCCCTCTCCTGAGGCGTACCAGTGAGAAACAATCCAGACCCTATTTTGGAGGTGTTGTAACGATACAAAATGTAGCATACAAAAAGGGTAATAGGTAAACTTCTAACGGGCACTAAAAACCCACAAGGAGATCCTCTCTTTACATTCCCGTGATTGGACCATCTGGCATTCTCAAGAGCATCTCAGTTTCGTTAAGGCATCAACAGTCGGAAATGTCCAGAGCCCTTCCCAAGCTGAGCGCAAGAAATCCTGATAAATAAAGATACAGTTTCGTTAAGGCATCAACAGTCGGAAATGTCCAGAGCCCTTCCCAAGCTGAGCGCAAGAAATCCTGATAAATAAAGATACAGTTTCTTTTGTACCCTGCACCCATTTGACATGTGATTTCAAATCAACACTAATATCCGTGTGTATCGTATTTATCAATATCATATTTATCAACACTAATATATATCGAATCAGCACAATATATGCGTGTCATATGATCGTATGATTATACAATTTTATATGCATACGTAATTTTAGCCATAATGTTTTGTCATGAGATGGAATCAAAGGTAAAGCCAATTGGAAAAGTTTCAAAGAGAAACGATTGCTTGGGCTGGTGTAATTATGGAATTTTAAGTAGAGGGTCTTTAGTTGCCATTAGAAGTTTGCCGTTTCTCCTTCTTCGTGCTGAATTTTAATTACTTAACACTTTGTTAATGGGATCTGCATCATTTCCCATTGGTGGACTTTAGGAGAGTGCTACATGTTTTGATTTTGCCTATTAATTAGCTGTTGTTTTACGGGGGCATTTTTACTCTTTAGGATCTAGGCTTGTGACAGTTTTTGAATTGTTTAATTTTATAAAGGAAGGCTAGTAGAAAGCTGCACATAGTGTTGGAGCTCTATCCTCCCAAAGCAAGCGAGTTCCATGAGCGAGTATGTCTCCTAGTGGCCGCCCCTCATCAGGAAAGAAAAAGAGATGTGAAGAAAACCCACTCGTAATTACACTGCCATGTCAGGGTTGCGTGGACCCATGTGTAAGCAGATTACCTTGCAGGGAACAGGAAAAAGCTGGAGGAGAGTAAGAATGCCAAGGAAGGTGACTACTTGCATACGGAAGTAAGATAAAGGTCTGTGAGGCAGTAATGCTTAAACTGAAGTACAACGGATGAGAAGGATCTAGTCGAGGGGGTGTGGCGGAAGAACGTTAAGGTTATCATAAGCGTAGGAGGTCACGAGGTGGGAAGAAGAGGAGAGGTTGTTGGAAGTTCTTGTGCCTGTAGCCTAGGAAGGGAAGACGTGAGAGTAGAGGATGGGGGAGGGTCCACGCTGGGTTGGGCCTGAAGGACAGATTAGACAGGGATTGGCCATGGAAGGGGAAAGGGAGACCCAAGGGAGACCTGCAGGTATAAAGCACAGTTGGGTGCTTGAAACAGAGGAGGCCAAGGAAAGACCGCGATACGGTGTGAGGACAGGGGGCTGGAAAGAATCGAGATGTCCCATTTGGACCTGTTAAATCCAAATATATCTGTGAGACATCCACAGCCATCTTCCTTCACTCCCTTCTGTCTTTCTTCCTGCCTTGCATACTTGTGGGGCAATAGGGGATGGGGCCAAAAACCTATAGGACTCGGGTCTGGCTTTAATTTTTTTTTTTAATGTTTATTTATATTTTTTGAGAGAGAGAGAGCGCTAGTGGGGGAGAGGGAGAGAGAGAGAGAGGGAGACACAGAATCCGAAGCAGGCTCCGGGCTCCGAGCCGTCAGCACAGAGCCGGACGCGGGGCTCGAACTCACGAACCTCGAGATCGTGACCTGAGCCAAAGTCGGACCCTCAACTGCCTGAGCCACCCAGGTGCCGCCAGGTTCTTGCTCTAAGAAGGTCATGATCTCCAAGAGTTGGATGGGGGAACAGAGACAAGTCAACTAATGAGCACAGAGTGGTAAAAGCTAGGTGTAAAGGGACCAGGGAACGACGAAGGCAAAGCCACTAGTCCCTCCCTCAGGACTCAAGGGGTTCAGTGAAGTAAGGAGACGTTCAATATCTACAGATATTGAAATGTATGGATTCCAGTATCAGGCTAAGAAATAGGGAAGGACAGGGGCGCCTGGGTGGCGCAGTCGGTTAAGCGTCCGACTTCAGCCAGGTCACGATCTCGCGGTCCGTGAGTTCCAGCCCCGCGTCGGGCTCTGGGCTGATGGCTCAGAGCCTGGAGCCTGTTTCCGATTCTGTGTCTCCCTCTCTCTCTGCCCCTCCCCCGTTCATGCTCTGTCTCTCTCTGTCTCAAAAATAAATAAACGTTAAAAAAAAAATTAAAAAAAAAAAGAAATAGGGAAAGACATTTAAAGTAGCTGGAAGTGTACTTGGAGGGACTTGAAGGTACGAGAGAAGAGAACAAGGTCAGGGCAAGTTAAGCAACTCTGAGTGGCTAAACGCAGAGTGAGCGCCCTGAAAGGAACGTGTAGATTAGCCTTGAACGCCATGCCTAGGGGTTTGGTCTTAATCCTGCACACACAGGGATAGCAGGATGTGTGCTTTTGCACGACCACCAGGTGGGAGATGTAGACTGGTAGGGGACAAGAGGCACCATCCATTCACCGGTGGCCAGTCTTGGGATGCCCCCGAACTGTGAGGATGATTCCAGAAGCCATGATACGGACTCCCAGGGAGGATGGGGCTGCAGTTGTCTCGGACTCCCTTCCTTCCAGAGCCCAGTGATGCCTGGGACATACTGTCGTATCTTATAGGTATGTAGTGAAGGGATGCATGAAGGGAGGACAAGGATGGCTGTCTTATGAGTCAACGGCAAGTCTGGGACTAGAACAGAGACTGCTGGCTCCTCTTTTCACCTGTTATGTCACAAACCCACTTTAGGCACCTTGGAGTCTCCAAAATAAACAGACAGAACGCTCTACGAAACTTTATCTCCGGACTAAACCTGCTAACGAGTCCTAGATTATAGAGGATGACGAATGTGCGTTTTTTCCAGAAGCCACGCTACCATTCCCCCAACATAAAATACCGTTGCTGTTCTAAACTAAAATAAGCATTTGCAATTTCCTGAAGTTTCTTTTTTTTTTTTTTTTCTTGAAAGTGCATCAGCAATTATATTTAAATTATAAAGTCAGCTGAAATGCAAGGCCAGACTGAATTCCAAGGCTGATCCATGTGGCAGCACATTAAAGTGAAGAAATTGCAGCTGGCCAAGCTTGGAGAGAACGGTTCTCTAACAGGACAAATTGAGCAAGCTGTTGACAATGACCTTACGATCGAGTATTGTTCTGAGATTAGTTTAAAGAGAAAAAAGAAAGGATTCCACAAACCCTAAATCATTTATTAGCTTAGGCTATGACTGAGACGGTTCCCAGCCCAGAAACAGAAGTTCAAATCCTGACTCTCCGGGACGTCTGTGTTCAAGCAGAGAGTTCAGTTCCAAGACCAGTGGATCCAAGGAGGGAACATGATGAATTCCATTTTTACTACAAATTTCAAGGAGGATTACTTCAAAAAAGAAAGGAAGGGCATGCTGAGGGAAGGAAACTGAAATCAATACACCCACAGTGATGGATTCAATTGGAAAAAGAAGAAAGTTCATTGGTGTATGAACAACAAATTCCCTTGCTTTAAGATGATATTTTGAAGGAGCATAAATCTTATGGACTACTCACATAGCCACAGAACTACACTGGGGTTGTTTTATCCAGGAGAAATGATAGATTTGTCTCACTGTGAGTTCACACCTGGCCCCCTTTTGATCCATGACAAACACAGGCAAGATAGCGACCGACAAGAGATTGTCAGTTCCTTAAACCCAGCTCTGTCCTATAGTGCGGAAGAAAATAATAAAATTGTGACGGAGACGTTTTTGGTGTTATTGCCGTCATTTGATAAGAGAACTCAAAGGCTTCCTGTTCATTGCTCTTGTAAATTATTTTTTTAATTTTAATCATTAAAAAAAAAATCCTTCTTCCGTCCGCAGAATATCTGGTATTTGGGCTTCAGACTCCGATTTGGCATCCAAGGCACTGTAATAACGACACATAAGAAAAAAGGCTGATTTGACCAACAAATAAAGGCTCCCTACCCTATGCCGCAAAAACCATCGTAGTTTGTATTAACAGGTAAAAACTGTCAGATTTTGAAGACATCTTAAGTCGGAGATGACCCTGTCCTTCACACAGGCCCATGGCCACAGCATGTCTGGCCCGTGTACAGGTTCTGATTCTTTTGACAGAAAGTCAGAATAGATTTTTGTGAGTTTTTATGCCTCGTCTTCACTAGGTTCTGGGCTCTCGTGGCCTCACTTCGAAGAGCTTGTCAAATTCTACCCAGCAATCAAAGCTTTGCAGGTTGAAGACAGTTTTCTTTTCTTTCCACACATTTGTTTCAAACGAAAGGATTTACGTAAGCCCCGGCTCAGTCCAGAGAAGGTGGGGGAAAAAAAAAGAAGACGTAACGACCAGCCTTTCACAAGTGGGCACCCCCCAACACAAAGCCCCCTGGCATGGGGCATGAGCGCCGCCTCGACCCCCTCAAGCTGGCCTTGCCTTTGTTCGGGCTAATTTTGGAGGTAACTAGAGCAACGGCCTGATGAAAGTCGTGTAAAATAGGTCACGTACCACACGGGAAAGGGGAGAAGTTACTCCGAGGGTAGCCGGGAGCAAGGGTCAGTCACAATTCCGAGAGAAGAGGGCTTAGTGACTGCTACACAAGGGAACTGTGTCCAAAGACCCTTTCAAAGGGCTGAAGAAAGAAGTCTTTGTTTGTGTGAATGATTGGATCTGCCTCCCTTACCTTCTCTTACACATCCCCGTATCCCGTGACACATCACGCACACCTTTTAGGCCAGTGAGTGCCATGTGATGCAGCTTAATCAACACAAAGATGTCAGGTTGGTGTTCTGTTCCCAACGCCTGTCCTACTTGCTGTATCCTCTGGTAAACGTCACCGCGCACCCTGTCCTGGGCTCGGCGACCGCCCAGGCACGGTGGCATTGATTGGGTCCAGCCCTTTGGCCGGCTGCGAATTGGCTAGTGCTATTTTGGGGAAGCCAGCCTCCATGTGACCCCAATCCTCACGTTTATGACCTGATTTCGCTGTTTCTCAGGAGACCCGTGAGCCCACGGCAGCGGATCCTCCCACAGGATTCCGTCTTTCAGGGCAAAGTCGTTTTCCAAGACACCTGTCCGGTTAGACCGCGCACCCTGTCGAGTCACCAAGGTTCTCTGGGAAACCGCGTGTGCTATTCCTTTGGGGGCTGAGTTTCAAAACACGTGTTCCCGGAACAAAGGCGTTTCTTGAGACAAGCGCTGTATTGTTCTGGGGCGGACTTTGAAGTTCATCCTTGAGACTGGGTAGGGGCGCGCTTGAACCCTTTTCAGAAGAGCAAAGTACCCTTCCACGTCAGGCCAGTGTCGCTTAATGGTTAATAATTGTGCAACCTCGCCCGTACTTGTTGTCTTACTATTTTGCTCGATTTTGCTCCTTGAGGCTACTTCCAAGGTCAGGACATTTAACCTGCTATCCCGGTGAGTTGTTTTTACTTTGTAAGCGCAGCTAGCAGTATCCTCGTTTTCTCATGGAGACGACAGGGCCGGGGGGGGGGGGGGGGGGGTGGCTTACAACCCGTCCGGAATTTGACAAGCGACTTGCCTCAGCAGCTGTCGGGGTATGTTTTTAAGGAGCTGACCAAGCCCCATAAAACCGGGCCATGTTCTCTCAAAGACGGATCACAATCCTAGGCTCAGCAACGCCAAACAGCAAAGTAATTAAGACACGAGGGTTGTTACACATTTTCCAGAATGACAGTTTGCCGTGGAATGTTCGGCATCGGTTTAGCAAAGCAGCAACGCAGTGAGCGGTTCTCGGCCCAGGACGCTTTCGGCCCCAGGAACGTTCGGCAGCGTCCGCAGATATTTTCAATGGTCCACAGCCGGGTACGGGGAGGATGCTTCCAGGAGGCATCCGGTGGGCAGGGGTTAGCGATGTTCATAGACATCCAATGAAGTACAGGACGGCCGGTCACCACAAAGAATTAGTTATCTGGATCCAGATATCAACTGCGTTAGGGTTGAAAGAGCCTGTGGTGGTATATTTCAATGGTGCTTTTGCATTAACAAAACAAAACAAAACAAAACACCCCCTGAAAAGTGAGGCATGTATATAGAAAAGTAAGGCACATATGCCTGTGAGAAATTTATTTACATTTAAAGGATTTCATCTAACTCGTATCCAGGACACCTCCTTTTCAGATTATTTTAGAATACCTAATCTGTTATTGTTTATCATCACCCAGCAAGGGACACATCCTGTGGGTTTAGCATCACGTGAAGATTTCACGGGGAAATTGACAGGGAGCGATTTATTCCGCATCAGGAAAACTCCGCTCTGGCAATAAACTTCCTCAGAATGCAAGTTTGGTTTCTTCCCGAGGATCCTTCGCTTTTCTGAACTTTCTCTTGCCTCTGTCTTGCAGAGATTTTGTAACTAAGTCTGGGATAGAAAGCACCGGGATTGGAGCCACAGACAGTCACTTCTTGACCATGAGATTGTCCGTGAGAACCAGTCTTTTTTTCGAATCGGTCTCTTTCCTTTGCAGATGCGATGATCTTACAGGGCCGACAGAAGAACTTCGTCCCCCAGACCCTCTCCATGTGTAGCTTTTTTTTTTTTTTCCCCAGAAAGCCAGTTGTGGGCTACTTTCAGACTTTCCCTGTTTTTACCCCATTCCAGTAAAAATTCCTCTCCCAAGAAATCTGGTCCAGAGACGGAATGAAAGAATGAAAGACATTTTATTTTCTCTCCTCGATGTTGGCAATACTTCACTCCTACGCGTCTGAGGCTGTTTTCATCTCGCAAAGTACTTTGATACTTGTGAACGTGGCTACATGGCTTTAAACAAGAGTGGTGGTAACTCATGCTAATTATTCAGCTTGTATATTAACGCTTGACCAGAAAGAAAAGCACTTTTTCTTCCTTGATGATGGTTGTAAAAATTAAGAAACCCAGGAGATACTGAAAGATCTGTGTTCTTGAGAAGCAAAGAGCCTCCAAGTCATGGAATTCGTGTATCTAAATCACCTGCCACAGCGGTGCTCATCCTTTGGGATGAGCCACCCAGGCGCCCCTAAATCAGACATTCTTACGATCATGTAGCATTCCCACTGCTAGGTCTCACAGAAGCTTGCAGTAGAAACTGGGGAGGCGGCGGGACATGACATGGACTTTCTTGCAACTTCCACTGGATATTCGGAAGTTCAAATAGAATAAATGCGATGCCCTGGAATATACATAGAGCATGAATGAAATTGGGTGGCCAACAGAATTAAACAGTGAGGTTCGTTTAGGGAAGGGGAGTACATAACCGTGTCATTTATACTCTATTAAATCTATAGGTTGCTTTGATGTGGGTCTGGAATGAGAAGTGTCTACTTCTCTTCAGTTCGTTCTTTGGAATGTAGCGATTTCCTCTGAAGACTGAACAGGAGGTTCTAGAGAAGAAGACAGTAGGAGGAAAGCCATCTGGAAGGGCAGGACAGAGGAGCTTTGGGGGAAGCTGTCAAAAACTCTCTGGGGATGGGTTCCCTTGCTGCAAGACAGCAGGGTGGTCATACCCCTCGGCCCCCCACACCCTCACCCGGGACCTTCTTGAGGGGCTGTGAGATCTCTTTTTGTGTGTGGGAAGGATCTGGACGTCCTGGACAGCCAGGCCCAAGGGAAACTGGGACATCAGATTCGGACCGCTTTCCTTCTCGTTGGCCGTGTTCAACCTCTACTCGGGAAGAAAATAAGCCCCCTGTTGTCTCTCTTCCGCCCCGATGTTTTCTTCAGAAGAAATGACAGCCGATTTAGTGACCAAGCAGCGGGTAAACAGGTGAGGTTGACCTTCTAGAGAATGTGTGCCAAAATTCAGTATATCACATTCCAGAATTGGCCAAAAAATAATACAAAAGACCAGAAAGAAAATGAGCAACACAGAATGCTGTTCCTTAAGTCCCATTCTTCAGAGAAATACAGACAAGATGTCATAATACTACAACACAAATACCTGTCAGTAATTCCACCCAGCTGCGACAATGCTCCCATGATAGTATTAACAGATGTGTTTGTTGGGACCTAGGCTGTCCCTTCCTCATTTTTAGGGAATTTCATGGGCATTTTCTTTTTCTTTCTCTAGAATGACTCCCCTCCTTCAATCATCCTTCATATCCTTGATATAGCAGCATTAAGGATAGGTTTCGGAACATCCCCCCCAAGTCCCAAATCATCATTTTAGTTTTTTTTTTTTTTTTCAGTGTTCTCCTTTTCCAGAATCATTCAACGAAGCAACTTATGAGTAAATATACAGGCGGATGTGAGGCTCACCGTTTCTTTCTCCCTGTTTTATGCGGAAGTAATAAGACAAGCAAAAGATTAGCAGGAAAAAAAGAATAGTAAAAGGAAAAATATTAATAGTAAAAGGAAAAATTCCCATCCATAACAGTCATCGATGGGAAACCTGATTCTGAAGGGAAAGAAAAATATCACCTGAATCTTCTGTGTGTTCAGGGGTGGGGCGTCCTTTAACCTTCCCAGTGGAGTTAATACCTATCAGGGACAGTGAGGAAAGTGAGGGCTCCGAGGGCCAGAACTAAGATTGGAGGCTGAGGGTTTTGTTTGGTTGGTTTTTACCTTCAACGCTGAACCCTCTCTTTCCATGCTGCTGCTTCTGAGGTCAGTGGCATATAACCTAAGGCCATGTAATAATCGTGACACCTGTTCATCCTATTTAGAAGGACGCATCTACGCATCTCATCTGCCTATTCTAAAAAGAGCAGACCAGGGGCCCCTGGGTGGCTCAGTCGGTTAAGCATCCCACTTCAGCTCAGGTCATGATATCACGGTCCGTGAGTTCGAGCCCCGCGTCGGGCTCTGTGCTGATAGCTCGGAGCCTGGAGCCTGCTTCCGATTCTGTGTCTCCTTCTCCCTCTGACCCTCCCCACTCATGCTCTGTCTCTCTCAGTCTCAAAAATAAATAAACATTAAAAAAAAAAAACAAAGCAGACCAGTCCCAAGACAAGGGTCTCTGTGAGTCGAGTTTTGACTATGAAACATACACTCCAAACCCCAAGGGGTTTTGTGAAAAGGCAGATGCTGACTCAGGGGGGTCCGGGATATGGCCTGAAGTTCTGCATTTCCAACCCATTCCCACGTGACGCCAAAGCCATGGATCCCAGAGCCCGCACCTTCCGCGGCAGGGAGGCTATTAGCAGAGGAAGAACCAGAGGCGCCTGGAAGGAGGCTGAGGATAAGGAGCCCAAGGAACAAGCCCTTAGGAAAAGTAAAACTTGGTTCCCCAAGGGCCTTCCATGAACTTTAAAGCCACTGGAAGACTGTTGTGACGCTCTTTTTTTTCTCAGCAGGTTTGGGGGTTCCGATCCATACACAGGTCCGCTGAGCCCACAGCTGTTTTGTTTGGACAGGCTGGGGGTGAAGTCTGAGCTTGTGCACAAACGGCTTATCATCAACACGGGTCCTTTCTCTGACAGCTGTTTTCCTTCCCAGCCACAGGGCTCCGGCCAAAGGCCTTGCTGAAGAAGGGCCTGGTAGAATCAGCAAGGCGGTAGATGGCTGGCTTCAGGACCTGTGGGAGTGTGTCGTCTGTTTCCCTCTCACAAACACACGCGCACTTACACGCCACATTAACGATCGGGTGCCTGATTTCACTCCTGCGCTTGAATACATACAGAATCAGTAGTTTGATCCATCTACCGGTCTGGCCCACAGAAAGCCGGTGTGCAAGCAGGGACGAAGTTATTTCCTATAATAAAACAAGGCATTTCTGTAAATTACAACGAGTAATTTTCCAGTCCCCCTGCAAAATCTGCTGGGTGCGTAATGTGTCCGCGCCTGAGCCCCCCACGTTACCCCACCGGCATGAGGCTGGACGTGGGAAATCCGTGTTAGGTATATGAGTGCCACAGCTCGGAGAACCGATAAAAATCCGGGTCGTCGTCAAGCTGCGTGAGTTGAGAGGAAGCGGCGCCTTCGGTGACTTCCTTTGGGGAAGGTTTGTTTTGTGCTGGTGAAGTGCTCCCCCTGGTGGACCAGGAGTTGATAGGTTTGTGATCGCGTTCTGTAGGGAGCAAATGTGCTCTGGAGAAAACCCCCCCGCAGTTTCAGATACGCGGAGATGTCCTCCAGGAAGAAAAAAAAAAAAAAAAAAAAAGCTAACTTTTCAGAGCACCAAACCCAAGCTCAAGACCCCGCTGGGCTCCGGCTTGATTTTGAGCACAGCCTTCCTGCAAGGTACGAAAGGCTTCGCCCTCCCACGACTGCTGGCCTGGTCACATGGGCTCCTATTCTTACCGGGAGCCCTGGCCCCTGAGGCTTCGTACAGATTTGAGTCCTGTGTTTGATTGTGTTCGCCTTTAAAAATAATTCTGGACATTTACACAGGGAAGAGGACCCAGAGCGGGGGGGAATATTTTGTTGTCAAATCATCCCTTTCTCTTCCCGTCTGCTTAACCTCCCGTCTCCGACGTAGTCGTGTTGATTGTGGTTAATTTATGTCTAGATCTCTGCTCTCCATACCCGCCCTCAACATAAAGGTAAGTTGGATCATTTGTCGAGGATCACGTTTCCACCAATATTACCGATTTCAGTGGCAGCCTAGAGACTTTATGCTGTGGTTTTCCTTAAGGAGACTTTCCGTGCGCCCTGGCGTGCACGGACAAGGACAAATTTTGCAGGTCAGGCAGAGATGAGAATCTTTGGCAACTCTTGCACTCTTTCGAACATTCTGCAGCGGATAGCATTGCAGCCTTAGTCCAAACAGTTTATGAAGTGAAATAAGGAGGTATTTTAAATATTTATTTAACAAGACATATTTTAAATAACCTACATATGTAAATAGAGCATTCTTAGCCTGTACATTATTGCCAGGTCGATTCTCATGTTCTGATATATAATTAATTACCGGTTTATTCCTCTGTAAACCGAAGCAGGGAATAAATCAGTGGTGCCAGGTCACTGATGTCAGCAAAAATTGTAATACCCTCTTGTCAGTGGGTCTGTGAAAGGGGAAGCGAGACTGTGCGAAATCTACGGCGGCAGGTGCCACGCTGTGTCCAAAGGGCGAGTTTTTACCCCAGTTTTAGTTGCTTCGTCCTGATGTCTAGACTTTTTTCCGGGTGCCCCCTAGATGGGCCTGGGACGCACATTTTCTAGTTTAACACAAACTCGGAAAGTATACGCAGCGTGATCTATGCATTTTATAGGGTAGGGTCACCTAACGTAGAGGCACATGGTGAGCGTTTGGAGCAACACCATTACAGGCAAAAGCAACAACAACACAAATACCAATCATTTTGATTTCTCGGTAGTTGAAAATTTGAATCTTTTTAACGCTTCACCAAAGTCTGTCGTCTTATTTTTAATATATATATATACATATAATATACACATATGTATATTACATATGTATACACATATGTGTATATTATATGTATGTATGTATATTATATGTATATATGTATATGTATTATGTATATCTATATATATTATATGTATATATACATATATATTTCCACTTAAATCTCTCTCTTCTAAACTTTTCCACTGACAATCTCTAAAGGACAAAAGGGTTGACCGTCAAACTTTTCATGAGTATAAAGAGGTCTCTTTAGGGAATAGAAGTAAACAAAATATGGCATCTTTTCTTTTTAGGTTTACTTTCTGATGATGAAGAGTGAATACTCCTCTCACGGGCCTCAGCAAATTTTTGGTCTGGGTCAGTGACGAGACAAGCACGTTTCGTTTAAACATACTGCGCGTGTGTTCCCAACAACCCAACCCAGGGTCCCGATTTCCAGTGCTGTGAATTAGCTTGCCAGCTTCGTTCTCGCCAGTGGATTAGCAATATTCATTATCTTGGCCCGTGGCCAAAACATCTGGAAACTTGAGTAGGAGCATCATTTAAAATAATTCGTTCGTGCCATTGTGACAAACCAGCCCATTGGTTACCTGACCTGTTCACCATCACCCAGTTGTCTTGCCATGTGTTTAAACGTTTTGGATTAAATTTGCATGAGATCTTCTTGCCATTCTGCATTGGGAAGAAACGTGAAATTTTGGTAAAATAAATATCGGCAGCAATAAAAGGGATTGAATTTTGTGGTTGGGATGACCATCACGTGCATTCTTAGATGTGGAGTCCATCACTTCGCTATGGTATTATTTTGGTGCTTAGAATAAGTGTCCTTTCTGTAGGTGACAGGTCCAGGGAGGTGTGAATTCGTCTTAGCAGCTTCTGAATGAGGGGTCCTTATGCAGTTATACAAAGAGGAAAATTAAAGGTTAAAATTCGCTCATCCACCCTCTTCCAGATCCTCTCAAGAGCTTCAGGAGGTGTCTGGAGCAATAATTACTTTGGTGTAAACACAGAAGGGCTCAGGGGATTGTTTTTTTAGAGTTTTAATACATTTTTAGATTTGCCATAACCAGTATATTAGTTTCTAGAAGAAAAGAAAATGTTGATTCAGTGTAAGCCTCCATATTGGTGTGGGAAAAGAACTTTCTCCCAAAGATAGATAGTAGCAATACAATAATCAGATTGTCTTCTCCTGAAATATTATCAAGATCAGTAATTCTATTTTTACCCTGTGTTATTTTGAAATGTCCTGTGAAAGGTGGGGCACACCTACTTTTTAAACATTTTGTTTTAATTGTTAAATTTATTTTATTTTATTTATTTTACTCCTCGTGCTACGTGCAGAGAAAACCCTGGGGATTATGTATAACACCGGCATAAGAAGACTCAGAAAGGTGAAGAGAAGAAGGCAGACCGACCAGGAATCTCAAGACCCAAGGAATGACACAATGGTCAGTTTTCTGAGTTTTTGCTTCTTTGTCATATAGATTAGGCCTGGAGTTAAAGAAGCCAACAGCTCAAAGTAAATGAATGAATGAATGAATGAATGAATAAATAAATAATAGAATAGAATAGAATAAAATAGAATATCAACAGCTCAAAAATAGTAATAAACACTGACAAGAGGACACCCAACAAAAGTCTGTTTTCTCTAGCCAAAGGACCAGGAAAAGGACAACCTCACAAGACGTAAAACATTTGGACAAAAACCACTCTACCCTAGCAAACATCACAAACACCAACTGGCTGATGTCAGAGAAGGCTGAGTAGGCAGCTGGGACTTTCATCCCTGCTACAACAAAGAGCTCTTACCCCTGTGGCGTCGGTGAAGGTCATATACAGAGCAGTAACAGGCATTCCTGCCCCTCCAGTACAGGGAAATATCACTGGAGGTCTACTGGGGAGCTGGAATAGCCCACCCAACAGTAATGAGGAACACTCTCCCTCCCAGATGTCAACAGAAGCCAGTGGAGAAGCTGAATATCTACCCCCATCTGGCAGTAATGAGGAAACACATCACCCTTCTACCAGCATGGTGTCAGAGGAAGCCAGTTAAAAAGAAGCGTTTTAAATAAGATCCAGAGTCTCATAACATGCTACCCAAATGTTCAGGATTCAATCCAAAATCACTCATCACACCAAGAACAAGGAAGAACCCAAATTGAATGAATAAAAGACAATAGATGCATGCTAACATCAAAATAACATAGATGTTAGAATGATCTGACCAAGATTTTAAAGTAGCTGTTATAAAAATGTTCCCCTGAGCAATTACAAACATTCTTGAAACTAATGACAAAAATATTAAGCTTCAACAAAGAAATAGGAGCGCAGAGCAAAAATGAAAAGATATATAAATGAACCAAATGGAAAAACTTCTGAGCTGAAAAATACACAAAAACACAAAAACTCAACGTTATGGGCTCAACAAATAAATGGCAGAGACAGTGGGAAGGATCAGTGAACTGGAAGGTAGGACGATATACTGCCTAAAATGAACAACAGAGAGGGAGTAGACTGAAAGGGAAAATGAACAGAACTTCAAGGACCTGGGGGACAATTTTGAAAGCTCTAACATTTGCATTACCAGACTTCCAGAAAGAAAGAAGAGGGCAGGCCTAAAAATGTCCTTTAAGAAATAAAGGCTGAAATCCTCCTAAAGACATAAACTTTCAGATTTGAAAAGCTGAGTAAATTCCAGACAAGATAAACTTGATGAAATTCTTACCAAGACACATCACAGTCAAACTTCTGAGAACTAAAGACAAAACAAAAATAAAAACAAGCCCTCAAAAGACGGTGGGGGGAAAAAGATCAAGACAGTCTCAAGTGAAAGAAAACTAAGAAAATGTGTTGCCAGTAGACCTACCCTAAAAGAATGGCTAAAGAAATTGTCTAACCAGAAAGGAAATGATAGGACTTCTGGATCATCAGAAAGGAAGAAAAAACTCAGTAAGCAAAACTATGAGTAAATATAATTGGTTTTTCTTTTCTTCTTGATTTTTCTAAATTACGTTTGAGAGTTGAAGGAAAAATTATGACTGTCTCATACGGTTCTAAATGTATACAGAGGAATTATCTAACAACTGTTTTATAAAAGGGTGACTTTGGAGTCTGTCTTTTACACTTCACTCACATGGCTAAAAAGACTATTAAAGTAGATTGTGGTAACTTATGAATATACAGTGTAATACCTAAAGCAACCACTGAACAAGTTATGCAACAAGATACATTCAAAACGCATAATAAATAAAAATAGAATTATAAAAATGCCAATAACTTATAGAAAGCAGAACAAATAACACAAACGAAAAAGAAAACAAAAATAAGTTGATGTCAGACTTTAGTTCTAACAAATCAATGGTTATATTAAATGTAAAAGGTCCAAATATACCAATTAAAACAGATTGACAGAATGGGTTAAAAAAAAACATAACCCTTGGGGCGCCTGGGTGGCGCAGTCGGTTAAGCGTCCGACTTCAGCCAGGTCACGATCTCGCGGTCCGTGAGTTCGAGCCCCGCGTCAGGCTCTGGGCTGATGGCTCAGAGCCTGGAGCCTGTTTCCGATTCTGTGTCTCCCTCTCTCTCTGCCCCTCCCCCGTTCATGCTGTGTCTCTCTCTGTCCCAAAAATAAATAAACGTTGAAAAAAAAAATTAAAAAAAAAAAAAAACATAACCCAACTATATGCTGTCTACAAGAAACTCACTTCAAATATAAAGCTATAGATAGGTTGAAATAAAAAGGGAGGAAGAAGATATATCCTGTAAACATTAGGTGATGTACTGATAAAAGGGTCAATATGCAAGTAAGACTTAGAAATCCTAAATGAGTGTTCACCAAACAACAGAGTTACCAAATTATGCAACATCAACTGATAAAACTTGGAAGACAGATAGATAAATTCACAATTATAATTGGAGAGTTGCATCCCTTTCTTGACAATTGATGGAACACATAGACAGGAAGTCACTGAGGGTATAGAAAAACACCATCAGCCAACAGGATCCGATTGACATGTATAGAACGTGTAACAATAGCATAATGCATGTTCTTTCCAAGGGCTCACAGAGCACATACTCAGACCAGGGGTGCCCTGGTGGCTCAGTCGGTTAAATGTCCGATTCTTGATTTGGCTCAGGTCATGATATCACAGTTGTGAGATTGAGCCCTACATCCAGCTCTGCACTGAGCATGGAACCTGCTTGAGATTCTCTCTCTCCTCTTCCCCTGCCCCTCTCCTGCTCAAGCATGCACTCTTTCTCAAAATAAATAAACATTTAAAAAAAAATACATTTTCTGGCCATAAAACAAACCTCAACTAATTGTGGGACAGAGTAAAACAGTGATGAGAAAAATATTGTTCGGCAACAACCTATTAAGAGAATTAAAAGGCAAGCTGGGGCGCCTGGGTGGCGCAGTCGGTTAAGCGTCCGACTTCAGCCAGGTCACGATCTCGCGGTCCGTGAGTTCGAGCCCCGCGTCGGGCTCTGGGCTGATGGCTCAGAGCCTGGAGCCTGTTTCCGATTCTGTGTCTCCCTCTCTCTCTGCCCCTCCCCCGTTCATGCTCTGTCTCTCTCTGTCCCAAAAAATAAATAAACGTTGAAAAAAAAAAAAAAAAAAGGCAAGCTACACACTGGACGAAAATTTTGTAAAGCACGTATATCCAACAAATGATTTGCATCTAGAGTGTGTAAAGAACCATCACAACTCAACAGTTAAAAATTAGCACAAGAAAAGATGTTTTCCATCATTAGCCATTCGAGAGATCCAAATTAAAGCCACAGATATAATCACATTCTACACGTCTGAAGGGCTAAAATAAACAATAGTGAAAATAACAAATGCTGACAAGCATACAGAGAAACTGGATCATTCATAAATTGCTTATGGGAAAGTAAAATGGTACAACAACGCTAGGAACCAGATTGGCATTTTTTAAAACATCTAAACATTCAACTACCTTATGATCCAGCAATCGCACTCCTGGGCATGTATATCAGATCAATAAAAATGTATGTTCACGCAAAAACTTGTACATGAATGTTTACGATACCTTTATTTGCAAGAGCCAGCAGCTGGATACAATTCAGATACCCTTCAGTGGGCAAATGGTTAAAGAGACTGGTGCATGCATAATAATAAAAAGGAACTCATTGTCAATACGTATGATAACAACCTGTAGGAATCTCCAGCGAATTAGAATTACAGCGAGTGACGGAAATCAATTTCAATGTTTGTAATTTTACATAAAATAGACATTCGATTTTGTTTTTGATATAAAAATATATTCAATTTCAGTAATGTTCTATAAATGGAATTAAACAAATGTTACACAGTGTTTAATTCCATTTATGAAACATTACTGAAATGACAAAATTACAGAAATGGAGAAGAGAGCGCGTGTTAAGGAAGATGTAAGCGTGAAGGGAAGTGGATATGGTTACAAAAGGGCAATATGAAAGATCCTTATGATGATTGAAATGTTCTGTATCCTGACTATATCAATGTCAATATCCTGTTTTATTATAGTTTACTATTAATTTTCAAGATGGTACCATGGGGGGAAATTGGGGAAAGTAGCACTCTGTATCATTTCTCACAATTGCATGTAAATCTAAAACTACCTGAAAGCTTTTTAATTAGGGGCGCCTGGGTGGCTCAGGCTGTTAAGCATCCGTCTTCAGCGCAGGGCATGATCTCCTGGTCCGTGAGGTCGAGCCCCGCATCAGCCTCTGTGCTGACAGCTCAGAGCCTGGATCCTGCCTCAGATTCTGTGTCTCCCTCTCTCTCCGCCCCTCCCCTGCTTGCACTCTGTCTCTGTCTCTGTCTCAAAAAGAAATAAACATTTAAACAGTTCTAATTTAAAAAAATGTCCTGCAAGACGTGTAATCAACAGTTCAATTACCCTGGGCTTAAAGTAAAAAAAATAAATAAATAAACAAACAAACAAACAAAATAAATGATTAAATAAATAAATAAAAAATAATATTTGGCTGTAACACTTTAATCTTCCACAGCCCTGGGCAAATACCTTCAGTCACTATGAGCCTCCTTCTCCATCAGGTAAATGGCCATAATAATACCTGTCTATTTATTTTACTAGCTGTAGTCAGGATAAAATGACCACATAAGAATGATTCTAAAAGTGTTTCCTAATTTTTTAAGTCTCACAAGAAAAAGAACTAACGCTTGTTGGTTTGTGGGACACAAACAGTGCCCTGGGCTATAAGCTGAGTTAGATGCATCCCTTAGTTTGTATCTATATGGTAGTATTTTGCATGAAACTTTTAAAAGCCTGGCTCCTATAACTTCATGACAGACTGGGTGGCATTTAGAGCAGCGTCACTAAAGAGAAATTCCTGTCTTTCATCCTGTCTGTCTCACGCGCTCAAGAGTTTCCAAGTCCAGTGTCTGTGCTAACTCTTGGCTCCGATTTCTTCAATATGCTGCAACTCCAGGGACCCTCTGACCCTCCTTTCCTTCAACATGCCAAGCCAAAGCTTCCATCTTGGCCCCTCCCTATCGTGTCCCTTGCTTGGTACACCAGCTTCCTGTTGCTCCCCCCCCCCACCTCCCTGTTTTGCATTTTCCCCTCAGCACTGGCTCCTTTCCATTGAAAAATTAGACCACGGGGCTTGGTCCCTTTCTCTTTCAGGAACCCCCCCCCCAACATTGTGCCTGTAGATTGGAGAAAGACAAAAGAGTTTGTGGATATCAGGGTGATCCTTTTTACATTTCATTTATTATCGCCATTGTACAATGGAGGAAACACGAGTGATCTACTGAGAACACCCAGCAATGTTAATTTAGGCTACGTAGGAAATATCTAATTGACAAGGGAACGGATAAGTCTGCATTTTGCATGGAAGTTTTTTTTTTTTTTTTTCTCTCTTTTCTGGTTTCTGCCGTGAGACTACGTTTCTAAAAATCCATTTATGTGTTCACTTACTCACGTGTTTCTTCATTCATGAAGTCATTTCATCACTCATTCAACAAGGACCTAACACCCGCTAATGGCAAGGCCCTGTGCTGAACCCTAGGGAGACGAAGGTGCGTAAAATATAATCTGGAGAGCCACACGCGAGAACAATAATAATGAGAATATGGTTCATGACACAAGAGGCATGAAGGTAGCCTGGGAACACAGAGGGGGAGGCACTTCTCCATGGAGCCTTCTGGGTTACCTGGAGAAAGTGGCAAACTCAGATGCCTGCAGCGGCCAGGCATGGAACAAACTCCCACGGTGGGGACTGAGGGAACTGCTCTGACAAAATTGAGGTAACAAATCTGATTTGCGAGCATAATTCGCTCAGGAAACATGCTTGTAATCCAAAGCACTTGTATATCAAAGCGAATTTCCCCATAAGAAATACTGGAGACTCAGGTGATTCGTTCCACAACCCCATAATATTCATATAAAAATGATGAGAGCACTGTAATAGAATACACCATAAGAAAGAAAATACAAAATATAAAGAAAAATTAATTAACCTGCCCTTGCCTTTGAAAACCTTTGTGGCTGGAGTGAGGGAGACAAGAGAGAGGAGGGTTATCGCGTAGGACAACTTTCACGATCACTACCGGGATCGCTGCTGTCTATTGGCTCAAAGGAATCTTTTTCTTTTTGCGCAACGTTAACAAGGCACCTATCCAATGACACTTGCTTTTGCCTCCTTTTGAAGATTTCACGGACATGTGACATCGCATTCACAATCACCCACAATCCCGCAGCAAGAGAGAGAGAGAAGAACCATTGGTTCAGTTGTGATCACGTGACATTCGGCATCACTGTACCATTTGTCTTGCGAGACGTCGTTCATTTCTCCAGTTAAAAGTGACTAGAAATGTTTGCTCGTCTTGTGAAACACTCGAAGAACAAGTTACTCATTCAGTCCAAGGATTTACTGTGTATAGAAATGGACCTAGCATTCTAGAAACTGGGAACGTTATAAATAATGGTGGCTGTGTCCTGTGGGGCCCACCTTCAATGAGTAGCTCACACCTGGCTTATTGCCGTGTCTAATACAAGTCTCCTAGTCCAAGCCTTCCTTATTTCTCCTCGGATCCAGTACAATAACCTCCCATTTAGTCTCCCCGTTTCCACCCCGGCCCCCCACCGTCTTTTCTACATTCAGATATCAGGGGGAGACGGAATGCGTACATCAGTGCTGTATTCAACGACTCTCCCACGTCACTCAGAGTGAAAGCCAAAGCCCTTAGCTTGGTATGAAGCCACATTTCTTAGCTGAACATTAGCATACTCCAGGGAGCTTCTAAAGTGTCAGCAGCTGGCCCTGAAGCCCTGAAATTCTGCACAATCTAAGGTGGCGCCTAGGCGCAGCCACGCCATTTTCTCCCCCCAGCTCGCTTGGTTTTGTCCGAGCATTAGCTTTGCAGGCAGACCTTCGCTGACACCCCGACTGGGCGTCGCTGCCATGTTCTCTTGCCTCTTTGCTTTTTCTCATGGTGCGCTTCATAATGCACATGTCTACTTACTGGTTCATGTGCTTGCAGCCCCTCCCCCAGCCCCCCCCCCCCCCCAGAAGACCAGCCAATGAGGGAAGATATTTTTTCCCTCTTTTGCTTATCAGTCTGTTCCCAGGGCCTATACAAGTGCCTGGGGAATACAGGAGGCATTAAATGAATGAACTTGAATATAGATAGAATGACAATGGTGGGTGGAGGAAGGGGTTTAACACATTCGAGGGACGTGGATGGAGAGTGGCAACAGGAAACAGAAAACGACCCAGAAAACTGGAGGAGGCTTCGTAAAAGTAAGGAGTCAGCATGTTTTTCCTTAAGAAGATAGTGTACCTTGACCACTTTTCTATTCTATTCTATTCTATTCTATTCTATTCTATTCTATTCTATTTTTAAAGATTCTTTTTTTTTTCTTCTTTTTTTCAACGTTTTATTTTTGGGACAGAGAGAGACAGAGCATGAACGGGGGAGGGGCAGAGAGAGAGGGAGACACAGAATTGGAAACAGGCTCCAGGCTCTGAGCCATCAGCCCAGAGCCCAACGGGGGGCTCGAACTCACGGACCGCGAGATCGTGACCTGGCTGAAGTTGGACGCTTAACTGACTGCGCCACCCAGGCGCCCCTCTATTCTATTTTTAAATGTTTATTTATTTACTTTGAAGAAGAAAGTGAGCATGAGCAGGGGAGGGGCAGAGAGAGAGAGTGAGAGAGAGAATCCCAAGCAGGTTCTACACTGTCAGTGCAGAGACCTACGTGGGGCTCAATCCCACGATCTGTGAGATCGTGACCTGATCAAGAGTCAGACACTCAAAGGACTGAGCCACCCAGGTGCCCCAAACCTTAACCGTTTTAAATGAGAGGATTTCCTAACCACATCTGAATTTTAGGAAACTCACTCTTACTGTATTTGGGGGACGAGTTAGTCCCCAATAGGGTTAAAATGGCTGGAAATAGCCGGCAGGAAACTCTTGTAATCATAATGAGAAAGTCTGAACAAAGAAAAGACACATTTGAACATCTCTCTATGGAATGAAGGGGAAACTGAGTCCTACACGGGTTTGTGTTATCTAATTTAGTGACAGACGTAATGTGAAGGAGTGGTCACTTGTATTTTAGCCTTTGTAATTCACTGTTTCTCTTTTGCAGAAGTTTACCTTTGACTCCCAGGCTCCCTCTCTATTCCGGTTAAACACAAATGAAAACAGGCTTAAAAAATACAAATTTAAGGGGTGCCTGGGGGGCTCAGTCAGTTAAGCATCCAACTTCAGCCCAGGTCATGGTCTCATGGTTCGTGGGTTCGAGCCCCGTGTTGGGCTCTGTGCTGACAGCTCGGAGCCTGGAGCCTGCTTTGGATTCTGTGTCTCCCTCTCTCTCTGCCCCTCCCCTGCTTACACTCTGTCTTTCTGTCTCTCTGTTTCAAAGATAAACAAACATTAGGGGCACCTGAGTGGCTCAGTCAGTTAAGCGTCCGACTTCAGCTCAGGTCATGATCTCACAGTTCGTGGGTTCGAGTCCCGCGTCAGGATCTGTGCTGACAGCTCGGAGCTTGGAGCCTGCTTTGGATTCTGTGTCTCCCTCTCTCTCTCTGCGCCTCCCCTGCTTGTGTTCTCTTAGTCTCTCTCTCTCTCTCTCTCTCTCTCTCTCAAAAGTAAAGAAATGTTAAAAACAGTTTAAAAAAAATACAAATTTAAGGCACCTCCATAGCTTGTTTGGTGCCACTGCTGTATTTCCTATGCAAGGTATGAGTGATCGCAGTGTCTCTCCTTTTACATCCTTGCCTTATAGACTGTCCCACACATTTATTATCCTCATGTGAAAAAAATGCCTCATAACATCTGTGTCTGTTCTAAATCTCTTCCATTTTCCATTGATGCGCCATTGTCCTATAATCTGTTCAAAGCTGAAAATAGAATTAAGGTATGATCTTAGCACAACCTCTAGTGATTAATGTTATTACTGTTTTTTTTCCCCCAAATGAATAAACTCACAATCAATGAGAAAAGATTCATCTGTAAAAGAACCCCCAAGGAGACCTCAACCCCTTACCCTTCCAACTTCTGTAAATGTGTCCTCCCAATGTTCTGTAGAGTCCCTCCCCTCCTCCCCACCATTCATTCAACCCAATCTTACTTTGGTTAAAGAAGTAAATCTAATTAAAGGAGCCCGGGAAATGGAAACTGTTTTGCGAGTTAAGGATGCTGGATCTGTGTTACTTTCACCAGCGACTGGGCTTACAAGATGGAAAATTCCTTGGGCCGCTAGGCAAAGCACTCTCAATGTTGTTGAAACATCTGGTTTTCTTTGTGTAAAATCCTTTCCACGAGGTGGGCGAAGGTTTTTATTCTAATTGAATTTGTAGTTAATTCCAGATAAAGATGAGTTGCTTTTTGCTGATGCTGTTCAAATCAGGGGTCCCAGCACCTCCCCCGATCCCAAAGCTCCTTTCTACTCAAAAGTGATCAAAAGTAGTGGTAGTTCTTTGGTTTCAGTGAATCTCCATTTGTTTATACGTTTACGGCCGAAGGATAATTTCTGATGCACACCATTCCTGACTTGGTCTTTTGAGTCCTGCGTGATAGAAATTGAAGGCTGTCTTTAATGTCTTAAATGCAGTGGTTCTAACCGATTCAGCAAGGGCTGAATTTGAAGATGGCTTCGATTTGAAGATGGCTTACCACTCTCCCTGTGAATGTTTATCTGGTGTTAGTTGATCCCACGCAATGCGCTTATGCTCTTAAACCACTTAAAAGAAACGAAGGGGTCAAGCTTTCCAATATGTGCTGCAAAATTTGTTAAACAAATTAATACGTGGCTGAACAAAATAAATATAAGGCTTGTAAGTCACCCAGGGCCCTTTGCCGTGCCTCCTAAATGATAGATTTTTGCCTGTACCAGTGGTCTTTGGGAGACAATGTTTCCTTGAGTTTACATTTTGGATGTTGTGAAATAAAGGAAGATTATTTAAATTATAATTTGTTTCTTTTCCAGCCAACCCTGGGTGAATGAACCCTCCCTGCCCTTCTCTCTCCTTCCTATAGAACTTTATTTGGGACTATAGAATAGAAACTAAAACCAGGACATAAAATCAGAAGTCAGAATAAGGAAAAAAAAAAAAAAAAAAAAAGGCTTTCCATAGCTTATCAGGTAGGCTGAAATCTATCACTGTTCCCTTTCGAGTCACTTATCAAAGGCAATTTCCGCCCCCCCCCCCCTTTTTTTTTTGAGGCTTTGGACCTAGAAGAAGGCAACCACTTCTCTAGAAGCAGGGGAGAGTTGTCAGTCAAAAGCCACGAGCACAGACTTTAAAGAAATTTTGCCAGTTTCAAAGATAACCGATAAACTCTTTGTAAGTTTTCTGATTCTTATTACTCTTAGAGGCAAAGCCTGAATTTTAACTCGTCTTCTAAAAGGGATCTGCACTGATTCTTCTAGCCAAGTTAGTTCTCTTCCATCTGGACATTTTAAGATGCAGCATGAACATTTACCTATAGTTTCACGTTTTAAAATCCATTCACACTCTCTCCAAAGCCTTCTGCTGTTTATCTGAGCACTTCAAGGGCAGGAGGAACATGACTAATTCATTCCTAAAATTTGGTAGATACTCGATAAGTGATTTCTTACTTAATAACCTCAAATGGTTATAGAAGAGGGAAAAATGTATTTCTCTTTATTAGCCAATGTTGCAAGCCATTACATGCAATAATGAGACATGTTGCCTAGGGTAGGTAAAAGTAAATACAGTAGGAAAAGAAACTGCTATCTCAGGGTAAGAGTAGATTGCTTTAAATTTGTCTCTGATATAAATTACACTGCAACGAACATCCATGGGAAGAAATTTTGCAGTGCATCTGGGGTTATAGCTATAATGTTAATTTCATGGCCGACGGATATAAACTTCACTTATCCACATTCTTCATAGCATTGCCTATTGTAACTAAGTTTGTTAATAATTGATAGACGAAAGTGATACCTCTTTTTTTTATTTTGTTATGTACAAATACATGTCTGTATTACATATATAAGTATTATTTCTCTCTCTATATGTATATATATACGCATATAAGTATTATCTATCTGTATCTATCTATCTATCTATCTATCTATCTATCTATCATCTATCATCTCTATCATATCTATCTATCTATCTATCTATCTATCTATCTACCTATCTATCTATCTATCTATCCATAGAGTCTGGGAAGGATTATTGGCCCCGATTTTTTACCCCTGATATCTGTACCCCTGATCTGCTATTCACCTTTGCAATACACTTTTCCAAAAGGTAGAATATACTTCTCTTGGCTTTTGCAGTGAGACTTTCTTTTTGGCCAATGTGAAGTGAGAAGATGAAAAAGGACTCAAAATGACATTTTGGGGCCGGTCGTGTGTCCTTGTTTTTAAACCATCCACATGGCCCACTTGTCTGCTGGTCCCTAGAAGAGGAGGGGTCCCAGGCAGAGTAAATCAACTCCAGGAAACTTGTAACATGAAGCTGAACCACGCCACCTGCCTCAGAAAGTCATGACCAAAAAGTAAATGCTTAATTGTTACCTACCACTGAAAGTCTGAGATTTGTGATGCCCCACGAGTCAACTGCTACCTATACCTAACGTGAGCTTGTTACTGGGCGCATATGACGGGAAGTAAGAGTGTAACGAGACTGCGTATAATGCATTGAGAGAAAAGAATACGATATAAAAATATTATTTATATATAATATCAGTTGATGATTTGATTTGATGAAAACAAAATCAGTAAAGAATAGAAAATGGTGTGGCATGTGAAAGGTACATCTTTGATTGCCAATAAAGTTGAGTGTTTCATATTTTCCTTTCTAAAATGTGCCTCGCTGTGACTTTCCAAGGTTTCTTTAGGTTATTCGTCCTTCTTTAAGTTGTCATTATTTTTTATGTGTGGCTGGCATTTACATATTAAATATTTTATATATTGGCTACGATAAAAGTGCAGATATATCTCCTAATCTGATTAAGGTTTTATATTTTGTTACATAGAAATTCTTTAAATAGTAAATTAAGTCTTTTGTTTTATGCTTTACTGCATGTTTAGGAAATTTTTACATTTCAGGTTTTACAATTTAACCTTAATTGCCAGTGGCTAATTTTGGTATGTAATGCAAGGTAGGAAATGAACTCTATCTCCAACGTTGCCAAAAGTTTTCGTTAACAATGTTTAATGAATTCAACAGTCCCCAGTTGATGTGAAATGTTGCTGCTACTGCCATGAAACAGGAATTGGGTGTCTTGTATTTTTATTGTCGTGTAATCACAGCCACCAATATTGTGCCTTGATGATATGAAATGATATCAAGAATTAGGTATGAAATGACTTTCCGTAACTTTTTTTAAAGTTTATGTATTCATTTTTGAGAGAGGGAGAGCAGGCGGGGGAGGAGCAGGGAAAGAGGGAGAGAGAGAATCCCAAGCAGGCTCCGTGCTGCCAGCGTGGACCCAGATGTGGGTCTTGAACTCACGAACTGTGAAATCATGACTTGAGCCAAAAGTCAGACACTTAGTGGATTGAGCCACCCAGGCGCCCCCAAGTTATATTCAATACAAAAAGCAGATAACTTATGTGACAAAGTTTGCCCCTGTGTCTTATGCCCTCAATTCTATAAAATCAGTACACACACACAAACATATGTGAGGAAGGTTAAAAAAAATTGAAAATATTAGTGACCCCTAATTCTGTGTGGATAAGAAGATAAGGAATAATTTTTATTTATTCCTCACTGTTTTCCGAATTTTCTACAGTAGACATATAATACTTCTATACTCAGAAACAAAAACCACTAAGGAATTTTTTTTAACGTTTTATTTATTTTTGAGACAGAGAGAGACAGAGCATGAACGGGGGAGGGGCAGAGAGAGAGGGAGACACAGAATCGGAAGCAGGCTCCAGGCTCTGAGCCATCAGCCCAGAGCCCGATGCGGGGCTCGAACTCACGGACCGCGAGATCGTGACTGAGCTGAAGTCCGACGCTTTATCGACTGAACCACCCAGGCGCCCCAGGAATTTTTTTTTAAAGTTAAAACAAGACTCCAATAACTCACCAAGTTCTATTAACTAGAATGTCACACTGATTTGCTTGTTTGTAGATTAAAGAAAAAATTATTTGTTGATTCTTAAAAAAAAAATCGTATGAAACGTCATTCAGCTTGTCCTTAGCCAAATATATATATTTA
The DNA here is from genome assembly GCF_018350155.1 of Leopardus geoffroyi. Taxonomy (NCBI): domain Eukaryota; kingdom Metazoa; phylum Chordata; class Mammalia; order Carnivora; family Felidae; genus Leopardus; species Leopardus geoffroyi. The sequence continues at coordinate 13,888,057 of NC_059337.1, read as the reverse complement.
TTTATTTATATTTACATTGACATTTATATTTATATTCATATTTATATTCATATTTATTATATAAACATATCATATACAAGATATATTTATATAACATATAACATATAAATATATCATATACAAGATATATTATATAATAATATACTAATGTATACATGTTATATATCGAATATACATATTTATAAATACATAATATATATTTATTTTATATTTATTTATTTAAATTTCTTTCCCTCTTTCTTTGACGAATCATCTCCCAGCTATCTTCCTGCTATTCTTGGAAGTAAGGTCTATTTTATTTTTTACCTTAGGTGTAAATAATTCTCAGTGTTGGCCAAGACATGAGGCAAGGCTAAAAGTAGCTGGCTAAGGCAAATTCCACTCTTTGATTAGAGAGATAAATTTATTTTAATATTCCTCTTTCCCTTCTAGAGAGGTTTTGTGTAGACACGGAGAGAGCTTCTCTACTTGAAGAGAAGTCGGGCTCCATGGTTTCTGAGGACCCACCCGGTGCTATAGTTGGGTAAGTCTTAGACTATCAAGAGAAGGCATGGAGAGGGCCCGCAGCGCGGAGGCTCACTCTTGAGGGGAAGCCCAGGGAAAGATATGTTTACGAAGTGGGTGGAGAATCCTTGGCCCCGCTGCTGCATGCATCCCAGGAAGTAATAAGAACTAGGAATTAACTATGGCCTCTCCTGCCACATGTCAAAGTTAATTCTGTTTCCAGTGAGCCTTAATTATGCCAGTGAAGTTTAGGGCTTAACAGACAGAACCTGTTCCCTGAAACTGTAACTTTTATTGTGAGGACTGAGAAAGATTTAAAATCAAGTTCCCTTTAAATGTGAACTTGATCTGAAGCTACCGTATTAATTGTTGAGGCAAAAACAAAAAACAAAAAACAAAAAACCCTACATCTCTCTCGCAGAGTGGTTGGCTCATTGTCATTCCATCAGTGAAAATGCTTACCCCTAAGAAAACCCAAATCTTCAAGAAGACTTCGGGCTCTGATTTTTTGAACTTGGTGAACTCAATTCCTGTACTAATTTTTTTTAATGTATGATTTTTGGGGAGGATCTAAAACCTAGCAACCTTGTAAACAGTTGTTATTTTTCTGTTTTGTTTGTTGATGGTTTTCTTTGTCCTGTGAGGCCTTTGGAGTCCGGTGTAGCCCCAAAAGTGTATTATTTTTCCTTTTGTTTTCCTTGCCTGAAGAAACATATCCAGAAAAATGTTGGTAAAACTGATATTAAAGAGTTATTGCCTATGTCTTGATTACTATAGCTTTATAGTAAGTCATTATAGGAAGGAAGGCTTATAGTGTGTCAGGTAATATTACTGCTCCAACTTTCTTCAATATTGTTTTGGCTATGAGTCTTTACCACTCTACATAAACTTTAAAATCAGTTTGCCGATATCCATGAATAACTTGCTGGGATTTGAATTAAAATTACATAGAATCTATAGATCCATTGGGGAAGAATTAAAATCGTGACAATATCTAGTCTTCTTATCCATAAGTATGAAACATGTCAACATTTATTTAGTGCTTTGATTTCATTTATCAACGTTTTATAGTTTCCCTCATATATATCTTATCCATATTCTGTTACATTTGTACCTAAGTATTTCATTTTGGGGGGTACTAAATGTCATTAATCCTGCCTTTTTAGTTCCAATTCCAGTGTTCGTTTTTCGTATGTAGGAAAGCAGTTGGCTTTTGTGTCATGCAAAATTGCTATAGTTGCTTATTAGTTCCACGAGGGTTTTTTGGTTGCTGTTGATTCTTTTGGATTTTCTACATAGGCAATAATGTCATTTGTGAAGAAGGTAGTTTTATGTCTCCCTTCCCAATATGTATGTTTTCATTTCTTTTTCTTGCCTTATTGCATTAGCAGAGACTTCCAGTATGATGTCAAAAAGGAGTGATGAGTCTTGTGTCTAATCTTAGTGGGGGAGCTTTGAGTTTCTCACCATGAAGTATGATGCTAGCTATAGATTTCTTTTGTAGATAATCTTAATCAAGTTGAGAATATTTCCTTCTATTTCTATTTTACTTAGACTTTTTGTCATGAATAAATGTTGCTGTTTGTCAAACGCTCTTTCTATCTCTATTGATGTAATCATGCGATTTTGTTTTTATTCTGTTGACGTGAATGGACTAGTTTGGTATATCTGACATAAACCTACTTGATTGTGGTGTAAACTCTTTTTATACTTTTTTCTAATTTTTAAATGTTTGTGTATTTATTTTGAGAGAGAAAGAGAGAGTGAATGGGGGAGGAGCAGAGAGAGAGAGGGAGACTGAGAATCCCAAGCAGGCTCTGCACTGTCAGCACGGAGCCCTACATGAGGCTCGAACTCACGAACCGTGAGATCATGACCTGAGCTGAAATCAAGAGTCGGATGCTCAACTGACTGAGCCACCCAAGTGCCCCTCTTTTTATACTTTTTTGATTTCAGTTTGCTAATGTTTTGTTGAGGATTTTTGCATCTATGTTTATGGGAAATATTGATTTGTAGTTTTCTTTTCTTGTAATTTTTTTTCCTGTTTTGGGTATTAGGATAATACTGGCCTCTAGATGCGCTAAGAAGTAATGAACTCTTCTGAAGAGATTGTAAAGAATTGGTGTAATATCTTCCTAAACTCTTTGGTGTGATTCACCAGTGAACCCATCCGGACCTTGTGTTTTCTGTTTGGGAAGGTTATTAATTATTAATTATTGATTCAATTTTTTCAGGAATATAGGTCTGTTCAGATAATCTGTTTCTTCTCGAGTGAACTTTGGCAGAATACGTCTTTCAAGGAATTGGTTTACTTTTTCTAGATTATCAAAGCACTGTGTTTTTTGAATTGTCATAATCAGTCAATTCATTAGGTTGATATTTTTACTTAGGAGAACTCTGCTGCATTGCAAAAATATAGAACACGGCCTGAGTAAATATGCTATTCACATGTAGTGATACTTGTTCAGTTATTTAGATTAGATGCTTATCATCTTTTTTTTTTTTAATTTTTTTTTCAACGTTTATTTATTTTTGGGACAGAGAGAGACAGAGCATGAACGGGGGAGGGGCAGAGAGAGAGGGAGACACAGAATCGGAAACAGGCTCCAGGCTCTGAGCCATGAGCCCAGAGCCTGACGCGGGGCTCGAACTCACGGACTGCGAGGTCGTGACCTGGCTGAAGTCGGACGCTTAACCGACTGCGCCACCCAGGCGCCCCGATGCTTATCATCTTGAAAAGAGAGGAAGAATAGAAGATGGGAAGTGAAACTGTTTAAAATGATGCATTGTGGTAAAAATTCAGAGGTAAATATATCGGCCAACAGGGTGAACTGGGAGGGACTAGGGTAATAGAAAGTCACTGGATGCCTAGTGGCAGGCGATTGGAGAGGGCAAAGCACTAAGGGGATTGTTCTAGAAATTACTGAGGTCAGACTTCACTTTTGTGGATTGGATAGCAGAAAAGAAAGTGGACTTTTTGAGATTAGAATGGGTTTCACTTAGAGAAGTTACAACTTCTCTAAGCATTTGTTTCCTTGTGGGCATTCTAATAACAGTAGAGATACCAAGGGGTTGGTGAGAAATTTACATAAGGAACTGTGTTAAGGGGTGTCCTAGGTTTGATATTGTAAATGCCATTCGGTAATGTTTTGAGGGAATATTCACCTACGAAACGAAACAAGAGAGGACGAGGAAATTTGCGTAGATTAATAGCGACCAGCTTAAAACAACACATTTCATTAGTTTACCGTCTGAGTTTTATTTTTCAATATAGAGGACGGCCAAGCCTCTGTTATATTAAAATCTTCATGACACGTTTTGCATGAGCTAGATTGTAAACTTGCAACTGACTTACCAAATTCTTAGCTGGAGAGACAGTTTGTCCCACCTGCCTGTGTTTCTTGTTGGACAACCGAAAGCCTCCCTTCTTTCTCTTTGATGTGGTTAATTCTCAAAAGCCATTGGTGATTTAGGAACCTTTCTGAAAAAAAGCACTCGTTGGGTAGAAAAGCAGGAGTCACATTTTAAAATATGCCCTATCTCCTTAGACTTAAGGGACCACAAGAAGAACAAAACGATTTGAAGGAAAAAACAAGTAAGAAAGTTCAAGCTTTTCTTTCTTTCTTTTATTTTATGAAGCCACATGGCGACCGATCACTGATGCTTTCTAAATGCGCATCACTCGGGGTAAATAAGTGGAAATAGATAATACAGAGCTGCCTGAAGTCAACCTAACATTTAGTAGCAAATGCAGGGCGGTTAAAACTCGAGGCAGTCACGTCTGAATCTTTGCAGGCATCTATTCCTTTCAGGGGCTTTGCTTATGTTAGTTCTGATTTTTTTTTTTTTAAACAGTTAGTGTTTTTCTTTTGAAATAATTAAAGGGAAAGGAAGTCTAAAGAGAGACGAAGCGACATCCAATATTCCCTAATAGCCTCTTGTTGCTTTAGGTGATCGGTCTACTTAATTAAGGAGGGTCCTGGGTCTATCATCAAGCAGGGCCTGACCTGGGGGGTGGGAAGGGGTGAGCTGTAACCTGACCGAGCCCAGGTGTGTGCCTGCAGGTTACACTCTGGGAAGACATGTGGCCCCAACAAGCCTTTCCCAAGTCTGGCCATGCCTTTTAAGTCTTTCAGGTCTTCTCGAATGTCCACATTCTCTCATGCTTAGGCCAGGTCGGCATGCTTTCCTTTCGGTTGTGATTTTCAAGTTGGAAAAGGAAGTGCATCAGGTTAAGAGGCTTGTTTAAGGCTGGAAAGTCTGTGGCAAAGAACAGAACTCATCTCCTGTGACTGCCGGTGGCTGCTTCATTTGCTACCACAGGGTGAGTGCCCCTTAAGCACACTCTCACCGATCCACAAATACTAATTATTTAAAAGAATGTTTTCTTCTTCTAGGGCATAGTGTTATTTTTTAAAATTCTTTTTTTTAACGTTTATTTATTTTGGAGACAGAGAGAGAGAGGGCACGAGCGAGCGGGGAGGGGCAGAGAGAGAGGGAGACACAGAATCCGAAGCAGGCTCCAGGCTCTGAGCTGTCAGCACAGAGCCCGACACGGAGCTCGAACCCATGAACCGTGAGATCGTGACCTGAGCCGAAGTCGGAGGCTTAACCGATGGAGCCACCCGGGCACCCCAATTTTTTTCTTCCTTCCTTCTTTGCCCCCTCCCCCTTCCTTCCTTCTATCATTCCCTGTCGTCCTTTCTCTTCTCTTTCTCTTTTCTTTCTTTCTTTCTTTCTTTCTTTCTTTCTTTCTTTCTTTTTCTTTCTTTCTTTCTTTTTCTTTCTTTCTTTCTTTCTTTCTTTCTTTCTTTCTTTCTTTCCCTTCCTTCTTTCTCCCTGTCTCCCTCCTTTCCTTCCTCCACTCCTCCCTTCCTCTCTCCCTCCTTTCCTTCTTTTCTTCTTTCCTTCTTATCTCTCTCTCTCTTCCTCCTTCTCTTTCTTCCGTCCATCTATCTGTCTACCTGCCTGTATCATAGGTTAAAAAGCCTTTGTTTTTACTGTGCTCCAGAAGACTTGGTCTTTGTGCATCTAGTATGTTTTCCATAAGGAAAGCGCAATGGCAGATGGGCTTTGCTATCTGTAAATTTCCCTACCCCGTAAGAGGTATTTATTGATAGAAAGACTGTGGATAGATGGGGGAAGCTCCAAAACTCTGTACACAAATAACATTAGTGGGAAAATGAATTCAAGTATCCTCCCTACGGATATTTTTACTGTAAATTGTCCGTGAGCTACAAGATATATTTACAGACAAAAAAAAAAAAATTAAAAAAAATAAATGATCTTACTTGACATCCAACTAAATGGCCTTAGTTGTCATTTTGAATAAACATCTGCATCTAGTTAGCTAAGTGGTTTACATTTCACTTTTTTTTTAGTAATTCTGTTTATGAAAAGCATTCTAAAACTGATAACGCATTTGCCTGAATTTATAGAGTCAACCGAACTTCTGTTGAAGGTTATCTCCATTGTGAGGATACGTAACATAATTCTTCGGCCCTTTGCACCTTAAATCCACGGACCACATGGAGTGACATCCTTTCAAAATATCATGTGAATATCTGCTTCACAGCCATTGAGGTACAGATACCCATCTGGGTAAATCCTACTTGAACTCCGGTGGAGTGCCTTATGCTAGCACAATCAGGCAGAACAACTCTATGTTGTGGCCAGATGTTCTAATTCTAGCTCTAGTAGACTGAATGTGCACATTTATGTCTTAAGGCTTGAATCGCAAATTCACTTGATATATGACATTTGCACAAATTAATTAACCCTTAAGAGCCTTAATTCAGGGGCACCTGGGTGGCTCAAGTGTCTGACTCTTGATTTCAGCCCAGGACACGATCTCACGGTTCAAGGGATTGAGCCCCAGGTCGGGCTCTGCATTGGCAGTGCGGATTCTCTCTCTCCCTCTCTGTCTGCCCCCCACCCACTCATACGTGGTTCTCTCTCTCTGTCTCTCAAAAATAAATAAGTCAACATTAACAAAGAGCCTCAATTCATATGTAAAGTAGGAGTTCGAATAAGCACTCGGCAAGATTGCCGATGATAGCAAATGCTCACAAAGTAAATGGTCCAATTCAGCACCTCGTATCGGTAGATGCTCAGTTAATAAATTCCTTGCCCTTGTCTTTTCTGATGTCAGAACGGCTGCTGTTCACCTTTGGGAGCTCCCATCTGGTCATCTCCATCCGCTCTCCTGTTTCTTCCCACTGCCTTTCTTTTATCTTTCCTCCTCTTCCTGTAGAGTTTTACTTCCTCTCTCCCTCCAAAAATATTTTCTACAGAAAGTAGCAGCTGATTGGAATGTTCTGCTCCTTCTGATGAGTGGACTGAGTAATTGGCATACTGAATCTATCACTTGACCCAACCTGCTAGTTCAAAACTCTGTTTTGGTGGGGGTTTCTTCAGGGGCTGGTACTCTAAAGAAAACACTTAGAGAAATACTGGATATACAAATGAGGGTGCAGACCTCAAGCATTGTCATCTGACACATTCGTATAGTTCTAGAGTCAGTTAAATAATAGACCATCTTGGGGCGCCTGGGTGGCTCAGTCGGTGAAGCGTCTGACTCCAGCTCGGGTCATGATCTCACAGTTCCTGGGTTCGAGCCCCACCTCAGGTGTTGTGCTGACAGCTCGGAGCCTGGAGCCTGCTTCGGATCCTGTGTCTCCCTCTCTCTCTGCCCCTCCCTGCTCATACTCTGTCTTTCTCTTTCTCTCTCTTTCTCTGAAAAATCAACATTAAAAAAAATAGAATGTGTTTAGGTAAGCAAATCATAAGAAGCCAATTGAAGCATTTTGATAAGATTCAAGTTAGATTGGGAAGTTACTTCCCATTCTCAAAGTTTATAATAATGATAAATGCACATAGGTCCCACACAATATGTGTTAATTGCTCCCAAGAGTGAAACCAAGATGCTTTTACTTTAATTTTTTTAATGTTTATTTTTTAGTGTGTGTGTGTGTGTGTGTGTGAGAGAGAGAGAGAGAGAGAGAGAGAGAAAGAGAGAATGCTAGTGGGGAGGGGCAGAGAGAGAGGGAGATACAGAATCTGAAACAGGCTCCAGGCTCTGAGCTGTCAGCACAGAGCCCAATGTGGGGCTTGAACCCACGAATGGTGAGATCAAGACCTGAGCTGAACTCAGAAGCTTAACCAACTGAGCAACCCGGGTACCCCCAAACCAAGATTCTTTTAAATTAAGTTTTAGAGTTATTATTATTTTTTATTTTTTTTTAATTTTTTTTAACGTTTATTTATTTTTGAGACAGAGAGAGACAGAGCATGAACGGGGGAGGGGCAGAGAGAGAGGGAGACACAGAATCTGAAACGGGCTCCAGGCTCTGAGCCATCAGCACAGAGCCCGACACGGGGCTCGAACTCATGGACCGCGAGATCGCGACCTGAGCTGAAGTAGGCCGCTTAACCGAGTGAGCCACCCAGGCGCCCCGAGTTATTATTTTTTTAAAGCGTGGATTCAGCACTTCTCCCTTTGAGCTGCACCGGTCTCCAATTTGTCTTCTTATATAGCCACTACGTCCAAATCAAATCAGATAATCTGGATTCCAAACCCCACTGAGAAGGAAAAAAATCCAGAAATGTACTTTCCGTCATATCCTGAAACAGTGTGGCCTTTGCTCTGGAACTGAACCATTCCCAATGGGGTAACTATGTGCAACAGCATGCATTCCGTTGACATGCACATTACTTATTTGCGGGGTATGCTATCAGCATATCTTTACTTCTGCGGTAAACTCCAGAAACTTCGGTAACATTCATTTGGATAAGTCCACAATTTGTATCCCAAATTCTAAAATGCATGTTCCACTTAATGCACATATGTCTTTAACTCTGTTGGTAGGGCAGCTGTTTGCCTGTTTTAAATAAATACAAAGATATAAAGGAGTAGATTAGATTAGATGACACCTTTGAGTCTGTTCTTGCTTGATCTAAAGGCCCCGAATTCCCCAGAATTGAAAAACGTCTCCAATCAGATCAGAGAAACTGACAAAGAATACTTGAAAGCAAGCTTCAGAAGGAAGGAGGGAAGGAAGGCAAGAAGGAAGGAAGGAAGGAAGGAAGGAAGGAAGGAAGGCAAGAAGGAAGGAAGGAAAACCAACACTACTTGGAGAAAGACCCCTTTACATGATATCAAAGCAATGAACTGGTCCTTTTTTAGCTAGGGAGACAGAATATTAAAACAAGCAATTGTTTATCTTTCTAACAATTTAATAGTGAGTATTCTATAAAGATTTAAAATTTTTAACATTATTTATTTATTTTTGAGTGAGAGAGAGACAGAGTGTGAATGGGGGAGGAGCAAAGAGAGAGGGGGACACAGAATCCAAAGCAGGCTCCAAGCTCCAAGCTGTCAGCACAAAGCCCTAAGTGGGGCTCAGACCCACAAACGGCAAGATCATGACCTGAGCCGAAATTAGACGCCTAACCGACTGAGCCATCCAGGCGCCCTGACAGTGAGTATTCTAAACTATAATAGACATCATTGGCTTTTGTCTGTCTACCATTTATTTCCTATTTGTCTGCTAACAGCACCTTGACTTTTTTTTTTTAAAGAAATGTCCAGCTCTATTGCATATAGTCTAAGAGTAGCAAAGGATAGTGTCTGTTTTTCCTTGCCTGAAGAGTGGGCAGTGGCTATGCTAATAAGATTCTCTGTCCCAGGAATTTAAATCTTAGCACAGAGAATCTGTATAGAAAGAGACAGGTGATTCTTCTCTGAGAAGTGCCATAAAGAGACTGTTCGTCGGTTCTCAGCCCATTGCTGGACACATTATAGGTGACCTTCCCTACTTTGTTTTGATGGCATTTCCAGAATCCAGTTATTGAATCCATTGGGTCATTCATATGCCCCAGTTCTGTCATCTCAAATGAATCATGACTCTATCAACCAATCAAATGCATAGCCCCTTACCTTTGTTTCAGCTTCTGTGACTTGTCCTGTAAATACAACCCGGCGATCCCCTACCCTACAGGATAGTCCTACCTCAGAGTCTCTAGACTGATGAACTTTGCCACTTCCGTGTTACTCTTGACCATTGAAAACGGTTATTTAGTCTTTTTTTTACTGAGATTTTATCTGATAAATAATATGTCAGTAGAACAACCCCCCCATAAAAAATGCTAGGTAGCCATCAGTTTATGGGATACAAAGCCAAATTATAGAGAAGAAAATAAGCCCGGAGTGGCAAGGATACTTGAAGCATTATGTGTCTACAGTAATGGCGGGAGATAGAAGAAGTTTGAAGATTAGGTTCAGTGAAAACTTTTTCCTACCCCTGACCCCAGTGAAACTAAAAATAAAAATGAAAAGAACAAGCTAATGTATGGATCAGAAGATTGCCAAACTATAGCTCATGGCCCAATCCAGCCCCACCCATCCATTTCCCTAGTGTCTACAGCAGCTTTGCACTATAATGGCAGAATTGAGTGATTGTGACAGAGACCACATGGCTGGATTTAACTACATTGTTGAAAGAATATTGTCTGAAAAACTGTGGCAGAATGCCGTGTAGGGTATCCACTCCTGGTTTTGAGATTTCCAAAGAGAATAGCATTTGGAAAATCTGGTTATATAAAAGCTTCATTTCTACCACCTATAAGGCTGTTCTAGTTCGGGTCATTTGCCTTCTCTGAGTCTCCATTTCGTCTCTGTAAACCTAAAGTTTCAATAACACCTATTTTTCAGGTTTACGATAAGGGCTGTAAGTATGCCCTAGCGTATCTGGATATAATCTATGATTTTTTTTTATTAATTTTTTTTAATGTTTATTTTCGACAGAGAGAGAGACAGAACATGAGAGGGGGAGGGGGCAGAGAGACAGAGGGAGACACAGAATCCGAAGCAGGCTCCAGGCTCTGAGATGTCAGCACAGAGCCCGATGCGGGGCTCGAACTCACCAACTGTGAGATCATGACCTGAGCCGAAGTCGGACACTCAACCGACTAAGCCACCCGGGCGCCCCGATAATCTATGATGTTAAAACAGTCTTAATTTTCATGAAGAACACTCAAGTGTAATTCCACAATTCCCCAAATATATTCTTTCTTTCCCAGAGGCAATTACTTCTGCCCATTTTTTTTGTGAGAATTCTAGAAGTTCTTGCCTTCAAATTATTCAATGATATGCTATTTCTATTTCTTCATTTAGCTGTTGAATTCCCATTATGATAGATGAGGATTCCATATATCCAACTTAGTTTATCTTTTTGTACTTCTATTTAATATAATTAAACCTCTATATCTTTTTTTATCTACTTCCTCCTTTTACCTTTCAATATCTGTCAGATATATTATTTCTAATTTATTAATATTAATAACATAATTCTATTATATTCTGAAATCATTTCAGACTATTTTTCTAAGTGAAAGGCTTTTTCAGAGGGTATGACCTAACTTGAATATATATACACACACACATATATATATGTATGCATATATATATACATACATATATGTGTGTGTGTGTGTGTGTGTGTGTATGTCATAAGATAGTTGGTTACTTATTATATTTAATTTAGTAAATTCATGATAGCAGAATCTATAAAAGTATATAATGTAGGCAATATTATTAATTTAGAAAAAAAATTCCTACTTTTATCTTTCTATGGCACAATTTTTTTTCAAAAGGTTGTTTCAGCATCATCTTCACTTCTATATCGTTTCAGATGTAGATATTTTTCGAATCCATACATGCTGTTGTTGTAATTCTATCCTGAACTGCAAATTACCAAGTCTGGTTTTTCTGTTCCATCGAGAAAATTCCTGCTCTCCATAATACAGCCGATTGCTTTATTGCCTTTTAAAATGAAACTTAGGGGTGCCTGGATGGTTCAGTTGGTCAAGTGTCCGAGTTGTGATTTTGGCTCAGGTCTTAATCTCACAGTCATGGGGTTGAGTCCCGGTTCAGGCTCTGCACTGAGAGAACTGGGGCCTGTTTGGGATTCTCTGCCTCCTATCTCTCTGTCCCCACCCCCGCTTGGGCACGCTCTCTCTCTCCCTCAAAAATAAATGAATAAACATTAAAAATAAACAAATAAACAAACAAATAAAATAATCTTTAAAGGGGATCTTTGCAGCAACTCCCATCACTTACAGTGTATGAGGTCTAGGAATAATGACCAAATCTGTGTGAAATTTCTTTGCCTCTGTTATTGCTAACAAAATGTTTCATATAATGATGATGATGATGATAATGGGGCACCTGGGTGGCTCAGTCCGTTAAGTATCTTACCCTTGATCTCAGCTCAGGTCGTGATCTTATGGTTCATGAGTTCAAGCTCCACGTTGGGTTCTGCACTGACAGCACAGAGCCTTCTTGGGATTCTCTGTCTCCCTCTCTCTGCCCCTCCCCCACTCATGCTCTCTCTCTGTCTCTCTGTCTCTCTCAAAAAAAAATAATGTTTCTCCTTCCTCTCCTCTTCCTCTCTGCCCACCCCCCCCCCACTTCTCATTCTATCTTTTTTAGATGGCCGACTTTCCCCATGGTGGAAACTTAAGATCATACAGTTTGATCTTTGGTTTTCTATAATTTCACACTCAAGTGTGTAGGTGTTCCGTCATTTTCATTCTTTGTGGTTGGCATTTGTCAAGCTCCTTCATTTTGAAACTGCAAGTTTCCCTGAGGTCTGTAAAGTTTCTACTTCTACTGATCTGATCATCTCCCCCCCACCTCATTTGCTCTGTTCTCTCTGATGCAACTGTTGATCAGATTGCGCTTTGGGAGTTAACTCTCCTGTTACCTCTTCTCTAACATTTTGCCTCTTTTCCTTTGCTGCACATTCTGAGACATGGGTTTATCTTTCTTTCTCAGCTCTTTCTACGCTCTTTTTTCCCCTCTGCAATCCTATCTTAAATTCCTAGAAACCCTCTGGGTCAACGGTAGTTCATTCTTCATGGCAGCCTCTTCTTGTTTGATGAATACAATATCTTTCCACACTTCTCCAAGGATAATTATTAGAGATTTTCTCTCTTATTCCCCCTACCCCCTTGTTGGAGTCCATTTTTAATTCTTTCTGCTTTTTTCCTTTTTTAAAATCTTTTTTCTTCATGCTGAAATATTCCTCAACTTTCCGGAGATGCCGATCTGTCCCTCTTCAAGAACGAGAAAGGAATCCGTTTGATTTGAATCTCTGAGTACACAGGTTTGGCTTGAATCTCTGATTTAGGGTCATGGGCAAAGACCCATGAAGGCTATAAGAAAAATAGCTTTCTTCTATAAACCTAGACCTTCACCAGCTACCAAATGTATTCTGGACAGTTATATCCTTTTGGAGAACGACAGTGTGATTTTTTTTCGCCTGGAGTAGACATCAGATCGCGAGTTATGCCTGCTGGGGTGGAGGGAGAAAGTCACTCTAGATCATTACGCAATCCCTCCCATTCAGGCTCGTTTCTTCCTTCCACTCTAACACCAGAAGCTCTCTGGAGCCTGCCAGCCAGCCTGGCAACAACTCCCATGCACTTTCTGCTTCCAGAAATGTGCAAAATCTCTGGTTCTGCGATGGCTCAGGGTTTTGTACATGTATATCTGTTTTTGTTCCTTATCACCTTTGGGTGTCATTTGTTGGGTGTTTGGGAAGCAGAAGAAGAAAGTTCATATGGTCAGTAGCCTACCCGAGACTGGATTTCACCTTTCGTTCCATAAACCTTCAGGCGTCACTTTATTTCCCAGTTATTCCCTTTCCGCGAACAGTAAGTTACCAAGTTATACTAGGAATGCAGGGAATAAATGCCAGCTCTCACCTCCTCTGAAAGTTGAGCTGTGTTGGGGCACCTGGGTGGCTCAGTTGGTTAAGCGTCCAACTTTTTAAAGTTTATTTATTTGTATTGAGAGAGAGAGAGAAAGGGAGAGGGAGAGGAGGAGGGAGAAGGGGAGGAGAGAAGGAGAGAGAGAATCCCAAGCAGCCTCTGCACTGTCCACACGAAGCCCAAAAGGGGGGGGGCGCTCAAACTCACCAACTGTAAGAAGGTACCCAACTCTTGATTTCAGCTCAGGTCATGATCTCATGGTTCTTAATAGCGAGCCCTGCATTGGCCTGCTTGGGATTCTCTCTCTCCCTCTCTCTCTGCCCCTCCCCAGCACTCATCCTCTGTCTCTCTCTCTCAAAATAAATAAATAAACTTTAAAAACAAAACAAAACAAAACAAAACAAAAAAGAATGTTTAGCTGTGTTAACCTTGATCCAAACAGCAATCACCTCTCCCACTGGCACATAACATTTCTGGCCATTGTATTTTCTAGAAATAGTTATTGTGAGGGGCGCCTGGGTGGCGCAGTCGGTTAAGCGTCCGACTTCAGCCAGGTCACGATCTCGCGGTCCGTGAGTTCGAGCCCCGCGTCAGGCTCTGGGCTGACGCTCAGAGCCTGGAGCCTGTTTCCGATTCTGTGTCTCCCTCTCTCTCTGCCCCTCCCCCGTTCATGCTCTGTCTCTCTCTCTGTCCCAAAAATAAATAAAACGTTGAAAAAAAATAAAATTTTAGAAATAGTTATTGCGAGAAGACATTTCAGCTTTTTTCCTCTCTCACACTGCGCACATCTCTTAATCCTCTTTCCCGTCTGCTCCAGAAGATGTTGCCATTGCCATCGTTAGAGTCGAATTTTGATCTCTGCTATCATACGTTTAAACACACCCTGGGGCGCCTGGGTGGCTCAGTCCCTTGAGCGTCCGACTTCAGCTCAGGTCATGATCTCACACTCCCTGAGTTCGGGCCCCGCGTCGGGCTCTGTGCCGACGGCTCGGAGCCTGGAGCCCGCTTCGGATTCTGTGTCTCCCCCTCTCTCTGCCCCTCCCCTGCTCATGCCCTGTCTCTCTCTGTCTCAAAAATAAAATAAAAACATTAAAAAAAAATTTTTTTTTTCAAACAAACACATCCTGACCCCGCGATGAAGAAATGAGCGCGGCACATGTCTGCTAATATCTCGAAGCCGCGTGTATTCTGTGTCAACGGCGAGCGCTCTCTGGTCAGTAAAGGGTAAACAGAACTTGTGTGGAGTAAAGGGACAGCTGTCCAGGTGTCCTCTTCTGAATTCATTGTCAACACCAGCTGTGGCATGTTGCTCCGCACTGGGCCATCGTCCGGTCCCTCTGCATCTGGCTTGGCCCCTGCTGGCATTCTCTGATACTCAAAGTGGCTCCCTGTTCCTTTTCTTCCTTCTTTCTTTTCTTTTTCTCCTCCTTCCCCCAACACATTGCTTTGTGAATGCAAAAAAAAAAAAAAAAAAAAAAAAAACACCCCAAAAAATTGCAGCGTAGGCTTGCTGCATAGCGAGCTTTGCTACAAAGTCAGACTCAGATGTTTCTCTTCTTCCCGCCCTCCTTCTCCTTGCCCCACCTCTGCCTGCTCCCTTTCTCCTCCACCCCCATTCTTTTGTCTTCACTGCTTCCTCCTCCTTTTCCTCCTCGTCCTCCTTTGAAACGAACGTCTTCATGTACCAAGGCCTCACGAAAGCTGCCAGGTTTCTGAGAAGTGGTTTGAATTCTCAACCGGGCACAGCTGTAATCCGATGTTATCCGGACCCGCCAAAGCGGATGGCCAGGAGCCAACGCTTTGCGGAACAAATAGGTGTTGAAAACACTCACCTCGGCAGTTTAAACAAGTCATCAAAGGGGGTCGGAACCAATGCCAGGCAGCTCCACGGAGGAAAGACAGGGAAGACGGTGGGAAGCCTGTGGGTTTCTCCAGGCAACAAAGCTCCTCCTTCGGTGGATGCCGATTCCAGGCTGCAAATCTCTCTGGAAGCATTTAGGATTTTTTCTTCCTTGATGTGGGCCCTCGCACGCTGGGTCACTCTGGATTTGAGAGGCGTGGTTAGTAATTCAAAAGCCAGACGTGGTTGAGGTGATGCCGGTCCAGAACATGCTTGGCCAAGGCAGCTCTTTGGTGACAGTTTCAGCTTTCTGGGTACCATGTGCCCTGGGGTACTGAAGTGTAGGTACTCTTCGAGATAAACAAAGCCTGAGACCAGCGAAAGTGGTAAGAACAGGTTTTAATCGAGAATATACTATTGTGACAGGGTAGGGAGTCTGCTAGGAACTGAACTCAACTTCAATCTGTACGGAGATAATGGGCCTCTTCAAGGGAGAATGAGGATTAGAAGGGGATGGGTGGGGCCTCAGCTCAGGAAAGTGAAGGACTACAGGATGCAGGAAGTGGGGTTGGTGCGTGCGAAACCCACCGGGTTTGCCAACTGGCTCTTCTCGAAGTTAGGCCCCAACCTCCCAGAGAGGCTGGGAGACACGGGCCCCCGTCCTTGGGTGCTGTCCGGAACAAACAGAACACTCCCCTGGCAGTCTTGAGTCTTCTCAGGCAGGCACTTTAAGGGGACTAGGGTCATCCTGGGGATGTGGCTTTGAGCTGGCAGAAGCTATATTTGGTGTTTTGTTCAATTCTATATAAACAAAGATTGGAGCCTAGTGGAGAAAGAGCTCAGAGGAGCCTTGGCTAAAGTTAGGTCATGGACAGAGTCACTGTCAGTATATTGAGCATCTGGTCCGGTGACCTTAATCAGTTAGAGCTAAGTGGTGAAATTCTGGCTCCAAATCTCAGGCTCTAGGGGAATAAAGGAAAACTACAACAACAAAAGGCAACCTTGTGTTTGGGGGTTCTAAAACTAGGTGTGGTTAATACACAGTTGGTCACTGGGGCGAATGAATTCAGATCAAACCACGAGGGAAAGGGGAAAACTCCACTCAAAGCAATAAGCTTTTTTTTTTTTTTTTCCAACATTTATTTATTTTTGAGAGACAGCGAGAGACAGAGCACGAGCAGGGGAGGGGCAGAGAGAGAGGGAGACACAGAATCCGAAGCAGGCTCCAGGCTCCGGGCTGTCAGCACAGAGCCCGGCCAGGGGCTCGGATCATGTGAGTTCGTGAGAGATCATGACCTGAGCCGAAGTCGGGTGCTGAACCCACTGAGTCACCCAGGCGCCCCAAAAAGCAAATACGCTTTACCGATATGCAGTCCAGGCACAGGCTTCGCCACAGGACCGGTGTTCTCATTTGTCAAAAAAACCCTAAACACAAAATCCGACCCATTGCCCTTAGGTGTAAGAGGCCTAAGGGGATGAACCCACAGAGGAAAACAGGGCAGAAAATAGAGGTGAGATATGGGTGTTGCTCTAAGCCCCTGGTAGTCATTATTCTTGCAGAAGAGTCTGCGGTCTAGAGATTAACATTTTATATTTCCATACGCTTGAATATTTTTGAGTGCTATTAAGGATGCCCATGGAAAATGCAGGTCACATTGGCCATTTAGACTTCACTTGCCGGGCCATGCTTCTGAAACCCTGCTTCTATTTTTTGCGAGCTAAAATTCTGCAGGTGCTAAGGAGGTAGGTGCAAATATCACAATGTGAATATGAGCCAATTAACTAACAACCACATTTTATGAGGTTGCAACCACCTAATTGTTTTGTGTCTGCAGCTAATTATTTCTGGGAGATATTTCTGCATATGGAGAAGGAGTCAGTTATTATAATTGAGTGTACCGCAAAACAAAAGTTGTGCTGTAAGTACATCAAGGGCAGGGGATCACATCTTCTCGATGTTTTATCAACTTCCATAAATCACTTCGGGCCCGTGGCTTCCAAATGAATATGAACCGCTAATGGCCACCTGATTCCGGAGTTTGGAAAACGCATCGGATAGCCGGCTGCGGTGGATAATATCCAAGGTAGAAAATCTCAGCAGGATTCTGTCGCTCTTAAACCATCCGCTCCCCTTCTTAGGGACCCGTAGAATTTTTGAGCTGGAAAGAAACATGGAGGTCATCTATTCCCACAGCGTTATCTTAAAATTTGGAAAGTGTGGCCCAGATGGATTATGTGAGCCACCTAAGACTTGTGATGTCAGCCTTAACCTCCAAGCACACAATGTATAAATCAGTGCCTCCCCACCTGCAGACCCAACACGTACCCCATTACTTTTTTTTTTTCTTTCAATGTTTATTTATTTTTGGGACAGAGAGAGACAGAGCATGAACGGGGGAGGGGCAGAGAGAGAGGGAGACACAGAATCGGAAACAGGCTCCAGGCTCTGAGCCATCAGCCCAGAGCCCGACGCGGGGCTCGAACTCACGGACCGCGAGATCGTGACCTGGCTGAAGTCGGACGCTTAACCGTCTGCGCCACCCAGGCGCCCCACCCCATTACTTTTTTTAAGGTATCACGTATCAGGGGAAAGCATGTCTCTTAAACCCGCGTATGCCAGGCCTGAGGGTGCTCTGACAAAGTAATTTTATGGCAGAAAGCTAAACGAATCTTATAAATCGGTCTGTCCAGACAAAGTCGTGAGCAAAGTGTGCGGTTGTATGCAGATAGATTGTATTTTTGTTATTATTGCAGATGCTCGTTGATATTTCGAGGCAGGTTTTTATGGAGCTATGCCCCGAGGCTTTTTAAATTGAGGGTTCAATTATTTCTAAAATCTAATAATTAAGTAAATTAATGAGCCTAGTCAGAAATCTGGCAACCTGAATATAAGGATTAGATACGAGAAATATTAACAGGAGGGAGTCTTCTCTCCCTCTTTCGAAGAAGATCTTTGAAAATCGTTTAGGTTCTATCTTACAGATGGAAATGAAGCCTGACACTGGGATCCACAAACAGGCCACTGCACAGATTCAGGTTAGGGGTAGAGCTTAGCAGCAGGTGGGGGTGGGCAGGGCAGACCTAGGAATGTGGACCTGGGGAAGACCGCTTACTGGCATATAGAACAGATTTTTTAATTATTTATTATGTTTTTATTAATTTTTTTTACATTTATTATTTTTGAGAGAGACAGAGCACTAGTCAGGGAGGGATAGAGAGAGAGGGAGAGACAGAATCCGAAGCAGGCTCCAGGCTCTGAGCTGTCAGCACAGAGCCCGACGTGGGGCTCGAACCCATGAACGGTGAGATCGTGACCTGAGCCGGAGTCGGATGCCCAACTGACCAAGCCGCCCAGGTGCCCCATATGATAGATCAAGCCTACAGAGTTTCTATTGGAGTGCCTTCCGAAGTCAGGCTTCTTACCTTGGGCCCATCCTGCATTGGGGGTTTGGTAACTTGCAATCTTCTGTCTTCTCCCAGGGCTGGCTTGAATTCACATCCTCACGCTCCTCTCTGTGCTTGGCCTTCTCAATAACATTCATCTCAGACTCCCCTGGCCATTTCTCGTCCCGTTACTGGATTCTCCGAGCTGCTACGTTTGCTTGATTCCTTTCTGGGGATGGCCAAGACTCCTGGGCAAGGTGGGGGCTTATCTGAAGGAATTTTGGCTTTAAAAAGATTTGAAAACCACCAACCACAACAACAACAATGGCAGCGGCATTGGCTGCCACAACAACAACAATGGCAGCGGCAACGACACCACCCTCCAGCATAGGGTTTTCTAGCCTTATCCTCTTCATGGCTCACCACACTCTTCTGTAGTCCCGTCACCGTGCAGAGGTGCAGGAACAGATTCGGATGCCTTGGGTGGCGTGCCTGAGGTCCCAGGACAAGTGAAAGCAGGGCCTGGAGTTGGATGGTGACCTGATGGCCA
The DNA here is from genome assembly GCF_018350155.1 of Leopardus geoffroyi. Taxonomy (NCBI): domain Eukaryota; kingdom Metazoa; phylum Chordata; class Mammalia; order Carnivora; family Felidae; genus Leopardus; species Leopardus geoffroyi. The sequence goes on along the minus strand of NC_059337.1, from coordinate 13,869,005 downwards.
AGCCCATGTTGTTTCCACTCTGATCCCCTCCTTCCGCTATTTCGCACTCCAGATTATGATTCATTTTTACACAAAGACAGTGAAAACTAAAATAGGTCTCTTTATGAAGGACGGTCTGGTGTAGTCCAGATGTGTTCATTATTCACGCGGGACCTAATTATGAAGACCAGTGTTCCAGGACCGTCGAAAGTTTAAAAGCTCATACAGTCTTTACTTCATTCCTTAGTGAACAAAGGATGTTTTGTCCTGGAGATGCCAGTTGAATTCAGCTAATGAGATGGAAAAATTTCCCATGAGCAAATCCAATGATGAAGCCCGGAAAGAGGGCTAGAGCCTCGACGGAGGAGCGAGAAAACCCAAGAAGTACGTCCAGACGTACAACCCACTGCCCAGGGAAGCTCTACCGGGTAAGGGCTTTCTGCAACTCCTCTGTCACAGCAGACGTGGCTCTGGGGTCTGTTGACGCTTGGGATTCCTCCCTGGGTGTCAGTGGCTGTGACCGATCGGCTAAATGAGGATGCGCTGCTAGGAGAGTGAGCAGTCACGAATGTGAACTGGCCAGCCTCCTGGGGAAAGGGTCTCCATCTAGTTGAGGAAATACCCCAACGGGAAGACAAAGTGTGACGAAATGTGAGGGTCATGCCCTTCACGTCGGGTGGATCTCAGCCAGCTATGGGATTTGCGCCATATTGTTCATTTAGCTTTCTCTGAGCCCTAGCGGCCTCACTTGTAAAACAGCACGGATGCTGCTCATCTCGTCAGTTTCTATGTCAAGTTAAATAAAATAACTATCCTAGAAAGTGTCCTGCATGAAATGGTCTTTAATCCACAGTTCCTATTTTCTATACTGCTGGCCACGATAAAATACGGCTTTTCTAAATCAATATACGCTGGGAGGGAGACAGAGTACCCGAAGCAGGCTCCGGGCTCTGAGCCGTCAGCACAGAGCCTGACGCGGGGCTCGAACCCACGAACCTCGAGATCATGACCTGAGCCGAAGTTGGACGCTTAACCGGCTGAGTCACCCAGGCGCCCCTGCATTTTTGGGTTTTGGTTCTTAATATTACATTTCCTCTTAGTAGGGAGATGGTACTCCATTTTCTCTTCCATGCCATATGGTCTATAGGGAAAAACACTCACCTCTGTGACTTTCTTCATATGTAATATACTGCAGGTGCCTAATAATAGAGATCTGACAAGAAGAGTTGTTCTCCCACGAAATCCAGGTAAAAGTATGTGTTTGTTTGGATAATCGAGGTAATTTTACTTGATAGGAAAAACTGGCCGTTGATTATTTTGTATTAGCAGTTGCTCAATTTTGTTGTTGAAGCCTAATGTGGTGGAGGAACATTCTTGGTAAGAAATCCATGAGCATTAACTTCTTGTCTCCGCTGACCAGAGCTGTTGTTGGCTGAAGACATCATGGCTTGGTAAGCAATTTGCAATAGAAACACAGCACATTTGACTTACAGTTCCACAATTCAGGCAGCGTGACTGTGTATTATTTCTTAGATTAGAGGTATCCGAATAAAAAATATCTCTTGTGTCATTAAAGATTACAACGAAATAATTTATTCTTCCTACAAATAATACCAGTGTAAGCAAAAGCATACTTTTCAGGGGATTATGTCATCTTCCCAAATTAGATGGAATATCATCTTCTAGATTTTTTTCCCCCCATCTTCCACCATAATGGGGAAAACGGGGGTGCCTGGGTAGCTCAGTCGGTCAAGTGTCTGGCTCTTGGTTTCAGCTCAGGTCCTGATCATGCGGTTTCTGGGATCGAGCCCTGTGTCAGGCTCTGTGCTGGCAGGATGGAGCCTACTAGGGATTTTCTCTCTCTCCCTCTTTCTCTGCCCCTCCCTCTCTCTCTCTTTCTCTCTCAAAATAAATAAGTTAATTTAAAAAATGGGAAAACAGATTCGAATTGCATTGGCCACTATTATGTAAGCAGAATTATTCTGTAAACTAACCATATAGAAAAGGATCGATAAATGGATTTTATGAAAATCAAAAAGTTTATCAAGCCAAGTCACAAAGTAGAAGAAGGTACAGAAAAACATAGCTGATAAAAGACTCCTTTGTAGACTATAGAAGTCTTTAGAAATTCTATAATTCAAAAAGAAATAACGGATGAATCTCGTTCAACAATTGGGCAAAAGACAGTCGCTTCACAAAAGAGGCTATCCAAATGGCTAAAAAATATGAACATGTGCTCAGTAGCTCCAGTCACCAGGGAAATGCAAATTAAAATGACCATGTGAGATCACTACACCACCACGAGACAGGTTAAACCAACCCTCCAACCACCAGACGATCAGGAAGCATCTGATAGTGCCAATGGATGGAGAAGATGGCTAATAAATGGCGGGACAAGCAGAATTCTCATAATGGTAATATTAATTGGGACAACCACTTCAGGAAACACGTCATCCGTATTTACTATAACTGAACATTCCCGTCTTCCATGACTTCGCCATGTTAATCTTAAAATTCACCCAACAGATATATGATTATGTACTCCAAAGGCCACGATTATACCAGAATTACTCGTAATAGCCCCCAAATGAAAACAACCCAAATGATTACCAACAATTGAATACATAAGATTCAGTATGTTCATTCAGCAACAAAAACTAAGAACAAGTTGCTCCACAAGATAGCATGGAAGGATTTCCTAACGCAATGTTGACGAGGAGAAGATGGTTCCCCCCAAATACACACCATGAATCAATTTGTAGAAAGTTTAAGAACAGACAAAACTCAACTTATAGATAACTCAACTTATATATAAACTATATAAGATTATATAAGCTATAATAAGATATATAAACTTGATCTTTTCTGTCCCTCTACTAACCATTCAACTTCTGAGAAGGTTCTCGGTTGACTTAAGTTATGTGCACCTGCCCCTCCACTAAGGGTGAGTAGGGCACCTAATTAACATAGTCTCATCAGACTCCAAGTAAAGTGGGTGAAGTATTTTCCAGAAGGCAATTGGTGCATGGTCTCACAAGCCGATTGGACAAATGTTGAATGAGCAAAAATAGCTTTTTCTTTGGAGTGTGGTTTCTAACTGTATAGTACGTCTTTTTTGTCCTTTTTCTCATTGCTGTAATATAACTTTTCCAAGCTAACTCCCTTTTCTGAGCTCAAATCTGTGAGTGAGTGAGTGTGTGTGTGTTTGTGTGTGTGTGTGTGTGTAGACAAGGCAGGAGCAGCTACAGGCCAGCATTTGTACAGAACAATAAGATGCATGGGGTTGCTACTGCTTACCTGATTCACTCTGGGAGGCATTTGCAAGTGCAGTTCTAGAAAGAACTTAGTAGATAAAAACATACCAGAGGCAATAGCCTTTTTCATTATTTGTATGATTGGTTCTAAAGGCAAGTGTTAGGTCCGCTGTGAATGTGGATTGCTAGCAGGGCATTTTCTTTCTTCAGTTGTCTAGTGGAGGCAGGGTGCAGCTCGAGTTGTGTCGATTTCTTGAAACTTGGGTAGCTACGAATACAGTTGTTAATCGATGCCGTTAGTTATCCCAGAAGTTATTAATTTGTACTAATGGTCAACCGCTTATTTCCCACCCCTTAGGAAACTCAGAAAAGTGTTTTGGATCCATCTGGGTAGAAAGCCCAGCAGAGGCATAAGATCATTATCATCCGTGACACATTCAGGTCATGTTTCTTCCACATTTTGTTAGTTTCAATGAACCAGGGACTGCTAATAAATGATTTCCATTGGATAACTTTGTTTTTTCTGTTTCAAGTTTCAAGTTGCCTGTCTGGATTTCATTAGCATTGCAATGATTTACCCAAGAGGGCTTTGTTTCTTAACTTGATTGGGAAAGGGACATTGGGAAAGTGGCTGTCTTTGTGGGAAGGAGGTTTTTTTTTTTTTTTTTTTTTTTTAAACCCCATGGTAATTGTATGTGGTGGAGAAGAAGTTTGAGGAGTGCAATTTTCGTTTGCAATTGGTTTTGTTTTAGCTTCCTCAAACTACGTTCTGTGTAAATTGCTACACACATATCTGCTCATCGGACACCAAAGTCGTCAGCATTTTATTACTCAGGGACCATGACTGCCACCATACAAGCAAAAAGTTTTAAGTTGACACACTGGATAAGTGTCTGAAATCCCAATGGAAGAGAGGCAAAACTGATTTGCGAAACCAATTTTATTGGTCTACGTTTGTTCATATATTATTGCTTAGTTCGGTCTTTCACATCTACTACTTAGCTTTTTGTTACTTTCTTTTTCTTCTCGGCTTTTCGGTAATAGTTACACAGGTGTAACTAGCTCAAAACAAGACCGTGGTATTTCGTGAAGTTGGCAGAATGGGGACATAACTAGAGTATAAAATGGTCTTATTTTTCTCTGGGTCTATCTGCAAGTTGCTAATCAGTGGCACAACTTTTTAAGACGGAAGCCTTGCTGGGTGTCGGCACCCTTGTCCCCTGGCATTCCAAACCTGCATTTTGATGGAGCCCAAGTTAGCAGGATTTGGTGTTGTGAAGTCAGTTTTCTTAATTAACCCTAGCATATCCCCAGGCTGGGGATCATGGCTCATTTGTCAAGTGACCGGTCAAGGCTTTTCCCCTTTTATTAAACTGGGCAAGTCTGTCTTTTATTGATTTTGGGGATATCCAAATGGCAAACAGTGTATCAAAAGGCATTCAGTAGCCTCACGTAATTCACCTGAGAACCGAACAGACCCAGGGGAGTCATGTTGTGGTCAACTTAACCTATTTAATTAGCGTGACCCGCGAGGGAACCACCACGGGGAGATGGGCACGTAGGCTTTGCGGTGTGGTGCACTCAGCAAGGCCACGTGGGGACGGTGAGAGCCCACGGCCGACAGTGTCTCCCCACAAATGCGAATCAAGAAAGTGTTAAAAAAAAACACTCATTCAATTGGAATTATTTTTTACATATACTTTAAAAAACATTATTTTTTCAATTCTTTAAAACATCTATAAAATTAAAAGAGAAGATTCCTATCGAAATAAGATACAAGTTGCACATTTTTCATAAAGCTGAACATTTTCAACCTGCTTTTGGACAACTGAACCACATCTTAGAAAGCATTTTTAAAAATAAAACAATCTCGGGGCGCCTGGGTGGCTCAGTCGGTTAAGCATGCGACTTCGGCTCAGGTCACGATCTCGCGGTTCATCGGTTCAAACCCCGTGTCGCGTTCTGTGCTGACAGCTCGGAGCCTGGAGCCTGCTTCCGATTCTGTGTCTCCTTCTCTCTCTGCCCCTACCCCCACTTGTGCTCTGTCTCTGTCTCTCAAAAATGAATACATGTAACAAAAAAAAAAATAAAAAAGATAAATAAATAAAACAAGCTGTAGTTCTGCTGGCCTATGTCCACACTGTAACCGATGGGGGGGGGGGGCGGGAGGAACAGGGTGATAACACTCTTATTTGGTGGGCGGAATTCAAGATGGCCCCACTAGGAGTCTAGCCCCTGGCCAAGGTGCTCTTTATAATTTCCTTCCACGTAATTGTGGGCAGGACCAGTGAACACGATGGAATATTATTCCCATGATTATGTTACCTTATAGAGCAGAAGACATTCTACAGATGCAATTAAGGTCCATAATCAGTAGACTTAGAGCTCCTCCAGAGGGGGGGTACACAGAGCGAGGCTGCCCTCGTTAGATGAGCGCTAACGGGGACCCGGAGTAGCAGCAGACCCCCTCCTGCTGGCCACAAAGAGACAAATCACCATAAGCCCTACTGCCATGATGAATTGGGTTCCGTCAACAACCTGAATGAGCCTAGAAAATCCTGAGCTCCAGATGATAACCCAGCTCTAGCTGCCATGTTCATTTCAACCTTGTTTGACCCTGAGCAGAGACTCCCAGATGAGCCCTGGCCAGAAATTCTGACCTACAGATCCCAGGTTATACGCGGGGATTGTTCTACGACACTAACTTAGTGGTGGTTTATGCTGTAGGAGCAAGAACATAAACAGTCTCGATGTGTATTATAATTAGAATGACGCATCCCAAACATACTGTACGCGCAGCTCTCGGACATTTGCTGTATAATCTTTCCAACAGTGTGCCAACTAGGTGGTCATCTACCCGCATTTTTCCACCACGTCTTACTATAAAGAGCAGTTGCCGGTTCCTACCCATAAACGTGGATAACCACCCGACTTTGCGGGTTATTGAAAAGAGTACACAGAAGAGGTAGGAGGGCTGTCGGTCCAGGGCCTGCCTGGCATGGGGAAGATGGGCAATAAATGATCACTCTCATTATTGAGCCAAGACCTTGTTCTCCCGACCATGGGCAAAACAACTCGACACCTGCACGTACCATGACTGTTGGTTAACTCTCAGAACTTCGCTGACCCGATTGGGGAACGCGCAACCTGTTTCCGTACCAACTACTGAAACCCGCAGGTGACACGGGGAGGAAGCTCATACGTCAAAACCGTGAACTTCTTGTCGTCTGAGAAAGCGGTTGAACAAAGAGAAAAGAGGGCTTCGGTTATTGTTCTTCAGGGTCCCTGCTCGGATGTTCTCATATGACCTAAGGGTGCCGTAGAAGCAAGTTCAAAGGCTGTAAATGTAATATCTTGCCATCACACACACACTTCATTTAATTGTCTGTAATGTTCCCACGGCTAAAAGGGGTGAGGGGTAGGGCAACATTTTGAGGGTTGGAGAGGAGGACATTCCTGGAAATACACAAGCTTTAGGCTTTGCAAGTGAGGAGCGGGAACAAATTGCAGTGACAGATAAACTGCGTTTATTGCACTCGACAAGTGGCTAAAAATTTCTCCTGGGTGGTGGGAGGGGGGGCGGGCGGAGGGGTGGGGGAGACGATTTCTACCTAAGGCAATTCAAGGCAATAGGGTCGCATTGTTTTTTGTTATAGAGAGCTGTTGCTGCCCAGAGATGTGGAAAAACAAAACAAAACAAAACAAAACAAAACACAGTCCCCTCTGGCTTGTTCTTTTGCAAGAATTCCTGGTTTCTGAGGATGCGAATCCCCACAACTGAATGATGATAAAGAGGGTCCATAGTGTATTTAGCGCATTTAGGGTCCCACTCCTGTCACTGCTGGAGACTCCACACTGTAGGAGACGAAAGGGAGAGAATACTTGATTTATCTAAGTTCTCTTAGAATTTCTTAGCCTCTAGTATTTCGAACATGAGAGAAGTCTTTGAATTACTTTTTTTTTCCTCTCTGGGCACAGAAATAGAGCAAGGAGAAGATCATTTGGGCAGAGTGAGAACTTGCTTTGCTGTGTATCACGTCTATGTTTTTATTTCAAATAAAGTTAGAGATTTGAAAAATACGCCTAAATGCAATAAGCCTGTCGAGAATTCTCCCACCACTGGTGTTTTTGCTAACGATATAACTTAGTCGGAGAAATGGCATCTCTCCTCTCACTCACAGGATCTAGGGACAATCAGAAATAAATGCTATTTTGTGTCTCATTTTCTCCCCAATCTGGATGTTGTTACCTTGACCTAGGCAGAAAGCAAACATTTCTTTCTTCCTTTCTTCTTCCTTCCTTCATTTCTTTCTTTCTTTTTCTTTCTTTCTCCTTTTCTCTTTTTCCTTTCCCTTCTTTCTTTTTTTCTTTCTTTCTTTCTTTCTTTTTTTCTTTCTTTCCTCCCTCCCTCTTTCTTTCTCTTTCTTTCTTCTCTTTTTCTTTCTTTCTCCTTCGTTCCTTCCTCTTTCTCTTTTTTCTTTCTTCCTTCCTTCTCTTCCTTCCTTCCTTCCTCCATCCCTCCTTTATCTTTCTTCTTCCTTTCTTTCTTTGTTTCTTTCTTTCTTCTTGCTCTCTTCTTTCTTTCTTTCTTTCTTTCTTTCTTTCTTTCCCCCTCCCTCCTTCCCTCCCTCCCTCTCTCCTTCCCTCCTTCCCTCTTTCCCTCTCTTTCTTTCTTTCTTTCTTTCTCTTGTTCTTTCTTTCTTTCTTTCCTTCCACTGCAGACACAAGAAAAGCTCTAGAAAGCAAACATTTCTTACAGAAGTAGCCAATCCATGCACTCATTCTTTTTTCTGACTACGCTAAAGTCTCACATATACATAAAGTCAATACTTATACACATGAGCATGATACTATTTGTCTTCCATGTTTTCTATAAGCACGTATGCATATGTAAAAAGCAAGGCGACAGCTTTCTGGAAGCCCAAGAGAAGGGTTAACCGGCCTCCCACACTCTGTTTTGTTCCGTGCTCTAAGCTTTAAGACAAATATCTCTTTGTTTTTCTTCTTTAATATCCAATTCCAAGCTCACTAGGGAAGAGAGGACAAGACTCCACAAAACTCACTTTGTCTCAGCTAGAACTCTAACACAAGCGGGACATACAACACACTTTTCATGCTTAATTCTTTCTTCATACTTCTGAAGACACCTGCCCGGGGGCTTTGTGGCTAATGGGCTGCAGAAGGCTCGGGTCATTGTTCCAACTCGGCAGCCCCCACGTGATGTCCAGTCGAAGATCAATGATTCCAGAGGAGCTCACTTGTCTGAGTCTGCTTACCACACAGTTTCTTTCAGGACCTGAAAGTCTCCCCGCCACCCCTTCACTGCCTTCCGCCTCTAATGCTTTCTTAAGACAGAAAGAAAGAGTGACCCGTGTGGGTGAGACAATCCGACATCAAGGTGAATTCTGGGTAACCAGTTCTGTTCTCCCTTCTGTGTTGTAAACGTGCTAATTACAAGGAGGTTGGTTTTGAAGATCAAAGAATTCTGAGACCGGAGCAAGCAGTGGCACCCGTCACACCTTCCGGTCACTTCCGGAAGTTTTTGCTAGCTTGCTTCTGAGAGCCCACCGAGGGGAGAGCCTCATGACATGTAACCTCTCAACATCCAGATTTTTTAAATTGCCCGAAATAACAAAAGCAGATACCACAGAGAGCTCTCCGTGTCACAGAAAAGCCCAAAGCATGACTTTTCCTCTCCACCCAGAACATTGAAGCACCCTACGAGCCACAAGACTCTGAGTGCCGTCCTTCCCTTTCCCTCGGTGAGAGTCTCACGGAGAGTTTCCTTAAGACAACTTTGCCTTTCTCCCACGTTACTCAAGAGTTTTGTTCTTTTCAAGTCGTGCATAATGCAAATACATAGCTCTTGGCGGATGAGCTCACACTCATATACCACTGCACTTGGGCATACGGCCAACTTGCCGTATCCACACCACAGTCCTTTTGGCAGCCCCGAGGGAACGTGCTAGGTGAGCAGCTATGTTCCCACTGCCCAGGCCGCTGTAGACAGACCTTTGCAGAGCAGATTTTCTTGGATTATGAAAGTAGCATAAAAACAGACTCCATCGAAACCACCTGTTTAGAAAGTCCATTAGGTTTTACAAATCAAGGCCAGGCAAGGAAGAAGTCAAACTTTGACTATTCGCAGATGACATGATATGGTACGTAGCAAACCTGAAAGACTCCACCAACAAATTGCTAGAACTGATACGTGAAGTTAGCAAAGTCTCAGGGTATAAAATCAATATACAGAAATCGCTTGCATTTCTATACACCAATAACGAAACATCAGACAGAGAAATCAAGGAATCCGTCCCATTTACAACTGCACCAAAAACCGTAAGATATCCAAAAATAAACCGAACCAGAAAGAAAGAAAAGAACGATATCCTGAAAACCATAGAACACTTATGAAAGAAATTGAAGAGGACACAAAGAAATGGAAGAAAGTTCGGCGCTCATGGATTAGAAGAACAGACATTGTTAAAGTGTCTATACTACCCAAAGCAATCTACACATTTAATGCAATCTCTATCAAAATACCACCAGCATTTTTCACAGAGTTAGAACGAACAATCCTAAAATTTGTACGGCACTACAAAAGGCCCTGAATAGTCAGAGCAAACCTCAGAAAGTAAACCAGAGCCGGAAACATCACAATTCTGGACTCGAAGCTATATAACAAAGCCGTAGTCATCAAGACAGTATGGTCCTGGCACAGAAAACAGACACAAAGCTCAATGGAACAGAATAGAAAAGTGAGAAATGGACCCACAATGACATGGCCAACTGATCTTCGACAAAGCAGGAAAGAATATCTAAAGGAAAAAAGACAGCATCATCAACAAATGGTGTTGGGAAAACTGGGCAGCGACATGCAGAAGAGTGAAACTGGACCACTTTCTTACATCATGCATGAAAACAGATTCAAAATGGATGAAAGATGTAAATATGAGACGAAAAACCATAAAAACCCTAGAGAAGAACACAGGCAGCAACCTCTTTGACCGCAGCGGGAGCAGCTTCGTACTAGACGCATCTCTGGAGGCAAGGGAAACCGAAGCAAAAATCAACTATTGGGACTTCATCAAGATAAAAAGCTTCTGCACAGTGAAGGAAGCAATCAACAAGACTAAAAGGCAGTCTACAAAATGGTAGAAGATATTTTCAAATGACGTATCTGATAAAGGGTTGGTATCCAAAATCTATAAAGAAGTGATAAAACTCAACACCCCCCCAAACAAATGATCCAGTTAAGAAACGGGCAGAAGACATGAACAGCCATTTTTCCAAAGACATCCCGATGGCTGACAGACACATGAAAAGATACTCAACATCATTCAGCAGCAGGGAAATACAAATCAAAACCATGATGAGATACCAGCTCACACCTGTCAGAATGGCTAACGTTAGCAACACAGGAACAACATACGTTGGTGAGGGAGCAGAGAAAGGGGAACTCTCTTCGACTGTTGGTGAGAAGTCAACTGGTGCAGCCACTCTGGAAAACAGTATGGGGGGTCCTCCAAAAGTTAAAAATAGAACTATCGTATGACCTAGCAATTGTACTACTAGGTATTTATCCAAAGGATATAAAAATACAAATTCGAAGGGGCACATGCACCCCGATGTTTATAGTGGCATTATCAACAATAACCAAACTATGGAAAAAGCCCAAGTGTCCGTTGACGAATGAATGGATAAAGAAGACGTTGGTATATACATACAATGGAATATTACTCAGCCATCAACAACAATGAAATCTTACCCCTTGGACCCACATGGATGGAGCTAGAGTGTATGATGCTAAGCAAAATAAAACAATCAGAGAAAGACAAATGCCAAAGAATTTCATTCATATGTGGAGTTTAAGAAATAAAACAGATGGACGTATGGGAGGGGGAAAAAGAGAGAGGGAAACAAACCATAAGGGACTCTTAATGATAGAGAGCAAACAGAGCTGATGGAGGGAGGTGGGTGGGGGATGGGCTAAAGGGGTGATGGGCCTGAAGGAGGGCACTTGTAGTGACCCCTGGGTGTTGTACCTGAGCGATGAATCACCGAATTCTCCGCCCGAAACTAAGATCACACTATGTGTTAACTAGCTAGACTGTAAATTAAAATTTCAAAGAAAACAAACAAAAGGCTCCTTTATAAAAAAATAAACTAAATGTTAAAAAGAAAAACAAGGTCAAGGGGAAAAGATACAGGGGTTGTGGAATCTCACAAGAGCTCATTTCCCTCGCAGTTTCCTATCGGCCAGGAGAAAGGAAACAAGAGCCGTGCAGCTAGTGGTTTCCAACCTGAATGTGCCTCAGGATCCTTTGGAATACTTGTAAAATTGTGAGATTCCTAGAGTCCTCCCCCAGACTTGTTCAGCCATTTCCAGGAGGGAACTCAAAATATCTGTGCTTTTTCTAAGCTACCCAAGTGAATCTGATGCCCAGCGGGTTATGCCAATCACGGATTAAATGACTCGCTTTTTCTTTTTTCCTTCTTCTTTGTCTTTTTAAAAAATTTTTTTAATGTTTATTTGTGAGAGACAGAGACAGAGCACGCAAGCAGGGGAGGGACAGAGAGAGGGAGACAGGATCCGAAGCAGGCTCCAGGCTCTGAGCTGTCAGCACAGAGCCCGACGCGGGGCTCGAACTCATGAGCGGTGAGATCATGACCTGAGCTGAAGTCGGACGTTCGACCGACTGAGCCACCCAGGCGCCCCTCTTTTTTTTTTTTTTAATAAGGAATATGATGAGGTGCCTGGGTGGCTCAGTCGGTTAAATGTCTGACTCTGTATAAGATGGGAATTTGAAGCCCCTAACTTCTCTTCCTCTGTTCCTCTCTCCCAGCCTCACCCCTCTCTCTCTCCATGGCGGCACATACAAATCACTTTCAGACTCCATTGATGTCTTTCAAGTGTTGTCTATAGGTTGATTCTAAATTCGAAAATGCCTAATACACATTATGACTATAGAAATATTGACCATGGCAGAACCCAATGGGGTGCTATAGCTACATTTTCTTTTCGAGTGACTCACTTTTACAACACCCATGTGAGTGCAGAACGCCCCTCATTTCCAGGTTGCACATATTCTCTTCGCTTAAACTCCTTCTGTGTAACAAGCTCAAAAACATGCCATTTTTATGGTTTGATTCCTAACTGTTCGGAGATATTCTTTGTACAACCTTGTTTGTTATTTTTAAGCATCTAATTACCTTTATCTTTGAAAGATGCCTCTTCACCTTCTCATTTATAACTTCCATTTTTGTATCCTCTCTATTACTGAGAATTCATTTGTTTTCTTTGTCCAGGGACCCCCTAATTTTATTTTTAGCCGACTGCCTTTTTAGGCAGCTCTGATCCAGGGAAATCTATCCCGTAAATCATCCTGGGATATTGCCACCATGTCTTTTATTATCTGTCCTTCTCTGTTCTGATTTTGCCCTCAGTTTTCTTAAAGTATGTAAGTAATGTCATCAAGATACATAAAAAGTAAACTTGTAAAATCCTTAAAGATCTGCGAAAAATGGATTTTCCAAATCTATTCTATATAAATGCATTTGAGAGTCTGAATGAAATGGCTAGTTTTTAATGAAGGTATGAGATACCAAATTCCTTCCCACAAATACAGAGCATTTTGTACATTAGCAACGTCGAAAATTGGCAGATGTATTACAGGAATACTGTCCAAGAAAAGCCACTGTCTAAATGGTTTCATAGGTATATTCTTTTAACTATTCATGAGAAAACAATTCTGATGTTCTTAACTAATCCAAGTCATGTAAAAAAAAAAAAAAAAAAAGGGAGACAGTCAACCTATTTTTATAGACCCAATATGATGTTAAAACATCTTAAACTGACAAACCACAGAACCTGAGCAATACAGAAATATATATATTTTTTTACTTTTGAATATTGTTGCAGAGTACCAATGCATTATTAGCAAAGAAAATTCAACTTGATCATTAAAGAATACCATATTCCAACCAGGTGGAGCTCATCCCCAAATGGCTTCAAAATGAAAAAATTTATTCATAAAATGAATTGTATCCAAAGATCAGAGGAGAACAGTATTAATGAATATCTCAATGGTTGTGGGAAAACACTCGACTACATTCAATGTCCATTTTTTGATTAAACTGTATTTTAATAAAATAGGAATACATAATGTAACATCAGGGGTTCTGGGTGACTCAGTAGGTTAAGTGTCCGACTTCAGCTCAGGTCATGATCTCATGGTTCACAGGCTCGAGCCCCGCGTCCAGCTTAGAACCTGGAGCCTGCTTCAGATTCTGTGTCTTCCTCTTTGCCCCTCTGCTGCTTGCTCTCTCTCTCTCTCTCTCTCTCAAAAATAAATAAACATTAAAAATTTATAAAACAGTATATAGAGAGAAATAAACATAACTCTATATAAATAAAGGAAACACATTCAATATTTTATATATTTATCAATAGAACTGGACAAATGACGAAATAGCGGATAAATATAGTGAGAATATGAAAATAAAATTATAACTATTTTCGTAGGACACCTGACATACCTAGAAACCTCAGGGGAATCATCAGAAATTATAATAATGGAGAGAATTTAGTAGTAAGATGTCATAAATAATAATTTTTCCATGTAGAAGTAAATACTGACAATACAATGAAAGGAAACAACTGATCTCAAGCAGGAGTCAACAAACTTTTCAGTAAAGGGCCAGATGGTAACTATTTTAAGCTTTGCAGGTCATATGGTCTCTGCTGCAACTATACAACTTCAAGCAGTGTAGACTGTATGTAAATGATGGGCGTAGCCGTGTTCCAGCAAGCTTTATTTAGAACAACAGGCAACCCCTGATTAAAATAACAAGGCAATGCATACAATGCCTAAGCACCTCAAGAAACATTGAAAACCCATCTAAGGAAAACGAAAATTCCACAAGGGCAAAAAAGTGATTTTGTGCCCCTTTGTAGTAAGATTCAGTACTGTAATGATGTGAATTTCCCCAAATCAATTTCTAGATTGGCTATAAGCCTTTCCAAAGATCAGCTAAAGTTCATTTAGAGCCCAACAGAGAAATGAAATAATATGAAAGAGAAAATTAACAGACGAGAGCCCTCCACATAAAGATCTTGGGGGAAGTATAAATCAATGTGACCTGCTTGGAAGGCAGTTTGTGACATCTGTCAAATTTGTGAAAATGCAATCCTTTGACTCAATAATTCTGCTGATAGGAGGTCACCCTACTGATGTGTGTGCAGATGTTCACCAGGATACTGGACTGTGCTTCTGACCACGTTTCACACCTTATTTTGTTTATATTGTCAATGCGAGCAGGGCTATCTAGGCAGGCTACTAAAAGCTATTTTATTTATTTTTACTCTTGTCTCCCGCTTTTTTGTTTGTTTGTTTTTATTTATTTATCTTTAAAATTTATTTATTTTGAGAGAGAGAGAGAGAGAATGAGTGGGGGAGGGCACAGAGCCCCATGTGGGGCTTGAACTCACGAACACAGAGACATGACCTTAGCCAAAATCAAGAGTGGGATGCTTAACCAGCTGAGCCACCCAGGCGCCCCACCTATTTTTTAAAGACTTAATCAATATTTTGGTCGGGGTGCCTGGGTGGCTCAGTCGGTTAAGCGGCCGACTTCAGCTCAGGTCACGATCTCGCCGTCCGTGAGTTCGAGCCCCGCGTCGGGCTCTGGGCTGATGGCTCAGAGCCTGGAGCCTGCTTCCGATTCTGTGTCTCCCTCTTTCTCTGCCCCTCCCCCATTCATGCTCTGTCTCTCTCTGTCTCAAAAATAAATAAAACGTTAAAAAAAATTTTTTTTGGTCAAACATCCAAGACAACATCAGCATACTCTGGTAATGATTTGTGAAGTAACTTTTGGCTGTCCCGGAAATTGCCAAATACTTGAACTTCCTTTGCAAGGAAAGCGAATCATCAGATGCGCTAAATAAAGCCTATAATGAATATGCTCAGAAAGGTAACTGTTAGAACTATGTTGCTGAAATTATATACTCTTGCCCCTAACAGCTCTGTGACCCCCTTCCATATTAACAAATGGTCTGATGAATAAAAAGACTCTGTTATAAATAAACTTTGGGAATATGCATTAGCCAAATGTACTTAATAAGGAAACACATTTTCCCCCCTTCATGAAGAGTTTGGGAAATATCTTCTTATAGAAAGAAATAAGATAAAGGAGAATAAAATTTAAAAAAATAGAGAGAGACATTAAAATACATTTAAAATTTTTTTAAGGTTTACTCATTTTTCAGAGACAGGCTGAGTGTGAGTGGAGGAAAGGCAAAGAGAGAAGGAGACAGAATCTGAAGCAGGCCCCGGGCTCTGAGCTGTCAGCCCAGAGCCCCGCACGGGCCTCCAACTCACCGACCTTGTGATCATGCCCTGAGCGGCAGTGGGATGCTTAACCGACTGGGCCACCCAGGCGCCCCTAAAATACATTTTAGATGGGGTTCCCTGGGAAGATGGTTCTGAACTATATATAATATAGGTACTACCATTACTGTTATTTTATGGTAATTTCACTGTTGTTGGGGGCCAAAATGGAATAGACGCCCATGGCCTATTCATTTATTTTTTTCCCTTTTCTTTACAAAAGCTGTGAGGGGGGAGGGCGGGGAGAAAAGGTGTTTCCACATTATCACTTCTTGAATGTCGTTCTGTATATTTTCGACATGAATTTTAAAAAAGAAAAACAAAAACAAAAACCTAGAAAAGGAAAGGCTTCTCGTTCTAAAGGGCAGACAACCTTAAGGGTTGATTAGAGCCCGGGCTGATGTTACTAGGAAAACAATAGCTGTGCTGCGCAGACACCCTTCACTGCCCAGAAATGCACAGTTTGGGGGGGGGGGGGGCTGGAGGGAGGAGGGGGTAGAAAAGAGAGAAAGAAAAAAAAAAAAGTAAAAAGATATCTTTTGCAAGCAGGTTCATAGATTTCCCTTCCATCTGCCTGGCGTAATGAGGAAATGAGAAAATGGCATGTCTCGTGTCAGGATTCTTCGGGGGTGGGGGGGACCGTGGGGGGCGGGGGCGTGGGGCGCTCACCTTGTACGCAGAGCGCCAGCTGCCAGTGAAAAACTGCGCGTTCTGACTTTCAGAGTCTGGCCCCCACGCTGCTCTGCCTTTGACATCATCACCTCTCTTCCCGGCTCTTCCTCCGTGCCCCCCATCCCCGCCTGCCCCCCGGTTTTATTTTATTTTTTTTCCACAGTCTCTGAAAATGCAATGGAGAATAAAAATGTGGTGAGACCTGCCGCCGGCACCTATGCCCTCCAGTTCTGAGCTGACAAAAATGTCAAGAAACTGACAGTAAAATATGCGAAGAAAAAGCCCTCGCAAACAGGGACAAGCCCCAGACTATTTGGCGCTTTCACCACACTGTGTCATAGTTTTCAGACAGAAATAGCAGTTGTGGGATTTATTATCTCTAGCATAACTTGTTAAATTTGACACTGTGCGAGTTATATGTTTTATATATTAAATTATATATAATAAATATATACACATAAATATACAATCTGTAAGCTTATATAATAGGTATAATATTTATATATTTATGTTTATAAAGATTTATAATTTATGATCATATATTGAAAATTATCTTTATACAATATTATATTTATAACATTATAAGTTTATATTATAAAATGTAAAAATTGTAAATGTAAAATTATATTTATAAAATATATATGAAGAGTGCTAAGAGGAAGATTTCGAAGACAGGAGGAGGGAGGCCCATAAGGAAATGGACAGATGGACGCACCCAGCACTGATGCAGGGATCTTCGCCTCCATCAGGGAAGGAATTCTGGTCCCCCTACCTCTGGGATTTGTAACAGGGCGGGAAGGCTGGTAAGGGGACCAAGAGCCTGACGACCACCACCCCCATGCTGCCCCCGCGACTGCAGGAAAATGGTTGAAACACTGAAATCTACATTTATTTTCTTGGCCAACTCCGCGACCGGGAACCTGGTTAATTTCCCTCAGCCCTTTTAGCGCCTGTTCACTACGATTCTACCTGGTTCCCAGCACAGGGTCTTCTTGAAATGAAAGGGAACTTTTGAGAGTTCTCAAAATCACTCCCTGTTATCTGAGCGCCTGATGGAGGCTGGTATTGTCTAATTTCACTTGAACAGGTATTCTCCAAGGTGAGTTTTGTTTTTACGTTTGTTTGTTTTCCCTCGTTGGAGGGAGGAGGAACCTAGGCTCATAGGAGAGTAACTTTCTCAAAATCACAGTTGTTTGTTAACAAAACGGATTGAACCACAGTTGTCTGACCCAGACAGCCGTCTTGACAAAAAGCTCTTTCTAGGAGAGAACATAGTTGATTCACATCCTTTAATAAATATTAAATATATTCATATTTAATAAATATACTATTATATAGTAATAAATAAAGCTATCATTTTAAACACGGAACACAACCTAAGGCACATTAGAAGCGAGAGCTATAGGTCCTGTATTTATAAAAAATGCATGATTAACCCTTTGCTTTCTTTAAAAATCGAGGCAGTCCGTAGATGTGCTTTGTTTCCTGATCTCTTGACAGACTGATAAACTAAGGCACATAAGAATGGAATGTCCTGTTTGGTTTAAACTAATACCTACAGCATTCTTGTGAAAATAGGAAGAAGCACCCCCATTAAATGTCTCCATCAAAGCAGAATTAGGTTACTCCCTGAAGACATCAGCTATCATGGATGTGTTTATAGCCGATAGTTTTAAAGTGGAGTTGAGGTACCCTAGTTAGCTTGGGGTATGCACAACTTAATTGCACATAAAATTGGCAACTCCTGCCCTTAAAAACAAGAGAGAGAGAGAGGAAAAAAAAAAAACAAAAAACAAAAAACCACAACAACAAAAGAGGAGCAAGTAGGAAAGCAAGGCAGGACTCAATTGCCCTTGAAATTTGCACACAGCATTTGCCACCGGCAATTAATCTGCACACAGAAGAAAGGGAGCCCCCGGTAATCTCATGTGGCTTTTTCAAGGCTTCCAGCAGGTGACCCGCAAAGCCAGGAGTAGAACCCGGGGTATGTGGTTCCCCATCGTCTTCTGACCAACAGACTTTCTTCCCTTTCCTGACAGGGAGCGGTACCATCTACACACCTCCTCTCCTATCAAAGATGTCTAGAGAGCCATAAAACTGCCATTGGAATCCAAATGTCATATCAGTGGAAATGTCTAACGCCAATAACGGCTCCAGTGATAACCCCTTCATGTTCAAATAGATCCCTGAGGGAAGGAGACACAGCTGCTCCTTCAAGATCGCCACCGTGGGCTTGGTGCAAAGTCAGAACACGCCAGTGTCCATAAGCCTCCACCTCTCATGGCACTCGTTCATAAATTTTATTATTGCTTTAAGAGCAGATTGTAGGGAAGAAAGAATAACATCTTCAATTCCATTTACATATGAATAGAATAATATGTGCACGTATTGGAAACGAACTTCTAGGTACAATATGAGCTGCAGAACAAAGACAGCCTGATTAGGAGTCTGTGCGAGGTGACGCAATCTCATTTATTTGAGCTCTAGTTCAAAGTGTTCCCAAGGGGCTGTGACCACTTCCCCGAAAACTTTTCAAACCGTTATTTTCGGCAGTTCTACTTTTTTCCCCCCTCATTTAAATGATCCTACTTTGCATATTATACAGACAGAAGGTATGTATTTATTTTGAGTGAGAGATAGAAATGTAAATAACTTTTATTTTGGAGGTAAGCCTCTGCCATCTTAATTTGGGCCATCAGTTGGTGACAAACGCAAACAATATTTTTAACCAAATGTAAGGAATAGAGCTGCATATATTTTTTGTATCAGTCATACCTTATTCCACTGAATAGTCTATTTTGAAAACAAACAAACAAACAAACAAAATAACAGCAACAACAAAAGCAAAACACAGGGAGATCTGTCTATATATCTTACCTTAGAGGAAATGAATATATTTGTATTTCTACCTACCGAGAAATCCGAAGTCCTGGTTTTTTTTTTCTTTATGAAATAGAGAAATTAATTTACAGTGAGAAACATTTTGTGTCCTCACTTTCTATGTGTAGCAGAAGCTAAATATAAACAGTGGAGGACTGGTGTACAAATCGAACAGGAAAGAAGTCTCGCTGCTTCTAAGACATTCCCAACAGCATCGACCAGGATCAGCTTTCCTTTGGCCAAAATCTTACGTAGCTGATTTTGATCATGTGTCTGACGGTAAGTTTACCACGGTTAATTTCTCTCTTTACTATTTTTCTTTGTCTGTCTGTCGTCTGTTTATTTACTTATTTTATTGGTCTTTCCAAATTTCACAGCCATTACAGATCCTGTGTTTCCCATTTCAAGTGCTATGTGTTGGAGTTGGTAACTTTTTAGCAATGAAGATGTCTTTCAGGGATCTTTCACTTCTACAATGGTGCTTATCGGGGCGCCTGGGTGGCTCAGTACCATTAATCGTCCGATTCTTGATTTCGGCTCAGGTCAGGATCTCATGGTCAGGAGATGGAGCCCCGTGTTGGACTCTGCTTGGGAGTCTCTCACTCCCTCTCTCTCTCTCTCTGCCCCTCCCCGGCTCAAGCACACTTTCTGCCTTTCTCTTTCTCAAAAAAAAAAAAAAAAAAATGGTGCTTATAATTTTCATATAGCAAGAGAAGCATTCTGATTCTTTCAAAACATTCTATGTTACATAGTCTTAGCTGAGTTTCACTCATGCTTCGTAGACCTCTTAGGACTTTTCCTCTTTTACTTATGGTCAATTTCTTATTTTCCTTGGTGGTCTCTGTGCATAGTATAATTTAAGTGGAAATTGAAAATCATATGCATTGGATTAAAAAAATTTTTTGTAATGTTTTTATTTATTTTTGAGAGACAGAGACAGAGCATGAGTCAGGGAGGGGCAGAGAGAGAGAGAGAGAGACAGAATCTGAAGCAGGATCCAGGCTCTGAGCTGTCAGCACAGAGCCTGACATGGGGCTCGAACTCACGAACTGTGAGATCATGACCTGAGCTCAAGTCGGACGCTTACCTAACTGAGCCACCCAGGTGTCCCATATGCATTGGATTTTTAATTATAGGCATATATTCACACAGGCGTGTAAGAAGTCTAAAGGAAACAGAAAAATGACCAGGAAAATAAAAAATGAAATAAAATAATTCTATAGGCTGTCCTTCCGTAAATGGTAGTAACTAACCAGAGAGATCATTATTTTAAGTTGACATGATGAACTCTTTAGAATAGAAGTTAAGAACACAGCTTGGACTTTATAGAGACCGAGTTTCTGATTCTGCCACCTGCCAATCATGTGATTTTGCAGGAGATGAATCTCTCCGAGCTGTAGTTTTCTCTTGTGTTAAATGGAGCTATGCATACTCCTGACTCCTAGGTTTGTATGAGCACATAAAATACTTAGCACCATAGAGTAGGATCTCATTATGCCACATGATGTAGGATATCACGTGCCAACATTGTTACTAAGTAGTAATAGCAGTAATGGAGATAATCAGCCTGATACACACACACACACACACACACACACACACACACACTCCAAAACACCGAACACAAACTCCTAAGGACCTACTCTGGTCCAGTCCCGTCCCAGAAATTCAGTCAATAGCACTGATTGGGTGCTCTGTGTCTTTGACCCTTGTTCAATTCTCATACCTTTCCTGATATGACCTATTTAACACTCAGGAATTTCTTTTTTGCATAATTTAATTATCATCCTTTTCTTTTCTTTTCTTTTCTTTTCTTTTCTTTTCTTTTCTTTCTTTCTTTCTTTCTTTCTTTCTCTTTCTCTTTTTCTTTTTCTCTTATACCAGGATCAATTTCTGTTTACAACTGAAGAGGACCCATTGATGTAGATGAGAAAACCCAGATATTCACTTGGTCTCTCTAGAATCACCATATTCTTCATACAAAGCTGATTCAAAATGTCTTATGACTTCAGGGACAGAGCACTACTCAAGTGATCTGAAATAGTTAAGACAGCTTCTGATGCATAGCTTGCAATCTCTAGAGAAACATAACTCACTGTGTTTGCATGAGAGTGCCTTCTGGTCAGTTCAGCCCAATGACCAGTCAAGTTTGCGGAACAAAATCAACTAAATTGGTTGTTCAGCTGCCTCGAACCATTCATGTCAGTCTAAAAGTATGATCCCGTGCAACAGTTTGGTCACAGCTGTGTAGAGCCACGTCCTGACATTGAATCTGCAAGGATTACATAAGAAATGGTAGAGCTGGTATTTTTAAAATGACTTGTTTGCATCTTTTTATCTTTAATCATAACAACCCAGACTTTAACAGGAGACTAAAGTATCTAGGCTTTATTACCATTACTATTTAAGGTTAACATAATCTAAATAATATGCCTCCGTGGGGAATAAGACACGGAATTGTTTTTTTTTTTTATTTTTTTTAAAAGTATATTTATTTTTGGCAGAGAGAGAGAGAGAGAGAGAGAGAGAATGAACGGGGGAGGGGCAGAGAGAGAGGGAGACACAGAATCCGAAGCAGGCTCCAGGCTCCGAGCTGTCAGCACAGAGCCCGACGCGGGGCTCGAACTCACAGACCGCGAGATCATGACCTGAGCTGAAGTCGGACGCTCAACCGACTGAGCCACCCAGATGCCCCAAGACACGGAATTCTGAGTCTGAAAATCCAGTTTGGAACGTCTCTCCTGTCTCATGGTAGCAAAACCATTTCCACTGAAGTAGATATAATCTGAGCCATGTTTTTACAGACAATAGTATTGGCTTATGTATCCCACAGGCTATCATGAACATCATTTGAAACTGGATCTTGCTGGTGTTTCCTGAACAAATAAACATTGGACTTGAATGAAGTGTTTTATACATGGGAAATCTCTATATAAACTATGATAAAGCTATATGACCCATCAATCCTGTTATACTTTTCTAGTAGGTTTGTTTTCCCATCCTCAAGAATAATATTCTCTCCTCTGTCATACATTCCCCTTTCCCCTTCCTGTACCCATCTTGCCCCCCAATTCTTCCTCTCTTTTCTTTTCAAGGCTCATTTCCTTTGCTCCTGAAATGCTAGCATTAGCCAGGCTCCCTTCTAGTTAGTTTCCTTGCTTTCTCTACTTTTTCTGTCTGAATGATCTCTGCTAGTCTTCTGTTTTCCAAGATTACCTATCTTCCCATAACTTTCAGGGTAGTACTCTCATCCGAACTCCCGAACTTTAGACTCAATTGCTTTCTCGACATCCAAAATGCCCCCCACATGCACGCACATACAAAACACATCTGTCTTTGGTCTGTAAAATAGCCCCTTTTGCCACCTGGGACAACTGTCTCCTACCCCACATATGATCAGTTCCTAGTCTTTCTCCTTCAAAAACAGATCACAGGTTTGTCCAAGTGTCTTTATCTCCACTACATCCACTTTGTCCAAGCCACCAGCGTCTCATCCTTAAATTATGAATAACAATCAACCTGCTTCTCTCCCAGCTCCAAGTATTGGCCTTTCCAATCTATTTTTCAAAGAGTAACCCAAGCGACATCGTAAAAGCTTCTTCCTACACTTAGAATAAAAGCTGAACAATTTACCTACCATGGTCTACAAAGTTCTGATTCAGCTGGCATGATCTTGGTCTCTCCCCCATCTTTGACTCCTCTTTCCTTGGCCCCTTAGACTCCAGCAACACTGACTTTTCAAACCCTTGAGGGCACCAAAGTCTTTTTTCATCTAGGGCCTTAACATGAGCCATTCCCTATGACTCGAGCACACTTCCCCTTAGTTTTTGCCTGGCTCAATCTTATTTCCGTTGGATAACAGCTTAAATGTCTTTCCCACTCCACCTACAACTGTACCTTTGTTCTTCCTTTAGACTACCGCATTCCTATTTTGTTCATAATAGTATGAACTCACAGTATATTTTTATATGTGCGTTCATCTATTCTTTTTAACTAGACAAGAAATCATATTTTGCATCGATTTTACTATTCAGTGGATACATACGGCACAACACAATCCCTAGCATAGAGCCATTGCTTAATCAGTGTTTGTTAAGCGAGGGAACGAATGAATGAACGAATGAATCCTTTATGATGCTCAACTTCTAACGCCAACTTTCTGTTCCTTCTTTATGCCAGAAATGCTGCAATAATATTTATGATTCCATGTTTCAACCCGTTTATGTGCATGTAATAAAGACTTCTATTGAAGATAAGATTTGGTAATTACATTAAACATATTTTTCTGCATATGCTTCATTTTAAGTGCACAAAACAGTATAAATTTTCAATGCCCTAAGTAGTGTAAAAAAGCAGAAGTAAACCGTTTGAAGAAAATGAATTCTTCAAGCTCATCCGATTCTGATCTCATCAATGAACAGAATTGTCCATGTCAGAAAATTTGAAATGCGAATAATCTTCAGATGTTCTTTTATGTTTTTAGCCTGCTCCTTAATTTATCATTTCAAGAATGGATGTCCTAACTCTACTGATGAAAGAGAACTTGCATAGCCCGTAAACTCAATGAGCCATTAAATAGGTGACAATAATCTTGATAGAAGTTTGGAATATTTAATTAGTGCAAAAAATACTCTTACCAGTGCGCTCAATTACTTCCGTGGATACTCCCCAAAATATCAACCAACTATTTTGCATGTCCGTGAAATGCTTTGGAAGCCATTTAAGACTGAAAAAGGAGATAATATTTCATCTGTTAATTGAGGACTTGACATGCTTGGCCATATCCAGTAATAAAGTTTCAAAGTGAATTCAGTTTAGATCCTTGAGATATTTTTAAAGGTGACATTTCTATCCTTAAGGTTAACATCATAGGAGAGTAACCAGAAGGCTATGAAAACCTCTAGGCTAGAGAAAGGAAATATATTCCCTGGTCTGCTAAATAGTTTCTCCTGGTTACAAAATAATAACTAAATATTTGGCCTTCCAAATAGGCTCAGTGCTTTGGACAAAATGAAAGTGTGGTTAGATGTGTTACAAAACTCCATCATCCAGATTTCCTCAACTAAGCAGTCCTGACATCCCAATCCTGGCCCACAGGGGTGTGAGGAACAGGTGAAATGTTTGTTCTACAGGTTGTGAAGTTTGCAAACCAGTCCTATATACATTGTTCTTACTGTTTCATCAGTGCCTCCCTCCAACGATATAGCCTATACCTAGGACAAAACTCTGGGATAGAGCCCGATATAGAAGGTCATGGATGCACCCTTAAACTCTCTGTCCTGAAATGAACATAATGTCGATAGGAGTCCAGTGGCCACAAAAAGGAAAACTCTATAAAGAGGACTAGTCCCAGATATGAGTATGTTGGCAAAGCTAAACTGGCTTGGTTCTATCATCTATTGACAATGGATTGTTTCTCATAAAATATGGCGTCCACCTGAGAATTTATTTATTTGTTTAATCATTCTTGTATTGATTAAATGATCATTATTGAATGCTTAATATGCACTCTACTTGCTTCCGGAGATACAAGAATGACTCAGAATATCAAATAGTTTAGTTTAGTCTTAGGAGCACAATGCAAGTAAATAATACAAGGAAGTGTTACTGATACGAAGATTAATGTTTGTATCAGAGGCTTGTGAGCATAGAGGAGGTCTAAACCCTGCTAGGGAATAAGTGAAGAAAAAGCTCCCCGGACAATTTTTGGGAGTTGAGTTGGTGCTGGAGCAGTAAATATCTTTTCAGCCAATGAACTCGAATAGACGTCAATTATTATTTTTTACTCACAATGGAGCCATTCAAAATTTACAGTGCATTTTCCCATTTAAAGATTTTCATAATTATTAGTATTCATAATGGATGCTTGTGTAGCCGACTCAAGACAATTTCTTTTTGTCTACTTTGTGTCAAATAATTGTTTGCTTGTTTTCCACTGAATGATGAAATCAGTAGATATTTTGATGTCCTGTGAACAACACATGTGCTTGACTCTTCTCACAAACCTCTATGACCTCATACGCTCAGGCCTAAAAATAAGCAAAGTTGATTTATGGGCCATCACCAAGACTCACTGTGACACATATTACTCTATGACAATATATTAGGTAGGGGCTTAGTAGTCTAAAATGATCCCCCAACCCATTTTGGGACTCAGGTGCACAAAAATTAATTAGTTATGATGCCTGGATTACGACACATTGGAATCGTGGGCCAACAAATAGCCTACGTTTATTTAGATTTTTTTTTTCAACGTTTATTTATTTTTGGGACAGAGAGAGACAGAGCATGAACGGGGGAGGGTCAGAGAGAGAGGGAGACACAGAATCGGAAACAGGCTCCAGGCTCTGAGCCATCAGCCCAGAGCCTGACGCGGGGCTCGAACTCACGGACCGCGAGATCGTGACCTGGCTGAAGTCGGACGCTTAACCGACTGTGCCACCCAGGCGCCCCCTATTTAGATATTTTTAAATAACAGTAAGCACCCATGAGCCCACGACTCGTGAAAGCAATCTATGACCTTGAATAATGTATATCCAGCAACCTCACTGAACTCTTTATTATTTCTAATAATTGGTCTCTCAATTAACTTTGGCTTTTGTATATAAATGACTGTGTAATTTGCAGTAGCAACCTTTTGATTTTGCCTGTTTCAATCATTTAACCAATCCTATATTTCTCTTGTGTTCTTTCGTTTGCTAGGGCTTCCTGTAGTACGTTGACTAGAAGTAAAGTTTGTGAGCATACTAGTCTTTTTCCTGCTTTCATATAATGAGTCTCCCATATTCTTATTTAGAAGGCTATATATTTTAAGTTTTTTATTTTGTTTTTAAAAACAACTATTTTACCAAGATAAGAAAGTTCCTTTCTGTAATTAATTAAGACTCTTTAATCAGGAATAGATGTTAATTTTTTAAATGCTTTTTAAAATTTAGATAATTACGGAGATGTTTTACTTTCAATATGTTACTATGGTGAAATGCATTAATGAAGTTTCTAATGTTGAATGAGTCTTGCATACATATGATCAAACCAGTTTGGTTGTGCTATGTTATCTTTTTATTCAGAGTTGGGTCAATATAAAATGTGTTACTTAGGATTTTGATATCTGCATTCATTAGATGAAGTAGTTTTATAGTTTTTTCACCTTTTCTTTAACAGTTTTGGATTCGGCAGCAAACATACTGAACTCAGAATGAACTGGTGTGTAACCATTTTGTTTTGTTTTCTTATTGTTTAGACATGTTGTAAAATATGGATAAACTTTCCATTGAACATTTCATAAAACTCACTTGTAAAATCAATTATGTCTGGAATTTCCTTGTTAGAAGAACTTTAAACTACTCTTCCATTTTTTAAAAAGCATATGACTAAGTTTTTTCCATTGCTTCATGATTAGTAGCCATACTTTTCTAGAGATATATCCATTTTGTCTAAGTTTTCAAAGATATTAATATATTGATAGTTGATAACATCAATTTTTTGGCAACAGATTTACTGAGATATAATTCACATATCACACAACCCGCCCATTTAAAGTGTACAATCCAGTGCTTTATAAATATATTCAGAGTTGTGTAACCATTACTATAATCTAATTTTAAAACAGTTTCACTACCCCTCAAAAGAAACCATAAACTCATTAGTTGTCAGTCCCCATTCTTTCCCAACCCCTGGCACTAGGCCACCATGAATATACTGTATATCTCTAGAAATGTGCCAGTTCTGGACATTTAATTTAAGTAGAATCATACAATATGCGGTCTTTAAGGACTGGTTTCTTTTTCTGAGTATAATTTTTTTTTATTCATTCATATTATAGCATTTATCAATACTTCATTGTTTTATATAGCTCAATGATATACATTATTTGGATATACCACATTTTATTTGTCAGTTCATTGGTAGACATATGAGTCATTTCCACCTTTTGGTTATTATGCATAGAGCTGCTATGAATATTTATGTATAAGATTTTGTATGGACATACATTTTAATTTGTCATAGGTATGTATATAGAAATGGAATTGCCAGGACACATGGTAACTCTACATTTAACTTTTTAGAGAATTGCCATACTATTTTCCAAAGTGATACTATCATTCTACATTCCCATCAGCAGAGTTTGAGCATTTTGATTGTTTCCACGTCTTCCCCAACACTTGCTATTATCTGCCTTTTTATTACCCCGATTCTGTGTTATATAAAAAGATATCTCATTATGGTTTTTATTTGCATTTCCTTGATGGTGTTAAACATTTTTTTTTCTTGTGTTGGTTAGCAATTTGTATATCTTTTTTAGAGAAAAATCAATTCAGAATCTTCTCATTTTTTTGTCTTCTTAGACAAAATTATTGAGATGTAAGTCTTCTTTATATATTCTAGATACAAGTGCTTTGGTGTATGATTTACAAATATATTCTCACATTCATTGGGTTACAACTTCACTTTATGGTGACTTTTGAATCACAAGTTGTTAATTTGATGAAATAGAATTTATCTTTTTTTTTTTTATGTTCATGCTTTTGGTGTCATATCTAAGAAATTATATCTTCCTGAATCCAAGGTTGTGAAGATTTACACCAGTGCTTTCTTCTAAGAGTTTTATATTTTTAGCTCTTGCATTCAGGTCTTTGATAACATTTGAACTAAATTTCTGTATATGGTGTGAGATAGGGATCCAATTTCATTTTTTTCAGTATATGGTCATCCAATTGTCACAGCACCATTTGTTGAAAAAAAAAACTGTCCTTTCCACACTGAATTGTCTTAATAACGTTGTCAAAAATCAATGGGCTATAAATGTGAAATTTCATTTCTGAGTTCTCAATTCTATTCTTTTGGTTTATATAGCTCTCCTTATGCCATGATCACACAGATGCTATTGCTTTTGTTTTGCAGTAATTATTGAAATCAGGAAATACGAGTCATAACTTTGTTATTTATTAACATTGGTTTTGTTCTTCTGGGTCTCTTGAATCACCTTATTAATTTTAGAATCAGTTGGTTGATTTCTGGAAAGAAACTAGGTGGGATTCTAATGAGGATTGCATTGAGTCTGTTGACCAATTTAGGAAGTAGTGCTATCATATTTGAAGTTTTTTATTTACATTCCAGTTAGTTAACATATGGTGTAATATTAGTTTCGGGTGTACAATTTAGTAGTTTCAACACTAACAGACAACATCAGGTGCTCAATACAAGTGTACTCCTTAATCCCCATGATCTGTTTCACCCATCTTCCCAACCAGTGGACTTCAAGTTATACTACAAAGCTGTAATAATCAAGGCGGTATGGTACTGGCACAAAAATAGACACATGGATCAAAGAACAGAATAGTTCTTTAAATACTATTATATTTAGAAACAAATGCACAACTGTGTGGTCAATTAATCTTTGACAAGGCAGGAAAGAATATCCAATGGGAAAAAAAAGCCTCTTCATCAAATGATGTTGGGAAAAGCGGACGGTAACATGCAAAAGAATGAAACCGGACCACTTTTGTACACCATACACAAAAACAAATTAAAAATGAATTAAAGAAATAAATGTGAGATAGGAAACCGTTAAAATCCTAGAGAACAGAGGCAGTAACCTCTTTGAAATTGGTCACAGCAACTTCTTACTAGATATGTCTCCTGAGGCAAGGGAAACAAAGGCAGAAATAAATTATCAGGATTTCATCAAAATGAAAAGCTTTGGCACAACGATGGAAACAACAAGGAAACTGAAAGGAAACCCATAGAGTGGAAGAAGATATTTGCAAACGATGTATTTCATAAAAAGCTAGCATACGAAATATATAAAGAACTTCTAAAACTCAACACCTGAAACACAAATAATCCAATTAAAAAATGGGTAGAAGACATGAATAGACATTTTTTCCAAAGAAGATATCCAGATGGCCAACAGACTCATGAAAAGGTGCTCCACATCACTCACCATCAGGGAAATGTAAATAAATACTGCAGTGAGATACCTCTTCACAGCAGTCAGAATGGCCAAAATTAACAACACAAGAAAAAACAGATGTTGACGAAGATGTGGAGAAAAGGGAACCCTCTTATCCTGCTGGTGGGAATGCAAACTGGTGCAGCCACTCTGGGAAACAGTATGGAGTTCTTCAGAAAGTTAAAAATAGAACCACCCTATGACCCAGCAATTGCAACACTATGTATTTACTCAAAGAATACAAAAATACTAATCAGAAGAGAGACATGCACCCCGATGTTTATAGCAGAATTACCTACAAAAGCCAAATTATGGGAGTGGTGCTATCTTAACAATATTAAATTGCCTGACCCACTAGCATGGGACGTCTTTTAATTTATTTGGATCGTCTTTAATTTCTATTAACAACGCTTTGCCTTTCCATAGTGAAAATTATGTACTTATTTTGTTAAATTCATTCCTAAGTATTTTTCAAATTCTATTTTATTTATTTATTTATTTTTAAGCTTTTATTTATTTATTTCGAGAAAGAGAGAAAGAGAGCATGAGTGGGGAAAGGGAAAGAGAGGAAGAGAGAGAGGGAAAGAGAGAGAATCCCAAGCAGGCTCCATGCACTGGACGTGTAGAGCCTGATGCAGGGCTCGAACCCAAGAACTGTCACGTGAGCTGAAACCAAGAGACGGACACTCAACTGACTGAGCCACCCAGGCACCCTCAAATTTTACTTTAAATGATATTGCTTACTTCATTTCATTTTTTAGATAGTGAATTTCAAGTGAACAAAAATACAATGTATTTTTGTGAGTTGACCTTTTGTCCTATAAACTTGTTGAACTTGTTTATTAGCTCTAATGTTTTTTCTTAAATGGAGATAAAACTGACATTTAACATTGGTTTCAAATGTACAGCATAATGGTTTCATAGTTGAAATGATCACCACAATAAGTCTAGTTAAGAGCCATGGCCACACATAGTTATAACTGTTTTCTTATGATGAGAACTTTTAATATTTACTCTGTTAGCAATTTCCAAATATGCAGTACAGTATAATTAACTACAGTTACCATGTTGTACGTTTCTAATAGTTTTAGTGTGTGTACGTGTATTTAATTTTCTGTAGATACTATCATACCACCTGCCAAGAGTTAGTTTTAGTACTTCCTTTTCATTCTAACTGCATTTTAATTTTACTTTATTGACTTTTCTTGCCTAATTGCCAGTACCATGTTGAATATAAGTGGTGAAAGTGGTTATCGAAGTCTTTTTCTTTTTCTTTCAAGAGGGAGCATTCAGTCTTCACCATTAAGTATGATGTCAGCTGTGAGATTTTGACACCTGACCTTTAACAGGTTAAGAAATTTCTTCTTCTAAGTTTGCTAAAAATCTTGTTTATCATGAAAGAGTACTGGATTTTGTTAAATGCTTTCTCTAAGTGTATTGAAATATCTTAAAAAAAACTGACTTGGTGTATTTACATCAGTTGATTTGGGGATGTTAGATCAACCTTGCATTCCTAAAATAAATCCCCTTGGTCATATTACATAACACCCTTAACTGTTGCTGGAATCACTTGTTAGTAGTTTGTTGAGAATTTTTACATCTATACTCATGAGAGATATTAGTCTCTAGTTTTCTCGTAATTTCTTTGTAATCAGTGTTTGACCTATGAGAGCAATACTGGCCTCATGGAATGAGTTAGAAATTGTTGCCTTTTTTATTTTTGGAAAGAGTTTGTGAAGAATTGTTAGTACTTCTCAAGAAATGTTTGGTAGAATTTACCCGTGAAACCAGCTTGAACTTTTCTTAATCGGAATTTTACTGATTCAATTTCCTTAATGTTTGTCCATTTGTCCATATTTTCTGCAATTCTTGAATCAGTTTCAGTAGCTTGTGTCTTCCTAGGAATTTTCCATTTTTTATCTAGGCTATCAAATTTATTGTCATACATTTACTTATCATATTCCCTCAAGATCCTTCTTTATTTTTGTTATTTTGGTAGTA
This sequence comes from Leopardus geoffroyi, assembly GCF_018350155.1. Classification (NCBI taxonomy): domain Eukaryota; kingdom Metazoa; phylum Chordata; class Mammalia; order Carnivora; family Felidae; genus Leopardus; species Leopardus geoffroyi. Next base: position 13,837,878 of record NC_059337.1, on the reverse strand, counting down.
ATGTCTCCTTTCTCAGTTTTGACTTTATTAATTTGAAAGTTCTTTTCTTCTTGTTGAGCCTAATTAAAGGTTTGTTGATCTTGGGGTGCCTGGGTGGCTCAGTCAGCTAAGCATCCCACTTCAGCTCAGGTCATGATCTCACAGTTCATGGGTTCGAGCCTCTTATTGGGCTCTGTGCTGACAGCTCAGAGCCTGGAGCCTGCTTTGTATTCTGTGTCTCCCTCTCTCTCTGCCCCTTCCCACTCATGCTCTGTCTCTCTCTCTCTCTCAAAAATAAATCAACATTAAAAAAAAACACTAAAAAAAAATAAAGGTTTGTCGATCTTTTCAAATAACTAATTTTGGTTTTTTAAATGTTTGTTATAAATTTTCTATTCTTTCATTCAATTTTCTAACTTTTATTATAGTATATTAATTATATATTTCCTTCACCTTGCCTTAGATGTAGTTCCCTCAGTTGGAAAGTTATGTTACTGATTTGAGATCTTTCTTATTTTTTTAATGTAGGTGTTTACACCTATAACTTTCCTTCTAAGCACTGCTTTGGGTGCATGTATATTTATTATTATATCACCAGGATGGCTTTACCCCTTTATCATTTTGTAATAACTTGTCTCTTATTACAGTTTTTAAAGTGTATTTTGGCTGATTGAAGTATAGCTCTGGTTGTTTTTTTTTTTTTAAGTTTTTATTTTCAGGGAATATCTTTTTCCATTCCTTCATTTTGAGCCTATGTGTGTTTTTACACAGAAGGGAGTCTCTAATAGACAGTATATAGTTGGGATGTACTTTTTAAAAATCTGTTCAGCCGTTCTATATGCTTTTGATTGGAGAATTTAATCTATTGCATTTAAAATAATTATTTAAAGGTAAGGGCTTACTAATGCCTTCTTATTAGTTATTTTCTGGCCTCTTGTATTCCCTTGTTGTTCCTTTCTTTCTGCCTTACTGTTTATCTTCATGAATTGATGATTTTCTGTAATGGCAGGCTTTGATTTCCTTTTTTGTATCTACTGTAGGTTTTGCTTTGTGGTTACCATGAGGCTGACATAATTATGTAAGTTTATTTTAAGTCGATGACAACCTAACTTTGATCACATACAAAACCTTTACTTTGTTTTTCTTCACCACCCTTTTTTTTTTTTTGCTTTTGATGTAAAATTTACTTGGTTTTCTATTGTGTATCAAATAAAAAATTATTATAGCTCTATTTGTTTGAATACTTTTGTTTGAATACTTTACCCTTAGGTGAATAATACACCACCATATGACAATATTAGAGTGTTCTGAATTTGAGTATCTCCTTACTTTTATAAGTCTGTCTTACGTTTTATTAGTTTTCATGTTACTAATCAGCTTTTCTTGTAAGGGTGGTCTAGTGATGATGACCTCCCTTAGTTTTTGTTTGTCTGGAAAAATCTATCCCTCCTTCACTTCCGAAGGACAACCTTTGCTGGGTAAAGTGTTCTCGGTTGGCAGGTTTTTGTTTTTGTTTTTGTTTTCAGCACTTTGAATATATCATCCTACTCTCTACCTTCCTCAGTGCATCCAACCTCAGATTTTTTGATCCAGCTGGAACTTCTTCACTGGACTCCTGAGCTTCCACAAAGGCTCTCTTATCTATGGGTGATTTTCTAAATCAGTGTGCTTTGGAAGGATGATGGTAAAAAACTCAAACGCAATCATTGTGATCCTAACACGTTATTGTTAGCTGTAGGCATCATGCTGTATAGTAGACTTCTAGACCTCATTCACATTGTGTAATTGAAACTTAGTACCCTTTGACTAATACCTCTGATTATCCCTGCCCCCAGTGCTTGGAGATAATCATTTTACTGTCTACTTCCATGATTTTGACTATTTTAGAGTCTTCATATAAGTGGTATCATGTATTATTTGTCCTGTATCCAGCTTATTTACTTAGCATAATGTCCTTTTGTTCATTTATGTTATTGCACATGGCGGGATTTCCTTCCTTTTTAAAGCTGAAAATATTCCAGTGTAACTATGTACCACATTCTCTTTATCCATTTGTCCATCAGACATTCAGATTGCTTTGAGGTCTTGGTTATTGTGAATAATGCTGCAATAAACATGGGAGTCAAAATATATTTTTGAGATCCTGATTTAAGTTCCTTTAGATATATAGCCAGAAGAGGCTTTGCTGGATCATATGGAAGTTCTATTTTTAATTCTTAAAGGGACCTCTTTACTGTTTTCCACAGTGGCTGCACTAATTTACATTCCCACTAACACTTACAATAGCATAAGAAAGAATAAAGTACTTGAGAATTTTAACCCAGGAGATGAAGACTTGTACATTGCAAACTACAAACACATGAAAAAAATTAACACGGACAAAAATAAATGGAAAGATATCCCATGTTTATGTTTGGAGGAATTAATATTGCTAAAATATTCATGCTATCTACAGGGATCTACAGATTCAATGTAATTTCTACCAAAACCCCAATGGCATATTTCAGAAATAGAAAATAAATAATCTTAACACTGATATGAGAAAAAGATCTTGAAAAGGAAAGGAATTTTTAGCAAGGGGAATACAGAGCTTATGGCCTTATACTTCCTAAGTTTAAAATATATTACAAACATACACTAATTAAAACTGTATAATCCTGGCATAAAAGTAGACATATAGATCAGTGGAACAGAATGAATAACTTAGAAATAAGTTCACACATATGTTGTCAACCAATCTTCAACACAGATGCCAAAAATACTTAATGAGAAAATAGACTTCACTAAATGGCATTGGAAGACTAGATATCCACATGCAAAGGAACGAAATTATATTATTACTTCGCACCATATAATGGATTACAGAGTTCAACATAAGACCCGGAACAATAAAGAACCAGAAGAAAGCACGGCGGAAACCTTTTTGACAATGGTCTTGGCAATAATCTCTTGGATATGCACTAAAAGCAAAAGTTGACAAGTGGGACTATCTCAAAGTGAAGACTTTCAGAGGAAAGGAAGCAATCAACAAAATGAAAAGGCAACCCACGGAATGGGAGAAAATACTTTCAAACCATGTATCTGTTAAAGGGTTGATATCTAAAATACGTAAGAAACTCCTACAATACAATAGGGAAAAAACGCTTCAATTTAAAAATGGGCAGGGGCACCTGGGTGGCTCAGTCGGTTGGGCTCCGACTTCGGCTCAGGTCACTATCTCACGGTTCGTGAGTCTGAGCCCCTCGTCGGGCTCTGTGCTGACAGCTCGGAGCCTGGAGCCTGCTTCGGATTCTGTGTCTCTCCCTCTCGTTGCCCCTCCCCTGCTCACACTCTGTGACTGTCTCTCAATAATCAATAAACATTAAAAAAAAATTAAAAGAAAAAAGAAAGAAAATGAGGGGAGAGGGAAGATAGTAGAAGAACTGAAGACTGAAGAGTAAATTGTTCCAGAAACCAGAAAAACCTACCACTTCCCACAGGACGACTGCTTAAGTAAGGCTTTATCCTTTCCTGGGAAAAGAAGAGATTCATTAAAAGAAAACCCTTCTTAGATTCTATTTATGCCAGCCTTGGGATAGTTGATGGATGACGTGAAAAATGTAACACCTGAAGTTAGTTATTCCCTTTGCACCCCCAGCTATGCACCCCCAACTATGCACAAGGCCCACTCAATACTACTCTTGAAGAAATATGGGCAAGAGGAACCATAAATGTGGGGGCAGACATTTTATCGTCCCAAGGCAATGATAGAACAATATCAGAATTCCAAAGGTGCCTTTCTGTTTCCCCATCTCATAGCTATCCCAGAATGCCTCCTACCCGAGGCCAAAGCTATTTCCTTACACACTGTTTCAAAACAGTCCTCTGTTACCCGGGGATTTTTTTTTTTCTCAGTTTTTCTCTCCTTGAAGGTATTTTTTGTCTCAAATTTGTATTGGATCAATCTTGGAGGAGGAAGCCAACAGTCATTTCTATTCTATATCTGGAAACAAAACCTCCACACATCTGAAAAACGTCATTGTTTTGAATTATGAAAACAGCAACAGTTGTTAGGCAATATTTGATTTTTTATGTTTATGGAAACATCACATTTATGAACTGGTTTGATCGTCATAGCAGTCTTATAAAATAGCTAAATTATCAATATTCCTGTTGTACACACGAGAAAACTGAGGCTTAAAAAAGCTGAATGATTTGCCCCAGATCTCATACTTAGCTATTCATGCCTAATGACTTATTCCTCAGAAAACATTTTTCTCAGTGACTGAATCTCTGATATTTATCTCCCAAGTATTCACAAAATCCCTGTCATTCTCCTCATGACTTCAACTATAAATACTCTCATTTTCATCTGATGCCAGGGTCTCTTCATTTGAAGTGATTAAAGAAAGTAGGTCCTAGATGGTAAGACTTTGAAACTCATGCACCCTAGTGGGATTCAGCCAAAGGTCTTAGTTTATATTTCATTTTATTAATGAAATATTAATATATAGATTCATATCGGTTCCACATGTGAAGAGCTTGGAAGTCACCTGCTCAGTCGTAACAAGTAGAAAGCTGAACAGGCTCAAAATTTAATAACTCTTCCTGAATCCATAAAGGAAGGAAGGGGACAGGGCAAGCTGCTGGTCCCCACATTAGAGAGACAGACAGGTGAATACAGGGTGTCATGGTGGACCAGAGCAGAGCCTCAAGAACAGAAACCTTCATGGGAACTGATATCAAGGTAGGGAAACCTCAACTGTAATTGATGAACTGCTGGAGTCTCAGGGCAGACAAATCTGAGAGGTAAAACTTTAGGGTTATCCAGTCATAGAAAACCCCACAATTCGGGGGAGGGGGGGAGGGAAGGAGCCATTTTGTAATGCACCAGAGCATTCTATTTTTCTCAACAAGGCCTACCTTCAAGGGAGGTGAGTTAACCAAAGCCTAACCTGCTGGGGTGTTATCACAGCCTCGGTGACCTGGGAGAAGGGTAATAGCCAACTCGGCCGACCCTAGCCATTCTGTCCTACCTAAGTGGGGAGGAAAAAACCCTGAGAGACATTCGTGAAGTTCCCAGTCCTGAGACTAGGATTGTAGAATGCTTCCCCTTCTCCAGCATCCCCACCATCAGATTACTGAAGACCGATTTACAATAGTTCCTTTTACCCACACATCATTTGGACTATAAAGAAACAAATCACAAGGTATGCCAAAAGGGGGGAAAAACCCACAGTCTGAAGAGTCAGGGTAAACATCAGAACCAGGCACGATGGGAATTGTCAGATTGAGAATCACTATACTAGAAATCTGCAGACCTGCAGGAGATTTAAAATTCCAACTCTTGTTATAACCTTTTAAAAGACTGTGAACTTATTATAAAAATGCACATGAATGAAGCTTTTTTTATCTTTTATTTATTTTTGAGAGCAAGAGAGACAGAGCACAAGCGGGGCAGGGAAGGCAGAGAGAGAGGGAGACAAAATCCAAAACAGGTTCCAGGCTCTGAGCTGTCAGCACAGAGCCTGACACGGGGCTTGAACTCACAGACCGCGAGGTCATGACCTGAGCCGAAGTTGGACGCTTAACCGACTGAGCCACCCAGGTGTCCCCATGAATGAAGTTTTAATATACTGTATGATGGATGGGTGAGGCTGTCCATTGTACCCATTTCTTTCTTTGAATTCTCAGGCGTAGTTTGGCGGTGCAAGGACTCTGACCTTAACAAATTCAATAAAAAGTAAATACGTGGAAAAGATAAATAAAACAACCATGATTAATATGCTAAGAGCTTTAGCATGCAAAAATAGATACACAATGCAAGCAGAAAAATGGAAATCCTAAGAAAGAACCAAAAAAAAAAAATGCTAGGGATAAAAAACACTGTAACAGAGGTGAAGAATGCCTTTGATGGGCTCATTAGTAGACTGGACATGGCCGAGGAAAGAATTTCAGAGCTAGAGGATTTATCAAAAGAATCCTTGAAAACTGAAAACCAAAGAACAAAGACTGAAACACAGACACACACACACACACACACACACACACACACACATCCAGAACAGAATATTGAAGGACTGGGGGCCAACTACAAAAGGTGTAACGTATATGTAAAGGAAATACTGGAAAAACAGAGGAAGAAACAGAAGAAATAGTTGAAACAATAATGACTGAGAATTTCCTCCAAATCAATGTCAGACATCACACCACAGATCAAGGAAGCTCAAAGAATACCAGGCAGAATAAATGCCAAAACAAAACAAAACAAAACAAGAAGGAAATAAAACAAAACCAAAACACTACCTGGACATAGATTTTTCAAACTACAGAAAATCAAAGATAAAACAAAACAAAAACAAACAACAACAACGACAAAACACATGAAAAAACCTGAAATAAGCTAAAGGCAAAAAAATGCCTTACTCTAGAGAAACAAGGGTTAGAATTACAACTGACTTCTCAGAAACCATGAGAGCAAGAAGAGAGTGGGATGAAATATTTACAATGTTGAACGAAAATAAAACATCAACCTAGAATTCTGTATCTTGTGAAATACAAAGTGAAGGAAAAATGAAGGCTTTCTCGGATGAACAAAAATTGAGGGAATCTGTTGTCAATAGACCTGCTTGTAAAGAATAGGAAATAATATAAGTCAGAAGCCTAGATCCACGTAGAGTAAGGAAGAGCACAGAAGAAGGAATAAGTGAAGGTAAAAGAAAATCTTTTTATTTTTTCTTATTCTTAATTGAGTTAACATAGAAGCATGTTTTTCAAAATAATACTATCAGCATCAGTAATGTAAATGTAAATAATAACATACTCTGCCATAATGCAAATGTATTCGATTATGTGTACACACACATATATGCACAATATATGCTTATAAATGCTTATGTATCAGTTAAATGAATGGCAGTAATGACCATGGTACAAGGGATGGGAAGGAGGAATTAGGATGATTTTGTCCTTATAAGGTCCTTATATTACCTGTGAAATTTTATAGTGTTATTTGAAAGTGGACCCAGGTCAGCTGTCAATGTATATGCAAACTCCTAGGCAACCATCAAAGAAAAGTAAAAAACAAACAAACAAACAAAATATGTGCTTAGCATTGATAGGCTAAGAAAGGAGATAAAATGTAATAGTAGATAATACTCAACTAAAACCACAAAAGGCAAACAAAGAGTGGAAGACAAAAATAAAAACAAGTGACAAGGGCAGCATAAACAGTAACAAATATGGCACATACTAATATAACCATATTGAAACCATTCAAAGTGACTACTTTGAATGTCAATGGTTTGAATGCACCAATTAAAAGACAGAGATTGTCACAGTGGATCAAAAAACATGACCCAACTATAGGCTGTCTATAAGAAATACGCTTTAAATATAAAGACATATAGATTAAAAGTAAATGGACGAAAAAAAAATAGACCATGCTAACACTGACCAAAAGAAAGCAGACATGGTTGTATTAGAACAGACTTCAAAGCAAGGATACTTATTAGGAATAAAGACATTGCATAATGATAAAGGGATCAATTCTCCAAGAAGATATCACAGTACTTACTATGTATGCACCTAATGGCAGGTTGTCAAACTCCATAGGCAGAAACTAATAGAATTACAAGGAGGAATTGATGAATCCGCTATCACATTTGGCGACTTCAGTACTCCATTATCAGAAGTGAACAGATCCAGCAGGCAGAAAAGTCGTTTCAAGTAATCTTTTATTTTAGAAAACTTTCGTGAATGGGGCGCCTGGGCTGCTCAGTCACTTAAGCATCTGACTTCAGCTCAGGTCATGAACTCGCGATTTGTGGGTTTGAGCCTTGCATCGGGTTCTGTGCTAATAGCTCAGAGCCTGGAGCCTGCTTCGGATTCTGTGTCTCCCTCTCTCTCTGTTCCTATCCAGTCACACTTTGTCTCTCTCTCTTTCTCAAAAGTAAATAGAGGTTAAAAATTCAAAAATAAATATTAAAAAAGTAAACTTTCTTAAATTATACATATATTTTTAATTCTTTTTTTTTTTCAACGTTTATTTATTTTTGGGACAGAGAGAGACAGAGCATGAACGGGTTGGGGGGGGGCAGAGAGAGAGGGAGACACAGAATCGGAAACAGGCTCCGGGCTCTGAGCCATCAGCCCAGAGCCCGACGCGGGGCTCGAACTCACGGACCGCGAGATCGTGACCTGGCTGAAGTCGGACACTTAACCGACTGCGCCACCCAGGCGCCCCTGTACATATATTTTTAATCCTTTTCCCATTTTCATTTCTTGGCTTTCTTCTTCCAGGACTACTGTTATATGTATTTTGGATTTTTTTTGCCTGTTTGCTATTTCTTTCATGTTTTCAAATTCTTTTTATCTCTTTGTTTACATCATTCTGACTTAAAAAGTTTATTAATTTTCATACCATAGGTCTCTTGAGGCATTATCTGTTGTGTTCATTCTTGTGTTTTAAAATTCACTGTCTCTGAACGTCATTTTTATCTTTCCTTTTAATTTTTTTCTGAATTTGATCATCTTTTTGAATCTTCTTTTTCTTAGATTAAGTCATCTCTGAGTTTGTCAAATTTGTATTATTCACTCACAGCATCTAAAATTTCCTTAATTTCTTTTATCTAATTTTAAAATACTAATTTTCACCTGATTAAAAAAAAATTTTTAATGTTTATTTTTGAGAGAGACAGAGACAGAATGCGAGTGGGTTAGGGGCAGAGAGAGGGAGACACAGAATCCGAAGCAGGCTCCAAGCTGTCAGCACAGAGCCCGACGCGGGGCTCGAACTCACGAGCCGTGAGATCATGACCTGAGCCGAAGTCAAATGCTCAACCGACTGAGCCACCCAGGTGCCCCTTCACTTGATTTTTTAATATGTCTTCCTGGCATGTCCACCATTCTCTGTTCCTTATTGTCTTTTAAGGTAGAATCACTGTGTGTAGAATTTGGCAGCCATCCTTTTCTATTATTCCATTTTTAGACGGATTCTTTTTCCTTCAATATTTTGATGGTAGGTCAGGATAGGCATAGCTTATTCAGCTTCATGGTTCTAGAGAATCATCTTTTGTTGTTTTCACGAAGAAATAAGAATATATGCCTCATTCTGAAATCTCTCTCCCCTGTTCTTCCACTCCTTTTATCTAGACATCTATTTCTGTTTTGTCTTTACTATCCCTGTCCCTCTTCAACTAGTATTGTATTTCTAAAAGTGTCTGTTCAATGTGAATGTTCTTCTTGGTAGGGATTATCAGTTTCTTGGTACCAAAGTTCGGAACCCAAGCACAACAAAGACATTCCTTAGCGGTGGACATATCCAGTTCACAGTTCTTTGTATCTAATGTTCTACTAAAAGAAACCAGGTGTCTTGGAAGAAATGGATTATTCTAAAAATAAGGCAAAATAGGTATAAAATAAGGCTGTCATGTCTGAAAGTAAAGAGGTATTTAAAAAAGAAAATGTAGGGTGCCTGGGTGGCTCAGTTTGCTAAGCGTCCGACTCTTGGTTTCGGCTCAGATCGTGATCTCCGGGTTTGTGAGTTCGAGCCCCACATTGGGCTCCATGTTGACAGTAAGGAGCCTGCTTGGGATTCTGTCTCTCCCTTTCTCGCCCCCTCCCCTGCCTGGTCAACTAAGGGACACTTTGAGCATCTAAAATAATGAAGTACAGGAATAAATGGCAAACCATTGGAAAACAGCAATTTATGAGTTCATACAAATAATAAGTGGCAAATAACTAGTACGGAGAAGAAGGTTTTGCTTACAGATGAAAATTGGAAGTTGTTTCATAAATACATACAGTGAGACCCTAAATATTTTGCAATTATCATAGTAAAGATTAAATCAGGCAAGTATTAAAACTGATGCTACATCAAAGAGGAAATTTTGATAAGGATTGGGATATTTATAACATTTCAAAATTTCTCTTCACAAATTACCTATTAGTTTCAAGGAAAAATGTAATAATTATACAGTCGTCCATTCTCAGCTGAGCTATTGAAGTATACACCCCCCAAAAAGTACTGATTATAAAGAAAAGAAATCAGAAAGCATTTTGACCAGATCATTAAAAATTAATATTGCAGGGGTGTCTGGGTGGCTCAGTAGGTTGGGTGGCCAGCTTCGGCTCGGGTCATGATCCCACAGCTCACGAGTTTGAGCCCTGCATCAGGCTCTGGGCTGACAGCTCAGAGCCTGGAGCCTGTTTTGGATTTTGTGTTTCCCTCTCTCTCTCTCTGCTCCTCCCCCACTTGTGCTCTCTCTCTCTCTCTCTCTCTCCTAAAAATAAATAAACATTAAAAAATTAATATTGCCAAGTGAGAATCAAATGAATATTGCATGCCTCAGTTATGAAGAAGGCACGGTATCTCTTTTGTATTACTCTGCCCTAGAACATATAACATGAATATGACAAACTCATCATGACAGCATCAGACAAACCCAACATGAAGTGTATTTTATTAAAACAAAAAAAAAATGGGGACTATAGTTTTAAAAAATGTTAAATACAAGGCAAAGCATGATTGTGGAACGTACACATTAAAGGAATATGGAGAACTTTGACAAATAAATGGAGTACATGATCCCTCTGGATTTTCTACTGAAAAGGAAAAAATGCCATAAGGATGTTAATGATACCAATTGAAAAAAAATGGAATATGGATGATTGAGTAAACGGAAACATTTTACCACTGTAAAATTTGTTGCATTTATTGTTTTATTTCTTTTTCTTTTTTTTACATTTACTTATTATTGAGAGGCAGAGAGACACAGAGAATGAGGGGGGAGGAGCAGAGAGAGAGAGAGGGACACAGAATCCCAAGCACTTTCCAGACTCCGAGCTGTCAGCACAGAGCCCGATGCGGAGCTGGAACTCACAAACTGCGAGATCGTGACCTGAGCCGAAGTGGGTCACCCAACCGACAGAGCCACCCAAGGCGCTCCTTGTTTTATTTCTTTTTAAAGCTTATCTATTTTGACAGAGAGCGTGCATGAGTGGGGGAGGGGCAGGGAGAGAGAGAGAGAGAGAGAGAGAGAGAGAGAGAGAGAATCCCAAGCAGGCTCCACACTGTCAGCCACAGAGCCCTATGTGGGGCTAAATCCCACAGACGGGGAGATCACGACTTGAGCTTAAATCAGAAGTCGGAGGCTTAACCCACTGAGCCACCCGTGTGCCCCTCAAATTTACTGCACTTAATGCCTATACTGCAGTTTTATAATATCATATGCCTATTATTAAAAAAATACACACGAACTAACTTAAAAGCAATTGGCCATGAAGTATATAACTTCCCCTTAGTTGGTTCAGAAGAGGCTATATCGTGTGTGTATATGTAGGTAGAGACACATCTCCGCAACTGAAAATAAATATGGAGGACAGAGAATAAACAAACTTGATAAACATAGGATGAAATGCTAAGGATAGATGAATGTGGGTAAAAGGTGTCCTTGGTACTATTTTTTTAAACTCTTCATTCCATTCAAAATGATTTCTCAGTGAAGAGTTTAAAATTGAAAACAGAGCAAGAGTTCATAGTCCAGACACCCTCAGCGCTCTCAGACCTTACCCCAGCGGGCTTGAGATGGAGACCATGGTGGTACTGAGCCCGATTCGCCCAACATTCTTAGATTGCTATTCAGGGCTCTCCAGTGGTAATGTGGAGCTTTCCTGTTCTTCTTCTTTTTTTTAATTAATGTTTATTTGTTTTTGAGAGAGAAGAGAGAGGGAGACAACAAGCGAGCAGGGGAGGGGCAAAGAGAGAGGGAGACACAGAATCTGAAGCAGACTTCAGGCTCTGAGCTGTCAGCACAGAGCCCGACGCGGGCTGTGAAATCGTGACCTGAGCCGAAGTTGGACGCGTAACCAACTGAGCCACCCAGGTGTCCCTCCTATTCTTTTCTTTTTAAGTTCTTTTTATTTATTTATTTATTTATTTATTTATTTATTTATTTTGAGAGAGAGAGAGAGAGTGCAAGTGTGGGAGGGCAGTGAGAGAGGAAGAGAGAGAATCCGAAGCAGGCTCTGCAAATCTGTCAGTGCAAAAGCTGGGCCCAGGGCTCGAACTCACAAACCAGGAGATCATCACCTGAGCTGAAATCAGACACTTAACGTAATGAGCCACCCAAGCACCCCTGGGGTCTTCCTATTCTTAGATAGGTCAGCTTCTGCCTCTCTCACCTTCCTTCTACAAAGATGCTGATATCATTTGATTCTATTCGTGCTTTGTTTCCACGTATTTTTAACAGATGCATACTATTCTAAGAAATAAATGATCACAATTTTATTAACTACTTTCATATTTTGGGTCAATTATGTTAGCTCTAATTCTTCCTGTCATAAATAGGAAATGTGGGTTGAAAATAGTTTTTTGCCTGGGTTTTTGAACATTACTTAAAAGTTTTGGAGTTTCAATGGCAAGATTGATAAATATGAAGATCTTTTCTAAACACAGACATAGTATATATTGCCATACCTTTTTTAAAAGGTCAGTAAGTTTGCACATACTAGTGGGATACAACTTAAGGGCACAAACTGCGTTAAGGCCCATTAAAAAATGTGTTCACTGTTTCTACCAATCATATTTTGGATGGTCCTGTTGGCATTGTCATTCTGAGACAGGGTTGAGGGTAATGTGAAACAAAGCACTAGGTCAATAAGAACATGATATTCTAATCCTATCATCCTTAGTCATCTTGAAAATCAGAGTTCTCCATAGGAGAAAAAAGAAACAGAGGTTAGTTAAAAATGCTGTAGTCCTGAATTTGAATAGGAAGTATTAGTATGAACTCATAGCATATCTTTAAGATAAAACATATTCTCAGTTTTGTCCAAGCTCTGAGATCGTGTTCTCCACGCACAGTTATCCACTCAATGGAATCTGTTCTTCTTGCAGAAACTCATGGTTCCATGACACAGGCAGGAAACAGACAAGATGATCTTAGGACATCCTGTCATACCAGATAACCAGGAAAGTGTCAAAGGCTACCAGGTTCATATCCAAATAACTAAAGTGACGTCAGTGTGAAACTTTTCCTCTGGCAAAAGAAGAAGAAATGTGAGAATCATTGAGAATAGCTACAATTAAGGGCATCTGGGTGGCTCTGTCAGTTAAGCCTCCAACTTTAGCTCAGGTCATGATCTCCCAGTTCATGGGTTCAAGCCCCGCATCGGGCTCTGTGCTGACAACTCAGAGCCTGGAGCCTGCTTCGGATTCTGTGTCTCCCCCTCTCTCTGCCCCTCCCCCTCTCATGCTCTCTCTCTCTCTCTCAAAAGTAAATAAACATTAAAAAAATTTTAAGAAAAGAGTAGCTACAACTAATGTAAACATATAAAAGATGTTTGAATCTTTGAGTTTATGCTAAAAAAGGATGCTATGGGAAATCATCATGGCAAACTTCTAGAGATCCATCTCATTATTTGAAAACTGGTTAGCAGAAGGAATGAATCAAGCATTTAGATTGCCTTCCTTATAAGAATTATAGCACCAAATAATCCAATATTTGATTAAGGACAATAATTATTTATGGCGGTATTCTAGATAATAAATGAAAGAAAAATGACAGAATATCTCCATTTTACAACTCATGAGAAACTTACGGTTCTAGGTATGAAAACATTGTTGGCTTTAATATTACATTAAGATAGATAAACAGTTTGTGGCCTCTGATGGCAGAACGGGAAATCTATAATGAATGAATTTGAGCAGAAATGAAAGAGGGACAGGGGAAAGAGAGAGGGATGGGTGAAGGAAGGAAGGAAGGAAGGAAGGAAGGTAGGAAGGAAGGAAGCAAAAAAGAAAAGAGAAAGAAAGAGAAGGGAGGGAGAAAAGGAGGAAAAGAAAGAGAAGGAATGAAGGAAGGAAGGAAGGAAGGAAAGAAGGAAGGAAGGAAGGAAGGAAAGAAGGAAGGAAGGAAAGAAAGAAGGGAAAGAGAGGGAAGAACGAAGGGGAGAAAGAAGGAACAGGGAAAGGCAAGCTTGAATTTGGTCAAGACCCCAGATCCAAACTCGAATTCTCTAATTTACAGGAAATAGAGAAAACAAAGAAACATACTAAATTCTCTGGCAAGTATGCAATCAGGAAAATCCCGATTTCTAGAAACTATAGTAGCAATTTCTTTGTCATATTTCATGAGGAAACGAAGAAGCAGTACAAGAGAGATGAACAGGGAACATCAACCACTCTCACGTGTTAACTTTCTTTTTTTTTTTTTTTTCAACGTTTATTTATTTTTGGGACAGAGAGAGACAGAGCATGAACGGGGGAGGGGCAGAGAGAGAGGGAGACACAGAATCGGAAACAGGCTCCAGGCTCCGAGCCATCAGCCCAGAGCCCGACGCGGGGCTCGAACTCCCGGACCGCGAGATCGTGACCTGGCTGAAGTCGGACGCTTAACCGACTGCGCCACCCAGGCGCCCCTCACGTGTTAACTTTCTATAGATCCTAATTTTTTTTAAAAAATGGCTACAAATTGTTGACATGATATTCATGAATTAATTATAAATTTGTACATTGCCAACATATTCGGCGGTATTGATGTTATTCTTAAAATACTTAGATGTGATAATTGTGTAACGGTTATGTTAAAATCATCGTTACCTATTAAAGATATGCCCGGGATTTGCTTCAAAGTAGAAAACGGTAAGGGGGTAACCTGGGTGAGAGTGAGAAGAAGTGATTGGTTGGTGATTGGTTGGTGATTGGTTGGTGATTCTTAAAGCTGAATCGGGAGAACCCAGCAGTGTATTGTGGTATTTGGTCCACCTGTTGTGTTTGGAAAAAAGAAAAAAAGCAGTATACACATGTAATATAAAAATATCAAAAGGGAAGATACGTATATATCTTAGGTATGCTTAAGGATTCATCCAGTTTACAATGTGGTTAAAAAGAATGGGATTTCAGGATATATGTTGACCTGGGTAAAGCTCTAATATACACTGTTAAATGAAAAACAAGATCACTAAACAATTTAAAATAATATATAATATGTAACAACATAAAATATTCCATTTTAGTTTCTTATAGTGGTAATATTCTGGAATAAATCTATTTACTTTTAAGATACTGCTAATTTTATTTGCTAGTATATGCACTTTTAATTTGAGGTGATGTTATAGTAACTATTCTTATCTATTTAGTATTAGATTTTAAACTCTCGATGGGCAAGGATCATGCACATTTGATGTGCTCCATGGCACGTTATATGGTATTTAAGCAAAAAAAAAAAAAAAATACACAATTAAGTTTAGAACATACATTGAAAAAATACAGAAATGTGTTAACCATTGCCTTTATTAAGAGATTATTAAACACTGATTTTATATACTTCTTTTCTTCCTCTTTATATAAGAGTTATATGTTTTGTAATCAGAGGAATCAAACAAGGTAAAGAAGATGTTGAAATAGAAAAAAAAAACACAAAAGAATTCTTAAAAATGTGTAGCCCTGAGCACCATCTGAAACCAAACTATTTCCATTGGGCCGATGTTCAGCGACCCAATAGTTTTCTCTTGACCAAAAATGTGAATCAAATATGCAACTTCCTATACAGCTACTTCTAGCTCATTGGAAAACAGCAGCCTGTTGCACAATGGAGTGTTTACTTGTTTCCTTCCCATATTATTATTTATAGAACAAGTACAAAGTAGTTTGTTGCTGATTAGAAAGGAAATTCCAACCGGCAGTTTCTCAGAATGACTCTTATTTTGATGGGTATTTTTTAATGAACCTAATTTATGTGAAGGTTGTTCTGTTAAAAGAAAAGTTCACAAAGAAATCACGCATGATTGATCTCAAGACTGTGCCTTGATCCAAAGACAACACACAAGAGCAGTCAAATATACATTTATGGGCTTTTGTCTGTTTTGCAATAACACCGGAAAACATTCTTTAATTAAAATTTAAAACCGTAACTGATTAATTTTCTGTGTAAACAATCCGTGTAAACATGGAATGTCAGCGTTTTAAGGCTGTGTGAGTATAAATTTTACTCTCCTCACAGGGGCATTCTGGGAAGGACTTTGGCACAAGCCGAAGGTGAGCATGTGACCCAGGGGAGAAGGGTCTGGAGCCTTGGGGTACTCTGTAACCCCACTCCTGTCCTCTTTGTCGAGGCCCGGTCAGAGCTAAGGAAAATGTTCTCTGCTGTGTGATACTGTTGGCAAGGGCCCGGTTGTCACTCACTCCATAGCTTTTTATTTACTAGCTGCAAATCTCCAGGGGTCCCAGAAAAGCCCCTTCAGTAGCTGGACCGGCCCCTACCTCATTGGTGCAGCAAGGGAGACACTTCCAAGAATTTGGCCATCGACATGGCTGTGTGGAACTTAGACTAAGCACTCCCACTTGGTTTTTGTTATTAAACATAATCCCCAATTTTTACAGGAGCCAGAAAGCAACCTCACTTCTCCTTGGCAACTTTATGATTTTTTTTTTCTTTCTCTAAAACAGAGGCAAGCTTTAAAATGTTACTTAAAATACTCTTGAATGACTTCTCAAGGAAACATGGAAATACATTGCCAGGAAAATGGGGCAGTATGTTCAACGTAAAGAATCTAAAAATCTCTGCCTAGACATTTGTTTAAAACTCGAAATAAAAATGCTCATAATCAAGTTGCTTTTATTAGACATTTATAGCTTTGCCAATAATACATTACAGTGACCTTTGTTCTTCTAGAGTCTAGAAAAAGAACCAGAATTGAATTATTCTGAGCTTGTCTAGGTGACAAGCTTGGGTTTGCATTTCCAAATGGTTCAGCTCATTTGGATACACTTTGAACCCTTTACTTACTTACCCAGACCCATCCTGCAGGAGAAATACCAATCTTGCAGCAGAGAAAGGGGATAAACCATTCGAAGGGAAGACCTTCCACACGTTTGGACCTTGCTTCACTCCCAGTGAATTTATTTCACTCGTAATTATGTATTGAAGCTTTAAAAAAGTTTCCGTATAAAATAATCATACTATTATTACTACAGGAAGAAGAAATATGAAGAAACTTTTTCCAAGAAAAGACAGCTGCTGCACAGCGAGGCAAAACTAAAAGGCAACCTACAGAATGGGAGAAGATATTTGTAAATGGCACAACACATAAAGGGTTAGTATCCAAAATCTATAAAGAACTTATCAAATGCAACACCACAAGAAACCAAATAATCCAGTGAAGAAATGGGCAAAAGGCATGAATAGACACTTTTCTGAAGAAGACATCCAGATGGTTCCCAGACACATGAAAAAATGCTCAACATCATTCACCATCAGGGGAATACAAATCAAAACCACAATGAGATAGCACCTCACACCTGTCCGAATGGCTAAAATTAACATGTCAGGCAACAACAGATGCTGGTGAGGATGCAGAGAAAGAGGAACCCTTTTGCACTGCTTGAGGGAATGCAAACTGGTGCAGCCACTCTGGCAAATCGTATGGAGGTTCCTCAAAAAAATTAAAAGAGAATGACCCTACAACCTAGCAATTGCACGACTGAGTATTTATCCAAAGGATGTAAAAATGCTGATTTGAAGGGGTACAGACACCCCCCATGATGATAGCAGCACTATCGACAATAGCCAAAGTTTGGA
Organism: Leopardus geoffroyi; assembly: GCF_018350155.1. NCBI lineage: Eukaryota > Metazoa > Chordata > Mammalia > Carnivora > Felidae > Leopardus > Leopardus geoffroyi. The sequence goes on along the minus strand of NC_059337.1, from coordinate 13,820,338 downwards.
AAGAGCCCAAATGTCCATCAACTGATGTATGGATAAAGAAAATGTGGTCTATATACACAATGGAATACTACTTGGCAATGAGAAAGAATGGGATCTTGCCATTTGCAACAACATGAATGGAACTAGAATGTATTATGCTGAGTGAAATCAGTCAGTCAGAGAAAGACAAATATCATATGATTTCACTCGTGTGGAATTTACGATAAGAAACAGATGAGCGTAAGGGCAGGGAAGCAAAAATAAGATGAAAAACGTAGAGGGAGAAAAACCATAAGAGCCTCTTAAATACAAAGAACAAACTAAGGGTTGCTGGTGGGGTATTGGGTGGGGGGTTGGGATAAATGGGCGGTGGGCAGAAAGGAGGGCACTTGTTGGGATGAGCACTGGGTGTTATATGTAAGTGATGAATCACTAAATTCTATACCTGAGATCATTATTACACTATATATTAACTAACTTGGATTTAAATTAAACAAATAAAAATAAAAACAAATAATACAAAAAAGAAATTCAGTCTCTTGCCCTGCCTGCCAAAGAGGTTGTATGTTGATACATCATTGAAAACTGCTTGTGTCTGTGAAGGGATTTATTAGGAGTTTCTTCCATCCCATTCATTAGCAATGTGTTTAGAAAATGATTCGTGTACCAAATCGTATAGAAGATAAAGATTTGTATCTCCTTCATAGGGGATATGGAGAACAAAATAAAGCATACCCATAAGCTCTGAATATAAATAATAAAAGGGCACATTGTCTTTAAAGTTTACTTATTTAATTTTGAGAGAGAGAGTACACGCAGGGGAAGGGCAGAGAGAGCCGGAGAGAGAGAACCCCAAGCAGCCCCCCACTGCCAGCAAGGAGCCTGAGTCAAGGCTTTAACTCATGAACCGTGAGATCGTGACCTGAACTGAAATCAAGAGTTGGATGCTTAACCGCCTGAGCCACCCAGGCGCTCCTAAAAAAGCACATTTAAAGAGTACCTACGGGAGGAAATCTGTGTATGTTATCTCATGTAACTGCAACTTCTCCATGCCATTGGAAGATGAGGGGATTGAGATTTTACGAGGTTAGAGAATCTGACATAGGACACGAAGGCAGAACGCTCATGGCCAGGATTTCAGGATTTAAACTGAAGTGTAGTTGACATTAAGCCCAGGTACTTCCCACCATAGTGTGCTGCTTCCTGATAGATGGAATTGGCCAGGCAAAGAGATGACATGTGTGTTCATGCAAATCTAGAGGAAAATGAGATGTGGACCTTCAGGTGTGTGTGAGAGAGAGAGAGAGAGCCAGAGACACACACACACACACACACAGAGAGAGAGAGAGAGAGAGAGAGAGAGAGAGAGAGAGAGAAAGGCAACACCCTAGGACGGTAGAATGGAGATCATGGTTAGGGGTAGTTTGGTCGGCGTGGCAAGAGTGTAAAGTGTGGAGGTGAAATGGGAATGGGGCATATAGGGGTTCAGCTTTTCTCCTGGGCAATGAAATATTGGTATATTCCAATTCCTAAGCTATTTTTGTTCCCTTTCAAAGACTCCCTAAGACTTGGGTCTTTGCATCTACAGATCATTCTTTGTTGACTCCTGAGCTGCGCTGCTTAGGAGAATCACAATTCTCATACCTGTAGGTGTATCTTGTTGGAGAAAATGGATCAGCTTTTAGAAGAGCAACCAGGAACATAAGGTGAAATCCCCTGAGAGCTAAGTCTCCAAACCTTTCCTTGACGTGATAAATTTTCTTTTTTTTTTTTTATTTTTTTTTAACATTTTATTTTTGAGACAGAGAGCATGAATGGGGGAGGGACAGAGAGAGAGGGAGACATAGAATCGGAAGCAGGCTCCAGGCTCTGAGCCATCAGCCCAGAGCCCGACGCGGGGCTCAAACTCCCGGACCGCGAGATCATGACCTGAGCTCAAGTTGGGCGCTTAACCGACTGAGCCACCCAGGCGCCCCGACGTGATAAGTTTTCTTGACATCATAAATCCACACACCTAAAATGCCTACTTGCTCTTTCCCATTAAACTGGAAATCAATGCTTTCTGTAATTCCTTCCCAAATGTGTTCACTGCTCCACATGACCAACATTTCTTGGCCATCCTCCATAGTAACCACCACAGAACTACATGAGCGCCCACTTGGCCTTATGCCTATCAGTCACAAATTCCTAACTAGAAAATTTCTACAGCAACATGTGACCAATAATACAGAAAGCCCTATACTGACGATGAATTTGGGAATCTTGGTAGAGGGTCCAGTGACCAGCTGCCTTCAAAGGGCATCTGACCCTTGTTTTGCTTTTCGATCGTCATTCAACCAACAAACTGTTCTGAAATCCTCTGAATCTGAAATCTGAAATCCTGGAGATCGTTATTGTCATGTTCGTTTTTCAGATGAAGAAATGGATGACAGGGCTAGTACGATCCTATTCTCAAATAACCAGATCAATATATCTCATGGAGACTTTTGGAATTGCCAAGATGGGCACAGGGGATGTGGGCTGGGAAATGTCATCATCATCTAGGAAACCAGTGAACCTTATGCGCTAAGTTCTTTTTCAAGGAACTTATATAAGATGGAGTTAGATCGGGGTCTGATTTTTGTCCTGGCTGCAGCATTTTCTTGGCGTGTGAGCTCAGATACATCACGTAGTCCCTTTATTTTTTTTTTTTTAAAGTTTATTTATGTATTTTGAAAATGACAACAGGGACGGGGCAGAGAGAGTGGAGAGAGAGAGAGAGAGAGAGAGAGAGAGAGAGAGAGAGAGAATCCCAAGTAGGCTCTGCACTGTCAGCAAGGAGCCGACCAGGGGCTCGAACTCATGAACTGGGAGAGCATAACCTGAACTGAAATGATTGGTTGCTTATCCAACAGAGCCACCCAGGTGCTCCCCGTAGCCCCTTGAAATCACCGTTTCCTCATCTGTAAAATTAGCAAATACAATAGTACCTACTGCTTCATAGCATTGGGAGGATTAAGTGAAATAATGCGTATAAAGTGTATTCACGCAGCAATCGGCATACTTATGACAATAAATACGCACCATGGTCGGTGTCGGCATTGCGATCATTCATTCCAGAGTTCCTAAAACACTCCGTCCTGTATCTTCAGCGACGTGCCCCGTGTCTTGCACACAACCCCCACCCCCACCCCCGCTCAGTAAATGCTGGTGGAATCAATGAATATGCTCCTTCTTAAACTCGGGAACCATCAAGAAATAATAGCTGGTATTTTGCTGTATTCATCTTGTTCCTACAAATCCCTCCCCACCCCCACCTTCGCCCCCCCCCCCCGCCCCCCGGCGTCACAGGCACACACGTGGCGTCGTATTTCTTTATGTTGAGCTGGAAGGGGTGTTCATGTCGATAAGAAGCCTTCCTCCCACCCCACTTTGTCTGCCCTGCACTTAGGAACCAAGGTTGAGTTCAAACAGGGGTCAGGGAGATAAAAGCCCGAGGCTTAACCACCCAATTCACTAGTCTGGTGCCTAAAACTTCCGTCATTTATTTATTGCCATTAGAAAGGATCCGCCGGGTCCTGTGTCACGAAGACTGTGGGCAGAAGGCTCTGCCATTTATTATGTCCCCTTCAGTGGGGAAACAGAGCAGACGGATGCCATTTCCCTGGGACATACTGTCCTGCCCGTGTACTGAGGCCCGAATGGGAAGACAGGGAAGTTTCCTAGCCCTTTATGGGATCTTTTGTTTTTCATCAAGAGGCCAAGCACGGACATTTTGAAATAACTGTCAAAGACAGAACACATGCGGGTCTAGGGGGTGGAAGCCAGCTCAGCCCAGGGCTGAGGCGTCCAGACTGAAAGAGATTTACTGCAGCAGCTACAGACGCTATTTGTTATGGAGGAGAAGATAAACAGGAGGCCGCTTCAGAGCCGGTGGTCATGTGGAAGGTGCTAGAAACATTCCTAGGCAAGAACAGGGCCCTGGCCTGGCACCGGTTGGTTGCGGTTGGATTAGGCCCTCTGCGCACACGGTGTCAGTGGGAGGGGATACCAGCCAGCCCCCCCCGCCACAAAAGGAGATTGGAACTAAGACAGCAGTCCTGATGTATCCAAACAAAACGTGGAAGGCACCAGCCAAGGGAATCGGGGCAAGAAATGGTCTTCAGTCTTCAGAATCCCTGCTTTGGCTGCTGAGCTCATGGGAGTCTGTGTGGTACCACCTCCCGCCTGCTACAGATCCCCCCCCCCCCCCACGCTGTTTCCTCTCCCCTCCTCCACTTTGGCAAAGCAAGCAAGATCATAAACGTCAGATGTGAGCTTGTCGCTGTAATGATCCTGTGGCTATGAATAAAAATGGCCCAGGAACAGATTTATGAATTGAATCGTCTTTCTGGAGGCGGGGGGGGGGGGGGGCGGGGCGGGGGAGAGTGGGCTGCCTGGGCCAAGGGCTCATGTAGCCTGGGCACGTGTGCGTGTGTGTGTGTGTGCGTGCGCGCGCGCCTGTGCGTGTGTGTGCTGCTCATGTTGAACTTTTAGCAATCGAGAGCCCACGGGGTTAAGCCTAGAAGGCTAGAATGATATTTTCGCCTCCTTTGATGACACACGAAAATAAAGCACGTCTCATTTTGCAGCAGAACATTGAGTCTGCGAAGCCAATGTACATGTGGTTACTATTTGCAGAATTTGGCATTTTCTATGAATAGTATAAAACAGGCATTGGATCAGCTGTCATGTTTTGACAGGGTTGTCCTTTTTTTCCAGAATGCCACTTTCCCTACCCCCTTACACCACCCCCCCCCCATATTTGAGCAGCAACCTCACCACTATTTTTTTTAAGTGGACTCAGAAATTTGATGAATAATGAATCATAAGCTGGAATGGGTCAGGGGTTTAAAGCACAAGGAAGCAATCACCCTGAAGAAAGTGGCCCCCCTAAGGGGAGGCAAGTCCCTGTTATGACTATAGGTGAGATTGTCTCCAGACAGGACCTCCCCCAGCCCCAGGAATGGGGACAAGGTCAGGGACCAGATTAGTTAACAGTGTGAAATGGGAGTTTAAAGCTGTTTTGTTTACAACGAACAGATCAGCCTGACAGCAAAGTACCCCAGCTCGTCTCTCTGTTCAATATATTTGATTCCTTCCAAGCTGTTTGGGCCTCTGTTTTCAGATTCTCTTCAATTCTGCACCTTTCATACATCCGACACTTGACAGGGATGCAGTTGACAATGAGAAATAATTTTACCTCTTCACTGTGTCACACATCCATCAGTTTCAGCCCCGGGGTGTAAACGTGGGTGTGACGTTTCACCTTCTCAGGGAGAGATGGAGTTTGCTGTGTTTAACCTGTAAACCATTATTACACACACACACACACACACGGGAAGCCCTCTTTTAACCTCTTGAGAATTTGAAGCTTTGGGTTTTATTAACACAAGACCTGCATGTGTTAATTAAACTTTGATTTTCCACAGCTCTCTCTCACTCTCACGACCACCTTTTTTACTCATCTTTTTCTTTTGTCCAACGTGTACCACCCTCCCCTTTGTTTCCCGCGGGACCAAAAGCCAGAATGAACCCATGTGGGACACCTTTCCTAATCAGCTCTTCAATTTTACATGAGAATGATCTCACCGAGTCCTTTTTGTCTGCATTAGCCAAAACAACTGATCCGGCATTGGAAGGAAAAGAAATAGCTGCTACATCTATTTCGAACAAGCAGTCGTGTTCTGATTAAACAGCTTTATCTTGCGTGTTTAAATGAACAATGTAATTATACTCAAAACTAAAACCAATTGTCAAGATGTCTCTGGCTTGGAATCACTATAGTATCAATCCGGTGATGGGATTTCTCAGAGCAGTAATAAAAATATCAAATAGGTCATGCACTGTATTATCATTTCATTGTTATTTATGTTTGCCTGGACTGGATTCAGGGTCTCGGAAACTCCCCCCTCTCAGGACGATTTTACCTATTCAATCATCTCATTACACCAAGCACCTGTGGAGGAGCTTCTTCTCTTAAAAAAAAAAAAAGTGAATTCAGGATTAAATTCTTATCATTGTTCATCTTTGATTTCTTTGGCGGTCACCACTTTATTATTCTAACTATTATTAATCAGATCAAAATTCATGTATTTAGCCATTCATTTATTTTTCATAAAACAGATTGAACGTCTACTATGCGATAAACATTATGCTGCAAATTACCAGGGATAAGGAGACAATTAAGAAAAAAAAAACTTTGTCCTCAAATTCCTCCTGAGAGGAGAGAGAAAATGATGACTATGTAATCGACAAGGAAATATATTTTCTACCTAGGTAATATTTACATATTATAGAGTTAGGTGTTATGTAACTATATATTTGATTTTCTATTTTCAGGGAAAATTGTATTACGTAAAGAATAATCCCGGCATCTACTGATAGAACACTACCAGTCATTGTCGAGGATTGTATTGTTTAGTTGTTATAATAATTACCAAAGAGAATTTGAATATGATAAGGTAAGTTTCAGGAGACTTACACATATACTGTCTCATTCAAATTATCCACTCTATAATACTTTCTTCCTCATATTTCACAGAAGAGTATATAATGGATGTTCTTCATCCAGGGGCTCGGCCAATGCACAAGTTTGAAATGAGCCGTTCATTCATTCAACGGCTAATACATATTAATCGACAAACATGTGTATTGAGCTAAAATCTTGTGTCATGTAAATAGTAACAAAGAGAACAATTCCTTTCCTTGCACATGCAGAGAATACAGGCTGGTGAGGGAAGATGTACAAATAAGCACATAATTAAATATTGAACAAAATGCTATTGAGGAAAAAGATAGGGCTCTATGAAAGAAAATCAATGAAGCATGTGTTTTAGAATGGAGAACAAAGGATGGCCTCCTTAAGAAACTGGTATATGGGGGCACCTGGGTGACTCAGTCAGTTAAGCATCCGAATTGATTTTGGCTCAGGTTGTGATCTCACAGTTCGTGAGATCGAACCCTGTGTTGTGCTCTAGGCTGGCAGCGTGGAGCCTGCTTGGGATTCTCTCTCTCTTCCTTTCTTTCGGCCCCTCCCCTGCTCACCCATGCTCACTTACACTCTCTCTTTCTCTCAAAATAAATACACAAAACATTTAAAAAAAAAAAACAACCTGATGTATTACCTGAGGATTGCAGATAGAGGCAAGGAAGAGCATGTCCAACAGGGGAACAGCATGTGCAGAAGTCCCAAGTAAAGATGAGTAACTGTATTTAAGAAACTGAACAATGCCAACACGCTGGCAGTTTACTAAACAAGGGGAGAATGATATAAAATGATCCTGGATAAGTAGGCAAGACATATATTGTGGAGGGCCTTGTACACAAAGTTTATCAGTCAGAGCTGGCAAGGATATGCTGCAATAACAAATAAACCCCCAAATCAGTGGTAAAGCAAAGTATGACTATCTGATCATTTATGTATCTCACAGTCTGATATGATGGTGATGGTGGGGGGCAGGTGGTGGACAGAGAACTTCTGTTCCACACATAGTCAGGGGGTCCTGGGGTAGGGAGAAGTGCACAGAGAAGGCACTCATGCCCTTAACTGTCTTGAGCTTGTAGGCACTTGAGACGCACTTCTCACTCAAACAGATCTCCATCGATACGAACTTGTCCACAAGGCCTCACCAGGATGCAAATGGGATTGTCGTTTAGTTGGGTGCTTGGAACAAATGAATGATTTGGTAAGGTTCTATCCGGACTCTATTCAGAATTACGTGTAAGGGCAGGGGGTTTATACACTTGCTCCTAAAGGCTGTTCAATAGGGTTGTAGCATATCCCAATTCTAATTTTTATGTGCTCATTTTAAATAGGAGGGTTAATAATGGAGCTGGCCTCCATCTGGGCTCTGAGTAAACCAATGAACTAGACATATTTTTTTTTCCTTTAGGCAAACAACTGAGTCTTATGTCCCATTGTCTTTGTGCAAAATTGAAACTTACAGTTGACTTTGTAAATCCCACAACATAAAGACAAATCTTTATTGAAGCTGACTCCAGAGTCTAACAAGAGAACAAAACAGAGGGGGAAAAAAACTGTACTAAAACTAATAACCAGGAAACACAACAAGCAAACTTTAGAGCTCGAACAGATTTAAAATATTTCAGAATAAAACATCCCGCCAAAAAGCAAGGTTAATAGAACAAATGTGAAAAAAAGAATGGAATAGAATTATAATTTTAAAATGTAGTCTTTAAAACTTTTAATAGCAGATAATAGAGCTAAATAGCAAGGTAGACATTTGTAAAAAATGCATTAGTGATTTTATTAGAAGACAGTTGCCAAGAATTCAGCATAGAAACAAAGAGACGGTAAGTATGAAGATAGGAGAAAATTATATGAAGAAAAGAATGAGAGAACCAAAAGGGAAGGGGGAAGGGGGAAAGGATATTTTGAAAATATAAAGGTTCACCATTTTACAAAGGACTTGCTGTTTATATTTGAGAAGCATGAAATGAAGCCTAATTAGAAATCGCATCAGACTATACATGGAGTAAAATTTCGGGAAAGCACGAGAAAAGGAAAGGAAATCATAAAGTGATCGTTGAGAGTAGGCAAATTACCTACAACTGCATACCCATGAGTTATTTCAACCCTAAAGTTTTTACAAGGGTGATAATGGACATAAGACAATGCAATGATCATTTCAAAGAGGTTGGAAGTGAATGGTGATGGAAAACAAACAAACTCCACCTTGCCTGCTATTTCTAAGAAAAGGAGGTGGTGGAATGGGGGAGAACCTCGTGGATCGTGTTTTAAACTCCTCTCAGTGTATTTACTGTATCTCAGATAAGAAATGAAATCGACCCACCCCAACCTGCTTAAAAAGAAAGAAAGAAAGAAAGAAAGAAAGAAAGAAAGAAAGAAAGAAAGAAAGAAAATTTCAAAGTAGGAGTGAAAAATAATGACCAACTTAAAATTCCATTCTCAGTTAACTTATCATTCAAGGATGAGGGCAAAATGAACTCATTTCGTTCAAAGTATAAGTTAGTTTTCCACTTACAAAAGTTTCTTGAAACAAAAGAACACTAATACCCAAAAGGGACAGTAATAATTATGACTAATATGAGGAGAGGATGAAAACATTCTGGAGCTATATACTGTCCACAAAATACTAACGATCATCCTATAAATCTTACCATTTCTAATGTCAATGTGATATTAAAATAAGGCTATGTTGGGGCGCCTGGGTGGCTCAGTTGGTTGAGCATCCGACTCTTGACTTTGGCTCAAGTCATGAACTCAGAGTTGTGGGATAGAGCCCCATGTCGGGCTCTGCACTGAGTGTGGGGCCTGCTTAAGATTCTCTCTCTCCTCCTGCCCCTCTCCCCCACCCGTGCATGCACTTTCTGTCTCTATCTCTAAAATAAAAAAAAATAATAATAATAAAAATAAAGTAAGGCTATGGGGCGCCTGGGAGGCTCAGTTGGTTGAGCGTCCGACTTCTGCTCAGGTCATAGTCTCGCGATGTGTGAGTTCAAGCCCCGCGTCGGGCTTTGTGCTGACGGCTCGGGGCCCGGAGCCTGCTTCAGATTCTGTGTCTCCCTCTCTCTCTTCTCCTCCCCTGCTCATGCTCTGTCTCTCTCTCTCTGTCAAAAATAAACAGTAACAAAATTAAAAAAAATAAAATAAGGCTGTATATTCTTATTCCTTTTTCTATCCGTATGTCTCGGAACAGCTGTAGAATCTCTATGTGTGATGGTGTGTGCAGCTGGAAAGTGGAAATGGATCAAAATGTCCAAAAGACATGCTCTTTAATATGTGGAGGGATGGGTAAACCTTTAAAGGGATTCTAAAAGACATTTTTACTATCTTATTATCTACACCATCACCTGTGTCAATTATTACCTTATTTATTATCATCTAAATAATGAACTTTCTAAATCGCCCGTGTTATAGTTTCACTTTTTATACCCCGAGAATGGTAACAGCTCACTTCTCTACGGTTTATGCAAAGGGATGTGTATACACAGGTGTATATACTCCATCTATATTTGGGGGTGAATGTTCTGTATTTATTGGTACGGTTATAGAAAAGCAATGACATTAATTAAACATTAATTTGATGTGTTGTAACAGCCTTCTCATCTCTCCCAGCCCTTGTTCCATCTTTTTGCAAACTCCCTGGTATCCTTCTAAGAACTACCTTCCCACAGGCTAAAACTGTACCTAACATTCCACCATGGAAATAACTAACTCCACCATCGCTATATATATTCCTGGTTCCCACCATCACTGTCTCCTTCTCTTCACCAAGAAAGCTTTTGAAAAAATGACTCGTTAGCCATTAACATCTGTAGCTGAAATTTCCCTTTTCTCTACATCCCTACTGAACACAGGTGTGTTTTTTGTTGGTTTGCTTGTTTGTTTGTTTCAACCACCAGCCCTCTGAAATGACTATAGCAAGCTCGGGGGTTACATCCTCACTTCCAGATGCGATAATCTTGTTTTACCATCTTACTCACGCATCATCGTAGAGCCCTCCAGTCTTCTTGAAGTTCCTAGCGTGGGTTTGGAGCTACCACACTGTTGTGGCCATCCGCCAGTTCCATTGGCCATTTCTTTTCGGTCATTACTGCCATCTCCCCTTTCAGACTCTCTCCCTGCCCTGCCCCACCTCCCCTCTATGTTAGAAAATGGATACATTTTTTTTAGATAGTTCATATTCTCCGGTGCACATTCAGCGTGATCTGGGATTAAGCCAAAGGGAAGAGAGGCAGGATCCCAAGCAGGATCCAGGCAGTGGGCTGACCCCGATGCGGGGCTCAAACTCATGACACTGTGAGATCATGACCTGAGCCCAACTCAAGAGTCTGACGCTCGAATCGACTGAGCCACCTAGGTGCCCTGTCATCTGGATAATTTATATAGAGCTGCCAGAGAGCCAGCCACAGTGACAATTGGTCAACATGTGTGCATGCTTTCAGCTGGTAAACATATAATAGGGAATAGGAGTATACCACTGGGACAAAAATGTTCCAAAGGAAACAGTTGATTATTTTGGAAGTGGAAATATAGATACCTTGAAGGACAGGTAATCCTGGATACTTATGTAAAATCCATTCCCACTTTCCTTCTGACTGACAGAATGCCTGTTTTTTTGTTTGTTTGTTTGTTTGTTTTGGTGGGGGGAAGCGATGTAATAAGGTAAAAAAAAAAAAAAGTGCATCTCTAGGGATGCCATAGTGGTTACTATGGCGATCATAGGAAACACATTCCTGGTCATTTCTGCATATTTCTGGAAAAATGGTGCTTCCCTGATATAGGAACCCCTCCTTTCCCTTGTTTTTAACTGCTTTCTGCTGCCTGGATGATAGTTGTGATGGCTGGAATTGCAGCTGCCTTCATGTGCCTGATTGCAGTGGGGAAGCTGAACTCATTTCCGTGTATGAGCTCTGGACTGCTTAGCTTTGGACTTATTGTGATATAGGGAGAACACAAAGGTCTATCTTGTCTAAGCTCTGGTCATTTGAATCATCTGTTGTATACAGCCAAAGCCTCACCAGTGCAGTTTTGAATAAGATGAGTCAGAAGGTCAGAGTGGGGGGGGGGGGGGCGCGAAAACAAACAAACACAAAGATTAGAGGTTTCCAGGCTTTGGCTTGGGTTCCAAATCCTCCAGCTATGAGCTTGAGGCCCAGGGCAAGATATGAACGCTTCTGAACCTCAGTCTTCTTATCTGGGCATTGGGGCTTACAATACAGAACTCACCCCCTTGAGGCTGCTATGAGGACGACCTGAGTTATAAATAGCTTCTGTGGATGGGAAGTAAAATTATAATAAAGTCTTAATAAGAGCAAATTTTGAAAGTCCTCTCCAAAGTAACGTACATCCAGAAGATTCCATTTAAAGGTGTCGTCAGACTATTTCTAACCCAGTCCATTTGTTTTATGCACTGACAGCAATTTCATTGTAGCGGAAAACATATTTCATGGTGTGCTGGCTGGTTGCAGTAGCACTTAGATGCACAGGCACTAATTTCAGGTCAGCGAGAAAGATCCAAAGCACCCTGACAAGACCCAAACTGACCCCTTTTAACTCTTGAGTGAAATGTTATTTTACACACTCAAGAAATCACTGAAAATGAAACTAAATCTCAAAGAGGAATAAAAATGCCAGGGAAAGGAAAACTCTCTTTGGGGGCAGCCCTCTGAGCTTCTAGGTTTTGTTATAGTTTGTTGTTGTTGTTGTTGTTGTTGTTTGTTTGTTTTCCTTTTGAATAAGAATGCAGAGTATCAGATGTGTTTTCCATTTCCCTATAACCTTCATATTATTCCGTATTGTAACACATATCCTAGTGTGTGCCTTTCTTGCTACTTTCTTTCCCCTTGCGGGCTTGTGAGAACATGCACAAGATCAGAATATGCTTTCCAAGATCAGGTGTACCTTTGGCACAAGGTAAACGTGATGGGATATGTGTTGGGACAGGAGCCGGGAGAATGGGGACTTCTTTTGGTTCCAAGGAAGAGAGGTTTATCTGAGTGACTTCAGGAGAGGGGGAAGAGATTGGTGGCTTCCGTGTGGTGGCCAGAAACTGAAAAGGGAGAGCAAACCAAGAAGAATAGGCCTCCAGGAGCTGGCTTTCTTGGGTCCCACATTCTCGCCATTGTCTCTCTCCACTTAAAGGCATCCATCTACTTTCCCTATCACCTAATGTCCTCTGCGATAGTACAAAAAATACCAAATCCAGAGATTTGTGACCCTGACTCTGAACCTTTACGGTGGGATGGTTACTCTGACTGTCTATCTCATGATTTAAAGTTCACTAAATGTTTTTATTCCCACGTTTTCATTCCTCAATGTATGACTTCTCTAGCTCTTAAGTGGAATTCAACTCAGTTCGATTCTAAATAACTACCTGATCTGTAAATATTCAAAATCGTCGTGGAAATTAATCTTCAAGAAAAAAAAAAAAAACCAAGTCATAACTCTTGGGCAAGATGTCTCTATATGACCCTCAACTAAAATCAAGGCCACGTTTCTCATTCTTATTCATTTGACAAGGAAGCCTCGTTTCGTCTGCAATGTTGTTTCACTCACCGACACGGCCAACAACCAGTGTTTTTGATTTCACTCAAGTTATGGTCAAAGGACCACATTGCTTAAGGATTGTGGATTTTGTGAACTCAAACAATTGAACAGAGCCTCCACATTCCCCTTTGATTCAGTTGCCATATGTCACTGCTTCCTGTCTGTCCTGGAACACTGCACCTTTCTCTGAACCACTCGTGTCCTGCCTTTCTTTTCCTGACTTGGGAAGTATGACTTCCGACAGGCTCTCTGAGGAATTAGCTGCCATTCTCTTGTTGATGTCTGTTTGCTTATCAACCTCACAGGGAGGTTTTTGTTAAATAGTCAGGAGGAAACGCTGATCCATATAGCACATGTGTCCATTCTTTGGTGGCGGTGGTCAGTGAAGCTTCAAAAGACGTTCAAAATATTAGTGATGGTCGGGTTGTTTAAGGTTGCCAAAGAGTTGAAACGGCAGGAACCATTGCGCGTAATAGAAAACACGCACGCATCAATTAGATGATTATGAGGACGCAGGAACTCACTTTTAACACTGACGTGGATACTGTTAAGTCTTCATCTACGTAGAAAAGTGTAGAGGAAGAGAAACCTGGAGTATGCATTTTGGTTGCAAAATGATATTAGTGTTTTCCAGTCCCCTACTTCCTTTCACATGTTGAAAAGCAGCCTCAATATCCAACATAGGAACATGAATGCATGTCCTCATATCTTTAAGACTGCAGAGGCAAGCTAATAGTATGACAGATATAATGCGTATAATGCACCGTATAAACATATACAAGTGCCTGGGTGTCAGTCGGTTAAGTGTCTGACTTTGGATTAGGTCATGATCTTGTGATTCACAAGTTTGAGGCCCTGCATCAGGTTCAGTGCTGACGGTGCAGAGCCTTCTTGGGTTTCTCTCTCTCTCTCTCTCTCTCTCTCTCTCTCTCTCTCTCTCTTTGCTCTTCCCCCACTCTCATTCCCTCTCTGTCTTACAATGAATAAATAAACTTAAAAAAAAATGTAAGGGCCTCTGGGAGGCTCAGTCAGTTAAGCATCAGACTCTTGGTTTTGGCTCAGGTCATGATCTCCCAGTTTCGGGAGTTCAAGCCCTGCGTCGAACTCTGTGCTGACAGCTCAGAGCCTGCTTGGCATTCTCTGTCTCCCTTGCTCTCCGCCCCTCCTCCACTCACACTGTCTCTGTCTCTCTCAAAATAAATACACTTAAAAAAAGGGATATAAGATTTTATTTTAATATTTTAAGCACTATGCTCTGCAGTTATAGGTAATCCCCCAACTATATATGCATTCTACAAAAACTGCTATTGAGCAATGATAGGAATGGTATGAATGTCAAAGCTACAACTGTGTCTTTGAAAATCCACATTTGGGGAAATAATTAACTTGGACATGGAGTGGTGACAAAGAACAATGAAACATTAATGAATGGGAACATAAAGGCTTATTTACAAATAAGAATCTCTGTACCCAGTAACTCTGCTTCTGTAATTTTCAACAAAGGATACAATTCAAAAGAAGGAGATTGCTTTCTTCATAAATATTCTCTTGCAGTATTATTGTCAAGAATAAAAGTCTGAGAACAGCCTAAACGTCCAACAGCGGGGATCAATTAGGTAAAAATGAGGGCAACTTAACGGAGTCTTAGCCTCCTTGGAAATGGAAAATTGTGAAAAGTAAAGAACAGCGAAACACACGTAAGATACGGAATCTCTTTCCTTTTTGGAACTATTTACAATTTCGACGTGATTCTGTACAAGGACTGGAGAAGAAGTGAAAAACTTGAAAACAGTAAATGTGTTCTCGTAGTGAAGTTTGATGCTTATGTTATATATAAATATAAATACGTACTTGTAGTTTAGTGTAAAATTAAAAGCTTGACATGAGGGGAATCGATGCACTCAGTTCCAGAAGCCAACACCTGAGAACCAGGAGTCAAAACTACACCCTCAATGTTGAGAACTAGGGAACAAAACTACACGTTCAAGGCCACTCCAAATGGCCTTGGCAGAGGGGGCCCTCAGGTGGAAGTCATCCATTTGCCTCTGTGCTCAATCATGTTTTCCTTCAATCCCAAGACCATGATTCGGCTTTTGGGTTCCACCTTCCTTGTCCTTGCTATGTCGATTCTTCCCTGTGATGATCCTATGACCTCTTTCACGTTCTCACCTCCAGGCGGTAGTCCCTTCCTGGCGAAGTCACTGATTTGGGTACAAGTGGCCACTTCAGCCTCACACTGTCCAAACCCAGGGGGGCTGTCAGTACTAATTGTTATCTCTGTTGATTCTCTAGTCTGCTTTCCACCATATCTCTTACAAGGGCTTTCTTTGCCCTGTAAAAGGAGAGGCATGTGCCTCTCTAACAGTTTTTCAGTTAGACAGAGTGAGTTCGCTTTTTTGGTTCTTCACTTATAGACACGTGGGCTCAAGTAAGTTCCTTCCACCCTGAAACCCTTGTGTCCTCCCACAAAATGATGTAATAATCCCCGTCTTCAGCTATGCTGTTCTGAGACTTAATCACAATGCCTGGAACATAGAAGGGGTTCTGTTGATAGCATTATTATCAAAAGACTACAAGCTAGTGGTGGGGCTACAAGTACTGGGGGGGGGATGGAAGAGAATTGTCAAATAGGAAAGTGACCATTGAAGACCAGGAGCTGAATGGAGACAGTGGATGGGGTCAGAGGTGGGCAAAACTTCTCAAACATCCATGGTAGGAAAGGGGTATGTTTGCCATTGAAGCAAAACACAACACAACAACAACAACGAAACAATTAACTAACTAATTAACTAACTAAATACATCAACTGTTGAGATTTGTGAGGGGATAGTAACGAATTTCATTTTTAGCCACTCATTCCTTTTTTTGCCCTCCTCTGCTCTTACCAGGACAGGTGTTTGTCTTTCCCTGAAGTACCTATCTCTTGATGCAAGCTTCTGATCTAAGGTCTTCCTTCAAATCTCCCTTCTATCCCTTTTCCCTCTGGCTCTCCTGTTCAGCTGACAGGTCCATGCCTGCCTTCATTCATGCACAAGGTCCTTGTAGTGAGGACAGCTCACTTGGTTCTTCAGTGATGGCTTCCATGTTTTCTTTCCCACTGGAAGACTTCCAGATTGCCTTTTTCTAACCCCAAGTTCTACCACATGTTCATTACCCAATCATACCTGAGCTTCCTGCATCTCATTTCTACTGTCCTGACTAGTCTAAAAATGTACTCTCTCGAAGTTCTACCCAGTGACTTCCTTTTCTCCAGATTCATGTCTGTTGTTAATCTGTATCCTCCTTGGCATCCCTCTTTGATGTGAACATGTTTAACGCAACAATCTTCTTAACAATTTTCCTTCATGGGGCGCCTGGGTGGCTCAGTCGGTTGAGTGTCCGAGTTCAGCTCAAGTCACGATCTCGCCATTCACAAGTTCGAGTCCCGCGTCAGTCCCTGTGCTGACAACTCAGAGCCTGGAGCCTGCTTTGGATCTGTGTCTCCTTCTCTCTCTGTCCCTCCCCACTCGTGTTCTGTCTCTCTCTCTCTCTCTCAAAATTAAATAAACTTTGAAAAAAAAATTCCTTCAGGGTTAATTCTATGTTAGTATTTTCTCCTCCAGTCTCAGTTAAACATTTCCTCCCGATGGTCATGTGGTTAAGAAGATGTGCTAAAGCTGAAAGCATCTTATTTGTTCTTTCTTTGACCTAGAAACTCGGGCTTCTCTAGTACTGAGTTTTCCCATCTATAAATTTGGGTTAATTATCATAGATATAGTTGTGAGGATTAACTAAAATAATGTCCACCACAGGACTTTATGCAGAGAAATGGTTTAAAATTGTTATTATTTGTGTTGCTATTATGACAATTTTACCTGTTTGGGGGAGCTAATACATTGATTATGATTTTTTTTCTCTTAGGCAATATTTGTCATGTCTGGAAGATACTACTGTGGAAGGATTAATTATCTAAAAGTCTCTGATTTTCCTTTACTTACTTGCTTTTCCTGTCATCCAGCTCCTTAGACACATCACGAAGACTAAAGCTGGTCCGTCTTTATGCCAAATGAAGCAAAGTGACATGCTTATTGATTATTTTTTGTCCCTGTGGAATCTCAAAGAGCACCCCGGGGAAAAAGAGTCAGATGAGCCCTTATCCATGTTAGAATCAGTAGCTGGTTGGTTCCAAAGGAGCTTGACTAACTTTGTTCCTGACCTCCTCACCACCAAATGAGCGACACCAGCTCTGGCTCTCAGTATCATTTAGAAGATGGAAAGGTTAGGGTTGAGTGTGCTGGAGGCAGTAGGGATAATATCTGGATTTTGCTCAGCATGGCTATCAATGAAGGTGAGGAGAGATGAGTGGGAGACCCATTGGTTTCGCCTCTTTGAAGGCTACATCTCATTGTAATAAAAATATTTTTAAAAATCGCCTGGTCTAGATAGAAGGGGTGTCCCCCAATTGGTAGATTCGGCACACAAACTCAAAGATCTCATTCGCCTTCAAATGCCTTCACATGATCAATTTATTAAGACAACTTGCCAGAACTTTTCTTCTCGAAAGGTGAGAGGTTTATCAAGTCACAGATGCTTTTCTACAATGACGATCTAGCGTCTTTTCTCCTTAAATGCCCCGCTGTCTTTGCTAACCCAGGATCTTTTTCTCCTCCTCCTTCTAGGTGAGTTGACTCTATGAAGATTGCCAGGATTTGTTGGATCCTCCAGGCTTAAAAGCCTCACAGGCACCATCAACAACTGCTTTTCCTTCCTCTACATCCCAAACCATATCAGTCACCAAGTCCTCTCGATTTGGTCATTGAGATTCTCTCACATAACTTCAGTTTCTTTTGTCTCTAACTTAATTCGGACTCTTTCTTTTTTTTTTAATTTTTTTTATTTTTTTAATTTTTTTTTCAACGTTTATTTATTTTTGGGACAGAGAGAGACAGAGCATGAACGGGGGAGGGGCAGAGAAGGAGGGAGACACAGAATCGGAAACAGGCTCCAGGCTCTGAGCCATCAGCCCAGAGCCTGATGCGGGGCTCGAACTCACGGACCGCGAGATCGTGACCTGGCTGAAGTCGGACGCTTAACCGACTGCGCCACCCAGGCGCCCCCGGACTCTTTCTTATCATGGGATGCCTGGAGACTAATGAAAGCTTCCTAACTTTCTTCCTTCTCCAATCTATCCTGTAGGAGTAATTGATCAAAGAGAGTGCTTTTCATCATCTTTGCCCTTTTGAAGACTCCACATCACAATGAATACCAGATCGGCATCCAGAATCTTCAGCCAGTGGTTCCAGACAAACCAGTGGTTACAAACTCCTACCTCCCACTACTGTGATGGGTAAATTTTGTCTTCTATTTAAACCCACACTTAGATCTGCTTTATGCCTTTGCATACTCTATCCTACACTAAAAATGCCGGCCCCTTTCCTCTCTGCCTTTTAACTACTACTCCTTCTTGAGCACTGAATTCAAATTTTACCTTTTCTGTGCATTTTCTTGAATCACTTAGCCAGATTGTGGTCTTCGTATAATTTTTGAGCATTTATTCTCTCTACGGTTAGCAGATTTGCAAACATGTCAGTCTCATTCTTCATATAATCTTTTATTTAATGTAGACTTCATGTTGGGGCGCCTGGGTGGCGCAGTCGGTTAAGCGTCCGACTTCAGCCAGGTCACGATCTCGCGGTCTGTGAGTTCGAGCCCCGCGTCAGGCTCTAGGCTGATGGCTCAGAGCCTGGAGCCTGTTTCCGATTCTGTGTCTCCCTCTCTCTCTGCCCCTCCCCCGTTCATGCTCTGTCTCTCTCTGTCCCCCCCCCCCCAAAACAAAATAAACGTTGAAAAAAAATAAAGTAGACTTCATGCACAGCACGGAGTCCAGTGTGAGGCCTGAACCCACAACCCTGAGACCAAGACCTGAGCTGAGATCAAGAGTCAGACGCTCAACTGATTGAGCCACCCAGGGGCCGCCTCCATCTAATCTTTAACTTCCTTGAGGGTAAGACCCACCTCTCATACCCTGTGGAACACAGGGTGTCCTGTGGGTCCGCATGATATTAGAGCTGTTTTAAATTTTTTTTTTTCAACGTTTATTTATTTTTGGGACAGAGAGAGACAGAGCATGAACGGGGGAGGGGCAGAGAGAGAGGGAGACACAGAATCGGAAACAGGCTCCAGGCTCTGAGCCATCAGCCCAGAGCCCGACGCGGGGCTCAAACTCCCGGACCGCGAGATCGTGACCTGGCTGAAGTCGGACGCTTAACCGACTGCGCCACCCAGGCGCCCCTTTTTTTAAAAAAAAATTTTTTTTTTAATTTTTTTTATTTTTATTTTTTTTATTTTTTTTTTAAAGGTGATTTTTTTTTAATTTTTTTTTCAACGTTTTTATTTATTTTTGGGACAGAGAGAGACAGAGCATGAACGGGGGAGGGGCAGAGAGAGAGGGAGACACAGAATCGGAAACAGGCTCCAGGCTCTGAGCCGTCAGCCCAGAGCCCGACGCGGGGCTCGAACTCCCGGACCGCGAGATCATGACCTGGCTGAAGTCGGACGCTTAACCGACTGCGCCACCCAGGCACCCTATTAGAGCTGTTTTAATTGTTGGGTGGGTACTGTAAGTAGATATTTAGACTCCAAAGGGTGACTTGAGAACATTGGGGTAGACCCGATAACTCCTCACATTAGAAAGAACCAATTTTGGAGCCTAAAGAACCAACTATTCCCTAGTCAGGGTAGCAGAAAACAGTATAGGTGGCAAACAATCTGAACAACCACACAGCACCCTACTGTTTATCCAAGAGATCAGAACTGAGGCATTCATATGAGCTGGTGAGGGCCCATGAATCGAACGCATCCCGGGAAAATTCATCCCATGCCTCTTATAAAACCTGGATATGTCAGAGCCTCCACCTATAAATAGAGAGTGCATGTAAATGACAGACTGCACAGCAGTTCTTACCAAATTGTCGAGGGGTATTTTTTGTACACTAAACTCATACTATATTTTATACTTTTGTAACCCAAAATTGTATTCTTCATGCAAAATTGTTCAGCCATTGTGAAAAAGATTTTGGCACCTCCTCAAAAAGTTAAACATAGAATTACCATATGGGCCAGCACTTCTCCTCGTAGGTATATACCCGCAAGAATTGAAAATGGGTATTCAAACAAATTTATGTGCACTCATCTCCATAACGGCACTATTCACAGGAGCTAAAAGGTAGGAACAACTTCAGTGTCCATCCCTGGATGAATGGACAAACCAGCCGTGGTGGACACCTATGATGGCATATCATTTAGCCATACGAATAAATGATGCACTGATAAACGATCGTACGCTACAATGTGGATGGAACTCTAACGATGCCAAATGAAAGAAATCAGACACAAGTGGTCGCATAGCATCTGATTCTGTTTCTACAAAATATCATGAATAGATAAATCCATTGAGACAGAAAGCAGATTGGTAGTTGCCACAGTTTGAACGGAGAAGAATGACGAGTAACTGCTTGGTGGAGGACACCAGGTGTCTTTTGGGGGCAACATATCCAACATAGTCGTCTCTTTTCTAGTATGAATTTCCAGCATTGCACTCGGGGAGAAAAAGCCAATCGATAACAACAGTTTCCCAGCCACCAAAGCTTTTGTAACCTGGGAAGTAAGTCATAATGGAAGCAATTGGATGATGACAAGACTATCGGATGACAAGACAGACTAGACTACGATGGTACCGTTGTCATGTGAGAAATCTGTGCTTGCTTGGTTTCTGCTCCTAGTTTCGTGGAGAGCTTCTGACCCTGGGCATGTCATTGGCTGTTCTGTAGTTTCTAGAAAGAGGAGATGGAACGAGATGGTCTTTAAGATTTCTCCCGGGCCAAAAAAGATCGGGAGTTTGTAAAGACAATGGCCGAGACAACGCATATCATGGAAAGCAAATACCCGAGAATGTAAGAGTGGCCATATCCCTGAGAAGTGTTTCAAAGAAAAGTTCGGGGGACAGCAGCAGTCCCCTAGCCTAGAAGGCTGGATTGAAGGATTGCTATTGTCAAGTGTCTGCCCAGAACTTTACAATATCTTTATTACTGAGTATCATGAAAAAGTAAATTACCTGTAAACAATTAAATATGTTCTCAAGTTACAGCTGGGTCATTCAGAGGTGATGTCTTATCGAGTCATCTAAAGGCACATTCTTCTCCATAAAGGAGAAGAGATCCAGACATATAAAAATTCTAGCTCACCGTAGTAAAGTCATCAGCGACCAACAAAACTCACACTGTATTTTATCACCGCGACCGTTCCATCTCACTGCATTTACATTGAAATCTTCAATTGTGGATCTTGTCCTGCTATATACCCCGCAAGTTTCCACACGATCAACTGAAGTTGGGATGAGTAAGATTTAAGTGTGAAAGCATGGATAAGATTAGTCTTTCCCACTAATTGTATATCACCAACCTCAGACCTACCCATTATTTAATTCTCGGTATAAATCACACGAAACAAACTGCCCCCCTAACCAATAATTACACTACTGCCTCAGATAGACATTTTCTCCACCTCCCCAGGGTAGATGCTTTATTTCTAAGGAGAGGGCAAATGTCTGACAAAACCCCATGGCTTTGCTGTCCCGTGGTTGTTACACAATCTTGCGTCCTCCATCACCACGTTACAGAGCAGGGGGCCTGGATTTTCTTCTTTCACAAACAAATATTCTTTTGAAAGGTGCTCTCTTTCTTGCATTTCATCTGGTATGTAAATTACCAAACTGCCAAGCTGCTTGTCTGAGAGGGTTTTATAACCCTTCATTGTTTATGCTTGTCACTGATGAGTTTCTCCTTTGTTGCTCAGCACATTATTTATTTGGCAGAAAAAAAATCTCCACCTCTAGTTGAAGCACCCCTGCCTTCTCTCTTCAGCTGGAGGAAAGGAGAGGGGAATGGGGAGGGGAACGGGAGGTAGGAAGTAGACTGAGTGATTTTCTCCCCTAGGAAGCCACTTCCTATCAGAAGGACATCCAGTGGCCATCACTTGAATGATCAAAAAGGGGGAAATAGCAGCTGAGTTTGGAGAAGATGAGCTTCCACAGCTTTTAGCTCAGAGAGCCCATGGTCCCCTGCGACCACGTTCACGATAAGCCCCCCTCCGTCAAAGACCCCCTCCCCCCACATTCACGTATTACACAAACAGGCGGAGAGAAGTTCCTAAGCAAACTGCCACAGCCATTTCTTCTAGCTCCTTGGGTACCGTGGCTGCAGGGACACCTTCCAGAAAAGCAAGCAAAGATTTTTGTCCCTTTTCACACCTTCTTCAGCAAATTTCTGTGGCAGAATATTTGGGAATGGGAACAAGTACAAATGCAAAAAAAAAAAAAAAGTGTTTATGAATAATGGAACATTTCAAATCCATCTGGTTCCTGAGACATTTTTTACTTTCTCACTACAGCCAATTATATAGCATGCTTGAGTGAGAACTGGTTCTATCCTGAGGCTCATTCTGCTCTCAAATTTCTACATTGATAGTTGCTACCAACCTCTGAGGTTAGTAGCCATATGGTAGTCCAATATGGCGCTTTATACGCTACTTGTTATATGGTAGGTGATATTCTGGTGAACATAAATCCACATTGTAGTGGGCGCCATCAAAGGGGGACCCGGGGTGGGGAAGCTAGAGGGCCTTCCCAGATTTTGGCAGTGTACAATGATTTCCCTTTTTAGTTTAAGAATGCTGGGGAATTATTTCCATAGTTCTTCCTTTTGTTGCCTATGTTTACCCAATGTATCTCTGAATATATAACAAAAGCCCATGAGAAAAATAGGGAGAAAAAAAAAAAACGCTTTGGTTTTGGGAAAAAGCATTTTCTTCACGCCATTCTTCAAAGAGCTTGCTGTTTTAAAAAGTTTTTTTGGGGACAGAATATATCAATTTGTAAATGTATATGCTTTTCAATTGATATTCACGTCTATTACGGTAGAGATAATACAATATTGAACCTCCACATGTATCAGTATATCTCTGCCAAGGGTAAGACTTCTTTACAACAATAAACAACATCATCACTCTAAAAGTTTATATCAGGGATTCCTTATTACCATTAAATAGCCATTCAGTTTACAGAGTAGCAAGGACTTTGTATTTACCCACTAAATAGGCAGTTTTCCCGGTATATAAGGCCTTTCTGGATAGTTCACTGGAGACTACCCATTTTTACAGATGAAGAAATGAAAAATATAAATTTCTGTTTAAATTGACTGGAAATATACATTCATTTCCCAAACTCGGATGCCCATCAAGGATCCCAGCCCTGAGTGCCTAAGGCTCAGCCTGAAACTTGGAGAAGCAGAACCAGTGTGGAGAGGGCCAAAACCAATGCTGAAGCTTAAACACTATTTGACTGGCTTTATGTATGTAGACCTGGAATCTTGGGAGAGGTACGAATACACGTTTAATGCCTATGATGCATTCATACGTATACTATATGTGGGCAAAAATTAGTATCTCCAAGGGAGGAAACTGTAAGTTTTGCTGTCCTTCGCTGAATATGGCCCTTTCTGACTTGTTTCCTCCTGTCGCCACTAAATCATAAATTCCATATTTTGAAAGTTATTGTACGCTTCCCCAGTGGCCAACACTATACAGTATGTCTCAAAGAACTACATAAATACTCGCTCAATGAAAGACTATAGAGAAAATCAATTATTAGTATGGTAAACTTTACTTCCATTAAAATTTTAGCTAACATTTGTCTAAAATTTCATTCCAAATGGCCTATCGTGGATTATATAATACTCAGAATAGCTCCCCAAGCTAAGATAAGCAAGTGGTAAAAATGTTATAAAATGTCTAATAGTGTATCCCAAGCCCCAGATGGCTTATCTTTGTCTTTTGGATTTTCTGCATGTCTGTACTCTCTGACCTTGGCACAGCTCTCGATTTGCTTTAGTTAATTATGTGGTCTACCATGGCGAGTCCGACAGCAGGACCTCAGTGATTTTAAACGGTTATAGGCTTTCATTTTAAGTGGCACACGATTATTGACCCCAGCTCAATGACTCCTTGAACCGCCTTGTAATTCACACGTGTGAAAGTCTTTATGTCGTCTGTTAACGGTAGGTTTAATTTCTTATCTATTGATGGGGTACCAGATCCTTCCGCAGTTGAGATTTTTTCTTTTTTGAAAGGATTTATGCCCTTCTTCTCACTTCCGAAATTGGGAGTCCAAGATTCATGGAGGTTGACCGGACCCAAGTGACTTCGGTGGGGCGTGTCGAGCCGGACCTCACACCAGTTTCCCTGGCTTGTTACCTTAGCAATTCCCCTCTCCGGTAATTTCCACCCTTGCTCAACCCTGAAAATCATTGAGTGCTTGTTGAAAAAAAGCAGACTCCTCAGCTTCTCGTCTGGAGTAGATTTGTCATCATAGGAGGAAGGCAGTTGTGTTCTTTAATTCTTAAAGAGGAGTTGGATCTTGAAGAGAATGATTTGACTGAACCAAGTGAATACCTTCTTCACGGTGATCTTATATGTAAAAGGCCTGGTGTAGATCCCCATATAAGAATTTTCAGTAAAGGCAGGTAATTACCATGAGGTGCCAATGCCCATGCCCCTCCTTGCTTCAGCTTTTGGTGGCGGGCGAAAGGAGCCACCTGGGGAAGAGGAAACCGCTTCCCACTTTCTTCCGACCTTTTAAGACAAGTCTTTACAGGCACCGAAAGGAAAGCTCTTGTTGCTTGCATGGGAATTACTATTTCTCTGCATGTCTGAACTCCAGCACGGTCCCTCAATGAGCTGGTCTCCCAAGTTTAATTCATGTAACACTCAATCACTCCAATACTAGCAAAATGTGTTAAGATTTTCCTGCTTGGTATTTGTGGAAATTGGTGGGAGAGAAAAAAAAAAAAAAAGAGGAACAAATAGCTCTGGGCAAAACCAGGCATCTGAGAACAGATGGTGTGCAAGTTTCTACCACTGAGCATGGCTGACAAACCGTAACAGTGACCTGTTCTGATCACAACTGCAGGGAGTTTAGTGAGTGAGAATTCCCAGCAAAGCCAAAAAGTTCCCCGGTGACCTTGACTTCACTTTGCAGTAGGGCCCCCAAACACACCTTTACTGGTAGCGTAATGGAATGACAACAATAAGAAAAAAGTCTTTTTGATAAAAAAAAAAAAAAAAAGACTGCAGGAAATATGTGGCCCTATTGTGCCGTGCAGAGGACGTGCCGTGCACAAATTGACATTATCCGAAAGGGTCTGGGGCACCTAGAGAGTGTTCGAGTATTGGCCTGGTCTCTAAATGAATTTTCACAAATTTGGAAAAGGGGGAAGCCGTTAGAGACTTTGGATTCAGCTTTCCTCTCTTGCCTACCGTTGTTCTTTCTCTACAACGAAAAGTATAAAAGAAGTCAGAAAACGGGGAAAGAAACCTTGTAGCCTGGCCAGATAGCTCTTATTTCACGGATGCAATTATTTTTCCAGTACCCTAATTTGGAAACCTCAAGGTCATCGATTACCCGTAACGTCCATTCTGTTTCCATTTTTCCCTTCACTCGGATGTATCTTTCTGTAACCGTCTCTCAAACTTGTGCTTTTCTGTCTTCCCCTTTGCCATTCATACTCTTAATTCATATCCACATCTTTTCAAACGTGGAAGACTGTGACGGCTTCCCATCTGGTCTCTTTGTCTTATATCTAAATCACCCTGTAGCTTTGAGAACACTTTAAGAAAGTCCTCTTCCTTGGCCCCACGTAGGACCTAAGAGACACTGTCACCACTACTTTTCCCTCAGATAACTAATTATTATCTTAATTTCTCCAATCTAGCATATAGCTTACCTGTTTCTGCCGTATGAATTCCCATATATTTTCATCTCGCCGAGGACCTTTGTGGCTCAGTGTCGTTATACTTCACTGCCTGATTTCAAAAACTGTCATAGATGGCAGTCTGGCTGGTATGGCCACAGTCATTTATTTATTTAACACATAATTATTCAGTCCACCACGTGAAAGGCACACTACTCAGGGCGGAGAAGCCAGCAATGGGCAAAACAATGTCCCTGCCCCTATGGAGCTTATGTCCCAGTGGGGGGAGATAGACAGTAAGTAAGTGAAAGACATACAGTGTATCCTATTATAATAAATGTCGTAGTGGTGAAGAGAGCAGGGAAGACGAATAGAGAAATCCAAGCATCGGTGGGGAGTTGCAATGTTTGAGGGGAGAGTAAGAGAGTTAAAGTGTCATGGAACGAAAGAAAGAGAGTAAGGCATTTGGGGAAGGAAATGCATGCTGAGAAAACATGCAGCACTCGGCCCTGATGCAGAAGCACGTCACCCGTTTTTGGTATATGGCAAGACCGGGGTTGCTGGAGTGTAGGTCAAGAAAGAGAGGAAAGTTGAGGTTGTTGAAACAGCAAGAGAAGGCCAGGTCTTTTGGAATCTAGCAGGCCAGTGGAAGGATTTAGGCTGTGCAGAAGATAGATGGGAAGTTGCCACCGATAGGTTCTGAGCAGAAAGGTAACATGGGTCACTCAGGTGCCCTGTTGTCAGTACACTGAATGGAGGCAAGCCTAGAAGAAGAGAGTCCAGTTAGGAGACAATGGCAATAGCCAGGTGATGATAACGATGCCTGGGGAAATGAAGAAAATAGTAGTTGGTGAAAAACAATTACGTTCTAGCTATATCTTAAGTATTGCACCCAAAGGAGTTCTTGATGGATAAGATGCCGAGTGTCAGAAGGAGAGTTAAGGATAATGGCCTAAACACGTGGAATGATGGCGTTGCCATTTGTTGAGAGCAGGCTTGGGGGAAGAAAATCAGCAATCTGAGTCTGGCTACAGGAAGTTGGGAAAACTTGTTGGCTAGCCAAATGGATGCGATGAGTAGGGAACTAGATATATATACCAGGACGGAGTTAGGGCCAAAGATGAGTCTAAAGATTGATATTTGGTAGTCGTCCACACATTCTCTCCTAGTGGGTCCCATTTTCCTAGTGAACAAGAAATAGAGGGCATCATTTGAGAGTGAGAATGAAGAAGGGTGGGTGGGAAGTTTGCAGAAGAAGGAAAAATCATGAAATGGTGGTCGAGTAGCGTTGGCCTAGTCAACAGGCTAGTGGTCTGGCATATGCTGTGATTTCCCATCAGTGACTTGAGTGGATGCCATGCTTTCTCTGTCACCCATGTGAGTTCAGACACAGAGTAGACAGAGGTCAAGAAGTTTTAATTTAATAACGTTCCTGGACGTCTACCCTGAAGGGCTGTTCACCCTAGTGGCCTCTTTTGAATACTTGCTCTGTCTTTCCTCCTATCTCTTGTGTTCCTTCTTCTGAAATACCCTTTATATCTTCTGAGTTCTGCTGTTTAAATCATATCCATTTTTCGAAGAACTTCTCACATCCTGTCTCCTCCTTAACGTTGTCTTCTGACCCTCCAAACATTTCCGTACATTGTCCTCGGTCTATACGCCACGCCTTATATTCCAAAATTTTCCTGATAATTAATGGTACAGTAATAGAGTGGAAAATGTGGAGGTAAAAATAACTGAAATTAAGATTTGGCTATGGTAGGGGCGCCTGGGTGGCTCAGTCGGTTAAGCGTTCAACTTCGGCTCAGGTCATGATCTCACAGTCCATGAGTTCGAGCCCCGCATCGGGCTCTGTGCTGACAGCTCAGAGCCTGGAGCCTGCTTCACATTCTGTGTCTCCCTCTCACTCTGACCCTCCCCCGTTCATGCTCTGTCTCTCTCTGTCTCAAAAATAAATAAACATTAAAAAAATTTAAAAAAAAAAAGATTTGGCTATGGTACATGTTACCTGGGAGATCACTTAACATCTTTGAACTTCAATTTATTCTTAAAAAAAAAAAAAAAGAGAGAGAGACAACAAATAGAATAGTCCTCTTTCCAAAGTTGTAAGAATTCAATGAGAACAATTCATCTGAAAAATACTTTATACATTATAAAGTGTTGAATAATTGGGAGATGATATTGTCCCATTTTATATTTTTTTCACAAATTACTGCCACAAATTTAGTTTTTCTCCCTTAACTGGATTTTAAGGTCCTCAGAAACATGGATTGCACATCTATTTTTATCCCTACTGCAACCTGTATAGTGTCTTGTACACAGGAGAAATTCAATAAAAGTAGAACTGTTACATGGAGTTTAAGCAAAAGCAAACCAGTCATAATAAGAATAAGGTAGTGAACAAAAATGAGCACAATTTTACTTATGTATTTTGAACACAGACTTAGTGAAAAGGATTTTATCCATGAAAGCTCAAGACGCACAACCAGAATATGACCCACGCATTGGTCAAGATTCTTTGAAGTCAAGGTTGTCAGATTTCGCTAATTAAAAGGCAGGATGCCAAACACGAACTTCAGATAAACCAAAATAATACTTGTATTGAGTAAGTTTTGTGCAATGTTTGGGGAATACTTATACTGAAACACTTTTTTTTTCTGTTTATCCACATTATATTTCATTGGAAACTAATTCAAATTCAAAGATTTCATTGGGAAAAAAAACTGAAAATTATTTGGTGTTTATCTGAAATCCAACTTGAACTGGGCATCTTCTATTTTATTTGGTAACCTTGTACATTTAGTCACAAATGACAAGAATCCAACTCAAAGTAGCGTAGACCAAAAGAGAGGAATTTAATGGACCATTTGTCCTCTGATGGAAGGGCAAGGAATGGTATTGGGGCCTCCTGGTCAGCGGGGTGTGGTACTTTACCATCATCACAAGCTCTGTTATTATTCACCTTTGCTTTTCTCTGTGTGAGCTTCATTACCTCTGATGGTCTCATTCTGCCAGATACTTGGGCTCACATCTTCCTAGATTTGCCATCACCAAGAGAAAGACTTACAAAATTAGGTTAGAGACACATAAGTGGCTCAGTGAGTTAAGCATCTGACTTCGGCTCAGGTCATGATCTTACAGTTCATGAGTTCAGGCCCTGCGTTGGGTTCTGTGCTGACAGCTCAGAGCCTGGAGCCTGTTTTGGATTCTGTGTGTGTGTGTCTCTCTCTCTCTCTCTCTCTCTCTGCTCCTTTCCCACTCGCATTCTGTCTCTGTCTCTCTCTCAAAAATAAACATTAAAAAATTATTTTAAAAAATCAATAAAATTGGGTTAAATCACATAATCCTAGACAGGGTCTGGATTGATTGGCCAGGCCCGGGTCACGTATCCCCGACTCAAGCAATGTCTGGGGAGAGGAAAATGCAGTCCTCAGAGTGTAAGATGTATCCACGCCCAGATCAAATATAATGACCACGGAAGTATACTGACCAAGGCACCGTTTCAGGTCACACGTTTAAAACGGGAAGGGGAATCCAAGCAGGGAGGAGGAGATTTCCAAACCAAAGAAGAAGTCCAAGAAGGGTAAGAAATATTCCCTATAACCAGAATTGGAAAAAAGAAGGATTTTTATTCCGGCAGTCTTCTAAACTGACTTCTTTTCTCTCGTTCTGATGGGCAGCTTCCTGGAAGTCTGGGTCATCTGCACAACTGTGACATATACGTGAGCGGATGACTCCAGATTCTTCATTGAAAATCCTGAATTAATTTCGGGATTAATTTCATACAATGTTAGAGTCTTACCTTCTCTCAGGTGAAGGCCCCCACGTTTTCATTTTCCTTGTGCTTTAGTAGAGTCATCCCCCAGGAAAAAAGGGGCGGGGGCAATGCTTCCCAGGAGAGGGAGCTCCTGTAGCTGGTACTAGATAAATCTGCAATAAGTCCCAGAAAAGCTACACAAATCTAAATGACCAGTTCATAATTTCGTCTCCTGAGGAAGCTAGCCAGGCATTTTAGACTGTAATGCGCACAGAATCCAGGTTCCCGACTGACAATGAGCGTGTTTTAAACAAGTCCAGCGGAAGGGAATTAACAGTAGAACTAACAACACCATCTGCCTATAGCAGGAAAAGTCACTAGGAGCAATATGCTACAGGGATATAATTGAGTGAAGATTCAATTGCATCAGGACAAAAGTTAAGACACTGAGTAAGTTAAGCCTGGTAACTTATGTTGCCTAGTTAAATTGGTACGTCCACAGCAAGGAGACTCTTGTCTTTTATTTATATGAGGGAAGGAAAACATCTCTGGCTGGGCTTCTGCTTCTAGGAATGGTGAACCCAGGCAATTTGGACTGGTAAGGATAACCAGAAAAAGCCACTATATTCTCTTTGCGGGTCTAGAATTACAAGGGGGCGCTGGAAAATGATTGGGCCAGGATACGGTAGAGGACAGGAATCCATGGAGCGTGATTTGGCGTCACTCTTCCCCCAGGGGAAGTTGTCATCATGATGACATCAGGATGAAGGGATCGTCAGTGATTCTGACCGTGCATGGAGAACAGAGAATCAGGGAGTAGAGTCTGGAACTCCGGAAAGGGGACCAAAAAACTCACATAAGCCGTGCCTCAGAAGAGTTCCAGCTCAGGAAGGAGAGGGAAGAAGACAGAGCCTCATAGAGATTGCAGCTCAGCTTGGAATCTCTTCAAGTATCAAATTGGCTGAAGAAAATTCCAGGTGCTAATGCCTCCATTACCTGACAGAAGCAACTAAAAATCATTGTCTACAGGGAGATACGTCATTCGAGGTTTTGCGTTATTTCTACAAACAATTTCAAGTTTAATTTATAGCATATGATGAAAAGAAAACAGCTTATAAGAAAATAAAGCAATTTGGGGCGCCTGGGTGGCTCAGTCGGTTAAGCCTCCGACTTCGGCTCAGGTCATGATCTCGCGGTTTGTGGGTTCGAGCCCCATGTCAGGCTCTGTGCTGACATCTTGGAGCCTGGAGCCTGCTTCCAATTCTGTGTCTCCTTCTTTCTCTGCCCCTCCCTCACTTGTGCTGTGTCTCTCTCTATCAAAAATAAATAAATGTAAAAAAAAATTTTTTTAATACTTTAAGAAAAATAAAAGAAAGCAGTTTGAAGAAAAACCCGAAGAAACTTTGCATATTGCAAAAAGTCTCTTAAGGGCTTGAGATATTGATTGGAGCCATCAAACATGAAATGTAGAGTAAGCATGTTTGCTATATTCTAGGAGATAGAAGAAATAATCCAGAGGTCAAGGAAAAAATCAAAGTGAGAATTTAAAAAGTATCTAGGACTGGGTGATAATAAAAAAATATAATATCCCAAAACTCCTGGAAGACAGCTAAAGCCATGCTTAAAGGAAAATTTATAGCCTTTTAAATGCACATCCTTAAGGATGGCTGCAAAGTAATCTTAAAATCCGCCTCAGGTTAGAAAGGGAACGAGAAACTGAACTCAAAGGAAATACGAAGGATGAAATAAGGAAAGAGTGAAAGGTAAGAAAACAGACAATGATTATGTAATAGAAAGGATCAACAGAGTAAAATTTATTTATTGGGAAAAATAATAAAATTGCAGAAGTTGTGGTCAGTTTGATAAAGAAATATGTGAAACGAAACGAATAATTTATGTCAGGGCCATCACTAACCAAGCCTATGGCATTCAAAGAGAAAAGGAGATTTTGAAGAATTTTATGCCAATAAATTTGAAAATTCAGATGATAGATGCAAATTCCTACAGGAATACTATGTTGCAAAATGCATATGAAAATAAACAGAAAAGCTGAATACCATTTATTAAAAAAAAAAACAAAAAACATTGCATCAATGATCTGAAATAGTTGTCTCAAGAAAAACCCCAAGTAGTTTTGATAGCAAATTCCACAGAACGTTAGGAAAAATGGAAAGTCTCACACAGAATATTCCAGAAAATAAATAAAGAAGGAATAATCTTTCATTTGTTTTATGAGGCCAGTGTAACCTTGGTACCACCTGAAACAACACCAGGAGAACAGAAAATTATCGTCAGTCAAGTTATGTCACTGATTAATGTGGATTTAAAAATCATTTAAAAAAAAAAAAAAAACCTAGGAAATTCAATATGACTAACTTGGAGTTATTCCAAGAATGCAAGGTTAGTTTGGCATTTGAAATCTAAAATTATTGTTATTTACTGCAACAGCTAAGTCAGTTTTTAAGATGATAGTATTCTAATAGATGAAAAAATGAATCTGTTAAAGATCAAACTCTTTCATAATATTTTTAAAAATACAAGCATGATATGAATAGAAAAAAAATTCCTTTTTTTAGTAAAGAGTAGATGTTAGAACTTACATCAAACATCGTATTTATTGGTGAAATATTTCAAGTTGCCTTTTGAGACTGGGAAAAGCAACAACAATAAAAATATGCTTACTCTGGGTACTAGCCAAGAAATGAACAAGAAAATTAAATCAAAGGCCTAAGGATTAAAGTTAATCGAACCGTCATTCTTACAGATGACATGATTTTTATATAAACTTCCGGAGAATCAACAAATACATTTTCAGAATCATTAACTACGTTTGTCAGGATAGTTTGATACAAATCAAGCAATAAAAAACTATTTTAGTTGCTCTCTACCAACCAAATTCAGAGAAATATCACATGGTTGGTGTCTACCATATATAAAGAACTTCTGTAAATCATTAATAAGAAAACGAAGGCCAAATACAACAACGGACATGGGACTTGGGAAGGCTATCTCCAAATGATTAATAAATATACTAAAGAATGCTCAACGTCATCACTTACATCATAAAATGAAAACCACAAGCTGATACCACTAAACAACCATCAGAAAATTTAAAAACATAAATAAAAACCACTATGTAAAACATCCGAACGCTACCGCTAGGAGTGCAAATTGGTCACAACAACTTTGGAGAACTGTTCAGCATTTTTTTCTAACATTGAAGAGGTGTGTATTCAAATATGCACCAAGAAACAGGTAAAGGAAAATTCACAGACACATATTTAATAAACCAAAACAGAAATAACCCAAACAGCCTCCAATAATACAGTAAGCACATAATTTATGATCATGTAATAGTGGGATACGCAACAAGGTTATTGATGGATTACAGCTACCCACAAAATCTTTCGAATTTCCCAAGCATAGTACGAATAACTTGAGCCAGATACAAAAGAATACAGTTTCTTTCTGTAACCCTACTTCCTAAAATAGGTAAAATACATTTTTCGCAGTCAAAATGATAAAACGGGGTCCGTGTGAAAAAAAGTTCAAAAACAGGCAAAGCTCAGCTGTCATGTTAGAAATGCATTTGTACGTGGTTCATGTATAAAGAGAACAAGAAATAATTCCTTCAAAAGTCAAAAGAGTGGTGATTTTGAGCAGAAGGAAGCAGGGGGGCTGCGACTGGAAAGGAATTTGCTGGGAACGAGGAGCATTCTAATTTTTTTTTTTATCATGGATGCTGATTACCCTTGCGTGTATTTACAGTTCATTCATTTCTTCTGTATGTGTCATTGATACTTTTTTTTTTTGTGTATGTGTGTTTTATAACCACAATAATTAAAGCTTTAAAATAAGGATGAAGAGCTGAGGTTGTCAAGCCACTTGAGGCTTTTCAACTACACGTCACTTTGCCTAAAGATCATAGAGTGGTTTCCACAGCCTTCTCCACCCACGCTTTTCTGGAGAAAAAGAGGGTTTCTTCTTCTTTGATCTCTCGGAAACCTGATAGCATCTAGCTTTTCCCTTTCTTTTCTTCCTGAAATCTGACTTGGGTAGCTTATGCTCTATGAACATGGGGTGCCACTTAAGATTCCTTTTTTCTTGCAGGAGATGTCAAAACACGGGGTTAGTGTGTTATACCTCGTTTAAACTGCAAATCTTCTCCTAAGATGTAATTGAGCTACCCCCTACAGATTAAAAACTGACTCGAATTTCCGATTGTCAGAGATTATGCCTCAAGGCAAAATATGCCCCACGCACTTTCTAAAACACGTAAAGCTATATTTGCAATGTCACATGTGAACTATGATTCCATGTGTGTAACATCAGGCGGGCTTAATACAGACATTTTTTTTTTTTTTCATGAATTTCTAGATACTGGAACTTGGGGAAAGCCAAGTTCAGAGGACAATCAGCCAACCCTATACGTCTGGTCTGTTTTCATGCAGACTCTGAAGAAGTCATTTGTGGGCAGGGTTATATATCTGACGCCTTTTACAGCATTCACAGTGTCCCCGTATAATGGTGTGACTGGTTCTTTAAGCCATGGAATCTTCAAATTTTGAGAAAGGCATGAAAACATGATTTCTGTGGGTAATACATGCATCAAATAGCCACGTAGATCGTCATGGGAAGATCATTAGATTCAGAAAGTATGGATTCAGATTCTGGCCCTGCCTCCGACTGATGTGTAATCCAGGACCTTTTTCTCCGTGGGCCTTAATTCCTCACCTCTGCATGATGGTGGGCGCTATACAAGATGATGCAAGTTTAAGTAATCTAGCCGTTGCGTGGGATGTAGGGTATATTGTAGGCGCTCAATAAATTGTGGCTGAACATTCACGGCGAAGTCCAAAAACAATAAATACAGTACAATGGGAAATATTTTAAAGGAAAGAGGTGGTATTGGAAGACACATCTCAAGGACAGTCCTCTCCCCTTACGATGATACAATGCTCTCCCTGCTCGGGTCCCCATGTCCTTATTGGTCACATCTAAATCCACATCTCCCAACGCCATGGCTCCTCCTGAGCTCCACATCCCCAAAGTTATAAAACAGACCCTTCCTGCAGTCATTCTGCAGTGCCTTCTCTTTGAAAGGAATATTTTCATGGAGTTGAGAACACTTAAATGGTGAGTTCTGACAGCACATTTCAGTCTGTGCTATATATATCCCAGAAGCCAGTCCACCGGAGGTCACCTGGAAGGCTCTTCTGGCTTCCCTTGGGGCTTCGAGGAATCGAGTTCACCTAGAGTTATGATTGGTTCTGAGCCTCGGGCAGTAACTGTGGAGCTGTCTACACCGACATCTATTTTAGTTCTTTGGTTATTGCCGCGACAGTCTCGTGTATTTGCAGTGGGACTGTTGCTGGTATAATAACCCTGTCATACACAAGTTTTAATTCACTTAATTATTTAGAAAGCCAGTTTTCCATCAGAGAGAAGGCTATCACTGAGTTTCGGCAAAAGTGTAATTAAATACGTGGTATCCTGGCCTTATGAAGACTTAATTCACTTCAAATAGATTTGGACTCCAGTCCCCCAAAATAATTTCCATCCAAGTAATTGGAGTTGCCCTGGAAAATAGTGGTAGAAAAAATACTCATTACGTCTGCTCCAGTCACTCATTTATTTAACAATATTTATGGAGCTCCAGGCACTAGGTTAGTCACTGAGAATCTCTAAATAAATACAAATCTCAGCTGACTACAAACATTCAATCTAGTATTGTGGATTGGGACGTTGAGACATGGGGACACTCTGTGCAGTAAAAGGAACTACTGATCCATAATAAAGGTATTTATCTTCCTCATCTGAGTCTTCTGAAAACTTATTCTATGTGTTTCTGTCTTGCCCTCACTCTTCACATCTCTGTAACTTGTCTTTGGCCCTCACAGTCCTATGGAAATGCTCCAACAAAGTCCACCAAGGACTCAGTTTACTTCCAAAAATTACATTGATGCTTATTAGTTCTTGGTTTTACTTTACTTTCTTGAAACGTACAGCTCCTGCCCTCACCTCCTTCTCAAAATGCTCTTTTTCCTAATCAATCCCCCCTGGTTTTACCTCCCTGGCTAGTTCTTAGTCCTCAGTGTACCAGCCTTAGCCCTCTTGGCTTCCTAGGCTCTACACAATTCCAAATAGTTGCATTTACCAGTTGCCGGTTCCACCGATAGGTGGTTGCCCCCAAATACCTATCTCCAGTCTCCATGTCTTTCTGAAGGTAATCCCACCACTTCTGATGGAAATATCCACCTCTTTGATATCTCAGCTGAATGTTTCACAGGCCATTTCAACGCAACACCAAAACCAAACTCGGCATCTTCTCCCCCAGAGTAGTTCCTACCATTCAGTTTTCTCTCCCAACAAAGTTGTCACCACCTCTTTGTTTCTCAGGACAGAAACCTGAGAAGCATATATCATCCTCTGAGTTTACTTCTCCCTCTTTTCCCCTACCCAAACAGTCAACAATCACTTGATTTTGTCTCATAAGAAACGCCAACTTTCTCCACCCGTCTCCATTCCCATAACCGTTTATGGTATTCAGATCTCCATGATCACCACCTCTAAGGCCCAGCTGCCATTGTCCTCATAATAAAATGTAAATCCTTAACTTTTATGAACCGATCTCTGCTCAATTGTCCAGTGTGTGTTTTAATCAGTTCTCACTATGGAATTCTATCCATGAACCATTTTTCTTTTTTTTCCCGTTTGCAATTCTCCCACAAAAACTGTTTTTTCACTTCTGGAAAGACAAAGCACTGGGCATCTTTTCCTTATACGAAGGGTTTTTCTGCCTTCTCCCTACTCCTACTCACTGGGACTGGACTGCCTTTATGAACTCTGGAGGGTCACGTCCTTAACCCAACGAGGAGGATGCCCTTCTTACATGCCCCTGTCATATCTTGAGCTTACAACTTGTGGGTGATTTACTGCGACTGCCCATTCTTCTCTCTTGGAGTGTATAAACTGTATCTTGGTCCTGATTATATTTCAAGTCCTAGCAAGTGCCTAGAACTTTAAAAAATTGTGTTGAATGTGGAAGGAATCAAAGTGTGTCCACAATATCACTGAGAGCACAGGGGAAGGAGTAGTTTCTCAGCTTCGATTCTGTAAATTGAAACCGAGAGGTTTTGTAATGGAAATGGTAATAGAACTGAATCTTGAAAGAACGTCAAGAGCGACACAAAATTTTGCGTCCATCATAGAAAAGACCTTTTGGTTGGGTTTATCCTCACAGGTGATTAAGTAAAATTCAGCTGATCTGATCATTCCAGCCATCCTTCTATTTCAAATGACTTTCTTTCCTGGTATCATTTTTAAATTAGGTATTAGTCAGCAGTAGCCACCACATAAAACACGCTGATTCTCACTATGGAAGAAAGCGACCTAATCTCATGGGATGTCCACTCTCCAGACCACTACTTTGCTAGTTGGCAGAGTCAGATGCAAATAAGAGATGAAATTAGTATTATTTCAGCTTGTACATTTAATCAGCAGAGGTCAGAGAACAAAGACGGGCTGGGGAGGCCTTGAGACTCACAACAGAGGATTATTGTACCATAGCTGCTCAATCATGTGTCTGTTTCTCCTCCCGTTCTTGTGTTATAAAACCGGTGGGCCTGGGGCTGCCTTTGGATTACAGACCCTTGAAGTGATAAACATGCTGTTTCCCTGAGATTTGCCCCAGGAGATAAACATTTCCGGTGGATTTTTTTTTTTTTTTTCCTTTTTCTGACAAAACCACGAAAGCTAATAATTGCCATGTCAGGCAAAGAAAAAAAGTGCAAACTAATTCAGTGTGATCCCTTATGAAAGAGGGGGAAAGAACAAAAGATGATTCACAACTAGAAGCATGAATTGTCAGAGCTCTTTGAGAATCGTTGGGATAAGCACATCCGCCAGGTTATAAATAACGACCACAGACAGTAATTTGCATGGATTAGGGTTGTTAACATTTATCAATTTCTGCATTTTAAAATACTCCCAAATTCTTGATTAGGAGTGTCTCTTTGTAGTGAAGGATTGATAGTGGGAGTAAAAGAATCCGACGAATTTAAAACTCAGATGAGAGAAAGCAAAACCATCCAGATCTAAACTGAGATACCATTAGCAATTCCCATAAATCAAATCATGTTTATAGTAAGGATACACTGAAATTACCATCTGGACTTTTTAACCTCGACATTTATTTCCGAATCATTCCCTAATATTGGAAGTAAACTTAACCCTTCCTTTCATCTCTAGGGTTTGTCTCAATGCCAGCTCTCTTTGAGAGAAATGATCTGATTTTTAAAAAAAAAAAATTCTTTTTTTAATGTTTATTTTTATTTTTGAGAGAGACAGAGACAGAATGCGAGTGGGTTGGGACAGGGAGAGAGGGAGACACAGAATCTGAAACAGGCTCCAGGCTCTGAGCTGTCAGCACAGAGCCCGATGCAGGGCTCGAACTCACGAGCTGTGAGATCATGACGTGAACTGAAGTCAGACGCTCAACCAACTGAGCCACCCAGGCGCCCCAGAAATGATCTGATTTTTGATGGAGACAAAAATGTCATGTGTGGCACGGGATCCGAAGAGCCAGAGAAATCCCTGTGTAACATTAAGCTATAAAAGAAGGAAAACATACTTCGCTTTAAAACCACATCAACTGAGAAGAATTTAAAGTGAAGTCAGCGGGTGGGGAGAAATGGGAAATCTGTATTCCAAAGGCTTAAGTTTGGGGCATATAGATGAGCTTCATGCATATAATGAAATTGATTAAAAAAAAAAAATCTGGGGCGCCTGGGTGGCTCAGTCGGTTAAGCGGCCGACTTCAGCTCAGGTCATGATCTCAAGGTCTGTGAGTTCGAGCCCCGCGTCCGTCCCTGTGCTGACAGCGCAGAGCCTGGAGCCTGCTTCGGATTCTGTGTCTCCCTCTCTCTCTGCCCCTCCCCTGTTCGTGCTCTGTCTCTCTCACTCCCAAAAATGAATACATGTTAAAAAAAAAAATGAAAAAAAAATTCTGTGTAGCTAGGGACAGGGTTGACTACAAATAGAGAGAAATCCACATGGATTTTCTAAATCTCTCATTAAATGGCTAAATAATTTTACTCAAGTCACTTACGCCTCGAGCCTTTTTGGACTCCCGTTTTTCTTTTGAGTTGTCTACCGACAGTGTTTACAGCGACAGAAAGAAAAAGCCAAAATTCCTACGCAAAGGCCTTTTCTAATTTAAGTTTCTAGAGTTTAAGACTTTGCCAGGGAGCACGTCGCTGGCTACTGTAACGAGTAGCATGTTTAGCATGAGTCAGGTGACTCAAAGATGGAAAGAAGAGTGGGGGTGGGTACTGGTGTAGCGACAGAGGGAAGCTGGGGGCCGACCAGCAGGTAGGATGCGACTTTTATAACTGAGGGGAAGTTTCCAAAACACAAGGCCGTGGAATGTAACGACAGAAGAATACAGCCTTTGGAAACAGAAAACCGTGTGTTCAAATTTCAGCTGTCACTGGCATGAAAGCATGGGGGGTAAGTTTCTTAAATTCCCCCGAGTCAAAATTTTTCTCATCCATAAATCGAAGATGCTAATGCCCACCCAGCAGGTTCAACATGAAGCCCAAATGGAAAACCATGTAGATGACTGTGCATGGTAGGTGCTAGGTATCATTGTCTGCGTAAATAAAACATTTTTAAAAATGTGTCGTTTGTTGCATCGTGGAAAAACGGCCAGGTGGATTTCTACCGCACTGAAAGATGAAGGTCTTAAAATGTAGCCCAAGCAGCGTGGATGAAAATTCACATTTGAGGGGCTTCAATAAGCCCCAGGAAAACATGAAGACAGTCCGTGGTTTCAGAGGGGAACTTGAAACTCTCAGTCAGTACGGCCTGCAGCCCAAAGAGAAGGCTCCCGAGCGTGTTCGAGTGACTTTCCACCCAGTATGTTAACCATCTTACTGATGGTTAATGATCAACCTTATCAACCCCAGGGAGTGGCTAGGTAGTGATTTAGCACAACCATGTACAGAACTTTTCCATTTACCTTACCACAAAACTGGGAAGATTATTAAGGACAAAAATGTGTGTGCATGTTTTTTTGCTCTCTCCTCGGGTACCTTAACCCCAGAATTTTCCCACTGTGGATTGATAACATCTTACTTTTTAAAAATATTTTTTGAATGTTGATTTACTTTTGACAGAGAGAGAGACAGACAGAGCATGAGTGGGGAGAGGAGCAGAGAGAGCGAGGGAGACACCGAATCTGAAGCAGGCTCGCGACTCTGAGCTGTCAGCACAGAGCCTGATGCGGGGCTTGAACTCGTGAACCGCAAGATGGTGACCTGAGCCGAAGCCGGACGCCTAGCCCACTGAGCCGCCCGGGCGCCCCTATAACATCTTACTTTCTGACCCTGTCACAAAAAGAATTTGAGTTGCTGAGATGATAAACTTAAGGAGCCAGGGTGGAAATCAGAACGCTGTCCCTACCAAGAAGAGGTTTCTTCTAAGGCATTAGGCTCTGGATAACATTTATGCAAGATGACTGGCCCATGTATAATTGATTGATTGGAAAACAATCTGAAATTAATGTAGAATTGTGAGTCTCTTCATGTTTGACTGGAGTCCACTTTTAGGGGCAAAGGAAGTCCATCATCTCGGACCCGGGATGTGTGAAATTAGCCTGTCCTCGTCCACCATGATTCAGCTCTGATCTTATGACAAACGTCTCTCCCAGCAGTTCAGCAGTTTTAGGGGCAGAAGGAGGAAAATGTGTACCGGTCTAGAAAAAATGCATTCCTCTGCCTGAACATCTCAGTCTGTTTCTCTGTCTTCTCTCTTCGGTCTGTCCCTGCCTTTCTTTCTCCCTCTCTCTTTCTTTCTCTTTCTCTCTCTATGTCTCTGTGTCTCTCAATCTTTCTCATCTTCAAGTTTTTAATGGACTGTGATTTATGGGCGAGGGGTGTGCCTCTTCTGATTTTCAGCTGGCTCACTTATCACTACCGACTGCGTTCTGTCAGTGCCATTTATAACAATTGTGACAAGTTTCAACGACAAGACATTTGGTCACAAATAGCCACTTCCCGTTAAAGAGATTTAATTGAGGGGAAAAGTGAGCTTAATCTACTCCATTTTGTTGGTGAGTTTCTGTTTCCTTTCCTTTCCCTCATCACTAAGAAGATTGTGGCTCAAGCGTTTGGCTCCTGAGATCGAGAAGAGTTTCTCCTGCACAGAGCTCAGCGCACCGCCGATCGGCGACACTCACGCCAGAGGACTTTCTTTAGAAAAGAAGAAAGTGGCTTCTTGAACCACCTTCAAAGTTGCCTTGATAAGTTTCTTTGTGTCATTGTATCTTTCATTTTGAGTTGAAGGTTTTTCACCCAGCCCTTATTATAGATGACCTAACATTTTGCTCCGGGGCTGAAGCCAGGATCCTTTTCTTTTCGTTCCTGGCAAGGTCGCTGTCATTTCCTATTGCTCTCCTTCCTGAATTTACCTAAACTGAAGTTCCAGGCTTTTGTTGAAATGCCTTTCTCCCTTCCGCTCTTGCGTGCCCCGTGTCACATTATCTGCAAAAGGTTGCAACCAACTTCCCTTCACTGTGGACACAGGAAGGGGAAATGAGGAGGAGAGAAGTTACTGATCTGATTCTGGAGGTCAAGGGTGTGGGGAGGGTGAATGTACATTTCTCAATAGCTTTCACTGGGCTGTGTGCTTTCCTTTGTTGGCCATCCCTCGCTATTGTGTCGGGAAGCCTTTTAATAACAGCTAGCAGAACGGGCTAAATGGCAATACCAAGATGAAAAGGAGCTGGTAAAAAATTATCCGTGCCCAGACGCCGGGCCACGTACATAGCAAATGCCCAGCCGTTTCTGGAGGATACAATGTGCCTGCGACTTTTCTCATCCGCCATAAACCGTATCGACTTCAGTATTATTTAATCCTTGCAGGGTCTCCTCAACCGAGTACTTTCGTCACCACTTTTCCGAGGGAGAAAACTGAAACCTGGGACTCAGGGAGGCGTGGTCAGCTGCCCAAGTTCACGGTTTGTCCCTCCTTGCCCTCTCCGGCCTCCCGTGCTGCAGTCAGGTACCAGCCCAGAGGCTGCAGGAATCAAACTTTCAATCGAGGACAACTTTCCCCCATCCAAAGGGCAGCGAGATTATCTCTTGCATTTAAATGATTCTCTTCTGGCGAGGCAGGCTAATTAACGCGAGCGGATTTCCGTTCTCCCGACCCACAGATACTCGGACGATGGCTCTCCAGGTGCCGACAGATCTTGCACTCGGAAACCGTGTCTCTTCCAGACCTTAATTTCCGTAATTAGGCTCCTCATCTCCACCGTCTCTGCTGGGCTGATGGTAGCCCTGTGGCTCTTCCTCCCGGTTTATGGTGATTACAAACGAGGCCTCGGAGGCACATAAGCAGGCGGGACCCCTGCTCTGAAGGGGACTCGGGATCCCGGAGCACGCCGCCTGGCAAGATTTGGGGACGAGGCATGCGTCGTGCAGCAGCCAAGCCAGCGAGCTGGGGCTTTTCAAGACAGTTGAGAGGATGGCGTGGCAAGAGCGGGAGCCCGTAAATGAACACCCGAATGCCTTTGAGTTAGTATTGTCACTCCTCACGTGTCAGATCTAATGGGAGGACACATCCGAGGTAGTATTTGCCTTAAGGAGGGAGGGCTCCACACACAAGATGGGGGGGGGGGGATTAGTTATGGGGGGGGGGGCAGAGGAGTCATCACGATCCCTGCACCTGCTCCGGGTCAGCAGAAGAAACTCTTCACTCTGAGCAACTCCTGTGGGCAAGCCCAAGCGCGGGGCCACAGAGGATAAGAAAAGAACGGAAAGGAAACGGAAGAAAAGGAGCCAATCAGGTAAATGGAGAAGTCAGTGGGGACCCAGAGAACTAAGAGCATTTGCGCTTAGTTGAAATGTACCACGTTGATCTCTCGGCTGCCCAGGTCAAGGGCACGCGGCTGATGTATTTCATAGAGGAAAATAATGAAACGGCTAGAGGTTGAGTGGACCAGTGGTGCAACCAGGCCTTCCGGCTTCTGGTCCCTTCCAGAGTGTCTTTCTCCTGAGCAGGGGCCACGCCGGAGACCGCGGAAGGCCCACGAGGCATCCAAATAAAGCAAAACGAAACAAGGCACGCAAACCTGTCCTGCAGCCTTAACTAAAGCAACCAAACGGGGGGGCCTTCAGAGACATTAGCCAGATCATTGCCTAAAGGCCATATGTTCGAGTCAAAGACTGTCGCGAAACACAAACTGATCCACTTTGGGATCAGAGAGAGAATTTTTTTTTTTTTTTTAGAGTTTATTTATTTATTTTGAAAGAGAAAGGGAGCACGCAGGCTGGAAGGGGTAGAGAGAGGGACAGAGAGCGAATCTGAAGCCAGCTTCATGCTGTCAGCACAGAGCTTGGTGCTGGGCTTGAACTCCTGAGCCTGATCCTGACCTGAGCCAAAATCAAGAGTTGAATGCTTAACTGACTGAGCCACCCAGGAGCCCCTGAAAGAGAAACTTTTTTTTTTTTAATTTTTAAAAAGTTTTTATTCATTTCTTGAGAGAAAGAGAAAGACAGAGAGAGACAGAGAGAGAGAGAGAGAGAGAGCATGAGCAGGGGAGGGGCAGAGAGAGAGGGAGACACAGAATCCGAAGCAGTCTCCAGACTGTGAGCTGTCAGCACAGACCCTGATGCGGGGCTCGAACTCACAAACCATGAAATCACGACCTGAGCTGAAGTCAGACGCTTAAACAACTGAGCCACCCAGATGCCCCCAAAAAGAAATATTAAAAAAAATTTTTTTTAATGTTTATTTATTTTTGAGACAGAGAGAGACAGAACATGAACGGGGGAGGGTCAGAGAGAGAGGGAGACCCAGAATCGGAAGCAGGCTCCAGGCTCTGAGCTGTCAGCACAGAGCCCGATGCGGGGCTCGAACTCACGGACCGTGAGATCATGACCTGAGCCGAAGTCGGACGCCCAACCGACTGAGCCACCCAGGCGCCCCAATTTTAAAGTGTGTTTATACCCGAAACAAAGAATACCTTGCTTTCCGAAGCTAAATTGTATGGGTAGCTGAGAGTTTATGATTAGCAACATCATTTCTATCAGCAGCCCTTACCCTGCTTTTTATGTCACACCTTTCACTGTTTTTCTTATTAAGAAAACAAACCAAAACCAGAACGAATCTTTCCTTCTTAATTTACAGGCTACACAAACTCACGTTAGGAAATTTGGAAAATGCACCGGCTTATCAAGAATAAAAAGCTAAACCACCCGGAGGTGCACACATACCCATACTTTGGGGTGTTCGAGTGGGGTGTGGGGTGAATAAGAAGAACGGGGGGCTGGATTTGGGCAGACTCATGCCTAATCCCAGCTCTGCCTCTCCTCCTCGGGGGGGTCTCCACCAGAAGGACTGAGGTCCTTCATGCCTCACTATCTCCCTTACAAAGGCGAGTTATTAAGAGTCCCTACATTGTAGGATTGCCAGAGAGGGTCAAGAGGTGAGCGTCACAGGCTGGCAGGACAGCAGTCTGCAGGTGGCATTGTGCAGTACCTGTCACATGGGGGGTTCGGCGTCATACACAGAATAGCGAGTTATGGGGGGGGGGGTGCGCTGAGATTTGATACTCCACCCCGATCAGACTGAAAACACATAGT
The DNA here is from genome assembly GCF_018350155.1 of Leopardus geoffroyi. Lineage (NCBI taxonomy): Eukaryota > Metazoa > Chordata > Mammalia > Carnivora > Felidae > Leopardus > Leopardus geoffroyi. Next base: position 13,776,118 of record NC_059337.1, on the reverse strand, counting down.
TCTCTGAATTTTGCCGATATTTTCCCCGGAGGTAAATCTCAAAATGGAGATCACAATCCATGTACGACTTCTCATATTTTCATGTAGGATATCGTAGCATAAGCCTTCCTGTTTACGAACACTCAAATATTCGTGGTAGCTGCATAATACTCCAGCATCCGATATTGCAGAATTTACTTTATTAGTTAAATGTTTGTTTATTTATTTTGAGAGGGGGGAGGGGCCCTGGGAGAGGGAGAAAGAGAATGTCAAGCAGGATCCTCGCTATCAGTGTAGAACCCAATGTGGGGCTCAATCTCATAGTTGCCTTTAGTAATCCTCAATTATTGGAGATATATATATATATATATATATATATATATATATACACATATATATGTGTGTGTGTGTGTGTATGTGTGTGTGTGTATATATATATGTATATGTGTATATACACACACACACACACACACACACACATATATATATATATATTTCATTAATAATACTGAAAAGAACAAATTGGTTTATCAAGTCTTAGGGCATTTTCGATCTTCCCCTCCTTAGAAGAAAATTACTTTGATTAACACCTTACATGCTGTAAGAATGTGTATATCACTAGAACCCCAAGAGGTGAACTTCAACACTGTCCGTTGCCCCATTCAACACATTTTGTCAGTTTGGTTTTGGTTTCTACCCTCAGATATCTTTCTGACATCTTTTACTCACACCGTATCTCACGTTTACTTTTTAGCTCAGACCCCATTATCCCGACATTGTTTAGAAGGCAAACACACACAGTCCAAGAACGGCGAGCTTCAAGGACCCAGCTGAGGGTAAGATCGGGACTTCCGGTGAGGAAGTAAAAGTGGCTTATGAAAGAGATCACGTAAAGTCCTTGTTAACTGTCGTAGAATTCCTTAAATCATGGGTTTTGTGGTTTTCAGCAGATTAGGGTGCTTTTAAGTCATGTGGAACAAGAACAATCCCCCAAATCGGCCTTCTGTTGGTGCCCTCACTTATAATTATTCCTTTAATTTTTCCTTATGAGAAAAATCTGTTTCGTTAAATATTCCTGCCCATTGGTTTTGATGTGTGCATAATGTTTGATTCAATGATTGTATTGTGACTTATCGTAAATTCACACGTATATGATACCTTACACTTTTTTCTAACTTTGGTTAGTTATGAACAACCTAGGGTGGATATAATTTTATCTGTAACATTATGAATGCCCATGATTATTTCCTTAGACAAACTTCTGTGGGGAGAAATGCTGAGCCAATGAGTATACAAGTATGCCTTTCAAAAGCCATGCCAAGTTTCCCTGCTACCAATAAAAAGCCTACAATCATATATCTGTATTTATATGTGTGTATATATACATATATACACATGCACACACATAAACACATCAGTGTATAAGCCAATGAACATCACACACACACATATACATATGTATACAATGAACATCATATATATATATTTATATATATATAAAATGGAAGCTACATAAAAATGTGTATACACACACACATATATACACAGACACATTTTTATGTAGCTTCCATTTTAATGTTTTATTAATAAAGTAATTGAACTTTTATAGCTCACACATATTTCAGTGGGGGAAAAAAAAAAGACAAATACAAATCCTGGCTATTCTAACAAAGTATTTCAGATGAAATTTAGAATATTTTGTCAAATACCCAGTCTTCAAATAAATCATCCTGGGATTTTAATTGGAGTCTTTCAAAATATTCTTCAGGTTATCCGACTTCGGCTCAGGTCATGATACCGTGGTTTGTGAGTTCGAGCCCCACATCAGGCTCACTGCTGTCAGCCTGTCAGAGCAAAGCCCACTTCAGATCCCTGTCTCCCCCACTTGTGCTCTCTCAAAATTAAAACAGTTAATCAATAATTAAAATATTCTTTAGGAAAATTTTCGTAATTAAATTTTTTTTTTTTGTTTATTCATTTTTGAAAGACAGGAAGAGACAGAACACAAGCAGGGGTGGGGTGGAGGGAGAGCGGGACACAGAATCTGAAGCAGGCTGCAGGCTCCGAGCTGTCAGCGCAGAGCCCGACGCGGGGCTTGACCTCACGAACCGCGAGATCATGACCTGAGTTGAAGTCAGACACTCATCTGACTGAGCCACCCAGGTGACCCAATTTTTGTAATTTTTTTAAATGGATCCTAAGAAAGCTTACTGATACAAATATTCTTAGGCATTTTACAGTTTTGATTTTATAAGAAACGGTTTTGATGTTATAGTCTAACTGGTATCGTTGCTTAATAGGAAAATGTTTACTTTATGATTTGACTTTATAACTAGCCAGTTTACAGATTTATTTTAGTAATTCCAGTAGGACTTTTTTTTTTTGGTTCATTGTCTTAGATATTCTAGCTAGACAGTTGGCAAAAATATAATAAATATGTTTCCTTCTTTCATATATATGTGTCTATATTTTTTCGTGTCATGTTCTCATTTCAAAAACAGTGTTACATAATAGCAATTATTGGAATTTCTCTTCCCCAGGTTGCTAGGAACATCTCCAGTGTTTTAGGGGTGGGCATACTATTGGCTACTATTTTATCAAAATACATTATTATCATGCTAAAGAAATGTTATTCAATTAACCTATTTTTGAACGTTCATAGCAAATGTATGTTGAGTTCTATCATAAGCCTCTGGTGGGTTTTGAGATGAATAGATGTATTTCTTCCTTGATGGATTGACGATATAGCATATTAATTTATTTCCCGACATGGAATGACCTTCGTGTCCATAGAATAAACACTATCATGGGATAGTAGATACTATGAATACGCTATTGTCTTGGTGTTCTTTAAGTATATAGCACTGATTTCCAGCTACACACAATTTGTTCTGGCAGTGGAGATTGTAATCGCATGATGATAATTGTAAAACTTTCTCTATTTTTCGAATCTCTGGAAAACGGCATAAATATCTGGTTTTTGAGGTGTAAAGACTTACATGTAACATCAACGAGGGTTTATTGGTTGGACATTAGATGCTGTATTTGGACCAATTTTAAAATTCCTTCTGGAGTTGTTGGTCAAAAAATGTTCCACCAGTTCTCAAATCGATTTGTGCACCCCCATTTCCTTGTAGAAAATAGTTTAACGAAATGTTCAAACTTGTAACCCCTGAGTTGAAATATTTTCTTATAAAAGGTCTATTGGTTTCTATCATAGTTATGATTCTTTATTTCCATGTAGATTGTCCATAGTTCTTCTCATTCACAGATTGTCTTTTCAAGAAACTGTTCTCAGGCTTTACTGATCTTTCAAAAGATCTATTTCAGAATAACCAATTTTTACCGCTCTTCTTCTTCATTAATTTCTGCTTTCATCTTTTATCTTCTCTCTTTAGGTGCTGTTCATTGTTGTTTCTTGATTCAGTCGAATCTGTAATTTAATTAGCCTTATTATTTTTTTTAATAAACATGTTTAATAATCACCTGCTAATCACTTCCGCATTTGCTCCACCTCTCTAGAATGGCCCTCCATACCTAAAAACCTAAATTCTCAGTGTGGAGGCAAATATTCTACTTAAACTTTTACCCCCTGGATTTTTGACGTTTACCCTGCTCTGGCTCAACACCATTTCAACCTCTCTATAGTCTGACATCTGTTACTAAATGTAGGGAGAGGGCGGATTTGAGGGAAATGGTTGTAGGATTATTAGAATCACTTTGAACATATAAAGTTATCGGTCAGGGTCTTTCATTTCTCCAGTTTTTAAATGTCTCTCTCTTTTAAGCGTCAGTAAGTAAATACGAGGAAGAAAAGACCTCCTGGGGCGCCTGTGTGGCTCTGTTAGTTGAGCGTCTGACTCTTGATTTCGACTCAGGTCATGATCCCAGGGTTATGGGATCAAGCCCCACATCAGGCTCTGTGCTGAGCGTGGAGTCTGCTTGAGATTCTCCCTCTGCCCCTCTCCTCTGCTCTCTCTCTGAGAAAGAAGGAAGAAAGAAAGAAAGAAAGAGAGGAAGGAAGGAAGGAAGGAAGGAAGGAAGGAAGGAAGGAAGGGAGAAAGAAAGAATTTAAATAATAAAAATAGGGACATGTAGATGGCCTAGTCGGTTAAGCATCCAACTTAGGGTCAGGTCATGATCTCGCAGTTCATGAGCCCAAGCTCTGCATCGGGCTCTGTGCTGACAATTCAGAGCCTGGACCCTGCTTCAGATTCTGTGTCTCCCTCTGTCTCTGCCTCTCCCTCCCCCTCTCTCTCTCTCTCTCTCAAAAATAAATGTAAAAAAAATTAAAAATTTTAAATAATCAAAAAATAAAATAAAAGGAAATAAAGGACCCAAGTCCTGGAACTATACGAAAGAGCTTATCTTACTAGTTTCTATTCCTTTGATTGGATTCTATCTTTGAATGGCTATTCACATTCACAACCTCAGCTCTCTTTTTTTCTTTCCAAGAGTTACACTATAAATAAAGCCACTAGCTTCTTAAAATCTTTTAAATTACCCAGATTTTCGGGGCGCCTGGGTGGCTCAGTCGGTTAAACATCTGATGTCAGCTCAGGCCATGATCTCACAGTCCGTGAGTTCGAGCCCCGCAAAGGGCTCTGTGCTGACAGCTCGGAGCCTGGAGCCTGCTTCAGATTCTGTGTCTCCCTCTCTCTCTGACCCTCCCTCATTCATGCTCTGTCTCTCTCTGTCTCAAAAATAAATAAACATTAAAAATTTTTTATATTAAAAAAAATTACCCAGATTTTCAGTGAAAAAATGACAAATCCTCTTTTTTCTCTCTCTTATAAAAATAAATGAATAAATACCATTACCCCTGTGCCTGCTATAATGAGGACTGGCTTGATAGACTAGGTAAGATAGTCATTCTCAGAAGTCAGTTGCAAGATAAACCTCAGCTCAGAAATGTAATTCCTGAGTAATTATATGTTAAACAGGAAAGATAGTAGATATGATTGAGCAAAAAAAAAAAAAAATAAATAAAGCCCCAAGAACCATGGAGCAGAACGTAGAACATGCCGAACGACGTTGATCTTTATTTTATACTTAAATTTTACACTTAGATTGACTTTTTCCCCCTGCTTTATATGCTGCTTGGTTTCTTATGAATCGGGGCGGGGCGCGGGAGATGCTAACAAAGTAATTATGGGGTTGGAAAATGGGTCTCATCCTAAATCGTTCATCTTTTGTTAAAGAAAATATTTCTACTGGGTTTTATTTTTTGAAGGAAGACTTTTACAGAAAGACACAAAACAAAAATTGATCAGGAAAAGGGAAGCACTTAGAAAAAAGGGAAAGGGTGGGACAAAGAAGTAAGAGTTGGAAAAACCAGTGCAGTTTGGGTGAAAAGAGGATGAGAGGAGAGACACGACCCAGAAAGGTTGTGTCAAATCCTAGGAAGCTGGTGATCCCTTTTCAGAGCATAAAGCCACTGTCTTAGCAGGTATGGGAACTGTAGCAAAGGTACAGTCCTTCTAGGCTCTAATATTGTTTGTTTTCCTATCTTATGATCCAGTCCCAAGACAGAAGGTAGCTTTATGATCAAGGTCCCAAGACCACATTCCTGTTCAGTGTGGGACATTGGGAGCCTGAACTTTCTAGCCTTCCAAACAGTGAGGATTGATGATATCTATCTCAAAGCCCCCAGGCGACTACAGAAATGATGGAGGTTTCATCCCGAACTCAACCAGAGTTCCAACTCCTACAAACCCAGTTGATTAGTTTCTAGGTCCCTCATAAAACCTACCCTCCTCTCTCCCCTGCTCTGTCTCAGAAATCATCTGCTGCCCGGGAGAACAGAATTGAGAAAGGACCACACCCTCACTGAGCTGTCTTACTCGTATCTTTGTTTCATGCATCCACTCCATCAGAAAGGCTTTCAGGAGAGAGCAAGTGACTTGGTTTCTCAATTCCAGTCACATCCTCAATGCTTGCATCAGGGCCGGTCACATAGTAGGGGATCAATAAATATATGTTGAACAAATAAAAAGTGGCATCATTGGTTACGGTAGAATATTTTTATACAAACAGGCTGATTGCCAGGAAGACAAAGTGTATTCTGAGTAAAACAGGCTGACCTAGCATCCCTGCTGGAGAGTAGAGTGAACTCAGTTGTTATTTCTGTTGGTGGTGAAGAGACCATTCCAAATAACTCTACTGAATTTACATTGAATATGGACAAAATCTTTAGCTGAATTGGTTAATTCCTGTATGAGGAACTGGGGGTATTTAACCAGAAAAAGACATGAATACAGAGGAGGCACCAATGTCAAGCTCAAGTAGCTGAAAGTAAGTCATGTCATCTAGAAGAAAATGTGACCCTGTTCAGTGTTGTACATATCACCACTCTTCTCTGTGTTTATTCCAGTCAAGGAAAGGGAACAGGTTTCAGCCCCAAATAATCAGTAATCTGCACCAAGATAGAACTTCCAAAACTGGTTTCTCAGAACCGAAGCAATTCAAAGGCACACTCAGTTGCTGTTTGACCTTTTGTGACGATGGTAAGATCAGCTTCCTTCCTGGGACTAAATGTCCCTTTATTTGGACTTCAACTGCCAATTCCCAGTATATGTGATTGAATCAATACCAGCAATATATTTCGCATTCCCACGAGAGGTTAGGGAGATACACAAAAAAGTGTAAAACTTGCCACCTACCTGAAGGACGCTGCAATCTGACTGAAGAGTTCAGTATTGAGCGCAAGAAAAATACAAGAGAGAATGCCAATGCAGGAGTTAAATGAAAGCATTTCTGAACACAGTACCGACTGAGACTGTAATTTCCCGTAGCAACACAGTTCAGGGCAGTGAAAGTGGCTTTTCTAGGCCAGCCTATGTTCTCTGTTACATGGGCCCTTGACTTCCAGTTACAGAGACTCTAAGATGCACTTTGAAATGTCAAGAATGTGGATCCAGAGAGGAAGGTAGGCGCCGGTCAATGAAAGACCTTGCTTGCAAAGAGCCTTACTCACTCAATAATCCTGAGTGACGATCTGAGGACTGGATCAGGCATTCCCAGTTTTGAGCACATGTAGAGTGCTCAACTTTGCTCACCCTTGGGGCTCTATGCAGAAGAAGAAATGTCACTGAACCGGGAGATGAGCATTGAAATCCACAAGCATTCCTTCCCCCCCCACCCCCCGCCCCTTTACAACGTATCACTATCTCTCATGTAATATATAGCTTCCCTCGCTCATCATTGCTGCCCTGTGAGGAAGCAATCGTTATTCCCACTTTACAGATGAGGGCAGAAAACGTGAATATTCTCAAAATATAGCCCTCACGCAGACTAGCAGCTTCAGTAAAACAGCTGGAATTGTTTGAGTGGAGTTCAGTGGTGACATTCGAGATTGAGGAATTATACCAACGTGGAAAGACAGTATGTGTGCATGGGATTGTAACTGTTTTCAATAATATTGGGGAAACAGAAACTTTTGAGTAACGCCTGCGGTAGAAAGACTCTAGGGTAACTTCCAATGTCTCCGTCTCCCACCATTCATGCTCATGTGTCACCCCCTCCCTTTGAGTAGAAGTTGCACCTAGTTATTCTTCTTATGAGTTAGAATACAGTAAAAATGGTGGGTTCTCACTTATGAGTTAGGTTAAAGCAGCACTGTGACTTCCGTCTTTTTCGTTCTTTCTGGTTCTCTCTCTTGGAGCTTTGCTCTGGAAGAATCCAGGTGTCATGTTGTGTGGCGCCTCCTGAAGAGGTTCAGATGGCAAGAAGCTGATATCTCCAACAGTCAGTGGAGGCTTGAGAATTGCGAACAGCCCCTTGAGCGAGTGAGGAAGCAGCTTCTTCCCCATTGAGCCTCGTGATGGTATAACCTAGGCCAACAACTTGATTACAGTCTTGTGAGGGGCCCTGAATCAGAGGCACCGAGGTAAACCATGCCCAGATTCTCGATGCATGGAAATTATGAGATTATAAGCAATGAGTGTTTTACACTGCTACATTTCAGCATCGCTTGTTACACAATCAAGAGATAATGAACACACCAATCATATGAAAAGTGAGATATCTTTGGGAACCTAGAGAAATTTGGGGCAGATTTTAGGAAGAGGAGAGGGAGTTGGAATTATAGCGACTTCAGTAATAGAAAGTCTGGGATCAGTGTAGAAAACGGGCCATAAATTTACAGAGACACCGAGACTAACTGACCCCGCTGTAGCTTAACAGAGCGGGCCATACTGGGCAGCTAGCATGGGGTGGAATGTGATGTGCTAGGGAATAACAAAATGTGGGGAAAATTGCCTAAATACTTAGGGGAATTGTTTCTAAATTTTTCAACGACAAGGATGCTTTCTACTTCCCCCTATGGGGACCATATAAAACCAGCCTTGTCAAACTCTCATCGAAAACCTTGCAATGGCACCCCATTGTCCGCACAAAAATGCTTAATCCTTCTGGTGTAGCACATTAAACCCTCCACCGCATCCCCGCTGCCTCTTCGGGTTCATCTCTTCGCAACTCTTCCTCAAATTTCATGCTTGGAACTCCCCAAATGCATCAACGTCCATAACACCTCTCGCACTTAATCGAGATGATCTTGTGTTCCTGCAAAGCTCTTTACCGCTTTCTTTGTAACTCCTCAGTTGCCTTTTGTGATTCTGCTGAAGGACCACACCAAGCAAGAAGACTTGTCCTTTGTGACCAGCAGGAGTAAACAGCAATTGTAGAACATAGCATGTTGTCCTGACGTCACCTTTTCATATATCTTTCTTCCTGCCCTTCCCCATGGTAGGCACCCAACTGAACTGCCCCATCTTTGAAATATTTCGCGTAGCAACCTACTTTTATAATTGTCCTTCTTACTTAACCCAAAGTCTAAAGTGGCCTATTAGAGCTTAAGGTCAGGATGAGAAAAGATCAGACATGCTGAATCTGTATCATCCATATCAAAAGCAGGTCATGTCAGCGTTTTTGTAATTTTGCAGACGAAGGTATGGTTTCTGTGCGTCTCTTTAAAATGTTTCGAAAGCTCCTAGATCCCCTCTGGTGCTCTTGGAACGTGTAGAGCTTCTTATGGGCTCCTCTGGTTTCTAGTTTTCCTCCTAGAATCGGTTGCCCTTTTGCTAGTTTGAAGCAAAAACAAAATTAAAAGCCCGTATGTAGGCTTCTTTCATTCATATCTTGAATGAATTCTCAGAAGTGCTGTAGCAGTGTCTTTCCAACCTATCAGCCTCGAGGGCAGGGCTCCTTGTTGTTAATGGTTTCAATCTAATACAAGTCCAGCTATGGCATCCATGCTTTGGATACACCCACAAGATTACACAGGAACATCTCGTGGTCCTTTATAATTCTTATTTAGCAAAAGACTAATATAATGTTTAAAAAAAAAAGAAGGAGGTGTTGGCCAAAATGTCCCTAAAGGAGTGGCTGGACAGGACACCAGAAACTTCTTGGTGCAATACCTTAGTTCTCCTATGGTAAAAGAAGATGGAAAGTCGAGGAACCAACCGAGTCCACGTAGCTGGTGAGTTGCTGGGCTGGCAGTGACCTCAAGCCTCAAGTCCCAACCAAGGGCTCTGCCCGCCATACTATCAGCTCTCCCCTATTGCCCAGTGCTCAGTCTGCATGAAAATAAAAACTCAATGGCAACTGAGGCAAACGTGTAATTTTCTGTTTTATCGG